>NC_091698.1:30017500-31351500 GCF_041296265.1 Equus caballus
GGCCTGAACTGTGTTCCCTTCAAATTTGTATGTTCAAGTCCTGACATCCAGGACCTCAGAACAGGGCTATATTTGGAGATGGGGCTTTTGAAGAGCTAATTAAGGCAAAATGAGGTCCCCTGGGCAGGCCCTAATCCAACATGACCGTCCTTGTAAGAAGAGGCGATGAGGACACAGACGCACATGTGCACAGAGGAAAGACTGTGTGAGGACACAGCGAGAAGGCGCCCTCTACAAGCCGAGGAGAGAGGCCTCGGAAGAAGCTAAACCTGCCAACACCGTGATCTTGGACTTCCAGCCTCCAGAACTGTGAGCAAACAAAGTTCTGTCGCTTAAGCCATCTCGTCTGCGGTATTTTGTTCCTGCAGCCCCAGCAAACGGATGTACTTTTAGAACCACTTTGGTTTTTCTACACGGTTACAAACAGTTGTGAGGTCTCCACGTTTGCATATCTCCACGGACACAACTGAGGCAGCCTCAGCCTGCAGGTGCTCAGAGGACCCTCTGAGATCCCAGCCGTCAAGTGAAGTTTGATTTCACAAAACTGAGTGGGGTCCGCCCGGTGAAATCCTAAATAATAAGGAAAACGGTATAGAGCCAGGACCTCCACGCGGACGACAATGAAGCACACAGATACACACACACCACACAACGAGCCAGGGAGAGTTGTGGAGAGGAGCAACTGAATTCGGGCGGAGCACTGTGACAAGTCTGCGACAGTGGGGCGACGTGCCCCACATCACAGAAAGACAGACCCCCACTGGGTAACCTGGAGTCCTGTAATATGTGATTAATAAAGAATATTCCAAACGGATGTGGCTCTTTAAAACCAGGGAATTTTCTTGCTGTTCGGGACCAGCAAAAGCCACTGCTCGCTGAACGGCCTGTCTTGGAGTCTCACAAATTTGCACGTTGGAGTTGTTAACCAAGGGCTATGTCGAGAATTCAAACAGACTCTGCGGTTTGGAAGTCACATGTTTTGCTGCTTAAGGTTCAGTTTGCAAGCTCTGCTTTTGGAATAGCTTTTCGTGCCCGCAGTACATTTTATGGATGCTTAACAGAGTGACAGATCCCCTCTGAGAGATTTTAGAAACTGTCAGGTGAGGTGAGCCAGGTGGGGCCTGGCTGGGTCACAGCTGGGGTAACGAGGGCTCTTTACACTGTGGCTTCTACGCCGGCTCTGAGCAAAATCCCCAAAAGGATTTCAGCCACGTTTCCAGCAACAGTCAACCTTGGCAGAACTGTATGTCCTGAGGGCTTGGCTGTGAGGGGCCACCCTCGTTTGCATATTCGCATCATAGCATGCCTGATCCAAACAAACACCGCTCCTCCTGAGTTCAGCATCTCTCCCTCGACGTGCTCATTCGCCCGCCAGACGACACACAGCGCCCGCTCTCATGCATGCAGCCCGGCCTCGCCCACCTCCATGCCCTTGCATGTGCTGAGCCCTCACCTGGACAGCCTGTCACCGCCACTGCACCTCAGGTCCACCTGCCTCTCAAGGCCTCGTGGGAACACCGCCTCTTTCACAAGCACCATGCGTCCCAGGGTGCTTCCTTCTCCCTCCCTGAACTCCAGCTCACAGGCACAACCCCTCCTTCAGACTCCGTCCTCCATGTCCTTGTTGCTTGGCTCTTCCCTTTCCAAGGCTGCCCGTTGTTCCCACCAGGATTCCTTCCTCATTCGTCGCTCCATCCCCGTCAGCACCTATGCTGCTTAGTGAAATACCTGTGGTTTTGCACTTTATTCAAATCTCATTACTTCCCCTTTGCAAGGCAGAAATGTTTCTTCGTCCAGTTAGTATTCTTTATAATGTGAGATGACTACCATGGCTGCCCATCTAAGGGCTAAAAACCGTCCGTCAGTCTGTCCTGGGTAGAGGCCTTGACAGAGGAGGGGTTAAAATGTCATGGGCCGATGTCTGCAGGTGAGGGCACGCTAGAGTGTGTTCACATTTCCACACACATAAGTGTGTGCCCAGGATGAGAGAGCAGGATGGGAATGCACAGAGGGCAGAGGCCGACTGAATTTCTTTGGGAGATGGCCTGGAGTTGCTGCGTTGGAGCCAAACATAAGCCTCGGTCTAGGAAATGTTCCTCCAGTGCTCTCGGTCCTGTGCAGGAACATGAATCCCCAGCACCTGTGACTTCCAAGCCACAGGGTCTGTTTGAATTATCCACTTAGTCCTTTGTGAGCAGCTTCGATGTGCAAATTTGTCAGATTCCAGGACAAGCAGTTCAGTGGAGAGTGGAATTTTGCTGGTTCCAAACAGCAAGAAACTCCCTTGCTTTAAGAGCCAGATCCCATTGGAACAGTCCTCACCAAATACCCAGTCCCTAACACTGTCTGGGGCTGCAGTTACTGACCGACAGTGGTAAGCCGACCCTCACAGAGAAAGGGCCTCCCTATGCCCCCTACTCCTCCCAGTAACTACACCTCTTCACACAGACAAGTGGCCAAAGGACCTGGCCACACAGTGGTGGTCGGCAGGGCACACTGTCGCAACATGTTCCCATTTGCTGTTGGTGGTTGCTCAGTGAGTTCACACCTGAAGGAGAGAGGGGGGCTCCCTCTGCAATATTCCTAATGCTCAGAGGAGAGAAACTACTTCCACTCCGTGCCCGGCCCTCACCTGGTTGCAGTCACTCTTCTGACCCATCTGGACAGACAGGCCCAGGTGTCACCATCTGTTCTGAGTTCTCAAACTGTCAGTGGTGACATGGGCGGCCTGGAGTTTCACAACTCAGCCAGCTCTCCATGCTGCCACTTCTATCTGGAGAGTAGCTCTCGTGTGTCCAGCTGCCGCCACGCCAGGGGCCGGGGTCATTCCTTCCTGGCCACGCTGAGCTTCTGTGCCTAGGGTGCCCTCCAAGAGGGCACCCCGTCTCCAATGTGTCTCGACTTCAGATCTTCCCACAAAGTTGTACATTCATCATCCTATCCTCTGCTCAAAAGCTCTAAGTAACACACACACACGCACACACACACACGCACACATACACATTGCCTGCAGGTGAAAGACTCAACACCGTGATCTGGCAGTCGAGGCTCTAACTAACCTCCCCAGCCTCCTCCCCCCGCAAGCCTGCCCTCACCAGCCAGCCCTGGATGCGCCACATGCCTCCGTCTTACACGCCACTCCTCCCAAGTGGGGATCTTCTCCCATTTCTTTATTTCAATTCAAATGTCACTTATCTTTCAGCCCACACTAACCTATTCCTTTTAATTTGCTACAACATTGATGTGTTTTGTTCCAAACTGCGTTCTTTGGAACTCTGATCCTGTGAAATTCTCCAAGAAAAAAAGGGATGAAGATTCTACCACCATCTACATTTATTAAATGCCACCTATTTTATGTCATTTTGGATATTTACAAAGCACATTTTTGGATATTTACAAGGCATGGCCAAAGGCTCTGAGAAGTCTTGTGGTAAAAAAAAGAAAGAAAAGAAAAAAGGTTTCTCTTGGATCATCCTGGATTTTCCCATTCTACATTTGACTGCAGACTCTTTGGGGGCACAGCATTTATCATGGTCTACACCGCTCACCGGTACCCCCTCACCCCCACTGCCATTATCCCTCCATTGCCCCTCACCATTATGAACAACTGACCCAAAGGTGTGGGAGCATAAAAGCAGCAGAGAAGTTTTCCTGAAGCCTCTGCTCCCTATGAAGCCAAGCGCAGCTGGGTGTTTTGGATGCTACATTTCGTAAACTGCCATGTTGGTTGAACTACCAGATTCCGAGAACCACGCAGCCAGCCCTGACCTCCGTGCACTCGCCTTGTTTGGAGCCTGATCCATGAAATCCAGGAGAACTCACCTGAGAGGCATGGGTTTGGGGAAATCTGGGTGGGAACATGGGTTGCCATCATGCCCTCTGCGGCCTTCTGTATAACCAGACAGCAAGTTTCCCCCCAGGTCGGGGCACCTGGGTCGAATGTCCAGGTAGTGATAGAAATACCCCTCTGACTGGTGCGCTCTCAGTCCCTGAACGCTGCGGCCAGACGGAGCTTCCTGCATAGGGAGGACCCTAACGTGGCAGGGCACAGTGGGGTGCTGAGAGAAGAATCCCGAACAGAATCCCCAGGGATCGGTGGATAAACAGCAAAAGTTGTCCCAACAGTCGCCCCATGAAGTGTGTCTTAGATTGGGACAGAGGGTCTCCTTCAGCCACTCCTGCAGGGCGCCTGGACTTTTAGCTCTGGGGCCTTTAGGCAAGTGCACAGCTGAGCCATCAGTTCAGTAGAGCGCCTAGGCCTCCTGCTGGCAGCTTCCTTCTCTGTGGGTCCTTCTCGTGCAGAAAGCACGTCTCCAGTACAGCAAGTCATGTGGCTAGAAGTTCTTTAATGGGGGCGAATTTCACCACAAATTCTGTTCCCACCCCTTCATTTCTGCAGGTGGCTTTTAAGCCCCATTTCATAAATCAGGATCTGCTGTCACATAAAGCAGTGGTAGAGAGTCCGTCCTGAAAGGCAAGTACATTTCATCTGCCGCTGGGCCCCGCTTCCGGCAGGGGCTCCCGGGAGCCCTGTGCTGGCGGATTGCAAGTCTGGGCTCCTGGAGAGCACATGGTCACCGTTACTTCTGTCCCAGCCTGAATACAGAACACGCGGGGCCCGCTGCAAAACGAACATGTGCCACCCCTTGTTTAAAAGCTATTAAGAATTTCAAGACAGCAACAACAGAGTATTAAACCAAGCCTGGGCATTCTGAGCTTAGGGACCCGTGCAACTGCACAGATCACACACCTGTGAGGCTGACCCAGCCCGTATCTGCTGTGGACCCAGAAGGGAGAGTGCTGGAGACTTCCGGTCTCTCCCTAAAGTCTTCATGGTGGCGAGAAAGAAGTCCCAGCAGCCTGGAAAGGCTTCTTTGAAAAGGGGAGTCTCAGGCTGGCCCTCTGGGTTCCCTCCCCAGCCTTCCACCCTCTCCAGCCCTTAGCAGACTTGATAAGCCCTTTAATCATCAGGTTTGACTGAACCTTCACACTTTGGTGGGGTCGGGCTCCTTCCTGTAGGTTGTGTCCCTTCCTACTTTTGAGGTTAGATCCCTTGATCTGTTTACTTTGGTCCCAGAAAAATCGGTCGCATGTGAAAAGTAGTCGCATGTCTACTTTTCACACTTCAGGTCAAATTTTGCCAATACATTGATATCTGAACCTGATTCTTCCAGTGCCCAGGAGTCTTCCAGGGGCCTGGCCTGGCTCTGCCTGCATCCAGCACGAGCACCTGCCTTTCCGTGAGCTGGCCACCAGCTGGACCCGATTATTCTAAGCTTCTCCTTCTCTCTCCCCTGACATCGCTCCTCCTCTGTGCCTCTGCTGTCCCTCCATGCTGGTCACTGTCCATTGCCCCCAGTCCTCCACTCTGACCCCTTCCTCTTTCTATCTCAGGTTCTCTAAAAGCTCTGAGCTTCCCTCTGTCCCTTAGCCCTGAGGTCACAAGGATGTCTGGAAGACAGAGACGCTGTGCCAGAGTGCTCAATTCCACATTCCAACCACAATCACCTATTTCACTGCTTCCAACACCCCCAACATAAAATCTGTAAACCTAAAATAAATTTCCAGCAGGAAAAGATGGAATGCTTAAGAAATGCTGCTAGGAAAAAACTGTATTGAGGAAAAACTAGACCCCTCTACTTCAAATTACAAACGAAAATAAATCCCCATGGACTTGGTATTTTAAACCAAAAAAATAAAATTATAAAATATCAGAAGAAAAAAATCGGTGAAAATGTTTTTGTATCCTAGGGCTGCGAGTAGACTTTCTAAGCAAGCCAAAAGCTGGGTGTTAGGAAAATAATAAGGGATTGGACTACATAAAAATTAAATACTTCTGTAAAATAAAAGACACGGTAAAGGAAGTGAAAATTCAAGACTGAAAGAAATAACTTGCAGCATATATATCAAAGGTTTAAAACCCAGAACGTTTGAAGAGCTCTTACAGAACAACGACGACAGAAAAAAAGGAAGGAAGAAGGGAAAAAGGAAAGGAAGAGAGGGCAAAGAATATGAGCCGGCAGGGAAAAATGGGTGAACTGTTTTCTTTCTTTTTTTTTAGTTTAAGTAGATTAGAAAAAAATTAAAGGAAAGGAAAAAAAAAGCTTGAGAGAGTGCAAGCATCATTGCTGCCTCCTTCAGTGACAAGGACAGGCCTGGCCTGGTCAAGAGCGAGCCCTTCGGGGCATCTCCTGGGAGGTCCGATGTGGACGCACCTGAAGCTCCCACTGTGTTCCTCCGCTCAGCCACAGGGAGGGCCTTCTCCCCCGAACCTTAAAAAATATATCTATGAGCAGACACTTTATAAAAGAATGATTGCTAGGCCACAGACCTCCTCCTGTAAACCAACTCTCCCCAGAACAATTTGCTTGTTTATATATTTGTTTTCAAAATCAATGTTTCTGGAGGCTGGGTTTAATCTTTTCCATTTTTTTCAATGCATAGCTACGATTTTATGGGATTTATGCCATAAAACTCTTGAGCAAGGAGGGCAAATGTTAAAGCCATGCTCAAATTCGGAGCCCTTCTGAAGAGAGACCGGCTGTGCGTGACTCCCAAGTGAGATGACCCCGAAATTGAGGCAGAGGGCGCTACATGGAGCATTGTCCTCTAAATCCTAAAGAAGCTTAGTGATGTCATAGATTACTTGTGCTCTTGTTAAATATATACAGAGGAAAAAGACTGGAAGGAAACATGCCTGAATGGGAACAGCAGATAGCTCTAGTGGGAGGGATATGCGTGGGTATCATTTTCTTCCCAGTCTGTTCTTCTAAAGTCCTGCACCTCACGTCATGACATCCGACCGGGAGCTGCCACGGGGGTCCCAGCAGAGCCCATTCTCTGTCCTGGGGCCTTCACACAGCACCGCTACCCTCAGGACACCTCTCATTTGGCACATTTATATTTCCTTCAGACATTACCTTAAGGTAACAAGCAATTTACCTCCCACAGACATAATATTTTTTCAAATGCAGTTTTTGCTTGGCTTCAAATAATGCCCTCAATTTTACAATAAAGGAAGGATTTAAAAACTTAAAAGCCAGCACTTATAGCAAACTGTGGCAACCATGGGTCCTCAGCAGTGGATGTGTCCCCTGCCCAGCCACAAGGGCATCCCAGCCAGCACACAGAGGGGGAGCAGTCTGAACGCCTCCAGCGGCCTCCAACCTCCCTCCGGGCCCACCCAGTGTGTGTGATGCTCCAGCCTGAGGCTGGTGCGTGGGCGCCCACCCTGCCAGTCGCCTTCTGTTCTGAGTCTGCGTGCCTGCCTCCTGGCTTTGAAGTCAAGGTTTCACTCTCTTGACGAATACTCATTGCTGAAGGCTACCCTTGTTACTGAAATAACTTTCCATGAAATACTCTGAAAGAAGCTTCTTGACTGTAAATGCCCTTATATTATAAGAAATGCCCATGTTTGTGTGTGGTTATGTCTTGTGTAACCGACTCCACCGGGTTTTCGAGGTGAAAATTGCTCGTTATTGTCATTTCCAAAACCTGACAGTCTTTCACTATAATGTGGCAACTTCTCAGTTCTTTAAACTATTTTTTTCTTTAAGTTCTCATGAATTGACAGTTCCTGTTTTTCTGAGCTGCTTCTCGAACCCATGTTTATGTTAGGCTCACAAGTCAGCCCTGTTCGATAACTAGGAAACACAGCGAAAAGTCCCCCAGAAAATGTGACTCCCCGGCCCCTCGGGAGCCTCTGTCCTCACGCTGAAAATTGTCGTGTGGAGTGAGGCCCTGAACATTGGAGGAAGGGAGAGGAACAGGACAGTGACAATGTGGGTGAAAGTTCGGATCGCGCTGAGGTTCTCTGCGAGGTCAGGCTGTGCGCTCCGCTCACGTGGACATGGCTCAGTCGCCGACCCTTCTGAGTGAGAGCCCCAACGGCCCCCGCGTGGGGACAAACCCTGCAGCCTGTGGGAGCGTGGATCCCGTCACATAGAGGGATGAAGGGGGTCTTTCCTTTTCTTTTTCTTCTTCTTTTTTTTAATCAAATGTAAAGACCACATTGCATTTCTGAACCTCTGCATTTCGGCAGCTTGGGGAAAGTTAAAACAAAATGAGAACATTTTATTCACTTAAAAAATGATTGCCTGCATCCGAGTTGATCACCCGTCCACTGCCAGCGTACGTCTCCCGGGCAGCCGATCCGGGGGGTCTGGACCTGGGCTGAGGGCTGGGCGGAGGAGCCGTCCGCAGCGTCTGTGAGGATGAGAACTGCCTTCGTTTCCCAGAGGAAGCGCCACACACTGCGGGGCTCAAACCACAGAAATGCCTTCTCTCACAGTTCTGAAGACTGGAAGTCTGAAATCAAGGTGCCACGGGGCCATGCTTCCTCCAAAGGCACTAGGCGCGAATTCTGTTCCAAGCCTCCCTTCCAGCTCCTGGTGGTTCCTTGGCTTGTGACACAGAACTCCCGTCTTCACCTGGCCTCCTCCCTGTGCGCACGTCTGCATCCAGATGTCCCCTTCTTATAAGGACACCAGTCGTATGGTAGAAGCCCATCCTCCTCTAGTATGACCTCACCTTAACTAATTACATCTATAATCACACCATTTCCAAATAAGGTCTCATTCTGAGTTACTGGGCGGGGGGTGAGGGGGGGGGGTTTCAACATATGAGTTTTGGGGAGACACAGAGAGGAGCCCTAGATGACACTGCACCAAATCTGGACTCCCACTCACTTTCTTCGTCATTTCCTCCGCTGGTCTCTTTCCCGAAACTCATTCCCCTGAAAATCAGTTGCCTTCCTCACAAACACAGGCCATTGGCTTTCTTTTCTGGCCGTGTCAATGTTTCTGCAAACCAAGAGTCGAATGAAAGGTTGCTGAAAGCCTGGGACTCCACACAGCTCAAAATCCTGCTGCTGATTGAAGAAATCCTTATCAGGACAGCCTCTCAGGGGCGCCACCTGAAAGGAACAGGGCCTGGCAGATCGAGCCCCAGGCTGCCAACCCGCAGCAAGATGTCCAGGCACTCTGGGCCTCCATGCTGCCTTCTGCCCCCATCCCATGGGTGCCATGAGGGTAAAATCCAGGAAGCCCCATATGGCTGGAGGACAGCTGTCCCCTGAGAAGCCGGCTGCGGCAGGCGCGGCTGGCTGTGTGGCCTGGAAGCCTGGCTCTCCCACTTGTTAGCTACGTGACCTCAGGCTGTGCTTCCTCTCTGAAAAATGGGCACTATTACTGAGGGTTATTCGGTGAGTTAGAGTGTGTGGGACACTCAGAAAGGTGCCTGGCCTGGAGACGGGCTTTGTGAAGTCAGCCGTGGCTGCTGGTGGCGCCTCTTGCCTCAGGTAGTGCAGCAACGTTCCATAGAGGAGGTTTGTTTCAAAGAATTCTGAGGTTAATTCTTTGGAACACTCAATCTCCATTTCCTCCTCCATCTCTTTGGTAAATACAATTTGGTGTCAAGTTGACTCTGGGGGTCCGGGAACCTCACAAAACGCAGGGCATCCCAGTCACTGCTCCCCTTTCTGGCCCTCTCCTGGTTTCCAGATTGTCACCCTGGGGAATGGCGTCCCAGCCCCTGGGAACATGTCTCAGAACAGCCTGACCCCGCTGATGGCAGCTTGCCATTCTGGCCCCATGGGGCTTCGCTCGGGGCCTTCCCTGTGTGCGAGGCCTGCCCACCTGTTCCCTAGATGCCTGGGTAAGTACAGGGCCCCACCCACAGGACGTGGGAGAAGGGCAAGCTCAGCCAGCCCCACTTGAGCCCTGAGATTCATCCCAAATGCAGGGCCGCTGTGCTTGGAACATGCACGCCAGTTGTCCCAAGGACACAAAAGCGTTTGACAGTAAAAAAAACGATTGTGATAGTTTTTGTGGAAAACAGGGAAGAAAAGAAAAACGTTCATTCAACTGTTTGCTTCTATTTGCATAAAGAAACTCTGGCCAGATAGGTAAGAAACTAAGAAAAGGTTTACGGAGGGGCGGTCAGTGGGGATTGGACGGGAGGCTGGGGGGGAGCGGTCTGTGCTTTTCACTGGACACCTTTTTATAGAGTTGCATTTTTGAATCTTATTTTTAAAAATGAAAGCTGGAAACTCTATTCCCTATTCACCACATTTGCAGTTAAAAGAGATGTTCCGTGTGCTCATCTCAAGAGATGCTGGGGAGCATCAGCCGATGGTCAGTGCCACCTGAGGCCAGAGCCCCTTTCTGGGTGACAACCTCGAGGTGCCCATGGCAGGAGGGTGCTCCCCATGACGAACCACAGAGCTTCCCGTGAGATTCCCTGAGGCCAGGAAAGAGCTGCTGGGGCACGGGTTACCAGAAAAATTGTCTTCCCTTGGAAATAATCTACTCAAATGATCCTAAAAGGCTTCGATCTGGATGTGATCTTGGAAAACAGAATCCAGCAAAGCCAGACATTCGGCCCATTGAAGCTTCGTGTTTTGGATGAGGCTGGCGATTGCGGCTCTGCCTTGAGCTGTGCACCCTCCAACTCTTCACAGCCTCAGTCAGCTCCCGCGCAACGTGGGTGAACAGTGCCCAGCCCTGGTGGGAAGGGCACGGGCTTAAACAACTTGATAGACGTAAAGCAGCCAGCACACACCTGGCCCGTTAAAGGGACCCCATGGATAGAAAAGCCATCCCCTCCTGTTGCCAGGAGGCCCTTTCAGAATTAAACTAACTCACTACACGCAGTGGAAGCAGCATAGTTACTCTGTCCTGCATCCTGTGGGAGACAGAAATTCAAACCTCCCGCAGGAGGACCAGGAGCTCCCCTTTTCCACCAGCAGAGCACAGAGTTACTGTAATGATCTTTTGAATCAGTTTGCTCAGATAATTCTGGGACTGTCTCTTTTCTGAAATATGGAGAAAAATTGCCATTTCGATAAGAAGTCCACCACCAGCCGGTGACTTAATTTTCACGGAGAATGGTGGAAATTGGAGATGGATGGTTCTAATCATTTTGGCACCCGGAGGGCAGGTGGAGGCGGGGAGGAGCCCAGAGGGGCTGCACCACCTGAGAGGCCGTGTAGGGACTGGGGGAGGCAGCCACGGGGTGCCTCTCATGTGGCAGCTCCGGTTCTGTCCAGGCGCCCCCTGTGCTGGTCTCAGCCCGTGAACACAGAGGAGGTGATGCTCACTTTGGACGGTGAGGCAGTGACTGGGCGACTCACTTCCTCCCAGGGAACCTCCCGGTTTGCAGTCACCTCTCATGCTGCTGGGTGGCAGTCTGTACTCATTCTGCGTCTCACTCCTCCCCTCTGTGGAGCTTAACTCTGAGCTAGGACTTCAAAGGGACCGCTGCACAGAGACAGCCACCCGTCTGTCAGGCCAGGCTCAGCGGCGCCAGCTTGAAAGACATGTCTGAAGCGAATCGAATGAACCAACCCACAAACTCTGAGGATGTGACTGTGTGTAAACAACTAAAACAGCAATCATCGATAGCCAAGCGTTTAAACGTTCCAGATGTTTAAGGTAACTTACTGCTAGTCTCTAATCAACAGCTGCCCCAGGGTTAGCTAGCCTTGCCAAAAGCTCCCCGGGCTTGAGGATGGGGAAAGAGACAACAAGAGAGGAGGATGACCTCCCCATCAAGAGTCGGGCTGAGCATCTAAATAATCGCTACCCGCCCCATTTGTCTGCGGGTCACATCACGCATTTGATTGTGTGACATGCCTCATCGTCCTCGCATCTCCATCAGTCAAACCTGTGCAGCAAGGTGAGCTGTTGGTATCCTGTAAGATGCCCCACAATGCTAGATGCTGGCAACCTTGGAGGCAGTCACTAGTGGAGTGCCACAGGTCTCTGCTCTTGGTCTGCACCCATCCTAAAGGCCTTCTGGTGAAGATGCAAAGGGACACCTCTCCAACTAGATGATGTGAGCTTCGTATATGAGGAGAATATACGGGCCAAATCCAGAAGATTCAACCAAGGAGAATGCAAAGTTCTACTTATATTTAAAAAATCAAAAACAAAAAGTCAGCACCTCAAATGCAAAAGGAGGGAGACGTGGCTTTGCACATGGCCCCACACAAAGAGGCGAGGACGTCAGCTGACGGCAAGCACAGTGTGGGTGCAAAATGGGTGTGTTGGCCAAAACCCTCAGCCTAGTATCCAGGCCAAGACAGGACATCAGGCTCATGGGAAGAGGGACATTAAAAAACAGCATCCGTGCAGAGGGAGGCAGCGCGAGTCAAGGCTACTGAGCGCCTCTCTGCTCACTGCATCCCTCAGGAACCGTGGGAAGAGGGAAGAGCGTGAACACAGTGCTGACGCCCATGCAGCTGGAAGGGCTCCAGCACGGAAGAAGCCAGCTCGTGTTATAACTCAGCAGTTTTGGGGACAGAATAATTGCTCGATGAATGTTAATGAATGTGTTGAATTATGACCATAATTACGATCGTGGCTATAACTGCGTGGCTTCAGGGGGCAGAGCGGGGTCCAAAATGTGCAAACGCCAGAAAGCAGGCTTTCGATTATTTATGGACGCCTTCTCCATCAGCGCTCTGTGGCGACTGGGCTGGGCTGTCTCTCGAGGGAGGGAAGGAGGGAGCACAGTGGTCCCCCTTATCCGCGGTTTCACTTTCCTCGGTTTCGGTTACCCACGGTTAACCGCAGTCCGAAAATTTAAATGGAAAAAACAATTCATAAGTTTTCAGTTGCGCGCCGTGCTGAGTAGCGTGAGGAAATGTCGTGCCCACCGTCCCGGGATGTGAACCTTCCATTTGTACAGCATTCACGCCGTGTGTTCACCAGCCTGCCCCGCAGTCACTTAGTAGCCGTCTGGGTTATCAGATCGACTGTCCGGGCTCGTGGTGCTGGTGTTTGAGTCACCCTTATGGCCCCAAAGCGCAAGAGTAGTGATGCTGGCAGCTTGGATGCCAAAGAGAAGCGGTAAGGTGCTTCCTTTAAGTGAAGAGGTGATAGTTCTTGACTTAATAAGGAAAGAAAAAAAATTGCATGCTGAGGTTGCTAAGATCTACAGTAACTTTTACTACAGTATATTGTTACAACTGTTCTATTTTATTACGTTATTGTTGTTAATCTCTTCTGTGCCAAATTTATAAATTAAACTTTATCACAGGTATGTATGTATAGGAAAAAACATAGGATATGTTCTGTTTGGTACTATCACAGTTTCAGGTATCCACTGGGGGTCTTGGAACATATCCCCACAGAGAAGGGGGGACTACTGTATAAATTAGATGGCCCCTTATGGGGCACAAAGTAAAGAGTGTCTTCGTAATGATGATGATGCCAAGCTGGGTTGTTGAACGCCTGTCCCTGTGGGTCACTTTGCCCATGTGGTGCAGAGGATCAGAGAGGCTCAGCGACTCACTCAGGGACACACAGCTAGTAAGGGGGAGCCAGGACTCTACTCAAGCTGCCATATCCATATAGGAAAAATAAGCACCACACACACACCAGCCTGCTCCTCTCAGATCTCCACTCAAATGCCTTCCCGTCAGAGGGACCTCCGGAGAGCACCCATGTGTGGCGGGCCCCCTCACCCCGCCCTGCTGCACCCCCTCCTCCAGCACCCGCCTCCCAACTACGCTTAACACCTGCCTCCACAGGTCTCAGTAAGTACTGTTGACTAACTAATGAATAAATGAAGGGGTGGACAGTCGAACCTCTTCCCTCCAACTGTCTAGGGCTCCGCAGGCGAGGCTGCCCCTGGGCCTGCAGAAAATAAATCGTGCAGGCCGGCCTGTGGAACTCCCCGGATGCCCAGGTCAGGGTGGATGGACCACTGCTGGGGTGGCAACCTGGGGCCCAGAGAAAGGCTCCTGTGGTCAGGAGTAAACGGCAAAAAGGCATCAGTTCCAACGAGAACAGCTAATACTCTTGGTCACCTACTGTGTGCGGCACTGTTCTGAGAATTTTTCACGCTGCAACTCCTTTCATCCTCAGATTAACCCTCCGTGGTCCTTACTCCATTTCACAGATTGGGAAACTGAGGCCAGCAGGAACTTGACACGCATGAGCAGCTGGCTGAGCCGAGACTCACCTCCCGCAGCGGTTTATCACCGGGCTCCGTGGCCTCCTCAGCGACAGACAGTCCTCAAATCCAGGGCCAACAGCCTTGCGCCGGGGGATCAGCCCGGAGCAAACCCTGGCGGTGGGGCGTGGCTTCAGCGGAGGGATGCGGCGCGTGGGCCCGCGAGCCCGCACCTGTGGAAGGATCTCACCTGTGCCAGGATCTCACCTGTGCCACAGCGCTAGCGCTGTGCTTGTGCTGTGCCGAGCAGCTGGAGCAGAGCACGGCGGGAGAGGGGCAAGGGGCCAGGCCCCGCCTTCAGATGCCCTCCCTCCGCTTATGTGCTTCTTGTCAGTTCCGGCTGACCCCGGTTTAACGCTTCTCTCTTAAAAACCCAAAAGAGTCCAAAGACACACTTGAGGGACTTGTCAGAGGACAGTGACAGGAACCAAGCCTGGGGTTTCCTTAGGCCAACCTGGTCAGTCCCTGGAATGGCTTTACGCAAACAGAAATCAGGATGCCTGTCCCCAGACAGGAAGGTTCACGATCAAAAGCCACCAGCCCGGATGGTCTGACCGTGTGCTCCTCATCCGAGGCCCCGCGCCTGGAAGAAACCGGCCACACGACAGGCAGAAACGCTCTTGGTGTCAGGCGCCCGGCCTGGGGCGCCCTCAGCGACAGGCCCCCGCTCGTCGGTGCTCAGGACCCTGAGAGCTGCTTGCGGAATCCCCAATGATGACGGAATCTGAATGTCCCAACGGCCAGGTTGAGGACGTGGAGGAAGGACGAGGGGGCCTGGAGCAGATTTCATGTGATTTAGAGATTTAGAGAAAAAGGAGTGTTTGTGTTTTTGATACCTTATCATTGCAGACTGAAATTCATGCCTATTAAACAAATCAATAGAGCAATTATAAGGGAATAAGGGATAATGGAATAAAAAATGGGCGCAGGATAGACGAACCTCCCTGAAAATCCGTGTGGCGGGTTCCAGAGCTGCCGTGAGGGCTGAGGCGTGGAGGCGCACTGACGACACCAAGACGCCCAGCGCGTCTGCCGTCCTGGGAGGGGCTGCCATGGACCCCCCGCAGGCCGGAGGCCACCCCTCTAAGGACGAGCTTGCCTTCTACATTACAAGGCCCTCCCATGACCAACTTCCGCGTTGGGCACAGAGAGGACAGGGCCTGGGGCCCACAACACTCTTCAACTAAAATGTTTTAGTTTGTTTTAAAGTCAGAAGAAAAACCTAAATATAATGAAAATGAATATATAATAATGAATCCAGCCTGGATGATTTCATCTTTATACCAAGACAGTTGTAATATGTCTTCTCGTGAGGAAGGGTCCAAGAAGGCAAAAGCACCTGGGGTCCTTGGAAGCCACTATGCAACCCTGGGCCCTTGCCCCTTACACCAGAGACATGAAAGGTGGCTCCACACAGAAGAGACCCTGAGACCCCCACAGACCCTCCTAGTTGACCTACACATTGAAATTTAGCGGTGATTTCTCCCTCCTCCCTCTGCGTCACACAGATAAAACTCAGTCCCCAAATAGTCACATCTCCAGGCAAAGTGCCTGGTCTCCCAAAGGCCTGTGACCACCTGCCTGCTGTGCCATCCTTAGCACTGGCTTCCTTCTTCCAAACTGTCTTACAGTTTCAAGAAGGCTGCTGGAGCTCCAGCCATCACCTCTGCATTCCAAACAGGAGGGAGGAGGAAAGTGAGGGGCAAAAGGTTAAGCCTCTTAGACATCAGGCTCTTTCAAGGAGCTTTCCTAGAATCCCCGACCACCCATTGCAGCCTATGTGCTTCATTGGCCACCCTGCCTGTAAAGGAGCTGGAGGAGGAAGATGGAAGTGTGAAGCAAGGTCCTGAGATAGTGCAGAGCAAGGAAAGCACTGGAAGGGACTTAGGTCTAAAGTGGAATAGCAACAAGCCCCCCATGCCCGCCCCATCCATCCGTCCTCAAGCATCCTGTGGCCCTGACTGTGCCGCCAGACACAGAGGGTAGTGTGGGGCGGAGCATGAGTTTCACCTTCTCTGGCTTTTCATCAGGTTGAATCACGTGACTCAACCCCAGGTCCTTGGAACCGTCCGCTTCTCCCTCAGCCCTTCCGCTCTTTGCAGGGATGGGGCCCAGCCTTCGCAGACAGGTCTAGACGGTTTCGTTGCTGCTCCCACCCAGGGCGGGCTGGGCGTGGTCCTGACTCGGGGTCCCAAGCGCCCTGGAGGAGCTGGCCTCGAGGCCCAGGCCGAGTCATGAGCCCAGACAGCCGAGATGTCTGGTGTGTCCCCTGTGGGGAGGAGTGCTCCGCTGGGACTCAGTTCTGCCGGGCGCCCCTTCTGGACCGAGGCGCTGCAGGAGCGAGGGTTCCCCCGCCACCCGCACCCGCCTCCAGGTCACCGGGCTGCTGTCTATTCACCAGGAAGACGTGGCTTGGAGCGACCTGGCCTGCCTGCTCGCCTCCACGTCCCTGGGTGGGAGAACCGGCCACAGGGTTCACAGCTGAGCACCTCCACTGACTAACAGAGTGACCTCAGCCGCCCCCCCCAACCCTCTGGGTCCCCGTCTGGACAGAGATGGTAATGATGACCTGCCACACACGGCTCTGTGAGGGCTGAGGGAGGTCGTGTTTGCAAAGCATCCAGAACGGTACCCGGCGCCAAGCAGGAGCTCCATAAACACAGCAGTGTGTGAAGTATCATTATTTTATTGGGTAAATGGTAAATATTTGCTAAATGCATGAATGAAAAGAAATCGAATTTGGATTAATCCAAAAATCAAACAAGTGATTTCTGTCCCTTTGCACGCCCTCCTCCAAGTTGTTCAAAGCCCTCGAAGGCACAGTCTCTGCCCTCTGATACCTCTCATGAGAGCAATGTGGTTACTTCACAAAGCAGACCCTGGTCACAGAGTAGCTGACTTGTCCCCGAGTCCATTCACAGGACCAAGAAGGCTGTAACGTATAAATCTAGCTGTCTTCCCAGGCTCCTTTACAGAACAGGTGGCCATGAAAGATGTAGGCTGAAAGGGTTGGTTGGGGATTCTAGGAAAGCTCTTTAAATGAGCCTGACATCTAGGATGCTTAACCTTTTGCCCCTCATCTTCCCTCCTTCCTCCTATGTGGAATGCAATGGTGATGACTGGAGCTCCAGCAGCCTTCTGGAAACCATAAGACAATTTTGAGGAAGGAAGCCAATGCCAAGATGGCAGAGCAGGGAGAGGGACGAATTGGCTGCCTGTTGACCCTCACCCTGGACAGCCTGCTTCCTGTCTTTTTCTGTCTGAAAGAAAGTAAGCCTGACACTTATTGGAGCCACTGCTATTTTGTAAAGTTTTCCTTTATATACTGCTGAATTGACAGAAACCCCTGCATTCCTCTCACACTCTACAAATAATTTGTCCAGTGAGAACAGTTAAAATAACATTTCTGCCAACATTAAAAATTCCAATATTTTAAGAATGATAAATTTTCAACAGGGCAGGATGGAGGGAGGGGCTAAAAGTCCCACAGCAGAAACCCTCACTTGCTAGGTAATCAATTCTGAAGGCAAAAGATAAGCAGGAAAGCCACAGTGGAGAAGATGTGCCGGCACCATTAGCTTTTCCGATTATACAAGGTGCAATGAACCAATTTTTTTATCAGAGAACTCCTCTGAGACCAGGCCTCCCACCCATTCCTCCTCCATGTAGGCCCCACTCCCCTCTGAGCTGGTGTTGGCTTCTCCTCGCCTGAGCTCTGTGGCCCCACCAGAACCCTTCTGACCCTGTGGGGAGCCCCATCTCTGCCTCGCAGCCCTGGCCAAGCATACCACCGCCTGGCCCAGGCACTGTGGGCAGGGGGGTCGTCTGGATTATGGCAGAGGAGCCACTGCAGGAAAGACTCCGCAAATTAGCACCACTTACAACTGACCAGCAGGACAACCAGTGCTCAGCATTCCACGTCTAAACGCCCAGAGAGGAGATGCATGAGGCCCTCGGTGCCTTGCTTTGGCCAGAGAAGGCAGACTGAGCGAAAGGACACAGTTGGGACTTCTGCGGGACCCCTGCAGAAAGAGTGTGAATGCTTCCTTCTGAGGTACTGCCTGACCTTGAATTATCTTCGGAATTGGCAAGGAAAGGCCATGTTCTATTTACCCTGGTTTTAGTTTTAAGTGTATCTTACTTAATATTTTCAATATGAGTCAGCTCCATGTACTGTGATGATTTTTCAAATAACCAGAAGTTGACTGTAGCTGGCTTTAGACAGGAAGCGTGAGTACAGAATCCAGCTGCTTCCACCCTGGGAGCAAGTCTGGGCCGGTAGTCCTGGATTTTCTGGCCTGAGGCCTCAGCCTCCTGGATTACACAAGCAGAACCCTCCTGGGTCCTGCTCTTCCTGACTCTCCTCTCCTGATGGGAGCAAGGGGCTCCCCTGTCCTGGATGCACTCCTTGAAGCAGCTGCTCTGCCTGATCCACCTGCCTGGGAGTCCTGGACCACAAGTGAGGCGAGTACCCGCCATCCTTCCTCTCCCCTAGGGTGGGCGTGTGTGTGTGTTGGAGGGGAGGGGGTTGGAGGTCATGCGTGGAAGGTCACTACCGTGTGGTTGGGGCTGAATAAACTGGGAGCTGTTCTTATTGTGACGATGTTAACAACAGCAATGCTGCTGCTGCTGCTGATGATGATGATGTCCATGACATCTAGAACCCCAGGTTTTCCGGGAGAGAACCAAGAAGCATTTCCCATTTGCCAAATCAATCAATGTCCTGTGAATGCACAACATGCCGTGTAATTGATGACACAGGTGGGATCTCCCTTCAGGGGCATGAGAGCCAATCCTTTCTGGATGCCCCCAAGAGAGGGCCCAGGTAGACACGCCAAGGGATCTGCTTATATATCTGAATCAGTGAATATGTACCTGACAGTTCTTGAGTTTCCTCGTAACTTGAGTGCAAATCATCACTGATCTTTACACAAACACACGAGGCCGGTACTATCCTCATCCCCCTTCTACCATGAGGAACGTGGAGCCAAGACATTAAGTAACTTGCTCACCATGAGGGTGAACTTGCTACTCAGTGACCGGAGGTGGGGACACATGTCGGGTACCATGGAAACCTCTCGGCAGGAAGTAAGGAGAGCCCAGGTCGGGCTACAGATGAGGGGTGGAGAGTGGGAGACAGGGCCAGCAAGCCATGGGCTGGTCCCCAGGCTGGGGATGCTGTGACTACAGGGCACTGGGCAACTTCCAAATGTCATCAAACTGTCAGCATCCTCTGTTTACGGTAGATGTCCTTTTAAAATATCTGTTCAGGGGCCGGCCCCATGGCCTAGTAGCTAAGTTTGGTGCACCCCACTTTGGCAGCCCGAGTTCACGGGTTCGGATCCCAGGCGCAGACCTACGCCACTCGTCAGCCACACTGAGGTGTCATCCCACATATAAAGTAGAGGAAAATTGGCACAGATGTTAGCTCAGGGCTAATCTTCCTCAAGTGAAAAAAAAAAGAGGAAGATTGGCAACAAAAGTTAGCTCGGGGCTAATCTTCCTCAGTAAAAAAATAAAATAAAACAAAATAAAATATCTGCTCAATTTCTATCAGAGAGTGCTTCCCCCTTTCTTCCTTGCCTGCATCTACACTTAGAATCATCTCCCTTTGGTAGGCGGAAAAATGACAATGCAGCAAAGCAAATTAATAAATGCTCTGTTTTCAGACATGTCCTGGGCTTTATTTCTGGCCTTTTCAAATGACTCTCCTGATTACAAAAGTGATGATATCAGCTGGCCACAGCCTTATTTCTCATGGGTGAGAGGCAAGTGGACTTCCAGCATCCATACAACTGCCCGAATTCCACATGAGAGAATACAACCAATGCCTGGGATAAAGTCAGCCACCTCAAAACACTGCCCAACAGTGCTTCTCCAGGAGAATTTAAAGACGGGACCCAGTGATAAACACACATCCAACACCCGGTGCTCCCCTGAAACGGGGACCAGAGAAGGTGCTGTGTGCACAAACTGCTGAGGCACCGTCCAAGGCATTCCGCCTTTTACGGGCTCTTCTCTCCATGAAGGTGGCATTTCTCTGAGCACTTAAGAAGATGACTCACCCAGAGAGGCGGACTGGGCTGGTCTCCCGCCTTGGAAAACCCTGGTGTCTGCCCTGCTGAGGCTCCGAGTTGACACTTGCGTGGCTGCGACCCTCAGCCGCGGGACAAGCGATGACGACGTTGGAATTGCAGGATCTTGCTTGCAAAAGTCATGGCGCCAACTCAAGGGCTGCAAGCCCCAACAGCTTCAGAGCCAGGTAAGAAGAGAAGCTGGTAGAGCTGACGTGGATGGGGTCCCTTCTGGATCCAGGCGCTGTTCTCAGCACCTGGCAGAGGCCAGCTCTCCGGGCCCTCCCAGCGGCCCTCTGCAGGAGGCAGCGTTCCAGCCTGGAAGCAGGAGGCTCCTGGGGTCCGAGCTGCAGGATTCGAGCTGGTGGGCCTGGCTTCAGAGCCTCCCCTCTATCGGAGCCTTGTGACTAGGGGCTCAGCAGGGCCCGTGATGGGGGAGCATGGGAGCCCACCCACCGTCATCTGCCGTCAGAAAACCAATCCTGGGTGGGCCGAACAGACCTCAGTGGGGGGTGCATTCTGTTTGATGGCATTTGGCCCTTGAGCTGCCAGCCTGCAACCCCATGCATTTTTCTTTTTTAATTTTCTTGACGTTCCTCTCCCTTGATAGATAAAGAGAGTAAGCTCTGAGGGAGATTTTCTTCCTCGGAATCCTGCTCTCTGATTTTAAGCCGACAGTCTTCCCACGCTACGTGTCACACGCAGAATGCCCGCTTTGAATCTCAAGCCATGACCTCCTCTCCCGCTCGATCCCTGGCGACTGTGACATCACAGGACGCTCACTGCAGCTTCGGGCCTGCGCCGCCCCTGCCCGGCATAAACCCTGGATTTTTTATTTAACAAACCATGTACTTAACCCGTTCTGTCAAGGCAAAACCTGAAAATTGTCAACATCAGCCAAAGGAGATGGTCCTGGCAGAGGGACCCCTTAGCAGAGAGGTCTCTCAGTTGCATGCAGAGGAGCTGGGACAGAAGCTGAGAGCAGGTCACCCAAACAGGGGAAGCATCTAAAGCTGATTTTAATCAAAGACCAAACAGCCAAATCCTCCTAGAGGGGCCAGCCAGCCACCGTGCTGTGCTTGGGGGCCAGAGCAAAGGCTCTCTTAGCTCTTCCAATTTTAGAAATTGGCTGCTGACTCATTATTAACCCAGGAAGCCCACGCACTCAAATGACTATACTGAAAAAGCTCCCTGTCATACTCTGCTGGCTGATGTGCAGGTTTTTAAGCAAATTCAGAAAATGTTTATCATAAGGTATTTATGACATTTTAACCGTTTCACTTACAGTAACTAGAATGACATTTAAAAAAAAAATGTTTCCTGTATGTTACTTGACAGTAAAGCCAAGTTTCATCAGAATAGTAACAGCCTGAGAAACACATATCAAGGTCAGATCAGGCCCCAACGACTCAGCTACCCCATCCTCGCCCCCTGCCCCCAGCCCCCAGCTTATCTTCTTTCCGATTTTACCACGGTTTGTGACATTCAGCGTTAAGGAAAAGGAGAACACATAAAAAAGTTCCCAGAATCATTCATACGCTTTTCGAGAGAGAAGTCAAAATTCTGCCTATTATATTTCTTGTACCAAAACTGGGTAACTCAGATCACACGGCCAGAAATTGCTCAGGGGCTGTCTTTCCTCCACCTCCAAGAAGCGGAAGCTGGCCCAACCTCAGCACCCGTGGGTTAGCACAAATTCATCCACCTCCATCTCTGAACTTCACTTCGGCTCCAGAGAGCCCCAAGCAGCTTATTTTCCAGTCCAGCATCCCTGTCTCTTCCAAGACAACATAACGTACAACAAGCATCTACATTCTCACAATGAACAACTAAGAAACTTCTCCAGACAATCAGCCCAAACCACGGTAGCTAAGGGGGTGGGGGCAGAAACAGCCACTTTTCTAAAATTACAGATCCTCAGAGTTTGAACGAAACACAGGGTCCACTCCAAGATGCCACAGCTTTCCCACAGCTGAGGCTTGGAGGCAAACTGCAGAAATGATCAGGAAAATGACAGAAATATACTCACCAGGGAGAAGCTAATGGTTCTACCTTCCCAGGAACCGTGCTCTGAAGATCTCACGGCAGACACCGGCTCAGGCACGGCTTGCCTGGAACGCCAGTTGGAAACTTAAAAAGCAACGACCATACAGTCACTGATTTCCCTCCATTCCCAATGATGTCCCCACGATTGAGACCAAAAAAAAAAAAAAAGAAGAAGAAGAAGAAAAAAAAAAGGCGCACACCTCAGTCTTCATTCTCATTGGAACGAGATGACTCATGCTGACTCACAGCCGCCACTTCCTCTCCCGACATTCTCTTCATACTTGTGAGCTGGGCTGGTCCGGTTCCCAGGGTCTCTGCAGCCCTTCCTGGAAGAGCAGCCTCCCTGAGCCTGGCGAAGAGACCCAAACACTGACCTCACATGGAGCCCCTGGAGCCCGTACAAGGGAAATGCTTTATTTAGGAGATTGAGAACTGAAAAGTCAAATGCGTGCTTCTCGTGTGCATTTGAATTTCAAATGTACACTGAGATTTTGGCATGTGTGGCCAAGCTTGTGCCTGAAACCCTTGCTCCTTTCAAGGCATTTCAGGGAAGGGAGAAGAAGGGAGAGGAAGGGAGGATTCTGTTCCTTAAGGAGGCTGGCTTTTCTTTGTCCTGGTCGCACTTCTTTCCCTGCATGCTTTCTTCTGCCTATCTTCCTCTGATAAAATAAATCCTGGGATCTAAAATCATCATCACTTCAAAGCTGTTGATTAGGAGGGTATGTGCCCTGTTTCAGGATTAAGTGACTTACAAAATCTTTTCTCTCCATCTTTCAGGCTTCAAGAATAAGCCAGACTTGAATATCAAAGTCCCAAGGAATGAAATGAAGGTATACCAATCGAACTGTTAAAAATTGTTGGTGAGGGGCTGGCCCGGTGGCCCAGTGGTTAAGTTCTCACACTCTGCAGACCCAGGCGTTGCTGGTTCAGATCCTGGGTGCAGACCTATGCACTGCTCATCAAGCCATGCTGTGGCGGCACCCCACGTAGAAGAACCAGAATGGCTTACAACTAGGATATACAACTATGTACTGGGGCTTTGGGGAGAAAAAAAAAAAGAGGAAGATTGGCAACAGATGTTAGCTCAGGGTCAATCTTCCTCACCAAAAAAAAAAAAAAAAGTGCTAAGTATTAAAAAAAAACTTGGTGGTGAATGTTTACATACAAGAACAGGGGGTAGCCTCTGCCTTCATTTTCTCTGGAATGCCACCGGGGGTGGGGTGCTTCCACAGCTCCTGCGTTTTTAACTCTGAGAGGCAATGGAAGAGAACAGGATCCACGTGGTGCTCAGCAACCTCACAAGAAGCCAAGAAGGGCGGCTGTGATTGCACTTGGCCAACTGGTTTCTGGAGGGTGACACCCTCAAGGCCATGGGTGAACACTGGTGCCCTCAAAAGCTTTTCTGACTTAGTGCCTGCTACTATGCAGGCCATCTCTGATAGCCCTAAGGGATGTAGAGAAAATAAGGAAATCCCGTGTTGGAGGAGGATGGAAGACCCAAGCCAGAGGCCTCTGTGTGCAGGCGACCCCACCCTGGAGGGGTCCGGAGACCCGGTTTCCATTTATAGCCGGATTCATCTTAGGGAAAAAATCCTACCATATCTCCCTTCTTTCAATGGGAAAATCAGGGCATTTTTTAATGAGGCAATACCAAGTCATTTGAGCTCCCAGTGAAAGTTGTGTATCAGCCAATTGGCCAAATAATCCTATTTCTTGCAGTTTTGGGGGCTTTCTTTCCAGAAAAGTGGAAAGCCTGATGGTGTTCTGGCATTTAGAAAGAGCTCTCTTGTGCAATTCACGGCAGTGTGTTTCCTGTAGGGGGAGAGTGGAGAGTAGGGATGGGCAGTGGCCCCATGAGCTTCCTGAAGACGTGGCTTCAGCCACATCTTGTGTTGTCCTCAAGGGACGCGTCTCAGGCAATAGGGGTCTGGCAGCCCCAGGAGAAGCGCGCACTGATGCCAGGAGTCAGCAGGGGCCATTACAGCCGGGGATGTGGGCTGTTACTTCTGTCCTATATGTGGAAAGCCAGCCTTTACTTTATTTATGAAGATTTTCATGAAGTCAGCTCGTTAATCCATGGAGGAACTGAGAAAATAGTAATTAAAAAAAACACCCGGAATGAATTAAAGAAATTTGAACTGGTTGGGAAATGCAGGCCCCCAGGGGCAGCCACGCCTTCCTGCCGGACGTGCCCTGCCGGAGATGTCAGCGCTGGAGCTGTGGGTTCTCCCTCAGCAACACTGTTACAGGGAGCCTTCCAGAATATTCCAGGGCAAGGCCTTTGACACGAAGCTGGGCCTCCTCCCAACACAGCAATTTGAGCCACAGCATAGAAGGAGAGTGGAACCAGGTCCTCTCAGACAGTGTTGCATTGATATTCCCATGAATGCTGGGCCTGAACTCCTGATGGAGCTTCCATCCAGAGCCTTTCTCGTTTGGGCCGGGAAGCGGGGAGAAGGGAGAGACCATTCTTGATATATTAATAAATAGAGAGGTTCACTAAGGCCTGTCATACCACTCCCATGATTGTTAATGTGGGGTGTCCTAGAGCAGAATCTCTTTAAGCTGGCTCATTTCTGCATATTCCAGCAGAAAGGAATCAATGATGACATTTTCAATGTGGCTACATGGAAAACATTTTTTAAACATCTGTGTGCTGTTTCCCCAATGAAAATAGCACTGTAAAAATTTAGGTTTCATTGAATTAGGAAAATAAATAAGCTTCACTCCCAAAGGCAGTGCACAGCCTGCAGACAGTGCATTCTAGCGTGTCATAGGATTCTTATAAACACTGACGGCTCCCATTTAAGAGTGTCTAATACATACCAGTCAGTCTCCTGAACATGCACAGGTATTATAACCTCTGACCCTCAAAATAGCCCCACGAGGAAGATAGCGACATCATCCTCACTTTCTAGCAAAGAAACTGAGGCACAGAGAGGGCCAGGAGCCTGCCCAAGGTTGCAGAGCCCGGATGTGCATCCAGGCCACATGGTGTCAGAGCCGACATCCCTAACCACCAGGCCACGTGGATTCCCACAAAGGACTTTTAAAGAATCTTTGCACACACATCCCCTTACTTCATGATGTGTTCTCCTAAATTCTGCAGACGTGTGCGAGGGAGAG
This sequence comes from Equus caballus, assembly GCF_041296265.1. Taxonomy (NCBI): domain Eukaryota; kingdom Metazoa; phylum Chordata; class Mammalia; order Perissodactyla; family Equidae; genus Equus; species Equus caballus. Next base: position 30,042,706 of record NC_091698.1, read on the forward strand.
GTACTTTTATTCATTTGCGAAGAAAATCAAAATCCTAGCCTTGAAGTGATGGGTCCCTTACAGTAATAATTCTAACTAACGGAAAGAGTCGATTAGGATTACCCATTGGCACTTCCCAAAAAGGACCATGAAGCTGCACACGCCACCGACGCCTCCACAGACAGCGCTTCTCCTACACAGGGACACGAGGGCGGCAGGGGCCGACCCTCACAGTCCTTCCCTCCCTTGAGCAAATAGGTCTCTTCACCACCCTCCCACCCAGGAGATCATCCTTTCCCTGCAATCTGGCCCCTCCCCCTCACCCCATCCTCACTTCTTCTTTAGGATTTCGTGCCCAATCAAATATTGGCCCTTTCCCTCCAGCATCTTTAACTTTTTCCTCTCCATGGCCGAAACACAGGCCCCTGTCTCTTCCATCTCTGAAAGACCTCACCTGCCTTTGACCCCATGGAGTAGACCCCCAGGTGTCCCCGAAATTCATTCTAACCATCCCCCAGTAGCGGCCTTGCCATTTGGTTGGGACTGACTCCACCCCCACACCCAGGGGGAGTTTTGATTGGGTTAAGCAAAACAAGAGAAAGCCACCCTTTGCCACTGTGACTGCTTCCAGGATTGGGTCCCAGGCTTATGTCAGTTAGGGAATGGATCTTCTAGCCACGAGGATGAGCTCAGTGGTGCCCAATTGGAGCAAAGCCCAGGAATATAGCCATCGCTTCAGGGATGACAGGGAAGAATGTACAGAACTAACGTCTCATTCTTACTCTTAAGTTTCAAAAGTCTGGGACAGGGCGCTACGACGAAAGAAAAAAAAATGATTTGGAAGAATGGGTGAAGTCAAGCAATAATATATAGTTGTGCAGATGGTACACTGCACAACCCCGGGGAGTAAAGTAAATTCACATAGGCCGTGATGTGCACAGTCATATGTGGCAGGGCTGGTCGTGGTGCCCGGTGATGCCTCCCCAAGACCATACAAGGATCCCACAGGCGAGGTGGAGGAAGAGAACTGGGAGGAAGGAATAGAGAGAAGAGGCTGAACCCTACTCCCCTACAGGGGGCTTGGGCCAGAGAAGCACCATCACTCACGCCAGGGCAGTTCAGGGACTCTGAGAACAAAGGGACAACTGCACTGGAATGGTGGGACCTAAGAGTTTCATTGGCAGTGTTTTCTCTTCCGTGGTGGAACTTGAACTTAATGGCGTGCTCACCATTGAGGGCCTCTTAAATTAGATGAAATATAGTCTGTAAAGCCACGAGCCTAGATGAGGGCACCAGAGGAAGGAGAGTAGAAAGAGAAGTGAGAACTGAGCCCGGGCCCCTGTGTCTTTAGGAGGTCAGGGGGTGAGGAGGAGCCAGCAGAGAAGGGATGCTGGAGGGCCAGGGAGTAGGGCCAACGAGGTGGGAGGGAAGCCGGGAGAAGGTAGCATCTGGGAAGGCCAGTGAAGAAGGTGCCAGAAGAGGAGAGAATGGTCACCTGTCAAATCAGTGCTGAGGAGGACTAGCAGCCCCAGTGCCTATGGCAAGGGGAGGTCTTTGCCGGGAACAACGGGGTGAAAGTCTGAGTGGAGTCCAGAGAGAAAGGGGGAGAGAGATGGAAGACAGTGAGGAGAGACACTGCTTTCTAGAAGTGGGGCTGTCACTGAGGGGGCAAAGGGCTCAGGATTTCAGGAGAGATCTCCTTTTTTGTTAAGATGAGAAAAATATCTCATCTGTAACTTACTTGCAGAAGTGATTTGCTAGAAACGGGAAAACTGATGAAACGAGAGAGGGCCAGAGGGAATTTGGTGAAGTCGGCGGAGGGACGAGACCCACTGCTCAGGGGGCAGGCCTGGCCTGCGGGAGGACAGGACACGGACCAGATGGGGAGCAGCCAATACGTGCCTGTTCCCTACACTCTTGTACATTTCATCATTTGTAATAAAAGAAAAGTGACATCAATTTTTAAAACTCAATGACGAGTAGTACACCATTAGAGTCTTTCTACTGAAAGCCTTGCAGCTAAAACTAAAGTCCCCTTTGATGGGGATGTGGCGTTTTTCACTAAAATAATGGGGATGCATTAGAGGGATGGAGGAGGCAGGATTTGGGGAGGTGAAGAAGCATGTGTTCCTAAGGAAGGGAGAAAAATCTTAGAGAGAAATGTTGGCAGTGGCTTTGACAAGTAAAGCTGCTGTGAACATCCGTGTATGGGTTTTTGCGTGGACACGTTTTCATTTCTCTGTAGTAAATACCCAGCAGTGGGGTTGCTGGTTCATATGGTAACTGTATATATCTTTATAAGAAACTGCCAATCATCTTCCAGAGTGGCCGTCCATCCACTTTGCGTTTCGACCAATGCCCGTATGACAAACAGTTGCTCCTCATCCTTGCCAGCACCTCCACTGTCAGCATTTCTCATTTTAGCTGTTCTAATGGGTGTGTAATGGTATTTCCTCGTGGCTTTAACTTGCATTTTCATAGTGACTAATGGTGTCGAGCATCCTTTTGTGTGCTCTTTTGCCATCTGTGTATCTTTTTTGGTGAAGAATCTGTTCAAATCTTTGCCTGCTTTTTAACTGAATTGTTTGTTTTCTCACTCTTGAGTTTAGAGCAGCCTTTACACAGTCTGGATGCAACTTTTTAAATCAGATATGTGACTTGCAAATATTTTCTCCAATCTGTGGCTTGTCTTTTCATCCTCTTTAACAGTATCTTTTATAGAACAAAAGTCTTTATTTTGATGAAGTCCCATCGATCGATTTCTTTCATTTGTGTGCCTTTGGTCTCAGATCTAAGAAATCTTTGCTTAACCCTAGGTCTAGCTAATAAAGATTTTTTTCTTGTTTTCTTCTAAAGCTTTAGAGTTCTACATTTTATACTTAGATCTATGATCTGTTTTTAGTTAATTTTTTGTAAGGTGTGAGGGTTACATTGAGGTTCATTTGTTTGCCTGAATGTCCAATTGTTCCAACACCACTGTTTGAAAAAACTATCCTTCCTCCATTGAATTGCCTTTGGAAGCTTGTAGAAAATCAGTCGGCCATATTTGTGCATGTCTAGATTTGGACTCTGTTCTGTTCCATTGATTGATGTGTCCATCCCTTCCCCAGGATCACAAAGTCTTGGCCACTGTAGCCATCTGGCATGGGTCTTAAAATCAGATAGTATAATCCCTCCAACTTTATTCTTCGTCTCAAAATTGTTTTAGCTATTCTTGTTTCTTTCTGTATAAATTTTAGAATCAGTTCCTTTGCAGCTACAAAAAAATCTCCCTGGGACTTTGAAAGGAATTACATCAAACCTTTAGACGAATTTGGAAAGAATGACTATCTTTACCATCTTGAGTCTTCCAATCGATGAACACAGTGTGCCTCTCCATTTGTTTAGGTCTTCCTGTACAGTCTTTCTAGGTTGGTGTCTCCCCTATGTGAAGTAAAAATTATCTTCCCTACAGAGTGTGGGTTTAGTCATTCTCAGTAAGTCCTTTTATTGTCTCTATAGGCTCCCAAGTTAAACAACCCTGTAGGTACTATTTTATAGAGCGAGACCGACACCCAATGACCCCACCCTATTGGTCCTAAGATTTGGATGCTGAGAGTGGTTTGGGGCAGGGAAGCAGCCCCTCAGTTCTCCTGACTCTGACCCCTTCCATCTTCCTTCCATCCACCCAGCGGGGTGCCAGGAAATGTTTAACATCCGGCTCTCCAAATATAAATGAATAAAACAACCCCTGATTTGCAGTGTTTACTGACTTCTCTGATGGAAACTCTCCCTCCATGGCTAATTTCAAGCCACTGGCATGATGTCACTGAAAGTTAGTTGGGAAGAAATGTATACAAATTAGCTCTCTCAAGCCAGGGAAAGCAAGCTCCAGCGCAACTGTGCATCCATCTGTCACCAAGCCCCCGACCATCCTCGGCCCTTGAGTCTTTCATACAGTAACTAGCTGGTCACCTGTTTCGTGTCCACAAGGAAGCAGTTATTTCTGCATTTGAAAAGGGTTAGATTAGATCAGTTGTTCTTAACTGTGGGTGCACAAAGACCCCTTTGAGATTCTGATAAAAGCTGCAGGTGGCTCTCCAGACAGAGCAATAAAAGTGTATACAACACAACATTTTGTACACAAAGACCATTTGTGCTGATGCAGGACTCCTTAGGTGTCCAGGCCTGTTGGGGTTGGAATCCCTGGACCAAATGACCTCAAAGACCTACTTCAGCTCTGAAGTTGATAATTTGCATTGACTCACACCATGGCGCAAGGGGACACCTGACAAATTAGAAAATAACAAGTGCAAAAAGAATCCAGATTCTCAAGTTTGCATCTATTTTTCATGTGTATTAAAACATGAAGGAGTCTCCGTATTGAGGATGTCACAGCTGATAGCGAGGGCCAACAACTTTGCAGACGCCAGCTCTCTAAGAAACAGCGGCCCAGGTGCGGTGCAGAGGGCTGTTCCTGGAGGCCAGCTGGGAACTCTGGCCATGGGGGTCTGGAGCTCCTCCTGGTCTGTATCGCAGGGAGCATGCGCACACAGCACCCTTCCAAGAAGGCCAAGTTCAGGCTGATGGTTAGAGAAGGGGGTGTCTTCCTCAGAATGGCACAAACACTCATCTCTTAGAAACATCAACTCAAACAAATCACATTCTTACCTCTCTGATTCATTCACTTGGAGCAAGATATGCTCCTGCCAGCACAGCTGGAGGAGGGCAGAGCCAGGAGCTGGATCTTACAACTGCTCAAGGTCCATCCTGGCGCCTCGTCTTTACCCCAAATTTTAGACTTAAACTGATCATTGTTTAGACTTCAGCTAAACCATTTTGGACTTAAACTGGCAACAGTAGTGCTGTGAAGTGATCCGTGTCACTGTCAAGTGGTAAAAAAAAAAAGAAAAAAGAAAAGAAAAACTAAACTTTTGATGTGGCTATCTAGAAGTTTGTCTAATTAAAATGATTTGTGAGCATGGATTACAATTTGGGCCTAATTATTGTTGGCACGATAATGCTATTCTCTTTCCTGGTAATTCAATCACACAGTACTCTAAATATTTCTGGGAAGGGATTTTGCAGATGTAATTAAGGCCAACTCGATTGGCCATAAGATAAGAGAATAAGTGGGAGGGCCTGACCCTGGGAGGTGAGCCCTTTAAAAGCAGAGAGTTCTCCCTGGCTGCAAGCAAAAGAGGAAGTCAGAGACTCAAGCACAAGGGGCTCATGGGCTCAGAAATGAGGGCAGTCTTGAAGAGCTGAGAGCCAGAAGGAAATGGGAACCTCAGCCACAAGGAACCGGACTCTGCCAACAACCCTTAGAAGTGGGTGTTTCCCCAAGGCCTCCACACAAGAGCCCAGCCCAGCTGACACCGTGATTTGAATGGGTGAGGCCCTACGAGAACTTGGTGAGCTCCACCCAGACTTCTGCAGACACAACCATGAATTAATACATCGAGGCTGTTTTAGCCACTCAGTTTGTGGTAACTTGTCACACAACATTAGAAAACTAATACACTCAGCTCACCTGCAAAATGGAGACAGTAATAGTCCCAACCTCATGAGGTTATATGAGAATTAAAAATTAATATATCTAAAGGGCCCAGAACAATAAGGACTCTCTCTAAGTATTGACGATTATTCATACATGTCATTGACTTGGTAAAATGCCAGATACGTGTGGTTGCTTATTTGAAAGTTTTCCCATCAATACAGTAGTTGAGTCACAGGATACAGTCAAAAGTCTAGAATTTTCAATGAATGAATCACATACTAAATATGCATCATCTTTTCAAACTCAGTGCCTATGAATAAGCTGCATGATTATAAAATGTTACTTAACAAAGCAGACCATAAGAAAGAAGACAGCAGACTATATGGAGCAAAATACAAGAAGTCTGGAACTCAACCACCCAACATATATTTAATGAATGCTGCCAGATGCTAAGCACAGATGCAGGTCCTGGGGAAAAAACACACAAAACATCCCTATTCTCATGAAGCTTACACTCTGTGGAATGCGACAGAAAATAAGAAAAGTACAAGCTAGTGATATGAACCGTGCAAAAAATTAGCAAAGGTAAGAGAGGACTATCTGAGATGAGTAGGTCATGTGGAAAGGCCGTTCTGGAGAGGTGCCATTTAAATTGAGATTTGAATGATGGCCAGGAGCCAGGCAGCAGCATTCCAGGGCAAGGAGTTAGCTACTGCCAAGGTCCCCAAGGCAGAAAGGAGCCTGATGTGTCACAGGACCTGAAAGAGGGCCAGCATGGCTGATGCTTGGTTAGCAACAGGGAGAAAGGACAAGGTGAGGCCGGGGAGGGTGGCAAGAAAGGAGCTCAGATTTTATGCTGAGTACAACGAAGAGGCGCTGGAAGGTTTTAAGCAGGAGAGTGACGTGGTCTGATTTGAATTTTCCAAGGCTAACTCTTACTGCTAAACGTAGAGCGCTGGTGAGGACCAAGAGGAAACAGGAAGTCCAGTGCGTCCCTTTGGGAGTCTGACGATTACAGCAGAGACGGAAAGAGAAGGATCTATTAGACTAATGTTTTGGAGGTGGAGTTGATGAAGGGATTGGGTTTGGAGCAATGACAGACAGATTAATCAAGCATAACCCTTAGATTTCTGTTTTGAGCAACTGTGTGGTGCATTTACTGAGATGGAAAGGTTGAGAGAGAAGGCTGTTTGGGAGAGGAGAGATAGTGGGTTCTGTTTTGGCCATCTTAATTTGGACGTGCCTATCACACATCCATTTGGAGATGTTGAGTGGGCTTAGAATTCCGGGGAGAGGTCAATGTTGGAGGCAGATTTCAGAGTTAACGTCCTAAAGATAGACCTAAAGATCAGGTCTGGATGAGAGAGAGAGACAGAGAACGCATAAGGAAGGGACGGGAGCCCAGTGCCCTCAGCCAGCAAGGTTGGAGGAAAAACCAAGAAAGATGGAGCTCAAATGGAGAAGGTGTTACGGCATGGGGTTAGGTGGGCACTGGTAAAAAGTGTAGCATCTGTGAGTGAGTATTCCACGCACCATGGTATCATTCAGCGCTGGCAAACACATTAATAATATTCTGGGGCTATTGTTTGTGTCAGCTGTCCCCGATTTGGTGCAGACAGACTGTACTTTTGAAATGTTAGCTAGAAAAAAATAAAGCAAAATTGTTATTAAGAGCCAAGGCAGTTAAGATTCTCCATTCTTGGCCATCAGGAAGAACTTATGAATGGCTTCTTTCCATTGTAAACAGCAGCAGAAGATCGTCAGCATCATTTTTCATGATTTGGTCTAACTGGGAAATTCTCATGCTTCATAACACATGAAACAAAACCCTTAATATCTAAATAATTCTTTGGTCTCATGCACACCGCCAAGAGATCAGATGGAGCCTATTCCTCTGATAGACTGGCTTGATTTGAAGGCAAATGGCTTTTTAACAGCAGTATTAGCTTCTTAATTTTCACTTCATTGCCCATAAACACATACACCTCAAGCAATCTGTTTGCCCCTTGAAATCTCTTAATTAAAAACTTTAACTGTATTTTTAAAAATCAGCACACTTCTTGACGGCCACCGACAGGTTATTAAATGTAATTAGATATGAACTTAAGATAGTGCACTAATCTATAGTGGTTCTTGATGGAAACTTATGAGTTAAATCTCATATCTAATAGGAACCAGCCCTACCAAGGGCTTGAGAAGGAGTTCCCAATGAAAGTGCTCTGATCCTGGCCTCGCTCGCTCCAACCCCCAAGTGCTGCCCACCTCCATTTAGCCCCAGTCGTGGCAGGTCTGCCTGTGTCTTCCTGCCTCTCACTCACCGCGCACCACTCCCTTCTCTGAACTGCTTCTTTCACTTTTGTGATGAGACAAAGCCACAGATCTGATCGGGCCACTCTCCAGCTTTCACATCTGCATGGCTTCTTGGGGTCCATGTCGGGTTTAAGGGTTTGTCCCTGAGTCAAACAGACCCAGTTTGGAACCCAGCGCCCATCTAAGTGGACTTGAGAAAGTGACCTTCCTGAGCCTCTGTGCCCTCATTTGTCAATTGAGAATAACCATGGTCACAAGAGAGTCTTGTCACAGCATTTTGATGTGGATTAAATAATGATGCAGGTGGAGTGCTTAGCAGAAGGCAGGGCCTGTAGTAAGCACCCGGCAAGTGGCAGGTCTTTGTAGTGGATGTGCTGTCTTTTTGTCTAACAGCACCCTTTCCTGGGGGACCCTCCCCTTCCCCTTTCATGTGGTTCCGGGGGTTCTAACATCTTAGCCTACCTCCCACCCTAAACCACCTATCACACAGTGGGCAAGAACGTCAACTAGGATTCAGTCTGGCTGCATATTGCTGAACCAAATAACAATGGCTTAAGTTAGAACTTTGTTTCCCTCTCATGTGAAAGTAATCTGGCTTGTGCATGGGCTGATGTGGCAGCCCCAAAGTATTACTAGGAACTTGAGCTCCTGTCTTTCTGATCCACCATCCTGAAACATGGCTTTCAAACTCAAAGTGGCTTCATGGTCCAAGATGGCTGCTGGCACTCCAGCCAGCAACTCCATATTCTCCATACTGACAGTAGGAGGAAGTGAGGGAAGACAAAAAAGTCTATCATGGCTCACCTATCCCCAACATTATGGAGTCTTACTGAAAGTTCTACATAATAGTTCCATATATAGAACTAAGTCATGTGGCCTCTCCTAGCAGCAAGCTAGTCTTGGAAATGTAGTCTTTTCACTGGACACATTGCCACTTGAAATATGACATGTTTTTGAATTAAGCAAGAAGGGGAGAAGGGAACTCAGTTGGCAACCAGCAGTGTCTGCCATGGCACATCCCATACACGGAGGATACTGTCAGCACGTGGAGAACCTGAGCCAGGGAAGGGACAGAGAATGCACCAGAGTGAGGTGCCAACTGACGTTCCTTCTCCCCTTCTTGCTTTCATGTTTCACTGTGATCTTTACTCCCCCAGCTAGACCGAAAGGTCCTAGAGGGAAAATCCCGCCCTACCCACACGCACACTCCTACAGGCGACCACAAATGTTTGTCACCAGATGACTGAATGTACAGCAAGTGTGCTAAGGTTTGGCAGATGCAAAATATATCCCAGTAGGAGTCTTCTGAGCAGGGGCTGTAGAGTCAGACTTCTCCCTCTGCCTCCACGCTCCATGGTGTAAAAGAGAGATTGATAATGACACCTCTTCTGGGATAATCCACAATGCCTGGCACACAGTAAGATCTTAGGCAATGGTGGCCATTCATGGTATAATCGTTATTACCGCCTGTCGTTGACTCTGAGATACACTTTTTTTTTGAAACTGTAATAGCATTTATCCTATATGGCGTGTCATGATTGAATTAGCAGAGGTTTTATTTTCTGGATGGTATATAAGATCATGCTCTGTTTTACAATCAATAACGTCTGAAAATCAATGGAAGAATTGTTACTATCATGAAAGGAATAGAGGGAGGTGGGCACTGCTAAAAAGAAATTCGGGGCCTTGCCAAGTCAAAAAAGTCAACTGCTGATAGATCCCAAATGGAAAGAGATGAGACTGAGATGGTGTTTGAGTGACCAAGGCCTGAAGTGGCTCAGAAAGAGACGAAGAGAAAGGCATGACCTTCCCCACGCTGTGTTCTGGGAAGACTCAAGGGAGCCACCATTCAATCAAAAGAGAGGGAAGTGAGGGGCAAGAAAGGAAGGAAATAAAGCCGGTCTGAGACCAACGTCTTGGCAAGAACTCTGGGTGTGATTGCGGCCATGTGGAACCAGCTAGAAGCAGATAGATCAGAAGCTGACTGTTTTTATTGAACCTGCCTTGTCAAAGAAACTGTGAGCTATAAAGGCGTGTGATGCATACAATGGAATATTATTCGGCCATAAAGCAGAATGAAGTACTGACACACGCTACACCGCGGAGGAACTTTGAAAACACTGTGCTCAGTGAAAGAAGCTAGACTCAAAAGACCACATATTGTGTGATTCCATTTATATGAACTTTCCAGGTTGGGCAGGCCCATAGAGACCGAAAGGAGATTCGTGGTTGCCAGGGGCTGACGGATGCAGGAATGGGGAGCAACTGCTCAATGGACACAGCATTTCCTTCTGGGGTGATAAAAATGTCTTGGAACTAGACAGAAGTGGTGGTTACACAATGTTGGGGTTATACTAAATGCCACCGAATTGTTCACTTTTAAATCATTAATTTTATGTTATGTGAATTTCACTTCACACAAAAAAAAGATATTTACTATTCAACTGTGGGACCCCCAACTTCTCAGCAACAAGAAGTGGGAAATGCTGTGCAGCCCCCACTAAAGGCATGTTCTGAATCCCACATCATATACAGCCACTGGAGGTGACAGGAGAGAAGGGCCTCCCTGAGCACAAGCCAGGGGCCTCAGGGGAACCCACTGATGGTGGGACCCACCCCAATCTCAGGGGAGGCACCTCACCCCATCTGCCCAGAAGACTCCAGAATTGCTGGACCAGGGGCCCCTGGTGCCTTCCCCTCTTGGAACGGGAGTGTCATTGCCATCATCTTGTTCCTGCTTCGCTCAGGGGCACCGGGCTGTGAGGGGTAGCTAATTTATCTCTTTGTTCCATTATCTGTTTAAAGGCCTCTGGGACACCACTGAGAGACTGCCATGCATCGCCTGAAGATGCAGGAACATGCTACCAAGCACAGCTCAAATTACGGCCATGGCGGCGACTGTTAGTTCTATAACCCCACATCTGCTCTCTCCTTTGCTGCCAAATAATCAAGCTCCTGCTTTTCAGTTGCAACAGTTCCACGTTTGTTAGTCTCCCTTGCAGCTGGGTATGGCTGCCACCTGACGAGGGCAGCATGATGAGCTGGGGGGAGCCTGAGTTAACCTGGATGGGCTGCTGCCATATAACCCTAGACTGCCTACCTCTAGCTTTCTTTTACATAAGAGAATAAAACTTTTTGCATTTGAGCCTGTTACTGGAGGTTTCTGTTATATGCAACCAACCCTAATGGTAATGGATGCGGTGGGCTCCAACCTAATCAATTCCAGGTACCGAAATGTGAGAGTCTGCAATGCAGCCTTAACGCCACCATCACTTGGGATTCGATGAGCCTCCTCATTCTCTCAGACCTTTCACAAATTAATCAGGCTCACTGTTGTACAGCAGATCTCTAGAATTTATTCATCTTGCATAACTGAAACTTTATACCCATTGAATAGCAACTCCCCATTTCCTCCTGCCCCCAACCCCCCACAACCACCATTCTACTCTCTATTCTCTGAGTTTGACTAAGTTAGTTGTCCCCTGTAAGTGGAACCACACAGTATTCGTCCTGTGACTGGCTTATTTCACTAGCATAATGTCCTGCAGGTTCATCCATGTTGTCGCAAATGCCAGGGTTTCCTTCTTTTTTAAGGCTGAATATTTTCCATTGTATGTATATAGCACATTTTCTTTATTCTTTCATCTGGTAATGGACATTTCGGTTTTTTCCACATCTTAGCTATTGTGAATAATGCTGCAGTGAACACGGGGCTGCAAATATCTTGTCCAGATTCTGATTTCAATTCTTTTGGATAAATACTCAGAAGTGGGATTGCTAGATCATACGGTAGTTATATTTTTAATTTTGTTAAGAGAGTAGATCTCTTTTTAAATGTTCTTACCACAATAAAGAAAAAGGGAGAGAGAGAGAGACAAAGAAAGAAAGAGAGAGAGAGAGAAAGAAAGAGAGAAAGAGAGAGAGAAAGAGAGAAAGAGAGAAAGAAAGAAAGAAAGAAAGAAAGTTAATCCCATTGTCTACAAAAAACATTATACAAATTCAATAAAATATAATGTTTTTAAAAAAATTGATGAGGGCACTAACAGCTTCTGGCAGAACGATCCCACAATTTCATACTAGAAATTGCAATAAGGTCCTTGCTAAGTTCAGGCCAGATGGTCATCTCTGAGCTGTAGGCCACCTCCCTGGACACCAGCCTTTCTAGACGGATCTACAAAGCAGTAAAGGAAAACAGCATTAATTACTGCACTTTTCTGTACAACATGTGCTTGAAAATTGATTGCAAAGCATCTTAATTTTACCCAGGATATTTCTTCACATGTCCCTAAGAGGAAATTCATTTCTGATGTAGTTTGTGGAATTTTGATTTTTGTTTTCATTTCGTAGGTGATTTCATCCACTGATTACCCAACTGACAATCACTCCCACCAGTTTCTGTTTAACATTTATCTCGTTAATGGTGAGAGAAGACGTGTTAATCAAGATAGCAGCCACTGGTTGGAGGAACATGGGTTTCTTTGATCAGACGTTCCCAAAGCTGGAGAGAAAGTATTAAGAGCTTGAAACCATGTATATTTTAATATAAACTTAATTTTTTTATGATTATAAAAGTTATAAATGCTGTCTGGGGATAATCTGGAAAACAGAAAGAAGAGACCATTAATCCTACCTCCCAAAGCCAAGCAGTATTAACATCATGGTGTATTTCCTTGGACTCGCTCACTCGCACGCTCTCTCTCTCCGTCTCTGTTTACACAGTTGTATTCGCACTGTATACATAACTTGGTGCCCTGCTCTATTTCGCTTAACATTACAACATAAGCGTTTTCCCCATTATTAACACTCCCTACTGGCCAGAGCGGAGGCTTATTTTCATGGTGAAACCTCGATGGTCGTCAATGGGATCATCACACCCAGTCTTCACTACACAAAGACAAGTTTTCCCCAAAGTTGGGGGCTGCTCCTGGTCTACTGAAAGGAACCAGAAGTGAGACAGTCACAGAGGGGAGGGACATGCCCAGACTTGTTCAGCTGCCCGCTCCAGGGCCCAGTTTGCTGCCCGCCCAGCAGCTCTGCTAATCCAGAAATTCTTTCCTGCAGAAACACATGCTGGCTTTGAACCCAGGAGGCAGCCCCATGCCGCAGCAGCCCCAGAGGAAAAAAATCCAGACACGAAAAGAAAAAGTAAACTCTGCGTGGGACTGCTCATTTTAATTTCCAGAAGAGAAAAGAGCCTTCCTGACTCAGAGACATGTCACAGTGAAGGCTACCCAGCAACCACAGGCCTGTCTGTAACACGTGGTGAGCACCCTGGAGGTTGTGGCGAGGCTGTGGGCCTGGAGAAGGGGAGCCAGCAGCACGGCACTGGCCAAAGACTGGACCCCTGGCCAGGCTCCCTGGTGTCTGATTTGGCTTCTCCGAAGCAAAACATCTTTTCTGCAAAAACGCGGGAACATGAGGGCAGGTTGTGTGTATCTGTTCACTTCTGTGTCCCCAGCCCCAGCATGTGCCAGACACTCACTGAGCATTTGTGTAGTTTATTGAATAATGACTCTTTTTACAAACTCCCTTGAAGGGGAGCAAGAATTATCCCTCTGCCCTCTAGGTCCTTCTGGCGGGTCTAAGAATTAAATTTATGTGAGACAGAATAACAGGAGAAATCAAACAAATTTAGTAACATGTATACATGGGAGAAACCGGGGAAAACTGAGTAGCTCACCAAAATGGCAGAAGCCACCACCTTAAATACCATCTTCAGCCAAAGACAAAGGAGGGTGTTGCGGGTAGTGGTTTGGGACTTCAAAGGGGAGGAGGACAATTCACATGGAGATGGAAAAGCAAATGTTTGGTAAACAAGTGTTTGCTGAGCCATCTATAGACATGGGACCCAAGAGAGAACTTTGATAAAATAGGCCTCGCTAGATGACTTCCTGTCTACCACACCTAGAGTTGTCTATGGTGATAGTTCCTTCCTGGGACAGACCTTCTATCTTAAATTCTTTTAGGCAGTTAGAGGGAAGGCCAAAGTTTCCTTCTGAGTCTTTTGTTCTTAAAAATAATCAAGCCTGGGGGCTAGTCCCATGGCCTTGTGGTTAAGTTCGGTGAGCTCCGCTTTGGAGGTCCAGGTTCAGTTCCTGGGCGCGGATATACACCACTCATCAGCAGCCATACTGTGGCGGGAACCCACATGCAAAATAGAGGAAGGTTGGCACAGATGTGAGCTCAGAGCCAATCTTCCTCATAAGTAAATAAATAAATAATCAAGCCAAAGAGACACAATTTTGGGTGGCAAATTCTGATCCCCTTAGATGTTGACAGCTAGAGCTCAATTTGAGCATTTTCTTGTGAAGGAGCGAATGCCTCCAGGGATGTATTCATGCTTAGCGGGCACTCTTCCTGGGTAGGAGTCAGCCTTCTCAGCTCGCTGTCCCTTCCCTGACCTCCTCCCCCTGGTAAGGTGACCTTGGCTTCAGCAAAAGAAGGCCAGAGGGACATCGGGGGTAGACATTGCACTGAGGAATGGAGGCGCAAGTGGCCATAGATAAACTTCCCTATTTCATAATTTTGCTTCAGCATACCTGCCTTCTTCAAACCTCTTCTTCTCTGTTTCTTATTCCTTTATCTCCCCCTAATTCCCAGGGCCCAGGACTCAGGTTAGTCCTATTAATGCTAAAGATAAGTCATGTTAAGAGAAATATATCTTCAATGGGCAGGCCTGTGTGCCATTTATATCATTTTATTTCTGGGAAATGCACTGACAGTTACAACTTTAAAAGAATACTTTGCGGGAGGGGGCCAGCCTGATAGCACAGCGGTTAAGTGTGCATGTTCTGCTTCAGGGGCCTGGGGTTCACCGGTTCCGATTCTGGGTGCAGACATGGCACCACTTGGCAAGCCATGCTGTGGTGGGCATCCCACATATAAAGTAGAGGAAGATGGGCACGGATGTTAGCTCAGGGCTAGTCTACCTCAGCAAAAAGAGGAGGATTGGCAGCAGATGTTAGGTCAGGGCTAATCTTCCTCAAAAGAAAAAAAAAAGAATACTTTGGACCATGTGTACTTTCATACATTAGACGTTGCTTGTCTGTAGAATTGTATGGGCAACTGGACCAATCAAGGGTTGTTCTAGAATCTCCCCTACCCTAGGAGACAGGGAGGCAAAGGAGTCTACCTCCAGTATAAGTGTTCTCTCTACAGTAGGACAAATAGACAATATGCATAATATATACACATACACATATCTTCATAAGCAAGAAAATTATAACCAAACTCTAAAATGGAAAATTAATCATTATCATCATCATCATCATCATCATTGTTGGCGTTATCATTTTGACTGTTATCTATGTGGTTGACATGTGCACAGCTCTGTGCTAGGCAACATGCATCTTGTCATGTAATCCTCCAACAGCTTTATAAGGCAGGCACTTTATAAATGAGGAAACTGAGGCCCAGAGATATTCAGGAACTCACCCACAGGGACAGAGGAATCAGGGACCCACACCTAGACAGCCTTTCTCCAGGACCTGGACCCCTAACTACTCACTGTTATAAGGCAGATGGGACTCCAGGACTCCACCTTAAGTCCTGGCAGCAAAGCAGGGTGGCACTGGCTCTCTCGAAGTTGCCCAGGTGCCTGCCTCTCTTATTCGCCATGGTGGCCCCAGGCAATGCCTTGCACACTCGGAAGATGGCCGTTGAAAGGACATATGAGTGACCCAGGTCTCAAGGTGAGCTTCCCAAGTTGTTTTCAGATCTCTGAATTAGGCTTCCTGAGCTGTACTTAGGAGGTTGCACTTGTGACTTCTGTGCCCCATTCATAGCAATAAAACTCTGATGCTGCCTTGCTTGTCAGCTTGACAGTGGGTGAGGTGCGAGAGGGTTTGAAATTCCCCTGTCCAGCCACACAGACTCACCAAACATAAGAGCAGCCATTAATACAGGCATGATTGACTTGACAAGCACAAGGTCAGCTTGAGGAGCAGGCATGGTGGTGTAGAAGCCACGTAGCCATGACTTCCCAACTCTCCGTAGCCATGAGAGGTGGGAAGGGGCAGAAGGCAGGGGGCACTTTGAAAGAATGGTGCATGTGATTACATTTCCTAGTCTCTATAGCAGATAGGAGTGGCCATGGAAATGGGAACTGAGCTTGTTGAGTAGCACTTCCTAGAATGATGGGGATAGATAGTGGGCTGGTACTCTTTTTACCTTCATCTCCCATTCTCCACTTACTCTACTGCTACTGTGAATGCAGACATGATGGCAGGAGTTCTAGCAGCTATCTTGGGGCCATAAGCAAAAGGCTTAGAAGAACCACAAAGCCCTCAGCCTCTGAGCAAAGGCCAGAAACTATCTGCCTCCAGACTTCTCACTATGTTAGAAAAATAAACTCTTATGTATTAAAGCCACTTAGGTCAGATCTGTTACCAGCAGCTGAACCCAACCTCAACTGGCACACTTTCTGAGGTAGGCAGCCTCTGAGATAGTCCCATCTGATAATGGCCCATCACCTCCTCTGGGGAGGCCTTATGAAGGTAGAATAATATTTAACAGCTCCCAACGTTTATCTCTGGGTCTAAAAGTAAACATAAGCTTTATTTATTTCTGTGCTCAACTAAACAACACATTAATACAATGTGTTAAGGCCAGAAGCCACCTCCTGCTAGTCACACTGTTGTGTGATTCCTCTCCTTGAGTCTGAGCTGGATTTATTGACTTGCTTTTAACAAAGAATATGGCAGAAATAATGGAATGTCACTTCTGAGATTAAGTTATAAAAAGACAGTAGCTCTGTCTTGAGTGCTCTCGTACTAGCTTCCGTGTCACAAGGCCGCCCTACGGAGAGGGCCACGTGATGGGGAGCCCAGGCCTGCCAACAACCACATGCGTAAACTCAGAAGCAGATACCACCAGCCCCAGTGGAACCTTCAGATGAGATTGCGGCCCTGGCCAACAGCTTGACTGCAACTTTGTGAGAAGTCTCGAGCCAAAGACACCCAACTAAGCCATGTCCAGATTCTTGACCCACAGAAACTGTGACAGTAAAGTTTTATTGTTTGAAGCCTGTTTTAGACAGCTAGTACATTCTCCAAACAACAATTTTCTTGGGTTAATATTCAAGTTATTAGTGTCTATTCTCTAAGTCTTCTATTGTGTGTCTTAGCCCACACCATCCTCACTGAGATCTTGACACTTAAACAGAATGCTTGACGTGGGGCCTGGAACATAGCAGGTGCTCAACTGATAAATGAATGAATGACAGAGGCTGTGTCCTGCTGAGCTGTTCTGCAGCACCTGGAGCCTCAATAAATATTGAGCAAAGCACACAGGTAAAGATGAGGGACAAACAACAAGACGCATCAAATCAGCCAGCCACAGTTAGCGCATCAGTCATTCAACTTGGATTGGCACTTCCAGACCCAGCTCTGTGATTTACTGAAGGCAGATTCCTCCTGAGAGGCCTTATTAAGCTGGAAGAGTATTTAATGGCTCCCAATATTTATTTTTGGGTCTAAAAGTAAACAAAAGCTTTATTCATTACTGTGCTCAACTGAACGCCACATTAATATGATGTGTTAAGGCCAGAAACTACAATTCCAATGAACAGACTGACAACGAAAGCAAAAGCTCACCAATTTCCCTAAGAATATGTGAACTGAGGCCAAAAGAAGATCCAGTTTCAGAATCAGCTGCAAGGGTCGTGGAAACGATGATTGCAGCTGTTTGAGAGGCAATGAGGGGTCCTTCTTCACTGTCCAGTGCAGACAAGACTCTTAGGTTAGCCTGCCCCGTTTTCCATTTCTTTGTCCAAGACATTTACATGGAGGCTGGAGACAAATCGTAAAACCCATGGTGAGCTCTCATCTAAAGTAGGTCTATTTAAAAGCTTTGTGACAACATGTGATTGCCAAATTCTACTTGTATATCAGAGGGGTCAGGGAAAAAAGATTTTGCAAACTAGAGATAGAAAGTGTGCTGGCTGGAGGAGTGAGGATGGGGAGGGGAGAGGACGGGCAAGAAGAAGGGTGAATGGCAGAGGGGTGGCTGAGTGAGGGCTCCATGCTTGACCCTGATCCCTGCCCTGACCCCAGGAGGGGCAAGAAGGAGACACTAAATTCGGTCAGGATCCACAGTATTTCTGTACAGTGGGGACACTATGCTCTCAAAATTGATTTACATGGCAAGGACAATATTTCTTTATCTACTCTGAAAACCCAGTTTTAAATTCAGAGGAAAAAAATCTGTCTGGGCTTTTTATGTGATTTGCTTCAATGCATCAAGTAGATGAATGGTGGTCAGTGGGGTCTTGTAGAGAGCTCAGAGGCAATCCCACACAGCAAAGAGCTGGGGGCTTTCTCCGGTATTTATTTTGGCAACAGTTTGATTCCCTCCCTGCCCTCAGTAGCCCCCTCATTCCCTGCATGCCTGCGTCCCCTCCTATTCCCTCAGGACTGGTCCTTATAGGTCTATAGAACAGGACTTCCATTCTTTGCACAGCAACATCTCCTATATTTCTTAGAAATAATTTTTTCCTAAGTAGCAACATCCTGGAAACATAATTGGATTCTACTACTGGCCCCAGAGGAGAAGGGAAGTTCACAAAATTACTCAAGGAAATAGTTAGCAGTGAGAAATAATCTCTAAAATTGGCCTTCTGGTGGAAGACAAAAAGCTCTGAGAGAGCCAGGCTTGGTTGAGTGGGGCAAATGCCAGCATCCCTCTAGCAACAACCTTACTACCCCTGAGACTAAAGGAATTCTTAATCCCACCGCTGCTTAGTTTCCTGCAATAAGCAGTCTTATTGTGGTACATTTCCATCCTCGTCACTCTGGACCCATCAGCCAGAAGGATTGTCCCTTCCTCAGGTCTCTTGGTCTGTTTACATGACAACTTCATTCCTCAGCCAGCAAGAGGAAAACTTCCCACGCTCCCCACACACCAAAGTTCTTCCACTGCAGAAGCCAAATGCCTCCTTCAAAAGGCACTCATCAGTTCTCACGGCTTCCCCGGGCCAAGGTGCCATTCCTGGGAAAACAGCCAGTCCCCATAGCTAGGGAAAAGCAAGAGAAAGCCTGTGTGAGAACCAGCTAGAAAAAAAATGGGATTAAAAAAAATCACACACACACACAACAACAACAAAAACAAAACAGAAAATAGCAAGTGTTGGCAAGGACGTGGAGAAATTGGAACCCTTGTGTGTTGCTGATAGGAATGGAAAATGGTGCAGCTGCTATGGATTTTCCATGATCCAGTCATTCCAATTCTGGGTATATACCCAAAAGAATGGAAAACAGGATCTCAAAGAGATATTTGTACTCCCATATTCACAGCAGCGTTATGCACAATAGTTAAAATGTGGAAGCAACCCAAGTGTCCATGAGGGATAGATGGATAAACAAAGTGTGGCAGATACATATAATGGGATATATGTATAGGAATGAAATTCTGTCCCATTTTACAACAGAGATGAACCCTGAGGACAGTATGGTAAGCGAAGTTAGTCACAAAAGGACAAATCCTGCATGATTCCACTTGTATGAGGTACTTAGAGTAGTCAAAATCAGAGAGACAGAAAGTAGAATGGGGTTTGCTGGCGCTGGAGGAGGAGGGATGGGGAATCATTGTTTAATGGATACAGAATTTCAGGTTTGCAAGATGCAAAGAGTTCTGGAGATGAGTGGCGGTCATGGTCGCCCGACAATGTGAAAGTATTCGATACCTTTGAACTGGACATTTAAAAATGGTTAAGATGGGAAACTTTATGTTCTGTGTATTTTACCACGATTGGAAAATTATTTTTAAATCACAAAGAGATAAAAAGAAAAATCAGGTCACACCCTGAGTCTTCAAAGAATAATATCAGGCCCTGAACAACCTCCATGGCTGGCCCCAAACTCAAACCCGATTCCATCTGTGAGAGCTGCTCCCGGGGAGTCGGGAAGAGAGACACTAGCCCCGTCCTGGGCCTGATGGAGGAGTCTTCAGGCTCTTCCCACGTCAGTGTCTAAACACCACCTTCCCCAGACTTGGAATACTCAAAGGCACTCGACGATGGGTTTCTAAATGTGACATCTCCAGGTCTTAAAGGTGACATCCAGAACTATGCAAAAAATACGATGTGAAAGTATGTCTTCCTGAAACTACTTAGAAAGGTGGTAGTCACTTCCATAGGGCAAAGTTTCCATCCCATAGATAATCTGAAATAGTCAAATCCCAATCCTGTGGGAAAACTAGAGGATCGTGAGTTTTATCACTGGAAAAAGGATGAGTGATGACATATTGTCCACCTGATGGCTGAGGAAGCTGAGCCTAACTGGCTGGGATGACCCCATGGCTGGTGGCAGAGCCAGGAGCTCCTCTGGCCCCATCCTGACTCCTGCCTGCCCGTTCATGTCAGGATCTCCTCTGTTCCACTGGGTTGATAGTGACATGGTAACCTAGACTCATCTCCTACTCAAGCGAGAGGTCAGCATGGACATGGAACAGAGCAGAAGCCTGCCCTCTCTCAGGTCCAGGCACCCTCGTGAAAAAACAGCCAACACTGCCCAGTGCACATGGCATCTGCAGGGAAGCCAGCCTCCGAGGCAGGGGCCAGGTCTCTTCCCTCAAGGATCAAATAGCCTCATCTTCAAATGGATGCCCTTTTCTGTCTTTCAAAATATCAGTCAAATCTCATTTCCTTCTCCGAACGTTTTTGTGACTTAGCATATTTTTGTGACTCCAGAGGCAGAAATCCTTTCCAAGGTAGCCAAACCACTTCACCAGCACTTTCTCTAAGTCTAGTTTCATTTAAATTGATGGAGTTGGGTACCTTGGAGGGTGTCTGCAACCTAGAAAATGTCATGCCCACCACCATCACCATCCAAGGGGCTGGGGCCCCGCCTGCTGTGTTTCTGCTGGTCTCTGCACCCCTGGGACCAGGGCTGGCACAGGGCTGACCTGCTCCCCACTCCTTCCCAGGCCTCAACTGTTCAAATCTCTCTCTGATTCCATGACATACACCTGAATCTCCCCATAAACTCTCTCTTTTTATGTGATTTTCAGTTTTCTGAGTTTTTCTCTTTCTTGCTACCAAAAACGCCTAACGAATACAATGTCTGACTCTCTGCCTTTTTGCAGCCTAAGCTACCAAGCACATCAAATGACAGCATTTCATGTCATTTTTTACAGCTTTACGGAGCTGCGAGGAACATAGAGGTGAGCATTTTCCCACGACTGCAGAGAATGACCACAGCCTTAACCCCAGCAACCGACGTTGTGATAACATTTTAAGATCTCAGAGTCTCTTTCATTCGGGGAATACGCATTAGTGTTTCTAGAGTTGAAAGCCACCTTGAGAATATGGGGAGAAGAGCAAACCCATTAGTTTTATGTTCGTAACTAAACCAGAACTGGAAAGCACATCAAATGCGGCACAGCTGATGGTGTCAGGCACGGCTGTCAATAGTCTGTGTGGCCCTGAGCTAATACTCCCCTAGCTGGCTCCCTTCACAGGGCAAATGCATCAAGCAGGGTGACAGTCATTTACTGCTTGCCTAGAACATGTTAGATACCACAGGGCCGGGGAGGAGGGGATGCAAATCACAGAGGACCCACCACAATTTCAAAGGCCTGTGAGATCTGACAGGCTATGCCATGCCATGCATCATAGGTCCTGAACAGGCCCAGAGAAGAGAGGGACCCCCTCCAGACAGACCCTTGTCCTTGCAGGGTTTCAGTGAGCAAACCCAGAGGCAGAGCCCGGAAGAGATGCAAGAGATGCAGAATCTTCTCCAAGTCACTTTAACATTTCTGAGTCTGAGGCTTATCCAACAAGAAAAATATGAAAAGAACATAGAATCCTTTCTTCTGAAACCATCTATGAAGTTAGAGACTCTGACACTTGATATGAGGAGGTGAAGGTTTGAGGGGAGGCCAATGGAGAGTCGTTAAAGCCAAATGAGAGGGGATGAAAAAGAGAAGCAGAAATGCAAATTCAGGCAGTGACAGAGTCAAAGGGACCCAGAGCTGAGCAATGTGCATCTTTGATGTAAGGGCTGCAGTCAGAGGGACCAATTTCTTGATATGTAGTGGCATCTGTGCTACAGTGACTACCAACGTGGCTGGGAAAACTCAAGTCCTGAGCCTCAGGCCAAATCCCTCTGGTGGAGCCTTGAGATGGAAACTCCAGTTTGCTTGGGCTGGGAAACTGGTGGACCATGTGTCTCTTAACCTGGAACATCAGAACTCGGGGGAGACAAATGAAGGAGTCAATCAAACCGGTAAATTAACCACACCAATTTCAGTGAGCAATCAGCGTGTGTTTCATCTTTAAAAGGTGTGTAACGTTTTGTAAGTTTTTACAAATCCAACAGATTAGCCTGGTGATTATAAAAGATATAATGGGGTATTAGATTTTAGAATCTGGATACCAGCTGAAAGGTATCAAATGATCTGTCTAAGGTTGTACATGGATCGAACATGCATTGTAAGATTAATTCAACAGAGTCGCAAAAATGTTATAAGTTCTTGGAAGGGTTTTGCTTGTTAGGGCGTTAGGAGTCCTTCAGAAGAAAAGCAAATGTATTAGATGTGAAAATGCAGTTTAAAATATTTAGAGGGTAGAATTAATAGGTAACAAACTAGATAGTAAGCAGAATAATAAATTTACAAGCTGAACTCTAAAGCTTAAGGAAACTAGTGCTTGGAAGTTTAGCTTTCAGAATTCTAGCATTCATTTTTAGACTTCCATCAATTGTACTTGATCTCTTCTAGGCACACTCACTGCTCTCCAGGATGCCACCCAGACTCACACTCACAACACCAGGGGGGTGGGAAACTTTGTAAATAAGTGGGGCGGTGGGGCGTTAAAAATGAAAAACAAAGAGTGGGGAGTGAAGATGCATTCCAGGCAAGGGGAGCCCAAGAGTGAAGGAGATGAGTCCAGAAACAGGATGAGGACCACAGAGCCCATTCTTTCCGTGAAAATCAGTGGCTTCGATTCGCCAAGGCTTTGTTCAATCGGATTGAACTGGAATGATTCAACTGGGGAGGAGAGAGAGAGGAACAAGACGGGATTGGACTGTAGGACCTTGACCATCAGATTAAGGATTTCTGTCAGATTTAGGACCCTTAGAGCTGGAGTCAGTAGCAAGTCTCTTAGCTGGTGAGCAGCACGCAGACTCTGCAGGCTGCTGAGGGGAGGAGAGTTGTAAGAAAGCACACCTGGCCTTGATGTGGAGGGTGGACTGGAGCTATAGAGGATGCTGGAGGCAGGGCAGTGGCTGCTGGCGGAAGCAGGAAGGAGATTTCTGATGATAGAGAGAGAAGGAAAGATCGCAGCGAGGTTCCCACCCAGGCACCTGAGAAATGAGGATGGAATGAAATAGGAACAGGAGAGGCAGGAGATGCCCCACGGGGAAAGAAGCGTGAGTACTGGCAGGGAGACACGGAAGAGAAGATGTCCCCCAGGCACACAGACACGGGGTGTGCAGGGCAAGTGCGTGGGGTTAGTGAGAGATCCAGGTCGGGGGTTGAGATCGGAGCAGCCTTGCACAAGGGTCAAAGAGTGAGGAGGGGGCTGAGGAGGACTCTTTCACCAAGGAGTGTGGAGGGAAGACAGGGGAAGGAAGTCATCTCCCACCTGCCACTTACTGATCACACAGGAGCAGCCTCTGAACCCTGTGTCTCCAGCCAACACGGCAACTCTGCAAAGTGGAGGGTTTTGCCCCATTTTACAGATAAAGCAACTGAGGCCTAAGAATCTACAATTCTTGCCCAAAGTCAGATGTTCTCAGGTGGCAGAACTGGGTGACTCTACAGCTAGGTCTTTCCTTCGAGGGCCCGTGTCTCCAGGCAAAAGGCCAGATGCCCCCCAGCCCCTGTGCTCAGAATGAATGAGGTTGGGCTGGTGTTTGGTTACTGGATTACTTATAGTTTCACAAGAACTTGGTACATCTGCATTTTAGGGGAAAAAACAAAACAATTTTCAGGTTCCAGTAAAGTTATGAAATCCAGGGAAGCATAAACAGTGCGAAGCTGGCCTGAGCCCTGGGTCGGTTCTTCAAAGACTTAGCAACTCCTCTGCCACCCGGAGAACCAGGCCCGAGATGACTCCAACGGTGGGTGCTCGGGCTGAGGCCCCACTTGAGACTTGGCCCCATGCCCCACAGCCCTGTGTCCGGCCTCATTAGACAGCAGGCCACAAAGCTGCTTCTGTGAGGTTAGCATCTTTCTCACTCACTTGCTTTTTTTTTTTCTTTAATTAAAATCGATACCATAGTGATGAAAAAAGCAGGCTTTGCAAAGCACAGGAAGTCCCTGGATCTTTGTTTCTCCTCCCACATCTGCCAAAATGCAAATAAATTTCCCTAGGGCCTCAACTCACACTCCATAAATAAAGATCTGAAGTCACTCAAACTTCCACATAGGAAGTGTTAGACATCTCAGAGGAAATTCGCTTGTTAAACCCTTGAATACACATGTGAGGTGTGGGAGAGAAGGCATTTGTCAACCAAAACGTAGTCCCCTCTTCCTACTGTGGAGCGATAGCTAAAAACCTCAAGGCCCAGCCCTGTTGCAGCCTGCTGTGGCATGCGGCCAGGTCTTGCCAATGGATGGGAGGGGATGGAAGGGGATGGTAAGTGATGGAGGCCTCACCCAGGCCAAGGCTTCGAGGAGCAGGTAGGGTTTCTCCACTCTCTTCTGCTGCTGGATGCAGAGGCCTCCAAGGCCGGGAAGGGTGGAGAGCCGTGAAATGGGAGGAGCGTGGGTGGCTCTCTCCGTTGCTAAGGAGAGGAGAGAGCTGCCAACCAGGAGCAACACGGCTGGATTGTTCCTGAGCGTTGAGCCCCTGGTATGTTTGTTTGCATAGCTGCTGGCATTTCTTTATCTGGTGTATCTGAGTGTCTATAAATGTATTTATACACATGTGCGGTGGGTGCGTTGTTTTAAGAAACTCCGAGATACCAGCCTAGGCTTTTGAGTTAACTGCATTTGCATCACAGGAGGGTTCCTCACTGCACAAATGATCCACCGCAGGATAGCCCTCCCCAGTGCAATTAAAATACTATTCTGCTTACAAAAAACTGATTTCCATACAGCTTGAGAACACGCTGCCCGTGTCATGAGTGTGTGCGCTGATTCGCACAGAAGATGGGGTGGCCCCGGCTAACCCTGGAGCCTCTGCAGGCCTTGTCCCCTGCCTCCAGGCTGATGAGGCTGGGGTGGACTTCCTCCACAAACACTCACTTCAGACCCACAGCACAACGTGGTCTGAAATATGCTCGGATCCCTGCGAGGCCTCTTCTTACGGGGCCCCCTAGCACGGATGACACCTCCATGAAGAAGCCATAAAACAGCGGACACGGATTTAGCCACAATGGGGTCACTTCTTGTTGGTGAACAGGGAAGTCAAGGTTCCCAGGCTTTCCCTTCTAGAATATGAGACTGAGGGCCCCGTGAAGAAGGTTTGGGCACAGGCCACCTGGCCGCAGGGGGCTGGAGGCCTGCACATCGAGGCTGGGAGAGGGTGGGAAATGAATCCTAAGTGAGGAGCCAGAGATGGAGGCCAGGGCGGCTGCTGGGAAGGCAGAGGCGGAGGGAAAGAGAGTCTAAGAAACAATCCTCGCAGTGAACCCACACTAAGGGGACAAAGCAAATGTTACGAAAACTCAAGGGAATCAAGCTGGGAATTGGGAAAAGAAGGGAAATGGATTCTAAAAACTGCCTGGCCTTTAAATCCATTCGTTATTTATGTAAAAAGTCAAAGTAGCATGATAGGGTTTAAAAAATTTTTTTATCTAGATTTTTTTTGGGGGGGTCGTTTATTTTTTATCAACAAAAAGTCGTTGCAAGTGTATGCAACTACTGGAATTGAAGGCAGGGGGGCAGCTGGGTCCCAAATATTCTGCCAAAATACCCGATTGGTCCTGATGAGAGATTGGCAAGGCCCCCTTGTCCCAGAGACAATCCTCCCCCGGCCTGCGGATTTAGCCCACACCCAGTCGGGTCCCACACACTTCCACTGCTCCACCCCTGCAGAAACCCATCCTGTCTGTAATCCTCCTGCTCGCAGAGAAGAACTTGGTGATGGTATGGTTAGGCACACTCCTAACCAGAGAGCCCCAGACCACAGATATGACACCAAACAAGCAGTAGAAAGCCAAATAAGCTTTAAAATACTCCACCCCCAACAATGTTTTATTACAAAATCACCAAAACAAGGATCAGAAGACCCATAGAAACAGGCTCTAGAGAGAGCAGAAGAGAGCGTCAGCTGCATTGGTGGCCTAGAGCAGCATGTCCCCACTTCTCAAACATGTGTGGGCGTTCAGATCCCCTGAGGATCTTAGCAAAGGCAGATTCTGATTCTGTAGCTCTGGGGTGAAGCCCCAGAATCTGCATTTCTTACAAGCTGCCTGGGGATGCCATTGCTGCTGGTCCAAGCACTGCACTTCGAGTAGCAAGGATTTAGAGCAATTCAGGGGTGAAAGAGCTACAGATGTTCTGATCCCAGACTTGGGATATGCAGATAAATGGGGCATCAAGAAAGCTCTGCCCAAGTCGCTGAGACTGTCAAGGTTTCAACACACACACGCATGCTCGTGCTCACAGACGAGAAGGAACCTACTCAAAACCTGCGTTACCGATTTTTATTCATACCACACATCACATGGGTAATGCATTCAACCTGGAAGTTCGAACATTAATTCTTGAAGTTTCTTTTTGAGTCTCAGTCACAGGAGGAACTTTTGAAAGCAAACGTCTAAAATACATTCTGATATCCAGGCATATGTGTCGCCCGAGTCTTTTAATACCTCTAACCTCAGCAGATGGGTATTGGGGTTTTAATTGATATTAACATGCGATACGGCACTCACGCGCTCATAGCCTGAGACCCCAAAATGAGTGTGATTATCTCGTTGTTCATAAATCTGACAGCTGTTGACTGCCAGCAATGTGAAGTGCACCAGACGCTGTGGACGAGGAGGAGATTCAAGGACACTAAGTCCGGGCCAGGTCCCAAGATGCCTTTCTCTAATCGCTCAAGAGTTAACTGCCACCTTGAATTACCTTGGAACGTACGGGGAGGAGCTGTTCTCGTCCTTCTCTGCCCTCCAATGGTATTGTATGAACTTTAAACTGAAAAGAGTTCCAAATGAAAATATGACTTATAAGTAGGTAAAGTGAACAGCACCGTTTCTTTGAACGTCTGCTTTGTTTAGCATTTAAATTATGTTGTGATTTTTCTATCAAACAGTTCATCTATACTCTGAGTGAAACAAAACAGAACATGTGGCCAAAGGGGAGCCCTTGCGAGAAAAAGGCAGGGAAGGAGCAGACACAAACTCATGCCGAGCTTGGGAATTGCAGCCCTATGGCCTGTATCCTGGGAAATACAGCCTGGCGCCCTGTCGGACCCACATGGACTCAAATTTCCCAGTTACCATTTAAGAGCTGCCTGATCTTGGGCTAGTCATTTGACCCTGCTCAGCCTCAGTGTCCTCAGCAGCATATCTACTTCCTTGGGTCACCATCAAGATGGAATGAGATATCGTGTACAAAGGGCCAGCGGGTCACAAGCCCCCCACGTGGAAGTAGATGATGCTACAGCCCATGAACCCTTCTGCCCTCACAGAGCTTTCACCTGTTTGCAAGTTGACACTCTCCTCCGAAGCCTGCCTTTTCAAAATAAGGGAGATGTCCCACCCCTGGGGTTCTTTGTGATTCTCAGAGCTTTCTTTTTCACCCAGGTAGGGAAAACTAACTTTTGTACCCAACATTACATCAATGACATTGCTTTATCTATGTCTTTGTTTTATGGTGCTTTTGGCGTCCTCATTAAGAAATCTTTGCCTCTGCCAAGATCATGAAGATAGTCTCCTATGATTTCTCCTAGAAGTTGACTTGTTTTACCTTTCACATTTAATTCTGCCATCTACCTGGAACTGATTTTTAAAGACACTATTTCAAATACTAATTTGGTTTTTGAATATAATTTGCATATTAATTTGGTAGTATTTGTCCTAAATTTTCTTTTTTGTTTTTAAATAAAAAACCAGGAATTTAGACAGTACTAATTTTCTGGATGGAAAAAAGAATTTATAAACTCTAAAATTATACTATTGCCCGATTTTAACTTTAGGATAGTCAAAATATCAGAAAACAACTTTTCCATTTTGTGAGGCCGAATGAAAGTCAATTTGCTGTAAGTATTGATTACATACATAGAGAATGCTTGTATGAGGTAAACGAATCATGGTGACTACTTAAGACACTGAGACTGGTTTAAGGAAGGAGTCATTCATTCAAGAACATTTTACTGATATTTATATTATAAATACACACTTGCAATAAGTATATTTGTATAAAATATTTATACTTGTCAGCTATGCTATATTCATTATATTTATTTGCACATGTTTATGTATTTATCCATATGTATTATATTAAATTCATTTATATTGTTGTGCCTGTGAAGATATGTGACTGCTCGGGTGAAACTGGGGAAATTCCAAAAGCAACTGGCACCAACCACAGAATGAGGACACTTGAGGGCAGGTTAACAATGCCATTCGTGAGCAATAGCAAATTTTACTCTTTGCCCCGAGCATTATCATTATTTCAGATCGGAGTCCTTTAGGTGACAGATGCCACGTGCACCAGAAGTGTGATCTTTGTGTAGTAAGAAAGACCCGGCATTTACAGTGTCGCCGCTACACTTTGCATCCTGAGTCAGAACGGGACCATCCCCGAGACTGACGGTGATCGACGTGGCAGAGCACAATTTCTCCTGCACAGAATTAACTTCAGATACTGGTTTCTCAGGTGGCCAAGCCACTAAGCAGGGGAAGCAGTTTATTTACCCTTCTTCTGAATGTGAAGATCCATGAAATTGGAAAGTAATCTGACAGTCTTAGGTAAAAAGCAAAATTCTATGCTGTCCTATTTATAGCACCACAAATCACTTTTTATTCCAAGCTGTAAATGCTGTCATCGGTGATCCTAGCAGGTTCACATTAAAGAAAAAAAACATGCTGCCTGAGGGAAAGGTCAGGCCAAGAGATTCAGGGTTCTCATATTATAAAGATTTGGCCACGGCGAGGGGCCAGCACCAACGAACCCAGTGCTGTCTCCAGCGGAATCTGAATTCCGGCCTGCTTGAAACAGAGCTGTCAGACTATTCTGAAATTTTTTAAAGTTTGTCTTTACTCCTGCCGAGATAAAAGACTAGTTATACATCTCCATGGCCTGTGGATACCTGAGCGGACCCATATTTTCCCCAAAACCGCTTTAACCAAAATCATGACCCAAAATGACGTCTCACCCTTTGGTCTTGAACATGATGATTTTTGAACTTAAAAACTTTTTCCAGAGCCAGAATTACTAATGACAGGGTCAAGTGCACAAGAATGTAGGCATGGGACATGTAGGCTGTGTGACTCAGGAAAAAGTCATGCCCATGTGGGGACCGCAAAGCTCTATTTAGCTCTCCTGTCCACGCTCAAGTTGAAAACTACTCAATACCCAGTTTTTGGTTAATTCTAATGGATTCTAAGCTGCTCTGCATCACAATAATTTCCCTGTATGATTTGCTTCTCTTAACTCCAAGTTAGGAATAATAAAACTGAGACCTCAACTCGAGGGACAATGCTCCCCCTCTGTGCACAGCTGTCACAGCTGTCCAAACCATGTACCAATCACGAGTTAGAAAAGGAGGGGAGCTGGTCCGCCAGCCCCTTTTACCTAGTGCTTCAGGTTCCTTATATCATTGTTCTTTGCTGATTTTTAGCAGGTGTGGTCTAATCCACACCTAATCACACCTCTGGGCTCAACCTCTGGGAGCAGCCGCTCTTGTTCCTGGCAGGTTTCTTGATGACATGAAGTAGAGGATGGAACGAAATCTGCCAGACCCACCTGCTCCTGACCTAGGTGTCGGTGGAAAGACCCGACTCTGCCCTGTAGGCCTTTCACAGCCTCCAGGACCCCACTACTCATCAAAGAAGAGAGCATCTCTTTCTCCTCTGTGAGGGGACTCTAAATGGCAGGAAATGCCCGCCATTAAAATTCTAGGAGTGTTAAAATTTAAAAACTGCATTATTAGTGAATTCGGCACTTAAGTTCCTTTCTGTCTAGCTTGAGAAACAGATGGTTAATTCTGAACGTTATTCCATGAACTTCCCAGTTCAAAACGACATCCTAAGCTTTGATTAAAGGAGGTAGTATAGAAAACATGTAGAGCAAAGAATATGGAAACAGCCATAATGACTGACACTGTGGCCAAAAGTCTTCCAACTATGGTAGAAAATTTGGTTTGATTTTTTTTGGTGGGGAGGGGCAACGATACCTTGGAAATGAGAAATTGGAGGAGGTGGGTGCAATATTTCCAGTTTTCACCTTCACGGTTTCAGCAATACAAAATGGTTTAAGCGCAGGTCACCCCACAGTGACTGTGCAGAGACTGCAAGTACAGTCAGCCCTGGGTATCCTCAGGTTCCGCATCCACAGATTCAATCATCCATGGTTGGTTGAATCTGCGGATGAGGAACCTGCAGATACCGAGGGCCTACTGTAGGGACTCGGGCATCCGCAGATTCTGGTATCTGCCAGGGGTCCTGGAACCGGTCCCCCGCAGATAGTGAGGGACGGCCATCGTCATTTAC
Organism: Equus caballus; assembly: GCF_041296265.1. Classification (NCBI taxonomy): domain Eukaryota; kingdom Metazoa; phylum Chordata; class Mammalia; order Perissodactyla; family Equidae; genus Equus; species Equus caballus. The sequence goes on from NC_091698.1 coordinate 30,073,078, forward strand.
CCAGTGTGAAAGCACACAAAGGACAGAGGGTCACATTTCACGGCCACTTTACTTCTCATGGCCTGGCTACCTGGAGACTGAGCCGCTAGCTGACTGCCTTGTTCATCTCCCTGGCCCTTTGCTAAGTCACAATCTACTTCAACACGGAGGATGAAGGGAGAAACATGAGCAGACCATTTTCCAACCGTCGATCATCTGACGTGTGATTGTGGTTGTGCAGATTTTATTGCTCTTGGCAAAATCTTGTCCTTCCTGCAGTGCCGCTGAAATACTAGGTGGTATCAATTGCCGTCGAAAACACAACCCGTTATGTGTCAGACACAAAGGAAATAAAAATCGCTGACACTCTGCTTTGCAAGGATAAATTAATTTGCCCCAGAAGTGGTGTGTTTGCCACCGATCTCATTAGAAATACCGTGAGATTATCGGGAAAAATTAATACAAGCTGTTGGTTATCAGCTACATCATTTCAGCTCACCAAGGCAAGTCCTGGTTGTCAGTTTGCTGCTGGGGGCAAGGACAAGGCGTTAACAAAGAAAGTCACATTCAATTAGAAACCATCACCCGGGCTGGCATTTGCGGTTACTCTGCACAGATCAGCTTGAAGAACAACCACACTGCTGCATTTTGGTTTGAACTTGAAAGCAAGGGCATTCTGGGCAGCAAGGGGAATCAAGTCCTCTCTCTTAACACGCGGATGAGAAGAAAAAGCTGTTTGCCTGGAAAGTTTGGAAACGGAGGCCCCGTGCTCCTGAGCATGCTCAGGAAATACAGGATTGAATAGTTATTTTTCAAGTGCCTTAGGAAAAATACTCATTTACCGAAGACGGGGCTGGTTGAATCTGCAAGATGCCAGTGATGGCTCCCGGCTGTCCCTGTGCTCAGGTCCTCTTAGAAGCTTTCCAGTGACTGGCCTATGGTATCCATGCATGGCACTCACCTAATGCCTAGGATGCTCATTGATAACTGCCACACTGATGGTCCTCATGTGCCTCCTGAAACATCCACTTAACAAACTTATTGAGACATAGCTGTGCACCCAGCGCCACTCGAGGCACTGGGAATAAGTAGTGAGCAAGAATGCCAGAAAAAGAGAAATTGTGTTCAGTAGTGTTTCATTGCTAAATAAATTTCATTCGGTTTCCAGCCTGCACAGATTGGTCATCGGGGCTGTGGGTCATCTCTGAGTTAAGTTCATCTGATGCTTTTCAGGAAGAGCCTGTTTCCCAGCTATTCTGCACAAGTGGCTGTTGCAAGTTCTCCTTTGTTCCCCTTAGACCAACACAGATGCCGACACGCACACCTGAGGCCAGGAGAAGGTCACTGCCACGCTCTTAGCCCTGCCCCAGGGCCTTTGCAATGGCCATGCTCTCTGCCCGGAGTTGTCTGCTTTCCAGTAACCTCAGTCTGTCATTTTCTCACTTCTTTCTGGTTTTACTCAAAAGTCACCTTCTCCTAGGTGGGTGAGGCTTGCCCTGGCCACCTCCTCTCAAATTATACCATCCCCCAATTCGACTGCTTCTCCTCTTCCCTTCTCTATGCTTTATCCTTGGTCCTTCTCATTATCTACACTCTACATTTTATGTGTCTGGTTTATTTCTGCCTCCCTCCCTAGACTGTCAGCGCCCCAAGGGCAGGAACCTCAGTCGGCCTGGAAGAGCTACTCGCACACAGTAGGTTTTTAGTTGACCTCTGCTGAGCGAATGCGCGAATGAATGAAAGACTTCAGTATTTCTGGTGAATTTAAACCTTGCCTCCCCTTTATTTAATGTATACAGTTGAAGCTTCTTATCACAAGCATACAACCCTTTCATCCTGTTTCCTGTTGATTTTTGTAAAATAATAGAAGCAAAATGCAATAGACTATTCAAAAAATTACCCTCTGACATGGCTTGGAGGATGTGGCTGAAACTGGATTTTGATGGCCTGGGGGCAGCATTGTCAGGAAAGGTTTGTCAGCCAGGTCACAAAAGGACAAATTTAGTCCCTATTATAGGCCTCAGTATATTAGTAACCAAGGTTGTTCACGGGTTTTTCTTTTGAAAGGCACATCTTTTTAAAGGCCTATATGAAAGTCTGGAAGAGTCTGCATGTGATCCAGCCTTGGCTAGAGCTGGCCTGTTGGCTTGTCACTGCTGCTAGGACTTCACATCCTGGGGTCAGAGGAGAGGCATAATTTGTCATATCATATCCCCCATGGCATTTTTCACACAACTTTGCTATAGTAAAGGTCCAAAAAAAAAAGTGTTGTTGAAATGACTTGACGGTGGAATTTGCTTCTTCATCCTTTCTGGGCGTGAATCCCAGGATCCGCAGGCAGGACCGGTGCCCTCAGGACTGAGGCAGTCCCCGCTCTGCACCGAGAGGCATCCGCATCCCTGGGCCTGGGGAGGCAGAGCCAGGAGCCAGTCGCCTCACTGGCCTGAGACGAGCATTTAAAGAGACCTGGAGACAAAGGCAGCTGAGGCCTCCTGTACCACCCACCAGCCTCATTTCCCAGCCCTGGAGCCTCGCTCATCCGCTGCTGGTTTCTCTGGCAGCGCTGTCTGGTTTGGGCTGGGGCCTTCACCCCGCCCTGACTCACGTATCCAAGAGGAACCAAGCCCCTTCCCCTGCCAATGTGTCTGTGAGCAGCAGATAACCAGGCTGACAGAGGTTTCACTCCCCCGGTCAGGGGCCCCAGCACCACAGCGGGTAACTGTGAAGGTGAAGGGGCTCCATCCGCTTCCTCCTTATCTGAGATGTCTCTGGGGCACCTGGGCCTCTTCTGAAGGCGGCGCACTACTTCCAGTTCATTCTTGGTCCTACCCAACGGCAGGAACGGGTCCTCAGAGCTCAGCTCGGCCAGGCTTGGTGCTTCCCTCCCAGCTCCCGGAGGTATGAATCAGTCAGCGAGTGGCATGGGAACCAGGAGGGCCAACCAGTGACACGTCCAGCAGTCACATCCAGTTTCTCCGAAGGATCCATGAAGAAGCAAGAACCACTCTCTTGGGCTAAAAGGAATTGGAGATGATCTGGTAACACGATCTTCAGATCCTGCCTCCGGTCTCGGCCTCAGGACACCAGGCCCCCTACCAGAGACTTGAGCAATCAAGGACAGAGCCACTGAAAACAACTCCATTCACAGGTCTGTTCAGGTGGCCTCCATGACCAGAAGGCCCCAGAAGCTCTTCGGGGTCTTTTGTGGATGTGCACTGGGAGGAATTTGTGAAAGCACTACTTGCAGAGGGAGAGGAAATCCTGCCCAGGGCCTCCATCTCAAAGATATGAGCTTTGGAAAGCTGGTGGACTTCAAAGTGGATGGAGAGTCTACACTCCTCGGAACTGGAACAGAGCAGAGTCACAGAACAGTGCCTGTCCCTGAGTGCCCTTCAAAAGCAAGCAATGAAACAAATGTGATCACTTGGGACAGAGATCCATGGCATCACGCTGTAGAAGTCCGTGGAAGGGGCCGATGGGCACAGTGCAGAGTGGGACTCTGTTTGGTTGACTCCTAAGGGGCGAGCTAGACAATTTTTACAATAATTAGATAGAGTGAGAGACCTAGATACCTCTGGTTGAAAGAGACTCATTAACAGCTAGTACGGAGGCAAACATCTTTTCTTGTTCATCTTAGAGAAAGCTTCCCCCATGGGACAGGGGACCAGGCTGGGCCAGGGCTGCTTTCCATTTAACGCAAGTGAGTGGTGTTGAAACTGCTGTGAAGCTGGACCTCAAACGCTCTCTGGTTGTGATTCAGAAAGCAGCTCTTCGCATATTGGTTCCAATTTTCCTTTTCTCTTCACTCGACATCCTCCGACAAGCTCTCTGAACCTCATTCTGGCTTAAAATCTGAGACAGCCGCGAGGGTGAAAATCCACATTATGGAACTTCACCTCCACCCTGCCCCCGACTCAGCCTCCCCCACAAGGCTCCTCCCTGGAGATGATTAAGCTCGATCAGTCTGTGGGCCGGGGAACGACGCGCTGCTGTGTGACAACTCCATAGGTGTGCTGCGTTTTTTCTCAGCATACCCATTTTAGGCTCGTGTGGTATTAAACTTTTCTGCCAGTAAGTAGAAAAGGCAATTTTTGTAAAAACTGAGAAACAACTTGCAGGCGAGAACAGATATTTCAGAAATGACTCAGAATCGTGTTTTGCTAGAAGAATGCTAATGAAACACAGGGCATATATTCATGAAACTGATAACACGCCCTCAGAAAGAATGACTCTTATTAGACATCTGAAATGGAGCAAAACATCCATGTCATTGATTATGATATAGTGGATTGACTCCTACTTCAGCAGCAAAGGTTAGCTTTAATGTAACTACAGAAGTGAAGATTATTCTCTGGGGAAAGAGAGAGCTTATCTTTCTGACCCTCTGAAACAGTTCACTCACCTCTGAAATTGACTGTGAACCTTGGTGAAGAAGCTTCTCAGACATATCTGACCTAGTAAGCTAAGAGCCACCTCCCCAGGGCATCACCGTCCACACCCACGACCTCAAATCCAGGGACCCACGGAAAGACAGCTTTTACAGCATCCCCATGACCCTTGGAGAACAGGGCGCCATCATCCTACAACCAACTGATCATGAGAAGTCTAACTAGCTGTTAAGCTTGAGCATGACAACAACGACCTTCCTAACTTCTGACTTGTATAAATTAATCGAGTCACGGCGTATCTGTGATTCGTATCACCTACCTAGGGCATTTCTGGAGATGGCTAATTCCTGTTTGGGAAGCAGTCAGCTAACGCTACCTGGATGTCAGTTGCCCCTCATGTTTGGGCAGCTCTTTATTCTCTCTTTCAAAGAGATGGTGTCGGCACTCACTTGCAGCTCTAGTTGATGGTGGCTCTGTTTTCAGTCCTGCCTTCATCACTCTTGAGGATTTCCTGCAGCCATGAATGGGGATGGTTCAGAGGTAAGAGGGTGAGATGAACAAAAATCTGGAAAGAAGGCAGGTGCATTCACAAAGCCATGCCTAGCTGTACTCTGGGTCAGAGGGCGGACTCACTCCTCTCAGAATTCAGAGGCTCAAAGTCCAAGTGGCTCATCCTCAGCTGGCACCTCTTGCTTCTCCAGGAGAGCTTCAGAAGGATGCGAGTCAGACTCCAGAGCAGGCTATAACCAGCACAAAGAGTCATTTAAAACCAAGGTAATAAGGAGGGTGTGAATGCTGGGGATTTCTTACTTAAACTTCATGAACTAGATTTGATCTTTCTTAAAATCATTCCTTAAAATCATAATCATTATGATAACGTTTAAGAAAAACATTAGAGATGCATGCTGAAATATTTACAGATAAAATAATACAGTGTTTGGGATTTGCTTAAAAAAATGCAGAGGGTGGTGAGATGGGGTTACGGATGAAACAAAATTGACTATAAGTGGATAATTGTTGAAGCTAGGTGATGGATACATGGGGCTTCATTATAATATTCCCTCTATTTTTGTATATGTTTTGGATTTTCTATGATATAAAGTTAAACACTAAATATTTTAAGAGGTAATGAATGTCTTCCTCTGAGACAGTTATCTAGTCTGAGACTCAGTTTCCCGGAACTCTCGAAATTTGTTTGTCTACATCTAAACCACATGGTTTTTGTCCTTCAAAAAAGAAACCACATAGAGTTACAGCTCTCTCTTCTCTCCCCTCCTCGCCTCTCCTTTCTTCTCGCCTCTGTCTTCTTCCCAGGGATTCCAGGGGACGGGCACACAGCACGCGCCTCACGTCCAGCAGACACACTCCAGAAATACGGCGACTCGGCCCTTACCACCTAGACCACTCTCCCGGAACACCGGGCTCATGGCCTGAGGACACACAGCCACAGGAAGCAGCCAGGCCTCGACCTTCAAACACACCCTTGAAAGAAGCAATCACAGAGCTTGACTAGAGACAGTCCACAAAATCTTTTCAAATTCTTGAATGAGAAAAAAAAAAATGGTGCCACTGAGAGACACAGAAAGAACTCCCCTATCTCTGGCCCCTGCCCACACAGACGGTCCCTCCCTCCTTGAGGGCAGGCCTGGCCGGGTCTGGAGTGTGAGCAGAATTGAACTGGACTTCCACCGGTGGCAACCCCCTGAATCCTTTCCCTCATCAAAAGGCAGTTCCTTTTGCATGGGCACAGCTGAAAGGAAACTATTAACTGAATGAAGAAGACCAAAAAACACCCAAAACATTCCTGGAGGATCAAACTCTCCACAAAGAAGCTGATGGCATCTGCCTGGGCCAGGGATGGATGTCGCTTTAAATTGTTTGTTTGTCCCAATTATAATAGCCTTGTAGGTAGACAGGAAACGTTGCCAAAAGCCAGAAAGGATGTCTGCTGGGTCAGAGCAGCAGGAGGGTAGCTGGACACAAAACAAGGGAGGAAGGTCAGTGACCGGCGGCTGTGAAAGCAGACTTGGGCCGAGGCCACACAGAAAAAGTTGGCCAAGGCCCCCACCTGTTGAGTGCTTATTCGCTGTGCACAACTGCTCCGTTCCAAAAAGGTTGTGAAATCCACTTTGAGAAAGAATTATATTTTGAATGTCTGAATGGGATTGTACTGAAAGGAAGTCCTTTGCGAGTTATCTCGGAGAACTTCTGGAGTTATCTGTGTGATCTCAGGCAAGTTTCCTAACTACTCAATGCATCAGTTTCCCCAGATGGAAAACAGGAATGATGATGGTGCCTGCTTCATGGGGTCGTTGTGAGGATTAAGTGACTAACACCTTCGAAGGACTGAGGACAGCATCTGGCATCTGGTTAGTGCTCAACAAAGCATAACTATATTGCCATCTGGAATTTCAAATGTTCACTATATTGAATTTCCAAATATGAAGAAAACTGACTGAGTTCTACGTGTTCCCTTCCAAGAGCATAAATGAAATCTACACAAGCACGCGTGTTATATAATGTGCGTATGCTACACGTGACAACCCCATTGCAACCTTTGTGGGCATGCTCCCTGTGTGTGCTCCCAGGGTGCATAGGAGCACAGGATCTCGCTCCTCCACCCCTGCCTGCTTCGTTCCGCCTCCTGAGTAAGTTGTCTGGCTCCAGTTTATCTTCTACACCACTGCCAAATAATCTCCTCAAAGATCAGCTCTGTGTCACCTTCTGCTCCAACACCTTCAGTGACTCCCCTTTGTCTACCGAAAGCCCAAGCTCTTCAGTGGCACTCGAGGCATTCCAGGATTTGACCCAAACTCAGACTTTACATCTGCTGGAAGCCCCTATCCCAGTGGCCTTAACACCTAATTGATCAACAGGCCTTTCTCTGAATTCTTCACTTCCCTTTCTCTTTTGAAGCCTCTGCTAAAATCCCATTTAGTCCTCTGGAACCAGCTCAAAAGACCCTTCTCGAGCAGCCTGCCCAGCTCACTCAGCCCAGCAGAAGGAGTGTCTTCCTTCCCCGATCCCCTCACACTCAGTGTGAGACAGCTGTTGCTGGACCTCGGGTCTGGGAGGGAAGTGGTTCTCTCCTGCCCTGTTCTCTTTGAGTCCTCTGACCTCATCAAGGAGGAAGAGTAGCAGCTTTAACTGGTCCAAATTCCTGTTGACCTTCCTTTTCCACAGAGAGAACCAGCCTGAGGCTCAGCCTCCCGTGGGGAACAGCATGGAGAACATCGCTGTGTTTCCGTGTGGTCTTTTCCTACCCATGTAAGGCTGATCAAGTGCTTCAATCTCATATTGTCTGTTAATGGCAAGTGATGCTGGTTTTTCATCTCTCATAGCAATGTGAAGCATGCACTCTAAATAAAGTTATTTAAGCTCAATGACTGAGTCATCATAAAGAAAAGCAGCAAGTGAAGAGTAGGCCAGCGGTGCGTGGATAAGGCGAGCATCGTGAGGACGTTATGTGATGTCTGAGACATGTGGTTACGAACCCTTCAGCCTTATCCAGCTGATTGTGCAGCCATTTTTCCTTTACGTGTCTGTGTCCTTCCCCCACCTGGTACCACCCCATGTGCTCCCCACAGCAACTGCCAATAGTCAACAAGGGGTGCCTGGGGCTGCCTGTCCCCACTCTGGGAGCTCGCCAAGCCTGGAGCCACTGCATCTTCTCAGGACCCAGCATGACATTCGCCTCCGAGAAGTCACCCAATGAGCGTTTGAAGCGAACAACGCCCACTAGAAAACAGCTGCCCAAACGCTAACCTTGAAGGTCAGATTTTACATATACCACCAATAAAGGCCTTCCCTGCCTATTCTTCATTAAATAGTTACTGTCCACAGCGCCTTACTCAGAATGAGTGCCCAATAAGCATCTCTGGATGAATAAAATGCTATTTTAGTTCCAGGTGACAACAGGTATTTCCCTAAGATCTTTCCTTTCAATTTCCGGAAAGTTAACTTACAAAAGCTAAGAGTCTCTCTCCTGACTTTGGAGTGGTCCAGTGAGCACGCTAGAACTGGTCACTTCAGATTTTCTGCTTGCCTGGCCCAGGCGATGCTGGCCCTCAGGGCATCTTTGTGCAAAGTAGGAATGCAGCACCTCTGCCCGCAGGAGCAGAAGGCCCGCGCTAGGGTGCACGCGAGGTGAGGTGACCAAGAGACCGAGAGCTGGGTTTGGCCCCACATATGCCCTCCTCTGGGCACCTTCACGCACAATGCTGCATGAGACAGTCTGACCTGAAAAGGACCTCTCCTTATCAAAGCAACACATTTCCCTTCTGGCAGGTCTCATTTCCACCCAAATCAAGGCTGTGTCTGGAATCCCATTTGCTGCCAAGGGCCAGAGAGAATCTATCACCGGCCTAGTGTCCTGTCACCAGGCCCCGGCCCCAATCTCCAGGGCTGTCAGAGCTCACAGGTGGCTCATTCCCCAGGTCGCTGTCGCGGCCAAGCCTGTGTCTAACCATCTGAGCCCTCCTCGGGGAGCAGCAGGTGCCCTGCAGCCTTTCTCTTTCCTTTTTCTTTTTTTATGACTAATTGATTTTTTTCACCCTAAATGGTTTTTTATTAATAGAATTTTTTTTTTAGTAGTTTTCGGTTTACAGAAAAAGTGAGCAGAAGTACCAAGTATGAAGAGTTCCCATAACTCCCTCCCCCCACCCTCGTCTCCCCGTTATGAGCATCTTACATTAGTGTAGTACATTTGTTACAATGGCTGTATTATTGTTGTTGTTGTTGTTGTTGTTGTCATTAGTAACTAAAGCCCACATTTTACATTAGGGCTCTCTCTTTGTGTTGTACATTCTATAGTTGGACAGATGTAAAATGACCTGTATCCATCATTACAGTATCAGATAGCATAGTTTCACGGCCCTAAAAATCCTCTGTTTCTTTCCTTTTTTATTAATTCTGCTTCTCTAAAAGGCCCGCAGACCTGCTTCATAGGTAGCCACATCCGAGGCCTAGTGGAGTCTTGGCTGCTCTCAGATGTATCGGTCCTTGCTTACACAGGGGTTAGGGGGCGTGGAGCAGAGCTCTGGGGAGAGGAGTGCCGTGAAAAGCGGCCTTGTCGCTGAGAAACAGCAGCAGCGTGGGTGAATTCTAGTCTCAAATCACTGGGTGGGAGAGGGGGGGCGAAAACATTCCTCCTGCAGCCACTGCGAACCCCTCGCTATTGTGCTCATCACTGCGGGGTAGGGCCAGGAAAAGGAGAAAGAGCTGCTCGCCCAGCGGCGTGGACCCGGCGTGCGCAAAGCCCGCGGCTTTCTCGTGGGACTCGCCCCTGTGGGCGCGGACGGACAGCGCGCCTCCTCCCCTGCATCCCAGCCGGTGGAGCAGGCCGGGCACACAGCGCGCCCAAGCCGCGAAGCAAAGATGCTCTCTTTCAGACTCCTTTTTTGCCCCACACTTCACCTTCCCCTGGCCAGGGTGGTCCCTGGCCACCAGAGTTAGAGGACTGACCGTCTGGAGAGCAGACCCGCGGCCACGTCCCGGTGCATTTGCCGCCACTGCCCCAGTCCGTGGATTGGGTGTTCAGCCGCACCTCTTCCCTACAGGGGAGGGCATGCGAGTAGGGACGAATGCGGGGCCAGAGCAGGATGGCTCGGACATGGGGCTCTCTGTTCCATGCGCTCTAGGAGCACAGAGCCTGATGCCTACATCTCTGCCTCGGGATTCCAGGGAGAGCCTCCAGGAAGTGGTGTGGGAAGGGGCCTTGAGGGGCAGCCAAGTGGGATCACCATATTTGGGGGATGGGTGTACGGAGGAAGACCAGCCGATAAATTTGAACTTCTCTGTTGAAACGTAAGACAATTTGGTGTAAGTATTGTGCATGCTAGGTGTTTGGGCACAGAACCAAGCACGGGCTTTCCCCGCTCCTCGAACATCGGGTCCCCAGGCTACAGCCAGCCTATTCCTGGAAGTGGGGGTGAAGGAGGCCCCCCACGACAAGGAAGTCTGTCTGGTTTCCACCCCGTGGGCGCCCTACACTCTCTGCAGGCCTGTCCACACCTCTGCAGGTCACAGACCCAAGCCAGTCTGCAAAGGAGGTAGCTTAGAAATGCACGCTTTATCCTACACAATCGAACTAAAGGGATTTGAGAAGCAGTGAAAACAGCCATCTTAAGAGTCCCAGAGTGTAAAAGATGAGCACCCCACCTCCTCTGACCCCTCTGTGGCCTGCCCAAGTCCTCCTAGCGTGGCAGCCGCTTGCAGTCACCAGGGGCAGAGTGGACACCAGGACCTGTGGGCCCGTGCCCGCCCTGGAGCCTGAGCTGGCGGGAGAGAAGCCGCCAGGAGCACTGCACCCTCACTCTTAGAACTCTAAGGAGAGGACCGGAGAACGTTTCTCCAGCTCTGGTCTTGGCGGCCTCTAGGCAGAATGGATGGAAAGAGGTCCAATACAAAATATGACATCAAATCCACCCACCTCTTGTGTTTCTCCGTGAAGGTGGCTGCCAAGAAGGGAGGGTTAGGAGCCAGGCCGGATCTGCTGGCTGCTAGTCCCAGCTCAACTGCTTATTAGCTGTGTAACCCCGGGCAGGCTAGTCTACCGCTCATGGCTTTATCTGTAAAACGGAGGTGCAAATAACACAGCCAAGGACCACAGAGGGGTGTCATAAGAAGAAGTGAGCGACTATGTGCATAGCCCTTCGAACAGCGACAGGCACGCGATAAGCCATCTATAAAAATTATAAGACACCATCAATCTATAAAACACTTCAGAGGACTTGAAGGCACTCTTTTATTTATTTTTGCCAGAAGGTGAGATAGATCTTTTCTCTCTCTTCATGCGTGGTGACAAAAGCCACCTGGCTTCTCAGGGTTTGTATTAATCAAGTCACATATCTCACTTTCTGATTGACACCATTCCTGGTCTTGTTTCCTGTGGCTGCGGAACATCCTCCCTCACTACCAGACAGACACCAGCTCCCTTATCCTCACCAAACTCCAGGAAACGGGCTCACATTTTACAGAGCAGGTACATCAGGAAAAGGAGACCGTCTCCGTAGGATGTTCTTGCCTTTGGCTATAATAAGACCCTAAGTTTACTTAAAAAGCATTAATAGTGAAGATAAGGTAGGAGGATGTTGTCAGTTCTGTTGACACAATCCAGCAAATATTTTTAATAATAATATTAAATATTAGTTTAATATTTAATTGTTTTTTTTAAACATAATGTTTAAAATCCAGTACACATGTGTGGACATGGAAATGATAAGATGTGTTTCAGAACGTGCCGTCTTTCCATATTCAGAATTAGCATCCTCAATCAATACTTCTGGGCTGCTTCACCATTGCCCGTATCCATGCTGCCCTTTTTTTTGCCCTCTGATGAACACCTCAGAATCTGGAGAAATGGGTTTTGAGAAATCTCTAGTACACGTTTGAAAACCTTCGAGAAATTAGACTGAAAGCAGCAGTAATAACAACAAGAAAAACACATCTGTCTTGGGGAGCGTGTGAAGGGGATGTGCAAGAATTCTTTGTGCACACCTGCTTGCACACACATACACACACACACACACACACACAAGCACATACTCAGGGTCAGGCTGAGGCCCCACAGGCCTGAGGAAGACAATGTCACCTTTCACCGTGGTTCGGGAAACCCTGCTCTCAGCTGGAATCTCATCTTGGCAGCAGAGCATGCTGCCTGGGACAATGCTCCCAAAGGTCAAAGAGAATTGAATTGTGTTTCTTTTAGCATTCGCCCAGAGGCAGCCCCACTTCACATGTCACAATAAACCAACCTCAGAGAGCTCCTTTGGGGCCCTGTTTAATTCACTTAACTTTTGTTGGCAATGGAAAGCGGCCCGCCACCTCTGATGGCTTGAGCAGCTTCATCCGAGTCACCTGCCTTCCCTCACGTGCATTAGCGGGTGGAATGGGAACAGCAACCTGCTGTTCTGGACCACAGCCACGCAGCCAGGGCTGTAAAATACACTCTGGCTCCAGCCCTGGTGGAACACTCGTCTACAGAGGCAAAATCCCAGATTTGTACCTTGCCCGAAGCACAGTGGCCTTTATCAGGGGTAAATATCTTGCAGCCGCCTTCTATTTAGAAGCCATGAAAATCAGACCCCGCAGTCTTGCTTTTCCTTGATTCTCTGGACCCGTTTGTCCAGGTTATATTGGATTTTGCCCCGGAACCATAGCTGCCACTGGTCCTTTATGGACTTGTACGCCTTCAAGCGTCTGGAAGGCAGCTCTTCTGTCTCCTCTGTCTGGGTTCTCACAGAGCCGAACCCACAGTACGTCCTCAATAAAGGCTGCGTGGAGACCAAGGGGATGAATGAGCGGAGATTTCAGCGTGGAAGTCAGAGGCCGTTCTTTGAGGCATGTTTGGTTCCAGCATCCTGGGCAGTGACTAAGCAGAGGAAGCCTGCTGAGGACCGGCAGATCTGGCTTTCATCAGTTCAGAGATGGGCTAAGAAAGGAGAACAGGCTGCCTCGTCCACAAAGGCTGCCACCTCCGTGTGCCAAGAGGAGGGTCGCAGCCTGACTTGTCCTACACAACTGCAGTCTTAGTCACACCCCCAAAGCCGGCCGTTACCATGGGTCATCTGGAGACTACCTGGAAGATATTTGCCTGTCGAAATTGACATTTTCAGAGGTCATGGGGAGACAGGTCTTCAAAGTCAGTCTTTGTTGAGAAAGGACACACATTATTCTAGGTTCCAAAAGCTCCCTGAGTCTCTCAAGAGCCAGAGGTGGCCAGCTTGACCGTGGAGTTTGAAGAGGGCATGGAGGACTTCATCACGGAAGCCTCGCCCAGCAGGAAAGGGAGGTAGACGCCCTTCTAGCCGAGAGGAGCTGCTGAGGAAGAGATGCGGGGAGCAGACGGGGTGTCTCCTGATCCCTCCTTGCAGAGCTGGGTTGTAGAAAGACCCAGCCTGGTGAGCAATGAAAGGGCGAGATGAGAGAGGCTCTGAGAGGAGTAGGGACCAAGCTAGGGTCTAAGAAGCTTCCTCGTGCTGCTGGGTCCACACCGGGGAGGCAGCGGCCGTGGAGTCTATTAGGTAAACAGCCTGACTCTCCCTCTGCTTCCACGGGGCCTGAAAAGACCCAAGGCTCCTATGTGCGCCCCGCAGGGAAACAGGTGTAGCTGTGAGCCGGCCTCCCACGAGGTCATCATCACAGAGCCTGGGGACAGATGACAGACAAGGCGGAGACTGAGAGGCAAGGCCAGGGAGCTCCGAGCCGTGGCCGTCCAAAGGACAGGGGGGCTGGCCAGACCCAGTGGCGCCCAGTACTGGACACTGAAAGACAGGACCAGGCCAGCCCCAGCCCAGCCAACACGGGCTGTGTCTCAAAGGCTGGGTGAGTTCAGAGGCCCCGCCACACACCACGAGAATCCATACGCTTCTCCCTCTTCCAGCTGCCAACCTGGGACAAAGGAGGGGAAGAGACACCTTTTGAGAAGGAAATCTGAATTTGATTTAACCATGTATTTACCCCCCACAAAGTGAGTTAAACCAAAAGAGTCCAAGTTGCTTTCGGCTGGCCAGTAGGGTTCATCTCCATTCCGACCGCCCTCAGCAGTAAGTGATGAGATCACTGTAGAGAACTTAAAAAATGAAATAGATTACCGTTTTCTGCACTCTGAGTTGCAGCCTTAAATCTTTCCTCTGCTAAAAGTGTGTGCAATACAGGAAGCCCAGCACACAGAAGGAGCTTAATTCATGCCACGGATTTAATAAATATTCGTCCTGGATGTGCTGGGAAGCTCTGCCCATGGCAACACTACCGTCAGGAGGAGGTTGTGCCAGAGAGAAGCGCACATTGATATGTGATTGGGGATTAAGAGAAAAGACCACTGCCTTTGTATCCCAGAGGCTCAGGTTTTCCAGGCCCAGCCCTGGCACTGAGCAGCTGTGGGAGCCTGCCGAGTTGTTAAACCGTTCTGGGAATCTGTTTCTTCCTTTAATATGAGGCAAGGTTGAGACAGTTTCTAAAATTTTTCCATTAATTAGTAAAGACGATCATGTCAGTCCACAAGCACTTACTGAGTGCTCACCAGCTGCCAGCCGCAGTGTTACTTGCTTTGCTTGCATAACCCCAATTCACCCTTAAATAGGCTTATGAAGGAAATAAACCTGTTATCATCTGCATAAGATATGATTGTTTACACAGAAAATTCCAAAAGTCTATAAACAAATTATTAGAAATAATAAAGTTTAGTGAAGACGTAAAATGTATATACATCAAAAAAGTGGGAAATATAATTAAAGAGACACCTTTATAATAGTTTCAGAGAATAGCAATACCTTGTGAATAAATCTAGCAATAGATGTGTAAGACACGTAAAAGGAAAAGTATCAAAATTTATTAAGAGATAGCAAAGAATAAAACTAAATAAATGGAGAGATATGTCATGTTTATGGATAATATGACTTAATATATAATATGATCTGTACATTCAGTGTAATTCCTATCAAATTCCCCATACTTTTTTAATAGAACCTGAAAAAATGATTCTAAAGTTATTTGAATAAGGACCAAAAATAGGCAGGATGTTTCTGTAAAAGAAGTGAAGGGAACTTCCCCTACCAGAAATCTGAACTTTTATGAAGCTGGAGTAATTAAAACACTGCAGTATTGGTTCATGGACAGAAAAATTGACCATGGAATACAAAGGAGATCCCAGAAGAAGACTCATGCAAATAAAGAATTTTGGCTTATCACAGAGGATAAAGGAGCTCAGTGAGGAGAGGAGAGCCTGATCAATAAACAGAGATGGAAACAATAGTTACCCCTGTGAGAAAAAAAGAACTTGGCTATCTCCTTCAAGCCACAGTTGGAAAATAACCCCCAGATAGCTTAAGCAAGTAAATGTCAAAAAGAAACTTTAAATTCAGAGTAGATGGTACAGGTGGCCATCTGTTACACCTTCCAGCAGCTAAAGGTTTTCTCAGACCAGCACAGAAAATTGACTATAAAATGATAATTTTAACTGTATCAAAATGAAGAACTTTTTTTCACCAAGAGATACCTTTAAAAAGTGAAAAGACAGGGTAGAAACTGGAACAAGATATTCATAATATCGACCACAAAGATTTAGTATCAATAGCACACACAGAACTGCTACAAATCAATTTTTTTTCAGAAAAGCACAAACAACCTAGGTTAATAATGGGGGAACGACACCAAGAGGCATTTCAGAGAAGAAGAAACATACATGCCCAATAAATTTATGAAGAAATTCACAAAGAAAAATGCAAATCAAGATCACAATGAGATAATACTTTATACCCACTCACTCAATTAGCAAACAGTAAAAATTCTGACACTATTAACTGTTGGAAAGGATGCATCTCATGGCATGTAGATTGGTGCAAACTCTTTAGAAAATGGTTTGGCATTATCTCCTAAAGTTGGACTGCCACATGCTCTCTGTCATGACTGCCTTTCAAGGTCATAGCCAAGAGAAACTCTTAAGTGTATAACAGCAGATGTGCACAAGTATGATTATAATAACTCTGCTCTATCCAGCACGAATCTGCATTCCGTCCTTCCCGCGCACCTCAGTGGGAGACTGGGTGACTACAGTCTGGGATATTCATTCCCGAGGATGCAGCAGTCGGGACAAATGACACACTATAGGATGGATGGGTCTTAGCAGTACAACACTACCTGAAAAAAGTAAGTCCCCCAAAGTTACATGTAGAATAGCATATTTATAAAGTTAAAAACAATTAAGATAAAAATATGCATACCTTCTAGAAATACACACAGAAGCATGAAACCAAGTAAAGGGAAGCAGGGGTATTAGGATGATAGTGACCTCAGGAGTGGCGAGAAGGGGTTCCTAAGATATCGGGGACCACACAGTGAGATGTAGGTTACTGTCCTAGTCAGAGCTTTCAATCTGGGTGGTGGATTCATGGGTGCTCTTTACACCATTGGAAATAACTAACGACACAGCTAAATAAATGACAAAGCCAGACACAGATCAGAGGTGGAGACTGTCATAACCCAGGATGGCGATGAATCTAATTCTTTGAGTTCTGAGGGATGGGGAGGGGAGTTAATGTTGTTATTATCTGCATGTTACAGGCAAGGAAACTGAGGCGCAGACTGGTTAAGCAACTTGCTCCAGGCCACACAGCTAATAAACAGCAGAGTGGGGACCCAAAGCCAGGGCATAGATTACCCCCATGCAGTCAACAAGCAGCCATGAGTCCATGAGTTTAGACGCAACCTGTTGACTAGACAGAGGAGCCCCAGTGGTGTCCATAATGAGTGGGTCTCCCAATTTAAACCCAGATCATTTCTTCCCACAGCCACCCTTGAGGTTTCTCATTTGCCGTCGTAACCTGGAGGTCTTGGAACACTCCCATGAGCTGAGATCCCACCCCCACACACATTCAAAGTATTATCTGGCACCTCTTCAAATCATTTTCATATTCTTTTGAGCAGTTTCATTTTCTAGGCCTGTTAGTTCAGAACTCATTCATAGGGTACATATGAAAGAAATGTTGCTCAGCGATGACTAAGCATATGAGTAAGTTTTTATTTTAATAACACCATGTAGGAGGTTTCTTTATAAATGAATGGGGAGAGTAGGGGGAAAGCTTGCAAACTGCCCACAGACAGGAGCTAAACCCTGTAAAAGCAGGCTAACTCAGAATTACTCTTTTCCGTTTCAGGGCAAGCTCTGTTCTGTAACATCTTTTGCAAAAAAACAGTGAATAATCTTTTTACATTGCAGCTCTTAAGAAGGTGTGCTGTCCCAGTGAGTGGGAATTTGTGGACCGCAGAGACAGACGGCAAGTTTACGAGGATCCCATTCTGGTCGGAGATGTTCGTGCCCCAGAAATGCTCGTCTCGGCATCGAGGAGGACTGGCTGCTCTGTGCTTAAGCACCATGACTTTGCATTGCACTGAGCTGCTAAAACCCATCTGCAAAATCACTTTCAAAGTGATTGGGCCATGACAGGACTTACCACGGGCCTTACACAGCATCGTCCCTAGAATGACTGGGCAGAGTCAGGAAGTGCTGGTAACGGCTCTCTGTCCGCCAGCTTGCACCCTCAGTCCTTGCCTGTCACTGAGGTGGCGCCATCTCTAGAGGGCAGCACGTAGCAGGTGTAGCTGAGGGTACACAGTGTGTGGACGGAGTGGAGCCTCCAAAGGGGGCGCTGGCAGCGGTCGTCTTGGAGTTGGATTCCCTCCCTGCCCCCTTCCCCTTCTAAGTGAGGGTTTGTTGTGACCTCAGGACAGATCTCCTCACTCCCTTTTCCATGAGATGGCCCCTGAGCCTCTCACAATGATGGAGCAGGGTCTGGAGCCCACTGGCCCCTCCCTGGGTTATGCCCAGCAGGTGCCTCAGTCTCTCTTGGAGGACTGACTCACCACTTTGCAGTAACTTCAATACCCACTTCTCTCTCTTAGACTTCCCTGACCACGGGGACACAAAGGTCCCACATTCCCAGCTAATGATCATTTCCCTGCCAGTGGTCCAAGGGCCAGGGCCATCCCGAGCCTTCCCAGGCAATCCCAGTGCCAAGGGTCTGCCTAGGGTCCACTCCTAGGAACGAAGGTGAGGTCTCATCCCCACCCTTCTCTCCTCCTTTCTCCTGTAGATCCTGGCTGTCCCTTTTCCCTGAAATTCTGCCAGTGGCAAGGCCAGGGACAGCAAAGTTGAGGGCCATGCTGGGGGTGGGGAGGAGGTGCTGCCGCCCTGCCCCACAGTCTTGTGGGGGACCGAGGTGGGGTGGGCCCCCAGCCCAGAGCAGCCTCTTGTGGGGGGATTTTCCTAAGGAGTGTTTACCCCCATTTGAAGATCCTGAGCCCTTCTCTATGTTATGGACTGAAGGCTTGTGTTGCCCCCAAATTTGTATGTTGAAGACCTAATGCCCTAAAATGATATTTGGAGATTGGACCTCGTGAGGGTGGAACCCCTACAATGGGATTAGCGCCCTTGTAAGAAGAGGAATAGACCAGAGGTCTCCTCGTTCTCTGCCTCGTGGGGACACAGCAGGAAGGCACTGTCTGCAAACCAGGAAGAGAGCTCCCCCGACACATGGAACCTGCCCATCCCCTTGGTCTTAGACTTCTCAGACTCCAGAACCGTGAGAAATCAATGTCCTCCGCTGTTGGAGCCACCCAGTCAATGGCTTTGGTTAGAAGAGCCGAGCCAACTAAGAAATCCAACCCAGCCCTGCCTGCTGTGGAGCGAGCTGCACAGCTCCTGAGGACTGCGGTGCGCTCTGGCGTCTGGAGCCGACGAGGGGCACGGGCCGCCCTTTGCCCTGGCGACCACACCGCAGAGCAGCACAACCTCGTGTGGGATCTTCCGTGGATCTCCTTCTTGCTTTCTCAGTAAGCCCACTTCCACCACAAAACTCACTCCCACTTCCTTTATTTTTTAAAATTAACTTTTTTTTAAAAAAAGATTGGTACCTGAGTGAACATCTGTTGCCAATCTTCTTTTTTTTTTCTTTCTCCCCGAAGTCCCCCAGTACATAGTCGTATATTCTAGTTGGAGATCCTCCGAGTGGTGCTAAAATTAGCTGTTTTTAAAATTGCAAGTGTGCGAGCATCATAGATATTCAAAAGCTACAGAGTTGTGTAGGTAAAACGTCGGACTCCCCTCAACTTCTCCAAATCCTCTGCCCCGTGAGCGCCCACGGTCACCAGTCTGGAGGGGCCACCTCGCAGCCTTTTTCTCTGCACGGATCGTGGGTGCAGCTGAGGCTAGAGACCTGGAAATGGGATCTGGGAGCGGGTCCAGCGACCCGTGTTTTGAAGGAGCTGACCCTGTGCACCCGCTTCTCTGAGGCCACTGCCCCATGTGGTGTTAATTCAGCCGCAGCCATCAGGAAATGACCCTCCCCGGGAGGTTTGACTCTGAGGATGCAGCATGAGACATTCTAGAAGAGGAATGGGCTGCGGAAGCCATCCCGTCACCCTAGAGTGATTTTCCCCTGCATTGACTGCGAGGGGAGGGGCGGGGGCTGTCATTGGCTCTTCAATGCTCCTTTTATTTTCATCATTAATATTTCTTAGGGTGTGTGTCCCGAAAGTAGCAGACTGGTAGCTCCTGATGTTTGGGGGTCTTCTTCATGACATTTTATCTCACCTAACTTTCATCTCCAAGTTATTGATTATGGGTGTATTTTTTTGTTTAAACTAGCACTAGGATCATCTCTTGAGTAGTTGCTTCAGGATATACCATTTATTTTAAAGATTGTAGCACAGCAAATGTTAAAATGACTGCACGGCATCAGCAAAACTCAAGAGTCATGAAGCCCATGGACAGCGTCGTTGACACCAGAAAGCCGAGGCTGGCGGGATGTCTGTCTTACCCATCCAGCCGCTGAAACGGACAACAGTCCACTCACGCTCCCCACCCTCACCTTGCCACTTGGAAATTATGTAATATTTGTTTTTCAGCTACAGAAACTGTATTATTTCAAAAGTTTCACATCCCCATGATTCCAATTTATGTAAAATTGACCACATGGTTAGGCAGGAGCTGCACTCCATTCTCTCTTGTTGCCAAGATCTCCATCAGCAGGCTGTGTGGCCCCTCACCAACCAGAAGGCCAATGAGTAAGGGGTCCCCATGTGGTCCCCACTGTGGTCCCTTAGTCTTGCCCCAAAAGACTGCGTGGGCTGCCAGCCCTCAGCATGTCTGGGCAAACCGGGAGGCCCGGCCCTCCCAGGCCAGTGTGGTGGAGCTTCTTGGAAAGGGTCCAAGGTGTTAGAGAGCGTCGTGCGCCTGTGCAAGTGGAATAGTGTCCCGGTGTGCTGTGCTCTCAGACCCAGCCTGCTATGAACGTGCTGTGGCAGAGAGGCCCTGCTCCCGAGAGCTCTCAGCTGCGAAGCCTTCCTGCCTACACTCAGGCAGCCCCAGGGAACCTGACCATCACTACCAGGCCGGCCACCCTCTCTGCCTGCCGCCAGCGTTCTGGGGGGCGAGCACACCAGGTACGTCGGTCACTGATTCTGCACCTGCCAATCAGATGTGGACATGCCAGGCAGTTGGTTTATAGACTCTGCATCATCCTGGGCAGTAAAACAGTGCCTAAAGCTGTCCTCATTGCCTCCCAGGCCCAGCGTTATGCCAGCTGGGCCAAAGCTTCAGGACAGGTCCTGCGGGGGTCACCATCACCCTGCACCTTCCCCCATCACAGTCCAAAACCACGCTCTGATGTTGATCCTCTTTTGGTTCCTGTGGGATGTGCCACAGACCACTGAGGGTTTAATTCTTTCTCTTTGTTCAACGTTCTTATTTCATTTGCATCTTTCCACTAAAACTTTCTCCAACAGCTATCCACTATGAGAAATTCTTCAGTATGCATGGCACCACGTCAGGAGGCAGCTCTCCATGCTCCACCAAACCAGGCTGGTTGCCCTCAGGTGCCTGGTGGCAGCCCTGAGATTCCCACCATGTGGGACACGTGTGCAAATCGGGTCCCAGGAGCCAGTGGAAACTTCCACTGCCTCAAACTGAGACCAGGGGCACCTGTGCATTACAGAGACCTGATGACAGGAACTGGACGAAATGGCATTGTGGTTGACGATGCAGGAGCCTGGGGTGGGGTGGAGATGGGGCTGTTGGAGGAGGGGCCTGGGGGGAGAAAAGGAGGAAGGGGCAGAGGAGAGAGAAGGTGGAGGCTGGGGACGAGAGGATAGAGGGTAGGGATGAGGAGTTTCTGAAGAAAGCACTTGAGAACTAGAGCCAGCAGGGCGTCCAGGAAACAGCTGCCAAGGGGGAGACCTGGGCAGCCGAGGGTCAGTCCACAGTTAAGGTGATTTATTCCATCCTGAGGAGGTCCCTGGCAGGGTCTGAGTTTGGGCGATAGACCATCCATCACAGCCATCCAGCAAGGGGATCTGTCCCCAAGCAGAAAACCAGGGCCACCAGGGCAAGTGTCCCTTTTCATCACGGCAACTGCAACTTAAGCCCTTAACAGCATAAGCTTTCACATTTTAGAGTCGTTCTGATAAAACCTATCCTAACCACAGCATCAGAGTCATTTGAGGCCAGAAATGGCTCGTATGGCAAGCGGAAACACACTGCAATCCTCCCGTCTATATACTTTATAAATACTTATAAAATGTATTTTTGTATGTGTCAGTACCATGTTATCACATTTTTATAACATCATGACGATCTCTCAGCACCAATGCATGAATGAAAAGAAATATTATAAATTGTACCTCCCTTAAAAGTTCTGTTATTGAACTTTAAAGAAAGTATTGAAAATTATGGTATATCTCAGAGGGACTGAGGAGTCGCCTGAATCCCAGGGAGGACCCCTCAGAAATGCTCACTAGCACACACAGTGCACGGCTGGAGGGGCTGGCATACGAGAACTGTCTCCCCAGAAGCTCCAGGATCTGAGGCTTGCCACCTTGCCAGAACATTTAAGTGTCTGCCCAGGAAAGTGCCATGAGCAGTGCTGAATGAGACGCTCTGCTCTGGGGTTGAGCCAGGAAAAGGACTGGGACCACCTCAAGAGCAAGGGAAGACAGGAGGAGCTCAAACGACAGCAGAGCAGGCATCAAGGGACCACGTTATCGGGACCCTCTCGGGGCACTAGACAGAGGGAGTCTCACAAGGCGCCACACTGTCCTCAGAGATGCCTGGTCTGAGCCCCCCCACCTCTGTCTAGCCCCTTGCCTCAGTGCAATTTTTCTTTACATCCCTTATTGCATGTGATATTATATTATTTCATGGCTGTTCATTTATTGTCTCTTTCTCCTTCTAGAATCTAAGTTCAGTGGCGACAGAGCTTCACACTCTCACGTAGATAAACACCCCACTCGGCATTATTCATCACCCTTGCCATCACCATCATCGTGGACGCAGTGTGCTCACCTAATTGCCACAACCCCGTGCTGTAAGTGACTGTCCCCCCCAGTTACAGATGGAGCCTCCCAGGGGCAGCCCGGAAGGTCCCACAGCTGGAACGCAAGCCCAGCTCTCACTGAGTGACGTTGGTAATATCCAGGGTTTTACGAGGTACAGGAGGGTGGGTGTGGCTCCCCCAAAGCTACGTAAAGATCCTCCTCCAGCTGTGCCTGACCGCTCTGGCCTCTCACCTCCATCTCCCCCACTCACCTCCACCCCTCTCATCCTGCAGAACAAACAAGTCTCAAAGAGGGTCGAGGGAGGTAACAAATGTTTTTTCTCCTTCACATTCATGAATTTCCCGCCTGTTGCATCCATAAGGATGCTCTAGAAATGAAAGACGGGCAGGGAGCTGACACTGATGCTGCACCTGCCATGCGGCAGTCGCTGCCCTCGTGACTTTTTTGTCTGTCACCTCATTTAATCCTCACGGCAAACTTTTGGATTTGTGATCATTCCGACTTTACAGACGAGGAAGCTGAGAGACACAAAAGCAAAGAGCGGAGCAGAGAGCCACACCGAGGGCCGCGTGTTTCCAAGCCTGCTGCCTCTCCTCCCATGAGAAGACTATTAGCGGGAGCCCAGAGGGAGTGGGGCCTGAGCTGGGGAGGCAGCACTCAGAGAAGACCCCCGTGGAGCGCCTGGCTCTGGGACCACCCAGAATCTGCGGAGGAATCCGGGGCAGCCCAGGTTTAGCCCTGGAGGCTGGCTGGATGTGGTGCCACCAGCAGGGACCGAGACCCCAGGGAAGAGAGGGTTGGGCTGCAAGGCAGCAGGTTTGGTTAGGACGTCTCGAGGTTTAGGGAGACTGATCGCCAGCTTCTCTCTGGGCTGATTAGCACCCACAGAGGCGACGCATGATGGCTCAAGGGCAGAGGGCGGCGTAGGTGGCTGCCTCATAGCCTTGGACACTGGCACCTTGTGGCTGCAGTTCCCCACACCCACGGGGTTTTAGTAGCAGAGCTCATGACCAGACTGAACGTCAGCGGTCCAGCCAGCAGTGCGCGCCTGGGCACCACTCTACCCAGGACCCATGTGAAGGAGGCAGCATGGGGCAGTGGTTGGGGGAGGGGGGTGTTGAAGGAGAATGGAATAAATGAGGTACAAGCAGGAACAACCAGTCCCTGGGCTGACTTCTGATGCTAGGCCTGAAGAGTGAACTTAGGGATTCCTGGAACCAAAAATAAGTCCACATGACAAGGGCGTGCCTGAGGAATGTGGCATTTGTGCTGGGAGATCAGGCTAGAAAGAGGAGATGAGGGAGCCTGACCCTCTCGTGTTTGATAAAAGCTTCTCATGCATGCCCACGGCTTAACCCAGCATTTGCAGAGCGCAGGGAGCTGCCAAGCTGGGCAGCCAGCTGTGGCCACACACACAGCTGGATATACAAGTATGCATTCTTGCCCATTACTAGCCGTGACATCTCCAACGAGGCTCAAAGTCTCAGGACTTCCATTTCTTCCAGTAGAAAATGGATAGAGGGGTTCTGTCATTTTTGTTTGGAGACCATTCTCAACACTTTAAAGACACAATCTGAATCATCGTAAAGGCACACGGGTTTGGAATGTTGTGGATGTGGTGTCCTCAGCGGCCCTCCCAGGTCAGAGGAGAGGCTGAACACCATCTGTTGAAAAATTCAGAGCAGAGAGGGACTTCATCCTGGCGCCTGCTGCTAACTGGCTGAGTCTGGTTTTAGCTCTAAGCCTCACCTTCCTCGTGTATAAAATAAAGCCCTTTAGGAGATCAGTGGTTTTCAGCCTCTTCCCAGTAGAATTAGGGTCTTAAATGCAATTTTGCACTTAGCTCCAGCAATGACAGAGTCACATTTATTAGCTAGGCGTTGTTGTAAGAGCTTTATGTGTATTAACTCATTTAAACCTCACAAAAGCCCTATGTGATAAGAACTAATATTATCCCCATTTTTCAGATGAGGAAATTGAGGCACAGAGTGCCCAAGGTCACTCAGCTGGTGAAAGTCGTGAAGCCAGATTCAAACGTTGCTCCCAAGGCCTGCTGTTTCAACTGCTATTTCTCAACAATGAAATGCTCTGCTTGGTCTGGAGTTTGAAGGGCTGTGGGTGAAGTTCCTTCTTCTAGGGTTTTCTTTCTTCCCCTTTCCTTCTGAGAGAAAAGCCTTAGGTTTCACACACTGCTCGGGGCAGTCGGAAAAGCTCCCTTCCAGCTCTGAAATTCAGCCATATCCCTGATTACTAATCTCTCCTGGAGGTGTCAGGACGAAATGAGAAATGCACATGGGAGGGCGTTGGGGACTCCGGGGGGTGCGCAGGTGGAACAGGGGCCGGCATAGAGAGCTAGCACTGTTTTCAGTAGCCGTAGTCATGCTGTTAGCCAGCCTGGGAGGGTCAGCTGAGCATATTAAAACTGTGCACAGGGAGTTGCGTGATAACAAAATCAGGAGAATGAGGAAAGAAAGAGTTGGGACCAGAGTGATGGCAAGAAAAGAAAAAGGACTTAGCTAAAAGGCTAAGGGAAGCTACATGAGAAACACTTGAGAGAAGCGATGGGGAGGAGGAGAGGCAGCCTGCCCAGGTTTGGGACTGGCAAGCAGTTGGGTGGAAGGGAGTGGGCGAGGGGGATGGGCTGAGGAGAACCAAGCCCCAGAGAAGCTGCGGGAGTCAGGGCAGGAGACTCCCGTTTAAACCAGTGATATTGCGGGCTAGGCTGGCATCCATTTGCACAGCACTTGAACAATGTAATTGAAGGATTTCACTTATTTTCAATTCAAGAAACAAACCGACGGCACACAGGCAGTGGTGTGCTGGTAAATGTTTAACAACCGGATCTCCAAATAGCAAGCTATTGATTTATAGCATTTGCTGATTTCCTTGGTGTAAATACTCCCACGATGGCCCACATCAAGCTACCAACATGATGATGTCACCGAACTCAGGATTGGGGAGCGGTGGGCAGCCCTATGCCATCGTACAGTATAGTATTCCCACCGTTCGGATACAGGAGATGTAAATAACCTCAAGTGCATAGATAACAGTCAACTGTAGTAAAAGCATTAGGAAGTGATAAGTTTTGAGCTCATTACCATTCATTCCCTTTACTTTTGATATAACTGATTTAATTGAAAGTTTATATAATTTTTAATAACGGCTGTAGTTAATAATGAGCTCACAAAATTCCTAGAGATCTTAGAGTTGGCTCTGGCAAGCCAGTACCAGCGGCTCTGCACCTGGTGTCGGCTGAGGAGGGAGGAGGAGATGGGGCCCACAGGCCAGGAGGGTCAGCCCAGGGCCCTGCCATGCCCACGTCTCAGGCACGAGGGAACCACACGGCTCAGAGCTCTGGGGCTCCCAACAGGAAGCAGGCGCTGAGAGAGTCTAGGAAATCACGTGCACTGTTAATCCCAGCAGACAGCTCCTGTTCCAATGTACACTTGAGAAAAGGAAGCACGCTGGCCGGGCGGGGCCTCCCGGGAATTTCAGGGATGTTGCTACAACAGGCCATGAAAGACTCTGACTGTGGGAATGTGCTGGAGGGGCAGCAGCTGGAGCAAAGAGAATGGGGGCTGGGGGACTGCAGAACCTACTGGAAAGGCCTAACCACAGGCAGTAACTCTGGCCCACCACCTCCCAGGGCCGCTGGATTCCTAGCCCTGAGCAAGACACTCACTAGGAATTTCTTTTCTTTTTTAAGTCATTTTATTGGGATTATAATGGTTTATAACATTGTGTAATTTCAGGTATATTTTATTATTTAACAATTTCTGAATTCACTTCATCATGCTCACCCCTAGTAGTCTAATTTTTATCCTTCACCATACATATGTGACCCTTTGTCCCTTTCACCCACCACCCCCAACTCCCTTCCCCTCTGGTAACCGCTAATCTGTTCCCTTTATCCATGTATTTGTTACCTTCCACATAGGAGTGAAATCATGCACCATTTGTCTTTCTCTGTCCGGCTTATTTCGCTTAACATCACACTCTCCAGGTCCATCCATGTTGTTTCACATGGGACAATTTTGTCTTTTTTCTGGCTGAGTAGTATTCCATTGTATATATATCCCACAGCTTCTTTATCCATTTGTCAGTTGATGGGCACCTGGGTTGCTTCCACGTCTTGGCTATTGTGAATAATGCTGCAATGAACATAGGGGTGCATGAGTCTCTTTGGATCATTGATTTCAAGATCTTTGGATAAATACCCAGTAGTGGGATAGCTAGATGGTATGGTATTTCTATTTTTAATTTTTTGAGAAATCTCCATCCTGTTTTCCACCGTGGCTGCACCAGTTTGCATTCCCGCCAGCAGTCTATGAGGGTTCCCTTTTCTCCACATCCTCTCCAACATTTGCTGTTTTTTGTCTTGGTGATTATAGCCACTCTGACCCATGTAAGGTGATACCTCATTGCAGTTTTGATTTGCGTTTCCCTAATAATTAGTGATGTTGAGCATCTTTTCATGTCTGTTGGCCAAGTCACTAGGAATTTCTAAAGGCTGAAAATGTTGGGTCGAGAGCAGGGGGGTACGGGAATGCGGACATGAGGAAGAAAGGTGGCCAGCATTGAAGCTCTTGGGCCTGAACTTTGCCTTGTGGGCCTCTCCAGCTTTGTGAAGCGGGAACACGGACACCCTAGGAGACCCCAATCTCCTCAACTGTCAAGCAAACCATTTCACCCTCGCCTCCTGACAAGCCCAGCTTTTGGTTGCCCAGGTCTCAGGCCAGCAACAATCAAAAGAGGACCCACAACAAGGCTGACAGAGGCATCAGGTCTGGGAGAGAGGGCCTCAGGAGGCGGAGCCACCTCTAGCCTGGTCTTGCCCTTGGTCCACCATGAGACTCATAGATACAGGAGGGGCCCAGGCTAGGTTATCTCAGAGAATCAGCAAGCCTCAAGTCTTCACACAGCGCAACCAGCAAAGAAAGTGACAGCAGTG
Source organism: Equus caballus (assembly GCF_041296265.1). Taxonomy (NCBI): domain Eukaryota; kingdom Metazoa; phylum Chordata; class Mammalia; order Perissodactyla; family Equidae; genus Equus; species Equus caballus. Next base: position 30,100,225 of record NC_091698.1, read on the forward strand.
GCTGGGACAAGCAAATACAGGGCAGCGAGAAACGGGAGGGCTGCCAGATAAAATACAGGGTGCCCAGTGAAAGTTGAATTCCAGATAAACAACAAAGGATTCTTAGTGTAAGCATGTCCCAAATATTGCACAGGACATATTTATACCAAAAAGTTATTCATTGCTTATCTGATATTCACATTTAACTGGGTGTCCTGTGTGTTTGTTTTTGCTAAATCTGGCAACCCTAGAAATAGATCTCTTTTATCCCCTTACCGTGTCCATCTGAAACTTAGCCAACACTCTTTCCTCAAAGTCAAGACAAAGCTTTTACACCTAGGTGGCCTCATGGACTTTGTGCCATTCCACACGACCCTGGGCAAACAGTTCATTTCATGGCTCAGGACAGGTCACCAGGACAACCAGCGTCAACGTGGAATTGTAACACAAGTTCCTGCCCTGGGCAGGCACTGTGCCAGGTACCTGTGTTCAGCTGTTACTCAGCCTGAGTTTGGTATGATCCATCATCATCCCCATTTTACAGACAAGAAAACTGAGTTCCAAGGACCAAACCAAGGCAAGATATACAAGATTTGAAATTCCTTTTTGCATTGCTTTACTCTTTTGTGATCAAACCATCCCATGCTCGTGATTTAAAATGTGGAAAGTACAAATAAGTGTAAAAGAAGCCAAAAAATGGCATCTATGGTCCCACTCTTACGGGAAATTACTGCTAAGAATACGCTGAAATCAGTATTCCCAGTGATTCTACTTTGAAAAGGAAGGCGCACTGTTTCTCTTCTTTGGAGATACCTTCTCTGATACCACAAGACAGACAAAGCCACCTGCCTCCTGCAGGATGTAACATCACCCCTTCCCCAGCGGGGGTCTCCAGGCCACCACAGCCTCCCCTCCACCACATCCTTTAACAACTGACGTGAGAGTCCCACCCCATTGATACATGTCTTCTTTCTCTGTTCAGACCCAGGGCTTGGCCTTGCTCTCGTGGCTGTGAAGACACTGAGTGATCCTGGTCTAGTGGAGCCCCATCTCACACACACACACTCACTCAAACACAGCACTTGCCCTTTGTGCTGCTTCGGTATGAAGATTCACTCCACGTGTCAAACATCCACTTGTGACACCTAAGGAGGATGGGGCTGGGATCCACCCAAAGACAATCCTGCCCTACGTCCCACATGTAGGGGTCTCACAGATGGGTCTCAGGGGATTGAAGGCGGCTAAGCCCTCGGACAGCCCCTGCACAGAGACATCCTGTGCTACTTCTCCCTGCACAGTCATATGTCGGCACATTTAACCTTGGCCCAATTCAGACTCTCAATTCTTTGCATTTGAAATCAATTCCTAAAAGCATGGTTGATTGCTGTTTCTGGGAAAAGGAAAGGGATAATGAACTTCACAATCAAGGTGGAGGGGAAATGCGATGTGAGCAGAGCTCACCACCTCCTCATATCTTCAAATCCTCACTTCTGCTCATTCTCCCTCCCTTTCAGAGAAGCACCATTTCCAGTCTCCAGGGAAGACAAAACAGATGGGAAGTGCTGACACCAAGGAAAGTTCAGGTTTACTACGTTGTCCCCAGTTCAAGAGAAACATTTTGCTGTTTCAAAATCAGAATTCATCTTATAATGGATGCGAACATTTGATGTGGTGATGGTTCCTTTTGCCCTGAAAATGCTGTTATTAAATGAGTAATGGCATCTTAGAATGCAGGAAACGTGAAGGTTATTCAGCTTACTACCAGAAAAATCATAGGTTCCCACATGCATCTCCTCTCCTTCCCCAAACCCCACTAAAATGATGGGAAGCATACAAACAGAATGCTGCTCATTCACTGGCAAAGAGAACACGGGGGAGAATTTGGGAAGGAGAGTGAGGAAGCCGTCATCTATGTGCCTGCAGAGCGGGCTCCAACAGGAAGGGTGCAGATCCCCGGGGGTCTCTCCTAGGGCTCAGTAGCAAGGGCTCCAGGTTCCCATGGAGATGGGTGCTGATAAAAAGAGGGCCTGGAAAATAGTGTGTGTATAGAGCTGTCGACCCTCCAGATCCCCTCCTTAACCTATAGGGCCAGGCACCCCACCAGGACATGGAAAATGGCCGCCTGTTCTCAGTCGTGATCTCATGTGGTAAACACGAATGAAAACGGTGCAACCTTTCCCTGCCCTTGACCCAGCACGGAGCAGCCCCAATGTGCCATCCCACTCTCCCCAACCCCACCCCTGGCCAGGCTGGAGAATGTCCAATGCTGGCACTCGAGGTCCACTAAGGAAAGACCGACTTACTGCCTATTTACCTTACAGTGAAGCCAACCGGTCAACAAGCCCATCCTCTCCCCACCCCACAAACACACTGGGCTTCCCATGAAAATTGATAGATGGAGTCAGGGTCACCCAGCATTCAGAAAATCTCTCAGTGTGAGAAGATCCAAAACAAAGAAAAAGAACCAAGGAGGTGCAGAGAAAACAGACAATGCAAAAACATCCAACACAGCGGTAATTCCATTTTAAATTAAACTTCTGCCACAATAGTTCAATTTTTACCTACCATTAAGTATCATAGATATAGATCTATCTAAAATTATCTTCAATTAATAAATCAAAGATTAGCAGTCAAAACATATTATATAAAAATATGGAAGTAAATACAAAAAAAAACCCCAACAAAATAGATGAAAATGGCTGTGTGGGATGAGGAAGGCTGTGGCAAAGTCTGCTGTTTTTCAATATTTTTTAATTAAACTTTTAATTTGAGGAAATTGTAGATTTCTACGCAGTTCTAAGAAATAATACAGAGACCCCAGGTACTCTTTACTAAGTTTCCCCCAGTGCTAACATCTTGCAAAACTATAGGATAATATTACTACCAGCATGTTGACCCTGGTACAGTCAAGATACAGAACATTTCCATCACCGCAAGGATCCCCCATGTTGCCATTTTATATCCACACCCACGTCCCTCTCGCCCAGCCCACTCCTTAACCCCAGGCAACCACTAATCTGTTCCCCTTTTCTACAATTTTGTCATTTCAAGAATATTATATAAGTGGAAAAATTCAGTATGTAACCTTTGGGGGTTGGCTTTTTACTCAGCATAATCATCCGAAAATTCACCCAGGTTTTGGTGATATCAATAGTTTGTTCCTTTTCGTGGCTGAAAAGTATTCCATGGTATGGATATACCACAATTTGTTTAACCAGTCACCCACTGATGGCTATCTCTGTTTCCAGTTTGGGACTATTATGAATAAAGCTGCTATAAACATTATTGTACAGGGGTTTGTTGAACAGACATTTTCATTTCTCTGCGATAAACGCCCAGGCATTTCCAATTGCAAGGGCATATGGTAGGTGCATGTTTAGTTTTTTTAAAAGCTGCCATATTGTTTTCCAGAGCAACTATAACATTCTTCATTCCCACTAACAATATGAGTGATGCGGTTTCCTACATCTTTGCTGGCATTCGGAGATGTGACTATTTTCTATTTTAGCAATTCTGATAGGGGTATAGTTACATCTCACGGTGATTTTTATGTGTATTTCCTTAATGGCTAATAATGAAATCTTTTCTTGTGTTTACTTGCCACCTGTACATCCTGTTTGGTAAAATGTAGGTGCATCTTTTCCTCCATTTCTAACTAGATTCTTTGTCTGTTTGTCTACTGCTGAGTCTGGGAGATTTTTACATATCCTAGATATAAGGCCTTTGTCAGATATGAGTTTGAAAATATTTTCTCCCTTTTGCAACTTATCTTTTCTTCCTCTTGACAAGGTCTTTCACAGCACAAAAGTTTTTAATTTTGAGGAACTTCAATATATTGGGGTTTTTTTCTTTATGGATGGTGCTTTTGCTATTGTATCTAAGACTCTGCCCAGCCATAGGTCACACAGATTTTCTCCTGTTTCCTTCTAAACACTCTATATTTTTATGTTTTATATTTAAATCCATGATCCACTTTTTAAATGTTCAGTAGAATTCTCAAGTGAAACAATCTAGGCCTGAAAACTCCTTTTTTGGAAGCTTCTTAATTATAGATTCAATTTATTTAATAGTTATAAAAATATTCAGGGTATCTGTTTCATCCCGGTGAGTTGTGGTAGTTCCTGTTTTTTGAGGAATTGGACCATTTCATCTAAGTTGTCAGATTGATTTGAAAAGCTGTCCTTAATGTCCCCTTATTAACCTTTAATGACTACAAGATCTGTAGCTGAAACCACTATTTTATTTCTGATATTAGCAATAGGTGTGTTCTCTATTTTTATTTTTGTCAATCTTGTTAGAAGTTTATCAATTTTATTGATCTTTTCAAAGAGCTTGCTTTTTGTTTCATTGATTTTTTTCTCTGCTTTCTCTGTTTTCATTGATTCTCTGATTTCATTGATTTCTGCTCTTAGTATTTCCTTCCTTCTGTTTGCTTTGGGTTTATTTTGCTATTCTTTTTTCATGGAGGGTAGGAACTTAAATTACTGATTTGAAATCTTTCTTCCTTTCTAATGTAAGGATTTAGTGCTATAAATTTCCCTCTCAGCACCACTTTAATTGCATCCCACAAATATTGATATTTCGTGTTTTAATTTTCATTCAGAAGTGAGTTTTTAAAAAATTTCCTTTAAGACCACCTCTTGGACTTGTGAATTTCTAGGTGTTTTGAAATTTTAGTTTTAATTTTCTGTTATTGATTTCTAGTTTGATTCCATTGTGGTTACAGACCACACTCTGTATGATTTTAATTGTTTTAAATTTGTTGACATTTGTTTTGTGACCCAGAATACGGTCTATTTTGGTGAATGTTCCATGGATGCTTGAAAAAGAGTGTGTATTCTACTGTCAATGAATGGAATGTTCTTTGAATGTCAATTAGATCCTGTTAATTGATGGTGGTGTTCAATTCTTCTATATCATTACTGAATGTCCGTATAGTTTTAGAAATTGCTGAGGAGGGATGTTAAAGTCCCCAACCATAATAGTGCATTTGTTTATTTATTCTTTCAGCTCTTTCAGCTCTGCTTTATGTATTTTGAATCTCTGTTGTTTGGTGCATTTATATTTAGGATTGCTATATTCTTAGTGTTTGACTCTTTCTCATTATACAATGTCCCTCTTTGTCCCTGGTAATATTCTTTGTTCTGAAGTCTCTTTTATCTGATATTAACATATCCACTCTTCTTTTTTCATTTAATGTTTCTGTAGTATTTTTTTGCACATTCTTTTGCTTTTACTCTACCTATATGGTTAAATATAATGTGATAATCTTAAAAACAAGCACATAGTTGTTTCGTGTTTTTTGTTCTTTATCTATCCTGTCAACTTCTGTCTTTTAATTGTTGAATTTAGATCATTTGTATTTGCTTTGAACACTTCCTCTTCACCCCATTGATGAGGGATTCCCATCCTACAGCTCTCTATATATGGGATGGCTGAACATACAACACCCAACACTAGACAGATGAGGTCAACTGCAGTTTATTAATCACATACACGCACAGCCTGGGGAAGGAGGATGGTGTACCATGCCAGGCCACACAGGTGTTGCACTCGGGAATAGAGTGAGCAAAGAAGGTCTGTGGGAGACATACTCTGTGGTAACAAGAGGGTGAGATAACCCCTGGTTCCTATGAGAGGATGTGATTGGCTTGTTTGAATAATCTCGTGGCTGGACAAGGATCTGAAGCCTGCACTTCAGGGATGAGCAGCACTGTGCCTGGTCCCTGTGATGAGGAGGGTTGTTTGGCTCCGGGACCATGTCCACAGGAGCCCAAGTGGGAGGGAACCTGCAGTTAGACCATTTGAAGCCTTGTCAGTCTTCCCCAGACATCAAAGCACACATAACATTGGACCTTATACCACAATATTTAAAGCAATTGCTAATATGTTAAAGCTTAAGTCTGCCAGCTTATTATTTGTTTCCTGTTTATTCATTCTGTTTCTCATCTTATGTTTCCCTTTTCTTGTGTTCTTGAACATTTTTTAGAATTCTATTTTGATTTATCTCTAATGTTTTTTATAGATTATTTTTAGAATAGTTTTTAATTTACAAAAAAACCCCATGAAAACATAGTACAGAGAATTCCCATTTACCCCCCTCATCCAGTTTTCTCCATTATTAACGTCTTATAATAATATAGTAGATCGACCACAATTAATGAACCAATATTAATACATTATTGTTAACAGAAGTCCATACTTGACTCAGATTTCCTTAGTTTTACCTAATGTCTTTTTCTGTCCCAAGATTCCTTCCAGGACCCCACATTACATTTAGTCATCATGTCTCCTTAGGTGCCTCCTGGTTATGACAGTTTCTCAGACTTTCCTTGATTTGTGTGACCTTGACGGTTTTGAGGAGTCCTGGTCAGATATATTGTAGGATGCTTCTTTATTGAAATTTGTCTCAAGCTTTTCTCATGATTACACTGGGGTTATGGGTTTTTGGAAAGAAGACCACAGAGGTAAAGTGTCATTTTCATCACATCATATCAAGGGTACATACTATCAACATGGTTTACCACTGTTGATGTTGACCTTGATCACCTGGCTGAGGTGGTGGTTGTCAGGTCTCTCCACTGTAAAGTTACTCTTTCCCCCTTACATTCTGTGGTCTTTGGAAGGCAATCACTCTGTACAGCCCACACTTAAGGAATGGGGATTTATTCCCCTCATCACTGAGGGTAGATTCCAGCTTTTGCCATGGGGAGTTCTTTCATTAATGCCTATGTTCCTTGGCATACACTTATCATTTTTTTTAAGCATTTCCTTATATCTTGGCACTAGCTCCAGGCTTATCTTGTATATTTCCTTCCCCCATCCTAGAAGCAGCCATTTGTCCAAGGAGCACTGGTTTTTTAAATTAGATAGCGGTTTTAGAAACCAAAATCTGGATGCTAGGTGTGCTCATTATTACTGGGGTGTCATTGTTTCTAGACCCTGTCAGTTTACACAGCAAGGAAATATATGCATGTATTCTAACCATATATATATATACTAATGTCTATATACATATCTATAAAACATTTTGAATATAGCTCTTTGTATAGTTTTCTATTGGTGCTCTAGGTATTACAACATACATATACGTCACAGTCAACTGTGTCAACATTTTGTCTCTTTGAATAAAGCATAGAAATCTTTCTTTTAGGTCCTTTTGTCCTCTGTCCTTTCAAAATATAAATGTGTCAAATATTTCCACTACACACATTGACCTCCACATCAGGCAAAGTTCTATTTTTTGCTTCGACATGATTTTTTAAACTGCTGATGAGAAGTTTTACCCATTGCACTGTTTTTCTTCCTTCCTGAAGTCTCAGCCTCCTTCTGTTACATTTTCTTTCTGTTTAGAGAAATTCCTTTAGTTGTTCTTTAAGTATAAGCCCACTGGTGACACGTTTTCTTAGTTTTCCTTCATCTGAGAATGTCTTGATTTCTCTTTCATTCCTGAAAGATATTTTTGCTGGATATAGAATTTGGGATTGACAATTTTGGTGTGTTTCTTTTTTTTTTAATACACTAATAATGTGCCACTTCTTTCTAGCCTCGATGATGTTAGAGGAGAAATCACTATCATTCAAATGGCTGTTCCCCTCTAGGTAATGCATCATTTCTCTCTAGCATCTTTCAAGATTGTTTGTTTGTCTTTAGTTTTCAGAAGTTTGATTGTGAGGCATCTTGGCATGGATTTCCTTGGGCTTATCCCATTTGGGGTTTGCTCAACTTCTTGACTCCAAAGTTTGTGCCTTTTGCCAAATTTGGGAAATTTTCAGCCATTATTTCTTTGGTTTTTTTTGTTGGGTTTTTTTTTTTTTTTTGCCCCACATACTTTTTCTTTCCTTCTGAGGCTCTGATGATATAAATATTAGATCTTTTGTTGTTGGCACACAGGTACCTTTTTCTCCCTTCACTTTTTTTAGTCTATTTTCCTACTGTTGTTCAGTTGAGCAATTTTTATTGATCTGTCTTCATGTTCACTGATTCTTTTTTCTGTTTTCTCTAATTTACTATTGAGTCTGTCCAGCGAATGTTTTATTTTGGTTATTGTATTTTTCCATTCTATAGTTTTCCTTTGCTTCTTTTTATATCTTCTATTTCTCTGCAAAGATTTGCTTTTTTTTATTTCTTTCAAGAGCATTTATAATTGCTTGTTGAAGCATTTTTATGATGGCTACTTTAAAATCTTTTCAGATAAATCCAACATCTAAATCAGCTGAGTGCTGGCATTTGTTCATTGACTTCTTTTGATCAGGTTGTGATTGTCCTAGCTCTTAGTATAACAAGTGATGCTTGTTGGCATCCTGGACATTTGAGAATTATGTTTTGAGACTCTGGTTCTGTTTAGTCTCCCTTTTTTTTAAGTAGACATCCTATTTAGGTGTAGCACACAGATCTGGATGTAAGTGGATATTCAGCTTTATGCTAGGCCCTGCTGCTACCACCCTGGCAGCAATGGAACACTGACTCATAGCACCTCAGGTTGGGTAGAAGCTCAACTCCCCTCTCAACCCCACTGACGCTTTCTGGCAAGAGTGGAACAGTGACTCACTGAGTAGGCTGTGAGCTCAGCACCCTGCTGGGCCCCACTGAGGCGATGGGAATAAAGGACCAGATTGTACCATTTTGCACAGCCTTCTTCTGCCTCGTTGGTGCTCCTCACTGACACCAGGCTGCGGGGAGCAGAGTCCTGACCAGCCCCACTCACACGGCTTCATTCAGTCTCATTGCTGCCAGGTAGGGATGGAGCCTGGGGTCCTACTGGACTCCACTTACACTACCTCATGGGAAAATGAGAGTAACACTTGCTTCTGTTGAATGGGAGTGTGGAAGATCTGTTCCCCACTTGGTTTCCTGGTGGGAAAATCAGAAGGCTGCCTGCTTCTACCAGAGGGAGGATTAGGGTGGAAGACCAACCTTCCAGCGGGGGAATCAGAGTGTCATCAGTTGCTTCCACCTATGGGACATGGGGACATACAAAAGATTAGTATTCCTCTCATCCTGGCGTGGGGACAGTTTTTCTGTTGGTGTTTCACTGGTGCAGGGCAGGTGCTATGAAAAAGTTTTCTGTTCTGCTAGGCTGCTCCCTTCCTAGTCTCTTGGCTAGAGGGAGCATGCTTTCCTTGGAGCTCTTTTTGTTTGTATCTGATGGTGGTTCTGAGTTATAAACTTCTCTAGTACTTTGTCCCATTTAGAAGGAAAAATTAAATAAATAAAAACAAGGAACTGCCCGCCAAGTCGTTCCTCAAGTCTTGATGTCCCCAGGCAATCAAGCTTCTTCTTCACCCTTTCAGAGTTGTCCCACATATGCCGTGTTATGTCCTGGGTTTTTTCAGTTGTAAGAGTAAGGACCTGGGAGGAATGGAACTAGAAACCCAAATATAAATTTTTTTAAAAAAGTTTAAAGTCAGCAAATGTTGAAGTTGAAGAGGGAAAGACATTGCCAACAGACTATTCTAATTTTCTTATATCTAAAATGCCATGTGTATTATTTTCAGCATCACTGCTGAAATTCTAAAATTCTGATTTCTCAGAACCAGTTTGAAATAATTCTATCCAGCAGTGCACTGGTGACCCACTAACCTCTTTTCTTCTTCTATGACAAGACTTCTCTTGTTTGTGTCTAATCTCACATTCAGCTTCAGATTTTCTTTTTTATTTCTTCCTAATATTTTCCTCTCCCAATGCAATCTCACGAAAGGCAGTCTATCTATACTCTTAGTGCACATTCCCTGGGCAGGGTCTTTGCTTGAATTTTTAGGTGATCTTCTGTGACCTGTTTTTGCTATTAGAAGCGTGGAATAAAATCATTTTTCTTCCATTCCTTTTTGATAGAAAGCACAGATCTGCCTTTTGTTTGAGGTGAGGTGCACTACCATCCTGACTGTAATTAGGAATTTGCATCAAGGCCCGGAGTCCTTCTGTCATTTTTGTTTGTAATTACTTAATATTCAAAAACATCAATGGGGGCCAGCCTGGTGGTGCAGTGGTTAAGTTGACACACTCCACTTTGGTGTCCTGGGATTTGCCAGTTCGGGTCCTGGGTGCGGACCTATGCACTGCTTATCAAGCCATGCTGTGGTAGGCATCCCACATATAAAGTAGAGGAAAATGGGCACGGATGTTAGCTCTGAGCCAGTCTTCCTCAACAGAAAAAAAAAGAGGAGGATTGGCAGCAGATGTTAGCTCAGGGTCAATCTTCCTCAGCAAAAAAAGACCATCAGGAATGTACCCTGTTTATCCATATGTGGAGGTAGCTGCATGCTATTCTGCTTTATGCTGTTTTTTTCAGCTTGATTCAACCTGCAACACTTATTCCTTGGAGGGTATGGGATTCTGCAATAAATATATGCTTTTGCTCAGTTCCTGGGCTTTTTTTATGCTGAAAGGCTGGTTCTATCTCCCACAATGTATATTTTCCCAGAATTCCTTCTGAGAAGCATGTCATAATTGCAGCTGTTCTTTGGTTCAATCTTTTGAAAAAAATTTCCAGTAATGGGTGGAAAATATCTAATGCTGTATTTCCTTCATTTTTTAAGTGTGCTTCTTTCTTATTCCACAAAGTGGAATACTTTGACTATGTGGGCTATGCCACTCAAAGCGTCCGCGTGGCCAGTTTAGAAGATCAACTTAAAATTGTCATGCTCCCGTGAACAACATCAGCCATCGCCCTCTGTTCTCTTTCCAACGGAGTTGAATCGAGGTACTACCATCCTCATAATCATTCGCTTGGATTCTGGGTTTGCTGTGGGGGCTAGACGGCTTATCCGCATCGGAGAGAGTGCAGAGCTCCAGGAGAGAGTAATGGATGAAAAGCACTGGCTTCACTGATGCCGCGGGGCCTCCAAGGTTGGCCCTTGGCTTCTCCTTTTACAAAGACTTCTGAGTTTGCAGCTTGTTTTCCGTGCACCGACTCTGTTCCCCACAGCTCTCCCAGAGGTATTTGATCTCTATAGTAATTACAACTCTGTGCTTGTCGCTGCTGTTGTTCAAGACGGTATCTAATCCATGGTCCCTGATAGCCTTTCCAACTAAAAATTTTCCTCTGTTTGCACCCACCGCGTCTGGAGCCTGAAACGAACGCCCAGCATGTCTGGAAGGGCTGCAGTGTTTTCAGCAGAACATGCTGACTCTCGACTTGGTACAAGAGGAATTTGTCCCAGGGCCTCTGCCAATTTTGCTTCCTTTTTATTTGAAATGAGATAACTGATATCTTATCTGAGACGTTCTCGACTTTTAACTGTCCCAGAGCTTTACTGTCCCTTCATGGCTTTTCAGACATCACGACCGAAGGCAAATGAAGGAAACATGCTTTCTCCAAAGTGCTGATTTTTAGATTTTTTTCAACTTGTCATCCATTTTCACAGATTTTGAAGATGGCATCTATTCTGTTTTGGGGGTTGTTTACTTAGATTCCACCCTGGAAATGCCCTTTGCTCTGGATGCTCGTGGCTTTGGGATTCATGGTTGCCATCAGCACCCACATACTGAGTCCAAAGAGGGTCCCTTGTACTGGACAACTGAGAAAACATGGCACTCCATGCTATCCAGGTGCTCGTCTACCTCTTCATCCCGGCCTCCTTCCCTCAGTGCTCTGGCACACTGGCCTCCTTTCTGTCCCTGAAACACACTGACTCTACTACCCCAGGGCCTTTGCACTTGCCATTGCTCTGCTAGAATGCTCTTGCCTGGATCTCCACAAGGCAGCTGCCCCTCACCATTCAGGCCTTAATCCTCCACGCACCCATCACCAACAGTCACAGCCCACTAGTCTATTCTGATTCTTTTGTGGTGGTGATGGTGGTTGTCTTGGTACCTCTTTTCAAAATTAAATTACCCTGTGTATTTATCGGTTAGGTGCTCAGCTTCTTGCTGCCTTGTAGAATGTGAATTCTGTCTGGGCGGGAACCTTGACCATCCCCTTCTCAGCCGTGTGCGCGTAACAATGCCCAGCATATAATGAGCGCTGTGTAAATATTTGCTCAAATGAATTGTGTCAAATCCAGTTGAAATGACTTGAAAGGAAATTAATGAAACTATTAAAAGGTGGGTATATTTTTGGCTTGACCTGAAGGATCATTCAAGTGAAACAAATGTGTTAAAATTGTTTGACGTGAATTGCTCTGGACTTGCCACTAGAAAGAGACCTTCTATTAAAGCTGGATTCAGTCACTTCTCAGCCTTTTGGCCTAAATCAAGAGTAAAGCTGAATTCAACAAAGGCAGGAGAGTTACCCACCTACCGAGTCTCCTGGCCTTCCTTCAGTGCTGTGTGCATTCGGCTGACAAGCATCGAAGGATGTCCTGCAGCCAGTTTCCTGCCAGGGGCTGGAGAACGAGATGAGGACACCTCATTCCTGTCTCAGGCACTCGCTGTCTGAACCCGTGTTATGTGCAAAGACAAGAACACACACCCAGGGGCCCTGGGGGCACAGAGTGGAACAGCTCCCAGAGATCAAGCTGCGCAGAGGTGTTGGGAAGGGAACAGCTACAGGTGGGCATCCAGGGGCCAACCCTGAGGGGAAGGCACATGCAGTGGCAGAGCTCATGTGCAAAGGTGCAGGCAAGGAGAAAACAGGCCCGGGAGCAGAGGCTGGAGCAGGACACGGGGAGACCCACATCCAGACGGGGTGGGTGGCTTGTGTAACCTACACTGTGCTTGCTGGCCCCAGGCTGGGGCCAGCCCTTTCCATAGTGCTGTTGTCATTGTTAATGATAGTAAGAAGCATGGCCAACAATTAGTTGAACACTTATTTTTGCCAGTCACTGTGGTGACACATTACCTCCCTGATCTCATTTAATCTATCCCAACACTGTGACAATGTGGGAACTATTATTCACTCCGCTTGATCCGTGTGGAATGGAGCTTTCACAGGCTGGTGACTTTCCCAAGGTTGCACAGCTAGTAAGCGGCAGGGCTGGGCCAGAACTCAGGTCTCTCTCCCCTGGACCACGCAGCAAGTGCACAGATGCAGAGTCTCCCTCATCAGCTCCTTTCGCTGTGCCCAGGCTTGGCCTGACTTGCCCTTGACATATCCGTATAGGGAGCTTGGACTGGTTTCAGAGGAAGACAGCACACGGACAAAGGATGGGCGCAAGGACAGCACACGATCAAAGAGAAACTAAACGGAGCTCTATACGCCTGTAATAGGGCATCTGGGAAGTCAAAATCCCAAGGTGAGTTTAGCAAAAACTCTATTTACAATAGAAAACGTTTTGTTTGGGGCCTTGTTTGGTTTTTGCTTTTGTTGATCTCATTTTGTTTTTTAAATCATTTATTTGTAGCAATGCTGTAAAACTTTTACTATTTGCCTGATATCTATCCATCTCAAAGAAGCACCAGAAATAGTTCGTATACTCATGAGTAGCGTCTGGCATCCCCAAGATAAGCCTAGTTAAGGCTTGTGACGCGCCCAAGAATGACGCTTCTCTACCAGAATCTCCGGACAGAAGGAGAGGCAGAGGGACACGGAGCAGAGAAGAACCAGGAAATTCTGTAACAGGCAACAAGAGGGTGGGGAGTGAGGAAGGAATGAAAGTGCTCCTCCCACATGTGCGAGCCAGCTCTGTTGGTTCTTGGGAGACCCTGAGCCGTCTCCCTGGAGAAGTTGAGGGTGTGAACACATCCAAAGTCCCAGTCTGAAACGGAAGAGAAATTCAGGAATACAGAGAAGGGCCATAAAAGAACAGCCGGGGGATGAAACCGATGACAGGAGGCCAGAGAGAAAGAAAAGCGAGTTCTGGAGAAGGTGGACAAAGGTTTTCAAGGACGCGACAGTGAATGATGGCTTTTTCCATTTCTACCAAATACTTTAAAAAACGTGAATTTCATGGAGCCGGAGGTGGTGGTCCAGAGGGAAGGAGGCACACTTGACCACAGCAGCGACGGAGGCCGTGCTGGACCCTGGAGCCTCTCCTGCATGGAAGACCCTCCAGGACAAGCAGATCCAACACCTGCCTCGCTTTGGGGTGGTTTTGCTGAAGCCCCAGAGATAAATGAGGGGACATATACAGGTGGGTCTCCCCACCCTGACACCCTTGCACAGAAAGAAATAAATGGGCAGGCCATTTTGAGATCCAAAGGGCAGTGCGGTGGGAAAAAACTTGAATGATGAAATTCCACCCCTGAGAGGCACAGCAAGGTCTGTGTGCGGCGCGTGCTCGAGAAAGCAAAAGAATCCTGCAGATGGAGAGACACGTCCGTGTAGGAAAAAGACGTCCCTAAAGGTTTTGTAGGTCATGGTCAAGGACCTAGTGTTCATACTGGGTGGAAATATTCATTATTAAAAACAACAAATAAACAAAAGAAAACATTTTATGATGAGAGTGTGTCACAAATCAGGGTCACCATCAATCTGATTTTGTGCACCTGAGGTCCGATTTACAAAATAAAATGATTGGGAGGGTACACTCTTTAAAAGATAAAAGTTAAATCTCTGGGTGGAATGATTATGAGAGATTTTTATTTACTTTTCAAAGTTTCCTTGGAGGAGAATGTAATAGATTCATAATCAGAGAAAGGGAGGAAGCAGGTATTTTAAAAGACAGGTAAACACCGCGGCGCCTCATTTACGCCCTTTGCTTCTCATTCTCAATTTTATCAGTCTGCCAATTATATCAGTTCCTAGACGGCAGGTTTCCTTCTGGGCGATGGGACGTTTCTTAAGCCGGGCCAGGTTTTCCTGAGAGTGTGTGACAGCCCAGCAGCAAAGACAGGCCTCCCAGAAAATGCCTGGTGATGGCTCGGGCCTCAGATCCCGGCTGCGGATGCCAATGTCTAACTCAGCGTGTCTTCCCCAGCCGAGGTGACTTCTCAAGCATGGGCTCACGGCCACGCTGGCTGGAGAGAAACGCTGTCCGCCGGAGCCATTCAGCCCAGACGCTGGCCCCCCGCCCGTGTCGCCCGTGAGCCCGGGGCTGCCAGCGCTGGGTCAGGAAGCTGGAGGTCAGCTGGCGGAAGTCTGGAGCACACATGCTCACTCCGAGGTCCTCCTGTTCACGCAGTGTTTACAATTCTCTCTCACAGGACACGATGCTTCCCTAAATAAAATGAGTTATGGCAGCAAAAGTGAGCACAAACCCCTTCCGCTTCCTTCCCACGGACACGGAAAACGCAAGCCTGTCTCCACCAGAGGCGGGCAGCACAGCCTGAGAGCAGGGACAGCGGGGAGGCGGCATCAGGCTCGCCCCTGACAGGATTCATTTTCAGTGCGTTTCCTACAGTGGAAAGGGAGATGGCCTCCTGTCAAGCGAGGGCTTCTGTGTCTGCAGATTGTAAAATGAAAATGGGTTTGGAAATTCCAAGGCCGATGGGGAAAGTGTGGGGGTCGTTACAGACCTGTATTTTCACCTGGCTCCAGCATTTCCTTGTCTGGCCTTGGACTCGTTCTGTAAGCTCTCTGAGCCTCAATTTCCATCACTATGCAATGACGGTGATGGCACTAACACCAGACAGGGTTAGGTGAGGATGACACACATAGCACATTAGCTGGTACCTAGTACGCCTCAACATCTCATGGTCATTATTATTATCATATGCTTTTCTAATGGTGAATGTTGGGAGAATGAGGCTCACTAGCCAGGGGACAGGGGACACAAGGGCAGGGCACTGGCACAGATGATCACTGCCCTTCGTGACCACCCCACGTAGAGTGATTGGGAGGAAAACCAGCCAGGGACCTCCATCTCGGGTCATGCCTGTCTTAGTGACATGGGCACTGGAACGGGAGCAAGGAAAACGCTGTCATCTCAAATGCTCTCCATTTCACTGAGGACAGAGCACATGCCAGATTTGCCTCTGGAGACTGGAGTGGCAATGGGGTCCTTTTGGACAAATCACATCATAGCTGAGGTTCAGTGTATCATTTCTGAAGTCAGGACCAAAAAGGAGACACTGGAAATGAAAGTTCATGGTAAACAGTCAAGCAGCTCTCGGATGCCCTGCGGCGGAACTTTCCACAGGATTGCATTCGAAGGTTACACCATGTAAATCACACGTGCAGCTTCTCAAGTGACCCCGGAAATGCGTGGACGCTGACTAAACGTTAAAGGTATTGTCAGAGATGGTGGGGATGCAGATGAAAATCCACCTGTGAGGGCCACACCTTTGCAGTTGGTGATTCGACTAGTATTTCTTAAACACAAACCACGTGCCAGCCTCCTACTTGGAGCTATGGGCCCTCGGGGTCCGATGGGGAGAGAAGGACGAAGGCAGCACATGCCCAAACGGGAAGTCAAATGTAATTGAAGAAACTCCCCATGTAGGAAATACTACTGGTCAGAGAAAAGGGGTGGGCTTAGCCGTCGCTGAACTATTTTATGATCTCTACGTGCACATCCTTTTAGCTAAAGTGTTCCAGGCCCATCTTTAATATATCATGCATCTTCGTGACACCATTGAATGAAAAGAGTTGTAAAATGACCTGACTCAAAAGAAAAGGGCAAAATCCGATGTAACGAATTCCAAGAAGATACAGGAATTGGACAGATTGCTTAGAGGATCAGAAACTGATTTACAGATGTGGGACTTGATTAGGACAAGGAAAAAATTAATTTTATAATTCTGTTGCTTCTAATTATTATTCAAAATTCAGAAACTATAAAAGATGAAAAAATTCAACTACATTTAAAAACTACAATAACAACAACTTTCTTATGGAAAAAAATAGCACAGGCAAACACAAACAATGAATAGCAAACTAGAATACAACATTGCAATTCACAACACAGACAAGAAATAGTCACCTTAATATATAAAGAGCTCCGGGAAATCAATAAGAGAAAGAACAAAACCCAACAGACAAACGTGCAAAGAATGTGAATAGACATGTCACAGAAAAGGAAATGCAAATGGTCCTTAAACACATAAAACCACTATAATAAAACTTAAAACTCTGGAGATAGCATTTTCTACCTTCTGGTTCGACAAAACCCCAGTAACATACTGGACTTGGCTGTTACCAGCTCACAAGAATCAATTCTTAAATTTTTAGGAATTTATCAAGGCAGTTATTAAATGCAGCCATTACTAAAATTTTAATTATATAAATTTACAATTAATACATTATATTAAAAATTAAAAAAAAATAAAACCCAGAAGTTCCTAATTATGTTACTACCTTTCACTGTTACCTATGCTATCACGTCTCTTGTGTCTGATGGGTGGAAATACCATACAACAATGGTGTGCTGTTGCACATGGCAGCTTGAAATCAGCCTGAGTGGGAGTATTTATATCACAGAAATCAGCAGACAATACAAATGAGGGAGTTTTTTGTTTTTTTGTGTTTAGGGTTTTTTGGAGAGGTGGTTGTTAACATTACCAGCACACCACTGCAGACATCCCAAATGTTAACAACGTACTCTACTGGAAAGCCCGGGGAAGTCAACACCTCATCCACTGCTGATCAGAGTGCCCAGTAATTGACAGAACCCCATGGAGGGTACCTGGCAACGTGGACCAAAATCAGAAAGAGATTAACCCTTTTCCCAGCAATTTCCCTTCTGAGAAGCTATCCTACAGCTCTGCCTGCATTTGTGTGAAACAAGGTCTACAGTGGGGTTAGGCAGCAGGGCCTGTGACAGCAAAAGACACGAGTTAGCCAGGATCCTTCACAGGCAACAGGTGAAACCAGACATAGCCCACCTTTGCATTGGACTGCTGCACAGTCATGAAAAAGAAGGGGGAACATTTTAATATAACAATATGAAAAGATCTCCAAGACATAGTAAGTTAAAAAAAACAAAGTAGGGGCTAACCTGGTGGTTTAGTGGTTAAGTTCATGCACTCCACTTTAGCGGCCTGGGGTTCACAGATTCGGATCTCGGGTGCAGACTTATGCACTGCTTATCAAGCTATGCTGTGGCAGGCATCCCACACATAAAATAGAAGCAGATGGGCATAGATATTAGCTCAGGGCCAATCTTCCTCAGGAAAAAAAAAAGAAACAAGCTACACAACATGATGTTTCTTTTTGTGTAAAAGAGGGAAAACACGACTATATTTCGGCTGTTAGCATTTGCATAAAATAACTCTGAAGGATAGACTGGTGCTAATAAAAACTAGCTACCCAAGTCGAGAGGTGGTTATGGAGCAGACAGAGGGATGGGAGAGAAACTTGTTTCTGTATACATTTTTGCACAATTTTGATTTTTAAACTAAATGAATATATCACCTCTTTAAAAAAGTGTAAATTAATAAACAATATTTTTGTGATGTGATTTACCATGATGGCATCTGACATGCAATTGCAGCTGTGTCCACTGTATATAAAATTTGAAATACTTTATCAATGAAGAAAAGGAGAAAATTATGTTTTGATGTTGTGGTCCTTGGTACAGACGTTTTTACTAGAAAGTGTAGATGAAAGCAAACATCATAAGTGGTAAAATGGTTCAGGCCTGTGTGCAAGATGTTATCGCTGTGATGTTTTGCAATCCACAGGAATTACAGGATTTATTTCTTGACAGGGCCTGAAGGGCTGGTCCAGGCCTGCACCCAGATGAATTATGATATTTTCCTGCCCTGGAAGCTGACAAGAACCAGTGTGGCTTTCTGGGGAGGCAGAGAGGCAAGAGGTAAGGTCACGGAGCTGTAGCAGTGAGGCGGGTGGTGCCGAAATCATGGCAGCGTTACAGGCTGTGCCTGGAGTGGATTTGGCTGTCATCATCAGCAGCCTGTGGGCCAACTGACATTGCCACGTCCCTGAGCCACAGGCCGCTCCCCACTCTGGGCCACGCCTCCCACCCACTCCCCACGCTGCTCATAGGCCAGGCCCAGAAGGAGTGGATGGACCGCTGCAAACCTGCCACCATGACTGGAAATATCTCTCAATGATGGAGGCGCCATAGAAAATGGACAGCAGTGGGATTTGCCTGGCCATGAAGAGAGAACAGTGTACCTCTCCTGTGGCCCCCACTGCCCCACTATGGGATTCACCTCCCTCCCTCATCTGCCATGATCAGATCCAACTCTCCAACTCCATAACCTCCCACCTTTCCCATCACTGCTTTAGCTGTTTCTGTGCCTTGAACACAGCAGGCTTCTTCCTGCCTCAGGGCCTTTGCACTTGCTTTTCCCTCTTCTCCAGACACTTCTCATGACTCAGGAGCTACGAGTTTGGGGTCCAGAGTCAGACTATCTAGGTTTAAGTCCTGGTCCCCACTTAACTATGCAGCCCTCTATAAGTTACTTAACCTCTCTGTGCCTTGATTTCCCCACCTATAAAATTAGAACAATAACAGTGTTGCCTCATAGTGCCCATGTCCCCAAGCACCTCAAAGGGCAGGTAATCAGACTGGAAATGTTTAATCTGAACAGACCAATGGTATAAAAACAGACATAAATGAGATGTCTTTCACCAAGAACACAGATGCAAATGTTTCCCAAGGATCAATGAGGAAAGTCGGATCCGTAGCGGCTTTGGGGCTCTTTGAATGATATTTCTCTACAAATTTACACAACAGGGGAAGGTCAAAGGAAGATGGAGCTGAGAAGAATTGGCAAGGAGGAGGGAGGGCTTGGAAGAGTTATAGGAAAGAAAGAGAAATCAGTGTGGCTCAGGAGGCCGCACAGACAGGCCCTGAGATGTTCCTCGGGAAGCAGGAGAATGTGCAGAAGCAGAGATGACCTGGAGCCCTCGAGCTTCCCGGGGGACCTTCGGGCTCTGCGGTGCTGAGGGGTCCCGAGGCTGGGGGCAGCGGTTCGCGGGGGTCAGAGCCACTGCAGATGCGCCCGGGGTGCAGGGCAACGGGAGCCCGCATCAGAGGGGCTGCAGAAACACACAGACAGGAGGCCAGCAACCACTCAGGGCACACGGCTGCCCTCTTTTAGCTTTTTAAATATAGCCTTTTTGAGATATACACAGATATCATAAAAGTCACCCTTTTTATGTGTACAATTCAGTGGGTTTTCTTATATTCACAGAGCTGTGTGACCATCACTACTACCTAATTTCAGAACATTTTCATCACCCCAAAAAGAGACCCGTGCCCATCAGCAGCCGCCTCCCGTTCCTCTCCCCTGCTAGCCCCTGACAACCACTCACCTACTTCCTGTCTCTATGGATTTGCGTGTTCTAGATGTTTCACACTGAAAGGGAATCACACACTATGTGGCCTTTTGGGTCTGGCTTCTTTTTTCAGGGTTCAACCTCGTTGTTGCATTTATCAGGATTTCATACTTTTGTATGACTGAATAATATTTCTTTGTTGGGACATGTCACATTTTTTTTATTTGTGCATTCATCAGTTGACAGACGTTTGGGTTGTTTCCACTGTTTGGCGCTGTGAATGATGCTGCCATGAACATGTGTATAACAAATTTTTTTTGTGTGTGGACATATGTTTTTATCTCTCTTGGGTATTTACCTAGGAGTGGAATTTCTGGGTCACATGGTAACTCACTCTGTTCAACTTTTTGAGAAACTGCCAGATTGCTTTGCAAAGTAGCTGCACCATTTTAAAATCCCACCAGCAACTTCTCCACATCCTCTTCAACACATTACTATCTCTTTTTATTTTAACTGTCCTAGTAGGGGGAAATGATCTCTCATTGTGGCCGGCAACGCTCTTTTGACTGATCTTAATCCTGCCTGCCAGATTTCTCATCGTTAGGCTCCATCGTCACCTTTTCTATGAAAACTCCTAAATTCCTCTGACTTACAATATTGATTTTCTTGATAAACATGCTAAATGTCACCAGTGCCCACATAAAGCATTTTTGCCCCATATCCCAGCAGGGGGTCCGGAACCCACAGACACTCTCAGAGGAAACTACAGAATGACACTGCTCTTATAATGCTTGGGATTTTGGTGGTCGAGGCAGCGCACCCAGCGTTGGAATTCTTGGGTGACCTACCGGCTGAGGACTAGTACCAAAGTCTTCTTTTGGCCATCTCAACCAATTCTTTTTTCAAAACAACAAGAGTTCATTATGTATTATTAAGATCAACCATTTTGAACTATTGACATTCTCAAAACTTAATTTCTTGGTTACCCAAAGCTGTTAGGTCTGTAAGCCCGTGGTGGTCCCCAAGAGAGGAACCATGGCTTGGCTCGCAGCCCGGGCCGTGCAGACCCAGATGGATACGGGTCGTCCACACTGGCCACGCCTGGCTCCAGCTCACATTTTCACTGCATATAAACTCAGGACTCACGGTTTCAATGGATTCCCCTCTCAAAACTCCAGACCTACTTCCTAAGCCGCGTGTCGAATGACTGTTCACTCGGAGCAGTGCCTGACGCAATAAATACATCCTCAGCGAAGAGCTGCGGTTATTTCTCTCGTCGTTCCATCATCACTGCTGTCAATGTGGCATGATGTTCAGACACCATACAGCTAAAAAGAAAATGGGAGAGAAGTTTCTTTGTGTGTCTAACTCAAAGCTTGGTCAGAAAAGCATAAACGCCCATTTCTGTACCTAATGAAACCTAGGCTTGCACATGCTCCCGGGACCTTGACGTTCCCACAGTAGCAGCGGCCTCCCATCCCAACGAAGGATCAGCAGGCTGTGGACCCACAAAGTGGGAGGGAGAAAAACACACGCTCGTGTCTTTCTGATTTTTTTTTTGCCTTGGTATCATCATTTTAGTCTCTTTTTGCCCACACGTAAGTATTCCCTCAGTCCTTAGAAACGCGAGCTTTATGTTCTCTGCCCCTGATTAGCTGAAGGTTGGTGCCTCCTCGGAGACCTCGTTTCTGCCCTGCGAAATCCCAAATTGAGAGGAGCACAGAGGCTCCTGGGAAAAGGCGCTCAGGAATAGCCAGCTTCCTCCGGGACGGAAGCAAAGGTGGAGAGTCAACTGTCTCCAATTCTGTAAACAGCATGGCCTTGTCGCCCAGCGGGACGTCACTCTGGCTGCTGCTGGGTGAGTGGCTGACCGGTGTATTTGGGGGCTGCACCCGGACTCAGGGTGTGTGAACCCGGGCGGGGTCATCAAGCATGGGGGGGATCTTCCTCCGGCGTGTTTGGAGGGAGGAATGATTCCACTTCCCTTCTGAACAAGTGAGTGGAATTTTTTTTAAATATTGGAAGTGAGATGATGGGTTGATGGTGAGGCGCTCTTCAAAGGGCCTGGCAGCCCCACGAGGTCAGCGCCCCTGAAATTGACATGCCGGGACCGGACTATTGAGCCTTTTTTTAGATCAATGCCCATAGGCAACATACATGCAAATAATGAGGAAGTATTTTTTTAAAGGTTATAGTAACAAAAAAGGAAAAGGAATAGAAAGAAGGGTGGGGGAGGAAGGGGAAGAAATTGAGCCACGTTGGTCACAGACTGCAGCAAGGGTTCAACGACTGTGTGCAGGGGCAACACTTACAGTGTCATGACGCCCACTGGGAAAGATCCAGAAGATGGAGACATGGCTGGGGCGTGAAGTCACAAAGGCCATCTCTCGCCAAAATGCCAAAGGCTGACTCCATTGCCCGTGACTTCTAGACTAGGAAACTGGCAAGACAAAGGGTTCCTTCCATGGAGGAAGAGTAAGTCTAGGTCGGGGTGAGAAAGCAGAGATGAGTAACCGCCCCTCCTGGAAGTCAGGAACGCAAAGGCAGGTAAGCCACAGCCCCTGACCCGGGGAAACGAGGGGCGGGCGCAGGACCAGGAATTTCAGTACGATGCCCTGAGAACAGGGCCAGTGTTGCAGTGGAACCACAGGAGCACAGTGAGGTGTGGAGCCCCTAGGGGTCATGAGTAGTCAGGAGAGGCTCCCTGGAGGAAGTGGCATTGGAGCCTTAGGGACATCGAAGACAAGAGTGGCTGGAGGGTGGGAGCCCCAAAGGAGGCAGCTCTCCTCCGGTTTCCTCCCATCTGCTGGGTGAGAAGTGGGCTGTCAGCCCCTGGATGGGTGATTCAGTGGGACCAGGCAGGATTGACCGGAATCAGATTGGGCAGAGCCTGAGAGGGGCCGTGAAGCTGCTGTGCCACCCAGCTCCGTGCCTCCTACGTCCTCTTCCCGGCCTCGCCAGACCCAGCGTTGATGAGAGCACAGCCAGGGCATGGCACCGGGAGGACAGGGCAGAGCGAGGACTGCAGGGGCCAGAGGTAATTACACGATGGCACAGAGACTCGCCAACTGCCCCAGGAACAGGGCCCATCTGTAAGGCCTTCAAACGTGACACTTGCTAAATAATTTCTGAAGCTCCTTCTTAAATTCCACTGCTTGCTAACTAAATGCAAAGTCCTCTTTCTCTGTGATTTTAGTCTCCCTGAACAAGTGGCACTGACAACAGCTTTTCCTTTTAACACACATGAAGTAATGCATGGTGCACCGACCACGGACCCCATCGGAGGACGTGGCCGGGCTCCTGGGCCACCTCATTTCTCCAGCCTGGTGCTGCCTGCATGTGTAGCTGTTAAAATGAAACGAGGTGGCCGGAGAAGCCAAGACTGGCGCTCAGGGAGATGGGCGCTCAGGGAGATGGATGCTGGCTGAGGGCGGCGCGGGCAACCAAGCAGGGTGTGGTCCCGCCCGGCTGGCTCTGAGGCTCCCCACCGTGCAGGGAGAGCATGCAGAGGCTTTGCATGTAGGAAATGTAAACTCTTGACTTGGAGTCCCTCAAATTAGGGGAACTTTTTTTAAACACCATAGTTGTAGGAAAAAGTATTCCCTACTTAGGAGAACTATTTTCAAACACTTGAGAGGTGACGCTGTAAACGGCTGCTCTTAGTTAAACTACTTTATCTGCTCCCGGAAGCAGGGAGCAGAGTGCGAGGCCGGCGACTGCGGTCTCGGCAGGGCTGGGGGCCTGGACTAGGGCCACCTCCATGGGGCTGTGACCTGCGAAATGATGCACAGCTCCCGAGAGCCCCTGTCCACCTGAGTCAAACAGGGATGTCTGTATAGCCTACCGTAATACCCTCTGTCATGGACGTCAACCAGCTCTGACGCCTGGACTTAACACAGTTAGGTGTGAGCATAATATATCATTGTGTAGTTCATTATTCAGAGAGGTATTTATGCTAACACTATTGTTGCTACTATGAAACAAAATTTATAATTTTTTTAGTACTTTAACTGTATAACATACTAAACTGTTGACCACAAAGGTTTGTGACGGTCAAATGAGAAATACAGTCCAGTCCTTCGTGACGCGTGCCTGGGGCTCTGCCAACACCTAGTAAATGCTGTTTGTTATTATTAGCAGTAGCAGTACCGTTATTGTTATTATCATTTAATAATTATTTCTGTGGGGAGTCAGCATATAAGTTAGAAAGCATTAAAATCTATTTCTTCAAAAATATTCTAAGCCTCAGAAACTTTTTCTCGCAATCCAGTCAGCCCTTCCCTCACACCCCCAAGGGCTCTCTTGATTTGCATATTCTATAAACTCAGGGCAGGAGCTGAGCACTGAACCAAGCGTCGCCCCTTCTGAGTGCGGGACCTGCACAGGCGACACCCTAGGACACCTGCCTGTTGCCAAAGGTTGGAAAAGTTTTTTGCCCTTCGTAAAATGCTCCCGTCACCGGCACTCATTCCCTCTGGAGGCCCTCTCTGAGTGCTGCCCATGGAGCTAGGCGGGTGTACTGACGGACAGATGTGCGTAGCTACAGCACCCGTCCCTCATGCTCCGGGGCTCTGGGAGGCCCACGGGTTTGCCTGATTCTCCATCTTCTGTCTTTGCTTGTTCCTACAAATATGGAACCGTAAGTCCGTGGACCTGGTACAGGCTGAGACACCACGGCACAAACCGATTGCCAGACGTGCCCCAGACTTCTCCAGCATTTTGATTGGATCAAACTTAGAAAGTCTTGGGCTAAAAGATTCCCACCCCTTTTATTTTTTACATATGTGCATTCTAATGAAAATACAATCCTTTCAATATGTGACTCGTTTCTCTCTATTAATCAAAATATTTAGAAGCATGTGATTCATAAGAAGGCTTTTAGTCCTGACAGAAGTTTGAAATTCCTTTCCCAGCTTTGACTCCAGTTCCATTTAGAATGAACAGATGGGGACGGGAGCTCCCTCTTTTGCAGTCTAATCCCGATGGCCAGGAGGGCCAACTCTGTTCTTCCCAGTTGGTGTGGGCATACAGACCACGATCAGAGTCAGGTTAGAGGCACTCTTCAAAGCCGCTTTTTAAGAATACATCTGAATTAGATTTTCAGCGAGTGCCCCCCGTCCACGTCACCTGTCAGAGGCCACATGTCCTTCTCGTGAAGCTTCCACCGCTCAAAACACTCTCTGAAGGGCACTTTGGAAAGTGCCCCAAAACTGTGGTCTCTCTCAGGAGTGTCCTAGATGGTGGCAAATTGTCCTCTGATGGTAGAATAGCTTTCGAGAAACAGTCTGAAATCATTTGGAGTCAAGTGGTGAACTGAAGAGGGACCAGAATAAGGCGCCTCTCTGCCCCCAGCCGGCTGGTGGTGCTGTGGGCTGAACTGGGGCTCCAGGGGGATTTAAGAAGGAGAGTTGCAGACCAATTCTGGCCCAGGCCCCAGCAGGGCTTGGGTAGATTAAGTCTACTTCCCCCAGGTGGCTGCTTTGAAGAAAAAGCATTTCTTTTATTGTATACATGTGGGGGTGTTTGTAAATAATGTTCTCATTCCCTTACTTTATAATAATATTTGATATGCATCAAGTTGTAAAGAGGATTTGGCTTTGGCCTGCTGACTGCTGCCTTTTTGAAAACTAACGTTGAGACACTGCAGGTTTCAAAGAAGATGGGACTGGGAAAGTTAAAAAAAAAAAGAAGGATCTGAAAAAAATCACCAGGAGACAGTTCCACATAGAAACCAAAGATATACACCCTTTGGAACGAGCAATTGGCTACCAAGATTAAAAGCCCAATTTCAAGAGAACCTACATTGTTCTGTCATATTCTGTGTTTGCAGAACAAGTTAAAGTTACTTTAAAAAACTTTTGGGGGCCAGCCCGGGTGGCCTAGTGGTTAAGTTCAGTGCACTCCGCTTCGGTGGCCTGGGTTTGGTTCCCAGGCACCAACCTACACCACTCTGTAGCTGTCCTGCTGTACCGGTCACCTACATATGAAAAAATAGAGGAAGACCGGCCCAGTTGTTAGCTCAGGGTGAATCTTCTTCAGAAAAAAAAAAAAAAATTTAAATAACAGAAAACAAAGCAAAAATCTTAAACTATAACAGACTAGGAGCCCAATTTTTTTTTAGGGCAAATTACTTTCTCACAACAAATTTGGTGAATTCTGCATTCACATGAGGTCGTCCCATGTCAGATCGTATTTCTTCAGAGCGGGGTTGGCCGTCTTATAAAGTCAAGAGGAGCCCTCTCGCAGCTCTGGCACCTTTCTGTCTGGGGCTAGGACATTTTCCTGCATTCCCTTCATCCATCGTGGGTGGGCAGGCAGGGGGCATGGGGAAATTTCTAAAGAGGGAAAGAGGGATTATCCTAAAGCCAGTGCTGGAACCTGGACTGAGGACTGTTGGAAAAGCACGCAACCAAGGCCTGGGTATTCTCTTTCTCCTGCAGAGATTCCGCCTTATGTAAGCAAGATCTCACAGCGCTGCCTGTGACCCCATCTGTCTTTTTCACAAGAAAAGCAACACGGGAAACAGAGGGAGCTCGGGACCCCCAAGAGCTCTGAGGTGAGATGGAGGAGGCAGCCGTGCCCATGCAGGCCGCGCTTGCCAGGCCCCTCGAAATGCCGGCCAGGATGTGAGTCACAGCAGGGCTTTTTCCAATTTACTAATCTGAATGGTTGGGACAGAAATTAGCTGCTCTGTAAAAAGTGATCAATTGCTTTTTTTTTTACAGGTGAATTTGCTGTCACCTGTCCTCTGCCCCATCTCACACAGTCTGGGCCACTTTCGACTCCCAGCCCTGGGGCTGGCTATTCTAAGATCTGTGCTGGGTACACGTGGAAAGCCTAGAAGAAAAGGTCAAGGTCAGGAACCAGCCTGAGCATGGAGCCCAAGGTGGACAGCAACCGCTGGCTCAGGAGGGCCACAAATGGCGGTAAAGGCAACATCGCATGCGGGGCCACTTCTAAAGGGCACGTTGCATTCCCATCACAGGCACTGTCAATTTGCATGAAGATGTTTTTCCAGCAGATGACAGGAAGTGTCTTAAGAAAGAGTCTTTTTCTAATTTGCGCAGACCCCTTCTGGGCCAGCAGCAGTTCTGACTTTGGCCACTAATCGCCAGGGAGCTTCTGCCTGTAACAGTGGAGAAAAACACACCACCTTCTGGGACAAAGTGGGACTTCAAGAAGAAGGGAAATGTAAACTGATCTGCTTTGCTCCTTTTGTCATCTCTGATGTAATAGTTTGGCAGATATATTCATTACGAATTAAATTCAGCCTACAGGTAAGAGAGATCACAAAATAATGGCAACTTAAAGAGAAGAGGGTTTATTCTCTCCCATCAAAGACAGAAAGGGGGCAGTCCAAGGCTAATACAGTAGCTCCACAGGGTCATCAGGGACTAAGCCACCCAAACCTAACCAGCTCACCAAACTTCCCACTCAGAGAGCACCTATGAGCTGCCTTCATCTTTCTTTCTGCTCTGCCATCTTCGGTGCATGACCTCCTTATTCAAAGTCACTTGTGGTTCTAGCCATCCTATCTGCATTCCAGAAAAGGGGGAAGAGGAGAGGCAAAAGGCAAATTGCACCACCCAGCTAAACTAGCCTCCTTTAAGGGATCTTTCCAGAATTCTCACACTACACTTCCTCTTACATCTCATAGGTCACATCCAGCTGCAAAGGCAGCTGGGAAATGTAGTCTTTAAGCTAGTACATCAGCAGAATCACGGGATTCTCTCGCTGCCCTGGCTCCTGCCAAGCGGGAGTCTTTTTCCATTTCCCTCATACATTATTCATCTCCCTTTTTCAGTGCCCACTCAGACCATGGCCATAATGGTGAGGAGCAGAGCCAAGAGACAAAACACAGCTAGGAAATCTGTCCCGCTTAGAAAAGTTGGGTATCCTTTTTCCATGAAGGAGGCAAACTTTTGACCTAGGTAATCAGATAAAGCAGAAACAAAAAAAGTGGGAAGAGAGAGTTATTGACCTGAGTGTCTCTACGTGTGTTATTTCTTTAACTCCTCATGACCGATCTGAGAGAGAAGCAATTATTCCCATTTTGCATACAGGACATCAGAGGCTTGGAGAAAGAAGCAAGCCCACCCAGAGTCATGCTGGGAGGGTTGGGAGTAAAATGTAAGAGCAATCCTGACTCTAAAACCTATGCTGCAACTAGGGGTTAAAATAAAAATTCTATTGCAGTAACTAATAAGAATTTATTATTTCACCTAAGTTGATTAAACTATGACTTTTAAAGCCACAGCAAGATTTTAAACAGTGTCCTAGTGCATGGAGCAGTTTGCTAGCAAGATCAGAAACACCCAGGAGATGATTTAGCAAGTGTTTATCCAACCCAGGGGCCCCACAATGACATTTTATCTTTTTCCTTCTGAAGTCAGTTATTAAAATGAAAGTCTAACTCAGATCATGATGTTCCCTTGCTTAAAATCCTTTCATGACTCCCCGTTAGACGCGGCACAACGCCTGAACTCCTTACCCCAGCTCGTTTACAAGGCCCTACACAACCTTGCCCCACCCATCTCTCCACCCAGCTTGTGTTACTCTCTAGCTGCTGAGCAAGCTCCAGCCACACTAGGCTTTCAGTGGTGCCTCAGGGCTCTGCTCTGGCTGTCCTCCCTGCCTTGTGCCCTCGCATCCCTCCCCACCCACATATCCCACAGCCAGCTCATTCTCATCCTTTAATTCTGGCTTACATGTTGTCCTCTTCAGAGTGGGTGTCCCTCATCACTCTACACAAAGTAGATCCACTCCTTCCCTGTTGCACTGAGTATTTGTGTCCCTCCAAAATCTGGACGTTGCAGCCCCAACCACAAGGTGTATTTGGAGATAGTGCCTTTATGGAGAGAATTAAAGTTAGATGAGGTCATAAGGGTGGAATCCTGATCTGATAGGATTGATGTCCTTATAAGAAGAGACAGGAGAGCTCACTAAGGCGCTCTCTCTCCAAATGAAGAGGTCATGCTGGCACACAACAAGATGGCGGTCTCCCACAAGCCAGGAGAAGAGGCATCAGAATGAAACCTACCTTGCCTGCACCTTGATCTTAAACTTCCCAGCCTCCGGAACTGTGAGAATAAAGGTCTGTTGTTTAAGCCACCCAGCCTGTGGCGTTTTGTCTTAGCAGCTCGAGCAGACTAATACTCCCTTATCCTCATTCTCTGCCGATTACTTCCTTCAACACAGCAGACCCCATTGGTAACTCGTGTCACTGCCCATTTACGTAGTCCTGGGCTGTTCCCTGCCACTGGAATGTAGCTCTGCGGTCACCATCTCCTTCCTCAGACCCAGCACAGGCCCTGGACCGTGATAAGTATCCATGGAATTAACCAGTGAATCAATGAATCCATCAGTCAAAGACAGTCTCCTTCCGGCCAGGGAGACAGGGAGCTGAAGCGTGCCCTCGTAACCAACAAGCATCCATCACGATGGGCTCACTATTCCCAAGTTGAACTCTACAATCACCACTGTCTAAACCGCAAACATTTATCTACTTCTTGGTTTATACCCCACTTTGTCCCAAAATGATCTTAAGTCAGCTATCAAAATACAGACAATACAATAGAATAAACAATAAAGGAGGAAATCACAAGAAAAATAAAACGACGCCACTTAGGTGACACTGTGTACACCATGGACACTTGAAGGCCAGCCCACACTCTGGCTCTGGGTGCCCCCGCAGCCATCGTGAAGAAAGTGACTCTACAATTCAGACTGTCCGTTGGACACAAACAAAGTGTTGTTTGGACAAAGCAGCTCTTACCAGCCCTGACCTGTGGCGGAATCGCCTCCCATTCGTCCCATGGTGGGTGAATCGTGAATAGCGTCTTTAAGGAACGCACAAGAAAGGGCCTTTGCACAGCTCTTCCTTCCAAGCTGCCTCAAGGCCAGCACATGCTGTCCCAGGGCAGGACGTGCTCTTCTAAGGGCAGCAAAACAGCGAGGTTGATAATTGTGCTCTGTGCACCTATAATTTTCTGTCTCTATGTATCTTGTGCCCTCATAAAGTAAACTACCCTTTGTTAAAGTCAAAGTGATCTGAGCACGATGCTGTTAATGACACACTGCGGAAGAGTGCCATGACATGAAAAGCGAGGGCATGGCCCCTTGGAGGCCCTTCAAAGCGTGGGTTGGCTGCCAAAGCCACTGCAGAGGCAAGCTGCCCCGTTCGGCATATCCTTTTGACACGCCTCTCCCCTCTCAGCCCCGAAATACACCCTCTTCTTCCCTTCACCCACTGTTGCCTGTAAGATGCATGGTCGCCCTCCAAATCAGGGTGGTCCAGGTCTTTACAGGGCCAACCCTTATTGAAATTAGGCCCAGAAAGTCAGACTCTAGCATGAGTTGCTCAATGCATAGGCCACAGATACAGAGCAGGCACAACACCTGTGGACGTCGCCGTGGACCAGCGTCACTGGAGCAGCCGAAGTGTGCAGACAGTCAGACAAGCTCCTCTCCGTGCACAATCTTGCCCACAGCCTGTCCTGCCCTGAAGATGGTCCCCTTACCCAAGAGCACACTTAATAGGCTGGGGTGACAGTTAGGTTTCCTCTCAAACGTTTCAAACACATCGTCTGCTTTCAGAGCCTGCACCAAACCCAGGAAGAACTTAGGCTCTGCAAACAGTGGGTCACCTCAGACCTTACTTTGCCCGTGGTTGCTTTTCTGACAGGCCTTTCCATCCTCGTTGGGAATTCCTCTGCTGACAGCAGTCCTAACTTCCACCCATGGGGTGCTTGGGGCCACACCCCCACACACCCCTACACACCCCACCTCTCCCAGACCCCGTCTCATGGTCCAGGCTCACGTTGGAAGGCAGCGGCTTGCAGCAACACTTAGCAAGCATCACAGAGACGTGCCATGTCCACTGTGTCTGCTCTCCACACTGACACAGACACGAGGAGTTTGAAGGGGCCCTAAGGAAGCAATGAGCTAGGATGACCTAGGCTTCCATGGCCAGAGAGATGCAGAAACAAGCAGAAACAGTAAAGATTCCCTTTGGGCTATCACTATTTTATTTCAGAGTCCCCTAACTTCACAGTCCGCAAGATCCACCCCTTGTCCCATTCCCTGTAGATTTAACCCCAAACGGCAATCAAGCTTCGAAGCTAGAATTTTTGGAAAAACGCTTCTGCCAGGCACTAGAAGTCGCTTTATTTCTCTGAGACTCTAACTTTGCCCATCTGTGCTTTCCTGTCATTCCCTGGCTTACTGTTCTCACTACTTTCCTTCTTCTAATAAATCTTTTCTCTCTGGTCTCCTGAGCCCATGGCCTGTTTGAGATTTTTTCATTCCCTTCCCAAGGAATGCTGTCCAAATTGGATGGCAGAGCAAGACAAGAGTAGAAATTCTGGAGCCCGACTGCTGGGGTTCAGAATTCTGATTCTGCAACTTACTCGCTATGTAAACTTGGGCATGTTACTTAACCTCTCTGTGCCCCAGTTTCCTCAGATATAAAACTGAGGCTAATAGCAGTACCCTTATTAGAGGTTATGTGAGGATTAAGTGTGTTAACAGATACAAAGCTGTTAGAACCAAGCAGGATGAAGTAAGAGCTATGTAAGTGTTTACTATTAGCATCAAACTATGCCACAGAATATGAGGGTTATGAGGGTAAGCCAGATCAAACCATTGGCCTCGGGGCTGGCCCCGTGGCCGAGTGGTTAAGTTCTCGCGCTCTGCTGCAGGCGGCCCAGTGTTTCGTTGGTTCGAATCCTGGGCCCAGATATGGCACTGCTCATCAAACCACGCTGAGGCAGCGTCCCACATGCCACAACTGGAAGAACCCACAGCGAAGAATATACAACTATGTACCGGAGGGCTTTGGGGAGAAAAAGGAACAAAAAAAAACATTGCTCTCAAGGAGCTCATCCTCAAGTGAAAGAGGCCAACAAGGAAAGAAACAACTTTAACACAGTTTAGAAATAAAGGTGAATTCAAGGGAAAAGCCACACGCTGTGGGAACACAAAGGCCAGAGCAGCTCACTCTCCTGGAGAATCTGAGAATGCTCCATGGTGGAACAGCACAAGGGGACAAAGAGAAGTCTGATGACTTCTGCGTGTCTTAGTTACCCATTGCTGCATAATAAATTACTACAAAACTTAGAGGCTTCAACAATAAACATGTCTCATCTTATGCAGTTTTGGTGGGTCAGGAGTCCAGGAGTGGCTGAGCTGGATGTTTCTGGCTCAGAGTCTCTCTCGAGATTGCAGGCAGATGTCGGCACAGCCTACAGCCGTCTGAAGGCTTGACTGGGGCAGGAGGGTCCACTTCCAGCGTGGTTCATGCACACGACGGGCAAGTGGATGCTGGCTGTTGGCAGGAGGCCTCAGTTCTTCACGCGTGGACCTCGCCACGGGGAGCTGTTGGGGGTCCTCAGAAGACCGCGCAGGCTTCCCCCAGAGCAAATTGTCCATGAGACAGCATGGCGGGTGGGGCAATGTCCTGTATGATCTAGCCTCAGGAGTCACGCTCCGTCTTTTCCACGATATTAGTTACACAGGTCAGCCTGTGGGAGAGACTAAAACAGAGTCAAGAATCACTGGGGCCCCTGGAGGCCATCACCATGGGGAAGGGCAAAGCACAGGGCTGTGCCAGGCTGTGCTATGCTTGGGAAAGGGCAGATGGGGGTCCCGGGGAGCCTGCAGTGGCCCCGTCAGACACAGCTTTGGCATGGTGGAAAATTACACACTGTCTGAAGCAGGTTAAACCATTACTAAATATTGCGAGCTGGCAAAAAAGAAACAGCAGCAGGAGAGGGGAAATGGCTTTGCAGTCTTACTCGAGTTCTGGGCATTTTTCTCCAGGCTGTGGGAAACCAGCCCCTCTGTCCAAGAACAACCTTGCCTGCCCTGTGCAGAACTGGGAATCCTTCCACCAGCCCTCTGATTCCCACTGGCTGGGTCTCCTCTGCTTTGAATCTGGGCTCGTGGCAGGAACAAAGACTCACCAAATGTTTCGTTTGATCGTCAAACGCTTCAGGTGGTTCCCCTGCGTTTCCAGCTTCCTTGCAGTAAGGCAGGGCTGCGGGGATTGGTTCTGACCAACGGAATATGAGTGGCAGCGACACGAGGAGGAGCAGCACATGAGTGAGTCTCTGGTCTCTCCTCCTCGTTGCAGAGGCTAAGGAGGCTGCATGTTCCAGAACGAGCCGCCTGGAGACCGAGGCCGTCTTATCAGCCTTGGTCCCTGAGTGACTGTGTGGAGCCAGGCACCTCCCTTGCTGGACAGACAACATTCACAATCAACCCACCTTTGTCTTGCTAAGCTATTGAGATTATGGGAAAATTTATTCCTGCAGAAAATCTTATTCTATCCTAATACTGGAACCACGAGGGCGCAAACCTTCGTGGGCAACCTCAGGTCTCACAAGTACATGTGGGTGTGTTGAGAAAGTGAAAGAGCACACAGCTTTGCAGACGTGTGACCATTTCCTTCATCAGAAGCAGAAGCTGAGCAAATCAGAGTGATGGTCAGACGGTCAGGAAGATGTAAGGAAGCAATGAGTAGAGACCCGGCCCAGTCAAGAACTAGCCACGTCTGTCAGTTGTATTGCCAGAAGACACCCTGAATTGGTCCACTCCTCTCCACCCCCAAGGCCACCTTCTGAGTCCAGGCCCCCTGGTCTCCTGTCTGGTCTCCTGCAATAGCCCCAACTGGTCTCACTACTTCTACTTCACCCCTTCCCCACCCCCCAACCTCTTCCCATCCAGGAGCCAGAGCAACCTTTTTAAAACATAAGTCTGCTCACATCGCTCCCTTACTGAAATCTTTGCTGGCTACCCAGCTTTCCTGGGTCTGGCCTCTGCCTTCCTCAGAGCCTCACACCACACCCCACTACCCTCCTACACTGCACCCATTCTCACCCACCTCGGTTTCTCCCACATGCCAAACCCCCTTCTTCCCCAGGGCCATCAAAGGCACTGTTGGCTCTGCCTGAAACTGCCTCCCCCCTACATCTCCTGCAGCATCTTCAGATATCAAATTCCATTCGCTCAAAAGGGCCCTCCCTGACTGTCATCCCCACCCCCATCTAACTAGGGCTGTCTCCTTGTTGTCAACTCTCAAAGTTCCCTAGATCCACCTTCATCATTGTAATTAAATACCAGAGAAAATTCAATAGATCATTGGATAACGTGCTCCTCCTCCAGGAGATGAGCTCCCCAAGTGGGCAGGCTTGTTTATGGTGCCCCCAGCTCCCGGCCCCCAGCCTAGCATGCAGGAGATGCTGGATGAGTGGGGAGGGAAGTCTGCCCAAGTCTCCAGGACATTCTTCCCCGTCCTGGGCTGCATCTGGCAGCTTCCAGGCTCACCCAGCCCCTGCCCCTGGGAAGAGGTTGTTTCAGGGAGGGGCAGAGTGCTATGGCAACCAGCATGAGAGCGTATTAGCACCCCCAACACGCAGACACACACACATGCACACCCAGAAAGCCTTCCAACGGCATGGGCAAGGGCAGAGCATAAACTCCACGGGTGCTGCTCTGGGGAACCAGGAGGGCAGCAAACCCAGAGCATTTGGGTCTGATCGCTGCCCCTCCCTCCCATTTAACGGAACAGTGACTCTCCTGCACAAAGGGGACACACAGGTCTCCACATCAAGCAGACTTTGGCTATAAAGGCAAATCTCCATCATTCTTCCTGGTCTTCTCAAACCAAGCTTCAGAGAGCAAGGCTTCCAGCCTGGGTGGAGGTTGAGGCAGAGCGCACCCAGTGGCATGTGACAGCACAAGCCCAGTGCCCCTCTTTCGGGCAGAGAAAGGGCCTCTCCGCCCCCCCACCAATCCCCCGTCTGCCCGGCAGCTTCAAGTGGTCTCAGCCGAGACAGAAACAACACAGACTGAGTCCTGGGAGAGCCCTGAATTTCAGAGCACTCTGGCACCGAGCTCAGGTCCGGAACTCGTTTTTCACAGGCACTCTTTATCGCTCCCCGATGGGAGCCAGGTTTCCATGCCTGCAATTCCCGAGGGAAGAGCAACGTGCCCGGGTCCGAACTGCACAACGTGTGTTCATCTTTTTCCTATAAAACGACTCTGAGTACCCGAGTTATGCATCTTATCAGAAACCATGTGCTAGGTAATTTTAACATATTACCCCGAAAATTCATGGACATGATGCCAAGAAACCATCAGCTGTAAATTATCTCCTGCTCCAAGAGCTGCGACATGGTTACCGTCACCATGCAAGTCGTTCACATAAAATTTAAAATGTCTCACACTTTATCTTTAAATTCTACACAATTTATTGATCTTTACAGCCACAAAAGGCAAGAGGAAATATATTTTAGGGTCATGTCTTTTATTACTGACCCAACTGACCACGTGAAATGGCTCGGATTTATCATCACGTCCAGTCTCCAGCATTTATGGCAACTTTTAAACGTGTCATTTTACCTTGGATTTCTCAGGATTCGGGACACTTTGGGGTTTATTGAGAAACTCTGATTTCAGGACCAGAACAAACAAACGGCTTAAGTACTTTTGCAGCTCCTGGGAACGAGAATATGAAATTCACTTGAGGAGATCGTGAACCTTGGGCCACAGAAACCTGAGGAAGGAGCAAGCGCTCCCCAAATTTACGTCTCTTCCATACGGGAATAAAAGAAGAGGTTCCCACGCTCCCAGTGGACGCCTCATCCGTCAGGGAGGGTTCAGAAAATGATATTCAATCGCATCTCCACTTGCCAAAGAAAAAGTTGTTACTGGTAAATGAGAGGGGAAGTTTTGGGTTCTTTAAACGTGTCCTTTAATGCTGTTTACCGCCAAGCGAGTATAACCAAAACAGTCATTGCTGTGCATGGAATTCAGCCGCTGCTTGTGATAAGAGCAAGAGGTGGTTTTAAAAACACCAACATTTATGGAAAAAGAACAAGCACCCACAGCCGTCAAACTCAGTGTGTTCTAACACCATCCGTGTCACATTTCACCAAGAAAGCAAGGGTGCAGTAGGGTCTCCCTCCGCTCCTTCAGGCCCGCGTGTCCAGACAGCCTGAGTCCTGAGCTGTTCTCCGTGCATTTCTCCTTTTTCTCTCCCATTCCTTGGCTCAGTGGACCCAGCCACCCAATCCACCGTCCTTAAACTTGGTTTTATGATGTCACCTCTAGGCTCAAATACCTGTAGGGTACTCACAGCCCAGACCCAGAAGACAAAGTTGAAACCTGTGTGTCTGCAAGGCAGGAGTTATCTCTGTGTGTCCCCAGTCTTACACCCATCGTGAGATTTCTGCTCCACGCAGCCTGGTGGCCCAGACACACAGCTGCCTTCAGACTTCGCTTACACTAGCCCCATATCCAGAATACCTCCCAATCCTTTCTAAAGTCTCCCCACCTGTCGGCAGCAGGAGGAGCCCCCGTCTTCAGTGACGAGACTGCTCTCCCTCTTCTGGACCCCGTGGATGTGCAGGGGTCAGCCCTGCAGCGCCCTGGCAGCCGGCCCCTCCCTGCTCCGTCCTCTATCATTCATGTCGGCGCTCAGCCTCACGCTGTCTGTACCTGGTCCATGCGTGGCATCTCTCCCTCGAAAGATCGTACACCTGCGGGCAGGTACCATGTTCCACACAAGATTATCCTCCCTGATCTAGCCCAGTGCTTGCCAAGAGTAGCTACTGAATAGACGGGTTTTGAACAGTACTAAATGTATCAGCAAAAATAAGATACTCAGTCTCTAAGCTGGAAGAGAATGATGCAAACCTATTCGCTTCATAGAATTCTGTGGAGAGCTTATACACGTTCATTTTTTATAAGTCACTATAATGTTCACCCTCACTGAAGTTCTGGGGAGGAGCTGCCAAAATGCCTGGCAAAATCAGTGGAAGAGGTATCACACATCTAGAAGTGACCGCTCCCTCGCTGTGCCTCTAACCAACGCCTTTGCAGTCCCCTTTCCCATCACAGATGCTCGCGTACGACCCAATGTCTTTCTCGTCTGCAGGGTCTCAAGAGTAACATGCCTTTGAGGTCCCTGGACCCCCCGGGCACATAACATGAGCTCGGACAGTGCCTGAGGAGGGCAGGCATAGACTGGCTTTCTCCAATTGGAGTGAAACTAGCTTAACTCTGTGGGCTACCGCGAATTCGCGTGTCTTTGGGTTTCTATACCCACTCAATGAGGCTGGAAAACAGCCTGTCTCTTTCAGGAACAGTTGGTTTGTTCCTGCCCTGATTCAGTGAGTCAATCGTTAGTGGCCAGATTCAAAACCCAGCACCCACGGCTGCCTCTGCTCTGTCCCAGAAGGACCAGCCCTTTTGGAGCGGAAAAGTAAAGCCTCCGTCTCAGTCAGCTCGGGCTGCTGTAACAAAATACCACAGACTGGGCGGCTTATAAACATCAGGCATTTATTTCTCACGTTTTTGGAGGCTGGAAGTCCAAGATCGAGGTGCCAGCGGGCGCAGAGTCTGGGGAGGAACTCTTCCTGGCTTGCAGTCTCTGCCTTCTCGCTGTGTCCTCCCATCCTGGAGAGAGAGAGCTCTGACCTCTTCCTCTTCTTATAAGAGGCCCCACCCTCATGACCTCATCTAACCCTAATTCCCTCCCTGAGGCCCCGTCTCCCAATGTCATCACACTGGGGGGTAGGGCTTCGGCATATGGATTTCGCAGGGACACACACAGTCAGTCCGTATCCCACCTCCTTTGGCTCTGTGCTCTCCCTCCACCTGTCACCAAGGCCTGACGGCAGAGACATGGCCTCACCGAGCGAGTTGGAAATAAAGCCTGAAGGACATTTCCACTTTCCTCTGTGAGGGACCAGTGAGCCCGTGAGCACAAGCCACGGCTTCCCACCTGGCAACAGGGAAGTCTCCTGCCAGTTGGGCACCAGGAGCCCAGATGAAAACCCCACTTCTAATCATAAATAGCAGGCAGTCTGTTGGCAAGGAAAAATGAGGGATGAGCAAGGAAACAAAAAGAGAAGGGAAGAAAAGCATAAAAGAAAAGAGTGCCATTAAAAGCAAATATTCACAGCATGACTTTAAGAAGTTTGTGCCTAAGATGGGCCCTTGCAAGTATCTGCAGAGAGCCCAGAATCGTTTCTTTAAGTGGGAGCTGCTCAGGCACATGAAAGGCTCCGGTGGGCTTTTCCCTCCAAATGACCCACTGTTCCAGGAGTGAAACTCTCAGATCATCTCTCGTATTAGTTTGCTACGGCTGTCATAACAAAATTCCACAGACTAGGGTCCTAAACAACAAGGATGCATTGTCTCACAGTTCTGGAGGCTGCAGGTTGGGGATCAAGGTGTTGGCAGGGCTGGTTCCTTCTGAGGGCTGGGAGGGAGACTCTGTGCACGCCGCTCCGAGCTCCTGAGGGTTTGCTGACCGTCTTTGGTGTTCCTGGGCTCGTGGATGCGTCACCCTGAGCTCTGCCTTCATCTTCACACGGCGTTCTCCCTGTTTGTGTGAGCGTGCATCCAAATTCCCCTTTTTATAAGAACACCAATCATCTTGGATTAGGATTCACCCCAATGACCTCATCTTAACTTGATCATCTGCAAAGTCCTTATTTCTCAACAAGGTCCCATTCGCAGGTATGAGGGGCAAAGACTCCCACATCTTTCATGGGGACACAATTTAACCCACAACACCTCTCAAGCATAGAAAGTTTCCGTGGATACCATCCGTGAACCTGCGGAGAGGCGCAGATAGAGGTGGATACGAGGGCTCCTCAGAAGCTGTCCGCTTATTCAAATCTAGGCACAAGGGGGAAGAGCGTGTGAACAACAGCCAACGGCTCTGATGAAGGGAGGGTTGGGGTGTGAGATCTCGCCTTGGTCTTCAGCCACTTAAAGGAGAGCCCCGCCCCACCCCATCCCATCGCACAAGCTCCCATCGAAGCTTGGAGGCCCAGAACAAAGCCGGACCTGGAGTCGGGGAGATCTCCTAACATAACTCAGGCCCTGACGTGTCTGTTCCTCAATTACTATCCCCTGAAAAATCAAATATTTTCCTAAAAGAATAAAAGATTCCTAAGTAACTTCATATTAACAAATTGTCACTGTCAAAGACTGTGAAAAGAGTTTCTGACTTGTTTCTCTCATTTTTTAAAAATCCTAGACCCTCTTGGAAGTACAGCTTTGCACACAGCTATCCCATATCCTTGAGGTCACCCCACTAATTGTCATTTAGCCTCTGGGATACCAGATACTTCACATCCATATCACTTTGTTCAACAAGTTGCCAAGGGGCGTGGCTTTCCCAATGTCAAGGTCATCGGATAAGTGCCGATTGGCTCATGAGTTGGCGTGAGCTGCCATTCAGTGGACCTCTGCTGCCGCAAAGGTTCATTCATTCATTCATTCATTCACTCAATTACTATTTACTCGGAGCATATACTATGTCTGTTTACTAGGATGGTCATGACAAAGTACTACAAACTGAGGGGCTGAAACCACAGATATTTATAGTCTCACAGTCTGGAGGCCGGAAGTCCAAGATCAAGGTGTCAGCAGAGTGGGATTCTCCTGAGGGTTGGGAGGGAGAATGTGTTTTCCACACCTCCCCCCACCTTGTGGTGGTGTGCTGGCAATCTTTGCTATTCCCTGGTATGCAGAAGCACCTGCCTTCATCTTGACACGATATTCTCCTCGTGTACGTCTCTGTCCAGATTCTCCCTTTTTCTAAGGACACTCGTCCTATTGGATTAGGGGCTCACCCTACTTCCAGTATAATCTCATCTTAACTAATTACATCTGTAACCATCTTATTTTGAAATAAGGTCACATTCTGATGTACTGGGATCCAGGGTTTCAACATATGAATTTGGCACAGGGTGGGAGAGTGACAGAATTCAACCCACAACACTGTGTGCCTGGCACTGCCCTAGCCCCGGAGATTGAGAAACAACTGAGACCTGGTCCAGGGAATGAAGCAGCTCACTTGTAGGGAAACTAACGGCCACATCCATCTCTGTTCTCACATCAAAACAGACAGGAGACCGGGGCAAGTCCAGATGCCCAGGATGTAGAGGATCTGAGATAACACCTTTGCAACAGATAAACAGGTACGGTTAGGGGAGATTTTCAGATTCTGTAGATCTAAACGTTTACGCAATACATCTAAGAGGTATGTAAACCACAGATGCCACCAGCACAGAGAAAGGAGCACTCAGGTGACCCAATCTCTCTACTACGGTGAGAGAGATGCTCCAGGGGAGGATGGAACACAGGGAGAACCACTCCTGCTCCGGGGAGGAGGGCTGCCGGGTAAAGCTGGGGAGACTGCGCCGGAGCTGGTCCCTGAAGAAGGGGCAGGAGTCTGCCGGGGGGCACAGGATGGGGACACACCTAGCAGAAGGAACAGCCGAGCAGACGGGTTGTGGAGCGACAGGTCCCAGGCATGTTTCCGAGAACCTCAATTTTGCACATTGTTCAGACGGTTTCTTGTTACCGAGTTGGTGTCTGTGGGAAGTGAAAGTGTACGATACAGTGGTTTCAGAAATAGGTGTTTATGCACCTAAAAAGTTTTGAAAACTCCTTGATAGGCGAGCAGGCAATTTTCAAAGTTAAAAAAAAATTAAGTAAAATAACGTAACTGAGTTTCTCAACTTCTGATCATTTCGAAGAAACCCCAAGAGCACTGAAAAGTGAGTTTATTTTTACTAATATATTTTGGAATTTTCTTCAGTTTAAGGACTCAAATTTTACAAAACACAACAACACAGTCTAAAATTTAATCTGTGTTGTTTTAAAAGGGAAAAATCTCGGGGTTGGCCTGGTGGTTAAGTTCACACGTTCCGCTTCGGCAGCCTGGAGTTCGCCGGTTTGGATCCCAGGTGCGGACATGGCACCGCTTGTCAAGACATGCTGCAGCAGGCGTCCCACACAAAGCAGAGGAAAATGAGTACGGATGTTAGCTCAGGGCCAGTCTTCCTCAGCAAAAAAAAAGAGGAAGATTGGCAGCAGATGTTAGCTCAGGGCTAATCTTCCTCAAAAAAAAAAAAATAAAAGGGAAAAATCTCTCTTCATCCTACTTTCTCTCTTCTTCTCCTTAAGCAGATGCAGTGGGATTTCTTGAGATGGTGACTGGCTCTTCTTCCCCTCTCTAAGGTCCTCTCTTGGGACCTGTAACAGGGTCATTTCCTCTTCCCCGCTTTAGCCATGGGTGACTTAGCAGAGAGCAGAGGAAACAGAAGTCTCTTCCTTTACCTCTATGTGCAAAGCTTAGGCCCTGGGATGACACCAGGGTTCAGGAGGAATCACGGCCTTACAAGACAAGTCTCTGGCCTCAGCGGCACAGAGGTCTCCTGAGTGGGGTGGAGGGTCCCAGGAAGGGCCTGTGCCCCAAAGTGTGAGGCATCCCCGATTCGAGCAATTTTAGGGATCAGTCAGCAGAAGGACACCCTCAGACCCCAAGGCAAAGCCCAGGGTGGGGCAAAATCCTAAAGTTCCCCAGGA
Organism: Equus caballus; assembly: GCF_041296265.1. Classification (NCBI taxonomy): domain Eukaryota; kingdom Metazoa; phylum Chordata; class Mammalia; order Perissodactyla; family Equidae; genus Equus; species Equus caballus. The sequence goes on from NC_091698.1 coordinate 30,141,605, forward strand.
GAGGCAGCAGAGCAAATACCTGTTGAACAGTTCAGAATCAGCAAGCCAGATCCGAGTGCACAGGCCTTCCTGCCAGGAGAGGTGGGAGCTCCAGTGGGGGCTGCGGCCCAGAGAGAGCAGGCTTGAAGCAGAGCTGGGATGGAGCAAGAACGAGACACAACAGCAGCGGTCAGCAGGGCCTAATGACCAACAGCAGGCAGGAGAGCATTTTACAGCCTCCAGTGGAGAGATGCTGGCACCAGGACCAGGTGGCCGACCCAGCCCTGGCACTGGGCACACCCACAGGAGAGGCAGGAGACGCCAGCCGACCAGGAATAAGCCTCCTCTGCCCATGCAGACTGGGAGCCTGAGAAGTTATGTTCAAGAAAAGCCAAAGTGCATTTCCTGCACACCTGACCATGGACCTGAGGTTTATACCTGCTCCCAAGACACGGGCCTTGTTGACTTGTGGTGGGCTTCTCCACCCGGAAAAAAAGGCAGGGCAGGGGTGCAGCAATGCCCAGGGACTCGGCCTGCCTTTAACCAAAGAGCTCAAGGAAGAGGTGGGAAGGAAGAAGGGGAGGTGGAAATTTGAAAGCACAAGACATAAAAGCAGCAGGGAAAGAAGTGTTCTGGGAGTTGTCCCATCACCTTGTCCTATGACAACTCTTGAGGGTCGGATGCCGGCCTCCCAATCACCACTCCTTCTCCCTCCTCTCAGCATGGTGTTGTCTGCAATCAAAGTGGGCTCCATAAGGCCAAGGGTTCAGCCCTGGGTGCATCTAGGTGTTTAACAGAGTGCCAGGTGGTGACCGTGTTGGAGAGGATAATATTGGCCTTGTTGAGCTGGGTGACTGAGGGGCTCCAGGAGAACGTGGAATATGAGTCCCCCCAAAGCTCCCACATGCCTTGGGACTGCCCCTTCCCACCTGGGAATCCAGCCTGGCTTCTTGGCATGGGTGCACTTCATCCTTTCTCAACGTGGTTGCCTGGGTAACAGAGTGTCCAGGTGGAGAAGAGGAGCCCTCCTAGTAACCATGCTCACACCAGCACCACTCACAGCCCACCACTCCCTCCAACCCAGCCCCGCCCCCACCTGCATCAGCCAAAGAAACCATCAAGGCCTCAGCCCCAGCATCCCTGAACCTCTGACCCCACCCTGGACTTTTGACTTTCCCAAACTTCTCGCATGCAGAAAAAGCAAACTCCGTTTCTTTGAAACCTCTGCCTTTCAGGTTCTCTGTTATTTGCCGCTTAACCAAACCCTCACTGATCTGGTCTGCAGGTGGGGCGGATGGACGTGGCCTTGGAGACCCACCACCTTCCTCTCCAGCCCAGAGCTGCCAGCACACAGGCTCTTCACGGGACAGTATAGAGAGGGCATCAGGCATCATGAAACCGTAGCCAGACAGACCCGCTGTCAAAGGCAGGAGGGTCGGGAAAGGGCTGTGTTTGAGGCCACAGCCAGTCTGCCCCTCCTGAATCCCATTTCATGACTTGAACCGTGGATTCAGGTCATCTGGTTATTGTGAGCCCTGGTTTGACTGACCCCCAGAGCGTTTCCTCATTTGCGAGACAATGTGCATGCTGGGTCTATGGAAGGTCTTGGGTCTCCAGGGCTCTAAAAGTTTTGTGCCCTCTTAACCATGACACACACGTGCTCAAGAGAACTAGAGTTGCTAAGAAATGATTTCTGAATTGAGGCCCCGGCAAGCCCTGGTTGCATAGGATGGCCTGCTTACAATAACCTCAACAAGACCTGTTTGAACACAGCTGCTGCGAACCAACATTATCACAATGTCAACGAGAACATAAATCTTGCAAAAATTCAGAAACCCTCCTCCTGATGCCTATCATCATCCCATGGGGGGAGGAAATAGAAGGTAGAAAAAAACTATTCTATTCTAATCTAATCTACTCGAAGAGAGGAAAAAATAATTCTCCAGAAGAGAGCATGGCCCAGTAAGTAGAGTGAGTAATACTGTGTTTACTGATTTGGGGAGATCATTTTCTAAGAATGTTGACGTCCACATTGGGGCTGATCCTTGAGTGAACAGCAAACACACTTGGACCAGCCTGGAAGGAGGGAACCGGGTTACGGACAGAACACACTCAATGCAGCTCCTTGCACAAGCAAGTACTAAACAGGGGAGGCCTGTTGGCACTTAGGAAATTTTGCAGGACATGACACTGATATGAAAAAAGACTGAAGTGAAGAGTTTATCAGAATGTTTAGAGCAAACTTCACGGAGCATAGATAAGGCGGCTCTTTCTGCCCATGCATAACCCCTTAGGCAGAGGGCCCCTCGATTCTGGACTTTACCACTGTACTGGGTTATAAGTCATCCAGAATTCACCTCCCTGGGGACCTAGGTGTGGATCCCTCACTCACTCTGAGACCAGATGCAGCTTTTCAGGACCTCCTCCAAACAGAACCAATGCTGCAAGTGATAAATTAGTAAGAAATGGAAGCTTAAGAGAAGAGTCTATGGGGAAACAAGAGAAAGGACCCATCACAGACCACCCAGGGAAGAGGCATAATCCAGCGCAGGAGGCAGCCCAGAGCGGAGAATCAGTGTTCGTGGGACTGGCTGGTTCTCGTCTGTGCAGCAGCCACTAGAACTGCTAAAATGATGTGTGCGCGAGCGAAAGGAGGAGAGGGTCGCGGAGAGCAGAGAGTTTTAAAAGCTACTGATTCTGCTGCTCCCCGTTTGGCCATGACACCAAAGTCTCCCGCCAAAGAATTTGGCTCACAAGTATTCACCAAGGGAGAATGCCTGAGCATTAAAGAGCAAACAAATAAGCCTTGAAAACCAAGTGCCTCAAGTGGCTGGACAAAAAGACACGTGTTCACGAGGTGGCAAAAGGGTGTGCAAGCCACTAGCATCACAAGAAATGCAAGTTGGCCAATTGTTCCAAAATGACCCTCTTAGAGATTTCAAATGCAGTGCTCAGTTGGCCAATGGCTGCTAAGACTTCTGATTGTGTGAGCTGTAGGAAGGCGCAGATGAGCAAAACACTTCATAGGATTTTAAAGGGAATTTTAGCCGAGGCTCGGAATCAACGCAGTGGTCAACCTGACTTCTCTTTTTACCCAGTTAATATCAGACACACAGGTACCTCTAAGCTCACCTTTTCTAAGGATGCCGAGAGAGGAGCTTGAGGCTGCTTTCACACGGAAGCTGCCCGCTAGGTCCGTGGTGCCACTCACCCAAGCTAATATTTATTTCAAATGACTAAGGAATGGTTTCAAGCCCTTTGTCTAAAACACCACCTTGGATTTATATAGCCTCCGTCCTCCTACAAATGTCTCCTGAAAGTCTTAGGAACGCATCTCCTTTGCATTTTCACCTCATCACGGAGTTCGCGGGGTTCAGGCTTGTACCCCTGTAAAAACCACCACCAGCACACACCCGTGGCCCCTGCCTCCAGCCTCCCTCCAACCCTGAGTGATATGCACAAAAAAGTATTGCTTCGGGGCCTCTGCAAGATTCTTCCCTCATCTGGTATACTCTGTGACACCACGCCCCCACCGCCACCACAAGCCCAACACTCTGTGGGCCACTTCCTTCAAAGCCCTCAGGTCTCAGCAGGAAACCTTTTCTCCAGGACACCAGTCACTGGCTCTCCTGACTGCCTCTGTTTCCCCATCAAAAACTCTGCATTGCAGTCATGCCACAATGCAATGGTTCAGAGTGTATCTGAATTTCCTGTTGCTGCTGTAACAAATTACCATAAACTTAATGGCTTAAAACAACACAAATTTATTCTCTTACAGTTCTGGAGGTCGGAAGCCGAATAGGTCTCACAGGGCTACAGTCTAGGTGTTGGAAGGGCTGGTGCCTTCTGGAGGCTGCAGAGGAGAATCCGTTCTTTGCCTCTTCCAGGATGTAGAGGCTGCCAGCCTTCCTTGGCTTGTGGCTGCATCACTCTAATTTCAGCTTTTGTCATCACACTGCCTTCTCCTACTCTGATCACCTGCCTCCCTATTACAAGGACCCCTGGGATGCATCAGGACTATTCAGATAATCCAGAGCAATCTCTCCATCTCAAAATTCTTTATCAATCTCCAAACACCCTTTAACCATATATGGTAATATTCACAGACTCCAGGGATCTGGATGCGGACAACCTGGAAGGGCCATCACTCAGCCTACACAGTGTCTTTCCCACCAGGATGTGAGTGATGAGGGTCGTGTCAGCTGGTTGAGCTTGTAGTCCAGGGTCTGGCACCCTCCAGATACATTGCTCAGTGAAGGAACAAGGAAACGAAAGGAAGAATGAATGAGCAAAATAGAGTTCTTCTCTCAGCCCCTTTAGGCTTCTTTTTTTAACTCTTATTTATTTGTTTGTTTGTTCTATTCCCTTCCCCTCTCTTCCCAGCTGCTCCTTCTTCCTCGCACGAGCACCTGGGAGTCCAGCGCATTGATTTATCCTCATTTGTCGTAAGCCTGTCTCCTGCCTCAGCTCTTTCGTTTCAGTGACATAAACGTCCAGGTTTCCTTCTGCTCCCATCCCTCCCCAGATCTGTGAAAGACTTTAAAATGGGCAAAAAGGTTGCTGCACGTTCCATCTGAAGTCCTCTTCCCAGCTCCCTCTGCCCTTTGCTCTGGTGGACCTAATTATTTGACGGCTCTGTAAGTTGTGGAATTCCCATGGAAAGACACACCATTCTTGTCCACAGACATGCAAATGAGCTCTGAGCAGTGCCTCCTGCTGATTCTGCACCTATTTGTAAATTCATCTCGGCACTCCTACCTGCCCATCTACGTGCCGTATTTCTAATTCTCCTTTGGACTGCTTGTAACATCTTACTGGTTCCCTCATTAACTAATGAAGTAAATAAAGCCTTTGATGAGTGCTCGTTTCACATTTGTATAAGTCATGATTTTTCCTTATTTTAAAAAAATAATAATCCTTTTGCAATCTCAGGAGAGAGCCAGCTGTATCAACAAACACAAGAGCTGTGCATCCTCTCGAGGATCCACAACGGATGGGTGGACCAACGGCACCCGCACTTCCTTCGCTTCCATCGCCTTTGCTGTATAGAGCAGCTGGGTGAGACACGTTTCAGAAGGAGCAGTGCAGAATCACACCCAACCCGGGGGGAGACGGGGAAGCGCATGTCTGCAAGGCTCCCCACAAGAGGTTGGGGTCCCTGCTCGCCCTCACCTTTCAATGCAGAGGGCAGCCTCTCCTCTCCCTGGCACACTCATCTAGGGATGACGCTGAGAGACTTTGCCTTCTCCGGAGCCACCCCCAGCTCTCCTCCCCGAGCCCCTTGCTCTTCAGCACGGACAGTTGGCAACGTCTCAATCTCATGCAAAGTCTATACCAGCACAGCTTCCAGACCTGCCCTCCCTCCACCAACCATCAAATGGAGAATTCTGGAGCTGTCACTGCTTCCCTTAATCCATGAGGATCTGCCAGTGGCTGTTGGAGAGAAAGGGAAAGTCTGCTTCTGGGCAGGAAAAGGGGTCTTACATCGGGTCAGGTGACTGGATGGAGAAGCCAGTTTTCTGCCAAGCAGAGCAAAGACAGGGGAATGAGCAGCCTAAGGGGTGGGGCCTTGTCCCAGCATCCTGGGAGTGGCAGCACGCCAACAGCTGTTTCAGACTGCAGATGTTAGTCCTGGGGCATCAATTAGAAGGAGCCACAGGAGCGAGCTGGCTGCTGCACGCAGAACTCCCCTGCAATTCTCACTGCTGATAGCTCTGAGCTGGGTTTGTGGTTCGTTCACCACACATGCTTCAGATCTCGGGCCCTAGTGACCTTGTCCATCAGTGTGGGATGGGTAGCGATAGGGCTGGATGACCCTCCACAGTGCTTCCAGCCCTGAAATTCTTCAAGTCGGAAGAACAAAGCACTAACTTCTATTCCCTATGAGGGAGTCACCCCGAATGAGCCAAAAGTGTTGGTCTTGCCTGTGGAGTTCATGTGCCTGAACGAGCTTATTTGACAAATAACCCCCTCACCAGCTCGTAAATTCTGTGCAAGCAGGACAGGGCCAGCTACTCACTCAGTCCTTCACTGAGGCTGGTGCACACACGGCGCAGCAACACCTGGCAGACGGCTTCCATCCACTGAGCTCACTGCCTAGGTGAGGAAGCGAACATTGACCCATGCGTGGCACAAAGGCATTTTCAGTGCCATTGTGGTCACGGCTCTGAGGAGAGGGTTGTCCTGAGGGAATGTAGAGTGGGTGTGCACCCAGTCGGGGGCACGGAAGGGCTTCCTTGTGGAGGAGGAAATGGGCTCAGGAAAGAATCCAGGCTTCCCCCTCAAAGGATGATCTGTCTACAGGAATTTTGTCAATGCCTTTTACCATTTTGAGGAAGTTCTCTACTATTCCTAGTTTGCTGAGAGTTTTTATCATGAATGGGTGTCAACTTTTGTTAAATGCTTTTCTCATCTATTGAAACGATCTCATCATTTTAATCCTTCATTCCATTGATATCGTGGGTTACCTTGGTTCTGTTTCTAATGTTTAACCAAACTTGCATTCCTGGGATAAACCACCTTGGTCATAGTACATCTCCTTTCTTTAATATTGTGGAAACAGGAGGCTGGGGCGCAAGGTTAATTTAATTCTGCCCGTCGCTCTCAACGCACCCTTTTAAAAAGTCATCTAAAGCTGGCTGAAATCAGCATACATTAGAGGGACCATGGTCAGTGCTGAGACACAGATATATTTATAAATGCCCTGCCTTGGTGTGGCCAGCGGGCTGTGTGGTGAGACAGCTGTATGAATGACCTAGGTCTTGAGTGACAGCTGGGAAAAGCACTTTTAGGGAGGGTGGGAGTGGCAGGAGCAAAAGACACAGAGCAAGTCTGGGAAACAGCTAGCAATCCACATGGCCAGGTAGAGGGCCATCCACGGATTATCTCAAATGCCCACACCCAGAGGTGGGGCCTCAGCCTCCCGGTCAGCAGGGAGCCACGGACATGGGAGAGTGCCCATATGCAAAGGAGAGTGAATAAAGCATGGTGTACAAGCGTCTGTGCAGAAGGACTCCAATTTATTAAACCGTGTGTGAGATGAGAGAAGGACGGTGTATTAGTCTACTCAGCTGCTGTAACGAAACACCACGGGCTGGGCAGCTTAAACAACAGACATTTCTTTCTCCCAGTTCAACAGGAGGGAAGTCCAAGATCAAGGTGTCAGCAGGTCTGGTTTCCTCCGAAACTTCTCTCTTTAGCTTGTAGCTGGCCATCTTCTCCCTGTGTCCTCATGTGGTCATCCCTTCGGGCACGTACCCCTCGTGTCTCTTTGTGTGTTTCTCGTAAGGACACCAGACAGATTGTAAGGCCCACCCTCCCAGTCTCCTTTTAACTTAATCCCCTCCTTAAAAACCTACCATCTGAGATACTGGGGGTTAGGATTTCAACATACGAATTTTCGAGGGACACAATTCAGTCCCTAAAAGATGTTAGTAGTATTTTTCTGATTGAAGAGATTATAATTTCACATTTTTCTTCACACACTTCTATTTTTCTTATCCAACTTTTTTCCTAGTGAACATGTATTACCATAAAATTAATTTTAAAAGGAAAAATAGGGCACCACGAAAGTTCTTGTGCATAAAGCACATGCTACATAGAGAGTGCAGGCCAGAGCACAAGGGGGCTTGCCACCGGCCACCCCTCCCAAGTCAACTCCTGGCGTGACCATTCCCAACAACCAAGGAGGCGAGAAGTAAGACGAAGATGGTAGATGCCCCCTCCCCGGGGAATGAGCAAGACCTGTGCAGAATCTGAAGGCGATCAGGTGAAATCCATTGCCCCTGTCCCTGGGGCTTTGAGGAATGGGGGCTCGCTGGTCATCATTCGTCTTTGCATTCAGAGATCCTGCTGTTCTTTCCCCCCCCCCCCCCCCCCGCCCCCGGTCTGCACAGTCAGCCAGACTTGAGCCCCAGTGCTCCGTGGGGCTCATTGTCTATCCCGATGTGTCTAATATCTAACAAAGTTGCGTTCACTTCTGGTTAAGGATGAGATCCCCTCCCCTCCATTTCTACTGTAAAAATATTTTGACTAGAAAAAGAAAACCTCCCATGATCTCACCATCTCAGGCAAGCTTCTTTTTTTTTGTTTTTTCCTTTTTTCTCTCTGGGTTTTTGTTTTTGTTTCCAATTTCTGTATAGCCTCTGTGCACGGCCCGTGTACTCAGGGATTTAAGCAACACATCAGGAAGACAGAAGAGATGACTTCGAGGACTTCCTTTTTTCATAGAAAATGATTTTGTAGCCCTCTCTGCCTCCAGAGCACACACCTACACACCCTGGGTATTTTGTTGGGTTAACCAAAGACCAAAACAGCACCAGCCTTGTCCTTAACTCAGAAAGGACCTCCAGATGGAAGGAAAAAGGCTCTGAGGGGGGCGGGGGAGCGGAGGACAGGGGGTATAAGCCACCAGAACCCTTATTGAGAGCAATTTGGCAACAGATATTGTATTTAAAGACTGATATTTTTTGTATCCTATGACCCAGGATTTCAGTTTTGAGATACGCCTCATAGGAAACAGGGATGTAGAAAAGAGTTACCATCCCAAATGTTTTCACAGCCCTGTTTACGACAGAAAAAAATTGGAAGCAATCTTGATATCTAACTGTAAAAAGAATGGTTAAATACACATGCCACACCATGCAAAAAGGCACAGATGTGCGGGCTCCTCCGGGCAGGAAGGGCTCCTCAGCACCCCTCCCCCTGCCCACAGGAAGAGCCACGGGACCCATGGGGAGGCCCAGGCCCAGGTGCATCCCAGGCCAGCAGCACTGAGAGTGAGGAATAGGGGACCGAGGGTGGCTTTGCAGTCAGATCAGCACGGGTTCAAATCCTGCTCGGTCTTGCCTTAGCCGGGTGGCCTTGGCAGCTCTTCCACCTCAACCCTTGGAAAGTGGGTTGAAATCCCGAGCCTGCAGCACTCTCAAAGGAATTACACCGGGCAGCACACGTGGGAGCTGGCATTTGCCCTGGGTCACCCAGCAAGCATGTCACAGGGCCAGGGTTTAAAATTAGGTCCACCCACTTCCAGGATCATGACCTTTTCTGTTCCTTATGCCATGCTGCCTCTTTGAGATATCATCCCAAAGCCCTGGGGAAGCAGCGGCGGCAGGAGCCACAGACAGACTGCCAAGAAGTGGGGCTCCAGCTGGGGGTCCGAACAGGGTTTTTGTCCCCGGGACTCAGTTGATTGAAGAGGTCATGGAAACCAGCATCTTTCACCGGGAGCCCCCAAGTCCTGGAACTGGGGTGCTGGAGGGGGATCCAAAGAAAACAGTCGTGGGTTTGGAAGCTGACGGTGTGCCCCATCACGCCCTGCAGTCGGGGGGCCAAGGGCTGCACTCGCGGGCCGGGAGGGGCATCTGGTTTCACTCGGCCACAATCAGTGCTTTTACAATTGACAAGGGAGGCAGGAGGGGACTTTTCAGCCTGTTGCAGATAGAAAGTGCACTGGGACAATGACATGGAAGAGATTTTTTGCCCTCCCTTCAGGAGAGGCTCATCGGAGGACACCGGCCCCGGTGGACGGCGAGCTGAGTGTCAGCGGCTCCGTGTCCTGCGGAGGCCCCCAGGCAGGTGGTCTGGGAGAAGGCCCTGGCGTCCCCTCCGTGTTCCCCTTCACCCTGAAAAAAAGATATGTCCAGAGACTGTCACTCTGTGACACTCTTTGTCACATTTGTGTCCTTCTTTTGGCAGCCTTTCCGGGGTTCCCTTACACATTCCACTGGATATGGGGTGTCTCGCCAGAGGACACCTGGGTGGTGATAATCTATTTAGAAGCAGGAAGGCAGCTCAGGAACAAAAGGAACGTCATTCTCACATGTGAAGAGATGTCCTGGGCCCATGATGGCAGCCAAATCAAGCCATAAACAGAGCTCTTCCTCCAGGCCAGGCCCGCAGCGATGAAACTGACAGGCCTGTTTCCTTCCTTCCCTCTTTCTCTCCCTCCTTTCCTCCTTCCTTCTCTTCTTCCTCTTCAAAGAAACTAAATGGAAACAAAGCTGAGGATCCTGCAGGCGCACTGGGCACCAGAGCAGAACGGCCCAGAGACCCGTGCAGGGACACAGATCCACCCCAACGTGACTTGACCCAGGTACCATCACCCTCCCTGGGATGAGAAAGAGAAAGAAAGGGATGGAGGGAACATTTATTGAGCACCTACTGAGTACCAAGTGTGCTCACAGGCCTGTGAGGTGGGTACGGTGCTTCCCGTCTGCAGAGCTGAGGCTGAGAACGGGAGTCAGGAGAGGTCCTGGCAGAGACAGGACCGGAACCGGCAAGGTCTGTCTCCAGAGCTCGCGCCTCCGCCCTCCAGCAGCAATGAGCTGCACAAACGAATGCCCCATTCTGAAAACTAGTGGCTTTTGCCAAAAGCCCATAATAAAAAGACCGCCCCACATGTTCATACAAGGAATACTAAACAAAAAGGAGAATGAATGATATCCACTACACAAAATTAGAATGGAGCCTGTGACACTGTGGGGCAGCCTCTTGCCAGCTCATGAGAGCTGATTGTGAAATATTCTGGAATTTTGCAAGCTGGTTGTTAAATCATTGGTGGCTTGAAATCAGTCAAGGTGGAAGTATTTACATCACTGAAATTGGCAAATACTACAAATAGGGCCTTTCTTTTTTTTCTTCTTTTTCTCTCTCTTTTTTTTTCTTTTTGGAGAGCCAATTTATCAGCACACCACTGGATGGATCTTACAGATGTTGAGCAGAAGTAACTAGACATAAAAGGGAACACACTGCTTGATCCCATTTATAAGGAGTTCAAGAACGGGCAAAGCGCATCCATGGTGATGGAAGTCAGAGCAGTGGTCCGTCTGAGGTATGATGGAGGCACCGGGGGAACTGGTCACGTTCCGTGTCTTGATGTTGCTGGTGGGGATAGCAGCATATTCAGGGTGTGGAAGTTCATCCAGCCTCACACTCGGGATAGAGTGTTTTTCACAGACGCAACCTCATAACATTCTCACACGTCTTGGTGGGGAGGCAGGAACGGAGGAAGGCAAAGAGATCGCTGAGTGAACCTTTAAGAGAGGTCAAATGAGGTTCCACAAGCAAGACCCCCCAAGACTCAGGCTCAGGAGCCAAAGGTTCCAGCTCTGCAAGCTTGGGCCAACTCTCTAGTCGCTCTGGGCCTCAGTTTCCCCATCTGTTAAGTGGAAATAATCATAAAATCTACTTATTGGGTTGTTAAGGAAATGAAATATGCATCACATTGCCTCAAACACTGCAAATATCCAGTACATTGGTTATTGCTTATTTTTATTTTTCCTATTAGTCGGTCCCAGTGGTGAGTAGGAGAGAAGGGAAAGAGAAGAGGAAGAATTAATATCTGAGAAAGTAGTCAGTGAAGGAAAGCACACCATTTCCTGCAAAGCGTGTGTTTTTGCTTCTGACCTCTCACTACGGCTGAGTAAACTCCCTCCCAACTCCGAAAATATTGAATCTGCAATGGGTTAGAATGGTCCTGGGTCAAAATAACCCCAACTCGGACAAAGTTTGATTCTGGGGAAGGCCTGGGATCGTGGTCTAATCTGGATTCACGTGGAGGAATTCACCCAGGTAAACACATAGCAGGTTCCCAGTGTAGCCCTAAAGGAATCATGCCAACCCTCGAAGGGCTGAAAATTCTGGTGAAGGCTTTAAAGATGAAAATACATGGGGAAAACATAAATGATGAAAATGGTAACATGTCCATTTCCCTCAGAGTGGATAGTGATAGGCTAGTGTGTTTCAGGCTTTGACCTCAACCTGATTTTCACCTGGTCTATCGGTAAATATTCACCAATAATCCACTTTGTTCTACATGAGGCTCTACTCGGGGTTCAGAGAGAATCATAGATTCTCAGGACTAAAAGGGACCTAGGAGATCCTCCAGTCCAATTCGGCACTGAACGCCTAAACTTTCAAACAACTTCACCAGCCCGGTGGGTGGCCAGCCAACGTCTCCAGTATTTGCACACTTCCAGTAACAGGGAACCCATGACGTTGTGAGGCAGCCCGTGGCATCTGGGTACAGCTCTGTGAAACATCACTGTGCCAAGGAGAAATCAGCCCGACTGTGGCTCCCCACTGAGCCCGGCTCTGCGCCTCAGGGCCACCCGACAACAGCAGAAAGATGCCTCTTCCACTGAGCATTTCCCTTCACGTGTGCAGACTTCTTCCATCCTGCCCCACTCGCCTCTTTTCTTGGCTCAGTAGTGCCTTTGGAGGGTATCACCTCCATTTCTTCTACGTATAACAAGGTTTCCCTTTTTTTCCATCCTCCTAGTCTTGCTTCCATATTTTTAACTACTGCAAAGCTGTAACCCAAAACCTAAAGAGCATTATTTCCTCAAAACTATTTTTTTCTTCAAAAAAAACTCAAAAAAGAATTATTACTAAATCCACGGCATCCAGATCTTTTATATTCTCTCCCTGCCTCCATATGCCCAGCCATGTCACCTGACGTTCTCCACACCCACTTTCTCCTCCAGTGGTCAGAGGCTCTCCTCCACGACTCTTGCACATTCTGCTGCCACCACCTCATCGTTACCCCCAGAAGCTCAGCTCAGACGTCGCTTCTCACCTCCCCATTAAACCTTCCTAACATCTGTGCCCCATCCTCCTCCTCAGCCAGTTAGCTTCTCCCTTCATGGTGCCTCCCGGACTTTTTCTTCCCTCTATTGTAATACCTATCCCACTTCGCTGAAAGCATTTCTTTGCATATCTCTCTCTCACCAGACAATGAATTCTTGGATCAGGGACCACTTCTTCTTTTCCGTCTTCCAGCACCTACCATCCTTCTCACACCTGGCAAACCTATCGTTTTTACTGAATGATCTTTTTTCCCTCTGATAATCCATGTCTGCCAAGTATGTTTTGCCCTGAATTAGCTGGTGGTGTTCCTTTAAGAAATGTCAACAGTAGATTTCCTGATATAAATCACAGTTTGCATGGCTATAGGAACTTTGTTAAGCAACATGTCCAGATGCTAATCTTACTTAAGCCTAGTAGAGTGGAGCATTTCTTAACATGGATTTCAAAGAAGAAAGCTACAGTGAGGGTTCAGATTACGAGATTTGCTCACAGAAGCCAGTCACAGTTGTAAAAATCAGTATAATTGATACGTGGCGTATAGAACACAGCCCCTTCAGTGTTACTTTTATTGTATTTGGATCTTAATTTACAAAATTAATAACCCACCAAGCTTGAAACTGTCACAAGTTAATTTAAATGAGCAAGTTTCTTGTAATTAAAAACGTGATGCCAGGGCCCGGCCCGGTGGCTCAGCGGTTAAGTTTGCACGGTCCGCTTCAGCGGCCCTGGGTTCACTGGTTCGGATCCCAGGTGTGGACATGGCACCGCTTGGCAAGCCACGCTGTGGTAGGTGTCCCACATATAAAGTAGAGGAAGATGGGCATGGATGTTAGCTCAGCACCAGTCTTCCTCAGTGAAAAGAGGAGGATTGGCAGCAGTTAGCTCAGGGCTAATCTTCCTAAAAAAGAAAAAAATGTGATGCAAGAATTTTAATTTATGGGAAGGTGAGGTCCATGTACTTTTTCCCTGTTCCTCCTGCTAAATCCAACTAAAAACCCAGGGCTTTGAGTATAATGTTTACAGACTTTGAAAGGTGGAGAGAAGAAGGCAGATAAGCTAGGGACTTCAGAACCCAAGTAACAAAATAATGCTGAGTTCTCTGACTTAACTTTTGGCCACATACATCCCAGACTTGGAGCTGAAGAAACTAGCAAACTGGAAGATCCAGTGGGCACAGGCAAAAATAGCCCCAACAAAATCCTGCTCTGTCTAGCCAGACTAGGAAAAGGACAGACTAGCAAGACCAAAACTTTTAGACAACAACCATCCAATCAAATACCATACAAAAACTATGGCCCTACCCCTACCCACGCCAGCAAAGCCAAGTGGAGAGCCTAGATTTCTATCATCACCAGGCTGTAAGGAGGTACTCTAACCCTCTGTCAGATGGTGTCAGAGAAGGAGCACCCCCTGAGAAGGGGGAAACAGATCACACATTCTTTACAATCACCTATAGACATATACCAAGCCAAGCCATATCCTGAGCCATAAAACCAACTTCAACAAATCTGAAAGAATTGAAATCATACAGTGTGTTCTCCAGCCACAATGGAATCAAACTAGAAACCAATAAGGAAAATCTCAAAACACTCAATACAGCATATAAAAAGTTGTGAGTTGTAGCTAAAGCAGTGCAAAGGGGGGAATTTATAGTACTAAATGCACACACTAGGAGGAAGAAAAGTCTCAAACCAATCTAAGCTTTCACCTCAAAAACCTAGGAAAATATACTCAAAGCAGGCAGAAAGAAAAAAATAGTAAATATAAAAGCAGAAATCAATGAAGTTAAAACAGAAAAACAATAGATAAAATGAATGAAACAGACAGCTGATTCCTTACAAGAAATAAGGAAATAAATATAGCAGACAAATCTCTAGCATTTCTGACTAAGAAAAAAGAGAGAAAATACAAATTACCAATATTAGGAACAAAAGAAGGATCATCAACACAGACTGTGCTGGCACCAAAAGGCTAATACGGTTAAAACCACAAACAACCCTAGACACATAAATCTGGACTCAGATAAAATGGACCAACTCATCAAAAATCACAAACTACAAAAATGAAATAGACAATTTGAATAGGCCTACAACTATTAAGGAGATTGGATTCATAATTTAAAATCTCCTAAAATAGAAATCCTCAAGCCCAGATGGTTTTACTGTAGAGGAAACTTCTTTGTAGAAGTTTTAATAACAGTTTGATGTAATCTCTGCCAGAAAATAGGAGAGAACACTTCCCAATTCATTTTATGAAGCTAGTATTACCCTGATACCCAAACCAGGAAAGGACGGTGTTAAAAAAAAAAAAAAAAAAAAAACAATATCGTTCATGAATATAGATGTAAAATTCCCTTACAAATATTTGAAAATAGAATTAAGCAATATGTAAGAGTTATACACCATGACCAAGTGGGGTTTATTCCAGGGATTCAAGGCTTTTTCAATATTTGAAAATTAATTAATGTAATTTACTGTATCAACAGTGAAAAATCACATGATTATATCAATATGTGCATGAAAAGATCTTGACGAAACTGAACACCCATTCCTGATGAAAACTCATAAAAATAGAAATAGAGGGGGCATTCTTCAATTTAACAAAGAGCATCTACAAAAAACCTACAGCTAACATCTACCAAAAAAAAAAACAAAACAAAACCCTACACCTTCAGCTAACACTATACTCAAAGGTGAAAGTCCCAACTGCTTTCAGATGCCAAGACCAGGAACAAGACAAGGATGTCTGCTCCCACCACTCTTTATTCAACATGGTACTGGAAGTTTTAGCCAGGGCAATAATGCAAGGAAAGGAAATGAAAGGTACACAGATCAGTAAGCAAGAAATAAAACTGTCCTTATTTAAGATGACATGATTGTCTATGTAGAAAAATCCAAAACATCTTTTATTTGTTTTCTGTTTTGTTCCCTGTATTTCTCATTCCTCTGTTAGTTTTCTCTTGCCATCCTGTGGGTTACTTAAACATTTTTTGGAACTTCACTTTTACTTAATTATAATGTTTTTGAGACTATTTCTTGCTATAGTTTTCTTGGAAGTTTCTCTAGGTATTATCGTACATGTATATAATTTATCATTGCCTACTTGTGTTGATGTTTTACCACTTCCAGTGAAGTATAGAAAGCTTACACTCATTTAGGTCACTTTATCATCTCCACTTATTAAATATACTCATCTTAAAAGTATTTCCTCTGCACACACTGGATACCATATCAAATGGTGTGGTAAATTTTGATTCAACAATAAAACCATAAAATGTGATTAAAGAAACTCATGAGATGAAGGATAGTCTATTATGTTTATTTCTATTTTGACGCTTTCCAATGTTCTTTTTTTTTCTGATAGTTCCAGTCTTTTTCTATTACCATCTTCTTTCACTTTGGAGAGCTTTCTTAGGCATTCTTTAAGAGTAGGTGTGCTAACAGCAAATTATCCTAGTATTCATTCATCAGAGAATTTTTTAATTTCTCCTTCAACTCTGAAGGATATTTCCCTGGATATATGATGTGGGGCTAACAGCTCTTTTCTTTTAACACTTGAAAAATGTTGTACCACTTCCTTCTGACCTCCATGGTTTCAAATGAGAAATCCACCATCATTCAAATTGATGTTCCTTTATAGGTAATGCATCATTTTTCTCCACCTATTTTTAAGAATTCTTCTTTGTCTTTAGTTTTTACCAGTCTGACTATGATGTGCGTTGATGTGAACTTCTTTGGATTTATCCTATTTTGAATTTTTCTCAGCTTCATGAATCTGTAGATTTATATCTCTTGTCAAATTTGGGCGGTTTTCAGCTATTATTTCTTGCAATACTTTTTCAGTCTTCTATTCTCTCTCTTGGACTCCCTGATGCTCTCCAATTTTTTTCCAGCCTATTTTCTCTCTGTTGTTCAGATTGAGTAAATTTTATTGATCTCTCTTCAAGTTCACTGATTCCACTCTGCTACTGAGTCCATCCAGTGAGTTTTTTATTTTGGTTACTGTATTTTTCAGTCATATCATTTCTATTTACTTCTCTTTTATACTTTCTATTTCTTTGCTAAGATTTTCTCCTTTTAGTTTTGTTTCAGGAGAATTTGTAATTGGTTGTTGAAGCATTTTTATGATGGCTGCTTTAAAATCCTTGTCCAATAATTCCTACATCTGATTCATCTTGGTATTGCACCAGTTGATTATCTTTTCTCATTCAAATTGTGGTTTTCCTGAATTGATGAGCAACTTTTTACTGTATCCTGGACATTCTGATTATCACATTAGGAGACTCGATCTATTTGAATCTTCTATTTTAGTAGGCACTTTCTCTGTTTAGGTTTGGATTATAGGTTCTGTCTTACTTTGGGGGGCTTTAGTTCCAATGGCAGTTTAGTTTTTTGAGCCCTTGCATGCTGTTTGGTCTCTTTTTTCCTTCAGGTGATGCTAGTACTCCTGCTCAATCCACACTGCCTGATACTTTCTGCAGGGGCAGAAGGTCCTTCTCAGGGCTGTTTATTGTCTCTGGGTGACCATCCATGGAGGAAGGGGCAGAAGCCACTGGCCTGGGTATCTTTATGCCACTGGGTGGAGCACAGGGAGACACAGGGCTTCACAGTTGCTGCTGTGGGCGTATGGGATCACTCACTGCTCACTCAGCTTGTGAGTGGGAACTGGAGTGGCCAGGGCTTTGCTGCTGCTGTTGTAAACAGATTAGGCCCCCTGCAGGGACCCTAATTGTAGAGCTGAGGGTAGGGGTCTCACTAGGTCTCTGTTAGGCTTCCCTTCCCTAGTCTTTTGGTCAGAGAACAGGCTTTTCTTGGATTTTTTTGTCTATGACCATTGGCAGGTCCAGATTTCAGATCTCTCCTGCCCCCAGTCCGGGAGAAAAAAAGAAAACCCAAGGAACTCACCCCATTGTTGTTCCTCAAGTTCTGAGGTCCCTATCCAGTCCTCCTCCTCCTTTCCAGCTCTCAGAGTTCTTTTATAATTGCCCGTTGAATAATTTCCAGGGCTCTTAGTTATAGTTAGAGGGAAGGATCAGGGGAAAGAGCACACACGCCACCTTGTTCTGGAACTGGAAGAGCTAACATATATTTTTGATGCCCACTCTGTGCAAAGCACTCAGCTTCCACAGCTGACCACACAGAGGCAGACTCTCATGGACCTTGCTGACTGCCTGGACCATGAACATGCTTTGTCTCTGCATATAGGATGAAAAGTTTTCTCGATGTGTTTGCACAGTCACTAAATGGGTCAAAATCTGCATTCCTCTGGGTGCCCTCCATCCTTTGCTGTACCTCTGTCTCCTGCCCTCGGGCCAGCTCAGTAAGTGGGTCTCTCTTCCATGTGCTTTCTGTGGCTCTCTCCTCTCCTGCCTTCCTGTCAGCCAGCCAGCCATCACTCCCACTTCAGGGTAACTCCTTTTGGAAGGCTCCTCACTTCAGTCCTTACTTCTAATTTGCTGAGGGTTAAGGAAATCATACAGCCAAGATTGTTTATATTGTATCTAAATTAGGAGTAAATTGACTGTGAAGGAGCACCTATGAGACTTTACGTTATGAACCAGAGCTTGGGCACTCGGAGTTTTGATAATATTTTGGCAATTCAGTGGCTGTTTTTACTACAGTCTTGTTGTTGGCTGTGTTCCAGATAATCAAGGCTGCTGGAAAAGTGGCCTCTAGATAAATGAGGCATTTTTTTCATTTATTTTGTAAACATCCCCCCCCGACACCCCATACAACACCTAACACTTTTAAACTCATGACTCAGACCCAATAAGCCTTTGTTGGGGAAAATACACAAAAGTGGAGATACTTTTCTCAACTTTCTATTACAAGAAAATAGCTGAAAGGATGTTTCACAGCACTCTCCAAAAGAAATTGTTTCTGTGCCAAAATCAAACGTGAGATATTTCAACCCAAAATAAAATCTGACAATGCCATGGGTGACTTAATTACAGCTCGTCTACAAGAAAACAGGATGAAGGCAAAAGGGGATTTTTCAGTTGAGCTCTGTTGGAAATCAAATCCAATTCTAATTCTCATTAACTACGTACTGGACCACACCATTTCCAAAATGTACAACACTCCTATCCGAGGCCCAGGTTTTAGTTTTTGGGCTCAGCGCCAGGTGCCTTCCATCACCGAGAAGGAAACCTGGAAGGCCACATCGCAGGCCCTGGAATTAGGCCTAGCTGGTAAATGGACGTGTGTGACTTCACAGGACAAAAATAATAGACTGCCAAACACTTCCAAACTCACTTGTTTGGACTCAAGGTGAGGCCCCAAAATAATCACATACCTGCTTTCCTAGTAGCCTTTGGCCGAGGCTACCAAATCCTTATTAACAGCACACCCATCAGGCCCAGACCTGCCACCCTTCTCTGGTTGCTGTCTCCCCTCCATGCACAATAGAAAGTGTTATTTGGATGACTTGGCCTCCCTCCCCTGATAAATTTGCTGAGTAATTAATCCAGAACTGTCAGCTGATTATTTAACCGCCGAAGCCTCCTGTTCCAGCCTCACCGCTGCACGATGTGGGCAATTGCATCATCCTGAGGCCCGGCTTTCTTTCTCAGGCCCAGCCCTGTCTCTCCCCCAAGGGCTCAGAGAAAAGATGCTTTTTAAGGAAATTGGCTCTCAGGAGCTGTTGTTTCCATGCACTCTATCCTTCCATGGCAATTGTGGCCTGGCAGCAGCCTGGGCAGTGATTTTTGTCCAGCAGCTTCTGCATCTGGCTGTGCGTGAGTGTCTGTGTGTGTGCATGCACACGTGTGTACACATGTGCACAAACATTCCAAAACAGAAACATGGGGCTGGCCCCATGGCCGAGTGGTTATTGAAATTTCATGGCCCAGGGACCGGCTCCATGGTGAAGCAGTTAAGTTCGCACATTCAGCTTCTCGGTGGCCCAGGGTTCACCGGTTCGGATTCTGGGTGTGGACATGGCACCGCTTGTGAAGCCATGCTGTGGCAGGCATCCCACATATAAAGTAGAGAAAGATGGGCATGGATGTTAGCTCAGGGCCAGTCTTCCTCAGCAAAAAGAGGAGGATTGGCAGTAGCTAGCTCAGGGCTAATCTTCCTCAAAAAAAAGAAAGGAAAGAAAGAAAGAAAGATAGGAAGGAAGGAAGGAAAGGAGGGAGGAAGGGAGGGAGGAAGGAAGGAAGGAAGGAAGAAAGAAAGTTCCATGGCCCAGGTTTGTGGGTTTGGATCCCAGGTGTGGACCTGTTCTGCTTGTCAGCCATGCTGTGGAGGCATCCCACATACAAAAAATAGAGGAAGATGGGCACAGATATTAGCTCAGGGCTAATTTTCCTCAAGCCAAAAAAAAGAGGAAGATTGGCAAACGGAAGTTAGTTCAGGGTGAATTTTCCTCATCAAAAAAAAAAAAACAAAAACAGAAGTGTGCTCATGGGCACTTTTTTCTTGACCAGCTCTTGGGACTTCAAACAGCCTCTTAACAACGCCCCCACATACGACCTTCCCCACCCAATCCCTGCTCCTCACACCTACTGGATGAGTCTTTCTGGAACCCGAAACTGAGGGGAGTTGCATCTCTGCTTTGCAGAACCTTTCAGAGACTCAATTTAACTGCCGGCAATGGGGGTTCGGACCCACCGTCTACCTCAAAGCCTCAGTTTCCACGGTCCTCTCTCCCTTTACACTGCTCAGAAAATGCCCACTCACTTTTCAAGACTCAATCAAGACTCACGTTCTCTATAAAACCTTTCCCAACCCCTCCATCCTTCTCCCCACCTCAGCACGTGGAAATGACACCATATTGTGTATTTTGTAAGTCCTAAATCCCTACACAAAGATCTCTATTGGGTGAAAAGCCCCAGCAAGGCAGTACCTCTGCAAGTTATCTTTGTATGTCCAGCTTTTGACCTGAGTACCTAGCGCACAGCAGCACTCGACAAATGTTTGACAAGTGGACAAATGCACCTTTCATCTGGCAAAGAATTCCAGGCCCTTCCTGGAATAAAGGACATGTTAAAAAGAAAAAAGTCTGAGCCCAAGGGGAACTCTCACATCAGGAAAAGTATGCAGAGAGGGATCCTGCTGGGTCCTCCAAGGAATGCACAGAAGTGCCTCCCAAGGGGCCTACTGTGTGAATGCCAACCACACAGAGGGCGCTTACAGCCAGCCAAGACCAGGGCGGAAGGGCCCAGAGCCATTCCAGCTTCTCCCTTCCACCTGCCCTAGCACAGCAGAGCAGGAGGCTAGGACAGGCAGAGGGAGGAGGAGGGAAAGAGCAGACCTTGTGTATACTCCTGCTCAGCCATGGTCCCCAGAGCCTGAGCCAGGCCAGTACTGCAGGAAGGGACGTGAGGAGAGGATTTTAACAGCTGGCTCCCTTTCCTGCTCCTTCTTTTCTGTGTCTGTAGGCTCTCACTCCCCTTTTAAAGCTTACTCCCAGAAATGCATGCGAGAAGAACCCTGCCAGAGCACGCATACCTGCCTTCATCTCAAATCTCAAATCTCTAGTGATGACAATAAAGTATGCTTTATAAAAGGAAATTGCCCCTAACTGGGCCAGACATTGGACCAGACCCTGATAAGACCCCGTGACAGATGAGGTCAGGTGGAGGCAGAGACCACATCAAGAGCCTGCCTGCTCACCACACAGCCTGTCCTGTCCCCACCACCCCGCATCACTAGGCTGTAACAAAGGAGGAACAGCGTTCAGGCAACCCCCCGATACAAAACTGGAAAACACATCCACAAAAGGACAAGTATTTAAAGACAGTGACTATCAAGAAAGAAGCATCAAACTCATAAGCGGAAGAATAAATTGTTCAGAAAAAGAATTAAAAGGAAACAGAAGGAGACTTGAAAACAAATATAATTAATTTTGTACCAGCCACATGTACAAATTCTTTTACGTATAGAAATTTAAAATTATTTAAGCAAAAAGTACCGAAAAGAACAGAAGTAAAATCTTCCAGGTCTAAGAGAGGACAGGCTTTATTTATAAAAGAAGAGGAGGAGGAGGGAGAGGAGGAGGAGAAGAAAAAGAAGGAGACGGAGAAGGAAGAGAGGAGGAAGGGAAGAAGAAAGAACATAAAATTCTATACTCAACTGAACTGCCATTCAGGTGTGAGGGGGAGAAAATGTCCAGTTACGTCATGGTAAATTGGATTACTGTTCTCAGTTCTTTACTCCCTCCCTTGACTATGGGACCAGGAAGAGACTCGTAGCAAAGAAGGAGGAGTAGACACCCTCGCCCTATTGGCTTTGATCTTGGTCATGTGACCTACTTAGGCCAGTGATACTCGAGCAAAGCCTGGGCTGTGTTCGCGGGGTTTGGCCCAGCCTCTCCAGCTCCTGCGGTCGGCCGTGGGAAGAGTGTGCCCCAGGGAGCCACTTCATCCAGGAGGAGACACATGGAACAGAGCCAAATCCAACTTACAGTTGAAGCTAAGCCCAGATAAGCCTGTCCAGAGACAGTCACATTCCAGCTGACCCACAGACCCACAAACAAGCAAAATATATGTTTGTCATTATAAGTCACAGGACTCTGGGTTAATTGTTATACAGCATTAATGCAGCAACACCTGAATAATACACAACACACAGAAAGTTCACTATTCAGGCCCTTTCTCTGAAAGAATTGCTAGAGGATATCCTTCTTCAAAATGTAATACAATCCAAGAGACAGGGAATTTTAAAAAGCGGTAATAAAATATATAGTTACATCTAACTGGCATTGATTTTAAGAAAAATCAACAATAGTCTTTTTTAATAAAGTTTTAATTTTTAATTTATTTATTTTTGAGGAAGATTAGTCCTAGCTAACATCTGCCACCAGTCCTCCTCTTTTTGCTGAGGAAGACTGGCCCTGAGCTAACATCCGTGCCCACCTTCCTCTACTTTATATGTGGGATGCCTGCCACAACATGGCTTGCCAAGCAGTGCCATGTCCGCACCCGGGATCCAAATTGGCAAACCCCAGGCTGCCGAAGCGGAATGTGCAAACTTAACCACTGAGCCACCAGGCTGGCCCAACAATAGTCTTGATGATTATTCCAGATGATCTCAAAATGAGAAGTGGTAATGACAGGAAAAGTGAAGTTAGGGTTTTGTTTTGTTCAGATGGAACAGTAAGGGATGAGGAATAGAGATGTAATTAAATCAACACTGATAGGAGAAAATGTGTCATTGTGCAAATTAAAGCTCTAATCGTAATCACTAGAAAAATATAGACTGGAGATGTGTTACTTTCAATCCATTAGAACAAGAAAGAAAGGAAGAAAACCATCAATCCAACAGAAGGCAAGATTTTTTTAATTAAAAAGGAGAAGAACAGGCAGAATATTAGTGACAAAGCATAGAATATGATGGCAGGAATAAATTCAAAAAGGTAAGTAATCAGTAAAAAGTCAAGGTTAAGTTCTTCTGTAAAGGCAGACATTTGGGAATTATAAGACGCTCCTGAGACAAAATAATGCAAAAAGTATAGAAAGAAAAGATAAAAGCGAAAAAAGCATAGCAGGCAAACACTAAGAAATAGATACTGGAGCAATATTACATCCAGACAACAAGATTTGAAGACAAAAGCATCAAAGAGGACAAACAAAAACTATACTTAATTAGTAAAAAAAGGAAAATCCATATAACAATCATCAACCTGGATGAACCTATCAACTAATTCCAAAGTATTTAATACAAAACTGATAGAAAGGCAAGAAACGGACAAGTCCACCTCACAATGGATATTTTAACACATTTCTTCCAAAACTCAACAGATCGAATAGACCAAAAAACAGGTGAGGGTCTAGAGAATTTAAATAACCTAATGAACAGGAATGGCTTAACGGAGACCTTTGTGTGCAACAAGCAGAAAATATATATTTATTCCAAACACACAAAAATCGGCCACTATCAGGATTAAAGAAAACCTCAAAACATTTCTCAAAGCAAAAATCTCCCAGGGCATCTTCTTTGAACGCAATTCCATAAAATATAAATTAATAGCAAAAAAGAGAGCCAAAAACCCAATTCATCTGAGAACTTTAGAACAACAGAAAAATTCAAACAGACTTGTGAATTATTTTAAAAGAAACACAGAGTAGTGCATGTCAAACCTATAAACTTCAGTCAGAGAGGTATTCTGAAAAAGATTTAGTCTTTAATGCAAATATTAGAACATTTTAAAAATGAAAATGGATGCAATAAGCATTCAACTCAAGAAGCAAGGAAAAAAATAGCAAAGCAAAGAATGAAGTGCAGAATTAGTAAATACAAAAGCATAAACAAGTGAGTTTCTTCATGAAGCCAAAGTTGCTTTTCTTGCAAACCAGATTAATAGCTAGATAAATGACTCTTAAAAAGGAGGGGGGAGTCAAGAATTTAGAATGTAGTTGCCTGTGTTTGTGTGTATGTGTGTAAGCAAATGAATATAAAATTGATGGGGTCTCAAATCTGTGGGAAATTTAATAAATTCTATTGGGACAATCAATAAAGTTTACTGGAAGAAAATTAAGGTTAAATCCCTACCTCACAGCATATATACAAAAATGAATTCCACTGGCACAAAAACAGACACACAGATCAATGGAACAGAATCGAGAGCCCAGAAGTAAACCCACACATTTATGGACAGCTAATATTCGACAAGGGAGCCAAGAGCATACGATGGAGAAAGGAGAGTCTCTTCAATAAATGGTGTTGGGAAAACTGGACAGCCACAGGCAAAAGAATGAAAGTAGACCATTCCCTTACACCATGCACAAAAATCAACTCAAGATGGATTAAAGACTTGAATGTCAGACCCGAAACCATGAAACTTCTAGAAGGTGGTACGCTCTTTGACATCTGTCTTAGCAGCATATTTTCAAGTACCATGTCTGACCGTGCAAGGGAAACAAAAGAAAAAATGAACAAATGGGACTACATCAAACTAAAAATCTTCTGCACAGCAAAGGAAACAATCAACAAAACGAAAAGACAACCTAACAATTGGGAGAAGATATTTACAAACCACATATCAGATAAGGGGTTAATATCCAAAATATACAAAGAACTCATACAGCTCAACAACAAAAAAACCAAGAATTCAATTTAAAAAAATGGGCAAAAGATCTGAACAGAGATTTCTCCAAAGAAGATATACGGAAGGCCAACAGGCATATGAAAAGATGCTCAACGTTATTAGCTATCAGGGAAATGCAAATCAAAACTACAATGAGGTATCACCTCACTCCGGTCAGAATGGCTATAATTAACAAGACAGGAAACAGCAAATATTGGAGAGGATGTGGAGAGAAGGGAACCCTTGCACCCTGCTGGTGGGAGTGCAAACTGGTGCAGCCACTATGGCAAGCAGTATGGACTATTCTCAGAAAATTAAGCATAGATCTACCATGTGATCCAGCTATCCCACTGCTGGGTATTTATCCAAAGAACAGGAAAACACAAAGGCATAAAGACACTTGCACCCCTATGTTCATTGTGGCATTATACACAATAGCCAAGACTTGGAAGCCACCTTGGTGCCCATCAAGGGACGAATGGATAAAGAAGATGTGGTATTTATACACAATGGACTACTACTCAGCCATAAGAAACGACAAAATCTGGCCATTTGTGACAACATGGATGGACCTTGAGGGTATTACGCTCAGTGAAATAAGTCAGAGGGAGAATGTCAAATACCATATGATCTCACTCATAAGTAGAAGATAAAAACAAAGACAAACAAACACGTAGCATTGGAGACTGGATTGGTGGTTACCATAGGGGAAGGGGGGAGGGGGGCGGGCAACAGGGGTGATTAGGCTCACATGTGAGGGGATGGACTATAATTAGTTTTCAGGTGGTGAACATGACGTGATCTACACAGAATTCGAAAGATATTACCATGTACATCCAGGGGAAAAAAAAAAGAAATTAACATTTGGTAAATTAGAATTGAGCTGTATGATATGCTTCTGTCAGTTTTGTTCCTGATTATGAATTCCAAATGTATTACTACCTTAAATTAAATTCTATATTACATATATACACATGTGTGCAAAAAAAAGAGAAAGAAATTCCAAATGAATCAAAAAACAAACATAAAACACACACTATAAAAGCATTACAAAAAATATAAGATAGCATTTTTGTGAATTCAGGGTAGAGTAGAAGTAAAATGCAAGGGCTATAAAGAAAAGGACTACATGCTTTTTTTTTAATTGTGTACAACCATCACAAAAATACAGGTTAAAAACAGCAGATTGGAACAAAATATTTGCGAAGTGCATGAAAGATAAAGAATTAGCATCCAGAATTATAAACAATTTAATAAGAAAAAAGGAACGACCCCTTTTTTTAAACAGGAGGACGTGGATAGACAATCTACACAAGGAGAGCTACAAATAGGCACTCAGTATGTAAAAGGATGCCAGCCTCGCCAGTCTTTGCACGGAGCACTGCCACCACCACCTGGCTGTGGGGAAGAGAGAGAGCAAAGATGAAAAGCACAAAACCTTTCACTTGACCCCTTTTAGGACATTCGCAAAGTGGCAATGGAGAAAAAGAACTTCGGTGTGCTAAAAGGAGGCATTATGCCAGGACGTCTCCCACCAAAATTTGATTCGTGACTTAAAGGGCCTCTCTGATCCACCACAAGCTGTGGCTCCGAATTTCTGGAACTTTGAGAGCAGCACAAATTCCTTTAGGTCTCCGTCTGCGCCATAAATGCGATCAGACTCTGTTTTTCTTTTTGGATCACACATTCCGCAGCGAGGCTCACGTATAATTACTCTTGAAAACTCACCCACGTGAAAATCAGGCCACAACGTTTTTTCATGCAAAAAGCACCCAGTCCTTCCCAGGGTTGCAACATGAAACCTAGTCAACGTCTTAGAAACCACAGACCCGGGCTTGCCCACAAAAACACCACTCCCTGGGGCCCAAGCCCACTGAGCCCTGGTAGAGAGCGCTCAATCATGGGATGCATTAAGAGCTAAGCATAAGACGCGGAATTAATAGCTAACAATTAAGAGAACATCAGCGGACATGGGCCAGGCCAGGGGAAGACATGTTAGTTATATCAGGACTTCCCATGTCATCTGAGGACACAGCAGCCTGTCCTGGAGACCAGCCCTTACCTTCAGGAAGTCCTGCAGTTAACCATCCTATTTGTTTTTAATTGTGGTAACATACACATAACACAAAATTTACCGTCTTAACCTCTTTTACATGTACTGTCAGTAGCATTAAGTACACTCACCTTATGAACGTTCTCCACCATCCACAGAACTCTTTTTATCATCTCATTTGAAACTTTGCACCCATTCTGCAATAACACCCTAAACCCTCTGTCCCCAGCCCCTGGCAACCACCATTCTGCTTTCTGTCTGTATGAATTTGACTACGCCGGGTACATCATTTGACTGGAATTCTGTGTTTGTCCTTTTGTGTCTGGCTTATTTCACTTAGTATAATGTCCTCAGAGTTCCTCCATGTTGTAACATGTGTCAGAATTTCCTCCTTTTTTAAGGCTGAATAATATTCCATTGTATGTCCATACTACACTTTGTTTATCCACTCATCTGTCATGAACACTTGCTTCTACCTTTTGGCTATTGCAAAAGGCATCCAGAATTCCACAGGCTCCTAGTAACCCAGTGCAAAGCCTTGCAGTGAGCTTCATTTTCCCCAAACTAGTCTCGTGTCTAACGTAAACCCTTTGTGCTGTATCTTAAGGCCATCCCTTCCATGTGCTCAGTGAGGGCTCTGCCTCGGCTCCACCATGTATGAGCTGTAGGACTTTGAGCAACACCCTTCACCCTTCCACACAGCAGTTTTCTCCTTAGTAAAGGGGAAATATCTTGCAGAGCTTTAGGGAATATTAAGTGAGCTAAAGCGTGGAGAGCTTGGCCCCGAGCCTGACACATGGTAGGAGAGCGATATTGGTATCATTCTGAAATAAGCATGCTTCGTAGATTTAAAAATTGTCAATCTTCTGGGTCCAGCCTTTGGCAGAGTGGTTGAAGTTCCACACACTCGGCTTCCTCCACCCAGGTTCTCTGGTTCGAATCTCAGGTGCAGACCTACCCCTCTCATCAGCCATGCTGTGGAGGCACCCGACATACAAAATAGAGGAAGATTGGCACAGATGTCAGCTCAGGGCTAATCTTCCTCCCACAGAAAAAGAGGAAGATTGGCAATGGATGTTAGCTCAGGGGCAAATCTTCCTCACCAAAGGAAAAAAAAAATTGTCAATCTTCTGTCTTCAGTCTTAGTTCTTTTAACTCTTCTAGATGATTCGTATTTCCTAATCGAGCCCCTGTGTGTGTGTGTGTGTGTTCACTGAGTCAACTTTCACACACAAAGATGCCAGCTGAGTTACCCACACATCCTTCTGCAGAACAGCTCAGGGCAGAGAAGTGGGGTCATGCTATGACAACCAGTCTGGGGATGCAGATGGGCATCATTTTAGCCCCTAGGGGCTGGGTTCTAGACCCACATCTCTTTGCATCTCACCACCTAAGCATCTAGAAACACACTCTTGACCAATGCGGAACCGAAGGGACCAAGAAACCCCTGACTCCACTTTGGGACAAGGTTTTCCATGTGCTGAGGAGGCTCTTGAACCCAAGGTCAACTCAGCACCAGCTCTTCCAGCTCCCATTAGATGGCCCTCTCCTCAATTGCCCCCATTTCTGGCTATGTTTGCCCCTTTTTACAGCCAAATTAAACAAACGAGCAAAAAATACTATTTCTTCTCGGCCCAGAGCAGCCTGTGCAATCCCACCTCTGGCAAATTCGTTCCCGTATTCAATACACAGCCGTGTAATGAGTGCACAGATTTGCCAAGCACTGTGTTGGGGGCAGCCACAGGCTGCTGTCTGTCAGTGGCCTCCCTTGCTTTTCTGCTGGGCTCTCACCTTCTCCTCCAGGGCCTTCCTGTAAGGCCCACCTATTGCAATAACAAATTAGGTGCAGCTTTTCACAGTACCTCCCCCGCCCACAGCCCCGGGCTGAGAACCCACCCTGCTCCAGGCACCTCGTCCCTGGCTCATCTTTAAGATGGAGATACTACTGGGAAGGACCAACAGGTTAGTTAATAAGCGGACCGGACCGTGTCCTGTCAGACTGACTGTCCTCTGGTGAATGGAATCATGGAAGACGTTGCTTTGTGGGGTAAACAACCTGGGGCTTGAATTTCAACCAACTTCCCCACTTACTAGCTGTAGGACAATGATGGGGGGGCGGGGAGGCCGGGGCCTGCCCTGCTCACACCACTCCCCCAGGGGCTGGGGGCTCTGTGACCTGTTCCCCGGCCCTAGTGCATGGAGCGTGGGGAGAAACACCCAACCCACCACCCTCACAATATAGTAAGACAGCCAGTGGCAAACCCTCTATTTCTCTTAATGAAGTGTTTTTGTTTCAAACTTGGGGTCCCAGTACAATTCCAAGCTCTATCTACTTCTGAATTCAGATTCAGGAATTCCTGAAAACCTCATATATACGTGTAAATGCAGGACCATAAGATTCCTCTCCTGGAACAGGCAGCTTGAATGGCACATCTCCCAGACAGGGAGCTCCCGGCCCCCCGTCCTGCTCCCAGCAGCATTCTAGCCAGAGGGCCTGGCACTCTGCTGCTGAGGTCCCAGGGGTTCCCTGGTACCTGCTCCTCCCATGGCCTGCTCATTTTAACTTTTCCCAAGATCCTGGAAATGAGTTCCGCAGCCCTCCAATAAATCCCTGTTTATTGCCAGAGCCATAAGAACCTTAACTTAATATACTGTGTGATCTTAGGCCAAGCAGTCAGCCTGTGTGAGCCTGCGCGATGGAGACAGAGCACCCAGCACCAGCCTGGCCCTCAGCAGAAGCCCCGTAAAGAGTAGCAACTCTCCCTGCCCGGTGACACAGAGGTTGAGAGGGCATCAAAAGTGGAGGGGGCAAGATGAGAAATAGAGAATGTGCGAATCTGGAGTGATGGGCAGGCTGGAGCGGGTAGGGCCAAAAGACTGGCTTTACTCAGTTTCCACTTCTGCCTCAGACCACCATCCCTGATCCCCACTCCCAACACGCACCCCAACATTATCTACTCTGATGATCTCAAAAACCCTCTGTACCGGGGAATATCGGTGCATCTCTGCACACAGGGTCCCATGTGCACCCGCCATCTACTTTCTTTGTAGCCCCTGTATGACGATGATGATTACGATGGTTTGGTAGGACAGTAATGGTCCCTCAAAGATGTCCACCTTCGCCAGAACCTGTGAATGTGGCAAAATGTGATTAAGGTTGCAGAAGAAGGAATTAAATTTCCTAATCAGCTGTAAGGGAGATTGTTCTGGATTATCCAGATAGGCCCAATGTAGTCACATGAGCTATTAAAAACAAAAGAGGGAGGCAGCCCTGATGGCCTAGCGGTTAAGTTCAGTGTGCTCGGCTTTGGCTGCAGGGGTTCAGTTCCTGGGCACAGAACTACACCACTCATCTGTCAGTCGCCATGCTGTGGTGGCAGCTCACATGGACGAACTCCAGAAGAACTTACAACTATACACAACTATGTACTGGAGCTTTGTGGGGTTAAAAGAAAGCAAAAAAGGGAGATTGGTAACAGATGTGAGCACAGGGTGAATCTTCCCCTGCAAAAAAAAAGAAGTAAATAAAAATAAAAGAGGGCGGCAGAAGAGTTGATCAGAGATGTGATGTGGGGGACTCAACCCGCCAGTGCTGGCTTTGAAGATGCAGGAAGTGGGTCACAAGCCTAGGAATGCAGCAGCCTCTGGAAGCTGGGAATGGCCCTCTGTTTACAGCCAGCACAAAAACAGGGAGCTCAGTCCTACGACCACAAGGAACTGAGTTCTACAGACAACCCAAATGAGAAAGGAAGCAGATTCTCCTCTAGAGCTTCCAGAAGGGAATGCAGCCTTCTGACACGTTGATTTTCACGTGGTGAGATCCACATGGGACTTCTGACCTCCAGCTGTTAGACAGTAAAGTTGAGTTGTTTTAAGTCACTGAGTCTGTGGTGGTTTGTTACAGCAGCAACTGAAACTAACATAGATAGTCATAATGCACACGTTGCATCAGGCCCGTGCTGACTGTTCTATACGTATGGCCATATTCAATCTTCACTATAGCCCTGTTAGGTAACAACTATTGTCATCATCTCCATTTGGTAGAATGGGAGAGAATGTCAGAGAGAAGCTATGTCCCTTTCCCAAGGTCACACAGCCACTAAGTAGGGAGTTGGAATTGGATTCTGAACGACCAGACTCCAGAGGTTGTCCATTAGCTACTATGCAATTGTGCCTCTGAGGTCCCAGGGCCCAGCACAGAGCCACTAGATGACTGTGCTCCCCAAAAGCACACACATACACACACACACACACTCATGCACACACAGAGTAGTAACTTCCTGGCCAACTTTTGCTGCTCCGTTGTTGTGCTGACTGCCCCTGAGGACCTTTTTACAGGACTGTATGCTCCTGTGGTTTGGTTATGAGATCACTTAGAACTTTCTGGTTTTCTAGGAAAGAGGGTCTCCAAGTTCAGCAGCCACTCCAACAGGAAAAAGCACCACATGGAAAGATGTTGCGTCATTTAAGAAAGGGTTAGAACCAAAGTCCACACCCACTGCCACTCTCTGCCATGGGAGAGCAAACCCACTGGCTCAACCACACTAATCTTCTTAAGAATCCTTTAAAAAAAAAGTCAAGCAAACCATAGACAAATCTAGGCTAAAAAGTCTTTGGTTAATGGAGAGGAGAAAAAGAATCGTTAATCAGCAGTGTGGTCTCTTTTACGCTCTGATGAAGATCAAGATGACAAACATCACAAAATTGTGAATTGACACAAAGGAGGCACAATCTGACGTTTCTCTGTCACTAATTCTCAGAATTCTAAAATAGAATAACAATCACCATAATACACGATGGTTTTACAGACCGTGATCTACTGAATTACAAAAGGGGTTTCACCCAACGTCAATCCCTCAATGACTTTTCGGTTTTCATATTTGG
This sequence comes from Equus caballus, assembly GCF_041296265.1. NCBI lineage: Eukaryota > Metazoa > Chordata > Mammalia > Perissodactyla > Equidae > Equus > Equus caballus. The sequence continues at coordinate 30,173,139 of NC_091698.1, forward strand.
TGTTATTTCCTCCTTTTGCAAAGAGCAGACATGACACAGCAACATGACCCAGGGAGGGACCTTCATTTTCTATGAAGACCCGTGCCTGAGCCCCGCCAGATCGCTATCTTCCCCACAGGGCTTTGCTGAGGTCTCCAAAGGAAACGTCTCTTTTTATTTAAAAGAAGTAAATCTGCAATTTTGTGAAATGTAGGCAATCCCAGGAATGAAGACTCTTTCAGTTCAGAGAATAACAAATTAGCCAAGAGCTCCGAAAAGAGTGTAATGGTTTTCCACGAGACCCATGCCAGCAACCTCAGCTGGGAACCCCGGGCAAGAGAAGAGACAGCTTTTGCACTTACATTCTTCCTGTGATTCCTGAAGGAAAGAGAAATCACAGTTTGACTTGTTACTCAAACATCTCTAGGCCAAGAAGAAAAGAGGAAATGGATACTAAATACTTATGATGTCTCAGAGGCTATAGAAATAACAACCACTAACGTGTATTAAATTAGGTACTCTACTATGCCCGTTACACGCATCATCTCGTTTATTATTCACAGCAATGACAGAAGTCCCCAGTGTGCAGATGGAGAAGCAGAGGCCAAGAGAGATTTCTGTCCCAAAGTGCCTTAGTTAGTGAACCATGAAGACCCGATTTGAAGCCAGGGGCCAGAAGCTTTCCTACATATCCATGGCTGGAATTGTTACAGAGGAGGAATCTTTGTCACCAATTTACCGAGGAGTCCACCAAGTGTCGCCCATCTGGAGGGGATGGAGACAAGGTTGAAAACCATGTTGTCTTTTCCCCAAATGAAATAGATTAAGGAAGATGGGTTGAATGTAGGAAAAGGCTGCCATTGAAAGGACTTCCTACTTGAAAAGTAAGCTATGGGCAGCCATGGGTTTACCCCATGGTAGGCTGAGTGGGTGGTGTGGTCAGTCTCAAGCTTTCAATGGACTGGAACAAGGAAAAGGCAAGAAGCTCAAAGAGGAACAGCTGCTGCTGAGGGCTGCGGATAAGGGGCTGGTGAGCTCTGCTGGGCGAGCTGACAGAGCCCAGGCAGGCCTCGCATACACCTGCACACAGCGCTCTCCCAAACAAGCAGGCCCTCCTCTCGCACAGGAACCTATTTGCCTTCTGAGTATGAGGACCTGGCGTCCAGAACTGGGAATGCAGAGCACAGGAGCAGGGGGAGGAGGGCTGAGCCAAGCACCTTCCTCCCTCTCCCCATTTTCTTTCTCCATAAGTTAGTAGCTTACTCTCAAGGATGAGTTTTTAAGCAGTTCTGGTTCCCTTCCTTTTAAAAACAATTTCTTTCCATCACTAAATGTAAACCACATCTTGAGGAGGGAAAGAAGTCTCCACTCGATGAGAAGACTGTGCCAGAGAGCTTCTGTTGTCCCAGAAACAGCATAGGACCACCATTCCTTCACTCACGACTCACTGAGTGCCCGCCATGCGTCAGCTGTTATACCAGGCACTGGGGAGTCGTGCAAAGGTGAAGAAGACAGCACACATGAAGATAACTCTAAAGGGGTTGACTTGGAGCTCTGGGAGCAGGAAATGTGTGATTTGAGGTGGCGCAGGGCAACTGGCATCATTTCCTTACTCCTACATGTGAGGAAATCATGGAGAAAAACTTGCAAATTAGGCAAGGCGGTTCTGTCTGGAAGCTCTGAGACAAGCTGAGAAGTCACCAGGATGGTTGACTTCTGAGCTCTGAGCACAGAGATAGTTTGTTTCCAGACATCTCACAGACCAGTAGAGCCGGAAGATCTAAAGATGTTCCACACCAATGCCTTCCTGCCTCATGTGCAGAAAATGACCTGAAGGAAGTGACCCCAAGAGAATTTCAGGGACCTGTTCCAGAAAATCAGACGCGTGTCAGATCAAAAGGGGAAGCCCACTTATCTTCAATTTGGTCTGATTGTCCATTTGGTTGGATTCATCACTCATTCATTCATTGAACCATTTACCGAAACATTTTGTTGAAACATTTACAGAGCACTAATTCTATGCCAAGAACTGGGCTTGGCTCAACATTTCTCTAGAACAAAAGGATTTAAGTTTCAAATGAGAATGAATTTTATTACTGCTATTTCAAATGTATTAATCATTACAAGTGTTGCAATTTCGCAAATCATTTTGTCATTTGGTAATTCCCTGCTTTGATCTCAATCTAACCACCTTCTGGTGGAAGGACCCAAGGGAATACGTGTAGAGCCTTGACAGAGTCTTCTATGATATACATACTACAGTAAAATTACAAAAAGCCACAGCCCAAAAAAAGTCCCAAAAGCAGCCAAAGCGGGGAAGACACATACCTTCAAAAGAGCAACGATGAGACTGATAGTTAACGTTCTAATAGAAACCGTGGAAGTCAAAAGCAATGAAAAGATTTTCAAGTGCTAAAAGAAAATAACTTACGACCTAGAATTCTGTACCCAGCGGACTATCTTTCAAAACTGAAGGCATAATAAATACATTTTCAGACTTCAGTTCCCTCCAACAAAAACCTGAGAGTATTCATCAAAAGAAAACCCATACTGGGGGCCAGCCCTGTGGCTGAGTGGTTAAAATTACACACTCTCTGCTTTGGCGGCCCAGGTTCACAGGTTTGGACCTCAGGCGCAGACCTACTCCACACATCAGGCAAGCTGTGGTGGCATCCCACACACAAAAAAGAGGAAGATTGGCAATGGATTTTAGCTTAAGGCAAATCTTCTTCATCAAAAAAAGAAAAGAAAACCTGTACTGAATGATATACTCAAAGAATTCTTTAGCAAAAGGAAAATGATGACCCTGCCAAAAAGAAAAGAAAAGAAAACTACAGAAACAAAGAAGAGCTAGGGAAAAGACATATATGTGGGTAAATGTAAACAAATATTGGTTGTACAAAATAATAATGATGACATACTGAAACTATAATATATCCAGACTTAAAACACATGATTGCTATAATAGCACAAAAGGCATGAGAGGGGAAACAGTGTTAAAGTGTTCTAAGGTAACAACTTTGTCTGAAAAATGATAAAAATGTTCATTTATATTCAAGGGTAAAATGCCAAGAATATAAAACTAAGAAGCTAACGGACAAGGGAAAACTGGATAATAAAAATCTTTGATTAATACAAAAGAAGGCAAGAAGGGAGAGACAAAGAAACACAAAATAGGCAACACAAGTAGAAAACAAATTATGAGATGGACATCATTATATAAAATGGAAATGTTCCAAATAGAAGAATGAGGTAACATTAACAAAATGGAGGGGTAAAGACCTCCAAAAGTTTGTCCCTCCATAAAAGCAATCAGAAATTGGCAAATTTTCTCAAAATCAACTTTTTCAGAACTTTGAAAATTAACCAAAGACTTGTAGCAACCCAGGGAGCATTTAGTCAAGAAAATTGACTAAATCTTATGAAGTAAGGAAACAAAAAGTATCCTATTGGAAAAGAAGAAGTGAAAGTACCTGTATTTGCAGGTGACATGATCTATATAGATAGCTAGATAGAGACAGAGATATACGATATATAGAGACCTATGGAGATGTATCTAAAGAATCCATAACAGCAACAAATCTATTAAAACGAATAAATGAGTTCAGCCAGGTTATAGGATACACAATCAATATTCGAAAATCAGTTGTATTTCTAAACCCTAGCAATGAACAATTTGAAAATGAAATTAAGAAAACTATCCCATTTACAATTGTATTAAAAAGAAAAATACAGAAGAAAAAAGTTAATCAAAAAAGTACAAGACTTGAATACTGAAAACTCCAATACTTTGTTTAACAAAATTAAAAATCTAAATAATGGAAAGACATTCCATGTTCATGGATAGGAAGACCTAAGGTTAAGATGGCAACGCTGGGGCCAGCCCCTTGGCCTCGTGGTTAAGTTCAGTGTACTCTGCTTCAGCAGCCTGGGTTTGGTTCCCGGGTGCAGACCTACACCACCCATCAGTGACCATGATGTGGTAGCAAACGCCGTGAGAAATAGAGGAAGACTGGCACAGAGGTTAGCTCAGGGCTAATCCTCCTCAAGCAAAAGGGAAAGATTGACAACAGATGTTAGTTCGGAGCGAATCTTCCTCAGCCAAAAAAAAAAAAAAAGATGGCAATACTCCTCAAATTCATCTGCAGAGTCAACGCAATCCCTATCAAAATTCCAACTGCCTTTTTTACAGAAATAAGCAAACTGATCCTCAAATTCGTATAGAATTACAAATGACTCAAAATAGCCAAAACAATCTTGAAAAAGAAGAACGAGTTTGCAGGACTCACGCTTCCAGATTTCAAAATCTATAAAGCTCTACAAAAGAAGCTACAGTAATCAAGACACTGTGGTATGGGTATAAGAATAGACATATAGACATAATGATCAGGGGAATAGGACTGAGGGTCCAGAAACGAACCGAACAGTTCCTGTAGTATCATAAACCCAAACGTGAAAGGTAAAGCAATAGAGTTTCTAGAAGATTACATAGGAGAATAATTCTATGACCTTGAGCTAGGCAGAGATTTCTCAAATAGGACAAAAAATCATGAATAATTATATGAAAACCTTGCCAAATTGGACTTCATTAAAATTAGGCATATCTGTTCAGGAAAAAAATACGATCAGAAAGTGAAAAAGCAAACCACACACTAGGACAAGGTAACTACAGCAAATACATCCGGCAAAGGACTCATATCCAGGAGGCATGAAGAAAATCTCCAAATGAGATAGGCTGACGAGCCTATTTAAAAACTGAACAAATAATGTAAACAAGCGCTTCACAAAGGGAGATATCTAAGTGTCCAACAAACATTTAAAGAGGTGCACAACATTCTTAATCACCAGAGAAGCGCAAATTGAAGATGCAATGAGATACCATGACACACGCTCCAGAAAATAAACTAATACTACCAAGTGTTGGTGAGAATATGAGCAAAGGAATATTCGTATACTGCTAGTGTGGAACATAAACTGGTTCAACTTCTTTGCACAGCTGTTAGGCAATATTCACTGAAGCTGAACATACGCATAGCTTATGACCGACCGATCAATTCCACTCCCCCCGATGCCTACCCAGCAGAAACGCGTATGTGTGTTCACCTAAAGACATGTTCAAGGCAGCATTATTCATGACAGTCCAAAACTGAAAACAACTCAAACATCCAGCAAGAGAGAACGGATAAATAAATAGAACACATGAATAAATTAACACAATGGAGCTGTATACGGCAAGGAAAAATAACGTGGCAGAATCTCACAGACAGAATATCAAGCAAGAGAAGCCAAGCTGGAAAGAGTGCCCACTGCCTAGTTCCATTACCAGTCTATGGTGAGGGAGGTAAGACTAGTGATTTAGTGATTACCTTTGGAGGAGGTGATGCTGGAGGAGAGACAGGAAGGGAGCATAACTCAGCACAATGCACACGTTGTTCCCTATGTATGTTACAGCTCAATTAAAAGATTCGCCATAAAAGCATTGGAAAGGCCATCCAGAAACCACCAGGAGGAGGGGGAGTGAAATGCAGCGCAGGTGAGAGTGAGGCTGAGCAGAACCTGCGAGCAAAGTCAAGAAGCACGACCGAGATTCCCCTCTCATCAGCTCTGCCAGGAGGGATCAGGGCTGGTCCCGCTGAGACAGAGCAGCTGCTTCTCTGAGTATCAGAGACAGACCACTGAGAAGAGCTGACTCGGGCCACATGGAAAACTTTATCTCGTCTGCCTCCTCCCCATAGCTTTGAACCATCTCCAACTCCTTTCTTTCTGATAGCACAAAAGGAAGGAATGTGCACACACGGAATTGACTCAGAAGTGTCTCTGAAGATGACCAGGGAAAAATCCCAGGCAGCTTTTGGAAGGCAAGTGTGCAACATTAAACCCCAACACACAATTCCGCTGCTCTTGAATCTGTCACAGCCACTTCCACATACTGCTCACCAGCACCGTGGAGTGTGTGCCACGTGTCCACCAGTGTTCTTCCCACTCGATATGTATATGAAATGGTTTAATCCTCCCAATAAACCTATGAAGCATATTTTACCATCATCATCCCCAATTATGGATGCAAATACGGAGATACAAAAACATAGGCACCTTGCCAAGCCCCCACCACTAGTTAGTGGTGAAGCTGGGATTTGAGCCCCGTGCTTCACCTCTGCACCACACCACCCCCTGGGAACACAAGTCCGGGTGGCCTCTACAGAGGACTAAGGTCAGCTTCTGCACGCCTGGGGTCATTTCCAGAGAAATATTCTTAAAGACTTCAAATCCAATGCCTATAATCCATGCAGGGGGTAAAATGAATGTTCCAGAGAAAGGCGCTGTGCTTCTAAGCCCGATTCCTCGTAGAGACATCACTTTGTTAGTAGAAAGACTAAGGTCAAGCTTTTCAGGGAAATGACCACAAACACACAATTTCATCAACTATTAATGAGGTCGTGTTCAGGAGATTCTCAGACTCTTTGGAAAGTTTCATTCAACCCGAGCCTCGAGTCCTGCTCTTTGTTCTATAAAACTGAATCTCCACCAGCCCTGCAAAAGGGTCTCCCCTCAGGGCCAACTTTTCCAGGGCAGACTGTTGTCAGTAAGGAGAAGCGTCCGCGTTGGTGTTTCTGACCGCTACTGCAGGTAGCACCCGTGGGACCGAGGCTCCTGGTCCGTGAAGCCACAGCCCCTGGAAGCAGCTCCAGGGAGACCTGTCCCCCTGGCTGGTGCTGTTCAGACCCCCCCTCTCTCCTCTCTCTCTGGAGCATTCCAGAAGCGGGCTGACGGATGGGGCTTCACGTGAGCGTTCTTTGCTTGTTCTAAGGACTAGAATGTGAGGACACGGATGTAGACGGCCTGGGGATCCCATCCTAATCACTGGGCCCCGAACTGTTCCAAATTGGGAAGGCCTGCTTTCGCGTATAGCTGCTTCCTGTCCAGAAGGGACCTCGTCTTCATCATTTATGGGGATTTCTAAGACATCAGTTTCAACAGTGGTAAAGAGGTGAACGAGCAATTTGGAACATGTTATGAATCAGTTGTGCCACGGTTAGCAAGCCCGTTATTTTCTAGCGCATGGTCTGTTAACACGTCTCCTAAGTCACTCACAGACACTCTTTTTTGTTTACAACTGATGGAATTGACTCCTTCAAAAAGCACAGCTACAAAGGGAGCCAACACTTTTTATGCTAAAGCTGAAAGTCCTCAGTCCCACTGGGACAAAAAGGAAATTAAAAGGGATAATTAAAAGGGTTGCTAAAGTGGGGAACTGGTGAGGCTGTGCCGTAAGTGGAAGGATGCTGCTCCTTCCAGAATCGCCGTCCCAGAGAAGGGACTACGGGTCTTCACTGTTGGTGCACGTCCATATCCCTTTCCAGATCATTTCTACAAAATCTCATGTCTCGACCGTTACGGTACAAAGTTCTGTGTAAATGGAAAATATCCAAAACAACACAAGACATACAACAGTCACTGCTCTGATTTCTAATAGTTCCGTTAATCACAATATCTCACCACGAGGCACAGATACGGCTACAGAGTTCCCACTCCTGTAATCCCCTTAGAGGACACCCACCTCCCGCCCCGGGAGAACTCCAGCCACCCTGAATCCCAAACCATGAAAAAGAAGGTAAATCGTGACCTCGTCTTTGAACTTTCCTCCCCACACCCCTTGCTCTGGCAGTGGTGACCCAGACGAGCATCAAGTTCTTGGGGCAACTGTGGAAACACGGTCCCAAGGGCGGAGCGTCTGCTCGGCTGGCTACCCTCAGACAGCTGGCATTGAAGGCCTCTCCCTAAAACCAGGGCAGTGGTGGGTGGGGGAGCTCCGGGCAGGCTGACCAGCAGCCCAGGGAGCAGAGACGCATGAGCCCAATCCCAGCTTCCCTGCTCACAGCTGGGTGACCTCAGAGAGGCTGCTCAGCCTTTCTGAACCTCACTTTCCTCACCTGTAAACCCAGCTAGTTAGATCTATTGACTGGGTTGTGGTGAGATTTAAATAAATTAGCATACTGAGCCTAGCTCCATGACTAGCATAGGTACACCACTCTGACATCTGAGGCGGATATAGCCAGAAACTATATCCCATCAGATGGCTCCACCCTGGGAGGGAGGGACCTGCCTGGGGATGCTTCTAACGGTTCACAACCCTCACCAGCTCTCCCCTTACCCCCTCCCACCCACCACTCTCCATCTCCAATGAGGGAAACCAGAGCTCTGGTATTTCTTTCTGTTCAAAAATAATGTTTCGGGTCTGCTGGTGGTATAGTGGCTGAGTTCGCACACTCCACTTTGGTGGCCCGGGGTTCATGGGTTCAGACCCTGGGCGCGGACCTGCACACCGCTCATTAAGCCATGCTGTGGCAGCAGCCCAGATACAAAACAGAGGAAGATTGGCACAGATGTTGGCTCAGGGCCAATCTTCCTTACACACACACAAAAATGATGTTTCAATGATCGTCAAGCGCAGCTAATTCTTAAGCCTAATGACAGGAAAATAATGGCCAGAATACACACGGATGTGCTCTCTGCTGTCCCTTGGTGATAAGCTCAGGCCACTCTGCTTAGTTTCTAGAGCAGCCTGTCATCCAGGGACACGGCTTCATAGCGTCTGCTCCATCTCTCCCTACGCAGACATTGGCCATCAACCTTGGACATTTCATTCATCATTGGGTTTCTCTCTGAACTGTCTTTGCTCTTCTTTGATTCTACTTTGCTCCAACTTTTGGTGAACAAAAGTTCCATGTTTTTAGAAAGGAAAGAGAAGTCAGTCAACCTGAGGGAACAGTTTAGAGGTGTTTTTACCAAAATCCAATCAATATAGACTGCAAAACATAAAGATCGTTAAGGCTTACCACCAGAAGAGAAAAAAGAAAATCTAAGGATGCAACTGGCAAGACTCTGAAAAGAGTTTTTCAAGCTCCTCCACCCCTGAGAGTCTTCAGGTGGGGAAGAGGTTTACAAATTTTGTTAAAGACCAATTCCTTTAAAAAACGATGCCTGAGCTGTTTCCTTCCTTCTGTTGATGCTTATCTATGCTATGGATTAGTTGCTCTCCCAAGAGTCTTGCTCCGGGATATTATGTTCTGTACTAGTTTTTAAGCAGCTTCCACCCAGCACAGTATCTGCTACTGGGGTCACCGGTGAACCAGCGATGGGCTCGGCCCACCACAGTACGAGACCCACGGGCCTGCCACCTCCAAGAAGGCGCTCAGCTTTCTACATGGCCCAGGCCAGTTCCGACCCAAACCTTCATATGGAGCCTGAAAGTACAAGCATTTCTGGGTGGATTCATGTTTACTGTTGATGAGACAGTGGTAAGGGTTGGGAACAAGGGTGCAGGGGGCTGTGTTGGAGAAACACGAGATAGGGAGGTCAGCCTCTCAGAGAGACAAAATGGAAAAGAACAATCTCTTCCTTTTATGACCATCCATGCACCTAGTCCACTTTCCAGCCCAGGGGACACGATATTGTCACCCACTAAAGGGGCAAGGAAACGTATGGGTTTCCTTGACGAGGGAGCTCCGTGAGGTTCCCAGGGGTGGTGTGAGGACCGGAGAGGACATGTTCCCTGCTTGCCACCCGGGTTTCGACAGAAAAAGGACAACAGACACGACTTTGCCCTTTGTTTTCCAAGCAAGGGTTAATAAAAATAATGACTGAAAATTTCTCTGCCAAATCCGCAAAACACAGCCTCAGCCTGAGACCAAATGGTTTCAATTCCCTGCTCCCACTCCTCCCTCCTGCCTTCAAGATAATTCCGGGCAGACGAGCCGGGCCGAGAGCAGTCAGACGTCCTCAGGCCTCCATCCTCCCACAGCCCGCAGACGAACCTGCTCTGTTTTTCTTAGGATAACCTTGCCGCGCTTCTCACTTCTGCTCTGTTCACCTTATTTGAATGTTTCTTCATTTTATTATCAGCCACAGGGCAAAGGTCGTAATGTTTCCTCCTGGAGGGCCATCACCATAGCTCCCGAGTTACCAGGGGACCATCCCTTACTCCTGGGCGGAGAATGACCAGGACACCCATGGCCGGTGCTGAACCAGGCCAAGGAGGACGTGTGTCTCTCATCCAGAAGATTGGGGGTTTTCTCTCTCTCTCTCTCTTTTTCTTTTTTAATGCTTTCCAGATGTCTTATACCATATCCACCCTGCCCTTTCTGTTCGGGCTTCTCTACACCAGCCTTCAGTTGTTAATAAAGCTAGTTTCCCCTCAACTCTTTCTTACCTTGTTTTCAATTCCATGGATTCAGGCACAACTGGACTCCAGCCCAGCTGCCTCAGAGACCCTAGGAAACTTGCTCAGCCCCTAAGCCTCAATCTTCTCAGCTGGCAAACAAGGATGATAGAGGTGTTCCTTCCTCCAGTTGTTGCCAGGGAGAAAGGACGCTGGGCATGGAAAGAGCTGACACAGGTCCTAGCACGCAGTGAGTGCCCAGTCGGCAGCGTCACTGCTGGTGGTCAGATCATCCGTTTCATGGACAGCGAGTACTGGAAAACAGAAGAATAAATGTCATTGGATTGAACTCTGTCAATTTCCAAGGAGGAACCAAGGCCCAGAAATGGGAAATTCACTTTCCAAAGGTACTCAGCACCTCTGGGCACAGCTGGGATCAGAGGCGTCTTCTCCAGACACGCTTGCTCTCTCTGTTGACCAGGCCGCATGAGGGTCTGTGGCTCTGCTTCTCTTTGGACGGCCCCGGGGTTCCTGCGCCAACGGCCTCAGCAGTGAAATCGCGCAGGTGAGGATGAAGTAGGAGAAAAATCTGGTCGGACTTGACACATATTTTACATCCAAGGGATACTTCTGAGAACAACTGTGAACCCAATTTCCTAAGAATGAAATACGGCAATGTGTTTTCAGAGCTCATGTCTCCTACTGAGAAGCAACGAGTATAATAAAGGCCATGGGTTATTAAGACGAGGATGTGTCAGTCAAGGTCCTGGACATGAAGTGTTTGTAGAAGTCCCTGACCTTTCCTCTTAGAAACGAAAGTTCAGGGAAGTGGCCCCTAAAATGCAGATTCCCCAAGAGCCGATTAGGGCTCAGTCTTAGTGCCAGCCATCCTCACCCTCATCAGTCTGCAAACTATTTAAGTTTTCAACCAAGACCTTGTCTCAAGACAACAAACTCCAAATGTTGGCCAAGTTATTTGTCCTCACTTTACCTCTGTAGAGCTTAGGATGCTTTGGGGATGTGTCAGCAGTGTGGTGTTTGTGCTGCTGTATCCTTGCCCTCACCACCACCCCCACCCTGCATCCTGGCATTTTGTGAGCTCCCACAGTACCAGGCGCTACATCAAGCCTTTACTGGCCTTATCTATTCATTCAGATGACAACCCTCCAAGGCAAGTCCTGTCACCATGTTTGTTTTACTAATAAAAAGCGCCAGGTTCTGAGAGGCAGAGCCTTGCCCCGCACTTGATTAGAGAATTGGAACTTTCAGCCCCACCCCAGAGCTCCAGGGAGGGGCTGGAGATTGACTGCAATCACATGATTTTATCAAGCTTGCCCGTGGAATGAAACCCCAGACGAGACCGGAAACAACCCGGCTGAGGGGGCTTCCTGGATGGTGAACTTGTTGACGTACTGGGAGGCTGGCACATCCTGATTCCATGACAGAAACTTCTGCACCTGCCACCTCTGCCCTCCCCTAACCCGGGCCTTGCTGCCCTCTGTATCTCTTCATCTGGCTGCTCATTTGCATCCTTTATAATAAATGGTGATTGTAAATATGGTACTTTCCTGAGCTCTGTGAGTCATTCTAGAGAATTCTGAAGCAGGGGAGGGGTCATGGGAACCCTCAAATTGTAGCCAGAAGTTGGACAGAAGTGTGAGCAGCCTGGGGACCTGGGACTTGTGACTGGCGTCTAAACCTGGGAGGTGGGGGGAGTCTTGTGGAACTGAGCCCCTGAACGTGGCAGGTCTGCACTAGCTCTGGGTCATGTCAGAATTGAACTGAATTGTAGGACACTCAGTTGGTGTCAGAGAATTTGTGTTGGAATGGAAGTCCCCTCCACCCCTCCCAGCCCCCCAGTGAAGTGTCCCCATCCTGTCCCTTAGTCTCTTTCCTCCACAGCTTCTCTTTGCTCATACGCCTGTCTTTTGCTCCAATAACAAGTACACACACCTTCTCCAGCTCAGATACCCCCTGGTTGTGTTCAACACGGTACCAGATTGTTGAGAGCACCAAGAGGAGGGTTAACCAGGTTATTTCGTTACTGAGAGGCCGATAACCTAGCCTGTTGCAGGTTGAAATTCACAATGAGAAGCTCAAAAAGTAGCTAGCTATCCTGTCCCAAAATAAAGGGTTCTCAGAGCTGGCATGAAGCATCGTGCTCAAGCTGAAACGTTTGAAACACAGCTTTGAAAGACTTGTCATCAGTAATGTGATGGACAGAACGCAGGCAAACTTCTATTTAGCAATACGTGCACGCCACCATCACTGCTGGAACAATCGTCTCACAAAGCTTTAATGGATCACCTTCAAGATCAGCAGACATGGCAGTTAGGGACACAAGGAGCCTGCTTCCATCCTGAGAGTTTACTTTGCCCTGCACGATTCCCTCCAACATTTACTGATGTTACCCACACATTGTTGATATGGTCAGCAGGCCACTTAAATCAAGCTTCCTTTCTTTCATTAAACTAGAGGCCAGTGATGGGGGCTTTTATGTTCTTTCCACAAATCTGTTGGGAAAACACACAGCTTTATTTAAGGCCGTTTTTTTCCTTTTGAAACCCAGCCTGTGATTCTCTATCTTGTTCTCCTAACTCAGCACAGAAGTCCCCATGTCCCTGACGTTCCCTCCGTCTCTCCAGCAAAACTGAACTGAAGGTTCCTCCAACAATAACACTACACTGCGGGGTTACATTTCCAAATGACTTTCACACACACGGCCCTTTTCATTTTCTTTCCAGAGCAGAAAAGCTATTGTGGTCTTCCTTTTTCAATATGAGAAAACTGAAGCTCAAACATAACGGCAAGCGTGTATTAAACATTTATTCTGCATGGGCCTCAGTCATTTCCATGCATTTCCTCATTTGGTCCTTTCGACACCCTATGAAGCCCATGCTATTAGAGACCCACCTTACAGGAGAAACTGAGCCTCCAAGGAGCCAAAGGGATTACTTAGGGCCACATAGTGAGTGAGTGGCAGAGCCAGGCTTCTCGCCCCTAAGTGCACAAAGCCACCTCCACGGGTCCCCCGCCTGGGCCTCTGGATGCCCATCAAAGGCATAAGCTCTGAGGGCAAGCCCCTCCCTGCCTTCTTCCCTTGCAATAACAAGCAGATCTTAACTCAAAGGCATGAGGAGACACTTCCAGGTCCCTGTCACCTTCATCCCTGCCCCATCCCCTTCTGACCAATATTCTCCCTTATGAGGCCAATGGACACAAGGTCAGCGGGTAGCAAACCCGTGACTCTACTTGCTTCTCAAACCCCTGCTCTCCTCCTCCATCTCAAATGTCTCTCCTGCCTCATTACTCGGCTCCCTCTCCTCGCTCTCCTGCCACGAGGATCACCCCTTCCCAGCCTCCTTCCTGGCACCTCCTGTTCCCTGAGGCCCAATCGGATCTCTTCCCCCCGACACTCACATCTGCACTCGCCGCGTCTCTCCAGCTCCCGCCTCCAGGTGGAAACTGCAGGTCTCCAGGAGGCCAGGCCAAGGCTTTTGATTTGTCATATGTGTGGCCTAATTACTTGGTGCATAGTGTGGACTCAGTATATATTTAATTGAATGATAAACTCATAAGTAGGAGTAACTAATGGTTTAAATGAATGAGGCATTGAAACTCCTAACAGCAGAAGACGAGCTATCGACATGCCAAGCAGCGTGCTAAGTTTTGTACATGATTTAACCTATTCAGTCCTCACCGAAATGCTAGAGTAGATGTCATTATTGTTCCCACTTTGCAGCTGAGAGAACCAAGTTCTAGAGAGGTCAGGTGGTTTTCCCACTATGTGCTGCTGATCGGCACAGCCTTGACCCCAGCCGGGGCTCTGACTCCACCCCTCGCCTCCTCGGCCCCATAACTCTGTGTGGCCTTGGTCAGAGCCCCCTGCTCTGCCCGTCCTGGAGGTCTCTTCTACGACATAAAGGAGTTGGAGGAGATGATCTCAACACTAAAATGCTGGGGGCCTCTCTAGAGTCCTCCCGTGTGTGACGTGCATTCTGCCAAAGAAAAGCACACAGCGGGAGACTCAGATTTTGTGGGTAGGTGGGACTCACCCACTTCCTCCCAATGCATGAAACGCCCGTGTGGAGGCCTAATACCATTGTGTTAGGAGTTTACGCTTCAATGTACGCATTTGGAAGGGAGACAAACATTCGGGCCATAGTGAGGGGCGATCAGACGTTTGTTAGTGTTCACAGCCCTGACGCTCAGCTTCTGAGTCAACCCAGAAGCTGCCAGAGAAGGTGGAACTGACAGGACAAACCAGCAACTTCTGCAGACCTCAACCCTGATCGGCGTGAGTTGTGGACCTTCCTGAACTGGCGGGGAGGACAGAGAGCCCTCAGGGAGCTGCGGGCTGATAGCCACCCTGGAAAGCTGCCCCTGCCATGTCTCATCTCTGTGCTCATCCCCCAGGAGACAAGCATTCCGTAGGTGGTACTAAGGACAAGGATGCCAAGAACCCTCCACAACTACTACACGGCAGCAGGATAAGCAGGAATTGGCTTCTTCAGAGCATCAGAGGCTTTGAGTGCAACCTGGGCCACAGGCAAGGGTGGGGGCCTGCAACCCCCTCCTCCCACCTCTGCTGCCCTGTCATCCTGGGAGTCCTCATCTGTGAATTCGTCCAGTTGTTTGCTCAGAGGGTCATTACAAGGATTCAGCGAGGGAAGCACATACAGTGTTTAACACGGGTGTTACCATCGTCACTAATACAGCTGTTCAGAGTCTCTTTGCTCCAATTTGAATTCCACAAATATTCCCGTCCGTTGGGTAACAAGCAGACGCCTGTGAGAAGCTCTGAGAACGCTGTGTTCATGCTGTCTCCCTCTGCTGGCTCTTCCCATCCTTCCAAAATTGATCCTCAATGCTTAGAGTCAACATTTCAAGTCACCGCTTTTGTGAAGGCCAAACGCCCAGCAGGAAGGACTGGACAAACACCAGCATCGCCCCCCCGGGCCCGTGTGCCAGGCAGACATGATCATCTGGCTTTTTCCATCAACATCCAAAGGATCGACTTTGTGATCTTTCACTAATGAATGATAACCAGGCAGTACCTGGACCCAGGCCTCCTTCGAGATCATGTCTGCATTCCTGAAGAGTTCTTGAAGCTGTATTTCTTCGCTTAGTAAAAGCAGGAGTTCTCACTCAGCAGAAAAATATGCTCTGCTTTTGGAGCTGATTTGCCTCGAGGTCTAGATTTTCCACTGTCCTCTTGAAGTAGGAACCTGTTTTGGCCAAGTCCTCCTCTTTAAAGGCATCTGCCTTAACTGCAGAAGCCCGTCACTCATCTGCTTCAGTCGCTGGGTCTTGAGTTTTAAGTAAGTTTTAATTAAACACATACACACACACACACATTTTGAAATCCCCATACCCCATCCAGTTCTCTCATTTTACAGGTAATAAACTGGTGACCAGGGCAGGGGCCATTAGCCCTGGTGACAGTTAAAACACAAGTCCCCTCGCCCCATAACCAACCGTCTGACCACAAACTGCTTTCTGGCCCTGGGAAAGGCCCGTGAACATTCCAGCCTACCAGAACCATCTCTGATCAGCGCTCCTCCCCAACAGATTCTCAAAGGTTTGCTGGTGGGGAAAACGGATCTTCACCAACCAAGCCATCTTCAGATGTAGATATTCTGACATGTTCTCTGTACCTTCACTGGAGACCAAAAGTTCTTTATTGGATAGAATGGAGAAAGAAAATCCAATATCGGAAGCAAGTTACTGTCCCCCAAATGTGTTCATTTGGCCTGCACAGTAGTATAATTTTTGCAAAGTAATATGTTGTCAACATTTAAAAATCAGGCATTTGGGGGTGTAAAAAATCCAGATTCTAGCTTCTCTTGGGGGAAAAAAATCAGAAAATGTGGCAACGATGGGCTCTCATTTTCCCATGGCCAAGAGTGGCTTTGTTCCATTTAGATGGGACAGGAGTTCTGTGTCCCCCACAGCTCCCCAGGCCCCTCTGCCTTCTCATTACACATCCCTCTCCTGCCTCAACTTCCCCATCCTCATCTCTATGCTCATCTAATTGCTCCTCAGAGCAGAAGAAGAAAGAAAACTTCAGCTAGCATCTGGAATGTGAGAAATGTCTCCCAGCCTCACAGTGTTTCTGAGTCTGACACAGCGGTCCAAAAAATTAATTGTTGAGGAAATAGATGAAGCATTTGTCCTCAGTGCTGGACCTGCTTGTAAGGCTCAGACCTGTTTCTGTGCTGGATTTTAACAAAACATGATACGTTTCATATCTAATGAGAGCATGTATTTTTCCTCAGAGAGTAAAGTTCAAGGGAGGGAATTATCCAATAAGGCTCTCCAACGCTTATTATCCAAAAGAGACAAGCCTCAGGCCCTGGACCCCAAAGATAAGACGTGCCAGAAGTGAGTGCAGAGAGAAGAAACCTCCCAGAAAAGCCTGCCTGGGCCTGGCATCGGAGTGGAGTGACCTGGCAGGGGCCGCAGACGGGAAGAGAACGCTTGTCATCGCCCTCGGCCTCCAGGAAAGCTTCCCAGCCTCCCCGGCTGTTCTTCCTAAACTCAGATTAACCTAATCTCATCCTGAAAATACCTTGGAAACAAAAACAACATTTGCCTTTTCTACCTTGAAGTTTCTTTTCCCCTTTCACTTCCTTCTAGCTGCCTTCTCTGATGCCAGTCCAGGAGTGTGGAGTCCTGGGCTCTCCCCACCACCACCCAAGATGACCCTGCTCTCTCATGATAAACAAATCGACAGAGCACTCTGAATTCCACGATTTAAAATACTTTTAAGGTCTGGAACTCTTCAGATGGAATTTTACAAGGAACCCCAATGTGAAAAGCAGATAATGAGGGGTGCCTCAGATTGAAGCATGAGTGGAAGAATATGGGCCTGATGTCCCATCTGCTTAGTGGCCTTTGTGTCCCCACTTCACTCCACCCCTCAGGGGTTCATCAGAGTCTGAGAGTTTCACAGGTGTAATTTGAAAACCTTTGCTAAAGGTCCATATGTAAGGACCTATATAAGGGACCAGAGTAAGAGTGGTGACAGTGTTGCTAGTGGTAGTGGAAATGGTGGTGTTGTCATTGATGGTGGTGATGACGGAGATAGTGATGGAGGAGAGGATAGTAGTAGTAATGGCAATAGGGTGGTAATGATAATTGTGGTGGTAGGGCAACTCTGGTGGAAGTGGTGATGGTGATGGTGGTCAGAGTGGGAGTGATAGTGGTGATGGCAGAGGTGGTGATAAGGGTGATGGTGATGGTATTGTTAGTGGCAGTAGTGGTGGTGTAGATAGGGATGGAAGTCATGGTGGTGGTAATGATGGCAATAATGGTAGCAGTGATCATTGGAATTGTGGTGTAATTTTAACAGTGGTGATGGAAGTGGGGATGCAAGTAGTGATCATGATGGAGGTATTAGTGTTGTTATTGCTGGTGATTATGGTGATCGTGGTAGCAGTGGCAGTTTTATGATAATGGCATTGCTGGTGATGGTGGCAGTGATGGTGGAGCTGATGTTGGTGGTAGTGATAGTGGTAGTGATGGTTGGAGGTGGTGATGCTGATGGAGGTTGTGTGCGCAGTGACTATGGTGGAGCTGACATTGGTGGTGATAGTGATGGTGTGTGTTGTTGTGATGGTGGTGGTGGTAATGGTGCTGACAGTACCAATAGTTATACAAGGTTCTATTGAAACAAAGAGTTTATTAAAATGATATTCATTTCAGGCACAAAGGAGGGAAAATAAGAAGGAAAACCCCTTTTTGAAAAGCATCATCTTCTATGATTTTGTATTTCTCAGTGGTATACATATTACAGACAAAGGCAAACAGCACATATTCAATAAATGTAACTTAATTTGAGATTTTCATGTCTTAAAGGGAAGAGTTGATCCAGAAAATTCTGTTCAGATAATCCCTAAGCCCAAAAGGACACACATTAGATGAAAGGAAAGTTTTTTTATTAAAACTGGATAGAGGTATTTTGGTATGAAGGAAAAGACAGCAGAGGAGTAGGGCATGAAGAGACCCCTTCAAATGAGGGAGGTGGATACCAGCCCCATCCAGGAAGAGAAAGGAAATAGGAGAGTCATCATGTGTTGAGCCCCTCACTGACTCTTAACAACCTTGCAGGGAGGCACGATGACCCGCATTCTGCAGAGACAACTGAGGCCCCACACCAAGGTGATGGCACAGATGAGTGTCCAGAGGCGGACGGCTCCAGCCAGTCTGGCTCTCTCCACGGTGCAGTTCTTGGCAAAGGTTTGAACTTAGCCAGAAGAACCAAAGAATTCCATTCCTTTCTGAGCCATATTACACACCGAGGACAGTGTCAGGTGTGGTCCTGTTGCTGCCATCCATGAGTATGCCCGACGGGTGGTTTCTCTTCAGTTTTCAGACGCTCCATCGTTCAGTTCGATTTCTGCCTTACACTTTCACTCCCAATGGATTATGGCTAAGACGTCCACTGTGTCACTGGTTACGCTCCACTGCAGATCTGGTGCACGCAATAAAGAACCAAGCTCGCATGAATCGTTCGTGCCAAGCCACTAGCCCAGCAACGCTGGTGGAATCACGTGTGCCTGCTCCGGTGCTGCCAAAGCGTAAACAAATATCTTTATTCTTCCCCTAAGACACGTCCAACCGCTAAGTCATGCAACCATGTGATCCAGGCTGGAAACTCCCGACCACTGAGGGCCCAGCTCTTCTCCACTACTTATTCGATTTTTATGACTCTCTAGTCTACACAGAAAAGAAAATGTAAAATATATGGCTTTTGGTTTGTTTCCTTTAAGCTGATTGGTCACATGATAAAGGCAATACATACTTGTTGATGACATTTTGGAAAATATTAAAAATTATTTTTTAAATATGTTTTAGGAGGTCATCCGGGGCCTCTCCATCAGTCAACAGCACAGCTGACATTTCGAAGTCTAGCTATTGCAGAGTGTGCACGTGCAGATGTGGGGGGACGGGGTTTTTTTACGGACTCAATCTCAGACTCTCCTAAACAAGTTTCTGTCTTGATTAATTTAAAATTGTCACAAACACTAACTCAGCCATTAAATATAAAATAGCATCCATTCATTTATTCTTTTTTGGGGGCACCTGCCATGTGTCAGGCACAGTCTGGGGACACAGGGACAAATAAGACAGGAAAGTTCCAACGGTACATCCAGTGGTGAAGGTGGCATCAAGGACTCATGTAAACCATGGGAGGTTAAGTCGGGGAACTGCGAACACGACCGGCTGTCATTCTCCCGGGCAAATGTCCACCTGAGCAGTGGCTAATTTGCAGTCCCACCAGCTCTACACGAGGTCGCCCTTTCCACTGCCTTGTACCCACTCCATATTTCACGTGCTGGCTTGGTTTGAGAAGGAATGTAGATTTAATACATTTAAATGTATTTCGTTACGGGAACCTGCAAGGTTTAAGATACCATCTTGGAATAACTGGAGATGGTCCAAGATGTCTCCAAACCAGCCTCGCAAATCAACCCAACAATCAATCAATTGTAAAACAACCAGAAGCTCCTCAAAAGTGCCACCTGCTAGATCCCCACCCTCATTCCCCTTCGGCACACAGGGCCATGGCCAGAAGAGTGGTCTTGGGCTGTGGGTCCTTCCCGGGAGGGACAGTCAGCATAAGGCTACAGCAGGGCCCCCAGTCCTTATCCGCTTCCAGCACATAAGCTCCCTGAGCTGTCCCTCAGGAGGGGGCCTCGTGGCTGGGAGGGCACTGTGGTATTTTGAAACACACAGCAATGAGGAAATACACTTCTGGCTGAGCGAGTGCCTTGTGCCCAGAGGGCAGCCCCAATTGAGACGTTCCCTCCCCAGAAGCACAGAGAGGTGGGCCTGCAACTGCGGGATGTGAACAGCCATAACTATTGTGACGAGACGTGGACACTGTGGACCAAGCTGCTTCTGCAGACCAGCACCGTGCTGAGAACCAAGCCTATTTCAAAGGGGTCTAATTTAACACCAGCGAAGATGACCGGCAGACCTAGCTACCTCATCTCTTTATGTGCCCAAAAGGAAAGACCTAGGTATTAGCACAGCCTAACCCAACAGCCAACTGAGGCAGCCAGCCCAGAGGCCCTCTATAAAAAACTGCACTTGTTAATAACTTTAAGTGAAGCTTGGATTTTTTAATTTATTTTTTATTTCAATTGCACGGGACCAAGCATGGGCCTGGGCACAGAACGGGTGCTTCACACCTGCAGATGAGTGGCTCTCGAGTCTGAACCAGACACAATGCCCTATGAATCAACTGCTCTTTAAACTAAAGGTCCCCAGCCACCTGCACAATTAAATCATGGCCTTAAGCGTAGACACTAGCCTCAGCCTCCGTCTCCCACCCCTGAGTCCACGGATTCAAATGCTCATCTCATCTGGAAACACGCCCACAGACGCACCCAGAGATAAGGTTTAATCTGAGCGCCCTGTGGCCCGTCAAGCTGACACATGAAATTAACCCTCACGTCATCCCTGGGCAATTGAACGCTGCCCAGCTGTTAAAAGAGATGATTTGGATTTGAGCACGTGATGTGGGAAGACGTGCACGAAATATTAAATTTGAAAAAGAAATAGAGCCGTAGAAAAATATGCGTATTAGGACTCCTTTTGTGATAAATGGGATGCTCCTATATTTGTATATGTTCGTGTATGAATAGGGAAAACTCTGGAAGGACAGTCATCAAACTATTAACCATGGTTATGCCACCGACTAGTCACCCCAAGGAACTCAAGGGTGGGTTTGGATATTTTAATTGTTTTTCCAAATTGTCTTTTTCCTTTTGTCATGTTAAGGAGATGCAATCACGAACCACCCTGAACCAGAGCAAGCCTCCCCACAAGCTATGCCTGTGACCTGTGCCTTATTTTTAACGCTAAGATCTCTCAGGAGGAGCTTAGGCCTTATTCCCATAACCTGCAGTGTACCTGGACGCATGTTTTCCAACTCAGCCTGCACAAGCGAATGCCCACCTCGCCCTTTGGCATATTCATTCCCCATCCAAAATAAAAGTCCCTGCTTCCCTTTGTTCCAGGACACAATGACTCTGAAATGCTTCCTCACGGTCTCCTATTTGCCGCAAATATACTTCACTTTGTGGGAGAGCCACTTCTGGTGGAGAGTCTAAATTAACTCCCCAGGAGGGAGCCCACTTCGGTTTCGGTAACTTACAGCAAGACTAGGTTATAGAGTGATGTCTCCTTTATAAATTAATCTATTGGCTGATTATTTTTGTTACTTGCATCTATTATTTGAAAGTGAAAGTTAAAAATTATCCATTGTTTGAAAAACAGGAGGTAAACTGAGGCCAGTTTAAATGCAGGCCTCAACTACACGAGCATCGATGTTTGGATTTGCTTAGTGCTGTGGACTCAGATAGTGAGGTATTTTTACTTCAATAAAGAAAAGATTGCTCATAGTAACCACACACCTGGGCAAAACCCCTCGAGACCCTTTTCCGCGTGTGCACACGAGGGCGTGCGCTGCAGCTCTGCTGAAGAGCCTGCGGGTGGGGACGGCTGAGTATCCCCCGACGGCCCAATGGAGGAGACGGGGCTTGTTCCACAGGTAAATGGAAGCAGCTCGTCAGGCTCTGGAAAGACACACATGACGGTGATGAGTTAAAAAAAATCTTTTCCGTCTATGAAGAATTCTTGCCGAAACAGTTGACCCTGCCCCTAAAGTCCAGCCTTTAGCTGAACCTCCATTCGTTGGGAACACAGCCATGGAGGATGAGGTTTGCGAAAGTCTGAATGTCTGTGTCCCCCAAAATCCACGTGTTGAAAACCTAAGACCCACGGTGATGGTGTTAGGAAGAAGGGCCTTCGGGAGGTGATTCGCCGTTAATCCTCATGAATGGGGTCAGTGCCCTTACAAGGCCACGCCAGAGAGCTCCCTCGCTGCTTCCAGCGTGTGAGGACACAACGAGACGTCCGTGACCCAGGAACGAGGCCTCACCGACCGCGCTGCACGGTGGCCTCAGAGCTCCAGCCTGCAGAACGGCAAGAAATAGCTGTGTTGTTGTAAGCCACCCAGTCCGCTTACAGCCACCGGAACAGACTCAGACAGAGGTCCCTGACACTCCGAGAAAAGCAAAGGAGACCCCGGAATGGGACTGTTCTCCAGGCAAGTGACCCGCCTTCCGGGGGCTCCTAGCATGAAGATGAAGTGGGGTCAGGAGGGAGGTTCCCGGGTAGGGCTTGGATTCTGACACAAACAGATTAAAAAAGACATTTTTGAGGGGCTGGCCCCGTGGCTGAGTGGTTAAATTCGCGCGCTCTGCTGCAGGCGGCCCAGTGTTTCGTTGGTTTGAATCCTGGGCGCGGACATGGCACTGCTCATCAAACCAGGCTGAGGCAGCGTCCCACATGCCACAACTAGAAGGACCCACAACGAAGAATATACAACTATGTACCGGGGGGCTTTGGGGAGAAAAAGGAAAAAAAATAAAATCTTTAAAAAAAAAAAGATATTTTTGAGACAATAAAGGAAATCCAATTATGGAGTGGGTGTTAAATGATAAGGAATTGTTACTCGTTTTGTTACATTTGATGGTAGCTTTGTCGTTCTGTTAGAAAAAAACATAAAAGTCCATACGTTTTAGCGTATCCAACTGCTGTCAGGATGAAATCACCTGGTGACTGGGGTTTGTTATAAAATACCCCAGCAAAGAGGACGAGAAGGGAACTAAGCAAATGTGGGGAAATCGTGCTGACCACTGGCGCTAAGTGCCAGGTAAACAGGAGTTCAGAACACCTTCCTGCTTCCGTGTATGTGAATTGTATGCCAAAGTGTAAGCAAAAGACTGGAAGGAAGCACGCCTATCCTGAGGGCGGCAGTTCCTGGGGCAGGTGGGGCCTGGGGGGACGGGGAGAGGGTGCAGGGTGAGCGCCAGCGGACCCCACCTCACCCACACTGTTTATTCATACCTCACAACGACAACATGCGACAGAGATGATAAGGTGGTGCTAACTACCCCATCTGAATGGCATGATCACAGGGGTTTGGAGGTTCTCTGTACTTCTGTGTATTTGTTGAGTTTTTCAAAACAAAAAACGATTTTAAAATAGAAGTCAAAGGAAGATAAAACTAGCGCTAGGGGCCAGCCTGGTGATGCAGTTAAGTTCGTACGTTCTGTACGTTCTGCTTCGCAGCCTGGGGTTCACTGGTTCAGATCCCAGGTGCGGACATGGCACCGCTTGGCACACCATGCTGTGGTAGGTGTCCCACTTATAAAGTAGAGGAAGATGGGCACGGATGTTAGCTCAGGGCCAGTCTCCCTCAGCAAAAAGAGGAGGATTGGCAGCAGATGTTAGCTCAGGGCTAATCTTCTCATGGAAGGAAATATCCCTCAGAGACCTGAGAATCGAGCCGAAGACAGGGCCCGGCCCCTCTCATCCAACCACATGCAGGAAAGGCTCGGGAGCTGGTGCCTGGCCTTGCGGGTGACTTGTGCTTCCGCTGCACTAAGCACCAGAGTGCCCCAACCGTGGGAACCCACTGGAATGGCATAGAGGCATACACGGTTGAGTATGACAACCCAAGAGAAACCCAGTTGGCCATCCTGCGTGGACAAGAACAGAGGGGCCCAGAGGAAGGATTCAGCAGTTAGGCACCCAGAGCTGGGGTGGCACAGGGACTTTCCTCTTTCGGAACAACACTATTTCTTACAATACCATTAATTATTGGTTAGTATTTAAAAGCACCATACATTGAGCCATTAAATAACTATTTATGGGGTCCCTAGTATCTGCCAGCCACTCAGGTACCATACAAGAGTGGCTGATACCACAGCACAGACAGGGCATCATCCCAGCCAGCAAGGCCTGTAACAGGAAGCTCACCCATCTTCTCACCCCCTGTGGTATCTGCAGTGAGACAGTCACAGTGTCTGCCGGGAATCCCGTTAATTCTCATCAAGCACTTGGACCAGTGCCTGCCCCCGGAGGCCCCAACTATTATGGGTGTGTCCTCCAAAGTCTCTGTCCGTCCCCTTCTTCCACTCTTGGGATCCACATTGAATGTCCTTTTTTAACAAAAGCTACCTTCCCCCAGGATCTGGGGTAGCTTCCACATAGCCCTGACCCAAAGCTCACCTGTACAGGAAAGGCCAGGGGTCACACCCCTCCCTGAGTTCCAACAGCAGGAACATCCTAAGAGAGATGCCAAACACATTCGAGAGACTTCCAGGGAAGAAAAAGGTGGGGAATTGTTGCTCTAAGGAGATAGAGGGAGACAGTGAGAATTAACAGGTAGATTAAGGAAACCCAAAATAAAATTGGTGAGAATGCAAATCCTGGGTGCGATTATGTGAGATTTTTACCTTTTTCTTAGTGCTTTGTTGATTTTCATATTTTGGAAAATGGGTATATATTATTTTTATCATCAGAAAATATAAAACGAAAAATAAATAAAAACCTATCAATTCAAAGTAAGTGGAGTAATTTTCGTGGCAATAAGATTTCATTTATTTTTCGTTTACACCATTTTGTCATAGAATAGGAATTAGAGCCCTAGTGACCCATATAGAACCAGGCGCTTGCAAAATTGCATTTGGGGAACATCATCGTGTGCAACAGATCAAGCCAAGCCAGTCCAAGGTGACAGATACATTTTCTGCCTACTGGGGGCATCCAGTGACAGGGTCCCAGCCATAAGGGAAGAAATGTTTTCAGCCGTGTAATCGCAGCTAGAATAACCACATGCTGGTTGCTTTAAAAATATACATCTTTTCTAATTCTAAATCAGAAAATGCAAACGTGAGAATGCCAGCCATCCACACCTCGGTTCTTTAAGAGTAAGGACTAGCCTTAGAAAATCCATGACGGTGGTTCTGTTCTGCAAAGGAGACCAATCAAATCACCTTTGGCCTTGCCGGTGGGTGGCTTAACCGCTGGCCCTGCACTGCCCCTTCCCCCAGATCTGGTCCTTTGCTTCCCTTCTCCTAAGCAGTCAGGACTCGTGGAGAGTACCCCGAAGCTTGTGTTCTCCTTTACCTAATGATGCTGAGTCGGGGGAGCGGGTAGAGGGACCAGGAGGCCGCTGCCCTGGGAAATGGTGTGATATTTTAGGTATCTGGTAAACCAAAAACAGGGTGATTAATTTGCACTAACATGAGCTGATTTGTCAAATGCAAAGTGGTCACGCATTATTCCTGCAAAATAAGTAACTCGCCGACTGGTTCTCACTGATCAGGCACCCGACATGCCCAGCCCCACAGGAGCACAGCCTCACGGCACCCACAGAAAACCCAGGGGCAGAGGGGCGATTTCAGGTCCTGTCTGCCAGGTCCCGAAGCTATCGCCTTCTCACAGCTTCAGACACAGCTGCAGAAGGCAAAGATGAAGATAAGAAGAAATAGTGTAAATCTAATTACAACTTAATTACAAAGTGGGGAAAAAAAAAAAACCTCCAGGTTGTCTATTATACTTACTGTGAGATCCCCAGGCCTCTAACAGTCCCTGGTACATGACATCAGCTCAATAAATATTTGCTGAATAAATGAATCAGAGAATGAAATTGCTGAAATAACTGATGTCTTACAAAATGTTTTAAAGCACAGTTCGCTTAAAAGGAAAAGTGGCCACATTTAAGAGGAGGTCAAGTTAAATGGACATTAGGATCAAACCCCACAGGCTTGCATTGTCATTTTAAAAACCACAGCTGCGTGCTGAAATGAGGACTCCTGTGTGCCTTCGTGAGACTGCAAAGCCAACGAGAAACTTCTTGTCAACAGCATCCCCTGGGACATATCCTGCATCCACGTGAGATAGGGTGGAAAGCCTTGGTCGCATCAGTGGTACCATCGTCTTGCACCAAGGACTGAATTTTTCAGATGAGCAGGTGAAAAAACTTCAATTCTCCTCAAAAAAAAAAAAAAAAAAGCCACCGCAGCGCATACCCTGTCAGAGAATAGAATTAGTCACATTAGGTCATGTTAGGGATGAAAGTGACGTGGGCAATTTCTAAATGACAGAATGGGACACTGTCTGGGAGCTACAGAGAGGAGCAGGACTCATCGCCTGTGCTGGGTAATGCAGAGCCTCCTTCAGGTCCTCAAGGCTGCAGGATTGTCCCCCACCTCCCCATCCCCAGTTAATCCTGAAGCATCATATTTGTCTAAGTTGAACCTTCTCCAGAACAATTCCTACCACCCTCTAAGAGGAGGGCCCCGCTCCCTGGGCCACCATGCGTTCCACTGAGCCCCGGGTCAGGGCTGGGACGTGTGCTGGGAACTGGAGCTGAGGCAGAGCAGAGTCACTCCTGGCAATCGAGGGATGAGACTGCAGCTGCACTGCGGGTGGTACGAGAGAAGAACACTAGCACCGTGAGTGGTACCTCCCGGCTCAGAGACTTCTCACAAGGAAGCTTTTCCTTGCTCACAGGCCATCCAGCACGTGTGTTCAGCAGTTCAGGGATCCAGGATCCTTCCAGCTCCGGCCAGTGACAACCACTTGGGTCAAGATGTGACTCACATCACATCCACTCCCATCTCACTGGTGAGAACTGGTCCAGGGGCCCCATCTAGATGCAAGTGGGACGGGGCACGTGGCCCCTGGCTGGGCAGCTGCTTCCTGCCACAACTCCATGCCGTGGAAAGGGAGCAGGAATCTTCTCAGGGAGGGGAAGAAGTCCTGGAGGGTGAGAGGAGACACCAAGCCCAGGCTAGGGTGAGGAGGACTCAGAAAGAGAATGCCGCCGACACCAGTGTGCATGGGCCAGCTGGTGGGCATGGATCACACCCTCCCTAAAATTTTTGATAGTTTTGTGGTGTGTAATGTTTTCATATGACTGGCTTCTT
This sequence comes from Equus caballus, assembly GCF_041296265.1. Taxonomy (NCBI): domain Eukaryota; kingdom Metazoa; phylum Chordata; class Mammalia; order Perissodactyla; family Equidae; genus Equus; species Equus caballus. The sequence continues at coordinate 30,200,073 of NC_091698.1, forward strand.
TTGGGGGAGCTGGAAAGGCACTGAGTTCCGTGACTGGTCTTAGGTGGAGAAAAATACGAGTACCAGAGCCAAAGTACACTACTCTTACATCGTAGAAACAGGCAATGCTGGCTTTAGGACAGCCAGGTGCCACACACACAAATTTTAATACTACTGTGGTTTGCAATCGTGGCCCTGAAATTAGAATTCAACATTCTGCTCATGTAGAGTTTGAAATGTAAGTCGTAAGGAAGGTGTCCTGGGTTGAATAGTGTCCCCCCAAAATTCGTATCCACCTGGAACCTCAGTGTCCTTTTGGAAAGAGGGCCTTTGCAGGTATAATTAGTTAAGATGTGGTCATACTGGATTAGGGTGAGCCCTAAAGACAATACAACACGTGTCCTTAAAGGAAGAGGAGAGATACACAGATGCACAGTGATGGACGCCACGGAAAGACGGAGGCAGAGACTGGAGTGACACATCTTCAAGCCAACAAGCACCAAGGATTGCTGGCAACCCCCAGCAGCTAGAAGAAATGAGGAAGGGTCTTCCCCTAGAGGCTTCAGAGAGAAGGCACCCCATCAATTCCTTGATTTCAGACTCTGGCCTCCAGAACTGTGGGAGGATAAATTTGTGTTATTATAAGCTACCCAGTTTGTGGTAATTTGTTAAGGCAGCCACAGGAAACTAATACAGAAGGGGCTGGTCAGAGGGGAGGGTTAATAAAAATGGGTATGTTAGAAAATACAGTTATCAGTGGCTCTCCATAGCCCATCCCCGCCCCTCTCCTTAGCTCTGGACTAAGGAGACTCTAAATCTCTCCAGCTGACTGTCCCCGGGCACGTCAAGTGCATCACGTACGGAGCACATCACACGTGGAGCCCAGGCCACCCCTGCTCCAGCCACCCATCTCTGTAGTACTTTCCTTCCTGCACCTCCGCCTGCCCACGTGTCCTGGCTGGAAGCCTTGCCGTCCTGCCCGCCTCCTCTGCCCTCTGCACCACCCACATCCAGTTTATCACCAGTCTCTCACCTCCGCCTCCCAGCTTCCCTTCTCTGAAACGGCCCTCCCGCTCCACATGGCCTCCTGTAGTGCAGTTTCTGTGGTCCTTTCCGTCAGCCATGTTTCTGCGCTCCACCGCAGATGGAGCTTGCTACTGCACAAACCGGGTCACATCATGCCCAGCTTAGGCACGTCTGTTCACGCCTTCCCCAAATGCCCCCCAACCTTCTGCCCATAAGATGAGTCTAGGTAGACCCCTCAATGACATACAAGTCAAGCACTGGACGTGGATTAGCTAAATTACCCCTCACAACCACCCTAAACTTAGGTCTGGTCATTAACCTCCTCTGATACGCAAGAGAACTGAGATTGAGGAAAGATTAACATGTAGGTGGCAAAGAGAGGACTCCAGTATTCCCCCACATTAATCCAGTTCTGTTGAAAAACTTCAACTTGGAATTAAAGAATATAACATGGACTTTCCCAAAGATCGGCCATCTGGACCCCCCATTAAAACACATAAATCATCACGGTAATTATGAAATGGTAATCACATAAAAGATGCTGGGCTACTTGAAAACTGTGTTGAACCCTGTGATCATCCGTGAGAAGTTCCCTCATCGAGATCTCTTCAGAGTCTTTAAAACTGATGTCACCAGCTCAGAGTTCCCCGGTGGTTGGAGCTGGGGAGCACAGAGGAATGAGATGGCCTCTGGGGAGCATTTCTTCAAATCCATTGTGGGAAAGACTACCCACAACATGTCGGGGCAGTAAGACTGGCTGTTGTCTGCCTTTTATCTAAGCAACTGTTACAGACTGAATGTTTAGGACGCCCCCAAATTTGTATATTGAAGTCCCAACTCCCAGTGTGGTGGTATGTGGAGGCAAGGTCTTCGGGAAGTGGATCCATTTGGATGAGGTCCTGAGCGTGGTGCCTTCATGTTGGGGTTCATGTCCTTATAAGAAAAGGAAGAGACAGAACTCTCTCTCTCTCTCCGTGTCTCTCTCTCCCTTTCTCTCTCTTCCCCACCCCACCTCCTGGCCAGCACACACCAAGGAAAGGCCACGAGAGGCCATAACAAAAGGCAGTCATTCGCAAGCCAGGAAAGAGCCCTCACCAGGAGCCGAATGTGCTGGCCCCTTGATCTTAGACTTCTCAGACTCCAGAACTGTGAGAAATAAATGTTTGTTGTTTAAACCACCCAGTCGACGGTATTTTGTTATGGCAGTCTGAGCTGACTAAGAAGGCAACTGAGCTCTCCTTTAGAAAACTGAATAACATTTAACCAGAAAAAGTCAACATGCAACATATGACAACATTCTGCCTGAGCTTCGGCACTCTCTGCCTCCACTCTCCACGCCCACCTCCCTGTGTGACATAAGCGGTTAACCAAATATTTTCAAACTATATTTTTCCTACTGGACGGAGCAGAAAAACATAAATATCATACTTAAAATATTACAATTGTCTTTGCCAGGCACAATCATTTCAAGGAAACAACAGTTCTTGTCTTCATGTATTGTCTTACGTTTTTTCCTACAAGAAAAAGAGAAGAAACCAGAGTGTGAATACAAAATTAGCTTTAAAGTAGAAAAATTATGACTTTCAGATTCCAAGCACTTGATTTGTGACGATTCTGACCCAGAAGGCCAGTATAAAAAGATGACCATGTGCACAGGGCTATGCCACTACGTGTGTTCCTAAGGTCGTAAAGATCCCCTCTTGTGGCTGCATCAGTTTTCTGTTTCAGCACATCAAATTATCCCAAACTCAGCTTAAAGTAACACCATTTGTCAGCTTCCAGTTTGTTAGTGAGAAGTCCGTGGCTGGCGTGGCCCGGTTCTCCACCCGGGGCGTTACAAGCCTGAAGTCAAAGTATCAGATGGCTGCCTCCTTTCTAGAGGCTCCAGGGAATATCTGCCTGCAAGCTCGTTCAGGTTGTTGGATGAATGACTTGTAGGGCTAAGCTCCCTGTTTCTTTCCTGGCTTTCGGCCAAGGGTTAGTTTCAGCTCCTAGAGGCCACCTGCATCCCCTGCCACATGGCCCCCTCCATCTTCAAAACCAGCAAAGGAGAATCTCCCTCACACGGAGTCCCTCTCACACCTCAAACCTCTCCTGCCGGGAAGAGTCCAGCCCCTTCTAAGGGCTCACCTGATTAGGCCAGGCTCACCCACAATAATCTCCTTTCCTTAAAGTCAACTGATTGGGGACCTTAATTGCATCTGCAAAAATCCCTTCACAGCAGCTCCTAGATTAGTGTTTGACTGAAAAAATGGGAGAAGGTGCTGAATAACGTGCATCAAGGACACGGATCTTGGGAGCCATCTTAGAAGTCCACCTACCACAACGGCTTGGCCTTGCATCACCTGGCTCATTGTTTTCGTTATCCAAAAAGAGCAGGAAAAGGTCCTTTATTTCTAATTATTTCAATATGCCAGAAAATGAATCTTATTTCGGAGCTGACAATGTATTCTGTGGCCAAACTGGCAAAATTTCAGAGACCAAAATAAAATCCAGCCTACTCTGAAACCTGTTTGTGCGAGGCCTGGCATTCAAGTCTCTTATCAGCTGTTACTACTATCAGGATGCTGGACGCCTCAGGCACTGCAAGCCGCCAAGGGGTGCTCAGGGACAACGGGGCGCCTGCTCAGAGGGGCCTGGCGTCATCTCCCCAGCACAGCGCTCGCTGTTCTTAGAAGGAGCTCTGCTTACATAGACCATCACTCCTCTAAGTGTGGTCCTCACCGGCAGCACCAACACCCTCTGAGAGCTTGGAGAAAATGCAGAGTCCCAGGCCCCACCCCAGACCTGTTGAACCAGAATCTGCCTCTCAATAAGATTCCAGATAATTCGTGTGCACATTAGAGCTGAGGAGCCCCGGTGTAAACCACACACCCAAGGACGAGAAGTAACGCATTCTGTTCTGCAAAATGCACTAAAGACACAGCGGAGACGGAACACGTCCCCTGTTCCCTACACTGGTCTACCTCGGTCCCCGCCCAGGCCGAGGCTTGAGAACAGAGGGATGCACGCCAGGCAGTGATTGCCTAAAATCTCTCCCATTTCCTGCCATGCAGGGCTGAAGTTAGTGAGGAGAGGAGGTGATGTGAGGCTGGTCCACATCAGTGAGCTGATTAGGTCGCTGTCCTCTCAGACTCCCAGGCCTTCTCTGTGACACAGGACAGCAAGTGCTGCCTGCACAGGTGAGTGCCTGACATGGAATCAGTGCCCAGTAAAGGGCAGGGAGGGAGAATGAGAGGACAAGGCTGGCCCGCTCACCTTGTAACTAACAAGAGCTTTCGGAGTCATCCCGGGCCGGTGTTCAGCTCCACTTCCCAGAGCATCTTCTGCCCCAGTTAAGTATAGACCCACTGTGTGTGCGGAGAGCCAGGCCCTCTGGGAAGCAGCCTTCTGACACTGACCCTTTGGCCCTGTCCCAGCCATTATGTCACAGCTGCTGCATCTAGGACCACAGGTCAGTTATCAGGAGGCAGGACGCCTATACCTTGGAAATATCTGGGTTCGAAGCCTGACTCCCTGCTTTCTAGCCACATCAGTTTTGACCCCAGGTGCCTAAACTCTCTGAGTAACGTTTTCTTTGAATGCCCAATTCCCTTGGTCTGGTTTTCCCTGCCAGATACCCCGGAGACCCCCTTCACTGTACTGCAGCCCCAACCTCCAGTGCTCACTGGGTCACTCAGGGACCCCGATGGATAGAGGAACCTCCGCCTGGAATGGGGCCCACCTCTGTACTGGAGGAAGGGGAGTCTGCAGGGTCTCGCACCAGCGCTTGAGTTAACAGCATCACTTTGGCTCACAATTCACCGTCCAGAACTAGTCACTTGCCCCACCCACCTGCAGGGGCGGGAAGTGCCACCTGCCACACCAGGAAGTGGAGAGCTGCCACTATTCAGTGAGCGTCGACCGTGATGTGCCAGCACACCGAGGGGAAAGGCTCACCGAGAGTGTGTGGGTGGTCTAAAAGTCCCTGAAGGCCCCTTTGGGCCACACCTGTCTTGAAAGCATTCTGAGATGACAAGACATGATTCAAGGAGCCCCAGAGCCCCTTCTCCAACGGCAGGATTTCTGATAATGAGGGGGCGGGAGGGCCCTGCGGCCTCAGCTCTCAGTGTGAGCCCCGGTCTGCTCTCCCTCCTCGCTGGGCTCCACCCACGGCCCACCTTACTGAGGAGGCTGGGCTGGCCCTCGGGTTTCTTATTCTCTCATGCAGCAGGCAGACGGGCTTGCCCTGGCAGAACTTAGATCTGCAATGTTGCTGCCGGGTGAGGGGTTTCCCTGGGCCAAGAGGTCCCAGAACCCGGGTCTTCGGTTTGCCAGCATCAGAACACTGCCGGCTCCAGAAAGCACAGCAGAGGGTCCTGCTTCTGGCCTCGGTGCTGTCCTCACCAGCAGGCGGCTCTGAGCAAGTCACTAACCTTCCCATGCCTCAGTTTCCTCGTATGTAACCTGAGGGCGTTGATAGCATCTCCCTCATAGGGCTGTGGTGAGAGATAAGAGGAACAAGGATAAGGGAGCCAGAGGATCGGGAGTCGCAGGGACTGAAAGTACAGCCTTCATACCCACCTCTCATCCCACAGCCTTGCTGCCACACCTCAGGGAGTGAACGGATTCAGATGTGGTTTTGACAAAGCTTGGGCATCTCTCCTTGTCCAAACTTCACCACCTGCCCTGCAAATCAGGGACAGAGTGGCCTTGCGTCACGGGCCTCCTTGTGCATGGGAAGCGTCTGGAACACTCCTGGCCCCAAGCACACGGAGCTGTTTCTACGAGGTGGGCTTCAAAAGCCGAGCCCGTGGCTGACAGAGGCTCAAGGAGAACTTGTGGGTCACTTTCAGATTTTTTTTCCTGTGAGGAACCAGCTTTCCACTTCTTATTTTTTCTCCTTGGCCCCATCACCATGCCAAGTACATAAGCAGGAGCTCTAAATTTTTATTGTGCAAACTACTTTCCCGATGGGGAAGAGTCAGCTCCCACAGAGGTCCGGCCTTCTTGACTGGGATGGAACCATGTTTGGGATGGTGCCTGCTAAATGCCTCTTGGTTTTGACCCCAACGCCTGCTGGGGACACCAGGGATGGGTGGATATCCCAGCCTGGCTGAGGACAGCGTCCTCTGGTGCCTTCACTAGGGTCCCACCTATGGATCAAGGGGCCTCAGAGTTCCAACTGCTGCCAGCAAAAGAGCCTGGGCATTTTCTCACACTGCAGCATCCTGGGCCAGACGCTGTGCCGGGAGCTTCTTGGCAATAGAGACACCCCAAGGGTGCTGACGACAGAATTTTGCCTTTATCCACAGGGTGGTTGGGGTCATAAAGCATATGATATTTCACGCTCCGTATTTAGAAATTGGCAACATTCTCATAAGTGCTGGACCAGGAGCAGCTGGCCTTCTAAGGCATCAGTTTGTCTAAAGGGTATTTTCGTTGGTTGTTGTTTTGGAATACGATAGTCACTGTCTCATTTCGAGCAGTATAAGAAGAAAAACATCACCTGTCCAGGAAAACCATTGTAACCTGTTGTGTTTCAAGGGGCTAATTTTGGATGGGCCTCAGAAGTTTCTAGATTTCTAGAATGGTCATGTGTTCTCAGGGGGAAAGAGAGAAGCATCCCATTGCCAAACGGAGGCTGTGATGTCTGCAGCCCACCCTTTATTCTTTCCAAACGTCTCATTCGTGCAGGTGGGTTTCATCATGGGGGACAAGGCCTCCTCGGGGACACTTAAGAAGTCGGTGGGAACTTTCTGTTGTCACCATGATGGGGGAAGGACACTGACAGCATTTGTCAGATGCAAATCAAGAACTCCGGGAGAGTCCCTCACGACAAAGAATCACGCCACATCCCGTGTGATTTTCAAACATCTTCCTTGACATCCAGGTAGGTGAAAATCCATTCTTTGTCACCTGAGCCTGAAGGGCTCTCCATTGACGTGTAAACAGGGTGTATTTTTGTTGCAAGGTTTAAAATACACTGACTCTCCCAGGAATCAGCTACTGCACACATGGAGAGAAGACCGTGCTTCGATTTGTTTGGAATCTTTCCAAGAGCCTGTCTGGACAATGGGACACAAACACCGTTGCTCTCCAGGTGTTTCGGTCGCCAGCACCACGCCCTTCTCTGGTCTGCACGTGTAGCTGTCGCGTTTGTGGGGATTCTATGTTTAGAAGCAGGCCAGTGTGCAGAAGTCACTCAGAGAATCCCCTCGCCCACAGGGCACAGTGCAAGGGGCTTCCCCAGGCAGCAAGTTAGAGGGATGGGTGAGGAAAACAAGGCTGAAATATTTATCTTGGGGTCCTAGCATTTAAATTTACACTGCTGACCCAAAGCATAATTGCGGCCAAGAGAGAAAAAAGTCCAGGTTATGAAAGTCCCCTTTGGGGACAGGATGGGGTCAGTGTAATCAGAATCTGGACCTATGGCCTCCAAATCCCTTCCAAGCTTCTATCTTCCGCACCAAGAAGGACTTAAATTCACAGAGAGACCTCCCGGGACTGATGTCCTTGTGGATTGCAGCCTTGCCCATCTCAGTAATTTCTCTTCCTGGTTAAGGCCAAACGCTACCTCCCCAGCCTGGTGGCAGAGCCTGAATTTTGTAGCAATTGGCACCCTGGCTCTGTTCTCACCTGCTGGAGAGAAGCCCCCTCACCTATTCAGGGGCAGTGAGCCCAGATTCAGGTCCCCGCTCCCCTCTTACCAGCCAGGTGGCCCTGGGCTGCATACTCACCCTAAGCCTCTTTTTCCTGAGAGAGGACAAGAGTATCTACTCTACGGGGTTGTGGTGGGGGCTGCATGGGGTAATAAGAAATGGTCTAGGACAGTATTTAGAAGGAGGGGGCTCTCCCTTAGCAATGAGGACCCTCCCACTGCTGGGGTCTCTAGATTCCACTGTCCTGGAGCAGGCCTGTGCAGCTTTGGGCTCAAGTGAAGAGTGAACTCCTTCCTTCGCTTTTCATCCCAAATGACATCTCATCTTAGGGATCCCTGGTCCAACCTGGAGGCATCCTAGCACCCCACTAGGGTGACACTGGAAACTTCGGCAAGCTTGTCACCCTCACAGTCTCAAAGGGGTGCCACTCTTCCCAGGGCTCCTGTAGCACCCTGCCTGTCCTCAAGACATTGTAACAAGTTTCTCCTACCGTGATGCTGAGCTCTGCAAGGGCAGGGGCTGAGCCTCACTACCTTCTGTGCTCCCAGAGCCATGCACACAGTGGGTGCTTAATAAGTGCTCATTGGATGGATGAACAGTTGGACAGATAAATGGATAGATGGATGGTTGGACAAAGGGACAGATAAATGGATGGATGGATGGATGGATGGTGGACACATGGACGAATAAATGGCTGGCTGGCTGGCTGGCTGGCTGGATGGATGGATCAACAGATGTGACAGCAAATTCAGGCCAGGTGGGAGGCCCCACACAGATGACCATGGTTTCAAAGGTTCTCTCTCCACTCCCTGGGAGAGAAAGGAGTTCTCCCCTCTTCCCTGTCTGGAGACTGCCTCTCCTTGGTTCTCTGCACCAGCTGAGATGGGAGAAACTGGTGGTAGTTGGGTTCATCATGACACCTGAAATCGTTTTTCAAACTCTTGGCCAGCCCCTTAGACCCTTCGCCAAGCACTTTTCTCCTCAGTTTTTAAACCCTGGGGAGATGTTATCTGAATGTTTCCAATTCACTTATGCTCAGCTCATCAAAATGCCATTTTATAGAGCTGTTTGAACTCCAAACGTTCTGGGAAACTTTCCTCTTGTATATTTATATGTGAAAAACAGCCTGGGTCCTCCTATTAAACAGAGTGTCCTGCTGCGCTGCCAGCCATACTCACCCCACCCCCCCACCCCCTCCCACCCCCCCACCACCTGCCCCCATGACAACCTGGGCAAGCTGAGGAGCCAAGAAATCCCAGGCTTTTCAGGGCAGAAGGTCGGGCAGGGCACTATCCAGGCCAACTTACCTTCACAAACAAGAAAGAACTGTTGGATCCAGGCAGGACATTTGAGTCCCCAAATGCGCATTTTCAGAAACATTTCTCCCAAGCAGCAGTCCTTAAGTGCAAATGTAGAGTTCTCCAAATTGGCACTGGGAGAGGGAGAGGCGCATTCCAAGACACAGGGATAACAGTCTCAGCTTCCTCTTCCAGTTCTTCCCGGCCGGGTTTGAGATTTAAATGGGATAGTGTCCTCCAGCACCCACAGTGCTGCTAGATCCAGGATCCCCTTCAGGAGAAGCCTGGAAGTCTCTAGTCGGGGCTCCTCCTCCTCACTGCCTCTAGCTCCCTCCTTAATGCAACCTGGAGTCAGGAAGTGAGTGAATCTACAAGATCTGCTGGAGGGCCCCTTCTCCATTACTTGGGCTGTTCCTTTCTACTCCTCCCATAGGCAACCGTCCAAACAGAAGGATGGAAATAAATTCCTCACCCCCACTCACTTCTCCACTTTCACCTCTGTGACCCAGTTCAAGCCTCTCCTGTTTGGGAGGAGGGGGAACCCCAGAAATCAGAAAAAGCAGAAATCACTAAAATTGAAAACAGAAATCAATGAAATGAAAAGCTGGTTCTTTAAAAAGATTAGTGAAATTAACAAACCTCTCGCAAGTTTAACAAATCTAAGAAAGAGAGAAGACACAAATTACCAATATCATGAATGAAACAGGGAATAAAACTACAGATATAGCAGATATCACATGGATAATGAGGAAATACTACAAACAGCGTCACATGCAGAAATTTGACAACTTAGATGAAATGAAACAATTCCTTGAAAATTGCCAACCACCGCAACTCCCCCGAGATGAAATCGATACTATGAATAGCCCTATAACTAATAAATAAATTTAACTCATAATTTTAAAACTCCCTAAAAAGAAATCTCCAGGCCCACATGATTTCACTGAAGGGAATTTCAACAAATGTCTAAAAAAGTTTTAACACAAACTTTACACAATTTCTTCCAGAAAATAGGAAAGAAGGGAACACTTCTCAATTTATTTTATGGACCTAATATTACTTGATATCAAGCCAGCAACAACAGTACAAAAAAAGAAAACTACAGACCAATATCTTTCATGAATATACATGTTAATTAAATTTAGCAGCATATCAAAAGAATACCACATGGCCAAGTGGAGTTTATTTCAGGAATGCAAGGTCAGTTCAATATGTGAAAATCAATCAGTGTGGCCCATCAACAGCTGAAAGAAGGCAAATCACATGATTATATCAATTAATGCAGAAAACACATTTGACAAAATTCAATATCCATTTGTAACAAAAACTCTCAGAAACAGGAATAGAGGGGAATTTCCTCATCTTGATAAACAGCACCTACCAAAACTACAGCTAACATCAAACTTAATGATGAAAGACTGAATTCTTTCCACTAAGATTAAGAATAAGGTAAGGAAGGCCAAACCCAATGGCTGAGTGGTTACGGTTGCATGCACTCCACTTTGGCGGCCCAAGTTCATGGGTTCAGATCCTGGGCACAGACCTACCCCACTCACCAACCAGGCTGTGGCAGTGTCCCATATATGAAAAAAAATAGAGGGGGATTGGCACTGATGTTAGCTCACAGTTAATCTTCCTCAGGCAAAAAAAAGAGTAGGATTGGTAACAGATGTTAGCTCAGGGTGAATCTTCCTCAGCAAAAAAAAAAAGAACAAGGTAAGGATGTTAGTAAGGATGTCTGTTGTCACCACGATTATCAACCTAGTACTGGAAGTTCTAGCTAAGGCAATAAGGCAAAAAAAAAAAGTAAATAAAAGGCTCAGAGATCAGAAAAGAAGAAGGTCAAGTGATGCCCTTTGCAGATGACATGATGGCCTCTGTAGAAAACTCTATAGAATCCACCGAAAAAACTCCTGGAACTACTAAGAGACTCCAGTCAGGTCACAAGGTAAAAGACCGAAATACAAAAATTAATTATATTTCTATACACTAGCATGAATACATGGAAACCAAAATCAAACATACTGTACCATTTACAGTCTCTTAAAGAATGAAATACCTAGGGCTGGCCCGTGGCCAAGTGGTTAAGTTTGCGTGCTCAGCTTCAGTGGCCCAGGATTGCACCAGTTTGGATCCTGGGCACAGACATAGCACCACTCATCAGGCCACGTGCTGAGGCAGCGCCCCACATAGCACACCCAGAAGGACCTAGAGCTAGATATACGACTATGTCCTGGGGGCCTTTGGGGAGAAGAAGGCGAAAAAAAGAAGACTGGCAACAGATGTTAGCTCAGGTGCCAAGGTATAAAAAAAAAAGAAAAAACAGCAGTCCTTTTTTTAAAAAAATGAAATACTTAGGTAGAAATCTAACAAAACATGTACAGGATTTGTATCCTAAACCTTAAAAAATGCTGATGAAAGAAATCAAAGACCTAAACAAATAGAAAGATACACTGTGTTCAAGGACGGTCATACTCAAGGTAAAGATGTCAATTCTCCCCAAGTTAATGCACAGGTTTAACATAATTCCTTTAAAAAAAGCTCAGCAAGATATTTGTAAATATGAACAAAATTATTCCAAAATCTATATTTTGGAACTAGAATAGCTAAAACAATTTGAGAAAAGAAGAAGAAAATGGGAGGAGTTACTCTACCCAATTTTAAGACTTGTTATATAGCTATAGTAATCGAGGCTATACGGTATGGGCAGAGGAGGAGACACAGGCCAATGGAACAGAACAGAACAGAAAACCAAAGTACGGCCCCACACGAGAACAGCCAACTGATTTTTGACAAAAGTGCAAAAGTAATTCTACGGAGGAAGGTAGTCTTTTCAGCAAATGTTGCTGGAGTGATACACGTCCAGAGGCAAAAATAAATGAATAACCTCGACCTACACCTCACACCTCACATCTTCTACGAAAATTAACTCCAAATAGATTACATACTTAAATGTAAAGTGTAAAACTATGGAACATTTAGAAGAATACATAGGAGAAAATCTTCTGAACCTTGGGCTTGGTAAGGAGTTGTTAAACTCGACACCAAAAGCACAATTCATAAAAGAAAATAATTGGTAAATTGGATGTCATCAAAATTTAAAAATTTCGTTCTGTGAAAGACCTTATTAAGATGAAAAGACAAGCTACAGAATGTGTATTAGTTCTCTGTCGCTTCCATAACGACCACAGATTTAGCAGCTTAAAGCAACACCCATTTATCATCTCACAGCCTGTGGGTCAGAAGTCTCGTAGGCTAGTAGGCTGGTAGGCTCGGCTGGTTTCTCTGCTCTAGATCCCCCATAGCAGGAGGGTCGGAGTCTTTTCTAGAGGCTCTGATGATTAATCTGCTGCCAGGATCATTCGGGTTTTTGGCAGAGTTCAGTTCCATGCGGTTGTAGGACTAAGGTTCCCATTTTCTTGCTGGCTGTTGACCCAGGGTCATTCTTAGCTTCTAGACATTTCCTGCATTCCTTGGCTCATGGTCCCCCTCCCTCTGTCCTCAAAGTCAGCAATGGTTGATTGAATCCTTCTCACACTTTGAATCACGATGACCTCCTCCTCCCCCTCCCGATTCTTCTTCTCCTTCTCTTTCTCCTCCTCCTTCTGCTTCTTCTTCTTCCTCTCTTTCTTCTCCTTCTTCCTCCTCTCTCTTTATTTCCTGCTTCCTCTTCTACTTTTAAGAGCTCATGTGATTACACTGAGCCCATCCACATGACTAAGGATAATCTCTCTGTTTTAAACTCAGCCACTTAGTTACTTTAATTGCATCTGAAAAGTCTCCTCACAGCAGTACCTAGATTAATATTTGATTGAATAATCAGGCAATGGGAGCCTTGGGGGGATATCTTTAAAATTCTGCCTATCACAGACTTGGAGAAAACCAAGCATATTTGCAAACCATGTATCTGATAAAGGACTCATATCTAGAATATACATATATATATATATATATATTTTTTAACCCTCAAAATTTAACAGGAAAAAAATCCAATTAGATAATGGACAAAGAGATGAAGAGACATTTCACTGTAGAGGATATACACACGGCGTATAAGGACACAAAAAGATGTTCAACAGCACTAGCCCTTAGAGAAATACCAATTAAGACCATGATGAGATATCACTACATACCTATCAGAATTGCTGAAACAAAATTAGCAACAATACCAAATGCTGGTGGGGGTTTGGAGGAACCGGATCTCTTATACATTGCTGGTGGGAATGTAAAATGGTACAACCACTTTGGAGAACAGTTTAGCAGTTTCTTAAATAGCTAAACATACACTCACCTTATCATCCAGCAATTGCAATTATGGGTATTTATCCCAGAGAAATAAAAACTTATGCCTACACAAAAACTTATACACAAATTTTTATTGTTGCTTTTTTTTAATAATAGCCAAAAATTGGAAATAATCAAAATGTCTTTCAATGGGTGAACGGTTAAACAAAGTGTGATATAACCATACTATGGATATATTAGGGTTCTCCAGATGATCTAGATACAGATGTAGACATAGGTGATATAGATGTAGACAGATGAGAGAGAGAGATCTGAGCAAGCACCTCAGCTGGTCATGGTTCTTTACCTGATGGAATGACCCAAACCTTCGTTCCTGAAGGGTCTGGGTCATTCATAGTCCTGCCTAGATTGGGTTGTTGTAGTTTTCCGTTGACACTCACAGACCATAGTAATACTAAGAGATACCCTACAGAACCCCCTTTACTCCGGTTGGACTCCTCCTTACCTCCTCTGTTGAGTAGGAATCCAATTTTCCCTTGGTAGTCAGAATCAAATCACCCCAGCCAGCAGAGTAACTCTCTTTTTCTCCTGTTGAGTCAGAGGCATGAGGAGCCCAAAGTGGCAGGTGGTGGTCTTAACTTCCAGTTCAATGGAATCATTGTCGTGTCTCCCAGTGGAAGCATTCCTCTCTTTGCAACTAGGCCAGCAAAGCATATGGTCGCGGAGACAGGAAGCAAGAGTTTTGCTCCTGAGTTTCTAGGGGTAACAGGGAGTGGTGTCACTTCCATATCCACCCCTTGATCCCCAGACTCGTGAATTCTGGCTGTAGGAGAAATACCACTATATACTGGATGCTGACTTAGAGCGTCTACAGCCTCCTAGAGAACCTTTCCCCAGCCCTGCAAGGTATTGCCACCTCGCTGGCACTGTAACTGAGTCTTTAAAAGGCCATTTCACTGTTCTATCAAGTCAGCCAGATAGTGCTTCAGGATGGACGGAAACATGGTAAGACCCATGAATTCCATAAGCATGAGCCCATTGAGACGCTTGACTGCTGTGAAGGGAGTTCCTTGCTCAAAAGCAATGCTGTGTAGACACAGAAAGACAAATACCATATGATTTCACTCACGTGTGGAAGATAAACAAACAAACACATGGATAAGGAGAACAGATCAGTGGTTCCCAGAGGAGAAGGGGGTGGGAGGAGGGTGAAAGGGTTAAAGGGGCACATACGTACAGTGATGGATGGAAACTAGACTGTTGGTGGTAAACACAATGCAGTCGATACAGAATATGAAATATAGTGATGTACGCCTGAAATTTACACAATGTTGTAAGCCAATATGACCCCAACAAAATAATTTTTTAAAAAAAGCAATGCTGTGTGGAACACCGTGAAGTGGATAAGGCATCCTGTAAGTCCACGATGCATGGTAGTTTTGGCAGACACATTGTGTGCAAGGAAGGCAAATCCATGCCCAGAGTAAGTGTCTGTTCCAGTAAGAACAAAACCCTGCCCTCTCCATGATGGAAGGGGTCCAGTGTAATCAGCCTGCCACCAGGTAGCCGGATGATCACCCCGGGAAATGATGCCACATCAGGGACTTAGTGTTGGTGTCGGCTGCTAGCAGCTGGTCACTCAGCATCAGCTGTAACCAGGTCAGCTTTGGTGAGTGGAAGCCCGTGTTGCTGAGCCCATCCCTGCCACCATGACCACTTTGTTCATCAGCCCATTTGGTGATGACAGGGGTGTCTGGGAAGGAGGCTGACTGGTATCCAGAAATTTGGTCATCCTATCCACTTGATTATTAAAATCTTCCTCTGCTGAGGTCACCCTTTGGTGAGCATTCACATGGGATGTAAATATCTTCATGTTCTTTGCCCATTCAGAGACATCTAGCCACACATCTCCTCCTGGATCTCTGTCACCAATTTTCCAATCACGTTCCTTCTGAGTCCCTGACCGTTGGCCGCAGCCCATGAATCAGTATATAATCGCACATCTGGCCATTTCTCTTTCCAAGCAAAATGAACCACCAGGTGCACTGCCTGAAGATCTGGCCACGGAGACGATGTCCCAGGAAGGGCTGTAGAGCTGCAGCTGTCCACTTCCAGGTGCTTCCTGCGTATTGCCGGAACCATCTATAAACCAGGCCCAACTCTCCTCTGACTGTGGGGAACTCCCCATGAAGCCACAGGCACAGGCTGGGAGAGAAAAGGTAGTGTCGCAGGAGTGGGAAGCGTGGGCACCTGAGCCACTTCTTCATATAACACGTTTGTGCCTTCAGGGACTGCTCAGGCCCTCTCATGTAGGTACCACTCCCATTTGATGATGGAATATTGCGGTGCACATCCAAATTTATGACTTGGTGGGTCAGATAATACCCAGTTCATGATGGGCAGCTCAGGTCGCATGGTAACTTGGTGGCTCATGGTTAAACATTCAGTCTCTACTAAGACCCAGTAGCAGACCAAGAACTATTTCTCAAAGAAAGAGTAGCTATCTGCAGAGGATAGCAGGGCTTCACTCCAAAATCTGAAAGGCCTGCACTGTGATTCACCTAGAGGGGTCTGCCAAGGCTCCCAACAGCTTCCCTGTCAGCCACTGACATCCTCCATCACCATTGGGTCTGCTTCATCTTATGGCCCAAGTGACGGAGCAGCGAGCGCAGCAGCCTGGACCCATTGCAGAGCCTTCTCTTGTTCTGGTCCCCACTCAAAACTAGCAGCTTTTTGGGTCACTCCGTAAATGGGCTGGAGTAGCACACCCAAAGGAGGAGTATGTTCCCTCCAAAATCCAAAGAGGCCCCCTGGCCGCTGTGCCTCTATTTTGGTTGTAGGATGGGCCAGATGCAACCTTCGCCTTAGAAGGGCTATCTCAACATGCCCCACACCACTGCACCCCAAGAAATTTCACTGAAGTAGAAGGCCCCTAAATTTTTTTTTAGTTTATTCCCACTCCCTGCCACACAAACATTTTACCAATAAGTTTAGCGTAGTGGCTACTTCTTACTCGCTGGGTCCAATCAGCATAAGGTCATCAGTGTAATGGATCAGTGTGATTTCTTGTGGAAGGGAAAGGCGATCAAGATCTCTGTGAACTAAATCATGACACAGAGCTGGAGAGTTGACATAGCCCTGAGCTAGAACAGTGAAGATGTGTTGCTGGCCTCGCCAGCTGAAAACAAACTACTTCTAGTGAATCTTACGGACAAGTATGGAGAGAAAGGATTTACCAGATCAATAGCTGGACACCAGGTACCAGGGAGTGTTTTAATTTACTCAAGCAATGAAACCATCTGGCACAGCAGCTGTGAGGTCACCACCTGGTTACACTTAGAATAATCCACTATCATTCTCCAGGATCCATCTGTCTTCTGCAGAGACGAAACAGGAGAGTTGAATGGGGATGTGGTGGGAATCCCCACCCCTGCATCTCTCAAGTCCTTGATGGTGGCACTAATTTCTGCAGCCCCCTGGGCACGTGCTACTGCTTTTGGTTTTCCTTGGTAGAGGTGATTCTAGCGGCTTCCACTTGTCCTTCAGATGTAATCAGATTAGAGAACTAATTCCAGAAACCCCAGAACCAATTCAGAAAACTCCCTTCAGTTTCTGTTCTTCTAGGAAAACTCTCAGCACCAAAATCTATATTAGTCAGAGAAACAGGACCAATAGGATGGAGAGAGAGAAAGCCGATTTATTTTAAGGAATTGGCTCACGCATTTGCAGAGGCTGTGAAGTCCAAAATCCGCAGCTAGGCTGGCAGGCTGGAGGCCCGCAGGAGAGTTATGGCTGCAGCTCACATCTGAAGGCAGTCTGCTGGCAGCACTGTCTTCCTTGGGAGAGGTCAGTCTTTGTTCTTTTAAGGCCTACAACCGATTGGATGAGGGCCACCCACATTATTGAGAGTAATCTGCTTTACTCAAAGTCTACTGACTTAACTGTTAATCTCACCTTAAAAATATCTTCACAGAAATATCTGGAATAGTCTTTGATCAAATGTCTGGGTCCCATCACCTAGCCAAGTTGACACATAAAATTAAGCATCACAGTAGAGCTCTGCTCTGCAAGAAAAAGGGATGGACTATTGGTACATGTGACAACTTGGATGGGTCTCAAGGGAATTCTGCTGATAGAGAAAATGCAGCCTCATAAGGTCACATACGGTATGATTCCGTCTTCACAACATTTTCAAAATAATAACAACAGACATGGAAAACAGATTAGTGGTTGCTAGGCGTTAGGGACGGTGGCGAGAGAGAGGAATGTGACTGTAAGGGGGAGCGTGAGGGGATCTGCGTGGTGATGGGGCTTTTCTGTATTCTGATTGTGGTGGCAGTTTCAGGCATCTATGCGGTAGAATGACATAAAACTATAAATGCATGTTGCACCAAGACCAGTTTCCCGGTTTGGTATTGGACCATAATTCTGTAAGACAAACTGTATCTGCACTATCTTTGCAACTTCCTGTGGATCTATAATAAATCCAGATAAAAGTTTTTTAAAAAAAGAACCAAAAGGACGTATGGCAGAGTCAACATGCAAATTGTCAACAACAAACATGTATTCCTCTTGAAATCATACCAGCTTTTTTTTTTTTTAAAGATTTTATTTTTTTTCCTTTTTCTCCCCAAAGCCTCCCGGTACGTAGTTGTATATTCTTTGTTGTGGGTCCTTCTAGTTGTGGCATGTGGGATGCTGCCTCAGCGTGGTTTGATGAGCAGCGCCATGTCCACGCCCAGGATTCAAACCAACGAAACTCTGGGCCGCCTGCAGCGGAGCGCGCGAACTTAACCACTCGGCCACGGGGCCAGCCCCGAAATCATACCAGCTTTTTTTCTTTGTCTTTTTGTTTACAAAAATGTCCAAAACTTTTCCCTTGAGAAGGAATTTAGACACATCCCAATTAACGCCGTGAAACCTGTAACTAACTTTGGAGGAAGCGGGTAAGGGCAGACGACTGCCTGACCAGCGAGCACTAGGATGCCCTCCGCCTGAATACCACGCAGCCACAGAGGCGGCCGAGCCCCCGGTTGCCAGGGCCCTGAAGGACAGTCGGAACCCCTTGCTCTCCTCCTCATTCTCTCCCTAAGTGACCTGGGGTTGCGGGGGCGGCAGCGACGGGCCAATGGCACACAGAAAGCAGTCCCTTTGAACCAGAATTTGGTTTTTTCCATTTCCTCACCTTCATAATACAAACTATTTCCTCTCCTTTCATTTCTATCTAAACCAAAGTCTGTAAATAAATAAGCACCTCTGTCTGCGAAGGCCACACCAATCCGTGTTAACAGCTTCCATTCGTGTGAACATCTTAAGCCCACGGAGATGAGCAACTCCTCCCAAAGCAAGTTATTGACAACTGTTAGTGATGACGACCGAAAAACACGCGTGCGATTTATTTTTGAAGCCACGTAGATTCATTTAAGCTGAGCTTCTAGTTGTGGGACTAGACTGCATTCAAGTTACCTCTCAAACGGTACTCTAAAATAAGATAAGAACCATACAGACAGGACTTTAGGGGAGCCCAAAGGAATGCCAAACAAGAGGTCAGCAACCGATGGCCTCCAGTCAAACATGCAGGATAGGTTGGGGATGACACGCCCAGGGCCAACTCATGGGAAAATGGTCCACAGCAATGAGCTTTCCCTATAGTGTCCCCAGTCCCCTTCTAGCAGTCTCACCTCCTGGTTGCCTGTCAAGATCCTCCTCCTCTCTGACTCTGTCAGTCAGGCGTTAACTAATCTCGAGGGCTCTGCCCCTCCTGTGGGGGCTTCCTCCCCATCTCCCCTTCCTCAGGAATGAGTAAGCAGGGTTTGGCTGGCACCGCCTCGTGCCTGTGGTTGTTCTAGCTGACTCCCCAGACCGTCCAGGGTACACAGTTCGGAGCTTGGATACAATTCACTTACCATTAGATCATATTTCCCTCTGTCATTAAATATTCTTGGAAAACATGACTTTTAAAGGCTGCTAACCTTGCCAGGACCATCTGCCTACTTGATGTTGGCATTCAAGCTGGCAGACTTCCTGTCCTCCTGGTCTTGGACCCATCCAGCGGAGAATGTACACCCACATGTGTCTGTTTGCTGGCATTCCAGGTCATGCGCTAGGTCCCCACAAGGCTACTGCTTTGAATCTAGGCTTCTAAATATCAAAACATGATAGACATAGGGGCCAGCCCGGTGGCAGAGTGGTTAAGTTCACACACTCCGCTTCAACAGCCTGGGATTCGCAGGTTCAGATCCTGGGCGTGGACCTACATACCACTCATCAAGCCCTGCAGTGGTGGCATCCTGTATACAAAGTAGAGGAAGATTGGCACACATGTTAGCTCAGGGACCATCTTCCTCAAGCAAAAAGAGGAAGATTGGCAACAGATGTTAGCTCAGGGACCATCTTCCTCACACACACACACACACACACACACACACAAACATGACAGACATAAAAAGAAGGGGAAAAAACCCCTACAATAAAAGTTATTGAGGCCCTGAAGTTCAAGCCTTTCAGCCCAAATTTACCTGCCCTTGAGATATTTCCATTCAGTTTAGTTCAGATAGTGGAGGAGCCAATGAACTTTCTTTCCTACAGCAATGGTGATGGACATCCAGCACGCAGGCCCAAGAAAACGATATGACAGGATCCTAGAATATAGATACTTTAAAAAAAAATTATATTTACCACACATAAGATATATTTATGAAGCAGATGCCCAATACAACATAATAAAAAAGTACTTAGAATATAAAGTATTTAAAATAAGGCAGTTTTCTACCTATTTAAATAGACACTGAATATTAAAATTATCACCAAGCTCCTCGCCTCTCAGCAATTTTTACGAGTGAGAGTCAGCTTTTTAAATCCGCAAGGCAGTGGTCAGGTAGAAACCTCCTTCACGTGGTTCCATCTTCAGACAGGTCTGAAAAGAGAAGGGCCTGTTGCTCCCCTGCCTGGAGCACTCATTACAGATTATGAGAGAGTCAGACCAGGATAATAATGGCCTTATTTGTCAGGCATGTACTAGGTCCCAGGCACCGCACAAGGCATTTTCATGGAAAACTGTTGCCACCCCTTCCTGGCAGTATTTTGGGCCCAAAATGTAAAGGGGAGGGCTGCTTAGCCGCATAATGCAAGAGCTGAGATTTAAGAGTCCAGAACAGAACGTGCAGCCAGTAAACAATATCCCAAAGCCACGGTCCCTGAGCCCCCTGCCCTCTACATGGGTATTTCAAACATACGAGAAACCCACCACCCTCTCTGTCACTGGTTGTTCCCGAGAGCTGTCTCGCCAGCTTCTGCTCGTCTCAACCTGGTGCTGCCGGTAGACCTAGACAGACACAATAGGGAACATTGGCAGTTCCCTTCTCTCTGTTCTGTGGCAGAGTGTGTTTCCAAAGGTGGCCACAGGAATACGTCCCCACCACATGCTCTTCCAGAACCTTCCTCAAGAGGTGGGATGTGATTCCTTTCCTCGAGAGGCAGGCTTGAGACTTGCTTATGACCAAAAGCATGCAGCTAAAGTGCCACACCAGGTTTCCAAAGCTGGGTCATAAAAAGGTGAGGCAGTTTCCATCTTGTGGTTGGAATCCTGAGCCCAAGAGAAGAAGTCCGACCCTCTGAGGCTGCCCTGCTGAAAGAAAGCTCAGGCCTCACATAGTTGTTTTGGCCAACAGTGCCAGCCGAATTCCCAGCTGATGACCAGCATCAACTTCTACAAATACAAACGAGTCTTTGGATGACTCCAGCCCTCAGCATGGCATCAACACCAGCCTTTCCATCTGCGCAGCTGAGGCCCCAGACTCAATGAAGCAAAGACAACGCAGCTCATCAGATGTCTCTACAACAAGGACATGGAAGGCACACTTGTTACTAAATGCTGTCACTTCTAAGAGTATTTGTGATAAGTCAGTGCTCAAGAAAACTGTGTTTCCTTGAAATCTTACAGCCCACACGTGAAAGAAACTTGATGAAAATAAGGAATAAGTGGCCCAAAAGCTGCAGAGTTCCTAGCTCCGTGAAAAAGCTGGATTGGAGAATGTGGTTGGTCCCAGAGGCCAACCTGGAGGCTCCGAGCATCACCACCCAAGTCCAGGCCATGGACCTGCCGGAGGGGAGGCTGGGTCTGCTGCGCACTCTGTAAAATGCTATGCCTGGCCCACAGGTCCTGCAGATGGCAGGAAAGAAATGGACTGTGAGAGAGAATGAGTCTACCCCAGAGATGCTTGTCCTCTGGAAAGGCAGCAGAGAGCAGCCCTGGCCATACCTAAAGGAGTGAGATGATAGTGGTGTGCACGTGGGTGAAAGAGAACATTGATGAAAACAAAATGGTGGCCACCCTTGTAAATGCGGCTCAACATATTCAGGCTGTCACCAGTCTCCCCAGTCAGACACGACATGGCTTCTCCCCGGGGGGCAGGTCAGTAAGTTGGGTGGAGAAAAACAAAGCGTTCACCCCAACACTGCCAGAGATGGGGGGCAGGAAATTGCCTCCCCTCGAGGTGGCCTTGAGAACAGGGGAAGGAAATCCCCACACGGACACCATGTTAAAGGATTTTAGGTACTGTTGGTCCACCGTTCTCTCTAAGACATTGTGTTAAAGTGGTTTTCACGACTCACTCTCTCCTGAACGAGTGGGCTCACAGATTCTTGGGAAGGGAGACCCAAATTAGGAGGAACACCTCCCACACGTCCACAACTCAAGGCCTCTCAACTGCTCAGAGCGGGAGCACGTGGCTTGTGCTGGGAGGGTCTGCACTGGGCTTCCTGTGCTCCTTTCTCTTTCCTGAAGGAAGAGCTCTCTGAGGACAGAGCAGGCCTGGTGCTCTCTCCCCCAGCCACACGCTACTTGGCACAAAGTGAGAACTCCTTCTGGTGGAGCGTTGACTATGGCCGAAGGGAAGATGGCGGTCATTTGACACAATGGGAGAATAAGGGGAATGCACTGCCTGTCACTAGGAGGAAAGGGACAGTGGAACACACACAGCAAGGCTCGCCCCAGACACACCTTGGTTTCCTTGGAAGCCAGTTAGACAGAGGAGGGGGCGCCATCAGGCTGCTTTGTGGGGTCTCCTCTCCTCCTGTTTCCTCTTCTGGGCACCAACCCTCCACGTGTTGCGCCCAAGCCCATCTTAGATGGGAAGATGAGGCTGAGCAGGTAAGCGGAAGGCAAGCGTGTTGGGGCAATTATGCGTCTAGAGCTACCGCCAGATGGAACAACAAAAACCAGGGACTGGACTTTTTAAATAAAAGAATAAACACTTCTCTTCTGTTGGCAGTTTCTAAGGGCCGCCCCTCCCCTGTTTCCCTAAGAAACACCTTCAGGCTCCGGGCAGGTGACAGCAGCTCCTGTTCAGACGTCTGATCTTATCTGTTACCAGCAACAGCTTTGTCCTTAGAGCCTGGTCCAGTTACTCATGTGCAATAGGTGCTCCATCCACGCGAGTGAATCAAGGGAACCCTAAGTAGCTCATGTGGATTTTAAGACCCTTGTCCACCTCTCACCCTGAGCCTCCGGGTCTCAGGGTTTTCATGGTCCCCATGAGCATGACAAATGCCTCCGGTGACCAGGTCACAGAGCCATCTCTGCACGTGATGAGTGTGGCCAGCAAGGTGGACGTCTCCCCACCTAGCCTCATCTCATCCACGCGCTCAGAAGTTGAAGGGGCTCCCAGCACCTAAGAGAAAGCTCAGACTTTCAAAGCTGTCAGCCTTTGCATAGCAGCTCCTTCCGGCTTCGTTGGCTGGAGTGAGGCCACCGGAGGCCTCTTGACCACAGGCTCCCTGAGTGTGGAATTGCAGCTACTGAAGGAATCTCCCACTTGCTGCAAGGGCAGCTTCCAGCACATGCTGGGCCTCATCCTGATGAATTTTCAGCCTCTGGCAAATACATGCTGGAGAGAACACTTTATCCACAAGCCACTTGTTTCGTCATTTGCATCAGCCGGCTTCCCCACCATTGCCCAATTGCCCAGGGTTCCTGCAGGCCCCGCTCCAGCCCTGCTTCCCACAGGCAATCCACCCGTTGGCGAGGGCAGGGCAGGGGCCCAGGAGCCCCAATCTGATCTACTCATTCATTGACAACAGCCCTCTTGCTTACACCATTCCACGTCCCTCCAATAATCACATATGGGGACAGGAAGATAAAAGATAGCCTGTAAAGAGACGAGTGACGCATTGACAGGTGCCCCCCTGCACCGCCTCTTTCCTCCCAAAAAGAAGAAAATGGATTCATCCCACCAATGAATTAACTACTGTGTACTATGCACGTTCGAGGACTGGGGACACAGCAGGGAAGAAAGCAAGGGGGACTTGCAGCCACTCTTTCTCCCGGTTGTACCACTGGCACCTCCTGGAGAGCAGCTGGTTGCAGTGCTGTGCCTGCCGTATCCCTCAGACATGACCTCTGTGACATTCATCTCTAATATCCTAGAGTGTCTGACTCATCCAGCCACCCTGATTCTTCCTGCCAGCTGTGGTGACATGGCTAGGCAGCAAATCTTGGGAGCTCCCAGCCACAGAGGGAAAAGTCCAAGCACCCCACAATTTCCAGGGGACCCTGCAGCCTTGGCTTGGTGGCAGACAACTGGGAAGTTACACGCTGGGCAATCACTGGCAGCCCAACCACCTGTGCTGCCAGCAGCGGATGAAAACCCTAATCCTGCCGTTCTCCGTGACTAAAGGTCATGAACATAGTTATAATGCAGGTACAGTGAGGACAGGCCAAAAGGAGGACATCTGGGGCCACTTTTAACTCCTGGTAAAAAAGGTCTATGTTTTTCTGGCAGGTCCCAGCCACTTCCAGTCCCAAGGCCACGGGTTCAAGCTGGCACCTTCCTTCTCTTTCATCCCTGCAAACAGAGCAGACTTGATTGAAGCCAAATATTCTCATTTCTGAAGGTCTTTTCAGTAAAGCCTGAAACTCATCCTTTCAGGTCTTAGGACCCGAGGGAAGCAGCCAGCACCTGCAGCCGGGGAGGCGGGAGGTCCTGTGCATCCTCAGGTCCTGGAAACACAAGAGTGTTTCCATGCCTGGCTGCCTGGCCAGGTGGAAAGACGCCCCAAAGCAGCGTTTGGACAAATGCGCTGCTTTTATTTCCATCCCAAAGGCTACGGAACTCAAGGTGAGAGCCGTCAGCCCATCCAGGTGGCCTGTAAAAAATCAAAGCCAAGGTCAGAGCACACGTGCTCCCTTCCACGGGGGGCATTCGCTCCAGAGGGCCCTGCGAGGGCAACAAGTGGGCAGCTCAAGTCCATCGCCCAATTGATTAATCCAAGCTCACTTTCCCTCCTCAGGAACCTCACAAGGATCTGAGGTTCCAGGCCTGGTCCTGGTGCCCAGGGATGCCCTGTCTAAAGGGCTTGCTGGCTACTCCTTATTTTCAGTTATCCATTTAGTGCCAACCGAACCGGGGCTGCCATGTGACTACAGTAAGCTGTTAAGAGCAGGGCAACACGGTTTCAAACAGACACCCAGGCACCTGTTTTTCTTGTTAAGTAAAAACAAGTTAATAGTCACAGCAAAACCATGAAAGAAAACCGCAAGTGACCTAAGGATTTCTGACTCACCGCCCAGCCTGAGCACTTGGTGACATTCCACCAAAAGCCATCAGCCACCTGCAGCGGCACTGAGAACTGCTGATCAGCAGTCCTTTTGTCTCCTAACTCGGGTAATTACCCATGTGTGCCTGCTCCCAGATGGCTCTCGCCTTTAGATTAAAAAAAAAGAGAGAACAACAAAAAAAAAACCCACCTTCCCCCTCCGAAGCCCAAGTGACTAAGAAAAGCTGGCAGGGACCCTCCCTAGACCATAATTGTGGGAAACCTCTTGCAAAACAGTTTTTCTGCAAGATAAACTGTGTCTGTTCCCAGCAGCCAAGTGCCACACCCGCAAGAATGGGTGAGAGATTTCCTCTAAGAAACCTCGAGAAAACATCGAGAATGCTCACTCCTCTGTGCCCTGGGAATAGATGTGAAGAGTTACTTACACCTTGAGAAAGATACTCTTCTTTTTTCTTTTGTTGTCTTAAAAAAAAAAAAAAAAATACAGCCCCCAGGATGGGCACCACATACACACGATTCTGGAAACTGGGGTTAGTGAGCTCCAACTCAGTCCTGTACTCAGTCACCTCCCGTGAGCGGAGGGTCTGCCACACGCCAGGCACAAGTCAAGGCCCTTTCCTTGCTAGCTGGGCCAACGGCCACAAGCCCAGCTGTCCGAGAGCACAGGGGCCAGCCAGGCCCCACAGCCATGGCAGAAGAGGCAGCCAGCATGCAAGTTGCCACGCTCTGTGTCACATAGCTCAGGTCGCATGGTCACACCCGGCGGGAACTGGGCCCGGGCCACCAGCCAAAGGCTGCCTTCCTTGGGCTGGACGACAAGCTCAGTGGGCCATGAAGTTTCCCTGTCGCCGAGCAGTGCCCTGGGGAGGACTGGAGCCCTCTGACCCCATCAGAGTCCTCCACTCAGGGTCTGACAAGAGCATTGAGGTCACAGCAGGGGCAGGAGAATGGACGGCCCCACCGCTGTCTGCCCGTGGTTCAGCACTGCCCGTGGGCTCTGCAGCCTCCTTTCCCCCGCCTTGCTGTACCCTGCGCCCGGCTGGGCTCCCTGTGAATCCCCAGACCACCCAGACGCCCAGAGAACACCACTGCTCCCTGACAGCTGACGGTGGGCACAGCGCTCAGGGCCTCCCAGCCAAGTCAGCTGCTAGGGATTCAGAGAAGACACAGAGGATGGGAGAATGAAGGGGCTGCCTGGGGTGCCACGGTGAGGAGGGGCTGGGGTTCCAGACCCCACGTGCAGGGGCTGCGCTGCATCACACCTGTGGTGTAAGCTCCATTTGAGGCCACGAGAAAACCTCTCTCTGTTCGTGGAAGAATCTCTCCCTCGAGGGTCTCTCCACCTACTGAAAGTCCCTCCTTAGAAGCATCCCAGGGACTCTAGGTGGTTGGTCTCTGGTCCCCTTTTGATTATTCTGTGGGATGAGGCACAAGAAAGGAGATATTTATCCAGCCCCTTCCAAGCTTCTTTACTGCATCTCCAATACAGGACCTTTCAATGTAGGATCACAGCCAACTTAGAGGTGGGAGTTCCCTGAGCCCATTTTACAGATGAAGAGCCTGAAGCTGGGTGAGTTCACGTAAGGCTGGCAGGGCCACGCAGGCTGCGGTTGGAGCACCAGCTCAATCCATGAACATCAGACACAGCCGCCTGTTACGTTGTGGCATCACACGCTGGCATGCACACTGTTTCTTACTTTCCTGCTGGCACCCGGCCGAGGCCAGCACCCTGGAGAAAAAGGAGCCTGGAGGGTCTAATGCTTGACCCTCTGCCCCAGGGTGGTCCTCAGCCCGGGGCGTCTCCGGAGAAGGTGGTGGTGGGCGGTTCAAAGCAGCTTTTACCCCCCGGGAGGACGCCTCCCTGGGTACCGTCTGTCCCTTCAGGTCCCTGTCACCAACACTGGCTGGTGTACAGCTGGCTGCACATGTCATGTTTTTAGCTAAGACATTTCTACAAATCTTTTTTATGGATATTTAAAAGAAAGAAACCTAAATTTGAGAATCTTAATGTTCCACTTCTGCATCAGAATCTACGGCATCCCTGAGGCTCTGAACTCAGCAGTGAGCAGGATAAAAAAATCCTTCGAACCTGAAGGAAAGAGGAAAACCATCTCAGAAAACCAACACCCTTCTCTAGACACCCTCCAGATCGCCTGCCCAGAGCCTACACACTTAGAAGGACGTGTAATGTGACGACTGCGGCAGTCCCTGCAGGGAGCGTGCAGCCTGGGCCTGAGTGTGCCCAGGACACGTTGGCTGTTGATCAGAAGCAGAGAAAAGCCAGAAGCAATAACAGCCAGTGCCCAGGAGTCTGTCCACCCACTGGACATTACTGCTTGTCACAACGTGGGTGATTTATATGACTTTTACCTAATATACAAAGTCTTTAAAACCTGGGTGCTCTAAAGGTGAAAATAACAAGCCTTTTAATAAAGACTCTATGAAGCCCAGAAAGTGTGTGGCATGTTCTAGAAGCGTTTCTTCCCAGGTATCATATTATTGTTGTTCTTGTTCCCACAGGGTGAGTGGGAACAAGGTAAATTCTTAATATTCCTTCACTTTCTTCCTCCTTTTTGGCCCAGAGCTCTTCAAGTAACAAGTCAAATCTCAACCTCTCTCTCCACCTCAGGAATGAAAGGCAGCAAGTGAAATGCAAACTGGACCCTTTGGACACCTCCACCGTCCCCAGCTGAGGGTGCTGACAGGTGCCGCCAGCCTCACCCATCTGCACTTGGAAGAACTGTTCTGGAAAGCAATTTGGCAATCTGGGTGGAGGGCCTTGAAAAAGGAGTTTATACCCTTCTACCTGGCAATGATCCTCTGGCAACTCATTAGCAAGAACGAGTCAGAAGCCTGGATTTATTTACAAAGATGTGCACTGAAGCTTCACGTATAGTTGTAAAAAGTTGTAAAAAGTCCATTTGTCTCCCAACATGGGGATGGTCAAATAACTTACAGGACATCCGCAAGATGGGAGAAACAGCAGCAATTTCAAAATGGTGTTTTTCAGGGCTATTTAATGATGCGAAACACAGTTAAGCTACAATATTAAGTGAAAAATTAAAGCTATAAGCTATAACTAGTTATATACACAACGAATTCCAAAAGTACAATAAAATCACACCTATGTGTGTGTATACATATAACTGGAAAGAAACATAACAAAATGCCAAAAGTTGCTATCTCTGCCTGGTGAGATTATGGTTCTTTTTTATTTTCTCCTTTGTGCCTTCATTATTTTCTACATGCTGTGTTTATAATTTTAAAAAGCCATTGATCAGAAATTTCCACCAAAAATGACAAGAAAAAAATGTTCCGTCGTTAACAGCACAAGTTTGGAACCATAGGAAAATTCCCCATGTGGAACTTCGGTTCCATGCTGCCCTGGTCAGTCTCTGCCTCGGCGGAGCCAAGCTCGGCGTGCGGTGCCAGCCTCCCATCCCTGTTTGCAAGAAACAACGGGGCAGGAGCTAAGGCTGGGAGGCAAAGGACTGCAGTAATGCTTGAAACGCACCCAAAATGTCTCAGCTCACCTGACTGAGAGCATCCACTTGTTTTTCGTGTCTTTCAAGATTTTTTCAAGGCTGTAATGGGTTAAAGGAGAAGGTTGTATAATTACTCTGTTTACATTGGGAGATTTAAGAAAAAAAATGTATCAGGTATAAACCACAGGATACATGAAGGTGCCGAAGATGCTCATCCACCGCCACGTGGAGCATGACGATGACCACAGCCTCCCTGTCCCGCGACAGCTCTGATCCATGGGCAATTCCACCTGCAGCGTTGGTGGAAGCTTCTGAATCTGCCCGGGCTGCAAGAGAGAGGAGGCCAGACTGACGAGCCCTTCTCCCGCGGAGGCAGCCAGCAGGGCGGGGCAGGTGTGTCTTCCCTGGTCAGCACCTACAGAGCACCGATCACCTGTCCCTGACATGGTGGCGTGCGCCTGCGTCATCATCCACATGTCCCCAGGGCTATCCCATCTGTCTTCCTTCAGTATCTCTTCAAACGATTGGTCTGCAGAGTCGGCCAGACCTCGTGGTACAGGGGGCGTGAAGGGTGGGCTCCTGCCACTGCAGGACAACGTGACGGGCGCCCTCGGCCTCTGCTGCTCTGTGGTGCCAGGGTCTACAAATACAACTCTGACCGCTGCCCTTCCAGACTTCGGAATTTGAGACAGTTACACAAGATGGTGAGTGAGGGCTTTGAAGAGTGCAAAAGCTGTGTATCTGCAAGTTATTTTGATTTTCTTTTTAATTTTTTCAAGCCATAGAAAACAGTAAGCCTAAGGATATAGTCATTAGTGACTGCAGATAAGAGTTGATCAGTTCCTGCCTCAAGCGAGGACGCGGGATGGGGAGGAAGGGATAACAGGAGCTCAGAGGAGTCCCCTCTCCTAAGAGGAGAACCTGGGGGTGGTGGAGGGCAGGCAGAGGGAGTGGGGAGGCTTGGGTCAGCTAATGACAGTGGTCCGGGGGGAGGGCAGAGGAGAGCCAGGGCCTGCGAGCACTGTTCTGGAGAACCTGGCAGGGAGGACACCGGAGGGAGGAAACAGAATGGGGATGCCCAAAGGCCGCTGGGGAGTGCGCGCCTGAGTGACAGAGGAAATGATGGAAGGCTCTTTGTTGTGTGCTCCACGCCCCCAGCATCCTGTAAGGATTTCAGACGGTGGGTTTGGGACCGGAGCTTCTCTGGATGCCATGTTCCGGGAAGCTAGTGACAGGGCTGAGCTGTGCGACGCTGCCCAGGGCTTTCCTTCCTCAAGCACGTAAGGCGCAGGCCCTGGTCACCAACGTGCACTGTTGTCGGCAATGATTTTCACCTCACAGCGCTGAGAGCAGGAAGGACATCTAGACCCGTATTTCCCACTCTAGACTCCCATCACCACACACAGGGGGTCTGTGGTCCAAAAGTGGGTGGAAATGCTCGCTGGACGCCCTGAGCACTTTTCTCCCTGCAGACATCGTCAGAGCTCTAACAGGCTCGTGAATTCTGTGAGTGAAAGGACACGGAGGGCGCGTGCTCCCGACACACTGGACCAGAGAAGCTTTTAGGTGAGACGCCTATCAGCATCTGGAACACCGTATCCTGTTCTGCATTTTAAGGAAGAAGAAAGAGAAGCAGAAAGGTTGAAGGACCTGCCCGAGGTCACGCGACCAGCTCACTGTGAGTCAAGAGCAGCCCGAGACCTGTGTCTACCCCCTCCAGAGGCACCTGGCCCGGGTCTCCTGCCCACCCGCCCAGGTCACCTCCCAGCATTCCACCGAGTTCTCCTCATGCACCTCCCTTCCATATGACCCCAAACACAATGCTATGAGGGTAAATTTTGTAACTAAACCTTAAACCATGAGTCCCACTGCTAAATAGACGTGTTGATCACATATCGTTTGGAATTACACTGCAGCTCGCCTCAGCACTCACTTATGTGATGGGCCCATCCAGTAGGAGCTGACAGAATAAGAGAATGGAACCAAAATGGTGGGTTTTAAAACCGCTGAGGAATCCCCGCTCACTCTCACCTCAGGAAACCATACATCACTCCTCTGCCATGGCTCACGGTAAGACGAGGACAGATGAGAGCCCCCTGCAGTGGTCCAGGATGGAGGGCGAGCCCTGGAGGGCAGTGTTTTGTTCAGCATCCTTGAAAGAAGGCTGTTTGCTGTGAGCTTTTTTTTAAAAGCTTGTCTGGGCATAATCAAAGTACCAATGAGCTTGTCCTCTCCCCATCTCTCCTTTTTCTTATCGGCACCAGAAAACCAAAGAAATCATGATCTTTCCTTGTTGGACAGAAATAAATTTCTGAGCTTCTTGTTGCTTCCATGGGGGCCCTCGGACTTAGGATCACCAACCTCTAAGATGAAGAACGCAGGGAGGAAAAAGAAAAGGGTCCTCGACTAAAGTCAAGGATGCAGCCATAAGAGAAGAGGAAAGACAGGGCCAAGAAGAGGTCACCGCCCAAGATGTTCAGAGGCAACATCCCCCATCAGAGTACCTCACCAACCTGCCCACCTCCATCCCCTATGGGGGAGGCTGCGAAGGGGGGAACTAGAATGCCTAGAGAAGGCCACTCAGCTGGTCACCTTCAGGCGAGAGCAGCCTCCTCCCACAGTGGCCCACTGTGTGTGGCACCAATGTCATTCTCCGTGTGCACGTGGAGTGAGGAAGGTGGGTGCCCCCTTGCAGGCGGACGTTCTTGGCCCCTCCCGGATCGGGTTAAGTGCCTGTCCTGGGTATCGCCACAGATAGAAATCCTGAGCTGACTTCTACCCAACAGCCCTGACTGTGTGCGTCAGTGAGAGCTGCTGTGGCATTCCCTCCCCATATCTCCTGGGCTTACACGTTAATAGTCAACATCACTCTCACCAAAGGTTTGCCACGCACCAGGCTCTGGTTAAAACACAGTCAAGCACCAGCACAAACGTATGAGGCTGGCACTCTTATCAACCCGTTTTAGAGATGAGCAGACTGAGGCATGGAGACTTTATGGTCCTTGCCCAGGGTCAGATTGGCAAAGTCAGGCTCCAAACCCTGGCAGTTTGGCTACTGAGCTGTGTTCTTAACCACTCATCACTCTGCCTCTCAAGAAATGTGTCATCAATCAAGGCCGTCAGAAACCAACTTCTTACAAAGTATTTCTAGATACTCGGCCTCAGGATCAGGAAGGGGAAGACGCAGGAAAGAAATGATAGAGAAGTGTGGGTCAGTTCCCACAATAGTGATGGCTAGGATGATCCTATTTGCATAACAACTATGCAAACACCACGTGGCACAGGTACAGAGAGCGCTAACCAGAGGGATGTCCAGAGGACATGGGCAGTGGGGGTCTCCGGGGCTGGATTGCAGCTGAAATTGACTCTCTTCCACGCCCTTTCCTGTGTTTGAATGATTTCCATTTACAGTGAGTATGTTTTGCTTGTACAGAAATCTTTTGAAAAGATCCTGTCCTCAGGGACCCTCTGTGAAGTTGGGGCCATCTATGATAAGCTAACGAAACGGAAAATGTAAGAAGCTTGCCTTGACCAGTGAGGAAGGAAGCCCCATGGCAGTGGCGGGGTGGCTTGCAGAGGACTCACAGAGCAGGTTAGACCTGTCCGGGAACCCAGTGTGAGCAGGGTTTGCACCAGCAGAGGCCGGAGATGGCACCGTGCCAGCTGAGTTCAAGAGGGCATGAGGTGTTTCTAAAAGGTGAGTTAAGTGGAAAGTAGGTTTTGGTATGTTGTTGTTTTCATTGTACTAAAAACGTTCGCAACATGCAAAATAGCACATCACTCTCCTTTTCTTTTCTCAACCGCTAGAAAACTGTACACCGCCCAGCCAGGAGTTTTCCTTGGAAGGTCGGGTGTGGTCAAGGTGTGAGACGAGGCCCTCTCAGTGGTGGGAGAAGCACGGGACACACACCGCTCCCTTCAAACCGAAACAGCCCGGAGGAGGTTCTGGGAACGAAAACCACAGTGAGTCAGCTTGGGGGAAACGTGGATGAAGTCTTCATTCCCCTCCTAGGACTTGAAAAGAACTTTCCAGGGAAAGGAAAAGCTCAACCCCTCCAAGTGCAGTGGCCACAGCTCAGATCACATGAGTCCTAAATGAGTCCTAACACAGTCCTCGGGCAGCCACCTCCGACCCCCTGCCCAGGCTGGCGAGCGCCCAGCAGACCTCTCCCCCCGGGAGGAGCTTGATCTCACAGCCTACCCCACTGAGGGCCCCCCCGCATCGCCTGGTCCCTTGCACCCTGCTTGTCAGAATGGAGAGGCGGCCAGCACTATTTGGAGACAGGAGAAGTGAATGATGAATGAACGAACAGCCACCAGTCACATCTGTCATCACTATGTTTAATAAAGAAGTTTCTCGATTCATTGAACTCAATCTGCTAATTGTAAAAAACACTCTCCAGGGGCTGGCCCCGTGGCCGAACGGTTAAGTTCGCACTCTCCGCTGCAGGGGGCCCAGTGTTTCGTTGGTTCGAATCCTGGGTGCGGACATGGCACTGCTCATCAAACCACGCTGAGGCAGCGTCCCACATGCCACAACTAGAAGGACCCACAACGAAGAATATACAACTATGTACCAGGGGGCTTTGGGGAGAAAAAGGAGAAAAAAAAATAAAATCTTATAAAAAAAAAACTCTCTCCAAAGTTGTAAAGAAGTATGTGTACAGCGATGTGGGGGGAAAGGGCAATATGAGACAATATTGCCCAGAGAAGTGGCTCAGAAATGCACCCCTCCCCGTCCTGCGCTAAACCCTAATTAGAGCCAATGACTCTGAGAACCTCTGAGTGCACGGCAGAGAGCTGAACTCTGTAACAATGATCTCACGTCGTCCTCAGCGACCCCACGATGTGGCTTCTGCTGTCATCCCAACTGACCAACAAGGAACCTGAGTGCCAGGGAGTTTAGGAAATTGCCAGTGGTCACCCAGCAGCTAAATTTGAGTGCAGGCCAGGCCGACTCTGAGTCCTTGGCTCTTGGCCGCCCCACTGTCCTGAAATGTCGCAGCAGACTAACTCACCCTATTGTCAAGTGAAAACAGGACCAGCCAGATGCCCAGGCTCAACTCAGAAAGAAATCCAAGCTGGAGGGGTAGCTTACCTAAGGATTTGTCACTCCAAGTCAGTGGCACGGCTGGGAATGGAGGTGGACTGCGCAAGGTGCGGTCCAGCCCCTTTTCACCAAAATGTCAACGCAGACCCTCGCAGACTTTGCGAACCACAAAACCAATGGTGTCTGCAGCTCCCGTGATGCTACAGCAGCTCAGGCTGGAGAGAGAGAACAGAGAAGGAGAGAGAGAAGGGGTGGCGAGGATGGGGCCGACTCCGTCTCCCAGAGCCTGGTCCAACTGGAACGGGCCCTCCACCAGCTGACTAGGTGCCCTGGGCAGGTTTAAGAGCTTTAGCAGAAGCGACGAGTGCATGGCAGGAAATGCCATGGGTCGCTCAGGCATCTCAGGTGGAGGTTCAGGGGCCCCCTGTCTGTGCTCTTGGCTCCCCACGACTCTGCAGTCTCCTAGAGCCCTGCCAGCAGCAGCCACCCTGCAGCCCAGGCCACCTTCGGGGTCCAGGACCATCCCTGCCTTCACCCTAAGCATCACCAGTCTTGTTTCCTCTTGCTAAGGATTCACAGCCCCAGGTCCCTGGTGTAGGAGGGCAGAGGGCAGAGCTCTTTGCTCAGGGAGGAGGCACTTCCCTAAGACACAAGGTCTTAACCCAGGCCCAGGGGCTCTAAGATGGCACGCGAGCTGTGCAGTTTCAGAGCATTTTCATTGGGAGCTGTTCCAGTGCTTCCCTTGGGTTCTCAGAGAGCCCTCCCGGCTTAGGTGGCTGAGTCTTGGAGGAGAGGGAGAGACATCTTAAGGAATAACCCTCTCCCGGCGCCACAGCGAGGCTCTCAGAGACCCAGGACAGCAGCCAGTCACAGCAAAAGATGAGCATCATTCCCAGCAGCTGCGATTTCCAGTAGTTTCCTTCCCAGATGAGAGAGGCCAGCCCTGGAAGGGGACCCTCTTTATTCTTGTAGCATTATTTTCTTTTTATTTTTTCGTTAAATAGTCAAGTAATAGATGAGTCCTTACTCGTGCAAACCTTACAAAAGTCTAGAGAGATACGCTAGGGCCTGTGCACACCCATAGTCGTGCTGTCCTCTTATTCCAGTTACTCCGGGAGAGACCAAGCTGACCCCAGGGTCCAAGCTGTCTGCAGACAGTGGAATCCAACAGGCAGGAGGCAGAGGGAGGCGAGAGCCTGCACAGGGCAGCCGGAGGATGCCAGGGAAGGCCTGATGGCGGAAGCAGAGAAAGCCCGATGGCAAAGGCAGGGAAGGCCAGATGGCCGGAGGAAGAGGATGCTGAGAACACGCCCAGGCTCAGGCCCCTCAACAGCCCCTTAGCACCTTAGGAATTAATTACCCGATTGCTCCGGGCAGAATCCAGGAGGTGGAAGGAGGCCGCAGGCGATGTGTGGAGGCCTGTGGAGCAAGGAAAGCAGCGTTTGATGCGGAAAATCAGCAGAAGCCTCAGAGGATGCATCTTGCTATTTAACACTCACTATAGCTCTGACCGCATATGAAGTTTCCAGTCCTCTGATAGAAGAACTTGGTTACGTTAAGTTTATCAACAGAGAATAGTTAGGTGGTGAAACTATTTCAAGAGAACCTCTGCATTCAGGACAGTCTTACATCAATCTAGCAGCTTCATTTAAAAAAAAAAAAATCGAAGTATATGAGAATAAAGCAATGCACAATTAAAAGCAAAGGCAACTTATGGTGAAAAAACATCAGAAAAAAAGTGAAGAAAAAATCAAAAACAATCCTAAGACTCCCCTAACGTTCCTTGAGTTTGCATTGATCTAGATTTTTTTTTTCTTGCATTGTGGAAAATGTCTTCCAAAATTGCTTCGCTAAAGGATGAAGGACGTACAGGACGGTTTTGTAAAATTAAAGATTGATGAAGAAAAATTGACAATAATAAAGCCCATGGCGATGAAGGAAATTAGCAAACAGTGACGACACGAATAAGGACTTTTAGCTGAAATGTTAGGAGTGGAGTTATTAGGACTAGAAGTCTGCGAGAGAAGTTGAAGTTTTCAGAGTATGTGCTTTCTTCATGTCAGAGTCAACAGAAGTCGTCAGTGTGGGGATTACCTTTTGTTTTCTGAGGTATTTCAGATGGCAGGGAAAGTACACACTGTGTGTATTACGTAACAAATCGTGTTTTCCAGGATATCTGAAATTCCTGGGGGAAAAAGTCTACCGATTAAAAAATTCAATTTCTCCTTTACTCTCATCCTTTGTCAATGGTTTAGTGGGCAACCTTCCAGAACCACATATATTTGCATACATTTCTAATAAGAATTTGCTACCTGTGTCATTCCACAACTTGCATTCCTTATTTAACCATTTGTCATCAAGATCTTTTGATCTGCTTTTTTAATAATATGCAATAAATGAAGCCACGTCAACAGCTTCACTTCAACGCTGGCCGCCTCCGCTGGATCGCTTACCAGAACCCTGGGAGGAAATCAGAATCTGCAGGTGTCTGGGGTGTGGGGGTCACGCCTGAGGGCTGGGGCCAGGTTTTAGTTCAGAAATGACCAGAGGAAGATGAGAGGAAGCCAGATCACTAATGACCCCTCTTCCGGCCAGATTCTCTCTAACTCTCTTCAGGGCTGAGTTAAAGGTTGAT
The DNA here is from genome assembly GCF_041296265.1 of Equus caballus. Classification (NCBI taxonomy): domain Eukaryota; kingdom Metazoa; phylum Chordata; class Mammalia; order Perissodactyla; family Equidae; genus Equus; species Equus caballus. The sequence goes on from NC_091698.1 coordinate 30,235,988, forward strand.
GCTTCCAGTAAGAGCCCAGACCTTCCCCAGGGAGGTCTCAGCTGTGTGTGCCCCATGGAGACACCAGAAGGGGTGAGTCTGAGGGCACAGCCGGGGGGGCAGAGCTCCCGCAAAGGAAAGTCCTGGCCCCTTGCAGCCCACCCTGCTCTGAACACCGCACAAGGCTTTGCAATGAGTCCATCCTGGAAGCGTTTGGCTAGAAGACTTTGATCTGTTCATTCACAAAATCCAAGAGTCAGATGAGGCGAGACAGGTAGGGCTGGCTGTCTAAGACTGTGACCTATGACCCATAGTCAGACGACTCCCCTCAAAAAACAAAAAGTGGTTCGCCCCCTGATTTCAAAACCCACTCCTTTGCGTGAGGGTCTGTGTTCCCCTCATCCCTCCTCTTTTTGTCCCTGGCAGTGGTTGCCCGCTGAGCACGTCTACCTCAGGCCATTCCCCCTGAGTCACCATCCACACTGAGCCCCTGCTCACTCTGGGGTTGCTAACCAATTTGGAAAAAAGAGGTGGAGCTGGGGTGGCCCAGTCCCACACCCTCCCTGGCTTAGCCAGCTGGGGGCTCACTGCTCCTCCCGTGTGGAAGCTGAGGCTGGGGACATTCTTTTCTCCATCAGGGCTCCACCCAGTTCTTCCTCCAAGGGCCCATTGCACCATCTCAGCCTGCCTACCGTGGAACACTCCTCAACAATAATAATGGCCTCCAGATCCTAGAACTCCCTTCCCATGAGCCAGACCCCAGGCTCAGAGCTTTCCACAGCCTTGTGGGGCAGGCATATCATTTCCGTTTTCCAGATAAGCAACTGAGGCCCACAGGCACAGCCAGTGTTCCAGCCCATGCCTCTCTCATGACCAAGCCAGGAGCTCGGCCATGTTGCTATGAGGCCTCCCTAAAAAATCTACTCCTTCAACCACAGAAACTACAAAGTCCAGCTAGCCCTTATCATGTCACGAGTTACTTTCTTCCTTCTGAGTAACAAGAGAGGACTATGGAAACACGGGATCTGCCTTATTTACTGAGTCCACAGGTTCCAAAACAAGGCCTCATGGGACTCAGAAAATATTTAACTGAATGGATTGCTAGATGGATGGGTAGGTGTTGAAGGACAGGAAACTAGGTGGGGGAGAAGAAATGTGCTAGAATAAGGTCAAAGAAACGTTCCCTATTCACAGTGCTATCTGCCAGAAATGTGTCTTGCTGGTTAGCAATGTCACATGTGCTGACTGCACTCTGCCTTCGTTAGTGGAGGGGCATTTCCAGTCCACTTCCAATGGTTTACTGACAGCCAGGCATGCATGCTCGGAGTCCAGATGGACACACAAGACCGTCCTTTACTTCATCTCAGGCTAAATATTCCAACTCTTACAGAATCCACAGGGACAGGGGCTGGAACCCGCCATCACCCTCACCCCAAGACCTTTGAGCCAGGCTCCTGTGGTCACCCTCTCGTGGGTGATGGGGGAAAGCTCTTCTTTTGTTCCCCGTGGCCCCTTCCCCGCTTTGGTGTGGTCGGGTGGGGAGGGGGGAGGCCCTCACTGTGGTCTGGCCTCAGGGTAGAGTAACCACAAGACAATCAGACTGTCGAAATTAAGCTCACCATAGCAGAGTTCCTCTGTGCTCTGATGGTAAATGAGCCTCTTTGCAGTGTTGTCATGGTTCAAAAATATCCCCTTGTGTGTGAGTGGTATGTGTGTTATAGACACACACATGTCGCCCTCAGGAAGGAGTAAGGAAGGAGAAAGAAACCAGTCCCACTGCATTTTCAAAATTTTCAAAATCCGTTTGTGTTTACTATGAAAATCCGCATTCTGGAGCTAAACAGGTGAACTTATGTCGTTATTTCAAAATGGCAGACCCCATCCCCATGCCCACTAGGGTAATATTTTCCACCAAGCTGAGTCAATAATGTAAAAGCAGGCCCATCTTTTCATGAGGTAAACAGCACAGTACGTTAGAAACACAGCATCCGGGGCCGGCCCAGTGGCACAGTGGTTAAGTGCGCACGTTCCGCTTGGGCAGCCCGGGGTTCGCCGGTTCGGATCCCGGGTGTGGACATGGCACTGCTTGGCAAGCCATGCTGTGGTAGGCGTCCCACATATAAAGTAGAGGAAGATGGGCATGGATGTTAGCTCAGGGCCAGTCTTCCTCAGCAAAAAGAGGAGGATTGGCAGCAGATGTTAGCTCAGGGCTAATCTTCCTCAAAAAAAAAAAAAAGAAAGAAACACAGCATCCATGGCTATGTCTCCTGGTAAAGGCACGTTGTAAAAAGGAGCATTTTAAATGAGACCCAGGAGGCAAATACCTTTAAAAGTCGCAAGACTAAGAAAGAGAAAGGCATCTACACAGAGCAGCCTGTTCCACGACTCCCTCTAATTTCAGGACAGACCCACTCTCAGATCAGAGTCTGTCTGTGAGCTCAGAGCACCCCGGACCCACCCTACCTGGCCCAGCCCTGCCAGCACTCAGCTGCACAAAATGGGTCCACTCCTCAAACTCCGCTGGGGGCGCCCAGTTCCGTCACAGCTCCCCACTACCCTCAGGCCTGGCCAGGTACTTCAGGGACACTGAAGGCTCGCCGACTTGGAGTACAGCTCAGTGCCTCAGTTTAATTTTTCTTACGGATGATTTTTTGTAATGTTCGGTTAATGGTTTTCGAAAAACAAGAACCACTTCCAAAGGTTCTTTGAAGGGAAAGCTGTTTCAACTTTGGACCTGAGGAAACACAAAATACGACAATTTCTAGAATGCTGTAACCTCTCTCCTCCCTGCTCCCAATCACCTCAGAGATAAAAGGATGGTCCTGGTGAGGTGGACCCCAGGACGAAAGCACCCATGGATTTCTCCCATCTGGAACGATGAGACTGCCCAGAGGAGTTTTTTCTGGTATGACACTGAAAGGACACGGAGTTGTCCTTCACCCTTATTTGCAACTTTTGGATAACATGTTTCAGTCTTTTCCACGCAGGCTTTCTTGCTCTCATTTGTCTCCGTATCTCTAGCGGGTGGGTAAGGGAGGTGAGTTTTCCTTGTTGGCCCTTAGGGAAAAATTAAGCCACACGGGGGAAATAGTGATTTGCAACCTCGGTGTGAATTGCATACAAAGCTAGAGCTGCAGCACAACTGAGACCTCCAGGGGGCGCCAATCTCACAGAAGCCAAGGGCATGAGGATTATAGGGTGGACCAGGACCTGCATTGCTCCACACAGCAGCTCTGCTAAGACCTTGCATCTCCTAAGATGGAAGATTAACTTACCTCTCCCACTTCCCAGCCCGGTGCCCTGCCCCACAAGCAGACTGCAAGATCAAGTTTCGAGCCCCTCATACCCCGGCAGAGAACGCGTCCTGGCACTCATCCCCCAATCTTAATTACACACTTGGTAGGCACGGGCCGGGACTTGTTGCTGGATCGTAGTCATCATGTTTTTAAAGACAATCTATTGAAAGAAAACAGGAAGTGAATGAGCAGAGCAAAACGGCTGGTCTAACTTGAGTTGATAGAGTGACATTCTTTCTCCACCGTTTGAACAGTTGTCCATGAAAAATGCATGCTAAAAAATAGAACAAGAAAAGAAGTAGGCTGTCTTTTATCTCTATTCTGTGACGTTGACATCGTTTTGTAGGTTTGGGTTTACAAAGCCAGCACAGGAGACGTTTTATCTCCTCTGTCAAGGCATCATTTTCAAAATACTAGAAGCTTGGCTCTCCTACTGTCATAAGTATACTAAGCACATTTATTCAACCCATGAATGAGGGAACCAAGAGGATGGTAAAGCTGGGTCTCAGAGCATTTGAAGAGCAGAGATGGATAGTCAGTTGGAGGAAAAATGCTGAAATAAGTTCGCTAAGTGTCTGATTCTGTTCAGGCTGCTAGAACAAAACATCACAGACTAAGCAGCTTAAAAACAGCAAACGTTTATGTCTCACAGTTCTGGAGGCTGGCACGTCCAGGATCATGACGCCAGCAGATTTGGCATCTGAGGAGGGCCCCCTCCCTGGTGCATAGACGGCCACCGTCTCACTGTGTCTTCACACGGTGAAGGAGCAAGGGAGCTCTCTGGGGTCTCTGTCTTAAGAGCATTAATCCCATTCGTGAGGTCTCCATCTTCAGGACCTAATCACCTCCCAAAGGCCCCACCTCCTAATCTTATCACCTTGGGAGTTAGGATTTCAACATGAACTGTGGGGGGGACACAAACATTCAGTTCATTGCACTAAATTACATACAAAACTGATCAATATTCTTTGATACAATAAAACTGTAACATTTGGGGTTATCTTTTCAGCTAGACAAAAATCATTTACATTTTACTGGACAAAAATTATATACAACTTATCTCCTATGAGTTAACGTGTAACTTCATAGAATCTTAGTCCTAATTAGTAATTAGTACATAGTAAATTAGTAATTAGTAATTAGTACATAGTAATTAGTAAATAGTACAAGAAACAAAGGTACATTCTCCTATAGATTCAAATAATCCTTAAGTGGACCTATTAGGCAATGCTCTGGTATGACATTGAAAGGACATGGAATCATCCTTTTTCCTTATTTCCAAATTTTGGATAATTTTTCTTGACATCTCCTAGGCCCTCTGCTGGCGATTTGGGCAACTTCCTGCAAGTTAATGGTGATACTCAGTTACAGCTTCCTGACCAAAAATTTGGATAACCAAAGCACAGATTCACAGATAACTCCACGCTTCTATGAAAATGAACTACATACTAAAAACTAAGCATAATATTAAATTACTAATTTCAAATGGCCATTCAACCGGGGACAAAATTTAAAGAAATTCAAACACCCAGGTATAACCTGGTACCTTTACACATCTTTACATTTTACACACGTCACAGCTCAACTTTATTTTGGTCTTGCCCACTCTGCTTTAGAGAGACACTTTAACTTTTCCTCCAAAGGTCAGTCTGAACCCTCAGGCTTAGCCAGTTGGATTAAGGTTACGGAGTGAGAGCTGAGGAATTGGGGCAGTGCCTGGGGTCATAGGCCAAGGGGCTGGCATGGGAGTGGAACAGATAGCAGGAGGTGTCTGGAAACCTATGGTTAAATCACATCGTGAGTCTGAAATGCGGCTCGTATAAAGAGTCATCCAAAGCAGGGACAAGTAAGCGTCCCTCTCCCGCCATCTCCAATCTAAAGAGCTCTCCCCATTCATTCCGTCCTTTACATCCCTGAAGCCGCCCTCTAAGCTAAGCCTTTCTCATGCCTGGATTGCCACAATAGCATCCAATGTCTTCCCAGGCCAGTCATTCCAAACACCACTAATAGACTGCTTTGTTCAGGTCATTGGGCAAATACTTACCACACTGCTTCCAAATGCCAGAACTGTTCTAGGTGTTGGTGATAATCAGAAAAATAAGACCATGTTCTTTGCCCTCACATATTTCCTTAAGGGCAAAGAGACAAACAATTAACAAAAGTAATATCAAGTGGTGATAATAAAAAAGAAACAAGCAGAGCTCGTTGAGGGATAGAGGAATAATGGAGGGTTTCTTTTACTGCAAATGTTCACAAAATTTCTCGGGTGACAATTGGCCTCTTAACATCTTCATCATGGCCAATGCAACAATCCAGTGCAAAAGAGGATGAAATCCTCTGTAAACTCAAGCAAACTAGAAATTTTTTTTAATGCTTGAGCAAGTCTCTAAAATAGAAATGTTTTGTTAAAAGATTTTCTGTTATGGTATTTTAATAAAGACCACATGACATAAGACTATTTCTTGGTTATTTAAAAAAAAATGGAAAGAAAAGAATGATGGAGGGGGAAGCTACTATTTTACATAGAGTGGCCCAGGAAGGCCTCTGTGATAAAGGACCTGAAAGGAATGGAACAGCTAGCCATGCAGATATCAGAAGGAAAATGTTCCAGGTAGCGAAAACAGCTAATGCAAAGGCCCTGAGGCAGGTGCATCTCGCTTATTAAAGAATGTCAAGGAATCTGGTAAAAGAAGACAATGTAAATGGGATGAACTGAGTCAGAGGTGAAGATTCAGAGGTACCACAGATCAGACTACATAGAGCCTTGTGGGCCATGGAAAGGACTTGGAATGTTATTTTGAGGGAAATGGGGAACAATTTGATGGTTTGAAGCAGGGGAGTGAAATGATGTGACTTGTTTTTAAAGGATACAGAAAACAGCCCACAGTGGGGCCAGGGGAGAAGCAGAGAGTCCAGCTAGGCAGCACCGGCAGTGGTCCAGACCGGGTGTGATGGTGGTGGCTGTGAGTGCTCGGGGAGGAGAAGTGCATGGATGCTGGGCATATTTCAAAGGGAGAGCCCACAGGAGTGCCGATGGGTCTGGGGTCAGGTGTGAGAGATAAAAGGAAGTCAAAGTGGACTCCTGGTTTTCACCCTGAGTCGCTGGGAGAACGTGTAGCCCGTTACTGAGATTGGGAGAGCGGGGGCCTGGGGGCAGAATGGGCTGGGAAGGAGCATGGATAAAGAGTTCAGTCTGGGACATGTTGAGTTCGAGATGCCTAAGAGAAATCCAGCTGGAGATGTGCAGTGGGCCGTTGGCTCTATGCTTCTGGAGTTAGGGAAGATTCCAGACTGGACACTTAACACTGGACAGTGGAAAGCATGTAGTTAGTATCTGACATGTTTGCATGTGCGCACACACATGCACACACACACTACATGTAGTGGTGTATGTGTGTGACATTCAGATAGTCGACAGAACGTAGATGTTTGCTGGTGGAGAGATGGAAGTTGACAGCATTTAGGAGGAATCTAAAGCCAGACACAGCTACTCACGTAGAGAGTGAGTAGAGAAAGAGGAACAAGCCCTGTGAAGGAGCCTGGGGCCCTCTAGCTAGTTTGTCTACAACAAGGCTTCGCATTGTCCCCCTCCAGAACCATCCAAGACAGCCCGTTGTCCAAACGCTTTGGACTGATCCCTGAGGGGCACAGAATCAGGTCATACTCCTGCCTCCCAAGCCCACCTCCACTCCTCCTCCGTGGGAGCCTTGCTCAGGGCCAGTCCCACCCCTCACTGCCCCCTCACACACCGTGCCCACGCCTGAGTGCCTGGGCTCACACCGTTTGCCTCTGTAGGAGGGTCTCCCCCATCCCTCCATTCTGCTTGACTCATCCCCACTATGCCATCCAAGACTGTCCATCCTCCCCACAGGCAATGCTGTGACCCCTGCCCCACGGAGCCCCCGCGACATCCCCTTTCCCTGGCCAGGCCTAGGCTTCTGACCTTTCCCATTAACCAGGCACGAACCATATGCTGTCCCGTAACATGAGCTCTTTCTCTCCTGGTGGAGGGGAGGCCTGCATCCCTGTGTCCCAGCTTCCCTAATGCCGGGCACCGTACCCGACACAGGGTGGGCATTCAGTAGACATTTGTTCACAATGCTGATGAAAGTTGTGTGGGCAAAGGGAAGGGCCACCCATCATGGCGCCGTAGGTGACCGATGCCCGTTTGTGGCCCTCCACAAGGCCCATGGGCAGCCTTCCATCTGCAGCCAGCTTCAAGCCAGTCTGCCAGCACAGCTCTCTCCTTCTAATAATCTGTGCCCAGCCCAGTGCATCCTGCTTCTTAGGAGACAAAACAGGGGCTTTTTCCCTCTACACTGTGACCTTCCACTCCATTTGGCTGCACTGACATTGGAAGAGAACAAGAGAAGACTCACCTGGAGCCGCACCCACCGCCTCCAGGACCACCCTTTGCAGCCAGGGCAAGTGTTCCCCCCTCGGATGAAAGAGACTTCCTCGAACTGTAAATTATTTCTAAATTGTATATCCTGCTTAATGTGTTTCAAAATTGAAAGAAAATTCTTCTCCCACAATTATAGTCATTTTGTAACTAAACCCCGCAGTTTCCCGGCTCCTTCCAAACCTACTTATTTTAAAACAGAAAAATAGTGCCGTTTCCCAACATGTTCCTTATTGAGTAAGCCGGGCTGCGTACAGCAGGCCGCTTTCCTCTCCGCAATTACCCGGGGACTACTGGAGTAAAGACAAATGAGGGAGTATTGCACGCTGCTCCCTTTCAGAGAGATTTCCACAGCTGGGTTTTACGGGAGGCAGGGGCACACTGGGTGGCAGGGACCGTGTCGCTGAGACCAGTGGAGGTAACAGGAGAAGCTGATCCCAGGGAAGACTCAGCCTCTGGAGACTGGAGGGCTGTGTGCCAGAGATGGCCTCCCACTGCCCACTGGGACGACAGGGTGGGCCTCACAGGGTCTTCCAGCCCTGGGACAGGACCTACGCCTTTGCAAAGAATGAGCTATAGTCCAGAAGTTCATGGGGTGACATATTCTGGTGTCTAGTCACTGATTTCAATGAAAAAATAGAGACACCCCGCCCCCAAACAAGGCTTCAGATGGGGTGAACCTCACCTATACTTGACCTTGACCTTAACCTCCATGTGGATCCCCAACTGAAGCCTGGATTCTCACCACTGAGCCCCCATAAATAAACGGGGTCCCACAGCAACCGCAGCCTAAGAAACTGGTGCAAAAGAGTGAGGCAGCATCCAGAGAATTTAGGACAATGGAGAAAGGTTTTTTGTCAGAAGCTAAATTTTACCTATTGATAAATAGACAATGCTGTCTAAATGTCACAAATCTCACAATCTGGAGATACAATGGGGCCCACGGGCACAGAGGTGCCTGCCATGAAATAGGCAAGCTCAATTTGGCAAAACTGACTCCCCGAGAAGGAGATTGAGGCACTCGGGAGAAGCGGCCACTTTGCACTTGGGAAGGTACAGAGGTGCTGTGGGCAAGACACCTCCAAAGGAAAAGACCGGGACTCAGCTGCTGCGTAAATCCAGGATGCCTCCAACACAGCCAGAAGGTGTGTTGGTCCTGAAAACCTTGCAGGAAGTTCTAGCCCAAAGCCAAGTCAACAAGGGTTTCAGACCCATAACTCTCCTTTTAACTGGAAGTCGGTTTTCCCCAGGTGTGAGACACAGAGCCACTGACCCCAGGCCAAGCACTCAGCAGCAACCTTCCTTAGCGCCCGACACATGTCATCTCAGATTTAACCTTGATCCTGCCTGCCCCTGCCACTCGTGGGATAAATGTCGTGAAGAGAAACAGGTCAGTGTGCCATGAAAGTCTCCGTGATTAATCATTTCCCACCAGACTTGACAGGCATGGATATTTTCTCCTTCATCTGCAGGCATTATCCCAACGCAAGATGGATTGAAACTGCCATTTGAGGCACACGTGCTGAACTGTCCTGGGAGGGATGGAAGGACACTCAGGAGACCTGATTCACACCTGCATTGTGGCAGAATGTATTGGTTTCTTCAGGAAGACAGAGCAAACCTTTGTACATCACTCAGGGTCCAAAACTGGGGTCATCTCATCCATAGACGTGTAATCGTCTTTTCCTGAAAGCCATGTACCTTAATTACATGTGGGATCCCATAAACTCAAAAACCATTGCACAGATAGATGCCCGTGGATATCAGGAAGCCCAGTTATATGTCCTGGACTAAAAGTGCCCATTTTGGAAACAAATTGGTATGGCCACTTGGGAAGGCAGTGAGGTGGTATCTTACAAAGCTAAACATCCACCTACCATATGACCCAGTAAAACCGCTCCTGGGTTTTTACCCAAGAGAAATAAAAACAGAAATCCGCACAAAGACCTGTACATAGATGCTCATGGAAGCTTCATTCATAATCACCAAAAACTAGAAACGACTCGGATGTCCTTCAACTGGAGAATGGGAAGTCAGACTGTGGAGCACCCAGACAATGCAAAACCACTCGCAATAGAAAGGAACCAACCACTGACACACACAATGGCATGGACGCGTCTCGAAGACTTCACGCTGAGTGAAAGAAGCCAGCACAAAGACTACATACTGTTTGATTCCATTCATAGAAAATTCTGGAAAAGGCAAAACTGTAGTGTTAGAAAACAAGTCACTGGCTGCCGGGGCCAAGGGGAGGGGGGTGACTCCAAAGAGATTAAGGGAAGTTCTTGGAGTGACCGAGTCCTCTGTATCTCAGCTGTGGTGGTGGTTACATGACCATATATGATTACCAAAATTCACTGAGGGCATTTAAAATGGGTCGATTTTATTTTATGTCAATTAAATATCAATATTTAATTCTTCGTTCTCCAAAAAAATCAGTCTACAGACTCTGTCCCTGTCCTTCTTTACTGAACTTGCTGTCTTTGCCTCTGTTCCTGCAGAAAGCTAGGGTTATGTGGAATGAGAGGCTGGGAGGAAAGCCCTGGTGTCCTCTCCCTTCTAGAACACAGGGGTCTATGTCACGACCACCTTCAGAAAGCCAGAATGGGATCCACAGCCTGGCCGCCGATGGATGCCAGGAAAAGCAAGCAGACATAAAGCATTCCACCCCAAAGATGATGCATTCCGTCCCCCCCATGAAGGGGAGACCCCCACAGACGAGGGGACGTGTCCAAGGTGACCACTCGTGGAGTGGCCGCACCACTCTGGCACACAGGCGAAGACGGAGCAGGTGCTCCAGGTGCCCAGAGGGGAACACGGCCTCCAGGATCAAGCCTCTGAGTTCCCGGACCACCTAAAAAAGGCCAGTGTGATCTTTAGAAATTTACCAGAAATGACATGAAGGATCAGGAGGAGTATGAGCCACGAGCACCTGTAGTTGAAACGAATAAGACGAGTCTGTGAAAGTCAGAGGGACAGAAATACAGCAAATGTAAGTACTGAGACCTGTGACCCCTGGAAGTTCTGGCCAGATTCTAGAGCACCAAAATCCTCTCTCTCTTCCTCGCTAGGAAACAAACCACAAAGCTGCTTCTTCTTTAGAGGACAGCAGTGAGGGTCAACTATGTTATTTTCACAAACTTACAAATGTACGGAGCCTGGGAGAATTCTTGAGCAAGAGTGTGAGGTACCCGCAGCTGGTGTTTGCAGATCAGCAAACTGACCACGTTCCACCCCCCTCCGCCTCGCTCTCCTGGAAAGGTGTTGAGCAAAGACAAGGGAACAACGCTACCACATGACGTGCCAGCTGCGGGGACCAATTTCTGTGAAACAACAAAGAAATCATCACAGATTCTCTTCAAGCCAAAACCCCGAATAACACCAACAATACCACAGAAGTCCCCAAATGAAAGGTTGCAACTGCCAGGCATGAAAGGACTGTGGGGGCGCCCCCAGCTGTGGCCCTCAGTCTCTGCTGAACGCTGCCCACATTCCCGATTTCAAAAGCCACAGGAGGGTGCTGGGCCCTTTGCAACCAAACTCCAGTGAATTTGCAAAAAGTAAAGATCACTAACGCCCCGACTCAGCAGAGAGTAGTGAACCTTTGCGCTTCTCAAGCTCCGTGTCGCGTGAGCCAGCCTCACCTTCTGCTCCTCCTTGCTCCCACGGGCTGTGCTCCTCACTGTCTTCTGTGCTCTTTAGCTCCTCCAGGAGAAGAACTGACCGATCATATTCTGCCCTTGGTGAGTCAACAGAAGAAGAGCTGTGATGGGGAGAAAGATGGAAGCTAGGGAGTAAAATGGGCAGGGTCGCGTAGCTCGCGCATGGCTGAGCAGGAATCTGTGTTCACTTGGGCCTCTCCCCGCCTTCCACACCTGTGGATATAAGTAGGTTGTGTTTTTAATCACCTGCCCTAAAGCTGAGCTACAAACTAGGCTTCTCACAGGCCTGTCCTACAGAGAGAATGCGACGAAATCGGCAAAGGTAAACTAGAGACTGTTCATCGAGATGATGACTGGGACAAGCTCACCAGGTTACTAACTTCCATTTAATAAAAAGCCATTACCCACGAATAGCCCATTAATTATCGGCCAACAAGATCTCAAAGCTTACAATGCTCAATGAATCTGATTTTGTTTTAAGTAATAAAACTGGAATTCTTCCGCACTTAGATGAGTCGTCCCTGCCTCTGGGCAGCAGGCAGCTGGCTGACACAGGAATAAAGCAGAAATCTGGGCAGAGCCTTCGCTTGGAAAGCCGAGCCCTGCCAAAGGCCGAACCCCAGTTTACCCAGAAAGTGGCCGCAGCTGTGTGGGGACCTACCCCTGGCCTGGGGCACAGAGTCAGAGCAGGAGCTCCTCGCTAGCCGCCTCCCTCTCCCTACTGTAGGGAGCATGTCTGTCTGTCTGTCTGTCTGTCTGCCGGGCAGACGTCACTGTCACCTGTCCACTGAACGCCGGTGGGTGAGCCAGGCTCCGCTCTCACACCCTGACCTTCCTCCTCTCTCCGCCCAAACTGGGCTCATCAGCGCTCTTCTCCCATCTCGTGCTGAGCAGACGACTAGAGGAAAGAGGGAGGACACTGACAAGCACCCCCGCTATTCCAGGTGCTTCTAGGTGCATCCTTAGCTCCTTTAAACACCCCCAACAACTCTGTCCTGGCTGTCATCACCCTCATTTTCACCAAGGACACTGAGCAAATAAGTGGCCAAATTGTGATTGAGGTGCAGGCCTGCCCCAGGGCATCACAGCCCCACCCCCTACCCAGCTCTTGGACCCTCCACTGAGAATCTCATCTCACCCCAAGCCGTGCATTTCCCTCCTCCACGGACCCCAGCCCTGTGGGGCTGGCTGCCTTTCTCTGATTTGTATCTGCCACCGAGCGTATCTCTTAGGAGAGGTGCGAGGACGTTTTCTAATAAATGAATCTAGGGATAAGAGGTCAACCCACAACAATACGTGGCAGTTGATCCCAAGAGAACGTTTGGGAGCCCACTGAAGGATATTTGGGCAGACACTTCCAGCGAGCCCTGCTCCCTTTGGATAAACGTGCCTGAGCTATGTCCCCAGCAGTTTTGTTGGCTATTTCAAAGGCCTTAAAGCTCAGTGGCCAGGCTGCGGACTTCGAGCTTCCCAACCTCCCCAGCCCCACTGGGGAGAGGCCCGGTGAGGAAGGGACTCCTAGGACCCAGATCAGCCGCCTTGCTCCTGTCCTCAGAGAAGCTGAAGCTGTGTCTGCTTCAAAGCAGTAGCCTGCTGACACCTCAGGAAATTCTAGTGACCTGAGATTTGTCCAAATGAAGCTGTTGTCCAGTGGGTCCCCGGGGTGGAGGGGACTGACCAAGATGTACCCACACAAAGAGGGCTCTGTGGGCAGAGGCTCTGAGGAGAGAGTGGGGGAAGACATCTTCTTTATGGTGACACCACTGTCATAAGAAGATATCAGGGAGCCTAGCCCACTCAAGAGAAAGTTCTAGAAAAAAACAAACTCAGTGTCCACACACCATCTCACACCCACCAGGATGGCTACTATCAAAAAAAAAAAAACAGGGCTGGCCCCGTGGCCGAGTGGTTAAGTTCGCACGCTCCAGGCAGCCCAGTGTTTCGTTGGTTTGAATCCTGGGTGCGGACATGGCACTGCTCATCAAACCACACTGAGGCAGCGTCCCACGTGCCACAACTAGAAGGACCCACAACAAAGAATATACAGCTATGTACCGGGGGGCTTTGGGGAGAAAAAGGAAAAAAATTAAATCTTTAAAAAAATAAAAATATTGGCGAGGATGTGGAGAAATTGGAACCCTTGTGCACTGTGGGTGGGAATGTAAAATGGTGCAGCCACTGTGGAAAACAGTATGGAAGTTCCTCAAAAAGTTAAAAGTAGAGCTACCATATGACCCAGCAATTCCACTTCTGGGTATGTACCCAAAAGAATTGAAAGCAAGTTCTTGAAGGGATGTTTGTACACTTGTGTTCACAGTAGCATTACTCACAATAACGAAAATGTGGAAGCAAGTGTCCATCAGCCAATGAATGTATAAACAAGATGTGGTCTGTCCCCACACTGGAATATTATTCAGCCTTAAGAAGGAAGGAAATTCTGATACATGCTACCACATGGACAAACCCTGAGGACACTATGCTAAGTGAAGTCAGCCAGTCACAAAAGGACAAATACTGTGTGGTTCCACTTAAGTGAGGTAGCTAGAGTCATCAAATTAGCAGAGGTTGAAAGTAGGATGGTGGTTACCAGGGTTGGGGGAGGGGAGACGGGGAAGTTAGTGTCTAATGGATACAGAGTTTCAGTTTTACAAGAGGAAAACTTAGGAGATGGATGTGGTGGTGACTGCACAACGATGTGAATGTATCAAATACCACTGAATTTACCTCTTAAACACGGTTAAAATGGCACACTTTATGTTATGCGTATTTTACCCCAACTTTTTTAAAGTGTCCACATACACTAACATTAAAAGCACCAATCCTTACTGCCCCAGCGTTGACCAGATTCCACTTTTTGTTTGACCATGATGCGTCTCTTCTTCAGCTTCACAGCCATCTGGTGCCAATTTTCTAAATGGCAGAATGAGATTCAAATCAACTTTCCTCCAGAGAAAGGACGAACCCAAGAAGCAGGCAGCTCGCCAGGACCAAGGAACAGGAAAACGAGCCAGCGTCAGTTCAGAAGGCGCCCGCTCTGCCCCACAGCCCGGCCCTGCAGGGGCGGGAGGCGGGCACACCCGCCCCGTGTGAAGAGATCTTGTCTTTCCCTCTGAAACTTGCCATCTGGGGGAAGGTTTAGGGGGCAGGGTGGACCGAGGACCAGATTACAATCCACAAAATGTATTATCACTGTCCTTCCGGGTTCTAAATGCTTCTTTCGATGAGTCACAAAAGGTTAACTGCAAGGCTCTCAAATTAAAAACCCACAGGGTTTTCCTTTTATAGACTGTCCTCAGGAGACCTCTCACCGAGCGTTCCCTCTGTCCTCATCTCCAACTGGCAGCTGCTCTTAGCATGCATGTTTACAGAAATACCAGTAGTTATTGCATGCTCCTTTCCATGTGATTAAGGATTGCCATGGAGCCCCGGCTGGATTAGAAATAGACCTTTTCCTTCGGAAAAAGCCCGGCATGGAGCAAAGCTGGCGTCAGTGGTGTGTGCCTTGTGCCACCTACTGGCCACTGGTGGGATCACACACCCAACACCAAGGGGGTGGACCCGGCTTTGCCTCCTGACAGTGAACCCACCAGAACCGCTGTCCTGCCAACCTGCAGGGCTGGAGGTGACTGGGGGATGCCACCAACCACTACCCCACGCTGAAACCGATCTCCGGGCCTGTGCCCCCTAACAAATGGCCCCGGTCTCCTGAGCTGTTATCAAGGGAACAGCCTGTTGGGTCTCTTGCTCCCAGGAGAAGGGCTCTCCAGGACTAGGGAAGCTGACATCCAGGCATTGTTCTACAGGTGTGTTCAGACTTGGAGATGAGGGGCGTGCACCCCACTACGGTTTGCAGCTTGATAGCATTTGCCAAGCAGCAGTCGACAACTACACCTCCTTTGATCCTTGTGACGCTATGAGGTAGGTTGTATTATTCTCATCTTAGAGGGGACGAAACCGAGGCACAGGGAGGGTCCAGCACGGGGTTGATACCTTTCTGACACACGGAGGGAAACAAAGTGTTCTTGGCGAGCTTGTTTGGAAGTGGAGCAATAACGTCATCATTCTTTTTTCGTCTGTTTCCGAAGCAATCACCCCAACCTAAAGATTTCCAAGAGTTCCCTTAACAATCTGGAAGATCCTGTTTCAAAGTCCCACAGGCAAATGAGTGTCCCCAGCTTTGCAGCCACTGCCTCATTTCTGGGTCCTTTCAGCAAATACGGATGGACCGTCTTCAGGGCTCCGGGCAGAGAGCGGGTTGGATCCGCTTCAGCGCCTGCCTCGTGGGGGGGGCACCCGTGATGCCAGCGAGTGTCTGGCCATTTCCCAAATAAAAACTAATCCTAAATCATGAAAATTTGCCACCACTGAGGAGATTCGTGTTCTGAAGCCCATACTCAAAGAGTTTGGAGCGATAATGGGAACAGGATGTAAAATCTCCAAGTGACCACTTCTAACAGGATTGCACCCGTGAAAGTGTATGTCCTCCTGTGTTTGCTTAAAAACAAAATCAGTAGTGTCCTGTTTAGAGCCAGGCTTGACATTTAGGAAAAGAATGCGTTGTCATGACAACCTTCCCAGAGAGCAGGAAGGACCCACCCCTCTAAGGACAGGATTCTAGAAACCCTGTCTCTTCGCTGACCCCAAATCCCTTCTGCTTCCTCTTTCCCATCCAGCCCCAGACAACCAACTCACAGCACGTCCTAGTCTGTCCTAAAGAGAAAGAAAGAGAAAACGCGGTATGCTCCCACTACTGCCCATCAGCATTTCTAAGAGCGCATCTTACTCCAGAGAGGGAAGGAGGCCTGCACTCTAACAAAGTTGGGGGGCCACTGCCTCCTCATCACCTAACCCGCTTCACTGAGGCGGGGAGCCCCACGTGCCATGGGCCTGCATGGAGAGCCAGGACCACACCAGTGGGTCGAACACAGATTTTAAGGGCGAATCAGATTATTTATTTTGGGGGGTGCCTTATACTCAGATTTAGCCTGTGGGGCACAGCCTGCCTGTAGCCGAGATTTAAAATAGCACCTGCATCTCTTTAGTTAGCCCTCTGCACCTATTAAAGCTCCCTGGTGGCCGTTTTCATAACATAACTCCTTGCTGATCCCTGAAGGTTGTAGGGTGGGGTAGTCACTCCCCCGAGGTGAGGAAGGCAGAGGGCTTGGGCTGTTTGCTCAAGGTTTGAGGCAGAATCAAATGGAAATTCCATTTCCTGGCGCCATGCTCGTATATGCCCCTGGGTACCAAGCCACCTGAAAGAAAGAAAGAAGCTCTGGTGCACAGGAAATTGGAAGATAAGACTCATAAAAAGTTCTTATTCACGATCCCTCCCTGACAATTTCCTTTCTCCTTGACTTTAAAAGAAATCTGGCCGCGGAGGGGGAGTGGGGTGGAGGGTGTGTGCCTCAGGGGGATATTTCTGTTTTAGGGGCAGAAGGAGGAGGACGAAGTGTGATGTCTGGAGGGAAGAGAGAGAAATGTGACTGGCTCAAGGCCCATCTCAGCAGCGCAATGACTTTTTTTTAATTTGCAAGGCTGAAGATGTGATCTCAGAACAAGATTCATTTCTGTGATTCCGGGACGAATTCTGGAAACGTAAGAGTTGGAAAAGATTGTTGATGGAAACTAATCCAATCGCCTTCATGTCCCACCTGAGGAAACAAGCCTAGAGAGGCTGAGCCATTTTCCCAAAGTCACCCTGACTTTGTAAAGCATATTAAAGACTTTAATCCCAAGACCAATGGGAAATCATGAAGGCATTTCACGGTATAGACAAGATTAGAAGTTGAGTCTCCTTGGTCCCTTTCTACTCGGTTGTGTTTCTGCTGAAATTAATCCTTTCAGAAGCCCAGGTAAAAGCAATCCTCCATCAGAGCTGCAGCAAGGAAGGCAGGAAATGAGAAGAACAGGTGACAGGCTCTCATGAGAGAGAAAGAGCCATAAACAGGGGAATGTCAAAACAAAGTGGCAGAGATTCCCTGTCACCACGCGGACCTGCCTGACTGCTGGAGGGGAGGGCTACGCTTGTGGAGAGCTGGGAAGGCCTGAAATGGTGGCATGAATGGAGTGGAGGAAAACATCAAAGGGAGACAATAACGACTCAGGCGGATTTCAGAGGGGCCCTTGGAGATTCTTAGAGGAAGCAACACACGGCAGCACAGGCATCTGGAGTCTACACTGTCTCAAAACGAAACCCCCACAGCTCCACCCACAGTGAGACATCTATCCATTCACAGGATATTTACCTGAGCATCTACTCTACGCCAGCCCCGTGGATTCAGCAAGCTAATGTCCAAGCCAGCCCAGACCCTGCCCTCGAGGGGCTGGCAGTCAAGAGAAGGGTGCAGGCATTAAACACAGAGCTATTTAATGACAAGAGCAGAAAGCACATGGAGGAAGCCTGAAACAGAATGCTCCCACCGAGCCAGGGTGCATGGGCTGGGGCAGTCAGGGAGGCCTCCCTGGATGGGGCATTTGAGAGAGACTTGAGGACTATGTGGGTGTTTGCCACATGAGGCCAGGCAAGAGGAGTGTTCCAGGGAGAAGGGAAAGCCCTGAGTAGGAGAGACGCAGGTCATTGGCCATTGGACAGTACGTCAGGGTGGCTGGAAGATAGGGAGAGGAGGGGAAGGAGGCTGGCGAGGCCCTTCACCATTAAAGATGTCACAACGACGTCAGAGCAATGGGAATTCCTTAAACTCACGACCCGATATGAGCTTTTCAGAAGCCGCTCCAGTGTTGGAGTAGAGAATGGTTTGGAGTGTGCATGAGAGAATGAGGGGAGAGCAGTGTAAGCCCTACTTGGGCCACCCAGTGACAGGTGGTGGAGGCTTGGTCTGTGGGCAACACTGGAGTTAGGGAGAAGGACCAGGTGCAAGGAAATGTTAGCAATTAAGATCAAGGGAATGTGCTCATGGATTGGAAACGAGGGGAGGTGTTAGGTGTTAGGTGTGGGGTGTTAGGATGACCCCTGGGAAGATGGTAGTGACATGTTCTAAAACAGAGAACACCAGAAAAGGGCACGGTTGAGCTGGAAGGTATGAGCATAGTCCCGGGTATGTTGAGGTTAAGATGTGGGAGGCCACAATGGAGACAGCCAGAGGTCTAAAATCGGGTGCCCTCGGCGTGTGGATGATAAATGACCAACAGAGACACAGGGAAGAATGAAATTAAATAGAAAGAGAATATAGCAAGAAAATAAAGTAGCCTAGTCCCAAGAACATTCAGTGTCTGGGTCAGGGGGTGGGGAGCGACCAGAGAGGGGCAAGCAGGGAGGTAGGGAAACCAGCAGAGCTTGGGGTCACCAAGACCAAGGACATGGAGGGTCACAAATGACAGAGAGTAAGAAATGTCCAGGGGATTTTGCAGGACAGCCTCAGAGGGCCCTTCCCTGACCACTCCACCCAGGTCAACAATGCTTCAACGCGCCTGAAAAAGACAAGCCGGCCGGCTACGCGGTCCCCTGTGCCCTTATGATTTGTGCACTTTTCAGTCTGTGTGTTTTACATTGATAAAAAATGTAAATACAAATTTTTTAAAAATCCGCATCTGTAGTTCTCCCTGGTTTTATATAGAATTATTCCCACCCAAGATGACCACTTTCTGAAGGAATCCAGCAGGTAAGTTTTTCTGGTGGCTTCATATGGTTAAGAAGCCTGAGAATTCATTCACTCACTTATCCACAGACTCTTTATTGGGCACCTACTCTGTGTCGGGCACTGTTCTAAGCAATCGGGATAGCTCAGTGAGCGAGAGAGACAGATGTTTGCCGTTGCGAAGGTTGTATTCTAGAAGAGGGAGACAGCCACAACAATAAATAAGTCACATCGTGTAGTAGAAGATGATAAGTGCTGTGGAGAAAAAAGAAGTGGAATAGCTTGAGGAGAATCATGAGTGCCCTTGGGGAAGCAGCAGCCAGGACTACATTTGACATGGAGTGGCCAGGGTTGGGCTCGTTGAGAAGGTGACCCTTGAGCAGTGACAGGGCTCCCTTGACGCTGGCCCTCTCTCTCATGGCCAAAGTGGAAGTGTTGGCACGCGGGGGAAAGGAGAAATCCCGCAGCTTCTAATTCTCCTTCCGGTTCTTCCTTGCGGATATGAAAAGGGAGATGTCTGCTTCCGAGGAGAAGCCGACTCCCGTGCATGGATCCGGTTCTCCTGGCCAACATCAGAGCTGCCCTCCATGACCTGTTGGGAACCGTAGGGAAAAGAAGAGATGGCAGAAACTAGAGATGGGGAGGTGTAGCTCCAGGTTACAAAAGGGAAGAAGGTGTCCACAAGGAGTGGAAAGATGGAAGGAACTGGCTTCTCCATGAGACTGTCGAACTGCTGAATCACCAGCCCTGGGCCCCCTCCTTGGGCCTCCGGTTGTGTTCAGGCCTGACGAGTTAGAGTTTTCCTTTTTTACAGCTAAAAGCAAGTGTACTGATCAGTGTTTCTAGTTATAGACACCAGAATCCTCTCTAGCTAGTTTAAGGAATAAACTGTTTATTACAAGATAAAGATAGAATAGCAAATCATTGAGTGCTGGAGAAAGAGACCTACCAGTGCCTCACCGTAGAACTGACCCAAGGAAGGGCAGCCACTCTGGCGCCATCTTGAATCAGAAAACCACTGCCATGGCTGTGGGCCCAGCTCTTGCCCCTCCATCACAATCCACACCAGCAAATGGAAACTGTCCAGATTCAAACGCTTGAGTCGATGCGGGTGACTACCAGACCAGACCCTAAATCGCGTTTGCACCTTAAAAGCAAAGAAGGTTGTGAAATGGAGTGTTTGGGAGTTCCACTTTGGAAGGTAGGATTTACACTGTGGGGAACAATTAGACTGCAAAGAGGGTGATGAAAGGATCTGGGGGAGCTATACATGCCAGAGGTGCACCACGGTATGCTCACTGGTTCGTCCAACACGTTACAAAGCAAAGGGGGGATAGAGTTAGGCTGTCTGCGCTGTTCTCCAGATGAGTGGGGCATGTCACCCCTGCCCCCTTTTGGACAATGGAGGAAAATAACACTTGACAGTAGAAAAATCAGAAAGAATGTTCCATGGGGGACACATTGGGAAGAGATTTCACATGGGCAGCCACATCCCTGGAAACTCTCCAGGCAGTTAAAAATCTGGGGCAATTTTAGGGCTCACCTCATTTGTCTCCCCTGTCTCAGGAACCACTCTTCCACACTGCCCGATGTCCAGTGTCTTGAAAACTGGCTTGTTCAGGGGTTTTTTCCCCAGATATTTTGTCCCCTGTTTAGTTATGTCAGGTGGGAGGGTAAATTCAGTCCCTCTTCATCCTATGTGGAAGCCGACATGCAGAGCGATGACTCTTGAAGTTTGAGAATTGGATGAAAGCTGTAGACCCTTTCCTTGTCAACCCCAGAGGAGGTGACTCCCGGGCAGGGGAGCTCTCAAGCCGCGAAACACATGGTTATTTTTCATACGTGTGATAATGATGGTCCTTCATGCCCCTGTAGTTAGAGATCCCCGTCCTTGTCACGGCCTCCCGGTGGGCGGAGCGTATTGCCCCATCCTGGAGTTGGCCTGTGACTTGCAGCCTTGACAAAGCAGAGGTCTGCAATCCGGTTCCCAGCTGGCCTCGGACCCACGCAGCACCCAGAGGAGCCTCTCCCTGGACGCGGCAGAGTGAGTTTCTCCCTCCTGAGGGCCATTCCCTACGGAAGGTTGTGATCATTATTTCAGCTGGAAGCATGGGGAAAACGTCATTCGGAGAGAGTTTGGGTTCAGATATTGAGTGTGGCTTGGCCTCAAATGCACCGTGCTAAGTAAAAGAATTAAAGGTAATTCTAATAGGATTCACCTTATC
Organism: Equus caballus; assembly: GCF_041296265.1. Taxonomy (NCBI): domain Eukaryota; kingdom Metazoa; phylum Chordata; class Mammalia; order Perissodactyla; family Equidae; genus Equus; species Equus caballus. The sequence continues at coordinate 30,257,147 of NC_091698.1, forward strand.
TCCCCAAACAACGTGAAACAGTTGAAGCAAAAATAACGAGGCCCTCCCTGGGAGAATGAGCAGCCTTAGGAGTGAAGACCCCCAGAGAAGCAGGCCCCCTCTCCTAGGTGGCTGTCTGAGGGAATGGGCCCGGGGCAGGAGCCCACTGCCCAACGGGCTTTGTGGGTGGTGGAGGGTGGGAGGATTCCAGCCCAGGTGCTGAGGTGGGACAGCAGCTGGCACTGTATTCCTGTAGGGCTGATATCCTGAAACCCAACAGGACCCCTGGGACTTCTGGCCTCCAGAATGACACGTGGTAGGGACCACTGCAGTCTCCAGCCTCCACCCACCCAGTCACAGGGACCCCAGGTGAGGCTGCACAGAGGCAGCCCTGGGGAGACAGGAGACAGGCAGGTGGGGTTTGCTGTCACTTTCTCCCTCCTCCTCTGTACCCACCAAAATGCCACTTTTCTGGCTTCTCAAGAGCCACATGTGAAGATATCATTGATGGGCTCCATGGCCAGGTCAGGGAGGACGAGGACAGCCTCCCCCCAGCCTAGCCCAGTCCTGGTGCCCTCACCACCTCTGACCGCCTGGAGCCTCTCACCTCCTACCCTCCATCCCGTTCCTCCCAGGAAGAAGCTTCCGCCCCCTCTGGTCCCCTCGCAGACCCTGCTGCTTCTGGGCCATTTCCTCTACCTCCCCTGGCACATTCCCTCCATTCTCCCGGACCTTCACCGCATTTCAGTGCCCCTGTAGTGGACCGCACAGTCGGCATGCAGGGAGGGAGAGGTCCAGCGTTAAGGGAGCCCTGTCTGTGCGCAGGGGTCACTGTCTCAGTGAGGATGACCCTGACCACTGGAAGTAAAACATAATCAGAGCTCCCCGCTTCCCGATCGGCACTTCTGACTCTCCTCACTCGGTTCTATTTTTTCCTTCTCCATAGCATTTGTCATCTTTTACTACACTGTAAACTCGCTTTATCTGAACATGCCCCATTCTTACTGCCTTTTCACTCGCCAGTCTATAGACCCACTGCCCCCTCATGGGAACTCATACTAAGGCCATCTTGAGAACCCTGATGTGTTTGTGTAGGTGGCTTCAGGGTGCCTGCCTAGTTTATCTTTTTATTCTTCTTTTGTAAGAAACCAACACGTAGATACTGAATTTATTTCATGCACGTAAATCCAGGCACTTAACTAAATTTTTGTGATGAACAACAGAATAGAAAAAAATAAGAGAATGGAAACCGACATCAAGTCCTTGAACAACGTTTTCTTAATTTAAATTGAGGACCAAGTAAATTATCACCTTCACCTTCCTGTCACGTCTTTGCTCAGCAGTAGCCAAAGAGAAAACAACTTCGCATTTCAGAGAGTGACACCCCGTTCTTTGGCCATATTACTCCCAGCCATGACCATGATTTCAGTGGCCCATTTTCTGGCCCTGCCCACTGACCCTGTAGACCCCCCAGAAGCCCTGTATCCGCCATATGGGAACCCCAGACCGCATGGCCCCATCAATGTAACTCAGGATTGGAGCTGCATGAGCACGGCCCTTCCTCACCTTGACCGTCACACGACCGAAAAGCCCACATAGGAGGAAGCATCACTGTGGACCCGATCTCTATCGACAGGAATAAAAAATACTTACCAACTTCTCCAAAAAAGAAATGGTCCCTAGATTAATCAAGATCCATAAATACATTTGAGCGTCCAAATAAGCTGTCCTATAAATGCTACACATTATTTCTAACTAAAACATGATAAATTCCTCACAGTTACGGAACCCTTTACGTTTTCAAAACACTCTCCACACTTTATCGTGGTAGTCCCTCACGCACCACGTGAAATCTCTAACCTATTGGGTTATTTCACAATGGACACAAATAAAATTCCTGTACGTTAACAGTTTAAGATAGTAACATTTTCACAATAGTTTAAGCACAAGTCCCCTAAGCATATATACTCCCCGAAGTCACTCAGCACACTGACTCAGCAATCTTGCACAGTGACAAGGATGCTCGCTCTCCAGGCCTTCTCCCAGTAGGGGGCACGCTAAGCCAGCCTAAGCGTGTCCAAAAGCCGCCATAGCACCCGGCACCTGGCGAGGCCTCAGCAGCTTAGAAATGGAGCATGCCTCAGCCAGTCTTCCCAACGACTCCTGGAGGTGGGGGTTTGGCTGGGTCAGCAAAGGAATCAAGGATTCGTGATCCCATATTCAGTGCCAAAGTGTTTGTATAATTACACCCTGGAACACCTTAAGGCGTCCTCCAATCCTCAAAGCCCGTCTACCTAAAATGAAGGAATACATCAGTCTTCTTTCTTTCTCATTGACCTAAGAAGGGAAAAGGAAAGGAGGCCCGGGAAAGACCACAGCCATGTTCCCCTCACCAGGGAGAACATGCAGCCAGGCTTAAGTGGTCCCAGAAAGAGAGAGAGAGAAAGGCCAGGGTGGTCTAGGGGGTCCTTGGACAACCCACTTGCAGTGGGCATTTCTCAGTCTCCTTTGGAGAAAAAGAAGCAGCCATTTCCAGAGGAGGAATCAAGGGGCAACAGAAGGCTCCTCGAGGCCAGAACTGCCTCTCACTCCCTGCCTGCCATGACACCTCAGATGCCAGGTGGCCCCCAGTGAACCACACCTCTCAGTGTCAATGAGCCACAGCTCCATGTCAGTTCCCTCCCACACTGACTCTGGGCGTGGCCATGTTTTTCCTTTTCCATCCTTTTACTTAAAGCGTGTTTTTTGTAAATAGCATACGGTTGGGTCTTGCTTTTTTATGCAGTCTGGCAATTTCTACCTTGAATTTATATCATACCTCTTTACACCTAATGTAAGAAACTCTGGTAGCCCAACCCCAGCCTCCTGCATTGCTGCCGTTAAAGGACTGGTCTTTTCCTGGTGATTGGGGTGGGGGTGGCCATTGTTTTGGAGAGTCTGGGTTCACCTCCTGCAGAGCTCAGAACCCAAGCACCACAGGAACGTGTGAGACTGCCCGCAGTCTCTCTGCTTACGAGCCCCTTCTCCAGTGCCCTTCCCAGCAAAATTCCCAGGAAGGGGAGAGAGTTGTTGGGCTGAGAGATGGATATTTCATTTGGAATGCCCCCAGATCCTAATCGCTCCCCCGACCCAGGATGCTTCTTCTCAGCGCTGCAAAGCCCCCCGTCTGTGGCAAGCCTGCCGCTCTTCACAGCTATGCTCACCCAGGCACCTGCCCCATGGAGCTCCAGGGCCCTCTGCCCTCCTATGGAGGGCGTGCCCCTCTGCGGTTCAGCCCACCAGAGCTTCTGTACACCTACCAATCTTCAAAAGTCCCATGAAAAGTATACTTTTTGTTCCATGTGGTTAATTCTTGTTACCACCATGGGAGGAAATTGTTCACATCTTTCTACATAACCAGAAGCAGGCAACCCTATCTTGCTTAAGCCACTGATATTTGTCTTTTCGTTATACCCAGCCAAGCTTAATTCCTGTGTTCGTAACATGGAAAAACCATTCACAATGGTGCTGAAGCTGCCAGATGTCTGGGACTGTCAGGTGCACAGGCCTCGGTCTCTCTGGAATTATCCCCCACGGCTGCGAGCAGCTGCAGGCACCACAAGGTTTGAAAATTAAATTTGCAAACGTTTGTTCTGAGTCCAAGATCTCCAGTTGGTTGACAGTTCCCCATACCTCCTATTATTTATCCACTTACTTCATATATTCAAGTTTTCTTCTGCCCCTTATTGACATTTGAGTTTGAGACCCCTAATACTCGGTGAACACTGAGAAATTCTCTGCATTTCACCTAGCAATCACATCCACTCTGCACTAAATTATAAACATAAGGGTATTTTCTCTGCTTTCCACGTATTTTGCATCTTGTGGCAAAGTTTCCATAAGCTCATTCATTTCTTTGCATCTCAGTTTCTGCAAATATAACCACTTTCTGTTAAAGTCAGATGATACAGTTCACTAATACAGGGCCACTTCGTCTACCTGACCCAGGAGGCGGATCCTGTAATTTACCTTTAGGGATGTGAGAGTGCTCAGAACAGCAGAAAGCAGCTCACAAATCTAGGGTCTAACTCTGGTCTCCTCCTGATAGTCACAAAAGGTTTCCAGCTCACAGGCACTCCTCTCGCCCTTGGCGTCTCAAGAGAGACCTCGAGGCCACAGTCTGCATGCAACGTTGGCCTCCACGGGAGACTCACATGTCTCTTCTGCTGTCTGCCAGCAGGAGAGGGGGGACTGAGGTCTCCTGGGAGTGTGGGGCCCTCAGCATCTTTGTGCAGAGCCTGTCTCAGTGGACGCAGCCTCAGGACCACACTGAGGAAATAATCCAAGCTATTCAGAAGGGCACTGAGGACACAGTAGGGAGAGCAACTGTGCCTGCAGAGGTCAGTCTCCCAATCCTAACTCCGCTCGCTCCATCAAAACCCAAGCAACAGCTCACCAAAAAAAAGGCAACTGGTCCTTAGATGAGAAAAATGGGTTCTCTGTGCACACAGAGACTCTGAAGCAGAAACCTATTTCGGCTGTCCATTCTTTTTGGCTTGCACCAGGGAAGCGGGTAGGGGGAGAGTCTGCAGAGGAAGAAAGTGAAAAACAGCAAAATTCTTGACTTTCCTTTGTAAAAACTTTTTATTTTGAAATGTCATAGATTCACATATAGTTGTAAGAAATAATACAGAGATCCTACGTGCTCTTCACCCAGTTCTCTCAGTGGTAACAACTTGCATAATAATAGCACCATATCACCAACAGAAGAGGGGTCTGAGGTCTCTGGGTAGCATCTGGCCTCAGCCACAAAATCGCCATTAATACAATCCAACCACTTTATTTTTATCTCATTACTTTTACACATAGTTGTGTGCGTGTGTGTGTGTGTTTAGTTCTATACAATTTTATCACATGCGTAGATTTGTGTGACTGCTACCACAGTCAAGATACACAACAGTTCCATCACAAGGATTCCCCGAGCTGTCTCTAATAGCCACTGCGACCTCGCTTCGTACTCCAGCCCTAATCTCTAGCAACTACTAAACTGTTCTCCATCTCTATAATTTCAATGATGCTATATGAAGAGAATCACACAGTACATAAACTTTGAGATTGACTTTTTTCACTCAACATAGTCCCCTTGAGATTTTCTCTTATTTCTGAGTAGTATTCCATCCTTCACTTATTTAAAAATCTAAAAAGAGGTGCCTTATAGTGTCTTTTGATTCCATGGATTGACAGAATGCTGTTAATGCCACTTCTCCATCCTCAGAATTTTTAGGTGTAACAATGACCAAATGAAAGGGAAAGAAGTGTACATGAAGTTATCATGCACTCCCAGTTTGCATTTTTCTTCCTAATTTGCTAGTAATTTTTTTAATAAATGAAGCTTTTAGGGAAACCACTTCCTGTGTCAAATAAAGTTTGTTAATTATAATGGCTTATAAAGAAACTCAAAATTTAACAACAAAAAAGTTACTGTCTTGGACTTCTGGTTTTGGACAAGATGGAGTAGATGAACTTCTCCCTATTCTTCCTGAAAAATACAGTGAAAACACCTGGACATCACGTATGAAGCATGAAAAGACTCTGAAAGGTGGAGAGGAGAAAGCAGATTGGATAAGTTTCCCTGAGCAACAACATGGCAGTAAGTTCTCTGGGTTTTCTTCTTGGCTTCTTATATCTCAGACTGGGCTGGAGAAGCCAGCAACCCAGAAACACCAATGGGTGTAGATCAAAAAAAAAAAATGCTCCCAAGAAAAGTCTGTTCTCTTTAGCCAAAAGATCAAGAAAAGAGCAGCCTAGCAAAACAGAAAACCTACAGACAATAACTCCAGCCAAAAACTATGAAAAAAGAAGTTGTAATCCCAGCACAACACTTGCTAGCAAAAGCTGAGTGGAGAATCCAGACTTCCACCCTCCCTGGTTGTAACAAGGCACTGTGTTCCTCTCACCACAGCCAGGGCGGTGATAGACAAGGCTGAGTGACAGCGAGGAATTTCATCCACGCCTGGCAATAATGAGGCAAGCCCCACCCCTTGCAGTGCCAGAGGAAGCCACATGGAGATCCTGGACTCTCAACCCCTCCAGAAGGCATCCCCAGCCAGGGTGTCAACAGAGCCAAGGGGGGAACCTGGACTTCCACTCCCGTCTGACATTTTCAAAGCAGGGCCCCCATTCCCCTGATGGCATGTGTCAGAGGAGGCCTGCTAAAACAGAAGATTTAAATAAGGTCCAGTCTCATCACATAATACCCAAAATTTCCTGGCTATAATAAAAAGTGACTTGTCATACCCAGAACCAGGAAAATCTCAATTTAAATGAGAAAAGACAAGCAACAGATGCCAACGCTAGAAGACATAGATGGTGAAATTATCTGACAAGGATTTTAAAGCAGCTATCATAAAAATGCTTCCATGAGCAATTATGAACATGCTTGAAAAAAGTGAATGAATAGAAACTCTCAGCCAAGAAATAGAAAGACATAAAGGAGAATCAAATAGAAATTTTATAATTGAAAAAAATATAATAACTAAAATAAAAATTTTAGTATATGAACTGGACAGCGGAATGGAGAGAACAGAGGAAAAAAATCAGTGAACTTGAATATGGCACAACAGAAATAACCCAATCTGAACAAAAGAAAGAAGATATACTAAAAAGGAGGGGGGAGAGCCTCAAGGACCTGTGGGGATATTTAAAAGGTCTAATATTTGTATCCTCAGAGACCAAGAAGGAGAAAACAACTAGAGTAAGGCTGAAAAAACTAGTGAAAGAAACAATTGCTGAAAATTCCTGAATTTGGCAAAAGATATTAACCTACAGATTCAAGTAACTGAGTAATCCCAAAGAGGATAAACCCAAAGAAATCCATGCTATGACACATCATAATTGGACTCCTGAAAATAAAAGAAAAAAAAGAAAAAACCTTGAAAACAGGTAGAGCAAAATGACACTTTACCTATAGGGGGAAAATGGCAATGGATTGCTCATGAGAAACAATGGAGACCAAAAGAAAATGACTCAACATGTTTCAAGTGCTGCAAGAAAAGGACTGTCAACCCACAATTCTATATCCAGCACAAATATCCTTCAGGAATGAAGAGGAAGTCAAGAAACGGTCAGATGAAAGAAAAGTAAGAGGATCTGTTGTCAGCAGACCTAACCTAAAAGAACTGCTAAAGGAATTACTTGAGATAGAAGGAAATGCTAATAGAAAGAATTTCAGAACACCAGAAAGAGAGAAGAACAAAAAAGTAAAAATATGGATAAATACATATTATAAACTTACTTACATTCTCTTCTGGAGTTTTCTAAACTACGTTTAATAGCTGAGGCAAAAAGTATACCAGTGTCTGATGTGATTCTCATGTATTTGGGGGACTATTTAAGATAATTATATCATAAATGAGGGAGGGTAAAGAGACAAAGGGAGATGAGGTTTCTACACTTCATTTGAACTGCTAAAACAACATCAGTAGACCGTGCTAAGTAACTTGTATATACAGATCTTCCTTCACTTATGACAGGGTTATGTCCCAATAAACCCATCCCAAACTGAAAATATCATTTAAGTTGAAAATACATTTAATATACCTAACCTACTGAACATCATAGCTTAGCCTAGCCTACCTTAAATGTGCTCAGAACACTTACATTAGCCTATAGTTGGGCAAAATCACCTAATACAAAGCCTATTTTATAATAAAGTGTTGAATCTCTCATGTAACTTATTAAATACTGTGGTGAAGGTGAAAAACAGAATGGTTATATTGGTACAGAATGGTTGTAAGTGTACTGGTTACTTACTCTCATAATCACTCGGTTGACTGGGAATTATAGTTCACTGCTGCTGCCCAGCATCATAAGAGAGTATCGTACCACACGTCACTAGCCCAGGAAAAGGTCAAAATTCAAAAAAGCACAGTTTCTACTGAATGCATATCACTTTTGCAGCATCATAAAGTCAAAAAATCATAAGTTTTGAACCATCATAAGTTGGGGACCATCTGAATATAATATCTAGAGAGACCACTAAAAATTAATACAAAGAAATACACCCAAAAACACTACAAACTAAACTAGAATTTAAAATATGTTCAAGCAACACACAGGAAGGCAGGAAAGAGAAAACAGAAACAAAAAACAGAGAACAAAAAGAAAACCAAAAATAAAATAGCAGACTTAGCTCTAACATATTAATAATTACATTAAGTGTAAATAGTCTAGATCCACCTAGTAAAAGACAGGGATTGGGGCTGGCCTTGTGGCCTAGTGGTTAACTTCAGTGCGCTCCACTTCAGCCACCCAGGTTCAGTTTCTGGGTGAGGACCTACACCACCCATCAGCAACCATGCTGTGGCAGCATCCCACATATGAAATAGAGGAAGACTGGCACAGATGTTAGCTCAGGGCTAATCTTCCTCAACAACAACAAAAGGACAGAGATTGACAGAGTGGATTAAAAAACATGACTCAACTACATGCCATCTACATGACATTCACTTCTAATATAATAACATGGGTAGGTTGAACATAAAAGAATGTAAAAATGATATACTATGTAAACATCAGTCAAAAGAAAGCAGAGTGGCTATATTCATATCAAATAGACTTCAGAGCACAGAAAATTTCTCATGAGGTATAATAGAAAATGTTATCTAAAGGTTCCCAAAATATCTGAAATAATTCCAAGTTCTGTCTCAAAGCCAACCCTGTGATAACTCTACTTGGGAACTCCAAGTACTTTCTTTAATTGCCCATCTGAGATTTTGTAATGGTGACGTAAGGGACCAAGCTTACTCTTCTCTTCTAAATGGGAGAAAATGAGCATCGGGTACACAAAGGGGGTCTTTGAGAAAAAGGCTATCCCACAGCAGATCTGTTCCACCAAGAACGCCAGCCAAGCCTTAGCTAAGCGGAGGGGCAAGACAAGAGACCCACAGGACAAAAGGAGTGCTCCTCTTTGTTCCCACCCACACCCTGCAGATCACATATTAATAGATGTTAGTCTCAGATGCACCAAGGGAGTGGGTAGAGGGGTGTGGGGAGGGGTGATTCAAGACTTTTGAGAATGAGGTTTCCTCCAAATCTGTCACAATTCAGGTCAGTGCTACAAGCTCCTCCATAAGCCCTGGCCATCTTAGGCCAGAGTGCTGGCAGTGCATGGCCACAGGGAGGCGACCGCTCATGTAGGGTTTAGGGTCATTGTCTGTGGAATTCTTTTTTCTGACTTGAATACTGTCCAGGTGAATCCAACGTATGTCCATTCACAATCTAAAATCATCTCCAAACCTTGCCAAAGCATCTGGCTGACACTATCTATCTGTCACTAGTGTTTCCAAGAAATGGATGTACAGTACTGTGCTGGGTCCCTGGGCACATTCCAGAGTGAGCTGTAGTTACTCAGCTGTAAGGCAAAGGACTAGGTTTTACCCTCCTGGTCTAAGCTGTGGCCTCTGCCCTTGTTCTACACCTTTATGCAATGTCACTAAGTCATCAGTCCCTACTGTGGTAATAGTGTGTTTATATATTGCTGTGTGGTTCACAAAGATATCTTCATGTTTGTTATCTTACTGTACCTTCGGGATCACAGGAGTTACCTAACTTGCCCAAAGTTATTCACATTAGTCAGAGTGACTTGAATCCAGGACACCTGGTCCCTGGTCTGATGCTGCCTCTCAGTGCAGGGGCATCGTAGGCCTCACTCTTGGAAAAACAGTGAGCCCCCTGGGGTCTGCTTCCATCCATCCTCTGCTGTACCTATGTGAGATCATCCTTCCTCCCCTGTTGCTGAAGGTGTAACCATGACAAGGCCTCCTCTAATTCCAGTAATCAAATATGACCTGGTCAGCAGAAAGCATAGAGGGATGCCCTCATACCCCCGGACCGGTGACGTGTTTCAGGAAAGCTGGTTGCCTTCTAACATGCAGCAACAGCAGCAATGGCATCTATCAAACATGCATGCCGACCCATACTGATCCATTCCAGAAACAACTGTGGAGTCCCTACGGTGTTCTTCAAAGGGTGATGCAAGAGTCAGCTTCCTCATCCCCTCCTGGACTCACAGTGGCAAACCCCCAGTGGGAAGAATAGGGTGTGGAACAGCCAACATCCTATCACCAACACCAGCACCCACAAAGACAGCCAGGTGGGTTATCAGTAGACACCAAAAGAGAGGGAACTGGGAGCGGAGGGACAGAGGCTACACTCATGAGCTCCCACACACCCCAGAGGGAATGAAGGAAACCCACAGACATCGTCCTGGTATCATCAGCCAAAGACAGGGCCCAGCTGCCCCCTGCTACTGGCAAACTCATAAAGAGGAGCATAGAGGCCACACTGCAGCTGGCACCACAACCATTGCCACCACCACCACCACCACTAAAGGAAAAGAAACAAACTTTGCAGCGCCACTGTCACAGGAAGAGTGGAAATGGAGGTAAAAGCACAAGTGATAGACCAAGATATCCTCCCTGCCCCCCCCCCCACCTCATTCCCCCTTCCTCCTAGGGGAGCTGACAACATCAGGAAGGGAGGGAAGGACGCACAACTCAACTTTCCTCCCCTTGGCTCCGTCAACACTTTCTTTAACACCAAGTTCGCAGGAAGGTTGAGAGAGGGAATGCTCTAAAGGCAAAGCACGACCTCCTTTGAGCCCTGCATAGACACAGCTTCTGCCTGACGATGAGAAGGAAGAGGGGACAGAACGATTCCCGTCAAGACCCCCATCACTCATCCCCCTTGGAGTCCCCCGTCAATGGTCCTCAGAGCTGGTCCTGAAGAGCAGAGCCCCTCTCCAGGCTCAGCAGCTGGTCTGTCCTGTGTGCCCCCCATAGAGCACTCTTAAAATTTTTAAATTTGTTGCCATTGCTTAAAGTTTGGAAGATTTAACACTAAAGTCTGGATTTCCGGCTTCTTTTGAAAGATCACAAGCCCCTGACCTCCTAGAGTATGGATCTCCCATCTAAGCCAACATATGGAACTGGGGGGCACGGGTGACAGCTGCTGCCCTTGACTGAGCATACGCTCTCGAGCCCTCTAGCCTCTGGCTCTGGGCTGGCCTCTCCGTGGGTGCTGCTGACCGCTCCCAGCAGGAGTCTGTTGTGAAGTCCAAGCCAGTGATGATGCCAAACTTGTCTTCCCTCCCACCATCTATGCTGGAGATGTCAAGGAAAGAAAAACTTCCAGAATATAGAGACTCCATAAAGAAGCTTCTGCTCTGCTCTCTTCTCCCCCATCCCCAACCCAAAAAGAAAAAAAACAACTTGCCCTCCAAGAGTCATATTTCGCTAGGAGATAACTTACCTGGTGTAAAATCTGAAGAATGCAGAAGGCAGGAATCTAACCATCAAGCTGAAGGGCAGTACTGGCTTCAGTGATAATCCCTCTGTGGGCTAGAATCGGGGATGGAGACCACAGACCCAACTAGGGTCAGGAACAGTGTCCAAGAGAGAGAACAGACCATGGCTGCTCCCCATCTCCCTCAACTCTGGACCCCACAGGGCAGCTGTCATGGGCAACAAACAGAGGGAACCACAGCAGAGCCTGTGGCTACTCCACACCAAAGCTTGGCACTCAGGTTCCCAGTGGAAAGACCACTCTTCAAGGGACCTGGCCCTGCGCGTGGTGCTTGTGTGTGGTTTTGGGCAGGACCCTGGTGCTCTCAGGGCCACTGTTTGCTTGAAATGAATAAGTTTCAAATGACTTCCAGCAGTGAAATCTTTTTTTCAAACTGATTTCTCCACCAATTTCAGTAAACAAAATAGACACAAATGAAACTGGTCTGTTTGAAATGAGAGAGCAAGGCAATGTGACCCCGTTATTCAGCTTGACTCACGCACAGACACACATCCCTGTCACCACCCCACAAAAGTCACAGCACCTTAGTGTTAGAAAGCCTTTTCGACAGAAAGAGAGAGAAGGAAAGAGAGAAACCTCTGCCCATCTCCTTCCCCACTACTGTCTTCTCTCCATGCTCCCTAGTGCTTCCATTTAACCTAATGTGCCTCAGACAGGGCACTCACACCTCACCGGGCAGCCTGTCCCACTTGTGAGCAGTTCTGTATGTTTAAAAACTTTCCTACTCCAACTGGGGAAAAAAATTTGCAAATCATCTATCCAACAAAGGGTTAATCTCCATAATATATAAAGAACTCACACAACTCAACAACAAAAAATCAAACAACCTGATCAAAAAATGGGTAGAGGATATGAACAGACATTTATCCAAAGAAGATATACAGATGGCCAATAGGCACATGAAAAGATGTTCAACATCACTGATCACCAGGGAAATGTAAATCGAAACTACACTAAGATACCACCTTATACCCATTAGAATGGCTATAATCACCAAGACAAAAAATATCAAATGTTGGAGAGGTTGTGGAGAAAAGGGAACACTCATACACTGTTGGTGGGAATGCAAGCTGATGCAGCCACTATGGAAAACAGTATGGAGATTTCTCAGAAAACTAAAAGTAGAAATACCGTATGACCCAGCTATCCCACTACTGGATATCTATCCAAAGAACTTGAAATCAGCAATTCAAAGAGATTTATGCAACCCTGTGTTCATTGCAGCATTATTCACAATAGCCAAGACATGGAAGCAACCTAACTGCCCATCGACTGATGAATGGATAAAGAAGATGTGGTATGTATATATATATATATACACACACACACAAAGGAATACTACTCTGCCATAAAAAGTGACAAAATCGTCCCATTTGCAACAACATGGATGGATCTTGAGGGTATTATGTTAAGCAAAATAAGTCAGATAGAGAAAGACAAACACTGTATGTTTTCACTCATATGTGGAACAAAGAGAACTATTTAGTGGTTACCAGAAGGAAGGAGAGTGAGGGGGTGGGCACAAAGGGTGAAAGGGCGCACCTATAATTTGACTGACAAATAATAATGCACAACTGAAATTTCACAATGTTGTAAACTATCATAACCTCAATAAAAATAAAAAACTTTCATACTATTTTTGACAAGAGTGCCAAGACTATTCAATGAGGAAAGAATAGTCTCTTTGACAAATGGTCCCGGGACAACTGAATCTCCATGTGAAAAAGAATGAAGTTGGAGCCCTACTTCATCCCATATACAACAATTAAAGTGGATCAAAGACCTAAATGTAAGAGCCAAAACTATTAAAGTCTTAGAAGAAAACATAGGAATAAATCTTCATGACCTTGGATTAGGTAATAGTTTCTTAAATATGAAACCAAAAGCACAAGCAACCAAAGAAAAAAGGTAAATTGGATAAAACTTAAAACTTTCCATGCTTCAGAAGGACACCATCAAGAAAATGACAAAATACATAGAATGGGAGAAAATTTTGCAAACCATGTATCTGATAAAGGAATTTTATCTGGATACATAAAGAACAATTATGATTCAATAATAAAAAGACAGATTACCAATTTAAAAATGGGCAAAGGATCTGACTAGACATTTCTCCAAAAGAGATATACAAATGGCCAACAAACAGCATACTATTAGCCATCAGGGAAATGCAAATCGAAACTACAATGAGATACTGCTTCACACCCAGTAGGATGGCTATAGTAAAAATACAGGTTAATACCTTGTTACCATAAGGTAATAAAAGACAGAATGCAGAGAAATTGGAACCCTCGTACACTACTTGCCAGAATGTAAAACGGTGCAGCCACTTTGAAAAATAGTCTGGCAGTTTCTGAAAAGGACAGATATGGAGTTACCAGATAACTGTAAGAAAAATGAAAACATACGTCCACCCAAAAAGTTATACACAAATGCACATAGCGGCATTATTCACAGTATCCAAAAAGTGGAAACAACCAAATGTCCATCAACTGATGACTGCATAAATAAAATGCAGTGTATCCACAAATGGAATATTATTTGACAATAAAAAGAATGAAGTACTGATACACGTAACAACACGGATGAACCCTGAATACATCGTGCTATGTGAAAGAAGCCAGTCAACAAAGCACCACATATTTTATGATTACATTTATACGACATGTCCAGGACAGGCAAAACTATAAGAGAAAATTAAATTGAGACAAAAGGATAGAAATATAGAGACAAAAAAATATAGAGACAAAAGTAAATTAGCGTAGGGCTTGGGCATAGGAATGGGAGACTATGGGGGGATTGGGGAAAGGGCTAAGAAATGCAGGATTTCTTTGAGGGATGTTGAAAATGTTCTAAAATTAGATTGTTGTGATGATTGCACAACTTTGTGAATATACTAAAAACTACTGAACTGTACACTTTACACAGGTGAATTGCATGGTATGAGAACTATAGCTTAACAAAGTTGTTTAAAAGAAAAATATTGCCTCGGTTTCTCAAACAGTTAAACACAAACTTACTATGTGACTCATCGGTTCTACTCCTTTGCTATCCACTCAAGAGAAATGAACACATACATCTACACACAGACTTGTATGTGAACCTTCATAGCAACGTTATCCAGAATAACCGAAAAACGAAAAAAACAAATATTCATTAACTTGTGAATAGATAAGCAAAATATAGTATCTGCACGCAATAGGTAATTCAGCAATAATAAGTAACTGAGTACTAATACATGCTACACCATGGATGAACCTCAAAAAACATTATGCTCAATGAAAGAAACCAGACTCAAAAGAACATATTGCATGGTTGCATTTATATGAAATTTACAAAGAAGGCAAATCTCTAGAGAAAGAAAGTAGATTAGTGGTTGCCAGGGGCTGGAGGTGGGAATGGGGAGTGACTACAAATGAATGAGCAGGAAAGATCTTTCGGGGTGATGGAAATGTTCTAAAACGGTGATTTCGAACGGTGTTTGAACACGGTGATGGTTGTTCAACTGTGTATAAACACACTAAAATTCTTTAAATTGTATATTTAAAATGAGTAAATTTTATGCTATGTAACTTAAATGCCAATAAAGCTGTTTAGAAGTAGGGTTGAAGAACCGATAGAGGGATGGACAGATGAACGGATGTGTGTGATAAAACGTTTATATTAAAATGTTCATTGTAGAGTCTAGGTCATGTGTATACGTGTGTTTACTATACAATTATTTCAATTTTGAGGATATTTGAAAGTTTTTGTACTACAATAATGAGGAAAAAAGTTTTTAATTTCTCTGAGCTAGAGATTAAGATCCCTATAATATCACTTCACCAAGTTTAGTTTTGGCTCCTATTCCAGTTGGCAAATCTTCAAATATTTTGAAAAGCACTTCTTTAGTCTCCAAAGTCTTATCTTTTCCTGGCTAAATGTATTTCATTAGCACAAATTACTACAATCTTTATTAATTCTGACTCTTCACCGTCTGTCCATCCCTGGCAGAATTCTCCAGGTTGTCAAAATGCTTCCTGGAACTCCAAGGGAATGCACACCATCCAAGGTGGCTTGACTAGTGTGGTCCTTCCCTTCTCAGGAAGCGAGTGACAGGTGGGAAAGGTGACGCCATGGGTGTGGATCCCTTTTCCCTCAAATCGGCTCTAAAAAGGATAGAAAGAGTTATCTTTGGTTGATAGAGGGAAGTGGACAATTTCCCAAACATTTTTTTTTTAAGCTGGAGCAGACTTGAGCATAAACAAGTGTGAAAAACATGGGAATAGAGACGTTAATGCCAATAAAGGCAAGTTACAGGGACAAGGAAGTAGTTAAGTATTTAAACTAATACATTTATTACTGTAATATCAAAAAAACTCAATAAATTTAAAAGGATTGGAATCACACAGAGTATGTTTTCTGACCATAATGGAATCAAACTGGAAATCAACAACACAACATAATAATAAGAGGAAAATCTCCACACACTTGGAAACTAAACAACATACTTCTAAATAATCCATGGGTTAAAAAGGAAATCTCAAAAGAAAATTTAAAAATACATAGAACTGAATGAAAATGAAAATACAACATATCAAAATATGTGGGATGCAGCTAACGCAGTGCTGAGGGAGACATTTATAGCAGGAAATACTTGCATTAGGAAAGAAGAAAGACCTAAAACCAATAATCCAAGTACTTACCTCAGGAAACTAGAAAAAGAAGAGCAAACTAAACCAAAAGCAAGGAAAATGGATGAAATAGTAAGGACAAGGGCAGACATCAGCAAAACTTAAAACAAGAAAATCAATGAAACAAAAAGTGGTTCTTTGGGGAAAAAATCAGTAAAATTGGTAAATCTCAAGTAAGACTGACAAAGGAAAAGAGAGAAGACACAAATCATCAATATCAAGAATGAAAATGGGGGTATCACCACAGATCCAGAGCCAGGACAAGGATGATAAGGGAATACCATGAACAAATTCATGATCAAAAATTCAACAACTTAGAAGAAATAGACCAATTCCTCAAAACCACAAACCATCAAAACTCAACTAAGATGAAATAGACAACTTTAATAGTCCTATAACCATTAAAGAAATTGAATTTGTAATTCCCAAAAAAGAAATATTTAGGTCTAAATGGCTTCACTGGAGAAAATTCTACCAGACATTTAAAGAATAATTAACACAAATTTTAGAAATTCTTTTTCAGAAAATACAAGAAGAAGGAACACTTCACAACTCATTTTAAACAGTATAACAACAGTACAAAAAAGAAAACTACAAATCAATATTTCTTATAAACTTAGATGCAAAAGTCCTCAACAAAATATTGTCAAATCAAATCCACCAATGTCTAAAAAGAATTATACACCATAACTCAAGCAGAACTTATTCCAGGTATGTAAGTCTGTTTCAACATTCAAAAATCAATATATATAATCCACCATAGCAATAGGCTTAAAAAAGAAAATCACATGATTGTATTAATTGATGCATAAAAAGCATTTGACAAAATCCCATACCCATTCATAATAAAAACTCTCAGAAAACTAGGAGTAGAGGGGGAAATTCCTCAATTTGATAAAGAATATCTAAAAAATCCTACAAGTAATATTATTCTTAATGGTGAAAGAGTGACTTTAGGAACAGGCAAGGATGTCAATTTTTACCATTCTTATTCAATATGCCAGTGGAACTTCCAGCCAGAGCAATAAGACAGGAGAAAGAAATAAAAAACATATAGATTGGAAAGGAAAAAATAAAATTGTCCCTATTCAGAAGACGTGCTTGTCTACACAAAAACTCCTAGAACTAATAAGTGAATTCAGCAAATTTGCAGTTCACAATTCAATCACTTTTCTATATACTAACAATAAACATGTGGAAACTGAAACTAAAGACACAATAATACCACTTACAATCACTCCAAAGAAACTTATGTATAAAACAAAACATGTACAGGACTTTTATACTGGAAACTACACGATGCTGATAAAATAAATCAAAGACCTAAATAGATTACCTATAGGTAGGCCTATAAATAGATGATGTATAAATAGAATTTAAACAGACATAACCATGTTCATAGATTGGAATACTCAGCATAGTAAAGATGTCAATTCTCCCCAAATTAGTCAAAAGGCTTAATGCAATTCTTCTCAAAATTGAGTACGCACTTTACCATACAACCAAGGATCATGAGCAATAAAAAGGAATAAACTATTGATTTATGCAACAACTTGAATGGTGTCAAGGGAATTACACTGAGTGAAAAAAAGCCAATCTCAGAGGATTACACACTGTCTGTTTGTATTTATACAACATTTTTGAAATAAAATTACAGAGATGGAGAAGAGATTACTGGTTGCCGGGTTGGGGGGATGGTAGGTAAGAGGAGCACGAGGTATTTTTCTAATGGAACTGTTCTGTACCTTGACTGTTCTGTATTTTGGTGGTGATCACAAAAGTGTACACGTGATAAAATTGCATAAAACTAAATACAACTGCACATAAGCGAGTGCATATAAAACCAGTGAAATCTGAATAGGGCACCATGTCATTAGACCAGTGTCAATTTCCTATTGTGATATTGTACTATACTTATGCGAGTTGTTACCTTTGGGAGAAATTTGATGAAAGTGTATAGGATCCCTCTATATTATTTCTTACCATTGAATGTGAACTTAATTGAATGTGAATTACAATCATGTGCTGCATAAATGATGTTTCCATCAACGATGGACCACATACACAACAGCAGACCCGTAAGATTAGTACCATAGAGCCTAGGTGTGTAGTAGGCTATACTATCTAGGTTTGTATAAGTACATTCTATGATGTTCACATAATACACAACTGCCTAATAATGCATTTCTCAGAACATATTCCCTTGTTAAGCGATGCATGACTGTACCTCAAAATATGAAAGTTAAAAAATCTTTAATCTTAATATGATCACAGCTAAACACAAATAAGAAAGGCAGTAAAAAATGTACTTTTTAGTACATTAGTAACTTTTTATTATGGATGAGAGATTAATCAACTTTTAAGTTTGTATTTTCTCAATTTTTTGGTATGTGGATATATCAGTTTCACTTGGAAGCATTAATTGATTTGGTTAAACACAAGACGTGGTTCAAAGTAGAGGGAATGGTGGGATAAGAGGAAGTGACCCCAGTGTGCAGGCTGGGACACCACCCCCCTCCCCCATGGCCTTTTGCTAGCACGCCTTTTATAAACCAAAGGGCAGTTCCTGGTGGAATGGTGTGATGTCATCAGTGACTTATGTAAAGGCTCCGGAATCCTTGAAGCCATTTGATCCTGAACACTTGGCTACAGCCAGTGCTCTTTTCACACTGTTGTGAGGCTGTGCTCTAGGTAAGCATGAGGGCCTAGATCTTGAGAGAGACACGAGGTGTTCACTAGGGGTGGGTGTCCCCCATTCCCATACTAGCCTGAGTCTTGGATCCTGAACTATGTTCCTCCAAGGAGTCCCGGAGGATGTGGAAGGGCATGTGGAAGGGGTCACCCGTGAGTCTCCAGATGTGTGACTGGGGATGCAGTAGGAATAAAAATAGGTCTCAGATTTAGGGAGAAGAGAGAACATGAGGGGATGTGAGCAAAAGAGAGAAGAAAATGAATTTGGGGGAAGGAGGAGAGAGAGTAAGGCTGACTCTCACAGAGAACTCGGCCATCAGTGGCCGCCTTGAGAACCTCGGGAGCCGTGAGGACAGTGGGGAGGAGCAAGAAGAGAGAGCACTCTGTCAGTCAGGAGGAATATGGCCCTCAGATGGGGTAGAAGGCACTGGCCTTCTTGAGGGGGCACTAGGCACTGCCTCAATCAGCTTCAAGGGCCGTTTCAGACAGGCATGGGCCACTCTGGTCATATTTTTGCCAGGCCTGATTGCCCATGATTTTATAATGGTTCACAGGGATAGTTAGGTAGAGCTGATGACATTGGCATGTAAGGTCATCCAGCTTAACCCTAATGGAAATGCGACTGAGGCTCAACAGTCGCTGCCACTGGCCACTCTTCCCTTGAGTGCTGGTCAGACACGAGTTCTAATCCCAAATCCAAAGAGCTTTTAGCCACAGTTAAGGCACAAATCCTAGACAAATTAAGTCATCATCCCTCATCTGTAAACGAGGTAAGTTATACACCTTAACTTAGAGATCCTTATAGAATTGAATGAGACAATTCTTCAGATCAATATCTGAAGTGCAACAAGCAATCAATAACTATCAGCTACTATTATTGTCACTTTAATTATTATTAGGTTTCACAAGAAGCAGGTTAAGCAGAAAGACACAGCCTAGTCAGAATCAGGTTGGTTCCTTTCCATTTTTTTGTACCCAGAGAAGACAGGATTCCTCTGTATTCCACCTCAGCCTCCTCAGAGACTGCTCCAAGACAACAAGACCAGCAAAGAAGGGTCAGAGGAAAAGAGCGTGCATGGAAGGGAAGACAGGTTGGTGAGGTCATTCACCCTTTACCCACAGTCTCTGAATGAAGGAAGGTGCTAGAACAGCATGGCTCTGGCATCACTTCTTCTCGACTCTCAGGAGCATGGGTCTGCATGGGCAGGGGAAAGGGTGCCCAGGATGAGACAGGGAGGTCACTATCCCAATCACTTTTGAAGCTACTGAAGACCTCAATGACCAGAGAATTCACATTTTTGTCCATAGAGGTGTCCTCCAGGCAGAAAGATCCATGGAAAGAGGCACAGGAGAGCAGCTTTTGCCTGGCAAAGAAAGGTAAATATTAACTCAATTCCTACCCTCCAGTCATTCTTCTCTCAACCCTTCAGATGTCCCAAGCAAAATCCTCAAGGTGAGTGGGAAGGGAAGAGCCAAGTGTTTCCCAGGCAGGTCCCTCCCATGATCATACAGGGTCCTTCCTCTCTCCCTGCAGCTCCTCGGAAGAGGAGCCCTCTGGCCTCAAGTTCCGCCTCTTTAGAGGCTGTCCCTGAGCAGAGAACCAGGAGGAGAGGCCAGAAGAGGAAGAGACCAACGGATGTCAAGGAAGGTATGTGCCCTCAGGCATCCCTCAGCTTCCTTGGCCCAGCATGGAGCATCAATTGCTGCTGAGTAACCACTTGTCATCTTGTCCCACGAGGCAGGGTCCAGTCTTCAGGGTGAGCGGCAAGAGAAGGACTCAGACTTCCCAGGTGGGTCAGGTCCAAGCTCACATGGAGCCTTTTGTTCCTGCAGCTGCCCAGCAGAGCAGCTCCCCAGCCTCCAATTCCACCCCCTCAGAAGCTGTCTCTGAGCTGAAGTCCTGGAAGAAGAGGGGGGAGAAGAGAAACATATGGACTGTCAATCATGTTGAGGGAACAAAACTCAGGATGAACAAGAGGAGAAGACCCAGTTACCGTCCTGAAGACCAAGAAGCATTCTACCGGCTTCTGGGTATGTGCTCAGAGCTGGTGGCGTGCTCAGGGTCCTTCTAAACTGAGAAAATCATGGCGGGCACAGAGGCTCTGGGACCGTGCTTGAACCTCCCCCTGGGGCTCTAAGCTGTAAGGTGTCCTGCTGGCAGAGAAGCAGAACAACCCTGGTTCTCCTGTGGTACTCACGGGTTTTTCTGAGACAAGTTTTGGAGGGAGGGAGGGAGGGAAAAGAGACTCACAGTTGAGTGTTCTATTAACAAGACACTTCAGGACAAAGCAAGGAGTGCGTCCTCTGACCACCGAGACGCATTAATTTATTCCCCGCAGTTAAGATTTTAGAGATTAGTGATGACAGGACAAACTAGATCTTGCTGTCTTTATGCTCAAAGTGAGAGGAGACAAAAAACAAACAACATGTACAGAAATAAATTGCTCTTGGCCACTGACAAACGCAGAGAAGGAAATTTTTTAAAAGGCAATGACACCTGGAGATGGGGACGGAGCAAGGGTAGGAGAGCTTTATGAAACGGGAAACTCAGGAAAGGTCTATCTGAGAAGGTGAGTGAGGACCAGAGGCAGGACTGAGTGTGACAGGTTTGGGGACGATGCTGAGTTCATACTGTCCAATACAGCATCCTCCAGACACATGTAGCTATTGAAATTTAATTTTAAATGAATTAAACAAACTTAAAATTCACTTCCCCAGTCTCACTAGCCACATTGCAAGTGCTGGGTAGCTCCACGTGCCTAATGGCTACCATATTGGACAGCACGGATATGGAACATTTTCATCATCACAGAAAGTTCTACTGGGCAGTGCTCTTCTGAGGGCCAGGCTAACGGGAGAAGGGTCCAGGAGGGCGAAATGGACCCCTCCATCCCCCCTCCTGTGCAAACGTCATTGTCCTGGGCAAGGGGTGAAGGAAAGACAGGACCCAACATTCTCAGGTCTTCACTGGAAAATGGCACCCCCAGAGGACAGCTCTAACCCCAAATGAGCCTGCTGTGGGGAGGGGAGGCCAGGCCATTATCTGCGGGAGTGAGGGGATCCCGGAAAGGGAGGGCAGGATGCCCAGTGACCCCAGGGACTATGAACTCTCCACCACCCGCCCAGGGTGCTCAGTTATCAGATGGGGCAAGCACAGCATGATGAAGTGACAAGGATGTGGTGTCACAGAGGCCCATCCAAGCTTTTGGCTTAAGGTAAATTTGGAAACTTTGTGAACCAGGTCACATCTCTGCAGTAAATGCACTTACCATCTCCCAAGTGTTGAAGATTAAATAATAATAGCAAAATCCCTGCCCCACAGTTGAAACTCACTCTACATGAGTCAACGGAAGGACTAGCAGCTGTTGCCGATATTAAGCCCACAACCCTCCTGGAGGAAAGGGAGCTGCCTCCACTTCTGTGAGATAGAGGAACTCAGAGAAGGTTCCGGTTTCCCTCCTTCCCTCTGAAATGTCCACGGCACCACGCTCACTTCTCCCAGACGGCTGCTCCAAGGCCTTCATCACTTCTCCCTTCTTTTGCAGAGGATCCCGTTATCCAGAGCTTCTTGGAAGCTGACATTTTCCTCAAAGTGTCTGACAAGGTACCTGCAGCACCAAAATGACGAGGGGCCCAAGGGGTCTGCAGAGTCACCACCCTATGGGGGGGCAGGTACAGAAATAAGACTTCTGTCTGGGCAGGAGAAGCCCTGGAGAGACCTGCTCTGCATGTCAGAGGAAGAAAAGATTTATTACCGGCGCCCTGCCCTGCCCACTGGGCATCTCCTCCCTGGCCTTCCTGCCAGCTCACCTCCACCTGTCAAGGGACCCTGAGACCCTCAGCAAGTCCCACCCTGAGCAGTTTTCCTGCCATGGCCTTTGGATGGGGGCACGACCCAGAGCCCCTGCAGAACACTCTCCCCTTCATTCACCCCTGGCCACCCCCTCACGCCGCTTCTGTGACACACAGTACCTGCTTTCCATGGTGGTGGAGTACTTCGGCCGCGTGGGGCTGCCTGGACACCTCTACAACAGGATCCACTTCTTCCTGGCCCTGTAAGCACCTCCACGGGGACCTGCCTCCATTCTGCCAAGTCCCCCAATCCCACAGCTTCGCCACCCCCGTGGGGACGGCTTGGCCATCCTGAGGGTCCCACGTGGTGGTTCCCATTGGCCACAAAGCAGACAAGGCCTTTAGGGGTCACCTGGTCCTGCAGGAGGGTAAGGCGATGAGTAAGGTCCAGAGATAACGAAGTAGCTGGGAAACACCACTTGCTGCCCAGAGACTGAGTGACTCGAGGTGGCAAGCCACAGGGAAATGGCGGGCAGCCTGGAGCTTGGGCGGGGCTGGACATGGCACAGGCCTGCAGGCTTGGGGCTGAGGGTGATGCTGCTGCCGCTACCGACCTAGGTCCCCGTGCAGATACACATCCCAGACTCGCTCTCCTGGATACACTGCCCCGGGCACTCCTGGTTCCTCCAGTGTGACCTCTGCAGCCTCTCCGCACTGTCCCACCTGAGGCTGGGAGTCGTTGGGGCCAGGACGAGCTTGTCTTCTTTTCCCGCGGCAGCTACATCGCCTCCGACATGGAGGAGGACAACCCCATGTCCAAGCGGAGCATCTTCCAGTTCCTGCTGGGCAGGGAGCACTGGCCAGACCTCTACAAGGAGTTCCTGAAGCTGAAGGTGGAGTTCTTCTACGCCATGGGGTTCCGAGCCTGGGTCACCCCGGAGCTGTGTGAGGAGGTCTGTCAGGGATGACGGCCAGGGGGCACCCCCTGAGGTGGTGGGGCTGGGCCCTTCCTCCAGGGGCTTACCCCGTGGCGTTTCTCTTTCAGATCCAGGCCCAGAACCCACATCACTGGGTCTGGAGTCGGGTGCGCCAGTGCGCCCCCTAGGTTCCCAGGGAATGGAGCGGGGCTGCAGGTGGTCCAGGTGCGTGAGGGCGCTTTGAGGGGTGGGGTGCGGGGAGCTCTGCAGGGTCAGCCCCACCCTCTGTGCCCCTGCAGTCCCCTCCTGGGCTGCTGGGCATGAGGAGGGAGCGCTGCTGCACCCATCAATGCATGTTAGCATAGCAAGGGCTCTGAGAACTCCCCAGGTAAAGAAACTAGTTACCTGTGTTTATATCAAAATCCTCCCAATGACTTTGACTGTGGAATCATGTACTGTGCGACGCAAGGTCCCAATCTGCACATTCTTTCTTTTTTTAGGGAAACTTTTGGAAACGCTGATGTAAGTAATGCAAACCTCTGCAGAGTCTCGAGCTGAGTTAAAAATGTTAAACGAAAATACATGAAAAACACTGAGGTCATCCTTTCTGGAAAAGGGGCTGTTACCTTGGTGGTTCTTAGGAGAAAAGAGAAAGATAAATGATGCTAACATTTCATCCAAAGTTTTGTGTGTTTCGCTCCCACGTGAAGCAAGCTACCCTAAGTGGGGTCGCTGGAAGGTTGCTGGAAAAAAGGAAACAAGTACACGTACAGAACTGGGAGGACACAGCACAGAACGCCATCCCCTAACTAGCATCACGCTCTTTAGAATGCGCTTTCTGTGGTTTAAATTTAGTTTTTGTATTGGATTTACTTGAAGTGGGGGGAGACCTTCAGTGAAATGCATAAGGAATGCTTTGTCTGGGCAGACAGTTTGACTGGAATCATCCTGCAAACAGAGCCACTCCCGCTCGCTGCAGGGTGTAAGGCAGTCGTTTCTGACCCTAGGAAAAAAGAAACAGGGAGACAGGAAAGCGGGTCACGTGTGCTCTGAGATAAACCGACTTTGTATACAGTTTAATGCTTCCGCAGGCTTTTCATTTAAGGACTAAGAACAACTGTGTGCATCAGGAATCTCAAAATTCCAAAGAAAAACAGTATTTTTACTACAATAAAAAAAGAAAAGGCCCGGGGGCGGCGGCCCAGTGGCATAGTGGTTAACTTTATGTCCTCCACTTTGGTGGCCCGGGGTTTGCAGGTTTGGATCCCGGGGGCGGACCTACACACTGCTTATCAAGCCATGCTATAGCAGGCATCTGGTATATACAATAGAGGAAGATGGGCCAGTCTTCCTCAACAAAACGAGGGGGATTGGTGGCAGATGTTAGCTCAGGGCTAATCTACCTCAAAAAAAAAAAAAAAAAAGGGGCCAGCCTGGTTAAGTTCCCGGGCTCTGCTTCAGCCAGCTCAGATCCTGGGCACAGACTCAGCACCCCTCATCAACCCATGCTGTGGTGGCATCCCACATAAAATAGAGGAAGATTGGCACAGATGTTAGCTCAGTGACAATCTTCCTCAAGCAGAAAGAGGCAATGGATGTTAGCTCAGGGCCAATCTTCCTCACTAAAAAAGAAAAGCAGTTACTGGGGCCTATCTTGGGTCTGGTCACTAAGAGCAATGAGGATGACAGCTGATTTTCCCTGAATTCCCGCTACCCCTCAACACAGAAGCTGCTGCCTCGTTCCAGGCTCCAGGCAGCCTCAGAGGGACGGCATCAGCATCGGGCCCCCAAGTTTCCTCAACCCCCTGCAGGACAGAGGGTGCAGGCAGAGCCGGGACCACAGCAGCCTGAACCCGAGATGCCAAAACCAGCTGAACCCAAACTTCCAGGGGTGTCAGCCAACAAAGGCCCTGACCCCTGGACATGCTGGAAGGGTCTAGCAGTAATGTGGAGGGGCACTCAAGGCAACCAAAGCAGAAGCCTCTACGGACACTGAGGACAGGCAGAGGCAGAAGGGAAGGAGAGACCAGGAAGAGGACCACGGATCAAGAACCTGAAGGATGGAAAAGACTGGAAGATGGCGAGGAAAAGAGGAGACAGAAGGGCAGAAACACATGAGGAGAGAGCAGGAGTCGAGCCCCTTCGAGACAATCAGCATCCCGGGGAAGGTTGTACTCAGAGCCCTGCCTGACAATCTGCTGGAAAGAGAGCAGCTTTACCCAGGGAGGAGACAGTGGGACCTTTCAGCCAAAGGACTAGCAGAAGGCATGAGTGTATTGCTGTGTTGATCTAAGGCTGGATAAGTGGGGGGCAAGGGTGGGATCGCATGCCATCCTACACTCTGGCAACATAGAAATAACCCAACCTTCAAAATAAGAGGAGAAGGGAGAGAAAAAGGGAGGGCCCCCTGAAGCATGAATTCTGCTGGGGGAGAGGTGGGAAGGTCCCGGGGGGCCACCATAGCTGGAAACAAGACAGCGGAAGCAGAGGTAAGGGAGAGAGGGACTCAATGAGTCCTGTGAAGATCTTAGTGTTAAATGTATTCACAAAAACACGAGCCACCCTAAATACCAAGAGTAATGAATACAACGAGTTTTTAAAAAGCAAATAAAGGCACAGAGTAAATACAAAAAATACAGTAGGGGCTGGGCCATTGGTATAGTGGTTAAGTTCACATGCTCCGCTTCAGCAGCCTCAGGATCATGGTTTAGGATCCCAGGTGCAGACCTACATACCACTCATCAAGCCATGCTGTGGTGGCATCCCACATACAAAATAGAGGAAGCCTGCCACAGATGTTAGCTCAAGGCCAATCTTCCTCACCAAAAAAAAAAGAAAGAATGAAATACCGTAAATACAGTATAAAAATGAGACAACTGAGATCCATCATATTATTTGTCTTGATAAATTTGAACTCACTACTAAAAGGAAAAGATTTTCAGATTGGCTTGCAAAGCAAAACCTAGCTTTGTGTGGTTTGTAAGAAATTATCTTTAAATCATTGAGAGGAGCTAAAAATAAGCAGAGGAAGCACACCAAGCAGACACCCTCAGATGAGAGTAGGAATTGTGGTCTTGCCACCAAGGGGGAAGAAAACGGAGGCTCAGAATCCTTCAGAGAGACCGGGAAGGACACTTGGGGTGGGGGCTGGGGTGGGGACCAGGATCAGTGCCCAGTGTTAAAGGAGATCCCAGGGGCCCAGGCTGGTCCACTGAAGCCTGATTTGCTCAGTAATGTTTAGGTTTTACAGCTGTAGATACATATATATCTATTTTTGACAGGAAACTCTATTATTGGGCATCTGCAACATGGTATTATTAGGCAATAACTACAATTGCTAGACAGAAAGTGTCTAGCTCTTCACTTCTTTTCTCCTGCGGAAATGACTTATTTTGCCACAAAATTTCTGATAACTACAAGGTTCCCAGGAACCTCACAGTCAAGTGTTGGACAGAACAGCAAGTCTCGTAAAAAGCTGACTCCTTTCTGGAAGCAATACAACTGCTGATCAACCCTCTCTCTGTCCCCTGAGGGTTTAGCATTTCCTTCTTGAGTCCTCTGCCAACAATCCCAGTCCTTATGAACTGTGACACTTGGCCCATGCTGCCCCAGAAGGCCCAGGTGGAAACAGTTGGGCTAAGGGGTTGTTTCTCGCCCCAGAGGAGCCACAGAGAGACAAACCCAGAACCAACAGGACCGGGCAACCAGGCACACAGTGTTCCCATTTACACATCTGAGACTCAGTCCCACGAAGTTTGACACAAAATGGGGCCAACCCCAAATCGTCCCAGTTACTCAGCCAAAAGACCATGCCTTCTTCCTTTAGTCAAGGAGCCCCTCAGCATGTTAGGGAGAAACCCGAGGCACTCAGGGAGTCGCTGCCACTGGAGCTCTGAGGCTGGTGCCATCCAGATGAGTTGGTGCAGTGATTACGAGATTGCAAAGAAATCTTGGCGTTTCCAAGAGCAACTGAGGGTTTGACAATGGAAAAGGAAAGTGAACAGCGCTGAGAGCTCAGGGGAGATAACCAAGGAGCTGGAAATTCCACGAGCAAAGCCTAGGGAAGGCCGAGCAGTGGTGGAGGGAGGGGGGGTTGTTTTTGTGGGACTCAGGGATGGGACTGAGTTTGTATGTGGGTCATTGCATCCCACGTAGCATCACAGGGTTTGCTCAGGAACCCGAGAAGAAAGGGTGTTGATAAAGGGAAGCAGATTGAGTGGTTTTTGGAGCAGAGGATGGAGAAGCCCCTGCAAACCTCCAGAAACTCAGGGGTGGGGGCACCTGTCTCAGCTGGTATCAGCTTCCTGCATTCAAGCGTGCACCATCTGCCTCCATGTCTGCCTGTAACCAGGCAGGAGAGGAACGACTTCACCCGTCTTCCATCTCCAGGCCTCACACGGGCATCTCCCACTGGCACCTCCCATTGGCACACTCTTATCTGGCCCCACATGGGAAATAAAGTTCGAGGCCCAGAAGAGAGGAGGTGGTGAAGATGCTGGAAGTTGACACCCAGCCCACGCACGGGGCGCAGTGAGATGACCCACAGGTGAGCTTAGTGAGCAGAGAGGGAGTTTGGAGCAAGGTGACACAAGACAGCATCCACACCCTCCTCTGGGGATCTGCGGAAATTTCATCTAGTGAGGGTTGGGGCTCATCTCATCTAGATCTTACGGGGCAGGGAGACTGCAGCTAAAGATGCTAATTACAATGGATTTGCTAATAATTCTTCCTTCAACTCAGTTACCCACATTTACTCACACTTCCAATCGATGAAACTATCTTTTTAATCTCTGAAACGGTATGATAAGCAAATTTAAAATATTCATGATAAGTGAAAGATACCCACACAAAAGAACACAAGACAAATGAAAGAAACACAAGTGGCACTATCGTGTATCCACTGTTCCTGTGGAAAGTTCCCCCAGTGACGTGGCTATCCAGATCACCATCTAGCAATTCTGGGTCCTGAAGGCACACAGTCCACAGCTTCACAAGGCACAGTACCTGCATATAAGACTAGAGATGGCTCCATTAGCGACAGAGACAAGGCAATAGATTTCACACCTAAATATTGGACTAAAGGCAGTGGACAGTAAGAACATGCAGTTAGTTATAGATTTTCATTGATTTTATTGAACTTAGTATAAAATTAATTTTTTCTAAATTTCCTATTTCATGTTATAATGTACCACAAAATAGGAAGAAATATTTTCAGCTAAAAGAGAAAAAAAATTTGAATTAAGATGGTTGTTAAATGATCAAGCAACACACAGACTAATTGAACTAATCTAACTCCAAGAAATTACACAAAGACCTCTGTTTTTCCAAAGATGCACAGAGAAAGGAAGAGTTAATCTGTCTGCTTTTCAAAGGTGTCCACAAACTCTGCTCGTGCAATGTCCATTTAATCTGCCTCCTCCTGAGCATCTTCTGGACTAGGAAGAAAGGCAGTAATGGACAGCTTCAGGGTAGAAACAGTGTGATCTGGGAGCCCATCCTTAGATAGGGTTGTCATGGGGAGTGGTGCGGCCTTGGACCAGCCCCTCCCTACCTGAGCCTCAGGGGTCTCAGCTGTAGAAAGAGGAGCAGGACCAGATGCCAGCTAAGTGATCTTCTGGTGCCTTTTATGCAGCTCCCTGATGGATGGGTTCTCCTCCCCTGAAGCCTGAATGCCCTGCCCTCTGAGCAGCCCCTATTCCCCACCCCACCCTCACTTTCATTCAAGGACACAAGATGGAGCAAAAGCAAGATGGTCAAAAGGCAAGTTCATCCTTATCCATAGGGAAGAATTAAAGATAAGGCTTTAGGGGCTTTTCTTTTAATTTACCAAAGACTTTTCAGCAGCTTGTGACCGTAATGAGAAGCAACCAGTGTATTTGTGAGTGGGGGGAACCTGGCCAGCCCTTGGAAGCAGAAGTCAGTCACATGGGAAACTTTGTAAATCAGCATGGGCATCTGCAAGGCGCTGTTAAGTGCTGACAGAGGCCTCCAGCCCCGGTAACACCTCTAGTTGTACCAGAGTAGCTGCTTCTCTGACCTCACCTGTTGCTTCCACTACTGGTTGAAAACTGCAGACACTGGGGGTACAGAGGTGACAGGATCCTGTCCCCTCGCCCATAGCTAAGTTGGGGAGATCTTCACATGGTGATGTGTTTTCCACAAAATTTGGTCAGTATGAGGACGGGGAAACCCAGAAGAGGGGCCCCCACATTGCATGGAGGAGGCAAAAAGTCTTCCTGGTTTGGATCCCAAATTGGTACATGGTCTTCCACTCTCACCCATCTCACAACATCCTCTCAGCTTTGGCTCACTCCTGTCCCTCAGATTGGGCTTTGGCATGGGCTTTCCTCAAAATAGACACAAATTCTCTCCTCTGGCAATTCCTGCCTCAGCTCCTACATGCTCTGGCTTTTACTTCCAAATCTTGGCTCCCACACTCTGCCCTGCCTGCCCAACAGGCCCACTGGCCTCCCACCTAATAGGTTTGCACACTGATCATACAATCTGAGAGATGAGAGACTCCATTCTCCTTGCTTCCTCTGGGCTGTCGGGAGGTCCTCTAAGCAGGGACATGCCCCTCATCATAAGCTATGAAGTCAGCTGGTTGCTAGACAAAGGGAGACAATGTGGACTTACTCAAGTAAGATTAGGCAGCACAAAGGGGAAGTTCTGTAGGGCTTAACCTGATGGTCTCCTCCTGCTAAGGCCCAGCATCTATACCTCAGAGTTCATGCCTTCACTCCTTTGTAAGACACTCAAGGGAGGAGCACAGAGGTCAGGGTCCATTGGGGAATGTATGTGTGTGTGTGATTGTACTGTTTAACGATGCCCATCCGTGGAAGCAATGATATGCATTTCTATCTGTGTTAAGTAGAAAAGAAGGATGTAGGGAATTAGTAAGTTAGGAACCACACGGTGACAGACGCTACTAGTACTCAGCAGCATCTGGTTCTCCTTTTCGTGGACTCATGGAAGAGGATTTATGTGACATGGAGCAATTTGAGGACTTCCTGCCAATAGGCTGTAACCGGAAGTGATGTGTGCCACTTCTGGGCCAAACATGTAAGAGCCCCATATTTCTCCAGCTCTTCTCCTGCCATGGCTCTGAGGAGGCTGAAATGTTCTGGATGGTGAGAGCCACACTCTTTTTGAGAACATACAAATAGCTGGAATTGATTTCTTTGATGATCCTAGAATGTTTGCTCAAGAGCAGACTGCCCAGAATATGCTCTCTGCTCCCTGCCACTAATCCGTAGGCCCCAAATATAAAGACAATGCAGTTTCCAGACTGTCTACAATCTTTTATTCTGCTCTCTCTTAAAAAGCCTGATTTTTGCTTTCATTGACAACATTCTAATGACTGTTCTCCCTCATATACGAAAGCTCTTATGTGTGTAAATAACTGTCTCGCAAAGCATTCTTCAACCAGAAAAAAGAATACAAATCATAAACTGAAAGTTGCAAAGGGTTCCTGGACCCAATTCCAATGTGTGTGTGGAGGTTTCTGCACACCAAGCAGTTCTCGGACCCCAGCAGGGTGTCTGAGAATGCAACTCAATTCTGACACCATCTACCCAGAGACAGATCAGATTCCACAGGTAAAGCGCTCCGTCCCAAAGACCGCCCGCCACTTCAGACCGCCAGTCTCGGCCCAGGTTGTTACCTGAACTTCTGACTGACTGGCTGTAAATCAGAGGTTCCCACAACCTCCTCCTCAGGTTTGATTAATCTGCTAGAAAGGCTCCCAGAACTCAGGAAAACTCGTTTACTCACTAGATTACTGATTTATTATAAAGAGATTAAAGGATACAAATCAACAGCCAGATGAAGAGAGACATAGGGTCAGTCCCAAGCAAAGGAGTTTGTCCTTGTGGAGCCTGGGGCCCTGCACAGTGGCTCGTGGAAGCGTTCTGGTGCCCCGGTGTAGAAGCTCACGAAAAAGAGCCCACTCAACTGTCCTTCTGGGTTTTTACGGAGGCTTCACTACACAGTCATGATTGACTAGGTCACTGGCCATCAGCAACTGACTCAACCTCAAGGCCCCCTCTCCAGAAATCAGGGGTAGAACGGAAAATTCCACTCCTCTGACCACGTGGCTGGTTATCCTGACAACCAGCCCCCGCCCTGGGGTGGGGTCCAAAAGTCACCTTCATTAACATAAAGAAAACATCTATTTCACCTCTATGGCCCTGAAGTGTTTTTAGGAACTGAGGACAAGATGCCAAGTATTCTAACAAAAGATGCGCCCATCGCTTTTACCACTCAGGAAATTCCCAGGGTTTTGGGAGCTGTCAGCCAGAAATTGTGGATGAAGGCCAAATATATCTGAGAAATATATTTTGGTCATCTGAATGACCAAATAAATATATACATTTCTTATAAATCACAATATCACAAAAGTGAAGATAGTGACAGTCACCCAGATATTGAGTTCTTTAAATCTTGATTCAAATGGAATTTCCATAATCTACCATTTTTTTCCTTTTATTTTTAATTAGAAGGAAAACTACTTAAGTCTGAAGGGAAGCACATCTTGCCCTCCCAGTGTTACTAAGCCTGGTTTGTTTTTGCCCATACCCAGAAAGCCAACCATCAAGACCAGGAGATTGGAGCAGAGAAAGGGGTTTTAATCACATGGCAGCCAAGTGAGGAAGGAGGAGTCGTCTCAAATCCGCCTGCTTGAAAATGGGGGCTCAGGGATATTTATGGGGTGGGGGCAAGGTGGTCTGAAACGTGGAGAAAGATGATTGGAGGTGAGGTAGCTGATGATCTGTGCAAGCATAGTCAGACTTCACGCCTCTTCATAGGACGTATGTTCACAAAATGGCAGCGACCTCACAATATGATGCTGGAGTTTTAGCTCTTTGATGTCAGAAATGTCACTTGTCGAGCATCTGCACAGGCCCAGTTGATGGGTTGGTGGTCTTAACCAGCCTGAACTGGACAAGCAGTCCTAATCCCTGAAAAACAGCTCAAACATCCATTACCATAGTGACCCAGGTGCCAGAGAGATGTTCTCTATAGGAACCTAGTGGGAGTCAGATCTTGCCAGTCAGCCACATCGCGCTTGTGCTTCACATGCAGGAGCCAGTCCTTGGGGCAGGCATGCACATGAACACTGAGAGTCCAGAGAGAACCACTCTGCCTCTAGATGCATGCCTTATAAATGCAAGCCCCTCTGCAGAGGCAAATGCCACACGGGTTCTTGCCAAAATCTCAATGAGACATTTGTATTTGGTTTAATTTTTATTTTTAAAGCTAAACACCACAATTCAGGACGTGGAAATGTGCAATCATTAGGGGGATCTTCTACAGTTTATGGTCCCACTGGGCATTCAGAAAGCACAGGGCATATGTGTCAGAATCTGAACAGCAAGGAGCTTTCTTCCTGTACTGAAAACTTAAAGCTAGAGACACCTTTATATATGAATCTTTCATCATCGTCTAGTCTAGGAACCCCTGATACAGAGGTGCATTACCTAAATCTTGGGTGGAAGCTGAATTTTATTTTAAAATACAGTTTCTGATGCCCTCTCTGTAGTGAAAATTTCATATTTTCTGTTCAGTGCAGGCTTCACATTGGGCAATTCTTCATTAGGGTATACATCTCCTTTTTAAGGTTATCACTCTGTGAGAATGCCTGGCATTGTTGCAGGAAGTAAAAACTTAGACAGGATAACTGTGACATCTTTTTCGTTAGTGCTGTCAAGTCGATTCCAACTCCTAGTGCCCTGGGGACTGCAGAGCTGAGCCCTGCCCGGTCTTTCTGCGCCATCCCCTCACCTTCCCACACTCTATCAGACAATGTTCTGCTGCTATTCACAGGGTTTTCATGGCCAATTTTTTCAGAAGTGGGTAGCCAGGTCCTTCTTCCTAGTCCGTCTTAGTCTGGAAGCTCCAGTGAAACCCGTCCACCATGGGGGACCCTGCTGGCATTTAACACCAGTAGCACAGCTTTCAGCATCACAGCAACACACAGCCACCAGAGAATGACAACTGCCAGGTGGTGTGGTTCCCTGACTGGGGGACGAACCTGGGCCGTAGAGGGCAGAGCACCAAACCTTAACCACTAGACCACCAGGGCTGGCTTGTGACATATTCGGAAGTGCTAAGAGCCCTTTTGTTGCTGCAGAAAGTAAAACTTTATAACAGAGCTTCTTTAAAAACTTTGTGCTTCTGAGCATAAAGTCACTTCACCTGAATTGCCAGAGGTTAAAGACTAAAAAACGAATGTTCACCCCAGACCCCACTGATGTATTCTCTGAAGCTCCAAACTAAAGCAATCATCAAGAGATTTGAAAACAAACCAAAAAACTTTATTTACAAAAGTAAATTTTAACTCATTTTTATATATCATATAATGTTAATGCTGACAACAACAGAGTCTCTGGAATAGTTAAAACATTTGGATTTTAAAATACATTGAGGTTTGTGCAGCTCATTTCCCCCTAGTCATATTATAAAACTTACAAATGTTTCTTTCACTTTGCTGTTTGGTCACGTTTCAGGGTAGGTTACCAGCAGGCATGATCACATAACCATCGGCTGTGGGTTTCCAAGAAGCAAAGGAGCCAATCTCAGCAAAGCTCGCACTGGCATTCTCAGCTGTTTAAATCTGAAGAGGAGTTCAGCAAAGCTTGTGCTCCCTAAAGAAATGGAACAAGGGAAAAGGTCACACCTCCAAATAAATTCAGCCAGATAGCATTTTTCAAGGAAGCTTCAGATACACAATCACATTTAAAGGTGGCATTCTTCCCTTTGAAAACAATTACCCAAACAATATTTAAATTCTGAATTTCCCTAATGCATTGTAAAATATGATTTGGTATAAAATTTTAATTTATCCATTCTGTACTTCAGAAAGTGACCTATAACTGTATGTGAAACTATCAATATTGTTTAATTATATATATTACTTAAATATAATAAATGTGCCTGTCTATCTTCAATTACCAAACTCCAGGCACTCAATACTTTACCTAAAAAAAAGAACACAGGCTCAAAATGAGTAGCAGAGAAGTTAGTCTAATGCCTCTTCGTCCTCTGAGCAGCGATGGTTCTTGACCTTGGTCCTACAGACATCCTGAAGTAATTCATGTGGATTGCAGCCTGGCCATCCAGAGTTTTGAAAGCTGCTCTGGTGATTCTGATGTGCAGCTAAGGTCAAGAACCACCGCTCTAAAGGGAAGTGGGAAGCGCACTACCTCAAACTTCTACTGAGCATCATCTCCCACCACACGCACTGTCCACAGCTCCCTTTCCCCTAGCAGTCAACATACGTACATATCTGATCCCTATGACTCTCTAAGCCACAGCAAGCATCCTACTAGACATGCAGCCAGCAGAAGGGTACAGGTGGGGTCACGGGATCCCATGGAGATGGGCAGAGAAGAGTCTCATGCTATGATCAAGGGCTTTCTGATAAAAGCACAAATAACAAAAAAAGAGCCCCTGATGCACAGAATATAAGGAAGACAACGACTTCTCCTAAGTACTTCCTATGATTGGGCTCCGCCAGTCAGCATAAATTAAAAGTGTTTAATAAGCCTCAACAGAAATTAGGACAAATTTCCTATCCAATTGTTACTCCATAGAGCTCCCCAGACCTTGCTAAAATGCAAGCAGAGAGAACCAATACATACAGGGAGATATGAAAACAGCTCCGACACTCTGATACACTCTGGAATCTCACAGACCATTTACATCTAGGGTGATGACTGGTACGGTGGGGTTTAAATGTATCATCTTGCTATTTGTTTTCTGTCTGCTTCATCTGCTCTCTGTTGCCCCTTTTCCTCTTTTTCTGTTTCTGTCTCTTTAGGATTGAGTACTTTTATGATTCCATTGTAGCTCATTTGCTGCTTATTAGTTCTAACACTTTTTCTTATTTTAATGGCTGCTTTATGACACAGTATACATCTTTAACTTATCACAGATTAATTACCTTCCAGTGAGACTATACCGTAAGAGTCTTACAACAATACTTTGATTTCTCCCCTCCTGGCCTTTGAGCTACTGTTGTCAGTCATTTTACTTTCCATATTTTATAAATTCTATAGTCATTATTTTTATACAGTTAATTGTCTTTTAAGATTAGAAAGAAAAAATACCCTTGCATATTTACACATGCAGTTAGCATTTCCCATGCTCTTCATTTCTTTGTGTAGATCCATATTTCCACCTGATATTCTTTTCCTTCTGCCTGAAGGACTTACTATAGAACATTTCCAAGGTCTGCTGGTGATGAATTCTTTCAGCTTTTGTGTGTGTCCGAAAAAGGCTTTATTTCACGATAGTTTTGAAAGGTATTTTTGCTGAGAATAAAATTCTAACTAGATAGTGTTCGCTTCTTCGAGTCTTTTGCATGTTACTGCACTAACTGATCACCTGCATTGTTTCCTACAAGAAATATGCTATCACTCTTATTTTTGTTTCTCTCTGTGTAACATGTCTTTTTCCTCGGGTGGCTTTTAAGACTTTTTATCATCAGTTTGGGGCAATTTACTTATGATGAGCCTTAAGGTAATTTTCTTCATGTTTCTTGGGCTTGGGATTCACTGAACTTCTTTAATCTGTGGATTTACAGTTTTCATCAAATTGGAGAATTTTCCAGCCATTATTTCTCCAAACATTTTTTCTGTCCCCTTCATGTCTCTCTTCTTCAGGGGCTCCAATCACAGTAAACTGGGTGCTTTAAGTCCCACAGCTTACTTCATTTTCAATGCTCTATTCCTTTTTTGTTTTAATTCTTTTTTTCTTTTTAAATATGATAGTTTCTACTGCTATGTCTTCAAGTTTATTAATTTTTTAATTTTTTTAATTTTTTTTTTTTAAGGATTGGCACCTGGGCTAACAACCGTTGCCAATCTTTTTTTTTTTTTTCTTTTCTGCTTTACCTCCCCAAACGCCCCCTGTACACAGTTGTATATCTTAGTTGCAGGTCCTTCTAGTTGTGGGATGTGGGACGCCACCTCAACGCCTGTCGAGCGGTGCCATGTCCGCGCCCAGGATCCGATCCCTGGGCCGCCGCAGCGGAGCGCATGAACTTAACCACTCGGCCACGGAGCCGGCCCCTAATTTTTATTATACAATGTCTAATCTGCCATTAACCCATAGGGTGTATTTTTCATTTCAGACATTGTAGTTTTCATCTCAAAAAGTTCAATTAAGAGTCTTTTTATATCTTCTATGTCTCTCAATGTTCTGAAATATCAAACACCATTATAACAATTGTTTTAACGTCCTTGTCTGCTAATTCTAACATCTAATCTAGGTCAGCTGTCCTTGATTTTTCCACCTCATTACAGGTCATATTTTCCTGTTTCTTTGTATGCCAGATACTGTGGATTTTATTTTGTTGGGTGCTGGATATTTTGTACTTCTATCTTCTTGAGCTTTGTTCTGGAATATAATTACTTGAAAAACACTTGTGCTTTTAAGATTTGTTAGATGGCACCAGAACTCTCTTTAGGGCTAAATATTTCCCATTACTGAGACAAAACCCTTCTGAGTACTCTGCCTAATGCTCCTTAAATTATGAAGCTGTGGGAACAGGCACTGTATGAACAATCGGTAATGCGCCCTCTACTGCATTTAGATAGTTCTTCCCTCAGCCTCAGATAATATCTTCACAGGCATGTGCTAACCACTAAGTACTCTTCTGACATGCGAGGGGGACTCTGGCATCCTCTCTGTGTGTAGCTCTCTCCTCTGTGGCACCCCATCTTGTAAACTCCAGCTCCCTTGTTCTCCCTGTATTCTCAGCTCTGTCACCTCAACTCAAGGAGTCTTCCAGGCTCTGCCTGGTTCCCTCTCCCCACCCCACAGTCTGGAAACCTTCTCAAGGCTGTAAGCCAGGGCAATCACAGGATTTATCTCATTTGTTTCTCATCTCTCAACGATCATTGTTCTTCATTGCCTGATATACAATGTCTCATAAGACACTGTTTCATATGCATTGTCCAGTTTTTTTTGTTTCAGGCAAGAGAGCAAATCAGATCCCTGTTACTCCATCCTGGCCAGAAAAGGAAGTCTATGCTTTAAATTGATAAATAGAAATGGGAAGCAATAGGATATACTGGAGTATATGAGGAAGCCATTTGGTATAAACCTAATTTGGCCTGACTTTGTTTTTCCAAAAGGGCCTGAGATGGCCGTTGAGCACGCATTGTATACCTGCTTTAAACATTTCCTATGGCAAAAACAAATAGCCTTAAGATAAAGGTGCAACTTCCCCCCACATTGGCATTTCCTTAAGGATAAGCATCTTTTCTTAGGCCAGGAACTGACTGTGCTCACCTTTGACCACCCAGCTCACCTGTGACCACCCAGCCCGAGACAACAGACCTGCCACCCTGCTGTGTCCACCGAGACAGCAGACCTACCTGCTGTGTCCATCAATCGCTGTGCCAACAGAGCAGTCTCGTGACTATTGTACAAGGGACGTTTCAATCATATGTGAAACATCCTCTTTGGGGGTATATAACCACTCTGTACATCCCACTTCTTTGGTGCCCTTTCTTTCTTTGGGAAGAAAGACCCTGGGCCATGGTCCTCACATTTTAGCTCAGAATAAACTCACTCACCCAAATTTTCATTTATAGATTGGTTATGGATTATTTTCGTCGACAAAATTTTTTTCCTATTTTTTTATGGTTTGATTATTATGTGACCAAGTGTGATTTCTTTGAATTTATACTGCTTAGGATTACTGTAGGTTGATGTCCATCATCCATTTTTCAAAATTCTTTGCCTCTGTCTCTTCAAATATTGCTTCTATCTCATCTTCTCTCTCCCCTTATTCTGGGATCTCAACTACACACTTTGAGTCTTTCACTGTGTTCCATATGTCTCTCATACTCTTTTCTGTATTTTCCATCCATTTTTCTCTCCGTACTTCAATGTTTACTTTCTCTGCAGCTGTCTTCCAGTTCACTTATCTGCTGTGTCTAATATGTTTTTTAATCCAAACACTGAACTCTTAATTTCAATTATATTTTTCAGTCTAGAATTTTCATGTAACTCTTTCTAACTGATGCAAGATTTCTAGTGAAATTCTCTATCCTTTCCTCTATTTTCTTAGAAATATCAGTCATAGTTATCTTAAGTCCAAGTCTGATAACTCCAATATTTGGATCACATAAAAGTCTGTTTCTAATATCCCTTTTCTTGTTACACTTTGTAAATTTTTATTAAACACCAAATACTGTATATTAAAAGTTGTAGAGGTCTGGATATATTTTCTTCTTTCTAAGAAAGTTAAGTTTTCTTCTATCAGGCTGGTAGAATGCAAGCAGATCTCCTCAATTCTGCTTTAGGCTACTATCAGGTCTCTTCTGCTTCCATTTTACCTTTACTCATAGAGCTCGGTCCTGCAACCGTTTCATCTGAATGGCTGGATGCTGACCACAGCCACTTTGCACCTTGGCGGCCTTGAACTCCACCCTTTGTTTCCTTTGCACAATGCTACTGCTAAAACCCTTGCTCACATTTTTAGCCTTCTGGCTTCTGCTAGATTTCTTCAAGTCTCATCCTGTGCATGTGTACGTTAAGATCTGGTAAATGCCTCAAGGGAAGAATGCATCCAGGTTTGTGAGTTGTTATTCCTGTTGCTCCCTCCCATCTGGGATTTGGCTCCTCAAGTTCTCGGCAGCCTCTTGGGCAATCATGAACCCAGCCTCTGGCTCCTCTGTCCAGCAGCACTGTTGCTTTTTGCTGGGACTCTACTTCTTGTGCTGGGAACTGGCAAATGCCTCTACGGGAAAGCCAGAGTAAACATGGAGTTTTCTCACTGTGCTTCTCTTCTCTCAGGGATTGCTGCCCCTCAAACAAGTCCTGCCACCATGGCTGCTACCAATTCCTTTAACCAGCTGTTTTATGTCATTTGTCTAGCTTTTATATTTGTTTTTGTGGGAGAGTCAGTCCAATATAAGCAATTCCATCATGGCCATAACTAGAAGAATCTAGACAGTACACTTTTATCTGAGGTTTTCAAAGTAGCAATAAGCTAGTAATGTCATTAAACTTTAAGTTTAAACAATTAAATGGAGCAATCATTACCCTTCTCAAAAATATTTTTTCACTCTCAATTAGGGGCAGCAATTTGAAAGTGATAAAAATAACTAATGGTGCTTAGAATTAATTATATTTTATCCAACTTATTGGACAAACTTTGTATCTGATTCCATATTCTGAAAAACACAGTCAGGTGCTAATATTTTAAACTCTGTTATGAAAACATTCGAACACATACAAAATTAGGTACCTGTTCGTTTTAAAGCTTTATAATATAAGAAATTAAGATTATGTGATTAAAAAAAAACCCAAACTGAAAGCCCAGAAAATACTTTTACTAGAAGTCAATTAACAGAAAGAAGAAGATGAACATTCAGTTTATTAGAATACACTGGTATGTGGGGCTCTGTGAAGAAGAATCCATCTTTTTCTGAACAGAAATAAAAGTTTATACATGTTTAAGTTCAGACAGTTTTTTCTAAAAACAAGTTCTCAACAATAACACTCAAACATGAATGAAAACAAACACCTAACTAGAGGAAATAACTCACTAGAAATTCCTCCTACCAAGAAACTAAACACATAAAGTGAGTCAGTAATACAAGTACTGACAAAAGGATTCAGAAATGCAGTTACCTTCTAGTCCTATAGACGGCAGGTGCCGGGGCGCTGGCACGGAGTAGTAGACGAGGAAACAGGCCAGCATGCTTAGCTGAGATTCCTCAGAGGGCTGCCCACTGAGGTAGGCGTGCACACATGCATCACCCCCCGCTGTGAAAGAAACACATATGGAACAGAACCAATTATTACAGAAGTAAGAGACATAAGGAATGCCTTCTTTTTAGTCTTCCACCAAGAACTCATTGAGCACTGAGCACATGCCAGACAGGTACAATGCTGGGCAGTAAGGCATCTGTGGTAAACCAGACAGAGTGCCTATCACTGAG
The DNA here is from genome assembly GCF_041296265.1 of Equus caballus. Taxonomy (NCBI): domain Eukaryota; kingdom Metazoa; phylum Chordata; class Mammalia; order Perissodactyla; family Equidae; genus Equus; species Equus caballus. Next base: position 30,297,503 of record NC_091698.1, read on the forward strand.
CAGTTTAGAGTGTTGTGGGGAACAGAGATATTATACAAATAATGACGCAAACAAAAATGTAATTACAAATTGTGATGAGTGCTATAAAGGCTGGGTGGTCACTGCTGTTATCTCCCAAAATATCCACTTTGCCACCCTTCCTTCCAGTATGCAACATTTGAGGGGGCAATTTCAGCTCCAGCACTGGATCCTGACTAGTCTTGGCCAGAGGTTCTCAAACTTTCGCATGCATCAGAATCACCTGGAGAGCTGGTTAAAAACACAAACGAGTGGGACCCATCCCCAGTTTCTGATTCAGTAGGTCTTGGGTAGGGCCAGAAAAATTGCATTTCCAGCAAGTGCCCAGGTGCTGCTGCTGCTCCAGGGAGAACGCGGAGAACCTGGTCCAGGGCAGTCAAGCCAATCTCATTCCCCTGACACAGTGACTGGTTCAGGACAGACAGACCTAAGCCACTCAGCAAGACATCCTCTGCCACAGGGATCAACTGAGGAATGTGCAGGAGTTCCAATTCAAGCCAGAGACAAAAGGAGATGCTTAATAACATGTTTGCTAGAGGCTTCTGGGAAAGAAATTTCCCTCATTCTTATGGCAAAGCTTCTAGAAGCAACTCTTCTTCCTCTGTGCAAAACGCTGAGCTTGAGACAAGAAACTGTTACGGCCATTTTATTACCACGAGAAAAAAGGACTCTGAGAATAAAGCCACAGCACAGAGTATAACTGACAAAACTTCAGAGAAATGGAGCTGAAGCCACTGGAATAAGATGACTCTCAAGCTCACCTTACATGTGGACTTCCAAATAATATAAGCTTTTGCATGTCCTTATTGTTTAAGCCAGGCTGAGTCAGGCCCTCTGTTATGTGCAAGGCGTTTTGATACAAAAAGAATGGTTGAGAGAGAGAAAAATAAAGATAGGAGGAAAGCAACCTGAGGTAGTATGGTCTCCCAAGGCCTATGAGGAAGGGGCATTTAAAGTGAGGTAGCAAGGAAGAATGAGTTGGGCAGGCAAAGAATGAAAGGAAAAGGCTCTAGGGAGAGGAGGCAGCATATTCAACAGTCCTGTGCTGAGAAAGAGCTCTGTGCTTTTGGGGAAGTGGAAGGGACCAAGGTGGCTAAAGTGGGGTTCATGAGGAGCAAATGGTGTAAAAAGTGGCTATAGAGGAAAACAGGGGCCTTGCCAGCTAAGCAGGGCCTGGTGGCCAAAACGTAAAGATTTTTTTTTACAATTGAACTGGCAGTCTTTGAAAGGTTTTAAGCAGGAGTGTTAGATAAGTTTACTCTTTATAAAAGACCACTCTGTCAGCTGATTGGAGATGGTTAAAAGGGAGATGAGAATAAAAGGCAAGAAGGCTCTTAGGAGGCCATCTCAGTGGTTCAGACAGGAATAACAGTGGTTTTGTTCTAGGACAGTAGTAAAACGTGGATGGACTCAAGAAATATTTAAGAACTAGGATTGAAAGAATGTGATAACGGATTGGTTACGGCAGAAGAGTAACCAGAGAAGGAAAGGAGAGGAAGGAACATGGATGACTCCCAGAAAGGTCCACGAAGGAATGACAGTGAAATAGCAATGAATACTGGGAAAGAATGGTCAGAGAGGTGGGGAAAAAAAAAAGAATTGGGAAAGTGCGCTGTCACTGTAGTCAAAGGAGGTCTGTTTCAATAAGAATGAAGTAGTTAAAAGCCTCAATATGGTAGAGATGGAGTGAGATGAAAACTATCGAGAGTCCACTGAACATGACCATGAGGGTGTTAGTTCATCAGAAGGTGGAAACATTTGGGGGCTGGAGAGGCAGCCAAAGGAGAGCAATGAAGGAGAGCAATAAAGGAGGCAAAAAGAGACTGAACAGCTTATGAAAGGAAAGAGAGCCCATGGTAGTTCAGTCTCTCTTCAGTGACTTTCTCATGCCTACTGGCTTTTTGTTCCACTGATTTTCTCTATTCTTTTCTCTGCTTTCACTTTCACTGATTTCTGCTTTTATATGCTCCCTTTGGGTTTATTTTGCTTTTCTTTATCTAGTTTCTTGAAGTAAGAACTTAGATTACTGACTTGAGACCCTTCCTCTTTTATACTGTGATAAGCATTCAGTGCTATACAGTTCCCTCTCCACACCATGTCAGCAGGAAGACTTACACTACCAGATTACAAACTTTACTCGAAACCTGCAAGAATTAAGAAAGTGTAGTACTGGCATAAAGATAAATAGATCAACGGTACCGAATAGAGTCCAGAAACAGACTCACACTTAATGAGTCAGCTGATTTTCAACAAAAGCACCAAGGCAATTCAATGAGAAAGAAATGTCTCTTCTACAAATGGTCCTGGAACAACTGAATATCTGTATTTAAAAAAAAAAAAAGGGAACTTCAACTCCTACCTCACAACACATAAAAGATTAATTTGAGATGAATCATAGACCTAAATATAATAGCTAAAACTGTAAAGCATTTAATAGAAAACTTAAAATAAAATCTTCATGACCTGGAGTAGCAAAGATTTCATAGACAGCACTCAGACAGCAATAACTATAAAACAAATTAATAAATTAGACTTCATCGAAATTTAGAACTTCGGTTCATCAAAAAACACCCTTGGAGAGTGATGTCAGCATCATGGTGGAGTGAGCTCTCCCCTTAGTCCCTCCCAGCTAAGATACAATGAAAAGGACATTCACAAACCAACAAAGGACATTCCCACAACACAACAGACGTCAGGAAGATCCACGCAGCCATAGGTCTGAAGGTAGAGGTGCTGGACCCCCTGGGAGGCAACAGAAGGAGGTAAGGGGATCTCCTCTCCCTCCCCAAACAGTGACCTAGGGCGTAGGACCATGTGTGGTGGCCGGCCCACAACTCTGAGAGGACAGGGGAGAAAGCGCAGCCCTCCGTGGGAATGCTTTTGCTCTCAGAGTTGCCTCCCAGCCTGTGGGAATGCTGCACACCGAGGACGCAAAGCAATACTGGAGGGGTCTTCACCAAGCCAAGAAGACCAGGAGGGCAGACAGCAAAAGCAGAGTGGGAACACCTCGGATTGCACAAAGGAAAGTGCCCCTCCCTGCCACCTTGTGCACCAGCTCAGTCAGTTGGCCAGAGCAGGGGACACCTGCCAGAGCACCTGCACACCTATGTGTGTAAAGCAGCAGCAGGCATGGGGCAAATGCAGACGGGCCATGTCAGCACTGCTTCTAAAGGACAGGCACAGCTGCCAGGGATCATGCTGGGCTCAGAATACACAGATCCTGCCCCACCACAGGGCTGCAGCTGGAATCTGCAGCCAGATACTACCACTATGCAACGGCACAAACCCACCCCATCAAATAGCATGAAGGGGTATGTTAACACTCCAGACAAAAAGGAAAATGACAGGTACCCAGAAACCAACCCTCAAGTCACAGAAGTTTACAATCCAAATGACAGAGAATTCAAATAGCTATCATAGAAAAAGTCAACGAGTTACAAGAAAACTCAGAAAGACAGTTCAATAAAATCAGGAGTAAAATTAATGAACACAGGGAATTCTTCACAAAGGAGACTGAAACTATAAAAAAAAATCAGAAATGTTGGAGATGAAAAACACAATGAATGAGATAAAGAAAAATCTGAATTCCTTAAATAACAGAGCTGATGATATGGAGGAAGAAGTTAGTAATTTAGACGACACATATAGAAATGCTTCAGAGGAGAGAGAACTAAGACTAAAAAGAAATGAAGAAATTCTCTGAGAAATATCCAACTCAATTAGGAAATGCAACATAAGGATTATAGGTATTCCAGAGGAACACAGGGAGAAAGGAGCAGTGAGCTTCTTCAAAGAAATAATAGCTGAGAACTTCCCAAATCCAGAAGAAGAGCTGGAATTACATGTAAATGAAGCTAAGAGAACTCCTAATTACATCAATGTAAAAAGACCTTCTTTAAGGTATATAGTGGTAAAACTGGCAAAAGTCAATGGCAAACAAAACATATTAAGGGCAGCAAGGCAAAAGAAAATAACTTACAAAGGAACTTCTATCCTCACAAGCTAGGAGAGAGTGGAATGATATACTTAAAATTCTGAAAGACAAAAACTTTCAGCCAAGAATATGCTATTCAGTGAAAATATTCTTCACATGTGACAGAGAAATAAAAACTTTCCCAGATAAACAAATGCAGAAGGAGTTTATCACCACAAGACCCACCCCACCACCACCACAAGAAACAATCAAGAAGGCCCCTACCAAAAAAAAAAAATAAAGAATTTACAAAGCCTTGAGCAAGGAGATAAATAGACAAAATCAGAACATTGCAGCTCTCTATCAGAACAGGTTAGCAAACACTTAAGTATAACATTAAAGAACACATCAAGAATAAATATAATCACTTTATTTTAACCACAATCTCACAACACAAAATGGAATAAGTTGTGACAACAATAACTTAGACAGGGAAGAGGAGGGGGTTGAATCTGCTTAGACTAAGGAAATAAGAGGCCATCAGAAAATGGACTACCTCATCTACAAGATCTTGTATACAAAGCTCATGGTAACCACTAAACAAAAAAAGAGAAAACCATCATAGAGAACCACCAAACTGAATTGGCAGTTGGAAATACATGGGAATAAATAAGGGAAATACAGAATAACCAGAAAACAAGTGGTAAAATGGCAGTATTATGCCCTCATGTATCAGTAATCATGCTAAATGCAAATAGACTGCATTCTCCAATCAAAAGATATAGAGTGGCTGGATGGATTAAAAAACAAGACCCAACAGTATGCTGCCTCCAGGAAACACATCTCAGCTTTAAAGACAAACACAGGCTCAGAGTGAAGGGATGGAAAACAATACTCCAAGCTAATGGTAAACAAAAGAAAGCAGGTGTTGCCACACTTATATCAGACAAAGCAGATCTCAAGATAAAAGAGGCAATGAGAGACAAAGAGGGGCAGTAAATAATGATAAAAGGGACACTCCACCAAGAGGACATAACACTTATGGATATAAGCACACCTAACACAGGAACACTAAAGTACATAAAGCAACTATTAACAGACCTAAAAGGACAAATTAATAGCAACAGAATAACAGTAGGAGACTCCAACGCCCCACTTACATCAATGGATAGATCATCCAGACAGAAAGTCAACAAGGAACTAGTAAATTTAAATGAAACACTAGACCAGATGGACTTAGATATACATAGAACACTCTAACCAAAATCAGCAGAATACACATTCTTCTCAAGTGCACATGGAACATTCTCAAAGATAGACCATATGTTAGGAAACAAGGCCTCAATAAATTTAAAAAGACTGAAATCATATCAAGCATCTTTTCCAACCATAATGCTATGAAACTGCAAATCAACTACAAGAAAAAAGATGGGAAAGTGACAAATTTGTGGAGACTAAACAACATGCGACTGAACAACCAATGGATCATTGAAGAAATTAAAGGAGAAATCAAAAACTATCTAGAGATAAATGAAAATGAAAAAACACCATATCAACTCACATGGGATGCAGCAAAAGCAGTCCTAAGAGGGAAATTCATAGCAATAAGGCCCACTTTGACAAACAAGAACAATCTCAAATAAGCAATCTTAAACTACACCTAACAGAACTAGAAAAAGATCAAAGCCCAAAGTCAGCAGGAGGAGGAAATAATAAAAATTAGAGCATAAATAAAAGAAACAGAAACCAAAAAAACAGTAGAAAGGAGCAATGAAACCAAGAGCTGATTCTTTGAGAAGATAAACAAAAGTGACAAACCTTTAACCAGACTCACAAAGAAAAAAAGAGAGAAGGCTCAAATACATAAAATTAGAAATGAGAGAGGAGAATTTACAAAGGATACCACAGAAATACAAAGGATTATAAGAGAATACTATAAAAAACTATATGCTAACAAATTGTACAATCTAGAAGAAATGGATAAATTCTTAGACTCATAAAACCTCCCAAAACTGAATCAAGAAGAAATAGAGAATCTGAATAGATCAATCACAAGTAAAGAGATTGGAACAGTAATCAAAAACCTCCCCCAAAATAAAAGTCAAGGACCAGATGGCATCTCTGGAGAATTCTACCAAACATTCAAAGAAGATTTAATACCTATACTTCTCAAACTATTCCAAAAAACTGAAGACAGAACACTTCTTAACACATTATATGAGGCCAACATCACCCTGATCCCAAAGCCAGACAAGAACAACACAAAGAAGGAAAATTACAAGCCAATATCTGATGAACACAGATGCAAAAATCCTCAACAAAATGTTGGCAAACCAAATATAGCGATACATTAAAAAGATCATACACCATGATCAAGTGAGATTTAGAGGACATAGGGATGGTTTAACATCTACAAATCAATCAATGTGATACACCATATTAACAAAATGAGGAATAAAAACTACATGATCATCTCAATATATGCAGAGAAAGCATTTGACAAGATCCAACATCCATCTACGATAAAAACTCTTAACAAAATGGGGATAGAAGGAAAGTACCTCAACATAATAAAGGCTATATATGACAAACCCACAGCCAACATCATACTCAATGGGGAAAATCTGAGCACCATCCCTCTGAGAACAGGAACAAGACAAGGATGCTCACTCTCACCACTCTTATTCAACATAGTACTGGAGGTTCTGGCCAGAGCAGTAAGGCAAGAAAAAGAAATAAAAGGTATCCAAATTGGCAATGAAGAGGTGAAACTCTCTAGGGGCTGGCCTGGTGGCATAGTGGTTAAGTTCACAGGCTCAGCTTCAGCAGCCTGGGGTTCACGAGTTTGGATCCCGGGAGCAGATCTACACACTGCTCATCAAGCTGTGTTGTGGCAGCATCCCACATACAAAACAGAGGAAGACTGGCACAGATGTTAGCTCAGGGACAATGTTCCTCAAGCAAAAAGAAGGTTGGCAACAGGTGTTAGTTCTAGGCCAGTCTTCCTTATCACAAGAAAGAACAAAAAAAGAAGTGAAATGCTTGCTGTTTGCAGACAACGTGATTTCATGATTTTATATATGGAAAACACTAAAGAATCCAGTGGAAAACGACCAGAAATAATCAACAACTACAGCAAAGTGAGAGGGTACAAAATCAACTTACAAAAACAAGTGGCATTTCTATACTCTAATAACAAACTAAGAGAAAGAGCACTCAAGAATACAATCCCATTTACCATCGCAACAAAAAGAATAAAATATCTAGGAATAAACTTAACCAAGGAGGTCAAAGACCTATAGAATGAAAACCATAAGATGTTATTGAAAGAAATCAATGATGACATAAAGAAATGCAATGATATTCCATGCACATGGATTGGAAGAATAAACATAGTTAAAATGTCCAAACTACCCAAAGAGATCTACAGATTCAATCAATCCCAATCAGAATCCCAATGACATTCTTCACGGAAATAGAACAAAGAATCCTAAAATTCATATGGGGCAAGAAAAGACCCCAAATAGCTATAGCAATCCTGAGAAAAAAGAACACACCTGGAGGCATCACAACGCCTGACTTCAGAATATACTACAAAGCAATGGTAATCAGAACAGCATGGTACTGGTACAAAAACAGGCACACAGACCAATGAAACAGAATTGAAGGCCCAGAAATAAAACCACACATTTATGGACAGCTAATCTTCAACAAAGGAGCTAAGAACATACAATGGAGAAAGAAAAGTCTCCTCAATAAATGGTGTTGCTAAAACTGGACAGCCACATGCAAAAGAATGAAAGTAGACCATTACCTTTCGCCATATACAAAAACTAACTCAAAATGGATTAAAGACTTGAAGGTAAGACATGAAACCATAAAGCTCTCAGAAGAAAATATAGGTAGTACACTCTTTGACATCAGTCTTAGAAGGATCTTTTTGAATCCCTTGTCTACTTGGGCAAGGGAAACAAAAGAAAACATAAATGGGACTACATCAGACAAAAGAGTTTCTGCAAGGCAAAGGAAACCAGGAACAAAATGAAAAGGCAACCCACCAACTGGGAGAAAATATTTGCAAATCATATATCCAACAAGGGGTTAATCTCCAAAACATATAAAGTACTCATACAACTCAAGAACAAAAAAAACAAACCTGATCAAAAAATGGACAGAGAATATGAACAGACATTTTTCCAAAAAGAATGTACAGATGGGCAACAGGCACGTAAAAAAATGTTCAACCTCACTAATCATTAGGGAAACGCAAATCAAAACTACAACGAGATATCACTTTACATCTGTTAGAATGGCTATGATCACCAAGACAAAAAATAACAAATGTTGGAGAGGATGTGGAGAAAAGGGAACCCTCATACACTGCTGGTGGGAATGCAAACTGGTGCAGCCACTATGGAAAAGAAAATGGAGATTTCTCCAAAAAGTTCAAAATAGAAATACCATGTGACCCAGCTATCCCACTACTGGATATTTATCCAAAGAACATGAAATCAATTCAAAGAGACCTACGCACCCTTATGTTCACTACAGCATTATTCACAATAGCCAAGATGTGGAAGCAACCCAAGTGCCCAACAACTGATGATTGGATAAAGAAGATGTGGTATATTTATACAATGGACTACTACTCAGCCATAAATGATGACAAAATCATCCCATTTGCAACAACATGGATGGACTTTGAGGGTATTAAGTTAAGTAAAATAAGCCAGACAGAGAAAGACAAACACCATATGATTTCACTCATATGTAGAAGATAAACACATGGACAAAGAGAACAGATTATTGGTTACCAAAGGGGATGGGAGTTTAGGGGTGAGCATAAGGGTAAAGGGGCACATATATATGGTGACTGACAAATAATAATGCACAACTGAAATTTCACAATTTTATAAATAATGACCTCAATAAAATAAAAACATCATTAAAAAATGAAAAGGTAAGGCATAAAGTAGGGGAAAATATTTGCAGAACATTTTTCACAAAGAACTTGTAGCCAGAATATGTAAAAACTCTTACAACTCAATAATCAAAAGACAATCAATTAAAAGAATTTGAAAAGGTTTAAACAGACACTTCACAAAGGGTATATCAATAAGAAATAAGCACATGAAAAGGTAGTTAACATCATTAGTCACCAGGGAAATGCAAATTAAAACTACAAGATACCACTACATATTCACTAAACTGTCTAAAATTAAAACAATCGACAATGCCAACAATCGCACTGCATCCCACTGCTGGTGGGAATGTAAAATGGCACAATTTGGAAAATAATGGGAGTGTGGCAAGGGGTGATGGTAAAGATGATACAAGAATGGCAGGATGTTGACAACTATTGAAGATGGGTTTACTATACAATTCTGTTTACTTTGTATTGCTTTAAATTTTCCATAACAAAATATTAAAAAGTTAGTAAAGCCCTTTTAAGTTCTTAAAATTAAAACCCATTTTCTTTGCTCAAGATTAAAATCTAATTAAGGAGATACACACACAAAAGATCTACACAAAATGATAAATCCAGTGCATTTTCAGATTTAATGACTATAGTCTGGGTTATTAGTGTCTGACTCTCGAAGTTCACATGTGCATTTGTGATTTTGCTGAGACACAGACATGAACGACATTTTCCACTGCTGATGCCCAGGCTCTACATCTTCACTCCATCCCAAAGCCAACAGCTAGTACTTTTGAGAGAGGAGACCATACATGTAAGAGTTTTAAAAAGTCATGGTTCTTCACTAGAAAATAAATACACATTTTGGCAATCACAGTGGCAAGTCAAATTGGATGCAGGTGTTAAACACAAATATTGGGAGTTTGAAATTGCTGTTTTCCATGTATACCCCTCACAATCTGGTTTACAATTTAATTTTTTCAGAAATTTATTTTGTAATATTACAGGTAGATAGTTTTTAACTTAATTATATTCAAACTCTTAGGTTCTATTGATTAGTAATAGCTTTAAAGAATCAAGAATTGTTACCACTAACATTACTAGGTCTAATTATTCTACCCAAAGCAGGTTGCTGTCAGGTTTGTATTGGAAGCATTTGAATGAACAAAAAGAATAAAAAGACAAAGGAGTTGACTATTAAAAACCAATTTTGGCCACACATCACATTATCAGACAGCTTTCCATAATCAAAGGGCCCCAGCACTTGTCTCAGGTAGGCAGAATTACTTCGACACTGTCGGCAGTAACTTCACAATTCTCTTGCAATCACAGTCAGTACTTCCACTGACAGAAAGCCAGTTACATGATGTCCCAGTTTCTCCTTGACTCAAAGAACTGGTAGATAAACATTTGCCCAATAAGCACATCAAGTTTTTAGTGTACACAGGGTACAGATACAAAAAAAGGAAGAAAACAGCTGCTGGTGTCAGGTAGGTGACAGGGCACACCCCTAAGAAAGAGAAGACAGAGGCACTGGAAAGAAAACATGACCTGATGCTAGAAAAGATAAAACAAGTGCTTAAACGTCAAGTAGTATTTAAAATGCTATATACATTCCCGCCGTGGTTTATAAAGCAGAGTTAAATGTATTTTTTAAAGAAGTTGAAGTAGATAATCAGAGTCTAATTCACCTAATTGGAAACATTAAATCTATAGCCATTCTGGCTTATACTCAGATTTATATTGCTACCAATGGGAAAAAAATGTTAAAACAGAAAAGCCTGAGTCCCAGTGTATCTTAAAAGCATGAGGGGCACAAAGCTATTATTACCTTGCAGCCACTGGTCCAGGGTATTATCAATAGTGCACTTTACAACAGGGAGGAATTCAGAGTTCATGAAGAGCCCTCGCTTAGGGTGGTTCTGCAGCCGCTCCTGATGGCTTCTGGAGCTGAAAAACTCTAACACCAACTTTATCTGCCAAAGTTCAGACGTCTCGGACATTTCTCTTCTTCCTAGTCTTCTTATAGCCTTGAAGAGGAAAGCGGAACAACAATCCATCTCATGACAGTCCAGTTGCTCTGTCTCCTCCTCAGCGTCATACACTAGAGTATTTTTTAAACATGGCTCATGAGATCAATAGAGGGCAGAGGGGATTCCATTCTGTTTTGATGCAGTCTGTCCACAGAGGAGCCCTTTATTGGGTATAGACACATGGCCCACTCTCTTCAATACGGTCCCCACATGAACAGCTTTCAGGTGAAAGCAGCAAAGGCAAACGGGCTCACTCTTGGCTCAATGGCTCCAAAGCATAAAGACCAAATAGCTTTATAGCCAGTCACCTCTGGGAAATCGAGGTGGGGTACCTGGCTGGGACATGGCGGACATCAGGCCATGCATCCCAGGGATCAGGAAGCAAAAACAGTACTATTGATAACACTGCTCTTGGGACCCACCTGCAAAGTCACCATGGCTGTGACGAGAGGGGATGTTCTAGTATAGACATCTGCCCATGAGTGCAAAGGGGTGAAGGTTCAGAGTGTAAAAAGAGGACACACTCTCAGCCAGCAATTGAAAAGCACAACTCATTACTTAGCTGCCATATAGAGAGGCAGTATGAGAAGCAGTGCCAATGTGGACACCACATATTCATATTTTCTAATCAAAAAAGGTGAATACCAGACAATAATGGCATTTTGGGCCTCCTGGACTGGAACTTGCCTTTTATTTAACAACGTTACTTAACACAGTGTAATTTTCAGGTTTTGGGGAATTATCCCCTGCCTGTGTGTATTTTCCCACTCAGCTTTTCAGTTGAGATTATTTTGCCATTAGATTCTTTCGTTTGGCTCTACACACTGGAATCCCAAATGCTTATGTGAACTCAATGTATCACATTCACTTGAAGAGCTGTTTAAAACTACAGATCAGATCTCATCCCAGAAATTCTGATTCAGTAGATGTGGAATGAGACTTGAGGATCTGTATTTTTAAGATTCCCCAGATAGGGGGCCAGCCTGATGGCGCAGCAGTTAAGTTCGCACGTTCTGCTTCTCGGTGGCCCAGGATTCGCCAGTTCGGATCCTGGGTGCAGACATGGCAAGCCATGCTGTGATAGGCATCCCACATATAAAGCAGAGGAAGATGGGCACGGATGTTAGCTCAGGGCCAGGCTTCCTCAGCAGAAAAGAGGAGGACTGGCAGTAGTTACCTCAGGGCTAATCTTCCTCAAAAAAAACAAAACAAAACAAAAAAAAGATTCCCCAGATAAATTTTAGCCAAGTTAAAAACTACTAGCTTAACCTAACTACAAATTTGGGTCTGAAAAGATATACTAATAAAAGGTATATGTATTACTAATAACCTCAAGTGAATAAATTGGTCTGATTCTTTAGGAAAGCTATCAAGCATTATTTTCTGCATTACCCCTTTTAGTCGCTTTTAAAACAGCATTAACACAAACAAATTTGGAAATGAACTGCAGCGCCCTACGTTGCTACATACTGATATGGGAGCTCCTACAAGCTTGATTATGCAGGTCTAATTGCACATTACTGCCATCACTAGGGCACTGCTTGTTCACTGCTCACTTGCATCGTCTTTTCTATGAAGAGGCTTTGTCAGCAGGGAGGCAAGAGACCACACAAGGACGCTAGGGGAGAAGGGTGGGGAATGTCCTCTTCCTCTCCCAGTCAGGAGAATAGGAAGAAGGGGAGAATGGGAACCCTTAGAGTAAGAGAGCCCACCAAGGGACACTCCTGTCATCATAAATGCCAAGTTTTTTGATATATATAGAGAGAGAGCTTTCAACTTTAATAGGGTTTCATTTTTTGAACTTCTAAACACAGATGAGAAACTAATATGATGGACACACAGGGTACCTTACCTCACTGTTCAGTATGTTATTTGAAATGCAGGATAAATCTCATCAGAATTGGAATAGGTTTTTTGAAACATACCTGATCCATTGCTATGTACGCAGGCAACATCTCCGGGGTCTCCTGAGTAACACATTCATAGAGTACTGAAGAAAAGAGATCCAGAATTTCCTGTTTCTGTGGAAAATCAGAAGCTGTTTGTAGCACATCGATGTATACTCCAAAATCAATTCAAGAAATAATTGTATAGCAACTACTATGGCCCATTCTTAAGCTCCACAGTGATTTATATAAAAGGGTAAAACAGTTAACTCCTTATAAAATCATAGCATACGCAACACTAAACATCAATAAAATACAACCAAAATTAAGTCCTAAGGGGCAGGTAAGGATATAAGTGCTGTGGAGGAGAGGAATGGATCAAGCTGGGGTAAAATGAGGAAACAGAACATCACAGGGATATGCTGTGGCTGGGCTGGCAAGAGCAGGATCCAGAAAGGGAACCAGAATCCACAAAGATGCAATAGAAACACTGAGCTCAACAAGGATGGGGAGGCAGCACAGCCAAGTCCAGCTGGGGTTAAGGGCAGGCACTGGCTTTCATCAGAGACATGGGGCCTTGAGTGCATGCCCAGCATTTACTAGCTGTGTGATCTTGGGCATGCGACATCTCTGAGTGGCAGCTTCCTCACCTGTAAATGCAGAATGATAAAGTACCTACTCTCAGGGTGAGAGAAAATTACATAAAGTACTGAGCAGTGTCTGATATATAGTAAAGATTCAATAAAAGGAGGAGGAAATTATTTTACTTTATCCTCAAAACAACAACGTAAGGTAGGTTCTATTATAATCTAGCTTTTAGAAATGAGGAAACTACATTTTGAAGAGGTAGAAAATTTCCCCAAGGCCAAATACTTATAGGCAACAGGCCATCAATCCCAGACCGTCTAATTCCTGCAGCCAATCTTTGCCATCTGCAACGGTGGATTAAATCAACACTCTGCTAAACAACCTTCGAATCCTGAAGAGAACAGTTTTATGACCAACAGAAAGAAGGGTTATAAAATACAGAGGAAATAAAATTAATACAATGATGTAAAAATAAGAGAGAGTAGTAAACATTGAAAACATAAATCAGCACAAGAATGGACATAAGAAAGTGTCACCTATCAAAACTGGTGTCTTAGAAATTTTAAGTTGTTTCTGCTATCAAGGGAGAAAGTTACTGAATTTAATAGTTTTAGACTATGGAAAATTTATATTTGCCAAGCAAAAACCATCCAGTGTGCCTGAGGCATATTATCAAATCTCAAAGACAGACATGGATATTACAGATTTTTTGGTGGTGTCCACAGATAGAAATGATAACAATTTTAGTCTTGAGCAAACCATACAACAAATACCTGACCCATGTTCACAGTTGGTTTACAGAAATATTCAGCAAATGACAGAAGTGCTGGATCAGAAGTGAATGCCGAAATCGTTTCAGGCTAAAAATAAACAAATAACAACAAATATAAGTGGGATGATAAAGATTATTTTCTTTATTGCTCAAATTGTAATGTATGCAGTTGTAAGATATCTATCTCACTTTTTTCACACAAGATTCCCACAAAACCCAAGGTTGTACAAACTTGCCAGAGCTTCATCAATCATTCTGCTAAGAAGTTGCAAGAAGCTTTTTGCATAAGCTAACATGAGCTACTGATTTATCAAAAGGCTGATAATAAATAGGTCTTACACAACTCACTCAAAAAAGGCTTTCCCCGTCTTTCATTGACTAACTGAAAAGCAAACTAGAAACTAGAATTGTTACTGAAAAGGTAAGGAAAAAAGACTATCACTCAAATAAGCCACTCACAAAAAGACAAATACTGTATGATCCCACTTCTATGAGGTACTTAGAGTCAAAAACATAAAGAAAGTAGAACGGGGGTTGCCAGGGGCTGGGAAGAAGGAGGAATGGGGCCTTACTGTGTAATGGGTATGAAGTTTCAGTTTTGCAAGATGAAAAGAGTTCTGGAGAAGGATGGCCGTGATGGTTGCACAACAATATGAATGTACTTCATACTACTGAACTGGACACTTAAAACGGTTTAAGATAGTAAATTTTATGTGTATTTTACCACAATAAAAAAAAATTGGAAGAAAAAAAGAGTATCACTCAAGGTTAAGACCGAAAACGGAATATGAAGGTATTACCATTTTCCATTGAGGTTTGTATTTCACTTTTGAACTCCCAGCAGGCAGGAAATTGAGATGGCTTAATTTTTATATGCTTTCCCCATTCAAATTCAAGTTTAAACTTATCCACTGTCTTTACAAATTGGATTAAGGTGTTTAAGATGGGCTCTAATTTATATAAGAAGCAACAGTGCTAAGTTAAGTCAAACTCTGTCTAAAAATCCTTCAAAAGTATTTCACAGACAACCTATTGAACAGTGCCAAATAAAATTCTCTGAAATCAACTATATCTATTTAAACCCTGGGAACAATTATAAAGGTTCAGTGACCTAAAATGAAATGTAAGTTGAATCAAAATAAACTGCTGTCTCCTCAACTTGGAAAAACAAAGAATGCCAACTCAGTCCTCTGGACGCCACTTGCCTAGTCCATCTGCCACACTTTTGCTCTAGGTAACTATCCTTAGGGGTCTTGACTACTTTAGACTGCTTCTCAGTATATCTTCAGTAGGAAAACATTTGCTCATAGAATTCCTGAAAACTAGGGTTAAATTCAGAAATTTTAATGG
Source organism: Equus caballus (assembly GCF_041296265.1). NCBI lineage: Eukaryota > Metazoa > Chordata > Mammalia > Perissodactyla > Equidae > Equus > Equus caballus. Next base: position 30,312,981 of record NC_091698.1, read on the forward strand.
TAGATTATGGAACACATTTCTAGTGTTTTATTTGAGTTCTAGAATATACAGCAAAATATGTACTGACCTCCATGGGAATGAGATTGTTTCATATACTCTCTAACTTATTTATTCCAAATACTATTATATTAGCAGTCAAGTACTCTGAGAATAAAGCAGACTAATAAGGCTAAATCTGTCATCATTTCATCCTAAGATTTAAACAACAAATGGAGATTCAAAAATGAACTAATAAGTGCTACCTTGCAAAAATCTTTTTATATTTTTGCCACGAATTAAGTAAATCTTAACAGATTTGAGAATTAGTAAGTAAAATTATTAAACTATTTTGATGGTGTTAAGCTATACTGTGACTATCCCTGCCACTAAATGTATTTGCATCCTTAGAGTCTGGCAGATGGTCCATATTTTATTATGGTCACCACATAAAACAGCAGATGAAGGTCATTCAGTCTTTATGATCTGCAGCAATGAGAGGGAACAGATCCAACTAAACGGCTCCATACACGTTATCACAGAGGTATGTGTTGCGGGTGGGCTACTGAGATTTGGAACTATTCCCTCCCGTCCGTCATTTCTACCAATCAATACTACCTTGAAAGCCCGAGCTTCAGAGTTCCTATTAGCAACAGTCTGAGCCAACAAACTTTGCCACCCCATCGGATCTTCCTTGTAGGACAGCTGACCAGCTCTGAGCTTAACATATAAAACTCCATCCTTGGAAAGGATTGACCTGAAAGAAAACAAGAATAAACTTATATGAGGTATTACTGGCATCTCTTGGCTGGAAATGTAGTGTTTCCCAATATCATGTTCACGCGAAATGAAGTCTTTACCATTTTCCACTAAGGTATATGATTATTTATTGTACCTAAAATTAAATCAGTCCCTACAAGAAAGCCAAAATTAAGTTCTGCTTTTCTTTCTTGTCTAGATTCATGGAACTTGTTATATAAGAAGGCTTTCTGACTGTCTGCTCAAGTGAGAGCTTCAAAGGCAGTATTTTATCTAACACTTCTTCATATTCCCTATATCGCCTAGCACTAAGCGTGGGACACTGGAGGTCCTAAATACCTGCTGACTGGTTTGCAGCAGAAAGAAAATAATGCCGCCAATCCAAAGCCAGAACAATACAGAAAATAGCTATTATACAGACAGTTTAGGAAAAACATAAATTGGGACTAAACTATAAAAACTTTTACAAGCTTGTTAAACTTTCTGGAAATATAAAGACTTAATTTACATACTATCTAAAGTATAAAATTATTAACACTCTCTGTTCACTGAAGTAATTACTTGCATATGACTATTTCTACCCAAAAGCAACCTACCATAATTTTAATTTAATGAGAACAATCTAACCAAAGAATGGTTAAGAGATGCAACAGAAGATGCGATCTGACAAACATCAGTAGTTATAACGTTCCCTTTGTGGACATACACTTCAGCCTTATTCTCTTAAACTAAATCTTTCATTATTGCTCCAACAGACAATTCCAATACTGTCTCAACTTAAGTAACTTCAAGTTTCTCAGTGAATAAATACAAATCTCTAGGGTTTGATTTCTAAATTAAAGTTTTCATTTTCTAATACAAACTTGTTTCAAAGATATAGACCACTTTATTCAACATATACTGTACATATTGTCCTGGATAAGATCAAAGGATGACAAGGACCATTCTAGATAATAATCTGTAATTTATACCTTCCCCATACTTCTATTCAATTCACACATACATCTGAGAAATTCAATATACTTACTTCAAGTGTTGTGTTCCCTTGCTTAAATCTATGAGCAGTTCCCAGTATCGTGGGCCTTTAACTTTAATCTGCCAAGATAAATGTAAATACAGTCAATCCAATGCTGAAAAAGTGCCAGTCTGGCAAAATGAAACCCATGCTTCTCAGAGGAAGTAAGAATAACTGGACTAGAAAGACATCAAGAGGTCAACAAGTTTCATTTCCAGACAAAAATGTATGTGAATCATCTTCTGAGGCCATCTAACCTATCAGTAAAACTCTCCAAGCACCGGCCCTGTGGCCAAGTGGTTAGGTTTGCATGCTCCGCTCCAGCGGCCTGGGGTTCGCTGGTTCAGGTCATGGGCACAGACCTGCATACCACTCAGCAAGCCATGCTGTGGAGGCACCCCCACATAGAAGAACTCTAATGACCTACAACTAGGATATAAAAGTATGTACTGGGGCTTTGGGGAGGAAAAAAAGGATTACCAAGAGATGTTGGCTTAGGGACAAAAAAAAAAGCTCTCCAAGTAAAGACCTTCTCTATTCCTCACGACAATTCTTTCTGGGGCTGCTTTCCTATCTCCTATAAAACACTGAGAAAACATAGGCTTTTATTTAGCTATCTTTAATGCTATGCTGTTCTAGTTGAATTTATCCCTTGGACAAATCTCCCTAAATCATACCCAACTTACCTGCTTTAGAAGGTGGAGCTCTGGAAGAAGGGTAGGAGCCATCAGTTCTTCTTTGGTTTGTTCATACCACTGAGTGCCCTTTCCAAGTGTAAAAGAAGAGCCACAGTTCACTATGTAATTAGGGGAGGCTACAGACAAGAAACATCTCCACTCTACACTTCTCCTTGCCCACAGTTTGTACACAGACTGTCAAATGGCATAAAATCCTCTGACACTCAAAATGTGGGCCTGCAGCACCTTCTATACTTTGAGCCTTGCACTCCACATGCCATCAGTACTCAACATCTGCACTTGTGAGGCCTCTGGGTTTTTGCACATGTTGTCTTCTCTGCTGGGAATGTGCACTCAGCTGGTAAATCTCAGCCTGAACACTGCATCCACCTCCACAACCTTCCAAACACCCACAGCTGGATGGGAGCACTTCTCTGTTCCCCCGGCATTCTACACATACTTCCAATCATCACACTCGATTCTTACTGCATCTATGCCTGGCCCCCAAACAGATACAAGTTAATTAAGGAAAATGACAATGTCATCTCATTTTTGTATCCCAGAGTTTAGCAATGTTTTGATACATAGAAGGCACTTAATAAATTGCTGAATAAAGGAAGGATACATGACTTGTAATCTACCTGTACATCTACATCAAAGCTCTCTCATCGAATATACAATCTCGGGCTTTAAAGCACTCTGCTAACAAATCTCAGAATAGTTCTAACTCAGTTCATTTGTTAGAACACTACTATCAGCCATGTGAAATTAACAGGGTCATTTTCAAACTACAAGTTCTAAGGACGAAAGAGCAGCTGTTGATCTCTAAAACATTATACCAGAGACCATAAATGAGCCTGAACGGCTTGGCAGGATCTACAAGAACTTTTGGAGCTTCAATTTTTATGAGAGTTCAACTTACTACTGTCATCTTTTAAAGCACAACACTTTTGAAATATTTTGACGTACAAAGATGGATGAGTGGTAATAAAATCACAAACAAATGACAGGGGGAAGGTTACCTTATAGGTAACCTCTAAGAGGGCATAGCAGGGCATGTTCGTATCCACATCCACAGGCACCAGAAGCCTTGGTTCTGCAGCCAGCACGTACAGGTGCCGGAGAGCCTGGAGATGGTACCTGTACACAGAAAACACAGAGAGAAGGTAACAAAGAGCTGACAACAGCATGAGCTCTATAATCTGCTGTTGCCTACAAACTGAACCAAGACAGAAGCTAGAGCTGTACCTTCCAATGACAGCAATCCTAAAGGAAGATGATGAGATTCAATTAAGGAGCAATGGAGAAATGCTCTTTTAAAAAATTATAGACACATGATCCTTGACCCAAGAATTCTTTGACTTTTCACAGTTAAGAGGTTTTATAGGGAGGTAAAAACTATCTTAACGTGAAAATATTTAGTAACAAATCCATCATACAAAATCAGTTCTCAAATATCCTTTTCTGCCCAACACAGGCATCTCCTTTCACCTTCTAAGGGATTTACTTCTAGTTATTTCTTTTTTCTTCTTAAGGGTTGGTAGGGAAGAGAGGGGAAGAGGAGTCCCAGTCTTCCTCAGAGAGCAAAGCTCTTCTACATATACACACAGACCCAGAAAAGAATATATCAAAAACTAATGGGTGAGATTATTACAATATTCCTGTTTCTGTATGTGTGTGCTTTTCTGAGTTTTCAAAAAATTTTTTTAAACTTTAAAATTTATATTTTAGAATTTAAACACACAAAAGAAGTTTTTACATTTTAAGATCCCACAAAAGAAGAATAAAATGAAACTTCAAATTTTTTTAGTTATTAGTTAATTTTTTTAGTTTTTAGTTACAGCCTCCCTCCTCCCACCCAAATCTATCCACTCCTATAAATCTATTAGAAACAGAATTAAGGCAGAAAACAAGCAATATTTATCAGTTACATAAAGGTTCTTGGGCTTATCGCCAAATTGCTTTGTTTAAAAGAGCTAACCAACTGATACTCTGACCAATACATGACTGTGCTCTCCACTGGACCTAACCATTAACTGATTTTAACAACTCAAAATCTTTCCTAAATTGACAAGCAAGGGACCACATGTCACAGTTGTACTAATTTAACATGAATATTCTTATGCTCCCCCTATCTTCAGACTTTGGACTTAAGATCAGGCTACTTTTGTAAAACAGTTATCTTTTTTTTATTACTGTTATTTTAAACTACATTACACTGTAGTTTAAAATGATGGCTTAGTTACTACAACGCAGGCTCCATCCCTTGATCCTTCTCTGGGCAAATCAGTTAAGCACACTGGTCATCTCGGATGTCACGAGGACATAAGGAGCTAATTTCTTCCCTTCCTCCACGTGCAGCAGAGGTTGGCTGTGCCGGAAACTTCTCGGGAAATTGAAGTGTTGGTGGTTCTCTGTGCTCCAAAATGCAGAGCTTTTGTATTATGAGACTGCTTCTACATGTTTAAGGTTCTACTGCTCTGTGCCACTTCTAAATTGTCTCTTATTTTTTGCTGCATTTTGCTTTTCTTGTCCCTTCTATGTCATTTATACAAAACTTCTCGACATTCATGTAAAAAGGAATTCACAGAGACACTGCCACCAAACCTGACAAATCCCTCTCTTTGAATTAAACAATCATAGCACAAGACATATTGTCTTCAGCTTTTCTTGGCTCCAATCCTTTGCTTGATAAATTTTTCCCTAAGGATAATCTTGTTCGGCCCACTTCTGGGTTTAGAGCAGTTCTACTAACTGGAGAATGGCAGAAGACTAATCAGTCATCAGGCGCCCAAAGTTCTCTTCTGGTCTAATACTTTGTGAGAGAAACTTTTTAAAATATTAGCCAAGAAGATAACGACGTTCAAGAACAGAATAAAGCTAATTTGGAAACGAATCCATGGACCTGAACACAATCCAATCACCCCTCAGAGAACCTAAGAAAGATCCGTTGAGGACAGAGTCACTAGACTCACCGGTTGTCAGTGCCGTGGGCCGGGAAGTGCGGGTAAAGGGCGCAGAGGAGAGCAGCAATGGAGGAGTTTGATGTGCTCAAAGAGTACCTGCAGAATAAATGCGGGAGGGCAGACATCATTAACCACACTGCACAAACTTTCGAGGCATTCTTGAGAATCCTGATAAACGCAAGGGTGTCAATGCTGTGAATGTTTCACCGGTCAGTTAGTCCTTAAATTTTAAAACTTGAATTAATAAGCAAAGTCTTAATCTGAAACAGCATAGGAGTGAGGACCATGTGTACAATCCTAAAGATCATAGGTACTGAAAACGTCATGTATAAAGTATGTCACCTCCTCCTCCATTTTGATATATAACTATTTATAGAATTAACAACTTTACTTTTAAAAATACAAGTTTTTTACTGAGTATCTCAAACATTTTTTTCCGTTTCTCTAAAGCAAGAGCACTTCTTGAGAATGATGCATTAAATGAAAAAGGCAAAAGTTATCATTAAAAAGTTATAGTGAATGTATAAACAACTATCCTTCAAAATACATTTTTTCCCGTCAATATAATAAACATTTTATAAAGGCCACATACTCTTAGTAGAGTAAAATCTTTTAAAATTTTCCTTAAATTATTTTTTGTTGTTAGTGCCATGGAGTCCATTCTGATTCCCAGCAACCCTGTGCACAGCAGGGTGGAAACCTGCCTGGTCTTTTTGTGCCATCCTCTCACCTTCTGGTGCTCTATCAGACAATGCTCCACTAATATTCACAAGGTTTTCATGGCCAATTTTTTTGAACTGGGCGACCAGGTCCTTCTTCCTAATCTGTCTTAGTCTGGAAGCTCCACTGAAACCTGTCCACCATAGGTGACTCTGCTGATATTTGAAATACAGGTCACATAGCTTTCGGCATCACAGCAACATGCAGCTGCCACAGCAGGACAACCCACAGACGGGTGATGTGGTTCCCTGACTGGGAAATGAACCTGGTCTGCAGCAGTGAGAGTGCAGAATCTTAACCGCTAGATCCCCAGGGTTGGCCTAAATTATTTTACTGTTGCTCAAATTCAGCATGGCAAACAGGTAGATTAGTCTAAAGTTCTAGAGTTTTCCTTACAAATATTTTGAAATAAAGATGGTCTAAGACATCTCATAAAACCACTGTTGTAGCTATTCAATATACATGTATATTTTATTATACACATACACACACACATACCCAAATCTCTTTCCTTGTCTTTCTTTTCAAATAATTAGGGTATCAAGTAAGAACTTAGCATTTATCATATGCACACATATCTAATGAACTAAGAAGAGATTTCAAAATTTAAGGAAATACATCTACTTAGATGTGCATAGAATAGGACATTTTCTCTTTATCATTTCAATAAAACCAAAATCCAAAGATATATACTAGATATTAATGTTAGAAACTATGAGGTAAAACATGAGGGTATTGCTATTCTATGAGAAATGTAATGCTGTCACAGAATACACATAACCATTTAAAGACCAGAAATGACTAGAAAAGCAGCAGCAAAGTGGGAGAAAACCTCAATATGAAAGAAAAGCAAGCAGGGTCATATAGTGTGGAACAGCAAAAGATCAGATTGAATAAGAGAATAAATGTAGGAGCTTATTTTGAAACGAAAATAAATTTTCAAAAATCTTAAGAATTTTCACAGTAATATTTCTTTAACCATTCTGTCTTTTGCTAGGAAGACTCGGCCTGAGCTAACATCCACTGCCAATCTTCCTCTTTTTGTATGAGCCGCCACCACAGCATGGCCACTGACAGATGAGTGGTGTAGGTCTGTGTCTGGGAACAGAACCTGGGCCTCCAAAGCAGAGCACGCTGAACTTAACTAATAGGCCACCGTGGCTGGCTCTCTTTAACCATTCTTAATTCTAAACAGTTAAAGAAAGAACAATTCTATAAAACCTGGTAAAAGGGAATGCATACCTTTCTGATAATCTTTACTTTTTCTACTTCTGGAAAGGAGAGTTCCAGTGTTTAACTTAATCTCAAAGAAGAGGGGAAAATAAACCTACATGACTTATAGAAATTCTATCAGTTCACCAAGGTCACATAGAACTAAATAAATGAAGGGATACACCATATTCACAGATTAAAGACTTAATATTGTAACAGATTTCAATTCCTTCCAAATTGATGTATACACTCAATGCAACTCCAATCAACATTTTATCAGGTTATTTAGCATGGAAAATCACAAGTGAATTCCAGTGTTTATATGAAAATGCAAAGCGCCAAGAACAGGAAAAAACTATTGAAGCAATCCCAGTTTGGAGGATTTACTCAACTGGATATCAAGACTAATTATAAAATTACAGTAATTAAAACAGTGTGGTATTGGTGCAAGTATAGAAAACCAGACCAAATAAACCTAATAGCTCAGAGATAAACACATGTATATGAACACTTACTTTATAATAAAGGTGGTACTGCAGAACAGTGGAGAAAAGATAACCTTTCAATAAGAGTGGGGCATCAATTGGGGAAAAAACATACAGAAAAATAAGTCCCAGGTAGATATGAAATCAAAATGCGAATGGAAAAGCTAAAAAAATGTCTAGAAGATAAACAGGAGAATACCTTCATGGGGGGGGGGGTAAGGAAATATTCATTAGAAGGACAAAAAAGTACAAACCATGAAAGAAAAATGCTAATAATTTTGCCCATCAAAAGACACCATTAAAAGAGTTAAAAGGCAAGTCATAGAGTAGGAGAAGATAACTACAACATACAAAACTGACAAAGGTCTGGGGATCATAATGATAAACCAGTATGGAACAGTCAAATTAACAGGAACAGGAAGTAGAACAGTGGTTGCCAGGGGCTGAGGGAAGGAAGAAATGAGGAGTTGGATATAGAATTTCAGTTTTGCAAGATAACAAAGTTCTGGAGATTGTCTGCACAACTATGTGAACAATACTTACCACTACTGAACTGTACCTTTAAACATGGTTAAGATGATAAATTTTATTATGTGTATTTTACCACAAATAAACATTTAAGATAAGTAAACCAATATGAAAACGGGCAGCAAGAGATTTAGACATCACAAAAGAGATTTCCAGTTGGCCATTAAAGACACAAAAAGGTGCTAAATATCATTATTCAGGGAAATGGAAATTAAAACCACAATGAGATACTACTACCAGATGGCTAAAATTAAGATTAACAATAATAAATGCTGACAAAGATGGGGACTAACTGGAACTTTATAAAACAATGATGGCATTATCTACTGAAGCTGAACATCTATATACACCCTATGACCCAAATCCACTCACAGAGCTATATACAACAAAATCAAAGACGTACAAGAATATTCATAACAACCCCAAACTAAAAATAACAAACATACCCATCAACAGCAGAGTAGATCAGTGACTGCAGTATAACCATACAATGGAATTCAATAGCACTGAAACACGAATAAACCACTGCTACATGCAACATGGATAAATCTCACAAACATAATGCTGAGCAAAAGCAGCAAGGTACAAAAGGATACATAGTGGATGACTCCACTTGAATTTCAAAAACAGGCAAAACTAGTCTAAGGTGTTCTAAAACTAAATAGTGGCTCTCTTTGGATAGAAGTAAAGTAAAGTAATAGTGATTGGGAGGGACACGGCAGGGCAGGAGACGGCTGTCCTGAGTTATATCTTGATCTACATGGTACCAGATTTTCTTATTGGAGACAGGTCATTGAGCTGTGCTCCTATGATTTGTACACTTTTCTGTATGTCTATTTTTTTTTAATACAAATCATTAAAAGCCAGGAAGTCTTACAAAAGGCTGAGGTAGTCAGGAATAACAGATGCTGGAAACAGAGCAGTAGAGTTGAAAACTAAGAAAATCTCATAGGATTTGGTGACTGATCATGTTCGTGACCTTTACGAGAAAGCAGTTTAGTAGAAGGGTAAAGTCATTAAATAGTGGGGAACAAGAGGGAGTCCCTGAAGAAGCGAGTACAGACTCTTCCGAGAAATGCAGAGAGGACGATAACTCTAAGTAGGGCATAAATTGATGGTTAACTAGTAAAAAGCTCTTTTAAAGTGTAATAATGCCCCTAGATTTTCACGCGTCTTCAAAATCAAAATAAGTCACTGTTAACAGATTTTGCTCATGAGATCTTTCCATTGAGAGAAAATATACTTACCTTCCTCCTCCCAAAAAGAGAAGTCCAAGGGCCATGTGATGGGCTAAGTGGAAACCATAGTTCATTTCACCACCTGTTTTCATGTGCAAGTAGCGACAAAGCTGCAAAACCTTCAGGTTCCCGGAGCCAGCCATCACCATGGCGAGAGACAGCAGCACCACACTCAGGCAAGTCTCCAGGTTGTAAGGACCTGTCTGGAAATGCGAAAACATGACCTACTGAAACTGCTGTGTTACATTTCTTTATTATCAAAACTAAATTGGCCATTAGACTATAAATGTTTATAACTTTATAAAATCTGCAACTGTTGTGTTACATTTTTTTTATTATCAAAACCAAATTGGCCATTAGACTAAGTTTATAACTTTACAAAATCTGTAAAAATAAATATTTTCCCTGATTATGAAATTAAGTTCAATGTAAAAAATTCAGAAAATAAAGTATCAAAAAGGACATAACAATCACTCGGAATACTAACCCCCAAAGAGAACTGCTGTAAACACTTTGGCTTTCTTTTTCTCCAAATCTTTTCCCATATCTGTATTTTTTCTTTCAAATGAAACTGAGATATTTACTATACACATTTTTAACCTTTTTAATCTATTATATTATAACCAATCTTCATTCATAAAAAGTTCTTATAGAATATGATTTTGATAGCTCCATTCTATAATAATGTGTGTATACACCATAATCAAATTTATTTAACTTTTAGAATTTTTGATTTTTCCAATTTTCTCATATTATAAATAATATTGCATAAATCTGTATGGTTTTTACCAGGAAATAAAATCATGCAGTCTTCCTGTCATGAGGGCAGCACTGCCTCAAAAGCAACTGTATTTTTACTAAGTACTAATTTTTTCAAAAAGCAATTACCAATACTCAGTACTGAGAGAGAATGGCACATGGCATGACAATCCATGAAGGATATGGCTTTTCTTATTTATTCTCTCATCATAAGAATCAGACATTGGGCATCCTTCAAAGGTAATCATATTCTCACCTATTAATATCCCAGAACAAAAATACAAAGATGAGTGAAAACTTCAAATCTCCCATTCTAAATTCAAACTACAGAGATAGTTGACAACACACAAGTAATGAAATTATCAGTGCATTTTCTTTGAGTTTAATTGTATTCCCAAGAACCATCATACAAAGACTTACTACGGAAGCATTAGGTGCAGACAGATACGTCATAAAATCTTTCGCAAATTTATGCTGGAAAAACAAGAGAAAAATTTAAAGTTAAAACAAGTATATTATGGCTTTGTTAAAACAAACAAACAAAAACCAGAGTAAACTAAGACACTTCTTACCAAACAGTTAAATGCTGATAAGTTTTCTGAGCCAGCAAATCGAAAACCCAGAGACAAACAGGCTCCTGCAATGATGTAGACATGCGCCTGCCTGAAAACAGATTATAAGAAATTTAATACTAGCATGATTTTGCTTTAAAATCCATTATTACCATTACCTTAGGGTAAAAATATAAATCTTCCTGTTCTCTAAACTAGTTCCTATTCTTCTGGGAAAGCTCAGCTATGTCTCTATCAGTCAGCAGACTTCTGAGTAGTCTTCTTCAGCAGAGCACCGTGTGGTCCTGACAGCCTCTTGATAGTACAGTTCATAAGCAACAAAAGAAGAAAATTTTTAAAAATCACTGCCAATGTTTCTTAAAAGTGGAAAAGATAAAAGAGGCATATCTACAAATTAAATCTCTGACATTGTTTTTTGAGGGCAAGAGCTCTACATTTCTGAGACCTAAACAAAAAACAATAAAAAAATCAGCTTCGTGACCGTCTGATAAACAATGGTTAGAAATACGGGGGATTCAGATTTACTAAAATCAAGGGCAGCCTTGCTCCTACGCAGTAGACTTCATTCCTCCGACAGATGCTAGGATAGCTCACTTGTATTAGACATTTCATGACTTACGACAAAGTCTCCAAATTCAAATCCTCCGAGCAAGGCAATTCGATTTCACTGAGAGAGATACTGTTTTCCCTTATAATCTGTCAAGACAGAAAGCAAGAATACTGGGACATTAGTATTCAAGTTACAAATATTTAATGTTTTGAAAAATAACATACTACTTATCAAATGGCCATATTTACATAAAATAAGTTTTTATCAAACCCTTTCATTCAAAAGCCTATATTTTAATCACATTTAATGCAAACCAATTTCAAATCTAAGATGGGCCAAATAAGAACAATAACTGAACAGGAGTGAATGAAGATAACGTGGAGGACTTCAGCATATTCTAAATCAGTAACAGAGTAATAACATTTCACACCAGTGAACTGAAATGCAAAGATGACAGCTAGAGGGCAGAGGCAGGGCATGGGTGCGGGGAAGCATCCCATGAGAAAAGAAAGCAATTGGAATTCTAATCAGAAACATATACTTCTTATTCATGGGATGTTTCTAGCATTAAGCCTAACAGCGGTGAGGTTAGTCACTAGATTAATTACCCAAGCTAAACTAAACTATCAATATGTTAACCTGTAACGATCGTTTAGAAACACAACCCTTTCCTTTTAGTATAGGTGATGAAGAAGAATTTATCAAAAAAACATACAGAGGATATCTAGCTTTAACAACCAAGAATGGATTTGATCTTCTCCACTTAAAAAAAAACAAAAAAGAAAAAGCTATATATTTTCTAAACATATGAATGCAAGTACATAGAAGAAGAACTCTGAAAATTTACTTATAATTGTTTTTAGAAGACTGCTCAGGAGAATAAGCTTTGAGGATGCTTTCTATAATAAACCAATAAATACTCAGAAGGCACTTATGATACAATTTTCTTACGTACTGAATATCGCCAAATCAAAAAACTTGAAATACCTTTTCTCTCTGATAATCTCAGTGAGGTAACCAATTACGTTGACTGTGTAATATAGGCTGATAACTACTTCCATCTTTCTTCCTCTCCAGTCTTTATTTTTAATTTTGAATGTTATTTACTCAGAAATTGAGTGACATTCTGAAAAACTGATATAACTCCAAAGTGAGTAATTCATATATACATGGATTACCTGGTTATAACATTCATATAAATTAAAGTGTTAAGCTGTAACATCATACAGGAGTAAAATATTTCTAATTTGACAGAAAGTATTTATAAGCTGCTTTGTGTCTTCAAAACAGCATGTACCCTGGAGCTTGAAGGCCTAGGTTCGAATCCCAGCAGGGCCACACACTAGCTCTGTGATCAGAGGCAAGTTTCTTGACTGCTCCAGATTTCTACGAGAATTAGAGAACTTAATCTACTCAAAGGTCTTAAAATTAATGCCTGGTACATAGTAAGTCATTTATAAGTGTTAGCTGTTGTTGTTGTTACTATCATTGATCTGTGTACCACCCCTATCATAAGTAACACCACCCTCGATCATAAACCATTTAAGAGATCACTAAGAACTTGGGTGATAAATAACTGTGAGAGGGAAAACCCCTCTTCAATCTGGTCCCCTAAAGTTTAAAAAAAAAAAATCAAAGACACAAGGAGTAATCAAAAGGAGAGATGTAAGCCCTTAAGGGTAAGCTTAGGCACACAGGAAATGAACAAGAAAAGACCACCAAACTCCTCTGTGTTGTACAGGGTCCAACACAAAACTCTTAAGCTCTGAAGTCCTAACAGCTGGTTTCAGTTTTACCCCACCTCTTACCAGCTGGATGATTTTGGACCAGTCTGTCCTCTTTTAATGTAACAATGATGGACTGAACTCTAGCTACTATGTGCCAACTGTTAGGAATGAAAGACAGAAAAGACACCACTGACCTTGAGAAGTTCATTACCTGCATGTCTGTGCATCAATTAGACTATCAAAAATAGCACATCATTCCCACCCACACACTGGGGGAAACATCTGAACAACTTACAGCACAGCACTGCATACGAGAATGACGGGAGGCTGCACACAGAAAAGGTTTTAATGACAGAAAAAGCACGATGAAGATGCTAGCTGTTGTTATTTTATACATGCCTTTAGTCCAAACAAACAAGCAGTTTACAAAGTGACCTTTTTAATTCCCCTTTTGATGCTAGGTTGCTCCCTACAAGAGGTCCTGCTATGGAGTCAATAAAATGAGTGGGTGAGAACTAGGAGAAAAGTGGAGAGTGATAAACTGTGAACTTGTTATATGTTCTATCTGGGGATCCCTGAAGTAATAAAGACCAAATTTAAACTTATTAAGTCTGAAGTAAAAGAAATGCCAGAAAGATAAATTTATATTAAAAGTCCAAGGACCATATTTCCACAAAAGTTAAAAAGAGAACTTTTTGACATGAATTTTCACTTTCCATTTTGGAATACAGTCACCTGTATACGTGTTTAATCTAACTTTGTAAACTAAAGTTAGTAAACGTAGTAAACTAAAGTTTCCTGAGGGCAGTCTACATGTCAGACACATGTTAAACGTATTTAGCATGGCGTCTTTATTTGCAAAGGATCAACAAATAATTGCTGAATGAAGGAATGGAAGAAAACGTATAATTTTATCCTACAATATACACTTAAAGGGCACATTCAAAAAGAACTGACATCTTTGACATCAGAATGTGCTAGGAGTTAAGTTTTGGTGACAAATGGCTGACTCCATTAAAACAACTCTTCCTGATCTGTTTCACATCAGTGATTACCAAACCGGAAAAATTAAACAAATAAAAACAAATCTAGGGGGCTGGCCTGGTGGTGCAGCAGTTAAGTTCACACATTTCGCTTTGGCGGCTCGGAGTTCAATAGTGCAGATCCTGGGTGCAGACCCACGCACCACTTGTCAAGCTATGCTTTGGCAGGCGTCCCACATATAAAGTAGAAGAAGATGGGCAGGGATGTTAGCTCAGGGCCAGTTTTCCACAGCAAAAAAAAAAAAAAGAAAGAAAGAAAGAAAAAGAGGAGGATTAGCAGCAGATGTTCGCTCAGAGCTAATCTTCCTCAAAAAAACCCCCAAAAAAACAAATCTAGGAATGTTTTTGTTTGTTTGTTTTTAAGAATTGAGAAGTGTTTTTTTGTTTTTTTTTAAAGATTGGCACCTGAGCTTGTTAACAACTGTTGCCAATCTTTTTTTTTTCCTACTTTTTTTCTCCCCAAATCCCCCCAGTATATAGTTGATATTTTTTAGTTGTGGGTCCTTCTAGTCGTGGCATGTGGGATGCCACCTCAGCATGGCCTGACGAGTGGTGCCATGTCTGTGCCCAGGATCTGAACCAGTAAAACCCTGGGCCGCCAAAGCAGAGCACGCGAACTTAACCACTCAGCCACAGGGTCAGCCCCTAGGAGTTTTACTTCAGGTAACGGATAAATAAACTATCATACTGATCCTCTTGCAGACAACAAGTATAAACTCTGGGCAAAATATAAACACCAAATACCACGGGAGGGGTCAGCAAACTTTTCCTTAAAGGGCCAGAGAGTAACCATTTTAGGGATGCAGGCCATACAGTTTCTGAAGCAACTACTGATATCTGCTGTTGTAACACAAAAGTAGCTACAGACAACAGGTAAACGAATGGGCATGGCTGTGTTCCAACAAAACCTTACTTATAAAAACAAGTGGGCTGTAGCTCCCCCACGCCTGACCTAAAGGCACCAGAGATCAATCGAAAGCAGGCAGTTTCTAGAGGGCAGATGACACTAGGAAGATAGGTACACCACTGGGAAAGTTTCCTTTTTCATGGCTTCTGGCCTGAGGGCAGGTGATAGTCTGTGCCATAAAGGGTAGCTAAAACTCCAATTAAAAACTCACATTTTTTCTGCCTTAAGCAACCAGAATACAGAGCTTACGAAACCACAGCCACAAGAAGGTAAGGAACGAATACTGTAAAGAACAGAGCCGCAGAGGCATGTCCAAATTCTGTGTATAAATTCTGTGCGAATGTTTGCCTAACTCATGAACCATGCATGAGCAGGGCAGACTCTCACAGCCCACAGGATAAAAGAACTGAACTGAAATTAGTGCTGGCACTCAAGAGACAAGGTTTGACATTTGATTCCAAGTAAATTAATTGCCTGCTTTAAAACAAAATGTATTTGTTTATGTGTGTATACATAAATACACACACACACACACACATCTATCTATGTATGTATGCATCAACACTCTGGAGAAGAATACAAACAGAATCCAGAATCTTCAAAAGACAACATTCACAATGTCCCAGATACAATTCAAAATTATTTAACACAATAATAAACAAGAAAATGCAACACATTCTTAAGAGAAAAAACAATAGAAAACAATCCTGAAATGATCATACTGCTAGCATTAAAAGAGGATTTTATTACACCTCTTACAACTAGAAGGATGTGAAGGACAGGATGCACATCATGAGCGGAAAGACTGAAAATCTCATCAGGAAAAAGTAGAAATTATAAAAAAGGAAAATAGCAAGTTTTACAACTAAAAAGTACAATAAATGAAACTTTAAAATTCACTTCATGGACTTAACAGGAAAATGGAAATGCCTGAAGAAACAGTCAGTGAACATAAAAAGAGATCAACACGAATTACACAATCTGTAGAAAAGAGAGAAAAAAGAATAAAAGGCAATAAAGAGAGCCACAGGGAGCTCTGGGATGATTTCCAAAGGTTTTAACATACATATAATTGAAGGCCAAGAATGAAAGAATAGAGAGAACAGAGGAGAAAATAATGTTTGAAGATATAGGGGCTAAAATTCCCCTAAAATTAATGAAAGACATAAACTTACAGATTCAAAAAGCTCCACAAGAATTAACACAAAGAAAACCAGAACTAAACACATCACAGTCAACTGCTGAAAACTATACATAAGTAAGAAAAATCTTAAAATCAGCTAAAGAACTAAATGACACATTACATACACGTAAAATTCCAATGACTTCTCATCTGAAATAACAGAAAATGGAAGACACTGTAACATCTATAATGTGCTCAAAACAAAGGAACAAAAAACCACCACCATCTCCTTATGCAGGAAAGAGTTCATCCAGCAGGCCTAGGAGTGCTATCCAAAGAAAGACCTGCTTGCAAGGTTGGCTCTTGGTTGGCATCTGGAAGCTTGAATGGCAGAGTTTCCTACATTCATAAAGAATTTTCCCTAAATGACAAGGGTGGCTTACTGTGCCTTAACTATATGTACAAACAATGTGGTTAACACTAATACATACTTTCTTCTAAGAGTCTGCAATTTTGGTACATGCTAGACAGAGTGCACCTATCTGACCAGCCCCAAATAAAAACCTTGGGCACTGACTCTCTAATGAGCTTCCTTGGTAGATAACACTTCACATATGCTGTCACAATTTGATACTGAAGGAATTGTGTCCCACGTGCCTCCACGGGGAAAGGACTCTTGGAAGTTTGAGCCTGGTTTCCTCTAGACTTTGCTCCATCCACCTTTACACTTTACTACTTTTCATTTGTTTCCTTTCATTGTAATATATCATATGAGTATGATTATATATTGAGTCCTATAAAGTCCTTCTAATGAATCATCAAAACTGGGAATGCTTTTGGGGGCTCCAAAACACTTACTAACCCAGATTTCTCTAACTAGCAAAAATACCATTCAAAACAAACGCATACTAAAACAGTCTGAGCCTAAAAGAAAATAAACAGAATTCACTGCCAGTAAATCTGCCTTATAAAAAGGAAAGAATTTCTTTAGCCTGAAAGGAAATGACATCAGAGGTAAACACGAATCTTTAGGAACAAATGGAGATAACCAGAAATAACAAAAATCTAGCAAAAGATAAATGTTAAGGGGGACTAAAACTTTCAATTAAAAGGCAAAAAGTCAGAATGGATAAAACACAAGATCCAACTGTATGCGTTTGCTGTCTATAAAAGATACATTTTGGGGCCACCCCATGGCAGAGTGGTTAAGTTCAGCATGCTCCACTTCAGCGGCCCTGGTTCACAGGTTTGGATCCTGGGTGTAGACCTACACCACTTGTCAGCCATGCTGTGGCGGTGACCCACATATAAAGCAGAGAAAACTGGCACAGACGTTAGCTCAGGGCGACTGTTCCTTGGCAAAAAGAAAGAATACATTTTGAACATAAAGACACCAACAGGTTGCAAAACAAATAGGTGGATCATGCAAACAGAAACAAACAAAATGGCCAGAATGACTACCATATCATTAAATAGAGTAGCCTTCAAGAGAAAGAATATTATCACAGAAAGAAAGAGACAGCTCATAATGATAAAACTGTCAATTCAACAGGAACACCTTGCAATCAAAAATGTGTTTAAATTTACTAAGAGTTTCATCATACACGAAACAAAAATTAAAGAAATAAAGGAAAAATAGACAATTCTACAGTCATCCTAAGAGACTTTAACATATAAAGACCAGATTTTTAAAAAGTTAGTAAAAATGCAGATGATCTAAACACCACTATTAACCACCTTGAAAGAACTCAAATTTATAAAATACTGCATCTAACCAATGTAGAATATACATTCCTTTTAAGTATGTACAGAACTTTACCAAGATAGACCATATGCTGGGTCATAGAAATTTCAATAAGAGCGCAAGAAAATTAAATTAGAAGAGAATAACAATAATGAGGTCAGAATAAATGCAAATAGTTGGATATTAAAAATCACACTTAAAAAATCTATCTGTCAAGAACAGATTATAAGGGATACTAGAAAATACTTCAAATTAAATAATAAAAATACAACATATCAAAATTTGTAGATGCAGTTAAAGCAATGCTTATAGAGAACTTTATAGCTTTAAATGCTTGTATTAGTCAAGGAAAGTCTAGGAAGCAATGACCTGAGCTTCTACAATAGGACTCCAGAAAAAGAGAAGCAAAGTAAACCCAAAGCAAATAGAAGGAAGGAAATAAAAGTAAGCTCAGAAATCAACTAATGAAAACAGGTCAGCAACAGAGAAAATGAACAAAGGCAAACATCACTTCTTTAAAAGCACAACAAAATGAAGGAACCCTTAGCTAGACCAATAAAGAAAAAAATCTACCAGTATGAAGAATGAAAGAGGTTATTAATATAGATCCCATAGACATTAAAAAGATAATAATGAAATATTATGAACAACTTCATGGCAACGAATTCAACTTAGCTGAAATAAACAAATTTCTTGAAAGACAACTTAAAACTGCCAGAAAATTAAGCAGAAAATATGAACAGCCCTTATCTATTAATCAACTATGTAACCAAAATTACAAATTCGCAAAAAAAATTACAAAACTAATCCTACAAAGAGATAACATCTCAAGTTTCACTGGTGAATCTATCAAACATTAAATTTAAGAAGGAAAAACATCAATATTAAAACTCTTTCAGAAAACAGAGGAACAGTCCCAACTCATTTTATGAGGCCAGCATAATCCTACTATTAAAATCTTACAAAGATATTATGAAAAACAGAAGAAAGAAAATTACAGTGTCATACATTATGATATTAAAAAATTACAAATGAATTATTACCAAACTAGATACAGAAATATATAAAAAGAATAATAAATAAGGATCAAGGTGGATTTATCCTGGGAATACAAGGTTGTATTCCTTGGTCCAAAATCCAATCAATGCAATTTACCATAATAAAAGAAGAAAGAAATACCACATGCACAATTAGAAAATACAGAAAAATCTTAAATGCAGAAAAAGCATTTGATAAATTCATCATCCATTCATGATAAAAACTCAGAAAACTAAGAATAGAAGGAACCTTCCTCAACACCTGATAAAACGCATCTAAAAAACCTACAGCTAAAATCATACTCAATGGTGAAATACTGAACACTTATCATCTAACACCAGAATGAAGGCAAGGATGCCCACTCTCAGTTTTGTTCAACATTGTATTGAAGACCCTACCATTTAACTAAGTAAAAGAAATAAAAGGCATAAATATGGGAAAGTAAGAATTAGAATAATGTCTATTTGAAGAAGATGAGTATTTACATGGAAAATCCCACAGAATCTACAAAACAACTACAAGAACTAACATGTATTTAAATGTCACAAGTTAAAAAGTTAATATACAAATTTCATATTTTCTATCAATTGTGTAGCAGCAAGCAACTAGAAAACGAAATTCTACATAAAGATTTCACTTACTGTAGAATGAAAGAACATAAAATACTTAGGAATAAAGTTATTAAAAGCTGCTCAAGACCCTCACCTTTCTGTGAGAAATTAAAGAAGACCTAAATAAATGGAGAGATTCTATACTCTTGGACTGGAAGACTCAATATTTACGTATCAATTTTCCACAAGTTTATCTATAGATTTAACCCAAATTAAATTATAATTCACCAGACTTTTATATTGATATAGATGAGTTGATTCTAAATTTTATATGGAAATGCAAAGGACCTAGAGTATTCGAAGAAATCATGAAAAGGAACAAAATTGGCAAACGTGAACTACTTGACTTCAAGACTTGCTATAAAGGTACAGTAATCAAGAGAGTATGATACAGGCATAAGGATCAAGAAATAGATAAAGGCACAGAATAGAGTCCAGAAATAAACCCACACTT
Source organism: Equus caballus (assembly GCF_041296265.1). Lineage (NCBI taxonomy): Eukaryota > Metazoa > Chordata > Mammalia > Perissodactyla > Equidae > Equus > Equus caballus. The sequence goes on from NC_091698.1 coordinate 30,333,085, forward strand.
ACATGGTCATCTGATTTTTGACAAAGGAGCCTCAGGAATTCAACAGGCAAAAGAGGGTGTTTTCAACAAACAGTGTTGGTGCAACTAAATATCCTATTATTAAAAAATGCAAAGCTCAACCCCTATCTCACAACATAAACAAAATTACTTTGAGATGGATTACAGAACTATACACCTAAAGCTAAAACATTGGAGCTTTTAGAGAAAAGCATAAGAGAATATCTTCAGGACTTGGGGTTAGGCAAACGTTTGCCTCACATGACAAAAAACAGTAACCATAAAATAAAAAAATGATAAATTAGACATTATCAAGCATTTAACATCTTCTGCTCATCAAAAATATCATTAAGAAAATGAAAAGGCAAACCACAGACTGGGAGGGATGTTTGCAAAACACATCTGACAAAGGGTAGGTTTCCAGAACAGACAAAAAGTTTTAGTAACTCAGGCTGGCCTGGTGGCGCAGCAGTTAAGTTGGCATGTTCCATTTTGGCGACTCAGGGTTCACTGGTTCGGATCCCGGGTGCAGACCTACACACAGCCTGTCAAGCCATGCTGTGGCAGGCATCCCACATACAAAGTAGAGGAAGACAGGCACGCATGTTAGCTCAGGGCCAGTCTTCCTGAGCTAAAAGGGGAGGATTGGCAGCAGATGTTGGCTCAGGACTAATATTCCTCAAAAAAATTTAAAAATAATTCTGGTAACAATAATAAAAATACAAACAATATAATTCTTTTTAACGGGCAAAAGATATGAACAGACATCTCACAAAAAAAGATATGTGAAGGAATAGTAAGCAAATGAAAAGGTTCTCTCATCATTAGCCAGCAAGGAGATGCAAACAAACTACAATGATGACATTTACCAGCAGAGCTAAAATTAAAAATACTAACAATACCAAATATTGGTGAGATGTGCAGCAGCCAGCATCTTCATACATTGTTGGTCAAAGTGTAAAACAGTACGAGCTCTTTGGGAACAGGTTTACCACTCTTATAAGACTAAACACATCAGCTACTCCATGCCTCAGTAATTCCAATCCTAAATATTTACTCAAGAGAAACTAAAACATCAGTTCACAAAAATATGTGTATAAGAATATTTATGGTACTCTGACTCATAATAGCTAAAACTTGCAACCAGTCCAGGTGTCCAACAAAAGAGAATGGAAAAAGAAATTGTGGTATATTCACACAATGTAATACCACTTAATAACAAAAAGGATGAACTATTGATATATTCAATATCCAAAATCATGCTGAGTGAAAGAAGTCTTACACAAAAGGGTATACACTGTATGTGATTCTATTAATACAAAGTTCTACATCAGGCAAAGTAGAAAACACCAGAACGTTGGTGCCTTGAGGGTGGGGGGTGAGGGCAGGGACTGACTACAAAGAGGAAGGAGAGAACTTCTGGCCATTTTGACAGAGATTTGTTTCCATGAGCACACGCATTAGGCAAATCTTTTCAAATACTATACTTAAGATTTGTGCATTTCATTGTATATAAATTTTTATCCTAAAAAGAAAAAAATGTAAATAAATACTGAATTCTAGTTAACGATACACATGCTGAAATATTTAGGGAGAAGTATATTACTAACTGCAACTAACTTTGAAATTCATCACAAGGTTATGGACTGGATAGAGAAGAAACTAATAGACATGTGATTAAACAACTCCATACAGTAAAACACTAACTGTAGAATCTAATTGGTGTTACGGGTGTTTGTATAAAGCTCTTTCAAACTTTATTTTGAAATTTATCTTATTAAAATATCAGGGGGAACTCTCTAGCATTCTCAAGGATAAATAGATTTATTTTATAAATAAAAAGGAACTGAGACCATCAGACATGGTGAGTTAATTAAAGGGCAATATTTACTTACGATACTTCATTTGGAGTTTTCACGAAAGTGTCTGCTTATTTTTAACTATTTGGCTTATTGGATAAATATACGACAAACTAATTAAAACACATTATTATACAGGAGATCTAAAATTGTCACAAAGTAAAATAGCATCTTAGATAAATGTGTACTTAATTAGGATAAAAATGTCAAAAATACTTGTTTAGGGTACTTTGGTATATTTAATTTTTAAAACTACAATTTCTTAGGATCTGAGGCTGAAAGGGGAGGCTGTGGTCTGTGGTCAGCATACGATCTTGAAATGAAAGTTCCTATGTTTTCAAAAGATACCATAATCATCAACAGCACCTTCAGAAGAAAAAGCATTTCATAGGGTTTTGGAAAATCCCATAAGAAATCATAATTTTATGCTATTAAAGATACAACAATATTTATTATATTTACTTACTTGAGGAACGTTGCTATCAACCCACTTGGAATTTGGTAAAATATCATCCCACAAAATCAGGCATCGAGCAAGAGTCTTAAAAAATGTAAAACAGATAAAACTAATTAGAGCAGGCAAAGTTCACAGACTTTATAACAACAATAATATTAAATAGAATAATTTAAAAATCAGTTCCCAACTGACAGCAGTTTTGAAAAATAAAGTAAGTATACAGTATCAACCTAAGCTACTCACTAAAATAAACTGAAGATTTAGATTTTAACAACAACAAAAAATTGAATTGATTATCACGAAATTTGGAGTTGGAGAGGACTTTTAAAAACCTGTTCCATGAAACAAAAATCACAAAGAAAAGAATCATAGCTCTGTTGACATAAATTTAAAGGCTTTCATATGCTAAAAACATTCAAGTTTAAACACTACAGAGGGAAAAACAGACAATTATGTCAGTTATGTCATTAATTATACCCTTAATAGTAATATTGCATCCTTAATAATATTGAAAGAATGTAAAATAAAGCAGTAATGAAGCCCCATCAGTTGTCACTTGACAGGAAGTTTCGAGTAATAATGTGGGAAGCTGAAATGTCAACTCCAAGTATTAGGTATCAATTTGGTTGCCTTTCCAGCAGCATTCCTAGGGTTCTATTTGAGAAATTTCAAAAGAACACTATCAATTACACATACACGATGGGTTAGCAGTAAAAGCTCCCCTTGTAGAAATATTTATATTTGCAAGTGAAACTTGAGAATGACAGACTCCTTATGTTAACAGAAATGAAAAACTGCAAAGTACCATACCCTAAGCAAGAGAAATTCTGGTTTCACAAAATCCAGCAAATACATGGTGTCGGGAGCTTGGAGCCAATCTGCAATGGATCTGTTGGTGGAGGATACCATTATTGCTCAGGTAGAGGGCAAAATACTCAAGAATTCCAAGACAGATTCCCAAACATTTCTCCCCCTCCATCCACTGCCCTATTTTTTCCCATAGTTCTCTACACCTTCAAACGTAATATTCATTATGTATGTAAACATCTCTTACTATAACAGAAGGTTCACAAGGGCAGATAATTTCAGTTTTATTTTGTTCACTGAAATATCTCCAGTGCCAAGAAGCACTGACATACATATTTACCCAAATAACAGATGAATAAATATCTGTTTTTAACAACTTTGTTAATTTTGCATTCACTTTTTCTAAGAGGAGGAATTTACAATATTGAAAAATTTCTTGAATTTTAAAGTGTTTTTTAAATTAGAAGACTTAAAAGATGGTTTAATGTCTCCTACTCAGATTACTCTTCTGTACAAAATATAAAAGAATAAATGCCAAAGGTCTGTTTCAAGTGTTAGCAGTAATTACTGGGGGTTGGGAAGTAGATGATGTGGTCATTAGGGAAGCTCTTGAACTAAGTAGAAACCATTTATATAAATAATAACCAGGAATAGAATGCTAATATTTCTGGCTTAACCAGTCCTCATAATGACATGCAAAATTAATGAAAAGGAATTTGGGCATTTTTTGTCACAGACATCAACTGTAAAACAGAAATGAATAAAAACTGGCAATTATATTGTCAAATATCATTAAAATAGAGAAATACATTATTTCTTGATAAAAATCTATATAACGTGGTATTTGAGAGAATTAAAACCAGGTTGATCTAGAACAGAAGAAATAAACACATTACGATAATTTAGTTTTATTACTGAGGTCATTGTCATGGCGAAGCGTGGGTCAGGGGATGTAATACCTGTTATTGGTTTTTAAGTATATCATAGCCAAAGCTAGAGTGGCACCCGGACAAGTGACATCCACATTTATGGTATCTCCTTCCTATGAAAAGAAAAGTTTCTTCATGTAAAAGAGTTCTGAATTATTATAAAATGCTTCTGAATACTAGCCTATGCTTAAAATTAACACATTTACAAATGTTCATATGAAAATTATTATTTTCAAAGTAACTTCTTAGCTTCCAGAATTTTGATCTGCTGCTTTGATTTGGACTTACTTTGATTTGATAACTTGGAGACTTATGTTTCTCCCTGTGCAATCCTGCTTGAAAGCGTCTATGACCTCCAACCATGTATTGATAAAGTTGCTCAGGCACATTGAGATCAGACATACCTATCAAATTACTGCCATGCTGGAAAATGAAACAACAGACATGTCAAAGGAAAGCTTATGGAATAAGATCCATAACATACACCCATGACAAATAAAAGAATGAACTAACTTCAAAGCAGGGTATTTGGGGCTTTTTTCCCCAATTAAAATAACTATTACTCATGAGTTAATACTCAAGCTATTAATAATTCACATTAAATATTATAACACTTATATGTTCAAGTTAGTACTTTCATTTCACCAAATACATAAAGGCTTCAATACACAGTTAACTGCACTAACAGAAAAAGAAAATACGACATACATAAATGAAACACCTGAACTATGAACATCTGAATCCTTTCATTACTGTGCCTATGAACTATTCCAACAACAATAATTAGAATAATAAAAATAACTTACTAAACACTCTGTTGCAGGCACAATTCTGTGTGTTTAACATGCATTAACTCACTTAATACGACAATTCTCAATACGACAATAATCAAATAGCTACTATTTCATAGGTGAGGAAAGTGAGACGTAAAGAGGTTAAGCCCAAGGTTACAAAGCTAGCAGGTGGCACAGCTGGATATAAAAGAAGGCAGTTTGGCTCCACAACCTATGGAGTTGCCCAACCACTAGACTACGGTGCAACTAAATGTCATGACTCGCTGGTCAGGACCAGAATTCGGGTTCCAATTTCCAGTATGATGCTTTTCCATTGTAACATCTGCCTCTTCAGTCCATGTGTCAAATGTGAAGTGTCAAAAACCTAACAGTCAACTTTCTTCATATAATTTAGTTTCAGTATAACACTATGCTGGTGGTTCTTCAAGGACCCACATTCCAGCTGACATAGTCATTTAATGAAATGTTTTTGATAATTCTACACTATGTCCCATGGATGGTGTTAAAGATGGGTCAAAAAGATACTGCATTCTGTCACAAAGCAAATGCTATTGTGGCAACAACATTCCTGGACACCTAGTGAACACCAGGGTGCCAAAAGAAGGTTATGGTTTATCTCTAGCAATGACTACAGACTCTTAAAGCTCCCCATCGTACACAGATTTTCACTATTTTGCTTTCTGTCTGAGTGAGCTGTCACTTCTTCTCCATCTTACGTCTCAAACTCTTTTCGAGAAATTTCATTCCCTTAGTTCATTCATGAAGACTTATATCTAAGCCGGGGGAAAGAAAGCTTAAAGCCCAACTCATCACTACAATTTCTCTCCATTTCCAAATCAGCACTTTGAAAAATATCCAGAAGGAAAAAAGAGCTGAGAATGAGGTTAAGTCAAGTCACAGTCAGGCAGAGTGGTACTTATTCAGAGTAAAGTGTCAAGGTTATTTGTCTCAACATGCACATGAAGTAACTGAAGCATCGGAAGGCACAGACTGTCTTACCCCCAAGCAGACCATGCCCAGGGCCAAGCCAGCAGCTAAAGAGTAGGATTCTCTGTCAGTGCAGTATTCCATTTCAGGACCAGGGGGCCGTCCTGTAAAACAGAAAACAGCACAGTTCAAGCTTGCCTCCTTACAATCCTAATTCATAAAAGTTTGAGAGTTAACTTTCCAGTAAGTCACAGAAGAACTAAGGGTTCAATATAACCCTAGTCAGAAAGACACGACATTATCACAAATGGTGTCCACAACTGTCAGTTCAGTATAAACTAAAGCCCAAAATGGTTCTTTTATTTGCCAATTTGAAAGCAGTGACTTTAAAATACTGTAAAATCTTGGATTTTATTTAAAAAAAAGATTACCAAGACTTAGGAAAAAAAATTTAAAGGGACGGGTGCTCAAGAAAAGTCAATTTTTAATCTCTTGCATTTTTTTTTATTTTCTTGTTTTCAAATCATTCATCAGATGTGGTGAAAACATGTTGAAATACTAACAATGGACAGCAAGAACATTTGCTTTAAGTTTTTAAGCATGTTAAATAATGTTTCCAGACACATATTTTGAATCTATATAATACTGAGCCCTACTATGGGAGAATTTCTGTGTATTGATCCTAAAAGTTTGGCTGAATGTATAATTCCTACTTTTAAAAGAGCACTCCATAATTCTAACCCTACACTTTAAGGCAGCAAAATGTATTATATATAAAGACCCCTCATTTATATTTGAGAACCAAAAAAAGTTCACGCTCCTGGGATTCTATCCCCAGGAAAAAAATAAATATTATACAAAAGTAATCAGTGTAATATATATGTATAACAGGAAAAAATTAGAAGTAACCTAAAAAGTCCTGAAAATAAGAATATGATTAGGCAATTTATAGAACACCAACTGAATGAGATATTACACAAATTAATTTCAAAAAACATTTGTGACACTATATGAAAAGGATAGCATAAAAACAGTATGCACATTCTGACTATAATGATATAAAAGAGCATATGCATGTGAATCCAGATGAAATCCTCCAGAAAAAATATGAAAGAGATGTGCTATGGCTGAGGGGTTATATGATGATACAGCATTATGATTTAGGTAAAGAATATTAAATTACCTTGTAGATGAACAAGGTTTAAAAGCCAGCCTTTTTTTCTGAGGAAGATTAGCCCTAAGCTAACATTTGCCACCAATCCTCCCCGTCTTTGCTGAGGAAGACTGGCCCTGAGCTAACATCTGTGCCCATCTTCCTCTGCTTTATATGTGGGATGGCTGCCACAGCATGGCTGGACAAGCAGTGCTAGGTCTGCACCCAGGATCTGAACCAGCAAACCCCGGGCCAGGGGAGTGGAATGTACAAACTTAACCACTGCACCACCACCAATTTTGTGGCTGTTTGTTATGTAGCATTATTGTAGCAATAGCTAACTGATACAATCAGTCTAGAGAATAATATATTGTTAACAATATACCCTGAAATATACGTACAAAAGGAAAGAACAAGGCATGCAAGTATATACCTAAATTACTGAACACAGTAATAATGCCAGTAGCATTTACATTTGTCAGAAAAAGATAACAGGTAAAACAGACTTCCAAAAAGTTTAGACTCAATTAAAAACAGAAAATGCATTTCATCACTAGCACACCTTCCAATACGTAAAGGAGGAAAGCAGGAGTCAATCACTTCCATTCTCCTGGAAGTGCTGTTGTCCAACAGAATAAACACTGTGTTTTCAGGGACCAAAATAAATCAGCAGCTTTAAATTTTAAGTGCACATCATCCTTCGACTCTGCCTGCTAAAGACACAGCGAGACAAACAGCATGCTCACGAACGTGGTTAAGACCAGAGGCCCCTTAATTAAATGGGGTCACTGAAGCTCAAAAATGGGCTGACAAACAAATATGCAGACTAATAACCTGCACGGTAATATCAACCGTGGAAAACATTACTTGTAGTTTTCTATTATGTTTTTTGTTTTAATACCACATCATCCTGTCCTCAGAAAAGCTACTATTTTTCAATTTTTATAATTTTACTATCATTTTTACCTTGGTTCCTGTGCAATGGGAAATGTATGCTTACGAAGACACAGCACTATTAACGCCATACCTATTTCAGCCAACAGGACTTCTGCAGTATGCCTGTGAGCTGTCCCTTGATACACGAGGCCAATGCCAACCACTGCAGCCACCTGGACATTGTGAGGAACATCGAGCTCCGTGGACGTCGGGGGCAGGAGAGCAGGAATGTGAATGCTAAGAAGCCGAGTAATCGACATATCCATGGTACCTAGTTTAGCAGCAGAAACACCAAGGAGGAGTCCAATGCTTGTCATTTCATGGCCCTAAGATAGAAAGGAGAATGAAACTTAAGTCACTACCAAAACAAATATGTAGTTTCCAATAAAATATTGCCTGTCAATACTTTCAACAAGTACTTTTATCTGACAGGCACAATGAGAGCACCAAGAATATAAGAGCAAACTACACGGATATGGCCCTTGCTCTCATAAAGTTAGTGCCCTAATGGGCGGAAAAAAGTGTTAAACTAAAATACACCAGCATATTATTAAAAAGTAGTATAATAAAAAAGTACAAAGTAATATGAAAGAGCATTTTAAAAGAGCCTAATTTAGATTTGGAGGGGCTGGAGAATTATTAGGAATCTCTAAAGAAATAAAATTTACAATAGGACCAGAAGGATGAGTATAAATTAGCCAGGAAAAGTGGCAGAAAGCAGGGCACTCGACTTTAGAAAGTGAGAGAGAATGACGTCAGGTGAGAGAACAATGTGTAAACGGCTCTGAGATGATCCAGAAATAAACTCTCACATGGATGGTCAATTGACCACAAGGTGCCAAGATAACGGAATGGGAAAAGAAATATCTTTTCAGAAAACAGCATTGCAATAACCGTAAAGTTACATGCAAAACAATGAAGTTAGATCCCTTCCTTACATTATACACAAAAATTAACTCTAAATGGATCATAGAACTATATATAAGACCTAAAGCTATAAAACTCTTAAAAGAAAACATAGGTGTAAATCTTCATGACCTTGGGTTAGGCAATGACTCCTTAGATATGACACCAAAAGCACAGCAACCAAAGAAAACACAGATGAACCGGATTTCATCAAAATTAAAACCTTTTGTGCTTCAAAGACACCATCAGAAAGTAAAAAGACAACACATGGAATGGGAGAAAATTTTTGCAGATCATTTATCTGCCAATGACCTAGTATTCAGAATACATAAAAGAACTTTACAACTCAACAATAAAAACAATTCAGTTTAAAAATAAGCAAAGGTGTGGCCAGACTGGTGGTTAAGTTTGCACGCTTCGCTTCAGCAGCCCAGGGTTTGCAGGTTCAGATCCCAGGCACATACCTAGCACCACTCGTCAAGACACACTGTGGTGGTGTCCCACATAAAATAGAGGAAGACTGGCACAGATCTTAGCTCAGTAACAATCTTTCTCAAGCAAAAAGAGGAAGATTGACAACAGATGTTAGCTCAGGGCCAATCTTCCTCACCAAAGAAAAAAAAATTAAGCAAAAGTTTAAATAGATACTTCTCCAAAGAAGATATACGAATGGCCTAGGAATACATGAAAAGATGTTCAACATCATTAGCCATCAGGGAAGTGTGAATCAAAGGCACAATGAAGAGCTACTATAAAAAGACACTATAAGAAGACAGACAATAACAAGCATGGCAAGAATGTGGAGAAATTGGAACCCTTATGTATTGCTGGTGGGGTTGTAAAATGGTGCAGTTACTCTGGAAAGAGACTGGTAGTTCCTCAAAAACTTAAACAAAGAGTTACCATATGACCCAGCACTCCTTGGGTATATTCCACTCCTTGGAATATACCCAAGAGAAATGAAAACATACATCCACACATAAATGTGTACATGTTTATAGCAGCATTATTCATAATAGCCAAAAAGTAAAAATAACCCAAATATCCATCAACTGGTGAAAGGATAAAATATGGTATATCCACACAATGGAATATCTATTCAGCAGTAAAAAGGAATAAAGTGCTGATACATGGTACAAGATGGATGAACCTTGAAAACATGGTAAGAAACGAGTCATAAAGACCACATATTGTGTGATTCCATTTATAAAAAAGGTTAAAAATCACCAAATCCATACAGATGGAAAGTAGATCAGTAATTGTGAAGGGCTGGAGGGAGAGGGGAACAGAGAGCAACTGCTACAGGGTATGAGTTTCCTTTATGGAGTGATGAAGATGTTCTAAAGTGAACAGTGCTAAGGGATGCACAACTCTGTCAATATACTAAAAACCAGTTGTATACCTTAAATGGGTGAATTTTTTTTTTAATTTTTATTGAGTTAATGATAGGTTACAATCTTGTGAAATTTCAGTTGTACACTACTGTTTGCCAGTCGTGTTGTAGGTACACCCCTTCACCCTTTGTGCTCACCCCCTAACCACCTTTCCCCCTGTAGCCACTAATCTGTTCTCTGTCTGCATTTTTAAATTCCTCATAGGAGTGGAGTCATACAGAGACTGTCCTTCTCTATCTGGCTTATTAAATGGGTGAATTTTTATAGCATAAAAGTGGAAGAGTTTACGCCAAGAGGAAGAGTTTGTTTTGCCAAACTCTGAAGTGGAAGAGTCTGGTTTGCCAAGGAGCTAAAATGTCCAGTCCCTGTGACTGGAATGTGGGGAGCAAGGGGAAGAGTGGCACAAAGGCTGGAGAAGCAGAATCACACAGATTCCCAGAACACACATTAAGAGCAATGCTAGGTCACTCAACAGTTTTGACCAGGCAAGTGATACATTCTAATTTACGCTTCAGAAAGATTACTCTGCCAGCTATGAGAAGAATGGAAGGGCACAACAGAACTATCAGGAGTTAAGGTAGCAGCCCAGGTGAGGTACAATGCCAGGAGCTAGGAGCGCAAGTTCTCACCTTGGTCAAGTAGTCATGGATATTGAGAGTAGCCAGCTTGGTAAGGTGCCCATTCAGACCCAGGGCCATGAGAAAGCCAGCATATTCGTTGGCTAACTCGGCATGCTTGGGCTTATTATAAACAATCCAAGCTGAGTCGATCTGGGAGGCGGGAGCTATCTTCAGGCCGGCAGCCACGCCATTGTGGAAGCTGGCCCAGCTTGTCATGTTGGGAGGCACATCAATGTTTCCACTGTTAAGGTCTACTGTTGTGTTTCGAGGAGGGGCCCGCCCTATTCAGGCAAATGAAATTTAAAATTGACAGAATAAAATTTCACAAAGCCAAAGTTGTTAAATTGACATTTTTGAGAAGAGATTATTTTTTCTACATTTGAAACCCTTAACCCCCTTGTACCTGGGATGATACCTATGTTACGATGAGTACTTAAATTTGTATACATGTGAATCAAACTTGATGCAAGGTAGAAAACTTCAATTGTTTAAAATAATTCATTGTGCTTTTTGTTAAAATACATGGAGCTACAAGATAACTAATACCAACTTAACTTTATACAGATCTGATTAGGATACCCATTGCTTTGAAATATTTCTTTCAAACAGCAGGAAGCTCATTAAAAAGTAAACTGAGGGGCCAGCCCTGTGGCCTAATTTAACCATGGGTGTACTCCACTTCGGTGGCGCAGGTTCAGACCCTGGGCAGGGACCTACACCACTCATTGGCGGCCATGCTGTGGTGGCCACCCACATACAAAGTAGAGGAAAACCAGCACAGATATTACGTCAGGGTGAATCTTCCTCAAGTAAAAAGAGGAAGACTGGGATCAGATGTTAGCTCAGGGCAAATCTTCCTCAGCAAAACTTTAAAAAGTAATAAAATAAAATGAAAACTATATCACAGTTAAATTATATGAATAATAAATCCCGACATGATTGATAACACTGAGGTTAGTTTCAAATATGCCATCCCATATTTTCCTCTAGACGTTAAGGAAAATTCACATTTTAAAAAAGACACAAGGCCAGGGCCAGCCCAGTGGCACAGCGGTTAAGTTCACATGTTCCGCTTTGGTGGCCTGGGGTTCACCAGTTCAGATCCCAGATGTGGCCACGGCACTGCATGGCAAGCCAAGCGTAGCATGCGTCCCACATATAAAGTAGAGGAAGACAGGCACGAATGTTAGCTCAGGGCCAGTATTCCTCAGCAAAAAGAGGAGGACTGACAGCAGATGTTAGCTCAAGGCTAATCTTCCTTAAAAAAAAAAAAGAGAGAGAGAAAAGACCCTTCACAATTTGCTCTATCTTTATCTCTTATCTATATATGCTCATCTCTCTCTATATGTATATTTTTGTTGTTAGTGCTGTCGAGTCCATTCTGACTCCAAGCAATCCTATGTACAGCAAAGTCACACCCTGCCTGGTCTTTTTTGTGCCATCCACCCATCTTCTGGCACTATATCAGACAATGCTCTGCTGCTATTCATAGGGTTTCCATGGCCAATTTTTTTTGGAAGTGGGTGGCCAGGTCCTTCCTCCTCATCCATCTTAGTCTGGAAGCTCCAGTGAAACCTGCCCACCATGGGTGACCCTGCTGGTATTTCAAATACCAGTGGCCTAAGTTTCAGCATCACAGCAACAGGCAGCCACCACAGTATGACAACCAACAGACAGGTGGTGTGTTTCCTGACTGAGAAACAAACCCAGGCCACTGCAGTGAGACCACCGACTTAACCACAGGACCACCAGGGCTGGCTGTAGACACCTAATCCCATGCTACTGTTAAAAACGTCAAACTGCCTTCAGAGATAGCTATATAAAAAGCATCACTTTACAGACTTGTGTTACCTAGTGAACCATAAAAGAGTATTTACTAAATTTAATTTTATGGTCAATTTATTTAAGAGCAATGTAAAGTAAATGTTCATGATGCTACACTCGCTTTGAATTCCTTTTCTTGAGTCTTTTGGTTTGATCTACACTGTGTACAGGCAAATACTGAATTCTTTTTTTTTAATTCTTTTTATATTTTTAATATTCTGTATTAACTCAAGTCATAGATGAACATTTAAAGTAAATATTCTAAATACCAAATAAAATTATACACTTCACTGTAAGGTTTGAAAATATGGTTTCAGAGAGTTCTGAAAGTCACATATAATAAATTTTACATAGATACAGAGTATCTTATTTGTGGTGTGTACACACATATACACAAACACAAGCACAAAGTAAAATATGTTTGTTTTTACCACTTGCTTTTTGTACCTAAGAGCTAACTCAAATGCTGGTGCATGACAGTACCATACTGAGTGAGAAGTTCATGTGTTATATGTTTACTTTCTCAAAAAAGGCAGAGATTAGGGGCTGCCCACGTGGCCGAGTGGTTAAGTTCGTGCGCTTTGCTGAGGTGGCCCAGGATTTCACCAATTCAAATCACGGGTGCAGACATGGCACCATTCATCAGGCCATGCTGAGGTGGCGTCCCACGTACCACAACTAGAAGGACCCACAGCTAAAATATATACAACTATGTACTGGGGAGCTTTGGGGAGAAAAAAGAAAAATAAAACCTTTAAAAAAACAAAAAAAAAGGCAAAGATTAATAATGAAAAAACAAGTGTACTTTCTAAAACAACTCGTCATATGTAGATGAAATAATATTTACACACAAGAGAAAATGAAAGCAAAAGCTAAAGCAACTTTTCTTCAATAAGACTAACAACATACAAAGGTACAGTAGCCCAGGGGCCAGCCCGGTGGTGTAGTGGTTAAATTCACATGCTCCACTTCGGTTGCCCAGGGTTCACAGGTTCGGATCCCAAGAGCAGCCCCATGTACCACTCATCAAGCCAAGCTGTGACGGCATCCCGTAAACAAAATAGAGGAAGATGGACATCGATGTTAGCTCAGGGCTAATCTTTTCTTTTTTTTTTTTTTTTTTAAAGATTTTATTTTTCCTTTTTCTCCAAAGCCCCTCGGCACATAGTTGTGCATTTTTAGTTGTGGGTCCTTCTAGTTGTGGCATGTGGGATGCTGCCTCAGCGTGGCCTGATGAGCAGTGCCACGTCCGCGCCCAGGATTCGAACCAGTGAAACCCTGGGCCGACGAAGCGGAGCGAGTGAACTTAACCACTCGCCAGGGCCAGCCCCAGGGCTAATCTTCCTCAGCAAAGAGAAAGACTAGCAATGGATGTTAGCTCAGGGCCAATATCCTCACCAAAAGAAAAAGTACCACAGGCCATATCAGTGCAAGTTAAGGAAATATTTTAAGAAAATATTTTTTCCTAAATGAGTTTATTATTAAACAAGATAATCTTTTTGGGGGAGGGAGTCTACCAGAATGTCTAAAAGAATAAAACTTTGGATTAACATCATACCATTTTTTAATACCCACCCAAGCATCACTGCCCAGATTTAAGAGATTTTAACATTTGTCAGTTTTGCATAAGATTGTTCTCTTTTTAACCCAAACTTTTTATATGAAAACATTCAAATAGTTGAAAGCCTAATAAAATGAACACCTGTATACCATGCTCTCCATCAAGATTCAATCTGGCTATAGTTGCTTTACCTCTAAGAGAGAGAACAATTAAAATGTTGAAGGCAACTCTGCTTGCGGTGTCTCTCAATGAGATTAGGGCCCCAGAACAGCTGTGATATGGGAGCTGGCGGGGGCAGGGGAGGATGTGTTCTTCACTCAGCTGATCTCACTTTCCACATGATGCAAAAAGCACCAGCTCTTTACAAATCTGAGCAGGGCCCTGGATTTTTAATTTACATAACTTAAAATATTGTGGAATTATATTTGCATATATTACATACTATACATTACTGCATGCGTCATATACACACTGTGCAGAAGTCTCACAAAATCACATATACTTTAAAGGATTTTCAATGATAATTTCAACTGTACACATCTGTCACCTTTAGAACACACTCAAATCAGCATCAGGTGGGACAGGCACTGCAAAATCCATGGTAATCAATAATACTGGGAAATGAGCACACTTCTATCTGGCAGAAGTAAAAACTTATGCAGCCAACCAGAAAGGCATTTGACAGTACGTTACATCAAAGCTTTTAAATATTGCTATCCTAAGAACTCTACTTCTAAGCAATTATCCTAAATAAAATGAATATATCCCAACATTTTGCTATGTTTATAATAGCAAAGAACGGTTATTTCCAACAATATCAGGTTGTTTATATAAACTGTATTCCATTAAATGAAATACTCTGGAGCAAATAAAAACAAAGCTGTTGATTAAAAATATGTGTACATAATACATACAAACACATACATAATTGTATACATACATATGCTAGATATGGAAGGATGCTCACTATATGGTAAATTTTAAAAACAATTTCTAAAACAGATTTTTCTGATAATCAAATATAAAATTCTAAAATGGAGAAACAAAACTGGGAAATATATAAATCAAAATGTTAACACTAGTGAACTCTGACAAGTAGGACTTGCTATAAGTGACTGTTTTTTTTCTCCTTTTGCTTAGTATATTTCCTAGTTTTTGTACAAAATCATATATTCATAAGACATAACGACATTTTAAGACTAAATATTTTTACATATTACACTTTAAGATTATTTAAAAGTTCAATAATCTCACTATTATCAATATCTTTCTAAACTTTCCCAAGTGGCTTTTTATATCTTGAAAAGGTCTCATTAAAAGCAAAAACTGGTAATTGGGTACATTCTATTTCCCTCAATGTTTAGTTTGATTTGCTATTTGGGCTTTGATAACCGCTACAGTAGCTATTAACAATATTTAAAATCACTGGGGATAGAAAGAACATTTATTTGGTTTTAACTAAAATATTTCAAAAGAACTCCACAAAATATACACACAATCATTTTCCTTTCTCTTTGAGCCCAGAATTTTTAACATACCAGTCAGATTCAATTTAGGAATAGGCAACGGTTCCGTTGGAACAGGATGGTATGAAAACAAGGTAAACATTCCTCGTCCTACAGGAAGGGCCATAGTTCGCTGACACAACTGGAGCAATCTATAATTACAATTAAAACCAACATGTGAAAAATTTTTAAGCAAAACATAAATGGAATGGAATCGGTAGGCAAATATTTCAAAAGGAAGTCACATCAAAGCAAACCCATAGAAAGATGTGGATGAATCATCTAAACACAGTTATGCTCATTTTAATACTCTTGTTCCAATTAGAAACTCTAAGAGGGAGACACATTTCCTTTCTTCTGTCTCACGTTTGCTTTGATGAAAACCAGCTGGTCTATAAACCAAGCCTACTCTCCCTAGGTATCCAAAAAGAGAAACCAAAAATTCCACTCTAACTGATGCTAACCCTCCCAAAGGAAATTTCTACTTTTTGGGTTTCCTCATCGTATTACTTTCAGCCTAGCTGCCCTCAGTATGCTGGGATGCTTCTCCTATGCTTTTTGGCAATACAGCCTCAGGAGAGGCAGCTCTGTGGCCTGTACACAAGGAAGGAAAGGGAGTCCCTAAACTGAAGGTCAGTGGACTTTAGTGTCTCCAGGGAAAATACAGACTTAGTTTCACTTACATGAAGGCTAGGATTTATAGAACTAACAGCACTACATATCAGTTATGTTCAAAGTTAAAATGCTTCTACAGGCTATACTTTGAAACTGACACATGACTCTTTCACTTGTTTCTATGTTAAAATAAATCACACTCCACACAGCTGCTTAAAACAAAATCAAACAAATTGTTGAAGTAGGAGCACTTATAACCAGGAAACTCTTAACACAAGTTATATTTAAAGACACAGAAATATCCCTTCAGAGGCTAACATTTTCTCTGCAGACAAAGCTATTCACAAACATGCTCTCTCCCTAAATATACATACATATAGCTGCTTTTCTAGTTCTTTAGGGAGGAAAATTTTGCTGTCCTAAGATTCTTTGGGAACACTCACTCATGCTAATCTAGAATTAGGGAAATTCAAGGCCGGGAAGCTATATCCCATAGAATTTTTTAGCAGAAACCTTACACATAATCCATAAAATTATAATAGTGAAAACAGTAATAGTGTATCTCTTCCATTTAAGATGCTACAAAGTATAAGATGCATTATTTCATGAGGTACAAAGAAAGAAAAAAAATTGCCAATTAAACTCTAACACCTACTAACTGAAAAACATATTCTGATTTCAGAGATATTAAAAGGTAAAAAAAAAAAATAGCATCATAGTCAATGAACTCTGTTAATAATGGTTGACTGCACTGAGCTTTACTATGTACTGGCTAGGGTTCTAAGTACTACATAGAAATAACTCAGTGATAAACAGAGCAACTCTATGTCATATGAATACAACACTCCTGCCTATTCTTACAGTTGAGGCAACTGAGACAGGAAGAGGGTAAGTAACTCATCCAAAGTCAGCCAGCAGACAGTGGCCAAGCTTGGCTCCAGAGCCCATGTCATAACTACTATGCTCTCATCCGAATTCCCCATCACTCCATCTCCTCATTTACAGGTGACTAATACCTGGGTACATATGGAGAGGAACAGTGATGGGGAGACTAGGACTAACTCAGTTCTTCATCAGGCTGCGGCTAAGTGTGGCCAGTCCTTCCCCTTGAAGCAGTACCACTGTAAGTAAGGTACGGAGAACCAGAGAATAGTGGCAGAAAAATGACAGGTGAGAGAGACAAGGCAAATACAAAGACAGGAGAGAACTTTAAAATATAAGTTGAACTGTCCCAAAGCAACAGTTCTGGAATGTCCCAGGCACATGACTTTGGTTACTACTGAGTCTTAGAATTCATCATGGGATATACTATGTTAGAGGATGGCAGGAAAGAAGGCTTATAGAGTATTACCTATCACACCCAAAAAAGAAAAAATACTGGTATAAGTTTAAACTAAACTACACTTAAAAAAAAAACAACAAAACACCTCAAAATATTTTCCTGATCGAGATAGAGAAGAATGAGTTCACTGTTTTGCTTTATTTGTAAATTCTTAACTACAAGCACAATGGTTTCAGTTTCACCTTTTCTAAACAGCATACAGCTGAAAGACAACACTTATGTCACCAAATACCAAAATGTGTTGAAACATGTATGGTTTACTGAGGTTGGATAAAAACTTAAAATACAAGGTACTTTAAGGTATCTTTTTAGGGTGTTTTGCATTTAAAAAAACTCTGCCAAGAGAGAATGACGTGTTCTCCTTTACCTGTTTTCTTTCTCCTCAATGAACTCGTGGTCACTGAGTTCTGGGTACTGCACTACATTGACACGGACAGGATGAGCACTTTGAAGAAGCCTTCGCACGTCCTGCACCCTTAGATCTTCACTCCATATTAACGACATAACCTCCTGATTCATGTCATTCATGCCATCATCTTCCTCCTCAGTTTCTGTTCCTGAAGGAACATCTGATGAGAGCACCTGAGTAACAGACTTGGCTGTAATAATAATTTAAAAACCAGTCCACACGCACTTATTGAACACGAGGATATATAGGATGATGTACCGAGACTATATCAGTACAGAGAAAATACGTATTCCAAACCAGGGCTGACTGGGTTCCCAACGTATACTGGGACTCTAACCTAGAAATCTTTTTTAAAAGTACAATTATATTGCCCACTTGGGAAAATTCTTTATTGAGTCAAGGGAAAAGGTTTAAATTTAGGACAATAGTCAGGAGGCTGATTACATTGGAGAAACATTCTAAAGAAACCATAAAAATCTAACTGTATCTTAAACATCTCGAAAAGGAAATGACTTCATGCAATATGAATTCTAGTTCCTATTGCAAGTAGAATATGAACCCCCCCTTCCTATTACTGAAGAACCCACACTAATTTAAATATTATCTTTGATTAATATAAGCAGAAGAAAACAACCTGAAAGGATATACAACAAGGGCTGGAGGAAGGTGGACAATACTTCCTTACTTTAGTACTTTAGATAGAATTGCTAATGGTTGGTTTTCACTTTTTTTTTAATAAGTATGTTCCAAATACAAATCCTTGAAAGAGATTTGAGTACAGCAAAACAAGTGGGGAAGATTAATTCCTTGATTATCATTCGGTCCTCAGACGCTCAGCATGTGTTTTAATATAAGCCTTCCCAGTCCAAGTAATTCAATCAGACTCGAACACACAAGAATAGCATGAAATCTTCTCACTTTCTCCCAAAAAGAGTTTTATACTCCTTTAAGAAAAGATTAAGCACTCCTAGTTAGAACACTAAAGTTCTGCAACATTTAATGTGGAAGTAACATTAGCCTGAAAATAATAATGGCAAATAGAACTAAGATAATCACTTAGTTCATAAAAAGAATGATTCCTATGGAATATCTAATTTTAAAGGACACTATATTCTAATGGGTGAGTTAGCTATAAAATACAGACTCAAAGAGATGAAAAATTGAATTTACATGAGATTAGCCATAAAATATAGCCTCAAATAACTGAATAAATTGAATTCAGACAGAATTACTTAAAATGACATTTAAATACAGATGAATGATTATTAATACCATTTGGTTTTAGTGCTAATGATGTTAAATTGCTCCCGCTCATAGTAACAAAAGAGGTCTAAATGCTAAAACCTTATCTTGGTCAAGGAAAGGATAACCACATTATTAGCAAAAAAACCTTGGTTTTCTGTTTAAAACAGGACAAACACTAATTGAACTAAGAGTTGTCATTTAAGTGCAGATTAAAAGAGAGATGAGCTGAGACAACCCTGCTGGAGATCAGATCCCCATGGAAACTGCTTCTGTCGTGGATCCTTTAGGCAACTCTGATCTTCGGAAAAAATTTTGACAGAGGCTCTGAAGAAGCATTAAATAGCCTAACACCTAAACATTAGAAACAGTTACAATGCACAAATTACTATGTGTTGGTTCAAAAGCTAATAAAAAATAGCTAAATTTGCAGTTTTCTCAGAGACATAAACAAAGTAGGAGAGACACCAGGAGTGGAACAACCATCCCTGAATCCTCCCTCATCCTCAGGGCAATGCAATGCTACCATTCATTTTTTTTTTTAAGTTAATTGGAATTCTAGAATAAGATTTAAAAGTTCCATTTTTAAGTAAGTTTTAAACAGGCTAATTTTAAAAGGAGAGAGAATTGTAGAGTAATGATGTATTTCACTTTCTATTTGTAGTCTTCTTAGAACCAAGTCTTAAAAAAAAAAGCAGATCTGAAGACTGACGAAGGACAGTATTTCAGGTGGGACAACTTGAGTGCCTGCCCTTACCAAAAAATCCTTTTCCTGGGGCTTCAGTTTTATGTAATTAAATAAATATATTTACACCTATGTAAAGGTTAAATTCAAAAAATTCAACACATCACAAAAGTATGAAAGAGAAAATGGTTATATATTAACTATTCAGATTCAGGATATATGTGCTCTCCCTTGTTCTAGATGATAATTACAAAATAGTTAATCACCAATATGATACAAGCAGGGAATCAACCACGGCAGTTGCTCTACTGGCTCAGCACTTGTCCTGACTCAAGGCAAAGAAAGATCTGGCAAGACAGAGCATTCACAAAGTCTCCTGTTCCCACGTTCAATTTACAATTGAAAAGATCTGTCCAATTATAAACCCCATCTTGCATATAATATAAAAGACAATCAGATATACACACTTGCAAAAAGATTCAAAGGAAAATGAAAAACATTTCTACTTGGATTTTATTGAAGCTAAAACTGAACTTTGAACTTTCTACGTTGACACTCACAGATTTCCCTTTAGGTAAGTTTCCTTCGCAGGCCTGCTTGGAAAGATCTTGACGTCCAATCAAGAGACAGACAGCTTCTGGCCAGTCTGAAGCAGGCTGCTCGCGACAGTGATAAATTGCATCTCTGATGGGAAGAGCAATTCCAAAGGGAAGAGTTTCCAAGTCTCTTAAAGTGAAACCTTATGGTGAAATGAAGGGAGAAAATTTTTCATTTAGACTTACCACTGTCCTAATTATTCTTCCACTGAAATTAGTAAAATCTATCCTGACAAGTAAGAAAGAACTTTGTTTCATTCATCTTACTACTAGACTAGCATGTTGACATCAGGGATTGGTATAAAAGGTCTCTTTAAAGAACTCCTAAAAACCTTAAGAAAAAGACAATCAAATTGGAAAAACACAAAGGACAGACAGATATTTTCCAAAGAGGAAACACAAATGGTCAACAAGGATATAAAAATATGCACTATACAATGAGTGATCAGGGAAATGCAAGTTAAAAGCACTTAGAAATATAATTTCACACTCACTTGACAGACAAATATTGGGGTCAATCAACACCAACTGTTAGCAACTCTGCAGGGCAAGATTAATTCTCAGCCACAGTTAGTGGTGGCACAAACTGGTCAACTATTTTGGGAAACATCTGGCATGTACAGACAGATCCACCCCTATGGTCCATCAACAGCCATACAGAATCTTGTGCACATGTGCACCAGGATACAAGCATTAAAATAGTCATCAGCAATGTTGTTTCATTACGGAAAAAAAAGGGAAGGGAGGAAATAGAATAACTGTAATCATCAATAGAATGGATATATAAGTTGTGATATAGTCAAACAATGGGTTATATAGCAGAGAAAATGAATGACCTACTGCTACATAAGTCAGTATGGAAGAATCTTTAAAAAGTAACATTGAGTGAAGAAAATAAAACATATTTATATCTACGTCCATTTACATACAAGTTCAAAAACAGACAATACTAAGCAAAATATAAAGATGATAAAACTACAAAAAAAAACAACAGAAAGTAATACAAAATTTAGGTAGGGGTGTGTGGGAAGAGGATACCATGCAGGAGTAGATACACAATCGCCCTCTACTACACTATTAATGTTCTCAAGAAATACAACAGATGCTAGTGCAGGGCCAATCTTCCACAGAAAGAAAACAAAACAAAAAATTTGAACACATATATTTGGGGTCGGTCCCATGGCCAAGTGGTTAAGTTCACGTGCTCCACTTTAGCGGTACAGGGTTTCACCGGTTCAGATCCTGGGCATGGACCTAGCATCACTCATCCAGCCATGCTGAGGCAGCATCCCACATAACAGAGCTAGAAGGACCTATAACAACTATGTACTGAGGGCCCTTGGGGAGAAGAAGAAGAAGATATTGGCAACAGATGTTGGCTCAGGGCCAATCTTAAAGAAAAGAAATGAAAGAAGAGAAATTACAATGGATACCACAGAAATACAAAATAGTATAAGAGAATACCATAAAAAGCTATATGCCAAAAAATTGGACAATCTAGAAGAAATAGATAAATTTACTTAAGATTCTTACAACCTCCCAAAGCTGATCTAAGAAGAAACAGATAATTTGAAAAGACCAATCACAAGTAAAGAGATTGAAACAATAATTAAAAACCTCCCAAAAAATAAAAGTCCAGGACCAGATGGCTTTCCTGGAGAATTCTATCAAACATTCAAAGAAGATTTAATACCTATCCTTCTCAAACTATTCCAAAAAATTGAGGAAGATGGAGCACTTCTTAACATATTCTATGGGGTCAACATAACCCTGATACCAAAGCCTGACAAGGACAACACAAAAAAACAAAACTACAGCCCAATATCGCTGATGAACATAGATGCAAAAATCTTAAAGAAAATATTGGCAACCTGAATACAGCAATACATTAAAAAGATAATACAACATGATAAAGTGGGATTTATACGAGGGACACAGGGATGGTTCAACATCCACAAGTCAATCAATGTGATACATCACATTAACCAAATAAGGAATAAAAACCACATGATCATCTCAATAGATGCAAAGAAAGCATTTGACAAGATCCAACATCCATCTATGATAAAATCTCCTAACAAAATGGCAGTAGAAGGAAAGCACCTCAACATAATAAAGGCCATATATGACAAACCCACAGCCAACATGATGCTCAATGGGGAAAAACTGAAAGCCACCCCTCTGAGAACAGGAACAAGACAACAGTGCCCCTCTCATCACTCTTATTCAACATAGTACTACAGATTTTGGCTAGAGCAATTAGGCAAGAAAAATAAAAGGAATTCAAACAGGAAATGAAGAAGTGAAACTCTGTTTGCAGACAACATGATTTTATATACAGAAAACCCGAAAGAATCCATCAGGAAACTATTAGAAGTAATCTAGTACAGTAAAATTGAAGGGTACAAAATCAACATGCAAAAGTCAGTTGCATTTCTATACTCTAATAATGAACTAACAGAAAGAGAACTCAAGAATACAATCCCATTTACCATCGCAACAAAAAGAATAAAATATCTAGGAATAAATTTAAACAAAGAGATGAAAGACTATACACTGACAACTATAAGACATTACTGAAAGAAATTGATAACATAAAGAAATAGAAAGATATTCCATGCATATTGATCAGAAGAATAAACATAGTTAAAATGTCCATACTACCCAAAGCAATCTACAGATTCAATGCAATCCCAATCATAACTCCAATGACATTCTTCACAGAAATAGAACAAAGAATCCTAAAATTCATATGGGGCAAGAAAAGACCCCGAATAACTAAAGCAATCCTGAGAAAAAAGAACAAAGCTGGAAGCATCACAATCTCTAACTTCAAAATGTACTACAAAGCTATAGTCATCAAAACAGCATGGCACTAGTACAAAAACAGGCATACAGATCAATGGAACAGAATTGAAAGCCAGAAATAAATCCACACATCTACAGACAAGTAATCTTCAACAAAGATGCTAAGAATATACAATGGAGAAAAGAAAGTCTTTTCAATAAATGGTGTTGGGAAAACTGGACACCCACATGCAAAAGAATGAAAGTAGACCATTATCTTATGCTGTACACAAAAATAAACTCAAAATGGATCAAAGACTTGAAGGTAAGACCCGAAACCAGAGAACCTCTTCAAGAAAATACAGGTAGTACACTCTTTGACATCAGTCTTAAAATGGATCTTTTCAAATACCATGTCTTCTTGGACAAGGGAAACAAAAGAAACAATAAACAAGTGGGACTTCATCAGACTAAGAAGCTTTTGCAAGGCAAAGGAAACCAAGATCAAAACAAAAAGACAACCCATCAATTAGGAGAAAATATTTGCAAATCATATATCCAACAAGGAGCTAATCTCCATAATATATAAAGAACTCACACAACTGAACAACAAAAAAACAAAAACCTGATCAAAAAATGGGCAGAGGAGACGAACAGACATTTTTCCAAAGAAGATATACAGATGGCCAATAGGCACATGAAAAGATGTTCAACATCGCTAATCATCAGGGAAATGTAAATCAAAACTACAATGAGCTATCACTTCATACCTGTTAAAAGGGCTATAATCACCAAGACAAAAAATAACAAATGTTGGAGAGGTTGTGGAGAAAAGGGAACCCTCATACGCTGCTGGTGGGAAAGCAAAGTGGTGTAGCCACTATGGAAAACAGTATGGAGAGCTCTCAAAAAACTAAAAATAGAAATATTATCCCACTACTGGGTATCTATCCAAAGAACATGAAATCAACAATTCGAAGAGACTTACATACCCTATGTTCATTACAGCATTATTCACAATAACCAAGACATGGAAGCAAGCCAACTGCCCATCGACTGATGACTGGATAAAGAAGATGTGGTTTATGATGTGGATTAAGGCTGCCCCAGCTAGAGAAGCCCAAGGTGACCTGGCCTACATGCCAAACTATATGACCCAGTGAACTTTTTTTTTATGGTATGAATTAGGACTGCCCCAGGGAGAGAAGCCCGGGGCATCCTCACCTGCATGCCGATCTATATGGCCAGATTCGTATCTAAAGTTATATGACCGCACAATAACCAGACCCCATCTGAACTGAAATCTTTTAATGACTTTTTACATCATCTTTTTCTTTTTTTCCAGTAAAAATAAGTCACGTACCCATGCCTTATAAAATTAGCCCTAACCCTCAACTCAGGGCAGCAGCAGGAGCTCTGCCTGCCCATGGGTCCTGTCCCCATGCTATTCCACACTATTCTCTAAATAAAAGAGCACTACTGCCAGATCTTGAGAGTCTAAGAAATCTTTCTTTTGACTCCTCGGCTCACCGACCCCGCATCATTTCATATATCCAATGCAAAACTACTCAGCCTTAAAAAAAGACAAAATCGTCCCATTCACAACAATATGGATGGACCTTGAGGGTACTACGTTAAGCGAAATAAGTCAGACAGAGAAAGACAAATTCTATATGATTTCACTTATATGTGGAAGATAAACAAACATACGAAGAGAACACTTCAGTGGTTACTAGGCGGACGGGGGATGAGGGATGGGCACAAAAGATGGAGGAGAATACTTATATTGTGACAGATAAATAATGTACAACTGAAATTTCACAACGTTGTAAACTATTATGACCTCAATAAAAAATTAAATAAAAATAAAAATAAATAAACCTAGGAGCACGGGCTTTGGGAACAGAGAACTCTTTTCCTTCTCTTTCCCTCTTCCTGGCTGAATCTTCATCTTGGTGCCTAAAATCCCTGGCCTATATCCTTCAAAAGCATACCCTGAAATGTTTATACAATTTCTTTTAGATCTTGCCAGAAATACTCACTTCTGATATCTGAGTATTACAACGGCTTCAAGTTTGACTAAGTAGTGATCAGAGTTCTCTATTCTGAGGCTAGTCCACATAGCCACAGCCTTGTCTGGTCTAAGATAAATGGCAAATAAAGATTTCTTACCCACTGAGAGATAAAAAACTGCTACCCCACATATTATTACATGGAGGCTGTGCAATTGTCAAGTAAAGGAGGTGTGGCTTGATGGGCCATAATCTACCCTTCCATAGTGCAAGACCCCCTTTTCAGGCCTCCCAGTTCTAGTTAGCATTGAGGAAGCAGGGCCTAGTCAGGAAAGAGGTGTCCAGGGAAAGCAGGTTTCTCAAGGGCATTTCAAAAGCATATAAAAAGTAACAAAGACTACCTTACCTACATTAGTCATCCAGACAACTAATCTTTCAGCTAGACTAGAAACTGATGTAGCATGTCTGAAACTAAACCTGTAAGAGAATAAGAAGATATTAAACAGAACAGTAAAACACACTAGTGTTTTATATTCTTAATATAAAAGCACAATCTGAATAAAAGTTACCTGTTTTCCTCTTGTTCTGTTTGAGACTGTTGGGGGGCTAAAAGACAATAAAATGAAACTTTATTTTGATGGTTATCCTAGTAAAGAAAACACATCACACACAGGAGACATTTGGAAATAAAAATTCATTGACAAACAACTCCTAAAAAATAATAAAATAAGCAGTACTCAGGCAGACAGGAAAGTCTAACTTTCCTGAGGCTAAAATAGTCTTTTTAGGCATACCGAAAATACAAACTTAAGATTTTTAAGTAATCCTGGTCTGATAATCAGTTGTGCAAAACTGCAACAGTGCAAGATGCTGCCTCTAAAATGGGGCAACACACGGCCCCTAAAGCAAACACTTACAAAATTTTTACTTTTTTATTTCAACTGTGACATCGACATTTAGAAAAATTTGTTTTGGGAAGTCTAACATTACGTTGACTTACCTATAGTTATTTTAGATAAATACTGTGAGGATTCTTCAGAAACAGAGCTCTCATCACCAAGTATGTAGAGTGCAATACTCTGCATAAGGAGAAAATTAACATATTTTTAAATGACTGAGGTATAATTACATATAGGAAAATTCATCCATTTCAGGTGTACAGCTCTGGATTTTGACAAATGTTATACAATCCTATAACCACTACCGCAATCATGATACAGAACACTTCCATCACACATAAAGTTCCTTTGTACCCTGTGTGGTCAATCCGCTCCTTCTACACTCAGCACGGAAACAACTTGCCTGTTCTCTCTCCCTGTAGCGTGATCTATTCTACAATGTCACGTAAATGGAAGCACAGAACACGTAGTCTTCTGTGTCTTACCTCTTTAACTCAGCATACCTTTGAAACTCATCACATCACTACACGTATTAGTAGTTGTTTCCTTCTACTGCTGAGTAGTCCATTATACACATGTGCTAAACTTTGTTTACCTGCTCATAAACTGATGGACGTTTGGGATGTATTCAGTTTGTGGCAATTATGAGTAAAGTTGCTACAAACATTCACATATAGGTCTTTGTGTGTATATGTTTTCATTTCTCTTTAGTAAATATCAAGGAGTAGGACTGCTTTGTCTTCTGGTAAGTATATGTTTAACATTGTAAGAACTTCTTTATCAAAGTGTTATGCCATTTTTACAATCCCACCAGAAACATATGAGAGTTTCAGTTGCTCCATATCCTCATCAAAACTTTTTTGGGTTTTTAGTCATCCCAATAGGTGTCTAGTAAAAGCTCACTGTGGCTTTAACAAGCTTTTAAACTATCATGTTCATTTACAAACAATACTAAAAAAATTTACAAACCAATTATTTGACTCAGGGTCATCTGCTAAAGTAAGGTAATTATTTTAAAGAGAGAGTCTTATCACCAAAGACTATTTTAAAAATGTTAACTGCCTCAAACCAATCTTGGAAATAGGTGGGATTAACCACCAGGCTAAAACATCTTTATTTACTAAATATCTCTATGTCCTCACCCTAAGCCCAAAAGAGCTGTAGTGGTATTTGCTTGAGGAGGAAAAAAGACATAAATAAGACAAAGAGAAAATATATTAAGCTTCAGAGAGTTTAAAATACTTAGCATATGACACAAATGCAAAAGTCTATTTTTCATCTCAAGTTTTTTAGCTGTAAATTACATGATTCAAAACCAACTCAGTAATAGATACAATCAGGTCTATCTTTCTGCTAAATGAGAAAATGTACATAAAGTTCCTTCAAGACAACAGGTCACCAATAAAAGTTAGATTTCTTCCTTACTTTCCTTTCGCTCATTTCAAAAGACAGCAAAAAGATACTATCTCTTACACAAGTGACTCAACAGTGATGAGCCACTAATAAACTCAAAAGGCCTGATACAGGTTGCTGCAAATGTCTCATTAGCTAAATATCACCTCAAAAACAATTAAAATCCAATAAAACTCAGAATGACAAAACAAAAATCTATCAAAAAGGGCTTCTGTTTCCAACAATTTGGTGAAGTATTATTGACCAACCCTCCCACAAAGACTTAAACAATCTAGATAAAATATTTTTTTTAATATTTTTGTGAGGGGCCAGCCCGGCGGCATGGGGTTAAGTTTGAGTGCTCCACTTCAGCGGCCCGTGGTTTGCAGGTTCCAATCCCAGACTCAGACCTAGCACCACTGGTCAAGCCATGCTTTGGTGGCATCCCACACGAAATAGAGGAAGACTGGCACAGATGTTAGCTCAGCGACAATCTTCCTCAAGCAAAAAGAGGAATATTGGCAGGAGTTGTTAGCACAGGGCCAATCTTTCTCAAAAAAAAAAATTTTCTAAGTACATTGGTGAGGTGGCAAGTTATAAAGGAATACTGGGAGGATAAAAAGTAAACGAAGGAGAAAGCCCAGAGGTCAACTGAGCACTGAAGAGTTTCACTGAGAGACAACCTATGGAATGGGAAAAAATATTTGTAAACCATATATCTGATAAGGGATTAATAGTTAGAGGATATAAAAACAACTACAACTCAACAATTAAAAAAACAACTCAATTCAAAAATGGGCAAAGAACTTCAATAGATATTTTTTCATATAAATGGCCAATAAATAGATGAGAAGATGCTCAACATCCCCAATCATTAGGGGAATGCAAATCAAAACCACAATGAGATATTACACTTCACACCTACTAGGATGACTGTAATTTTTTTTTCAAAGGAAACTAGCAAGTGTTGACAAGGATGTAGAGAAATTGGAACCCTTCTCCAGTGCTGGTAAGAATGTAAAACGGTGCAGCTGCTGTGGAAAACAGTTTAAGAAGTTCTTCAAAAAGTTAAACACAGAACTATGATATTCCTCAGCAATTCCGTTCCCAGGTATAAATGCAAGAGAACAGAAAGCAAGTTGTGCACCCATGTTCATAGCAGCATTATTCACAGTAGCCAAAAGGGAGAAACAACTCAATGTCCATTAAGAGATGAATAGATAAACAAAATGTGGTAATCCATACAATGGAATATTCTTCAGCCTTAAAAAAGAATGAAATTTAGACGCGTGCTAAGGCACAGATGCACCTTGAAAACATTACAATAAGTGAAATAAGTCAAACACAGAAGAACAGATATCGTACGATTCCACTAATATGAGATACCTAGAATAGGCAAATTCAAAGAGACAGAAAGAAAAACAGAGGCTATCGGGCTGGAGGGGAGGGGGAGTGGGGAATCACTGTTTAATAGGTACAAAGTTTATCTTGGGGATGAGGAAAAAGTTTTGGGTATAGATAGTAATGATGGTTACACAACATTGTGAACTTCTTTAATAGCACTGAATCGTATACTTAAAAATAGTTAAGATAAATATTACATTACGTATATTTTACTAGGATTTTGAAAAAAAGCAGAATCACTATTCTGTGTGTCTGTTTCAAAGACACAGAAGGCTCTGAGCCTTTCTCAACATGAAGCAAAGGAGAATGTAAGGAAAAAGACAGGTGGGGTGCAAGGACATTTACAGTCCATGGACATTTGGGAGAGGACACAAAAGCATATGGTTCTCCTGTAAGCTGGGAGGGCCCCATCTCTGGAAAGGCCCACAAAGGATCTGTAAGCAAGCTGTTCCGGGGTGGGGACACCAAGGGACAGACACATGAAGGAACTCAACTTTACTGACGTCCTTTGGTTCTATTTGAAGGTTTAACCTTGAACATGTATTAACTATTCAAAACAAACTAATTTTTAAAAATAAAGATGCCTTTCTTTGGGGAAAGAAATCAAGTAGGATTTTTTCATAGCTACACACATGCTCATTATAAAATTTAAATGAAAAGGCAAAGGAATTAAAAGAGCTAAAATAATTTTGGAAAAGAAGAGTAATGGAAGGAGGAGTACACTAACCAAGTTTAAGACTTACTATAAAGCTACAGTAATCAGGTCAGTGTGGACAGCAACATAGATCAATGGACCAGAACAGGAAGTCCAGAAATAGACCCCCACAAGAATATGGTCAACTGATTTTTGACAAAAGTGCAAAAGCAATAGAGAAAGAATAGTCTTTTCAACAAATGGCGTTAAAAGAAATCGGCCATCCAAATGGAAAACCCTCGACCTAAGCCTTATATCTTATAAAAAATTAACAAAATGGATCATACATCTAAATGTAAACTGTAAAACTCCTAGAAGGAAATACAGGAGAAAAGTCTTTGTGACCCGAAATTAAACAATGAATTGTTAGACATGACACCAAAAGCACTATCCATAAAAGAAAGAACTGGATAAACTGGCTTCATCAAAATTAAACCTTTTTGCTCCGCAAAAGAAACATTAAGAGGATAAGACATGACAAGCTACAAACCAGGAGAAAACATTTGTAATCCACATATCTGACAAAAACTCCTATCTAGGACTCTCAAAACATCATTAGCCATTAGGAAAATGCAAATTAAAACCATAATGAGATAACACTACACATCTATCAGAGTGGCAAAAATTAAAAATCATGACAATACCAAACACTGAAAGGATGTAGGGAAATTGCAAATCTCACACACTGATGGTGAGAATGTAAAATGGTACAGTCACTGAAAAATAGCTGAAGTCTCTTAAAAAACTATATACTTACTACATGACCATCAATCCCACCTCTGGGTAGCTACGCTAGAGAAATGAAAACTTATGTTCACACAAAAACTTGGTCATGAATGTTTCTAGTAGCTGTATTCATAAATGCTAAAAACTGGAACCAACCCAAGTATCTCTAATGGGTGAATGGATAACCAATGTGATACATACAGCAGCAGATTAAAAGCAATGAACTGCTGATATAGGCAACAAGTTGGACACATCTCAAAAGCATGAGGAAATTTTTGGGGCTTGATGGAACTGTTCTGTACCCCAATTATTGTGATGACTACATGAATCCATATTTTTGTTGAAATTCATAGAAGAGTACACAAAATGAAAATAAGTTGGTTTTTTGGTATGATAATTTTTTAAATTAAATTTAAAAAGAAAAACAATAAACAAATTAGGCAACACTCTGAATACATACCAAGACTACCAGTCTGCTTCTTTCACAGATTCCAGGGAGGTAAGGATAGGGTGGCATTCCTTCGCCCCTCAGACAAGAACTCACCCACTGATAAATATTTGGTGGCTCAGAAGTAAAAAATGATGGATGATGCATAAATCCTGTTTGACCTTTAGAATTAGATAAATGTTTATAAAGATATAAGAATACATTAAGACAAAACTATTTTATTCTAAAGGAAAAATGATCAACACTATGTCATTTGGAAACAATCAGAATAACATTTTTCCGTATTCTCCAAAATCCTTCATCTTTTCTGCCACAGTAATTAACTGATTATAATATGTAGAATTTAAATGACTACTAGTTTATCCCATTCTGGATGGAAATTTAGCAATTTCTTGTACTCAAGGCATATAAAGAATCTAACCAAAACTTTTTGCCCTAACCCTAAAGGTGAGAAAACAGAAGACACACCCAGGATTCCACTACAACAACTGGGCCCCAATCTTGAATCCCTTTAGCTCGAAGTCTAGGACAGTATAGTGATGACAGAAATGTTCTATATCTGTACTGTCCGATACGGCAACCACTAGCCCCATGTGGCTACTGAGCACTTGAAACGTGGCTGGTGCAACTGAGGAACTGAATTTTTAATATCAGCTAATTTAAATAACATATGGCTGGTGGCCACTATTTGGACAGCACAGGTCTAGGGCAAAGCATCCTTGGCACTAAGGAATGGGTAAAATTTTTCCCACACACTGAAGACATTATGGCTTACTACTAGTCAGAGATCAAGAACTACAAACTAAAATCCGCCTGATGGAAAGACACTGCCTCTGACTTAGAGGCTAACAGTAAGAATTACACCATGTGCTATTCGCCGAGAAGGATGCAAGCAAATGTCACTATAGAAAATCTTCAATGACACAAACACTTACCTTGATCAACTGTGCACACTTGTCCAGTAGTTCTGACAAGCGTTGGGTAATCTCTATAATAATGATCTACATAAGGTTCCAATTTTAAATCCCTAAAAGAATAAGACCATATAAAAAAAGAAATAACAAGGAAGGTATTACAGCATTTTCCCCCACAGAGTGAGAAGGGTTCATCAGTTGAACTTCTCAATTTAAAAAAATTTACTTATGAGAAAAAAGATAATCAAATGTAGAGTCTCTTTATTCTACTTCCAGACTTTAAATTGCCCAATATGACAAATGCAACCCAAACTCCTTTTGCTAGATAAATTTTGTGGACGTAAAACTAGAGTAAAGACACTGTGGTCTAGTTTCCCCTGTTATTTATTAGCCGTTTGATCTTCAGGAAGTCACCTCTATGAGCCTCAGTATTTTCTTCTAGAAAATGGGGAAATATCAGTTAACTCACTCAGAAGTTTTAAAGATTAAATAAGATAATATACGTGAAAAATACCTTATAAAACGTAAAACATTACACAAATGTTACTTATTTCAGTAAGCCAGAATTAGAATTTGGAAATCATTTCATTACAAAAGAATTTTCATGACACTAATGATTTGTCATAAGAGAAACTGACAAAATTAAAATTGCCATGTCTCAGAAAAGAATGTCAGTATCTCAAGCAAGATCACAGAAATTAGAAAATGTGCTATAATCTTAACTCAGAGGCTGACATTTCAATTCAAATTCAACTTTCTTTCTCACCAAGGGTCACAAGGACTCAAACACCGCCTAAGCAAGACCTTTAGAATTCAGTGCCAAACACAAGGTGCTAGAAATGCTGTTAAAACATGTCACTAGAATAATCCTATTGTGGATCCATTACAACAGCCTGAAAGACAGGGACAACAACAGACTGTGACAACAAAAGCACAGTAAAAAGAGCTTAGGACTCGCAAGCATTCACGTTCTCAGAAACACACGGGCAAGTTGCCTCATCACTAAAATAGGGACCATAATACTTATTTGAGAATTTATATACGCAAACTACAATTCTGTCAACTGTAAGAACTATTTGAATGTAGGTATTATTATAAAACAATAGGTGTTATTACAGAGCTTCCACCACCGTGCAGCCAGTTTGTCAAAATGGACAGCTGAGCAGGTCATCTCCATTGTTTAACACACTTTTGTAACTTCCCATTAATCTTAGGACAAAGACTAGGAACCCCAGCATGGGCCACAAGGCCCTACATAGCCAGTATCTTCAAACAATTCAGTGGCTTATAGAAAATGCTCTGATTTTTTGAGAAGGTAGATTTTCAGAAATTTATTTACAAGGTTCTTATATGATATTCATGGCTAAGATCAAGACATCTAAGGATCTCTCAGCAGTTTCTAAACTATAAAGAATGTTTACCTTGCCAGCTGAACGAGAAGGTCAACAAGTGAACGAATTCCTTCTCCCATTAGAGTATTCAACTTAAGCTCCTCATAGACAAGGTGAAGAACAAAAAAAATCGCAGGTATGTGAGTAAAGAGAAGGGTAGAAGAATCCAGAATGAGATTCTGTGAAAAATCCTCATCCTTCATTTGTGAAACCTCCAAAGGACTCAAACATAAAGATCTATTCAAAAGATGAGACTCAACATTCTGGTGGTAGTCGGAATTCAGCAAATATTCCCAGTCCTAAGAAGAATCAAGAAGATATTAATTTTTTAAATAATGCTTCTTTGTAACGTCAACATTAAAAAAAAAACCAAATTCACTTAAAACAATTCAAGTTCCATTTTCACATTAAACTGATGTCAAATATGAAAAAGATCACAATGTTGAAAAATTAGGATCATCATCAAAATAGCTAAGGAATTTCCAGATGCCAGCAATAAACATTAAGACAAGCCACGGTTAAAACCTATTGGAAAAAATTTAGTCATGCCATGTTAGGGAAGAGACTCTGGGAGAAGAATCCTACTACTTACACAGAGATTGAGAAAGAAAATTTAACATTATCTTAGGTGATGTCTTATCAAGCCAAAAGCAAAGAATGAAAGGTGGGAAGTCTAGACAGGCAGGTTTAGTGACCACTACACTGAGGTGCATTTTGGTAAAAGGAGGGCTACTTGTACCCAGTTAGTGTATTTATCTTCCTATGTTTATAAAATGCTGAACCTAGTAATAACCTAACAGTCAACTGAATTTTATATTCGGACTGATTGTACCACATTTTTCAAATATTGAGTCTGTTTTGGTTTCTACTTTTGATTTATTGTATAAGAGAATGTGGTCTATGCTATTTTCAGATCTTGGAATTTACTGCAGTATTTGTGAGGCTTAATACAGTGTATTATTCTAACTTAAAAACTCTTGGACTACATACAGAAATAACCACCATAAAAGTAAAAAGCTGATAAATTGAACAACTAAAATTTAAAAAATTTTGCTCATCAAAACACACTATTGGGGCTGGCCCCGTGGCCGAGTGGTTAAGTTCGCGCGCTCCGCTGCAGGCGGCCCAGTGTTTCGTTAGTTCGAATCCTGGGCACGGACATGGCACTGCTCATCAGACCACGCTGAGGCATCATCCCACATGCCACAACTAGAAGAACCCACAACGAAGAATACACAACTATGTACCAGGGGACTTTGGGGAGAAAAAGGAAAAAATAAAATCTTTAAAAAAAAAAAAAACACACTATTGAGTGCACATACTGGGAGGAAACATTCCCAAAATATATACGGCAAAAAACTCACATCAGAATATATAAAGAACTTCTGTGGCTCAGTGAACATTTTTAAAAGTCCAATTAAGAAACAGGCAAAAGAGGAGGCTGGCCCCATGGCTGAGTGGTTAACCTCGCGCACTCTGCTTCAGTGGCCCAGGGTTTCGCTGGTTTGAATCCTGGGTGTGGACATGGCACTGCTCATCAGGCCATGCTGAGGCGGCGTCCCACATGCCACAACTACAAGGACCTACAACTAGGAATACACAACTCTGTACCGAGGGGTTTTGGGGAGAAAAAGGAAAACTAAAATCGGAAAAAAAAAAGAAAAGATATGAACAGATACTTCATAAAAAGATACATAAGTAGCTAACAAGCATGTGGAAAAGTACTTGAGATCATTAGTCACCAGGAAAAGGCAGATTAAAACTACAAGAGAAACTACTTCACAGCCTCAAATGGTTAAAATGAAAAAGACTGACAACAGCAAATGTTGGCCAAGATAAAGAACAAGAGGAACTCCATATACTACTGGTCAGAGTGTAACATGGGACAACCAGTTTGGGAAAGAGCAATGACCCAACAAATTCTCTAGGTATTTATGCAAGAAATATGAAAATATATGTCCACAAAGACTTGTTACTGAATGTTGATGGCAGCTTTATTCATAACAGTCCAATAATGGAAACAGCCTAAACATCCATCAGCAAAAGAATGGATAAACAAACTACAGTATATTCATACTACTCAGCAATAAAAAGGCATAAACAGGCTGGTCAGGTGGCAAAATGGTTAAGTTCACGTGCTCTGCTATGGCAGCCCAGGGTTCACCAGCTCAAATCCCAGGCATGGCCCTAGCACCACTCATCAGGCCACGCTGTGGCAGCATCCCACATAAAATAGAGGAAGACTGGCACAGATGTCAGTTCAGCAATAATCTTCCTGAAGCAAAAAAAGGAAGATCAGCAACAGATGTTAGCTCAGGGCAGGGCCAATCTTCCTCACAAATAAAAAATAAAAAGGCACATGGAGCCAGCCCAGTGGCACAGCGGTTAAGTGCGCACATTCTGCTTCGGCAGCCCGGGATTCACCAGTTCGGATCCTGGGTGCAGACATGGCACCACTTGGCAAGCCATGCTGTGGTAGGCGTCCCACATATAAAGTAGAGGAAGATGGGCATGGATGTTAGCTCAGGGCCAGTCTTCCTCAGCAAAAAAGAAAAAAAAAAGAAAAAGAGGAAGATTGGCAGATGTTAGCTCAGGGCTAATCTTCCTCAAAAAAAAAAAATGGGCACAAACTACTGATAACTGCAATAACAGGGATGAATCTCAAAAACATTATGCTAAATGAAAGAAACCTTATACTAAAGATTACATCCTATATTGTTTCATTTATATCAAGTCTAGAACAGGCAAAACTAACATATGGTGATAGAATTCAAATCAGTGGTTGCTTCAAGAAGAGAGGAAAGGATGATTAAAAATGGCACAAGGGAATTTTTATGAAATGATGGAAAGGTTCTGTGTTTTGAAAGGCTGTGGGTTATACCAGTGTGCATGTGCCAAAACTGATTAGACTGTAAACTTAAGATCTGCCCATTTATGTAAATTATACCTCAATTAAAAAAATTTTTTGAACCACTTAAGAATATACCCATGGAATCTGATACATTTGAGAACCTAAATTAGAGGATCAATTAGCAATAAAATATCTATAAACCCAAACTTAAATCATGCAGCATTATGCATGTTTAGTAATATGTAGATGATCACTAAAGACAAAAGTGAATAAATAACCAAAGAAAACATAATGAACCATATACTTCAAAATAACTGTGATTCAGTATTAAAATAAAGCAAAAGGTGTTAGAAATGTACACAAATCAACAGGATTATCACAGAAGTGGGAGATTAGTACAAGTATCCACAAATTAATTTATATTAGCAAGAAATAATAATGCTGGGGCCAGCCCTGTGGCCGAGTGATTAAGTTCGCGTGCTCCGCTGCAGGCGGCCCAGTGTTTCGTCAGTTTGAATCCTGGGCGCGGACATGGCACCGCTCATTGAGCCACACCGAGGCGGCGTCCCATGTGCCACAACTGGAAGGACCCACAACGAAGAACATGCAACTATGTACCGGGGGCCTTTGGGGAGAAAAAGGAAAAAAAATAAAAAATCTTTAAAAAGAAAAAAAGAAAGAAAGAATAACGCTTACATCATCAGATCCTGTCTCAGAAGGCCTGGCTTTTTTCGGTGCAATGACTGGTGAAAGTGATCCTTCGAAGTCAAACTGGAAGATAATCCCAAAAGAGAAGACAA
Organism: Equus caballus; assembly: GCF_041296265.1. Classification (NCBI taxonomy): domain Eukaryota; kingdom Metazoa; phylum Chordata; class Mammalia; order Perissodactyla; family Equidae; genus Equus; species Equus caballus. Next base: position 30,369,961 of record NC_091698.1, read on the forward strand.
AATCATATAAATTTATCACTGTCCACTGGTCAACTTAAAAGATTCAGAAATCAATTCTAACAATTAGAGAAACTGAGGAAACTCATCAAAATTCTATTGTTGGGGAGGCGGGGGAGATTCGCCCTAAGCTAACATCTGTTGCCAATCTTGCTCCTTTTTTCTTCCTTTTTACCCTCCAAAGCCCCCATACATAGTTGTCTGGAGTTGTAAGTTCAAACCTCACTTTTTCATCTGGAAAAACATGGCACAAATACCTTTCTTCTGGGGTCACTGTGCAGATTAAATGAAATCACATGTGTAAAGCACGTAGTACAGTGCCTGGGCTCACAGGCATTGCAGTGGTAGTTTTCTTTCCTCCTCTGCTTCTGTGATAACACAGATCATCACTCCTTAGTGAAAATAGGACCTTTAACCACATCCAAAATACGCCAGGTCTCAAAGAATCAACCCAATGTTAGTCAAATGTCAGAATTAAGCAGATGTTTATTTAGTCTGTCTACAGTGAACAGTCTAACAATTCCATGGCAGCGACAGGTAGCCACTCTCCAAAATCTTTGTTCTCCTCGACCCACAGCCAGGCTACACATCCCTGCCTCCTTCAGAGTTAGGTGTGGCCCTGTGACAGTGTCACTGTGAGCGAAAGTCAACGTCAGCACTTTCAGGCCCAGTTCATAAAAACCTCCCATGCATGCCCCTCCAGGTTCTCTTCCCTTGCACCTGACCGGATCGAGTAAACCCTCAGGAAATCTTTGAAGCCTCATGTTAAAGATGGCAGACGCTCCATCAGCATGGGTCCCTAATAAGTGCATGGCCTGTTTACCTGTCATAAGAGCAAGACATACATTTTTATCGTGTGCGAGCCCTTAGATCTTTTGAGGACTTTCTGTTGTAACAGTTAGCCTATCCTAACTAATAGTCACATAAAAGAAATTTTCTAAAAATTTATTCTTATTCACTTGCCCTGGCATAACCATTGCTATGTCTGCTGCTTCACATGGGCACTGAACTAGCAACTAATCAAGCGTAACTCTATAAACGCCAATGGCTATTTTCCTATGTTTTAAAAACGGACACATTTATCAATTAATCTCATTCATCCGAAGGTTTATTTCTATATAAAAACTAAACATGGATAGAAATAAAGTAATTTTGAAACTGAATATTTAAATATAAAGCTGAATAAAGTAATTTTTGAAGCTGATCAAGAGAAAAGGTTTTCTTGTGAAGCATTCAAATAAAACAAAGGCCAACTCACACGCAATATTATCAAAACAAAAATAAGTAAAAAAACAAAAAAGAGTAAAATCAAAGCAGCAGATGAAATGATAGCTATCTTACCTAAAACTTCAACCAAAATATAGTACTCACACAGACAAAGTCTAAGTCTTACAGTCAGAAAGAATGTCCCTGCTATTAGATTCATAAGACCTGGAGGTATGGGAAAGAGCAACAGAAATTGTCTGATACAGATACCTCTTTGTGGCATATATGGATCTGCCCTTTTATTTTCATTATTTTAATATCTCGCAGGTTAGCCAACCCTGTTATATGTTCCTGTGGACTCCTGACTTCAATCTATAATGTGGATGTAAAATATTTATTTGTCTGCCTTCCCTGAGACAGTGAATTCCCTGAGAGGAACTATCTGTCTTGTCTAATGCATATGTGAAAAGCCTGGCATCAAGCCTGGCCCACGGCAGGGGCTCAATACCCATCTAATGAAAATATGAGCATCTCAAAGGGCACAAAAAGTTAACCCCAGGTACAACCATTAAGAGAATGTAAGAACTGGACGGAAACATCATCTGGTCCAGTGCTCTCATTTAACACACCAGTAAATTACGGAAGGCCCAAAGAAATACCAAAAATCACATAACTAGTCATTGGCACGAATTTTGCACTTCCTAGCCTCCATCCCATTATTTAAAAGAAGATAAATCTGGACAAAGCAAAATGAAAGCCACTTGCCATTGAAGACTATTTCATCCTGAGCTTTGATTGTAAGGACAAACGACAGCAAGGGTTTAACATGCAGTCCCACAAATAAATGTCAAAGCAACTCGGCCTCGGAACTGATTTCCCTGTTCCTTCCTTTAGGACTATCATGCAATTAAGTCAGAGCGCCAAGTCCTTCTTTACAAAAGAAAAACTGGTGGATGCTCAGTCCTCTCCATAATACGAAGGGACACTGGTTCCCTCCTAGAGAATGGAGCATAATGATCTGTATTCCTCAACGAGTTCCACAGCACAGTAATACACAATAGCTACAAAAAGCTAAAGTGGACTTATTCATACTGTAGAAATCCTCAGTTTCTAAAAGGCTCAATTTTTTCTTATTTAATAAAGAAAAGAAAATTCTGGAATGAGGTAGTTTTTGTGCAATTGTTTGCAATAAGAAAATTATCCCTCCTTTTCCAGTAAGATTTTTCTCAAGGAAACTGCAGAGGGCAATTCTTTCATATGTTACAACAGACACAAACTCTTAAAAATAATATGTAATTCAGATGGAAAAGGGCACTCATTCAAAAAATGTTCAGTGAGCATCCATCTATGCCAGGAACTACTGTTCAGTCCTAGAGATTGAGTAGTGAACAAAACTAAACAAAAATCACTGCTTCTGTAGAATTTACATTCCAATGGGAGGAGGAGAGACACAGACGAGTAAGTAAAATATGTAGTATATATTTAATTAGTGCTAAGAGAAAAATAAAACAGGTAAAGGAGATAAAAAGCACAGGTGGGTACAAACATACATAGAATGGACAGGGCAGGCTGCACTGAGGTGACATCTGAAAAAGACCTAAGCTTGTCTTGTCTGGGGGAAGGTATTTTTTCCAGAAGTAACAGCAAGTGCAAAGACCCCGAGGCAGGAACACGTTTGGGGTGTTCAGGGAACAGAATGAAGCCAGTGCGGTGGGGACAACGTAAGCTATAGCTGAGTTCCAGGACAAAGGTGAAGCGCATCCTAGAGTCATTTCTTCCCAGTAACCCAGGCAAGGCTGTCCTAGGAGTGATCTCCAGAGCCGAAAGGAAATCACCCACACTGAAGACACGACCCTGCCGATTCTGCAAATAACCTAAGGGCCTGGAAGGAAGCTTCTTGGGGGGGGGGGGGGGGGGGGGTGAGGGATATAGCTTTATATGATGAACAGAATAGGTACTTAGGCTAAACCACTTTCAATCCCCTTGAAATCAAATCATCACAGACCAAGCAATTTGTGTGTGAAAACAGAGTCTGGGCTCCAGAAAAGAACATTAAGCCCTGAGTCAGAAGACACAGTCTGGGCCTAGTTTTGACCAAATCTCTAGTCTGTGATTTCTGTGTGATTCAGTTTCTTCATAAATAAAACCAAGACATTACTTCTAATCCTTGGATAACTTGTAGTCATTTTACAAAAATAAATGAAAAATAATAGTCAAACGTACTCTATCATGTTAAAAAAACACAATTACTAGTAAAAAATTATCATTAAATATTAAATACTATTTGATTTACAATACATAGATACAATAAGCCTTCGTATTATTCCATTTTGTTGAATAAGGCATACCTATTAGTAAACTGATCTATCACATGACCTGAATGTTGTATTACCAACTACGCAAACATTATATCGATAACAGAATAACTGGGGAAGAAAAACAATTGCATGTACTTACATTTCGGGTCCATGCTAAGCGGTCCGTGTTATAACCCATCATGTTCATGAGACAAATCACAAATAAATTCCACTCTGAGTGATAACTGGGTCCTCCCGGAGCACTGTGGACACTGTACCACTTGACAAGCACCTGAACGGCTATTTCTTTCGGCAGGATAAACTTAACTGCTTGCAAACATGTTTGTACTATTAAAAGCAAAGGATTAATTTTAGTATGCTTCTCATACATGTATTTCTTTTCCCTTTTAATAAAAAAGCTTTTTAACAACTACTATGCAAGGCCAATTACTAAGAAAAGAGAAGTGCCAATAGGATGCAAACATAACCTAGCCAATCATTTGAAACTTAAACCAACTACTGAACTCAACAGGGCTTGCAAGAGGTCTCAGGGCAGCCTGTCGATCATTCATTTTGAATCAGAAATAAGGTAGCAAATAGTCCAGTTTACCTGAGACAGAACTGATTTACATTTACTGCCCCCACAATTATTAACAGCTCCTTATTTCACTCTCAAAAATGTCCTAGTTTCGACATTAAAAGTCATTCTATCAAAAATACATTTCTACATGAATAAATTCATATGAAATATTGCTTAAATACTTCAGTAATAAATATATAATATTCAACACAGTCATGCATCACTCAACGATGGGGCTATGTTCTGAGAAATGCATCGTTAGGTAATTTCATCATTGTGTGACCATCACAGAATGTATTTACACAAATCCAGATGGTATAGCCTACTACACACACAGGCTATATGGTACTAATCTTACGGTACTAATCGTATGCAGTCTGTCACTGACCAAAACGTTATGCGACACACAACTGTATATACAACCACAAATAGCAAAGCTTAACTAGCATTAAAAGATATTCTAAGTGAGTGAACACTCCCGTTAACCAAAGCATCATAACTTTTAATTATTTCTGACAGCAGTTTCTAAAATGTTTTACATGCTGTCTTAAATCAGTCGATATCATGTAATTTACACCTTTCTTAATGATTCAGTGTCATTAATAATTTACAGTGCTACACTGTAATACAGTGACCCCCTTAGGGTGGCAAGGGCTACTGCTGTGAAGAGGCCTGGGTCTGCTTTCAGTAGTAAATGGCCCCAAACAGCAAAGTTTTTGTATTCTCCTATCTTCTCTTTAGAAGATTCTTTTCTTCCCTTCCCACTGTCATTGCTACCAGGCCCCTCCTCAGCAGCATATCCTTTTTCTCATCAATTTGTTGTGTGCGCGCATACAGCAAAGGTTGGAATCAAACGGAATAAACGTTAGAAAACCAAATAACCAAGTTTGTCGTGGCTGAATCCAAAGTAAATGTAAACTAGCTACTGCCTGAGGGGCTGAGGAACACTTCATATGCAGAAACTTACGTGCATGAACTATGTGACTTCCATGTGGCTGTGAGAGAGTATGATTTTATTTTGTTTTTATTTATTTTATCTAATCCATTATTTGTTTTCATATATTTGTTTAGGGTTATACTTCTAGATACATGGCCTTGCAATTACTGGCTAAATACCTTGTAGAGAAGCAGGGTATCTCTATACCACTCAGAATATCCTTTACCACACCAGTGAAAGATGTTCCCTAAAATGAAAAAGTCGTTCCAGCCTACTTACCAAACTCCAGAAATCACACAATCTACCAATGCTTTGCTTTAGCAGTTAGATTTTGAAACTAATAAATGTCATGAATTTTCTTATATCATACAGGCACTGTTTTAACTTACAATTGTTGGCAAATCCTTTCAATTCTAAAGTTTTCTGTACTATTCTTTGTTCAGAAATATTCTCCATCTACTATTTTCCAAATTGCATTTCAATAATAATTCAAGCAGACTCCCATTTTATTAGAATACTCCTGATTGTATTTCAACTATAATATTTTTATTCAATTAAGACAACTATGTTCATTTCTCAATTTATCTAACAGGAGATTTATTTTAGGATTAAAAATTATCAAATATGCCAAAAATTTAGTTGCTTAGATTTACTTCTCAGATTTTCTTGCAAGAAACATATCCATGTATTGTAATCTCACTGCATGGCATTCGTCAACATAAAAAATCTCAGAAAAACAGAACTAGCACATTCTTCAAGTGTACCCCAGCCTTAGAGCACACATGGAATGGACATCGCAAAGTGCTCCCCAGCTCTTTCCAGCTTCTCTGCAAAGTAAAAAACTTGATCCCATGGCTTCAAAAACAGCAGAATTTTGAAAACTCCGATTATTATTGTAAATCAGCAATTACTCCAAATCTTATCAGTCAAACTGAGAATACATGGAAGTGAGGTCTGACCCTCAATCGTACCTAATTCAGAGGTGGCAATTTCAGGAATAGTAATCCTAACCATGGAGCCATTACTCAGTTCCTAGTAAAAAGAATGGAAACAAATAAGAGCAAGTAAATAGAATTTGTGCATTCTAAGTCTCTGAATGTTTTAAAAATAGCCAATGCTTTATAAGACTGTTGGTCTATCAAAGCAAAACTGAATAAAATAAATGAAAAACAAGATTTTTCGAACAGAACTGAATACTACCAAATTTCAGAAACTGTCAATGTGCTTATTTGAAAAACATTTCCAAAAATTCTTGTTTTCATTGTCTAATTTTTACACAGACACTAAGAGTCACCATCACCAAAAGAAGATTAACTTTTAATGAAAACACAAAATTCATGTCAATATAAAATTCAACTGATTAAACAAGATTTATTTTAAATTTTTTTTTTTTTAAAGGAAGATTAGCCCTGAGCTAACTGCTGCCAATCCTCCTTTTTCCTGGGGAAGGCTGGCCCTGAGCTAACATCCATGCCCATCTTCCTCCACTCTACATGGGGGACACCTACCACAGCATGGCGTGCCAAGCAGTGCCATGTCTGCACTCGGGATCCAAACCAGCAAACGCCAGGCCGCCGAAGCAAAACATGTACACCTAAACGCTGCACCACTGGGCCGGCCCCTCAATAATTTTTAATACCATAGAAACTTTAGAAAAGTTAAGCAAAATTAAAGTAAAACAGTGCAAAAAAAAAGACACAATAGATTTTAAAAATCATGAGAAATGCTGTTTCCATTTTTTAGACAAAATTCTACACTCTGACAAATTTGAAATGACAGCCATTTTCTTGGAAAGCTACCTAATCTTTTAAAAATAAATATACTTACTAGAGTTACTCTGTTATGGACAGGGTCTCTTATAGAATGAATATAAGTTCCAAGCTGTTGGAAAGTACAATCCTCGTTATAGAGACAATCATGAAGTTTTGAAGAATCCCTTAGTTCTGGAACAGGAGATAATAGAACCACCTGTAAAAAGTCATAAATACAACATATATGAAGTATTTTTTGAGAAATTAAGGATAAAGAAACAATTTTTTTTGGATATGGTCCAACTAACAATTGTATATGATTTAAAATCATTCTGCCTAGGTATGATGGAGTACCTTGTAGCAGACCAAGGTCCTCACCAAAAGCAACTAGGAAAAGTAGATCAAGTAGCAAAAGATCTGATCAATAACACTGGAGAGCTGTGGAGACAACCTGGACTTGAGGGGCCAAGACTTAGGAGAGAAAGAAGGGAACCACAGGGAGGTGGCCCGAAATTCTTACACTGCTTTTCCCACTCTGGGTATTTGCAATATTTGGTGGAAGTTGCAGGGGGACAATATGGGTAGACGGAGAGCGCGTAAGGACGGCATGGCTAAGAGGAAGAAGAGGCAGCAACACTGTCGGCAGTCTCACAGGGCTGGGACATAAGCTGTAATCTGAAGCAGCCACGGCAGATATGACCTGAGCATTTAAAACCCCAGAGAAAAAGGAGAGCAATGAGAAAGCAAAGAAATGAGACAGGTACTTAGTGTAGCTCCCCTGGAGGCAAATGTTTATTCTGAAAATACAAGAACGACATTTATTTGCACAATTGTAGATATGCAAACAAAAATTTTAAATGATCTTAGTTAGTAATTACAAACAGATGCTTCCAATTTTAGATCCAGTCATGACCACAGACCCTTTCTGTATTCCTTTAATTCAGTTTATAGAACATCTCTAAGTGAATATCTTGTCAACACTGAGAGCTAATGAAGCTAAGATGTGTTTATTATATTCTGGCTTCTACTCCAAAGCTGCTAAAAAGACCCTGAGCTCCACTGGCACTAAATCTGTGTCTAGTTGCACAATCTACCAGAGAAGCGGGAACGCCATCAGCCAATGTGTTAGCCTATGGTTTCCTTGTGATCTCAGGGCTACCGTAAAGACACTAACCATTCCTGGGCTAATGGATTCTAAGAAAGTTGGGAACGATTTTACAGTATAAGAAAATTCGTCCAAATTAGATAAAACTCTCTGACACTTCACCAGCTCCCCATGTGGAAGTTCCGCAAATGTCCTGGCTTAAAAGGAAAGAGTTCACACTGCACACATTTAAAAAATAAAATCAGAGCCTGGACAATAGCCAATACAATTGCCAGTACCAACCTTCACTTTGTACTGCGCCTAAACATCTGCACTCAGATGTCTCTCAAATCCAGACGGCTTTTCTGCAGGCTGCTAACTCAGTAAGCATGGGCATCCAGCCAGATTGCTCAGAGAACTCGGAGCCTCGTTTCCCAACACCTCTCTCCAGCACAGCACAAAACCAATCAGCTGACGAAGCCCGTCATTTCCATCTCTCCAGGCCTTTCAGGTCACTCCCCTCCTTTCCAATATCCTGCCGTAACTCAGACCCTCTTTGCACACCTTAAATTAACACACACAACCCTTGGAATCTAACTGGTCTCTCTACCTTCAATACCAAGATAAACTCACCTAAAACACAGATCCTAACACTCATAACTCCGTCCTCAAAAATCTGTAATGCTCTGGTGAATGCATTCTGACTAAAAACCACCTATTCCTCCTTTCTTCCTTTAAGAGTACATTAGTAAGAGTGTAAATCCCAGCCCTATCACTTGTTAGCTATATGACTTTAGACAAGGAACCTCTTTCTAACTCTATGTACTCATTTGTAAAACAGGTATCAATAACTTCCCAATAAAGCTGTCCTAAGGGATTAAATGAGCTACTACACAAAAAACACCAAGAACAGTGCCTAGCACACAGAAAACACTCAAGAACAGGTTATTGTTATTATCCCGTCCCCTGCCCTGCCTCACCCAACAGACTACTGGTACTTTTATAAGCACTCATTCATTCCAGACTTGCGAGTCTTAACTTGTAGGCTGGAGATGGAGATACAAATACGCATTAAAACTGCTCTGCACTCCCCTGCCTCGACGCCTGTGCCCCTGGGATTCTTCTTTGCCCGAACGCCCCTTTCCATCTAGACATCCTACTTATCCTCAAGGTCCAAACCAAGTTAGACACATCTCTCAGAGACAAGCCTTTGGTTCGGCCACATCAACCCATCAGGATGTATCTTCCTATCAGTGAATCTCCTATGGTACTTTTTGTTCCTCATTCATAAGTGTTAACAGTCTACCTGAAATTATAATTTCTTATGCAGATAATACATCTCTTCCACCCAAGTAAATTGTGAGATCCCTAGATGGAAAAGCATTCATCATTTTCATCTCTGTAGCACTTTCAAAAGTACCTTACACATCACAATGGAGGTCAATGTATGTTTACTGAATCATTTGTGTTTGAAAACTTTTATATTGTACAAGTATTCGCTAAACTTCCAATTCTATCACTTTAAAAAAAAAAGTTAACCACGGAAAGACTATTTGACCAAACTTCTTTAAAACACTATTAATTTGGGGCTGGCCCCGTGGCCGAGTGGTTAAGTTCGCGCGCTCCGCTGCAGGCGGCCCAGTGTTTCGTTAGTTCGAATCCTGGACGCGGACATGGCACTGCTCATCAGACCACGCTGAGGCAGCGTCCCACATGCCACAACTAGAAGAACCCACAACGAAGAATACACAACTATGTACTGAGGGGCTTTGGGGAGAAAAAGGAAAAAATAAAATCTTTAAAAAAAAAAAAAAACACTATTAATTTTTGACAACATCTAATTCATTTCTCACCTCATCCAAGGATCCAAGTAGCTTACTAAGAGGCTTAGGAGTACTGACACTGTCAAGTGGAGTGCTGGGCCGAGGCATCGTGTTGGACATTGTCAGGGAAGGAGCCGGCAGTCCAGGAATAAATACCTTTCCCACCTTTAAGCAATAAGAAGATATGGAAAAAATATTGGCTTTAATGTATCATATCTTTAAATAAAATGTTTGACATGTAAGCATATATTTCTTTTGATATTTCAAATTTTATGCTCACCAAACAAAACTAAAAAATAAAGAGAATTAAAACTTTAGTAATGTACCGAATTCTACCATCCAACTACAAATATCTTGGCATAATTTCTCTTGGTCTGATTCTTTCTCTTCATTGCTGAGGACCTTTTTTTCTCCCCCACAGGAAAGGGTGAGGAATATTAATAGAGTTCACACATTATACAAAATCCCATATACTATGTGCATTTTTCTACCTTATTAGCGGTAAAGACAGCAGGGACTAAACTTTCAGACACTATAAGCAGCAATCTTGTCAACTAATTCTCCAGACAGAGAGAAAGAACACCAATTACTTCTCAGGGGCTAAAAAAATGACACTGAGCGATGCTCAAGAAATTAAATCCAACCTAACTCAAACTGTGCTCTAGCTTACGATCTGTCTTCCATTATAAACTCTCAAATACTTCTTCCTCAAAAAAACTTTACATGAAGTAAATTCTTCATTGACTTTAAAATAATGAGTTGACAACTCATGCTAACCACCCCTTATTTTAGCTATCCGTAGGGTTCTCAGGAAAAACACAACAGAAATTCACATCCATACAGGCTAAAAACTCTCTTTTTTCTTCTTCTCCCCAAAGCCCCCCACTACATAGTTGTATATTCTAGTTGCAGGTTCTTTTGGTTATGCTATGTGGGATGCTGCCTCAGCATGGGCTGACAATGTCTGTGGTGCCATGTCTGCACCCACGGGATCTAAACTGGCGAAACCCCAGGCCTCGGAAGCGGAGCATGCAAAGTTAACCACTTGGCCACGAGGCCGGCCCCCATACAGGCTGAAAACTCTTGATAAGATTAAAGGAAATACTCAACTAAATACCAAAGTGAAATTTTAACAATATACATATTTATGTCAATATACTACTAAACAGCTAATATAATTACAAAAGTTACCCAAATAAAATCCTTAGGATTAAAAAGCAAAATGAGAGTGGAACTAGTATAAAGATTTTAAAAAGCTACCAGAGACATCCAGTTAATGAAAACATGGAGTAAGCACATTCCATGCTATTCTTCCCACTAACTACTACAACAAAAAAAAAAATTGCAGGAAGTTTATAATGCAACAGAAGGTGAGGAAAAGAAGACTGACTGGCTAGGGACCTGAGAACCAGGAATGAGCTATGATGAATTCTCTAGGTTTTGGGGGGGTTTTGGGGTTTTTTTAGGAGGAAGATGCCCCTGAGCTAACATCTGTGCCAATCTCCCTCTATGTTATGTGGGATGCGGCCACAGCACGACTTGATGAGTAGTGCTAGGTCCATGCCTGGGATCCAAACCCGTGAACCCTGGGCCGCTGAAGCAGAGCATGCAAACTTAATCACTACACCACTGGGCCAGCCCCTAGGTTTGTTTTTCTTTTTTAACTCCTTCCATAACGGGGCCTTGAGCTCTTGAGGAGCCTGCAACCCAGAAACGCCCACAGGCGCAGACCAAAAGAGGCCCCTTAAGAAAACCTTGCTCTTTCTAGCCAAAGTGTCAGAAAAAGAGTGACCAAGTAGGACTGAAACATTTTCACCATACCTGCCCCACTCCAGGCAAACACTACGAAAAAAGCCATGGCCCTCAGTCCCCTCCTATCAGGAGCTGTAGTCTGGAGACTATGGGCAGAGTCCTGTCTACCATTCTACCTGCAAGGACTAGGGGGCGACCCTCCCCCAGCACAGAGATTGGGCCAGGCCTACCTTTCAGCCCTGCTCTGCAGTAACTAGGTGGCACTCCTCCCCTCCTCGTCAGGCACTGCAGCTGCAGACTGCGGACAGAGGCCAGCTTTCACTGCCAGGAGGTAGCCCCTCTCACCCGCCCCTGACGTGCAGCAACTGTGAAGGGGGAGGAGCCTGGCTTTCATCCTTGCTCTATAATAAACAGGCAGCACACCTCCCCCCTTCCCCTCCCCACAGAAACTGCAGGTGGAGCACTGCAATAACCTACCCTGCAATCACACGGCAGTAACCCCTCTCTGTCCCAACCAGGGAGTGAGGGGAGGAATGGAGAGGAAGGAGACAGAGAAAAGGATTTTCTAAAGCTGCGTATGAAATCCTGCGCAGGCCTCTGAGTGACCCACGCGCGAAACTGCCAACAATGACACAGTAAAAGATGTGAGAACTCAACACTGGCCTGTAGCACCTTCGAATTCTCAGACTGGCCTCTAGGGAGCACAGAAGCTGGGGCAGACCACAAGCTCATTACGGGAGCAGACAAAAAATAGGCCCAAGCAACTGCTCTCCCTCACCAAAGAATCAGGAAAGGAATAAACTGTGTATATGTATTTAAATTTCATAATTTAAATTCGTAAAATTTACATTATTCTGTATGTAAATTTTACAACTGTTAAAAAAAATACAGCCAATATTAATATAATTAAACTTTTCAAAAACTTTAAGACTTAACAGAACTACCCATATGTGAATTTCAAACCTACACTCTTTATAAAACTTCAGTTTGACTTTTTTGTTTTTTAATAATCTACTTATACTCATTAAAAGTTCCCCATCCGTGCCAGGTCCATAGTGCCAATCTATATAATGACAGTGAGTCCGACACTTCCAAATTAGAACCAACCTAAATTGGAGACTTCATTTTTAACTCTTAGAAAAATCTGCAAAATCTTGCAGACAGGACACAACAAATAGTAAATATCAAACTAAAGTAACACTAAAAAATAATTAAGGAGGTAGTCCTACAAAAGCATGAAATGCTACTCATTACTTACCCGAACCACTCCTGTGTACAGCACCAAGTTTCCACTGCCTTCCAGGACCAGCATGGTGTCTATCTTCTAAAAAAAGACAAAAATTTTATCTTCCAATCTGTGCAAATTATGAAGCACAACGATTTTCAACTTCTCAAGAAATGTGCCTGCATTTTACCTCCACTGGCGCTGCATCCTTTGCCTGTATGTTAGTGACAGAGCCAAAGATGAGCTGGGTTTTATCATTACTCTCTTGAAACTTTACACAGCTAAATAACAAAAAACAAAAAAAGAAACAAACTATTGATACATGCCACAACCTGTACCAATCTAAAGTGTATTATGCTAACCAGAAAAAGCCAGTCTCATAAGGTTGCATACTGTATGATGCCATTTACATAACATTTTCAAATGACATAATTATGGAGATGGAGAACAGATGAGTGGTGGCCAGGGATTAGGGATGGGGCTGGGTCGGTATGACGTTTGTGACTATAAAGGATCAGCATAAGGGAGATCTTTGAGGTGATGAAGTTCTATATCTTGATTGTGGTGTTTGCATAAATCTACATGTGAAAAAACTTCATGGAATCATGTACACCCACACAAATGAGTACACGTAAAACTGATGAAATCTGAATAAGGTCTGTGGATTATGTTGATGTCACTTTGCTTGTTTTGATAATGTACTATAGTTATAGAAGATGTTAACTCTGGGGGAAAAAGTGCAGGGTACACAGGACCCCTCTACTATTTTGCAACTTCCTGTGATTTATAATTGTTTCAAAATAAAAAGGTAAATAAAAGGGCAAAAGATTTGAATGCACATTTCACCTAAGAAGATTCAACCCAACAATTCCACTCCTAGGTATCTATCCAAGAGAAAAAAGAAATCACGGATGTCCAAAGACTTTTGCTCCAATGTTCAGAGCGCCATGATTCACAATGGTCAAAAAGGGGAAAGAAACCAAATGTTCAACAGATGACTGGATAAACAAAATGTGATGTATCTATACAATGAACTACTACAGCAAAAGGAATAACATACTCAACATGTCACACCCTGGTGACTCCTAAAAAACATGCTAAGTGAACAAAGCTAGAAACAAAAAACTACATTTTGTATGATTCCATAAAATGTGCAGAAAAGCCAACTCTCTGTAGGCAGAAATCCCACAGAGCGGTTGCCTGAGGTTAGGAATGGGGCCAGAGATTGACTGCAAATGAAGCACAAGGGATTTTTTTAAGGTGATAGAAATGTTTTAAAACTGGGTGGTGGTGATGATTGCAAAGCTCTGTAAATTTACTAAAAATCACTTATTGTACACTTAAAACATGTCAATTTTATGGTATGTACATTATTTCAATAAAGCTAATTAAACAAAAAAAAAGCAGTCCTCAGTTTATTTACACATCTGCACTTACCGTAACTGGAGCTGGGATTCTACTAAAAAGCACAAGAACTTTTGCCCACATAGGTCAGATGTAATAAACACTTTTGAGGCCTGTGAATTTTTCTCTCTGCAACAGATACATTAATAAAGTAACTGTCAGCAGTGGTTCAAAAATCTACCATAGTAACTATAAAAAGTCTTTGAAAATATTCTGCAGGAAATCTAAAAATTACTTGGGCCAAGCAATAATCTTGAAGACCCAAAAACACTTCTAAGATTTGACCTTCATAATCTCTAAGATTCCTTTCAGCTCTTTGACTCTGAGTCCATTTCACAGCTTTCTTGGGAAAAACTACAATAAACTTAATCATTATCAATGGACCTTTTTAATTCCCTCCTACGCAAGTTCCTATTGCTAAAGTAATACAAACTTGAATTTCTATCCTTAAAGGGTCTAAGGGGTCAGACTTGTGTGTGCTCCCTCTCTCTCTCTTTCTCTCAGATTAGGTTCCACTTCATCCCTCTCTTTTAAACCATACCTCTATTTCCAAAGATTTCTTTCTAGAGTGGTATGAAGGCCATAATTCTACAAAATAAAGATCGGTAATATATTCAACTTACCAATAAGGTATTAAAGATAAATGATTTTTAAATGTAAGAAGTTTTTATTTTGTATATGAGGAACAAAAACAGAGAAGCTCCCTCAACACTGTGTTCACATCTTACTTTCCTCCAGCTACCTATCCCATCCAAGAACATGCATTTGCCTTCTGTTTCACAGAGAAAATGAGGCTATAAGCTGGAGCCCAACCTCCTGCCCGATCTGCCTGATAACCATCACCTTCTTTCTCTCCGAGGCTAATCCCTCAACTTGGGCTCCCTTCTGGTTTCTGATCCTCTCCCCTGTATTTTCAATGCTTTCTCTGCTTTGGGTGTAGTTCTTGTGGCCTACTCTCTCACATATAGATAAAAGTCTTGAAATATGAAGATGGACTGTATGTTAGATGATATAAAACATTTACTGTAAACTGAATGGGTGTAAAAATGGTACTATGGTTAGGTAAGAAAACAACCTTACTTTTTAGAGATACACAATGAGGTACTCAGTCATGAAGACATTTTCTTTAATATAATTAAGCAAAAACAAAACTCTCCCTTGACCCTGAGACTTCCTCTAGCTAGTTTTGTATCCTCATCCCCATTCAAAGGCAAACACCTTAAGATGTCTGTCTTCTCTTCCTCAGTCCCCATTTGCTTCTTCCACCCCATTCTACTCCACACACCCCCCACTACCAGGTGCTCTGGCCGAGGTCACCAGTTAACTCACTGCCATCCAGGTAATTCCTCTCTGAGCTCATCTCTTAGTGCCACACCTCACGAGCACCTGGCAATATTGGCGCTTTCTTTTCTAAAGGCTCTCTGTTGTGTTCCACATTTCCTGCTGCTTCTCCCACCTGACTTCTTGCTTTGTCTTTCTGCAGCAGCTTTGTCCCTTTTTTCTTTTCACCCTCAAAATCTTAAGTTTCTAAGACTTCAGTCCCTAGCCCTCTTCTGACTCTATTGCATGGGGTTTTAACTGTTTGGAGGTCATAAATCCCTTGGAGAATCTTATGATTGTTAAATCCTCTCCTTAGGAAAAGGCCTAGACACTACGCATACACAGAATGGCTGTTCACGATTCCAGAGGGTTACCAGAACCCCTGCAACCACAAGCTCACTCACAGGGCCCCTAGGAACCCCGAAACCCAACCTCTACACACTCCTTAAATTCCAATGCACCTCTCTTGCCTCGATCACCAATTATAAGCGGACAAGTCCCACATTTATTGTTCTGCTCTTTCCTCTAAGTTTACAACCCAGATATAAAGCACCTTCTTCCAGCTCTCAAATAGAACAACCCTAAAGGGAATCTCTCTCTCAAGCCTCCTCTTTTCTTAGCCCTTTTCCTCCCTCCTGGAACAAGCAAGGTGAGAGTATCTGTAAATCCCTGAAGATACCACGCACTCACACTTCTGAACTTCTGTTCTCATGCCCCTGCCTCCTACGCCCCTCTCCACTTTCCCGCCCGGCAAATACCTGTTCATCTTTCCAAAGGCCTACCAGCAGAAGAGGCACTGCCTCCTTGTGCCACCATCCTTCAGCTGGATCTTTTTGAGGACAGGGACAATGACCAATCTGCCTGTTAACCCACAGCGCACACACTAGAATTGGCTGAATTAATGAGTGAATAATTAAAGAGAACATAAATGCAGAAAAGTCACACAGAACAGAGGTCTGAGTTGTGTTCCCCAAAAAGAACAGCTGACTCAACTAACATAAAGATAAAACTTAAGAAAACTGCTATATAACCCAAGTTGCTTAATCCACAGAAATTAGTTGTTTCCCCCAAAACATCAAACACTTCAAATCTGAGAGACTATTACTACTAAGTTAAGGAAGAAATAGCAAATGACACAAGAATATTTTTATGACCATTTTTATAACATTAATATCCTCTACTGAAACTGAGGTGGCCTAAATATATATTTCTATTTATTTTTATAAGTGCTAATAACAAATTAGGAAGCTTTAAGCAAAATACCAAGTATTTTCTAAGACTGTTAGCAACATTTTTCTTTCAATATAAAAATATATACTCCAAACCTTATGTTAGTAATCGTTTCTGTCCATAAATGGTCAATGCAAAGTTCAGGAACAATTGGCTCTGTTTCTGGTGCAAAAAAGGAGCCATTAGAATTACTATTTGGAGAATGAGAAATACTGTGTCTCTTTGGAGATTGATTATGGCTTGAGAGGTTGAACCTCTGCACCCCTGAAAAAGAGTGCACTCCTAAGGCAGGAGAGTGAGCACGGCTGAAAAAGAAACAGAGAAGAGAGTGCATCCCAGTCAACAATGCACGCTGATACAACACACTTTCCAAGAACACTTCCCAAAATTCCACATATGGAGAGCATTCATGGCACAATTCCGGTCAGAAAAGTCATTTTTTAAAAAAGAAATAGCGACTCAAATAGTTCATGTTAATGTATTTTACTGTATTCTAAAGATTGTTAGCATTCTTTTAAAACTCAAAATTAATTCACTTTCTGCTTCAGAAAATGAATTATTTATATTACTTAAAAAGGTCTAAACTATGTTCCTTATATTCAGACATATACATAGCAACAACATCAGTCCCTACATCACCAGGTAGATAGATATTAACAAAAACAAAAGAAAAGGTAAGGCAAATTAAGAAAAAATAAAACAGTACCAAAATATTTTTGCAATTAATATTAGAAATGAGGCAATCACTCTCATGACAAGCATAGGTAGCTTCTAAATATGACTCCTGAAAAAAAGGAACATGGATCTAGAAGTCTTAATAAAACTAACACTACTAGGATAATGGCTATTTTCCCTAAGAAATACCCAGAAGCAGTCAAAAGAAACTTTAAATCCTTCAAAACATAAGAGAAAGTTTGAAAAAAAGCTATATTTTTCTTGGGGTATCTTGTTTAAAACAAAGAAACACTTCCACATGTAATTCCCACCTTAGAGCTGCCATGTTGGAAATAGAAGGTGAACGAGAGTGTAGACTGGGTGAGGAGGTGGAGCGACTCTGACTGTGAATGGAGGAGTAATTCTGGAAAGGTGAAGCCACGGGGGAATCTCCTTTGGAGAGGCTTCTGAGGTGTGCTGTGAGAGAGCTACTAGTGGCCACATTCTGTGGGGTACCCCCCTGTTCAGAGAACTTTAAAACAACATTCTCTTCCTTAAGGCAAAATGATGAGAAGGGAAAAAAAACACACAATAATTAGATCAAAAGGGTAATTCCTTGTGAAAATTCAGGGTAGATGTCAGTTATTAAAGACAGTATTGCTTTTTTTCCTAAGAAGTTCAATCTATTTCACAAATGATTCTTCCAAAAACATGCAAAAGTTCTCAATATTAATCATCCTTTCATATTAAGAAGAGATTTCCCTTTATCCTTACCTCTGGTTTGACTCTCCGGAGAGCCCAAACAGAATGCAAACTTTGAACAGTGTCATAGGTCATTACAATGGAGGGGTCAGTGTTGAGAAAAACAATTTTCATTGCATGATCTACAACATATTGCACCCGTGATGAACCAAAAAGACCTTAAAGATAAAACAGAAATGACCAGGTATTGAATAATTGACTTTACAAGACCGTTCTCTCTTGCAATTCCTAAAAATAAAGATAAACCAAGCCAATTAAGACATAAACTCCATGAATACATTACATAATTCACCTTGAATTTTTAGTAAATTTACTTTGGGCATCAACTTCCTTAAAATACATTAAAGATGAGTGTGTTACCAGTTTCAATTTTACATACATGCAATTAACTGTTGATGATTTGTGCTGACCCACCATTAAATTCATCAGCCACAGGTAAACAGTTCATGGCTTCTTCAATAGCTGACTTATTTATAAATTGCAAGCAACTATTCTGTCAAGTTTGAATTCCTATGGGTTCTTTTCTTTGGGATGAAATCTGTCCTCTATAGTAACTATTCAAACAGTGCTGAACAGAATACTACTATCTCTGTTTTACTGATCACACATGTAAAATCAGTTTTTTCCTAGTAAATTTAGCTTACACTTCTATATTACCATGAAGTGATTTCTATATCCTTATTTGACTGCTTCCTAATGTTTCCCTCTCAGTTAAAATATTAGAAAATAAAAAAATTTTATAAAAATAAGAACTACTTCATAAAAAATTAAATAAAAATCATTCATGATTCCACCATCTCAAAATATCCACTATTAATATAGTAAGGGAGTATTCCTTCTAGTTTTTTTTGCTATACACATACACACACTTTTTATGTTTTTACAAAATTAGAATCATATTGTATTTAGTTTTATATCCCACTTAACATTATGAATAAGCAATTCCTGAGGTCATTAACTATCATTCAAAAACATGATCAATAATGGCTGCATACCATTCAGTCACAGGCTCTAACATGTTTATTTAGGTTGTCTATGGTTGTTACCAACATAGAATTATCAACAGACTTCCTCTGTGAAAGACCAAAGAGTAAACAGCTTAGGCTTTGCAGACCACATACTGACTCTGCCACATGTGTTTCGGTTTTTGTCTACAACGCTTTAAAAAGGTAAAAACCATTACTAGCTTATAAGCCTTATAAAAACAGGCTGTTGGCTTCATTTATTAGCCCACGGGCTGCAGTTTGCCAAGCCCTGATACAGAAGACAAAAACCTCGGTGGTATTTCAGAATATGGACTTGGGATAAAGGTCTAAAAATAAAATTGGTCAAAGAACATAAATTTTTTTGCTTTCAAGTCCTCATTATTTACAATTACCTATCATGTTTAGCCACTTTTACAATTTAAAAATAACCATCTAGAAATAACTGTAGGAAATATTAAAACTTCTGAGCCCTAACAAATTATGTCATTATGAGTAGGGAAAACGAAATATTAAAATTTATAAATTTATACAGTACAGGCCTAAGACCCTACATTCTTTTCTTCAGAAACAATTTTAGTTCATCTAAGTATCATTCATTTACTTATTAATCACTGAGGAACAGAGTCTAGAGTCATCTACACATAGGTCAACAAATGTATCATTGACTTATAATGCCCGTTTTTTACTAAAAGAATAACTGCTAATATAGTTAATAGCATGGTATTCAAGGAGTTCTTGCTTTAATATGAGTTATTTTCATAACAAAAAAATTATTTCTGTAAAATGCTTAAATTATTTTTATAAAACAAGCCAAATTTTCATAAGCTTCTTCATTTCCTTCCATCCCCCAAACTCAAAAAAAAAAGCACATGTAAAAGAACTTATATAAATACACTTACTTCCAGATTTACAAACAAGTGGGGTTATTTCATCTAGTGGATGCAGCATGCTGAACATAGTGGGTAAAGGTTCCCTAGGAATAAACAAATAACCGGTCAATCACCAACACAAGATGACTCCATTTGTGCACAAATTTTTCACTTTTCTTGCAAGGAAATATCTTCTCCAGATTACACAAGCAACTAAAAACCTACCATCTTAAAAAGCAACCCTCTAAACCTTTTATATACTGTTTTTCATAGTACTTTCTATTTCATTCCTAGAAATCTCTCCTCTTATGCAGGCTAATTCTATACATACACACCCGCAGGGAAATCAATATAGCTCAGGAAATATCTACAGATGCCAATCGTCACATTACAGAACCAGTGGAGTAATGGGCATAAAGCAGTCTTTTTTTTTTTTTACCTCACTTAATGGCAGTGTGGCTTTGGCAGCTGAAAAAGAATTTAGTCTTCTACACCTATTTACAAAGGAGTGCACTTAAAAAGAAGAAAAACTTCAAGTAAATAAAAAGCCTGCATTTTTTAAAGAGTAATTGAAAAAAGAGGGCAAAAACAGGCTTTCTACCTAAACAGAGATAAAGATTAAAATCTATAAGCAATTTTTTAAAACCTCAGTATCTACTACTTGTACCACTTTGATAGGTACTGTATGTTCCTTCCCTTCAATGAGCTCACAATTTATTAGGGAAACAAGGTAAACACACTGCCAATAAGCGCCTACCATATTGCGTACCTAACAGGTAGGTACTAAGCCCTGCGTCAAAGGTTATATACCTTAGCTCATTTAATCTTTCCATAAATTCCAAGAGGTAAATGATAGTATTTCTGTAACAGATAAGGAGACCAAAGCTAAGAAAGCTCTAATGATTTGGTCAAAGTAACCCAATGAAAAAAATGGCAGAGCTAAGAATGAGTCTTGTTATCTTTAAGTCATGTGCTTGTTCAATTTCACAACTTGGGGGAAAAAAGCTGTAGAGAATTAAGTACCAAGTGAGAAGCAGAACTCATAAGTGTACAATACTGAGATGAGAGAAAACGGCATCTATCTATGCTGTTAGCATGAAAATTATCATCCCCAACTTTTAGGTAAACAGTTTTACCTAAGAACCAACACAAAAAAAGCCCAAGTAATAATATTCTGAACTGAGGAAACGGACTACCTGGGTGGACCTGGAGGTACCTCATGCGAAGAAGTGCTTCGCTCGAACAACAGTCCGTATTTGGTGGGCCAAACATTTGCAACCTTTCAGGTAAAAGCGTAGCAAAAAACAGAAGTAAAAGAAACTATTCTTTGTAACATGTTTAGGAGACATTATAGAACATTAGATTTTCTTCCAATTTAGTAAGAGCTTTACAAAATAACACGACCATTAATCATAAT
This sequence comes from Equus caballus, assembly GCF_041296265.1. Taxonomy (NCBI): domain Eukaryota; kingdom Metazoa; phylum Chordata; class Mammalia; order Perissodactyla; family Equidae; genus Equus; species Equus caballus. The sequence goes on from NC_091698.1 coordinate 30,391,255, forward strand.
ATTTAAAAGACAAGTAATTTTAACAAGCAAGTCTAAGACAAAATCAAATCTAAGGAAGAGTTCAATGGTGGCTCTTCCCGACAAATTCCTGGTGGCAAATTCCTGACAGTGGCTAATATCAATACCAAAATGACAATGTGATAAAATTTTAACAATAGCACTAGGCATAAAAAGATGATGAGAAAAACAGGAAAAAGACTATTGCTCATGTACTTTAATCAAAACGATGTATTTATCACAAACTAAAAAAAACTTAGAAAAGACTTCATAATTTACTTCATTAAATAATTTTTTATGCAAAAGATGAAAACATAAGCCACTAAAGCTGCTAAAATTTATTTTGAGTGAAAAATAACACTCTTGATTACTACAAGATATAAGAGTAGCAATACTTCTGAAACCAATTAATTCAAGAATATTCTCCAACAAAACACAAAAGCATTGAAACACTCAAGTTTACCTGAAAAGGTAAAGAAGCTATGTAATCTTTTCCTTCTATGCTATGCATGTTAATACATGAGCTTTGCAATATACATATGCATTTTTCCACTTCATCACTACCTAAAAAGAAAGGGTACAAGATTTATGCTTTTTTCCCCAAAAAATCTCAACAATCAAAAATTGCAATCCCAACTCACAAATTCTTCAATGCATAATATAAAAATGCTTAGGCTAAACCACTATTAGTGGCTACTTATTTTGAATGGAAAGAAAAAACAATGAGATAAACATTTGGAATCATAAGATGAAATAAAATTTCAAGAAGAAACTTACTGTAGGCCTTTTCAGACTTATCCTGTGATATAATGAAGTCACACCACAATGCCTAAAATGAAAACAAAATGCTTACCTAAGAAAACTGTATCCAAACAGTAACCTATTAACTTATGGTATCTAAATAATAATAATGGCATCTACATAATAACTGCCCCTCCTCATTAGCTCAACACATACACTATGGGAACAGAAAAGAACAAGATAAAATAAAATTGGACTAATTAATGACAAATACTATAAGGAAAGATAAACTATGTTTGCAAATAATTTTATGAAAAAAGAAGGGAAGACAAAAATCAAAAAACCTACTAGATAGAAGCCTTACGACAAAAGTGAGTTCAAATAGTGGCTCAACCCATATTAAACCCTATATCCTATACAAAACTAAAGATTATCAGAAGAGTTGAAAATTGCCAAGCTATTTTATAATTTCCAGACTTATCTAATGATCATTCTTAGACTGTTCTAGACTCACTTTAGAAAAATTCTTTAGAAAAACTAACATTTCCCTTTCTAAAGGCCCCATCTTAGAAAACATAAACTAGGAAAAGCCATTAAACTTTAACTGGCATGCCTGACAATCACTTATTGAAATTATTTAATGGCATTTTTATGTGTTTTTTTAATTGTGGTAAAATATACATAACATAAAATTTATCATTTTAACCATTTTTAAGTGTACAAATGCAGTGGCATTAAATACATTCACAATGTTAGGCAACCTCACTGCTATCCATTTCCAGACCTTTTTCCATCATCCCAATCAAAAACTGTGCCCACTCAATAACTCCCCATTTCTCCCTCCTCCCAGCCCCTGGTAACCTCTAGTCTACTTTCTGCCTACTTAGAATTTGCCTATTCTAAGCACCACATGAAAGTGGACTCATACAGTATTTGTCCTTTTGTGTCTAGCTTATTATACTTAGCATAACATTTTTAAGGTTCATCCATGTTGCAGCATACATCAGAATTTCCTTCCTTTTTAAGGCTGAATAATATCCCATTATAAGCATATACCACATATTGTTTAGTCATTCATCTGTTGATGGACACTTGGGTTGTTTCCACTTTTTAGCCATTGTGACTAGCACTGCTATGAAAATCAGTTTACAAGCATCTGTTTGAGGCCCTGCTTTCAATTCTTTGGAGTATATATCTGTAAGAGGAATTGCTGGATCATATGGTAATCCTATATTTAACTTACTGAGGCACCATCAAACTCTTTTTTTTTTTTGAGGAAGACTGGCCCTGAGCTAACATCCACGCCCATCTTCCACTACTTTATAACATGTGGGACACCTACCACAGCATAGCTTTTGCCAAGCAGTGCCATGTCTGCACCCGGGATCTGAACCGGCAAACCCTGGGCTACCGAAGTGGAATGTGCAAACTTAATAGCTGCGCCACCGGGCTGGCCCCATCAAACATTTCCACAGTGCTTTTTTACACTCGCACCAACAATGCACAGGATTCCAATTTCTCAACATCCTCACCACCACTTGCTATTTTTTTCATGTTTTTAGCAACAGCCATCGTAGTAGGTGTGAAGTGGTATCTTATCGTGGTTTTGATTTGCATTTGCCTAATGATTAACATTGTTGAGCATCTTTTCATGTGCTTATCGGTCATCTGTCTATCTTCTTTAGAGAAATGTCTCTTCAGGTCCTTTACCCGTTTTTTAATGGGACTGTTTGTTTTGTTGAGTTGTAGGAGTTTTGTTTGTCTGTTTGTTTTAAAGATTGGCACCTGAGCTAACATCTGTTGCCAATCTCTTTTTTTTTCTTCTTCTCCTCTCCAAAGCCCCCCAGTACATAGTTGTATATTCTAGTTGTAGGTCCTTCTAGTTCTGCTACGTGGGACACCACCTCAGCATGGCTTGATGAGTAGCACCACGTGCATGCCCAGGATCCGAATGGGCAAAACCCTGGGCCGCTGAAGTGGTACGCACAAAGCCAACCACTCGGCCACTGGGCTGGCCCCAAGTTATAGGAGTTTTTAATGGCATTTTAGCCAAGGAAAATTCATGAAGAAAAACAGGCATCAGAGCTGCACTTTAATCTGAAACGTCCAAAATTTACACTGTACCTATTACAGTCTCAACTTCCTTTTATGAAATCCCATCCTCTCAGTCTCTAAAACTAAATCTTTTATCATTCCTCTTTATCCCTAATATCTTAGAGATCACTAGCCCCTTTCATATTTCCCTCAGCTCTGTCTCTCACCTGTCTTCTGTTTCTTCAAGGTGCCAATCTTTCACCTGACGTACCACAAAATAATAGCCCTGACACTAGTCTCTCTACTCTCCAGTCAGTCTTATATATTGCCACCAAAGTAATCTCTTCTCAGAATACAAAACTGATGATCTACTTTCCATTTTAAAATCCTTGATAGGCTCCCTCCTGCATACACTTTAAAATCAAAATTCCTTGGTTTACATACGAGACCTTTCAGTTTGGATCCATCCAACACCTGCTAGCATCTTTCCACAGCCACGCCCTCTGTACAGCCATTCTGAATTTAGAAAACATCATGTTTTTCCACAATTCTTTTTTTTCTCAATTCCCTCTGCCTAGAATGCCCTTTTACCAACTTCCAATTCAAACAGCATCTTCTTTGAGAAACCCTCCCTTCAGAGTTCAGTCCTCCTGGCTCTCACCACACTGTGGACACAAAGCCACCATACAGCACTTTAGTTTATCCGAATACAGCATTTTCGTTTATCTGTTTATCTGTTTACCTTTCTAGACTATGAGGTCTTCAATGGCAGAAACTATATTCATCTTTGTAGCCCCAGCACAGTCTGAAACAGAATGACACTAAACAACTGCAGAATGAAGGAAGGAATAAACTAAATCTGAGTCACGTACACCTGGGATTATTTCTTAACCAAAATGCAAAATTACCTTTTCTCCATATTAGCAAGAAGACTGAAATTAGAAATCTTATGCTTCCACTCATGCGTGATTCTAAGAGCAAGGAGACAATACATCTAACTGCACATGTGTGCAATGCTGTAAGCAGACAACCATTCCTTGGAGAAATAAAGATGGAAACACAGAAGCGAAGAACTATTTGGACATCATCGAATCTACTTTTCACATCTACACTAAGCACAGGGTTCCACAGGGAAAATCATCATCAAAAAGATCACTGGCTTCAACACTTCTGCACAGAAATGCTTTCACACATGACCTCAAATTTTGGAATAATTCGGTTTATCCTTCCCAATAAATTGTTAGAGGAGTACATCAAAAAAAGATATTCTCCTACATAACCACAAAACCATCATCCTGCCTGAGGAAAAAAAAAATAATTTTCTAACATGACCCAATATCCAGTCCATTTGCAACTCTTTCAAATTTTCCCAAAATTGTCTTTTTCAGCTGATTTTCTAGAACCAGAATTCAAAGCTCATTCAATAAGGTTGAAAAAATATTGCATTTGGTGATGTCCCTTCAGTCTCTTTTAATCTAGAACAGTCTCCATCTTATTTTCTTTCTCCATGACTTTTTTTTTTTTGAGGAAGATTAGCCCTGAGCTAACATCTGCTGCCAATCCTCCTCTTTTCGCTGAGCAAGACTGGCCCTGAGCTAACATCTGTGCCCATCTTCCTCTACTTTATATGTGGGAAGCCTACCACAGAATGGCTTGCCAAGCAGTGCCATGTGTCATGTCTGCACCAGGGATCCAAACTGGCGAACCCCAGGCCGCCGAAGCGGAATGTGAGCACTTAACCGCTGCGCCACCAGGCCAGCCCCTCCATGACTTTTTAAAGAAACCAGAATGTAGACTCTCCCCCTAACTGTTTTCTCATTGTGTTTTTTCTTTAAACTTTTTGTTATGGAAAATTTCAAATAGATATAAAGTAAATAGAATAACATAATGGATTCCCATCAGCCAGCTTCAATGATTATCAACCTTCGGCCATTCTTGTTTCATCTATAGCTCCAACCAACTCCTCATCTCACGATATTTTAAAAATTGATCCTCTAGTCCCTATATTTCCTATAACTGGAATTTAGGTCTAGATATTCAGGTGAACTATTTCTTGGAAGAAAGCTTAGTAGATAATATCACGTACTTCATGCTGCATTACAGCTGGAGGTACGTAATACTACTCTGTCCCACTATTAGTGATGATAAACTCAATTATCTGGTTGAGGTGGAGACCAACAGATATCTCCAAAGAGATACGTTTGTTCCTTCACATTTACCAAATAATCCACAGGGTGATACCTGGTGCCATGGTAATATCCTTTTACCCAAAGGTCTTAGTATCTGTTTACAATCCTTGTCTGAATCAGTTATTATAATGGAGGCTACGAAATGGTGATTTTTCTAATTCTATCATCCCTTTTTACTTATTTACTGGCATTCTGTAAGGAAGGGTTCTCCTTCATTAACTAGAGATGAACTGCATGTCTTCCTAAAAAGGCAAAGCAAATGCCTAATTCCTTCCCTTTAATTACCATTTCAGAACAGTTAGGTAGAATAGCCAACTGCATGATAGTAAATTAAGATTTTTTTTTCTTTCCCTTTCTTTCTATCACTATGAACCCAATTTTTATTTATTCAGTACTTCGCAATTAATCATAATGACCATACATTAAGATATTTTTTAAGACCCTTAATGTCTTATAAATTTTTATTGACAATGAATGAATCAAATTTCTCAAGGACAGTGTTTAAAGATTTTCATTCAACTGACAAAGGACAGTGCAAAAAAAAGTGATGATATAGAAAATAAATTAAATTTTTATTTTTTTACCATTAACTTCACTACATGTTAAAATGTACACCCAGCTGCTGGGATCATTATGCTATGTTCTTAACATTTCTGTTAAATTTTAAAACAAAAGCTTTTCCTAAAAAAAGTCTTAAATAGTCAATCAAACGCTAAAATTCAACTCACCTGTTGAACAGGACTGTCAACTGTAAACGCTTTATAAACAGCCAATGCCTGGCTTTTACTTCCTTTGCTCCAGATCACCATATTTCCAGCCACATAGAGTTCCTCATCATAATCCACTTCTTCTCCAATTTCGCTTACACCTTTCCTTAACTGCCAGCTTTCCTTAAAAAATAGCACACGTAAGAAATGTTCAAGCCCTTTTTTTCTTTTTCAACAGGATAGAGCAACATTTATTAACTAAACCTAAGAGTCATCCACATACAAGTCACCCACTCTCTTTTTGCCTGAGGAGTAAGACTCAGTCCAAGCCCAACTCTTAGAAGGTCTGGTGCCGCTGATTCACAGTGCGGTGGTGGGTGTGTGTGTTATCTATCTTACAAGACTTCAGGAGTAAGAACAGATACTCAAGAATTCTCTATATGAAATGTTTTATATTATGCTACCAAAACTAAAAACAAACAAAAATTATACCTTCTCTATAGATCCAAAACTGAAACCAACATGTTTGGGAGACTAAAAAGGCACATTAAGCACCTGTGGGGGTTATGGAGGGCAGTGAGGGGCACGTGGGAATCACTGCGGGAGTCGATGCACGATGCAGATTGCCTTGCTCCACAACTGCACACACATTCACCTTCTCCCCCTGTCCCGCCCACCAAAATGAATGAGAGAGAAAAAGATTTAGATTTCTAACTACATAAACTTCCCCATCCTGAGATTTTGGTATCCCACATGGATATGAGAATGGAATAAGATGGGAAAGACTGATTTTCTCACACACACTTACATCTCACCCCCCTATTTAAGAACTGCTGCTTTATCTACTTATGTAGCATTTCTTTCCTCCTCTAGAAATGTAAGTTTTTTACAACAGGGACCATTTCTAACTCTACCATCTAATCATCAAATAACATGAAATCTGGTCCCCACATACTAAGTGAAGAGAAAGAGATTTAAAATGGACCATAATCACAGCAGTGAACTTGACTCTCATTATAAAACCATGAGTTACACGTCTAAATAAACAGCTATGACACTCTAATACAATGAAGTCATTATTTTAGCCTTGCTTAAAATTACCAAATCTGAACCTCTACCCTAGAAATAGCATCATACTCATTTCTCGTTTGCATCTGGGTAGCCTTAAATTACAGGCAGATTACATCACTCTACATTTCAAAACATAATGGGAAACTTCCTGAAACCTTCTGTTTCTCGTGGATTGTGACCTCCTGAAGGGATCCCACCAAGCCGGCGGCACCATCAGAAGACCATAACTCAGAGGCTGGCTGCAGCTGGCGAAGCTGAAGGTTCAAAGCATTAGGGTGGTGTTTGCAGTGGTCTCGACCGAAAGGAACAAATTCCTGCAAATCCCCGGCTGCAATCATTGTTGCCCTTTCTTCATAGAAGTTCGACATGGGTTCCAAATATCAACATTATTTCTGTATGAATTCAAACACATTCTGGTCAGCTTCTAGAGTCAAAACCAGAATAAAAATGTCATAAAAGTTTACAGAAGAGTCATTAATCCTTAGATGAGTGTCAAATTAATCCCATTATATGGCAGGTGTAAGAGTAATCGTAATATCAAAAGGCATTCCAGATCTCTTTCAGGTAATTAGAGTTATTGCCACATTTTTGTTGCAGACTGACCAACAGACAGTTACCACTGTCAGAAACCACTGGGCTGAGACAAGCACTTATGTCCCACACACCTATCCTACGTTTCCTACTATCATACACTTATTTCTCCACACTTCACATATGAAGTATTTAGACAAGTTGTACTTCATATAGTTGTACTTTTTATAGTTGTACTTTATAGTCCCATGACCAGCTGGCTTCACAACATTAAGGTCATTTCTGTTCAGATGCTGGAACCCCATTTGAAGAGCACACCTAAAGGATCACCGGAATACTGGAATGAAACAAATTTTTTAAAAACCCACATATTATTTCTAATTCATCAGAAGTTGAACTATTGATTTCAGTTGACCAAGCCACAAAAGACGTAATAAACTATCAAATGTCATCAGCAGTTTTGACACCCCCATCCACTTAAACAGATGACTACGATCAATTCCAATTCTTGGTCCAAACCCAGGGAACCAAGGCATGAATAACTCTGGCCATGGAACAGTTATGTTTGTAGCAAATTTAAGAGTTCTGGCTTTTAATTAATATCATCTGTTACAGCACAGTTCCTTATACAAAGATGTGGATGAGTGGTGAATAGAAACAAGCTCCTTTACCTCAAATACATTTCTACACACAGTGATTAACAACTAGTAAAATTCTGACGCTGTATAATGTTGTCTATAAGGTGGATGCCAGTCCCACCTCCAATACAACACCTACATTAAAAAAGGGTTTTGTGGCATCGCATTTAAACTGCAATCCTCACACACAGAAATCAAAACAAACGTGATGTGAGCACTATAGACAACCTTTAGAAAGAGTGTCTGAAACAGCACTCACAAGAGTTTAATTAAATTGGACTTAGATTTCTCATCTGAGGTCTTTTTGGCATCAGTTTTCTTTGCTGCAATATCTCAAAGCCTCTGCAGTTTCCATGCAGCTCCTCTAAAATCGCAAGGTTATTGTACTGTGAATTATATGTTACTCCTGAAATAAGTGTATGCCACAATCGTGACGCTTTTCTTTTCCTCCTGCTAAAATTCAGAATTGAGAACACTTGAACTTGGGACATAACTAAAATAGTGCCTTATACAACTTACAAGAAAACAGCAAAATTCAGCTCGTCTTCCTATATTCTAGTCAACAGGATAACCAACATTAAAGAACTTGCCACTTTATCCAACTTCAGTTGCACAACTTTGAAATGTTACTCTATTAAAACTTTGAGAGAAAATTACAAAATTATTAATCTCATAATTATTTTCACAGTACAGTATCTTTTTGTACTGATTAAGGCAGCATATCAAAAATTTTACAGTACCCCAAACTTTTATGTTTTTACTATTAGGGCAACATAAAGAGCCACACACGAAAGTACTATATTAATCTGATACGCTATAAATCAAGATAGCAGCATCGCTTACTAGGAACAAAAACAATCCTGCCTAAGGTAACCACAAAGCTGCTGCAAGAAGAGACCCGAATGCACACAGAAGGGCACCTTGAGTTGAGTCTCCGCAAAAAGGGAGAGCTTGGTCGGCCTCTTAAAGGTTAGGGGAAACCAAGAGGCTAAGAGCCTGGGCTTCAGAAAATCCTGTCGGAAGGGCAAGGGGCCGACACAGAAAACAGCTCAGGCCCACATGGGACTCCGCGTTTAGCTCAGGAAGGAAGTCGGCGAGGAGGAGAGGGGGGAGGGGGGAGGCGCACCCCGGAAAGCCCAGCCCGCAGGCCGGGGCCCCCTCGGCTCCGGCTCGCGCTCAGGGCCCGCCTCCGGGTCACAGGGCGCGAGGGTCAGAGGACACGCGACGAACCCACCGCGCGCCGCGAGTCCGGGCCCGCACCTGTGTAACTCGGGACGCGTCAGGCGCGGCGAGCCCCGGCTGCTCCCCGGAGGCGCGAGGGCCAAGGAGGCCCGAGGGTAGCGGCAGGGTCGGTCACGGTGACTCCTCGGACGCTGCAGCTTCTCATTCCCTCCTCCTCCACTATTCCGGAGGAAGAATGGGCAGCAGCTGCGGGCGCGACTACTAACGACAGGCAGGCGTGCGGGTGAGCCACTCAGGTGAGATGTTCAAATGCACGCGTCCATCTTGGCTTTCCCGTCCTGCCTCGCGCCGGGGCGGGGCGGGGCGGGGCGGGGCATCGCGGGAGGCGCGCGGCAGGCCCGCGGCCCTGACGCCTGCGCAGTTGTGGGAAGAGTGGGAAGGGCGGAACTGGCTAGGTACCACGGCTTTCCGCAGCGCGGCGCCGAGCCCAGAAGATGGGTTGAGCTTGTTAAAAGTCTGTGCTGTGATAGGACGCTCTTGGCGTCCAGATCTTCTCCAGGTCATGTCACTGCGAGCTTGAACTGCCTCCTACCTCTGAATTAGGAGATGTTCTGGCTAGCTCCGCTCTCGTCTCCCAACCCCCAAATGGGAGGTAAGTACCTCCAAGCTTGGGGGAGACAAGACGACTGCTGATTTTCTCTTTTTTTACCAATGCACTTTAACCTTTTGGGGTCCAGAACCTTTGAAAAGTTGATGAAAGCTATGGAGGCCCTCACGAAAACGTTGCGTGCAATTTCAGAGCTTCACAGACAGCTCCCCAGGCGATTCCACAGACCCAGGTTAAGAATCCCAGGTTTATCCTTCCCTCCATGTTTATGGATTCAACTGTACAGTATCATACTTTGGGAAACTAGAAAACTTTCTTGAGCTCTAATCTCCCATTGTCTAGTATCTCTAGGTTGAATGTATTGACAGACGTCCTATTGCCTGGGAAATAAAGTTCAAATTCTTTGTCCAGAAACGTAAAGTTGGCTGAAACTTTATGTCTGCGCTAAAATCGCCCGTTGGGAGTCCCCAAGCACACCTGGCACCGCGTGGTCTTGGTATCTTGGTTTATTTTCATCCTTTTATTTGGAATGTCAACCTTCAGGGTTTAGCTCAAATGCCTCCTCAGAAGGCTTCACTCCAACAGGAGGGAGCCTCCTGAAGACTGAAGGTTTGTGTCCCCCCAACATTCATACTCTGAAACCTAATGCCCTGTGTGATGGTATGAAGAGGAGGGACCTTTAGGAGGTGCTTAGATGACAAAGTTGGAGCCCTCATGAATGAATTAGTGCCTTCATAGAAGAGACCCTACAGAGCTCCCTGGCCCCTTCCACCAAGTGAGGACACAAAGAAAAGACAGCTGTCAATGAATCAGACAGCGGGCCCTCGCCAGACACCAAATCTGCCAGCGCCGTGATCTTGTACTTGCCAGCCTCCAGAACTGTGAGAAATGAATGTTTCTTGTTCATAAGCCACTCAGTTTCTGGTATTTTTGGTATACAAGCCCAAAAGGACTAAGATAGAGCCTCTCTCAGAACTTTGAGTGGACCTGCCTTTCCCTGTAGTCATTTACCTGAAACCACAATATCCCTGGACTTCCCTGGCCTGAGGAAGCAAATTTTGATCAAGGCAAATTGATCAATAAGAACAAGGCAGGAAGGAGCCAGACAAATAAATTCCCTTTTATTCTCTCCCTGGTATACTGTTCCAAGGCAAGCTTTCTCCGCACAGCCTGTCGGGAGACGTCCTGTGTGGCTGAGCGGACACACCTGCTGAGCAGGCTGCTGCGTTTTGGGCAGCCTGTGATGCAGCAGCCCTAGTAGGGTAATTCTCATCCTTCCCTGCTTCATTTCCCCTTCCCTTCGTTCTCTCTGTCTTGAGCTAAAGCGTCAGCACTCACCAAACTTGCCTCAGGCTTTATTTTCTGGGGAACCCAGGCAACACAATCCACAAGGCGTGTCTTATGCTGCTAACTGTCCAATCTGTGAAGTAGAGTCACTAAAGGGGTTCATCCAGCTCTCCCTCCTGGGCGTTCCCTTGCTGCCCATAAATTCTCTCCAGATGCCTTTCTGTGGCTTCAGCCGACGATGTCCTCTGTGAGGACACCAAGATCCATGCTGACAGTTCCCCTCCAGAACTCCCAAAGACCATCCGTCCTCAGGGCCCAGAGCAGTGCCGGCAGCACTCCAGAGTCATTAACAACAGCGTGTGGGCTCATGGTTTGACAGTCTGTTAAGAAAGCAAATCCTGCTTCTGCCATTGGCCTTTCTGCTCATGGGGTCCAAACCACGAATCCAGGAGTTTCAGAGAATGGTAATTTCCTGTTATCACCATCATCTTCCCATTCTCTACTGCTGGCCATTGAGGTATCTGCTTGGCTCAGAACAGGTAAGCCCTGGTGTGGACTCCCGCAGACGCCCAACTCGTCGCACTTCCGCTGTGTCCTCCAAACAAGCACGGGTTACTTTGAGGGCTCCTGAAATTGCATTTTGGACACAGACACAGATATATCCAGTATTATAAAACAGACCTCTTTTGTTGCTGTACTCATCCCAGTAGTTAGCAAAATTCTCCGTATGTCATTGGTATGCAAAAAAATTGAATAATTAAAATCCCTATTTCACACTTTTAATCTATTTATGACAAAATATACAAGTCTCTGCATTAGCAGCTATTGCTGCATAAAAATATTACCACAAACTCTGTGGTTTAAAATAACATATTTATTATGTCACAATTTCATCTTTTTTCCTTCTTCTTCTTCTCCCCAAAGCCCCCCAGTACATAGTTGTATATTCTAGTTGTATGTCCTTCTGGTTGTGCTATGTGGGACATCACCTCAGCTTGGTTTGATGAGCAGTGCCATGTCTGCACCTGAGATCCAAACTAATGAAACCCTGGACCACTGAAGAGGAGCACATTACCTTAACCACTCAGCCACAGGGCCGGCCCCTATGTCACAATTTCTGTGTGTCAGGAGTCCAGACCTGAATGGGTCTTCTGCTTAGAGTCTCACAAGGCTGCAATCAAGATGTTGCCTTGGGCTGTGGTCTCATCTGAGGCTCAACTGGGGAGAGTTCTGCTTCTAGGCTCACTTAGAATTCAGTTTCTTGTGATTATAGGACTAACGGCTTCGGTATTTTGCTGGCTAACAGTCAGGGGCTGCCCTCAGCAGCCAGAGGCCATCCACAACTCCTTGCCACATGGGGTTCCCCAACATCATCAAAGCATGCAAGCCAAGAAGGCAATAGAGTCTGCCAGCAAAATGTCAGTCACAATCCTAGATAATCTAATCATGGAAGTAGCAGCCCATCACCTTTGAGGGTTAGAAGCAAGTCACACTCAGAGGGAGGGGATTACATAAGGATGCAGGGGTCGTTGGGGGCCATCTCAGAAGCAGCCTACCTACTATGGTCTCCAATATCTGTCTGATAACTATAAGGTTATAAACTACCCATTTTAGCCAAGACAGTGAAATGCATGCCAGGCTCCTCCTCTCCTCTGAGCCCTTGCCACTGCCTGCCCTCAGCCCTTTGTCTCTGGGCCTGCACAGGGCCCTACAGCCAACCTCATCTCACCCTCTAGTTATCAACAATCTCACAGTCTCAGAAACTACCCAATGGACGTTTGTTAAAGCAATGTCTTGTATTTTTTAACTACTACTACAGAGGAGAAACAGGGAAAACGAGCTGCTTCTCAAACACCTGAAATCATACTTGATTTTTATAGGGTTAGAAAAACAGGACCCAAAAAGTCAGAGAACAAAGGAAAAAGAAAAAAAATATGGAGTTCACTAGCAGTTCATTTACATGGTAAATGATGAACAACAGGTATAATTAATGAACTGTCACATAACCATGTTTTCTGAATTTATTCAACTTTCCAATACATCGTTCACAAACTTGAAGTCAATTCAAGCTTAGGAGTTAGGATTTATATTTGAAGTAGGATGACCAACCGTCCCAGTTTTCCCAAGACTGAGGGTTCCCAGGACATGGGACCTTCAGTTTTAAAACCAGGCATCCTGGACAAACTGGGACTACTGGTCACCCTAATTCAAAGTGAAAAAAGTCAGGCTTTATAAACATCTGAGCAAACCCTCACCTTCTGGGACCTTGGGTACTGGGATATTGCAGGGAAATGAAACCCAGAGCATATAAAATACGTCTTCTGCATTGCAAACTTCTGGCTAGTCTGGCTGGCCAACTTTATGTCTCACAAGGTATTTGTCACAACAGTTCTGAGACCAGGGGCAATTTATAGCATTGCACTGAACAGACAGGAAGTCTAAAATTCTGGGAAATTAGGGGCTTTATTCATTTAATCAAAGCTTGTCCCATCTTAAAGGGGAAGTTCATATTTCTGATTTAAAATTTTTCCTTCTGAAAGAGAGTGTTTACAATATTTTTATTCCACAATTTATATAGTACCTTTTCCAATGTCAATAACCCACTTCCCCCAAGAAAAACACAACAATTTTATTTTTATTTTTTACTTATTTATTTTTTTTGCTGAGGAAGATTAGCTCTGAGTTAACATCTTTTGCTAATCTTCCTCTTTTTTTTGCTTGAGGAAGATTAGCCCTGAGCTAACATCTGTGCCAGTCTTCCTCCACTTTACATGTGGGTCGCTGCCATAGCATGGCTGACGAGTGGTATAGGTCCACACCCGGGATCTGAACCCATGAATCCAGGCCCTTGAAGCAGAGCATGCCAAACTTAACCATGTCACCACAGGGCTGGCCCCAAAAACTCAACAATTTTGAGAGCTGTAATTATAGATTAAATTCAGAGTAGGTGGCATATGGAAACTAAATAATAAAAGATTGGATTCAACCATCTGTTCTACAGAGGCAACTCTGATGTAATCAAAGGAAAATTGATTAGTACCCTTTGTATCAAGTTCTCGCTTCCAGGTTCTGATTTTGACCAGGAATATTTTACTATTTTAAGCCTTTGGGTCTCTTTGCTATTGCTATAATTGCTAAAATAGTGGGCAGCAAGAGTTGCGATTGTGACCATAATGGACTTTTCCTAGTACAGTGAATATGTTATTGTATGGTACTGAATGGGGACACTAGCTACAAATGGCACCAAGCTGTCATTCTGTGGATGGGATGACAGCCCTAGTAATGCAACAAACAACCAAGAAAATACTTTCTAAAATCCCTCCATGGTAACGGTATTCTTAGCCATTGTTCATTCCTAACTAATCCCAGGGGTGGAGAGTCTACCAAGCAAGGGTCAGTAGTCGAGGTTGGTAGAGAAGGAGTGACACCATATGCTGAGAGAGAAGAATTACAAGGCTTGAATTCTCACTTCCCTAGTTAATAGGTTTAGAGTTAACTTGTATAGTATTTACATTTCTGCCTCTGCAAAAAAAATGCTTCCCGATTTCCACAGGTAAATGTGTGCTTTACATCATTCTCTATACCTTTTCAAGAACTCTGAGGTGTCTGAGATTTTACCCTGTCTGCCTGCTACAGTTCCATGAACGCTGGTAGAAGCCAGCAATCTGCTGGGTCAGAGGTGAAGAATAATTTACTACTTACAGCAGTGGCAGCAGAGTATCAGCATTTTCGGGCCAGTTCCCTGAGCCCTAATCCCCACAGGGTGACAGGGTGACATGAAGAAGGCCAGATGACATCTGCAAACACACTGGGTTGCATCACAGGAAAGGAACAGTGAATTTAGGAAACCCAAATCTGTAATAATGGGCAGTGAGAATGTCGGCCCTTCGCTCAAAGGGAGACAAGATCTCCATCTTCTAAGGCTGTAAGCAAACCTGCCCTTTGCTCCAAAGGCAGACACTATCTCTATCTTCCAAGGTTGTCCCCTACACAAAGGAACAGGGCTACCTTAGCAAGACAAGCAGAAACATAAGAGACCCATGAAGAACTGTCTCCCAAAATGGCAAAGTATAACTTCCATTTTAATGAAATTTTATTATTAACTAGCACCTCCTCTCCAATATCAAAGTTTCTTCTATACGAGTAAACTGAAAGACATAGAACCAAATTTCATAAAGTCATTTCTTGCTGTGCAACAATATTATCACAAACCTAGTGGCAATACACATTTATTGTTATCTCACAGTTTCTATAGTCAGGAATCTGGGCGTGGCTTAAGTGGCTCTTTTTCTTTTTTTTTTCCTGAGGAAGATTAGTCCTCAGCTAACATCTGTGTCAATCTTCCTCTATTTTGTATGTGGGTCGCTGCCAGAGATGGCTGACAAGTGGTGTAGTTCTGTGTCCAGGATCTGAACCCAGGAACCTGGGCCATCAAAGCAGAGCACACTGAACTTAAGCACTATGCCACAGGGCCGGCCTTTTCTGATTAGGGTCTCACAGGAGTGTAATCAAGGTCTTGGCTGAGATTGTGGTCTCTTCTGAGGTTCTCCTAAAGAAGGCTATGCTTCCAATCTCACTCAGGTTCTTGGCAGAATTCAGTTTCCTGCAGCTGTAGGACTGAGGGATTTGGTTTCTTGCCGGCTGTGGGTTGGAAGTCACCCTCAGTTCCAAGAGGCTACCCATAGTTCCTTGCCTCATGGGGTTCCCCAACATGGCCACTTGCTTCCTCAAAACCATCAAGGGAGAAAGCAAGCAACTCCAGCAAAATGAGTGCTACAGTCTATGTAAGAGAGCTGGCTGTTGGCCGCTTCAGATAATTTATGTGAGTGAGGAAAAGTCTTTCTGAGGAGGGCACATTTTAGCTGAGACCTGCAATGAGGAGGAGCCAGCTGTGAGAAGATGAGGTGGGGGTGAGGAGCATTCTGGGAAGAAGGAACAGAAAGTAGGAAATGGAGCTATACCCACAGACAGAAAATACCATCATAGCATGATAACACTGTATTTTATTTCTCTGTCTGTTTTCTCTATCATCCAGTGAGCCGTACAAATTCTCTCAGAATCTTCAACACCTATTCCATAGTAAACAGTAAAGCTGTTTAATGAATGGATGGATTTATTCATTTAGAATCACTTTATTAAGCCTTCATGTACCAGGGACTTCAGAGCTACAACATGACCATGTAAAGGCCTGTGCCTTCAGTGAGCTCACAGTGTGGACGCAGAGTTGCAAACAATGATGAACACGAAGAGGTCAGTGCTATCAGGGCTAACACAGCACTGAAGAAAGAATGACGTCTCACTCTATTTGAGGGATTTGGGGAAACTACATAAAAGGGGTCTTGAAGGACACCTAAATTAGTGGGGAGCATAAATAAGAAAAGGCATTTTAGGCAAAGGAATCAGCTCGAGCAAAGGCGTGGAGGTGAAAAGTCTTTGGCTGGTTTGCAAAAACCCCAAGAAGTCTAGGAGCAGAGAAAATAAAACCAGGAGTATGTGTGGAAAGAGGAATGGCAGGCCAGGAGGCTTATCCAGGAAGTGTCTAAAATCACACCAAAAGGACAAAGAAGCCAGCGCCAAGGTGTGCCACAGCCTAATGGGGTCATTTGAGCATCATGAAGAGTAATGATCACAATGGATTAAAACATGTCAGATAGGTAAAAATGTATGCATTCATCATGATACTACACAAAGAAAACCTTATTGGTTAACATTGGAGCTTGCTATGCACTAACTCATTTCTCTGAAATTTGATAATTATGGTGAAAGAATCCAGCATTTATCCAGTCCTTCCTCTGTAATCTCTGTATTTCTGAATAACCGATGAGTTGGTGAAAGAAAGTTCTTTTTTTTTGAGGAAGATTAGCCCTGAGTTAACTGCTACCAATCCTCCTCTTTTTGCTGAGGAAGACTGGCCCTGAGCTAACATCCGTGCCCATCTTCCTCTACTTTATATGTGGGACGCCTACCACAGCATGGCTTGCCAAGCGGTGCCATGTCCACACCCAGGATCTGATCCGGTGAACCCCAGGCCACCAAAGCGGAATGTGCGCACTTAACCGCTGTGCCACCGGGCCAGCCCCGAAAGTTCTTCTTATAAAGAAACCCCAGTTAATAAAGAGAAGTATTGGAAGTATTAGAAATTCACTGTTCTAGGATAAAAGACTTGAGAGACATATCAAAATGCAATATGAAGACTTTTTTTGACTCTTTTGACCTGAACAAACCAACTGTTAAATGACGTCTTGGACTCAACCAAGGAAATTTGAATATGTACTGAGTATTAGATGACATGAAAGAATTATTAATTTGTTATAAATTGTTAATTGTTACATATAATAATGGTGATTAAGTTAAAAAATCTGTATCAGTTTGAGATGCAGATTAATTTAAGGTAAAATAATAAGTCTTGGATTTGTTTTAAAGTACTCAAGCTAAAAACGAGGGGATGGAGGAGATAGATGAAACTAGATTGGGAAAATATTGATAATTGTTGATGGGTAGGTGAGGGTTCTTTACTAAAAGTGGAATCACTTTTGCCTATGTTTAAAATTTTCCTCAATAAATAGTTTTAAGAAGCAAAAATATTAATAAATTATTAAATAAATAAATGCAACCTTTTCAAAGACTTCCCTGACCACTTTATCTAAACTTGGTACCCAAAGTCCCACACTATGACCCAGTTTACTCCCTTTATAAAACTTTCCACAAGTTGTTCTTTTTAAACATTTATTTATTTGTTTCTTAACTCCTTCTCTAGATTATAAGCTCCTTCCTATTCATGACAGTGGGGCAGCACCCTCCACTTAGCACATACCACTCAGCCTGGAATAGAAAGGATGAGCGATACATATTTTTTAAGTGAGTGAATGAATGCATGCATGAATGAGCAACAAAACCAGATTCTGGTGAAGGTGGGAATAGTGAGCACTCTCAGGCACTGGCAACGAGAGTGTAAATGGGTACACTTCTCAGGAAGACAGACAGCGGGGCAAAGATGAATAGACTAGCCTGCTTACATCATGGAGGGAAATGGAAACAACCTAGGTATTCAACTATAGGGGACTTCTAGGTAAAAATGGTGGATTAAACAGAGTGCTCCTTCCCCAAACGCAGCTAACAACAATAAAGGATTTTTTTAAGGAACAAACTTAAGGGGACGGGGTGCATGGGAAAGGAGACAATAGCTCCAATATTTTGGAAGCTGTAAAGCAGCAGAGTGACAAATTACTTAAGTTACTTAGGAAAACTGAATATTTAGCAACAATGGAGGAGAGGTAAGCATTAAGCCAGATTATACCACAAAACCACAGAGGTCTCAGGAGTTGGTGGCATCAGGTACCTCTAGATGTGGGTGTGAAGACAGAGGTGACAGAGTGCTAAGATGAGAAGGTTGGGTTGAGAGTCTATTTAAAAATGTGTCATATCTCCCCACTCCTACCCACCACAGTTAAATAACTGTGACTCCCCCGTTAGGACAAAAGCCTGGAGAGATGAACAGACAGTCTCTGGTTGGGGAACACTAAGCGCAGTTAAAGGGGGTGACACCGTGGTGAAAATAAGGAAATGTGGCATATTGAATGTTGACATGCAAACCTCCACACCAACCTCCACTCTAGTCCCCTCCTATAATCACCCAGAATCCAGCAACTGGTCTCTACTGTTCAGTGAGGAGAATGGGAGTCTTCTCTGCAGGATCTAAGTATGCCAAGGGGAAAAAAATCTAAAGGCATTGATATCAGGAGTTCCCAAACCAGAAATCTCACTGTCAACAAGTTTATCCATACAGTCAAAGTTTCTAAGCAATCTTTTAGTCCTCTACTCTTAAATATAAACAGTGTGTGGTTTTAAAAATGGCTGCACTATTACTGAGAGGTGGGTCTAATTCATGTCCCCTTCAATCTGAGCTGGCTTTAGTTACTTGGTTTTAACCAATAGAATGCAGTGGAAGTAATGCTGCCTTATTTCTGTGGCTAGATCAAAAGAGGCTATGCAGTTCCCATTTTGTTTACTCTTGTAAGCCACCATGTAAGAGTCTGACAACTCTGAGACCCTCACACTGTGAAAAACTCATGCCACGTGGAGGCACTCTGGTCGAAAGTCCCAGCTGAGCCCAGCCTTTGAGTCATCTCAGCTTTGGCGGGCGCCGAGTTAAGAAACCTGCAGATGAATCTGAGCCCCCAGCTGTCCAAATCTTCCCAAGTGAAGTTCCAGACATTGTGGAGCAGAGAGGAGCCATTCCTGCCATGTCCTGGAAGAGTCCTGACCCACAGACCTCATGAGCATAACCACATGTTTGTTGTTTTATACCACTAAGTTTGGGGTCACTTGTTATGCAGCCGAAGATATCTAGAAGAGACAGACAATCAGGAATAAGCAGACATCAAGGAAAGCCTCTGTACTAGGTTGAATAGTATCCCCTACCCTACCCTGCAAATTCACGTCCACCTGGAACCTCAAAATGTGACCTAATTTTGAAATAGGGTCTTTGCATATATGATCAAGTTAAAGTGAGTTTATACCAGATTATGGTTGGCATGAACCCAATGACTAGGATACTTACAGGAGAGGAAAATTTGAACACAGAGACATAAACACACACGGAAGGAATATGGCCATGTGAAGATGGAGGCAGAAACTGGAGTCATGCTGCCACAAGCCAAGAAACACCAAGGATTACTGGCCACCAGCAGACCCAGGGAGAGAAGCACGGGATGGTTTCTCCTTCAGAACCGCCAGAAGGAACCAACCCTGGAAACACTTTGATTTTGGACTTCTGGCCTCCAGAACGGTGAGAGAATACATTCCTGTTGTTTTAGGCCACCCAGTGTGTGGTAATTCGTCACAGCAGCCCTAGAAACTAACACAGCCTCTAATGCTAAAAACAAAAGCAATGAAGAAAAAGCAACTTGGAACAAAGGGAGAGAGAAGACAACTTCAAAAAAAAATTAAGGTCTTCAAACTGCTAAGAGAAGTTAAAAAATGATATTACAACATGAATTAGGAATAGTATACCATAAAAAAGAATAAGCAGAGAACAGAAAAGAATCCTAAGAAATTAAAATATAATCATAGAAAGAAAAAACTTACTAGAAGATTTATAATAGAAAACAAAGAAAATCTCCTAGAAGGTAGAACGAAAAGACAAGGAAATGGAAAAAAGGTAAGAAAATTAGAAAGTTGGTCCAAGAAATCAAAATCCAAATGAGAGTTTCAAAAAGAGAGAACAGGGAAAAGAGAGAGCACAAAATCAATAAAACCAAGAAAATTTCCAGAACAGAAAAATATGATTTACTTATTGAAAGAACCATCAAATGCCCGTTACAGTGAATGAGAAAAGATGTAAACCAAGGCTTATCTGTGAAATTTCAGAATAATAGGGATAAAGAAAAGATACATTTTTGAAGAGATAAAATAGATCTTACACAAAGTGTTATGAGCCAGAATAGCTTCAGACTTGTAGTAGCTTGATTGCATTAAGGGCCCTAATTAATGGCCTCCCTGTATCCATAAGCTTTTACCTGTAACTTTGTAGCCCCTTCCTACTCTACGGCCTTGGCCATGTGACATACCCTGGCCAAAGGTACAGGAGTAAACTTGACACAGAGGATGGTAGAAGTGCTTACGTATTTCTTCTTCCTCTCTTGTCTCTCTGAGTCTCCATGTGTACATGCACAGGCTAGTGGGTTACAGAGATATGAAAGACATGTGGGAAAGAACCAAGGCCATCTTAGACCAGCCAACAGTTGATCACCAAACATGGGAGAAAGCCCAGCCATGATCAGCAGAATTACCCATGCTTGGATAAACTCAGCCAAGATACACACATAAAACAAAACAAAACAGAGCCAGCCCTGATGATCTAGTGGTTAAAGCTTGGTGCTTTCATCACTTTGGCAGCCCGAGTTCACTTCATGGTGGTGGAACCACACCACCCATCTGTCGGTTGCCATCTGTGGCGGCAGCTCACATAGAAGAACTAGAAGGACTTACAACTAGGATATACAACCATGCACTGGGCTTTGGGGAGAAAAAAAAAAGGAGGAAGATTGGCAACAGATATTAGCTCAGAGCAAAGCTTTCCCTGCAAAAAAAAGTTTTAAAAAACAACACAAAACAGAGGCCTGCCCAGTGGCATAGCAGTTAAGTTCGTGCACTCCACTTTGGCGGCCTGGGGTTTGCCAGTTGGGATCCTGGGTGTCGACCTATGCATGGCTTATCAAGTTGTGCTGTGGCAGGTGTCCCACATATATAAAGTAGAGGAAGATGGGCATGGATGTTAGCTCAGGGCCCACCTTCCTCAGCAAAAAAAGAGATGGATTGGTGGCAACTGTTAGCTCAGGGCTAATCTTCCTCCAAAAAGAAAAAAAAGAAAAAAACAAAACAAAACAAAAATCCAAACAACCCATAGATTCATGAGCAATAATAAATGATTTTTTTATGCCACTGAGTTTTTGGATGGTTTGTTATACACAACACCTAACTATTACAAAACTCCTCAACATCAATATTACAAGCTGGAAAGCAATATAAAATTCTAAAATTCTATAAAATTCTAAAGGAAGATTATAAACCTAAAATTCTGAACCTAGAAAAGCTATCAATCAAATAGGAGAATAAAGACACATTCCAAAATACAAGGTCTCAACATTTTGCTCCTGGAAACAGAGGATTTGAACAATACTATAGACCAAATGAACCTAACAGACATATACAGAACATTCTATCTGACAACAGCAGAATACACATTATTCTCAAGCACATGGAACATCTTCTAGGATAGATCATATGTCAGTGCAAAAAACAAGTCTTAGCAAATTCAAGAAGATTGAAATTACACCAAGTTATCTTCTCTAACCACAATGGTATGAAATTAGAATTCAATAGCAGGAGGAAAATTGGAAAACTCACACATAAGTGGAAATTAAACAACACTCTCCTGAACAATCAATGGATTAAAGAAGAAATTAAAAGGGAAGTAAAAAAGTATCTTGATAAAATGAAAATAAAAACAACATACCAGGGCCAGCCCAGTGGCCAAGTAGTTAAGTTCGCGTGCTCCACTTTGGCGGCCCAGGGTTTCGCCAATTTGGATCCTGGGCATGGACCTGGCACCCCTCATCAAGCCATGTTGAGGCAGTGTCCCACATAGCAGAACTAGCAGGACCTACAACTAGAATATACAGCGATGTACTGGGGAGCTTTGGGGAGAAGAAGAATAAGAAGAAAGATTGACAACAGATGGTAGCTCAGGGCCAATCTTTAAAAAAAAAATTATGGGGGCCGGCTCCGTGGCCGAGCGGTTAAGTTCGCGCGCTCCGCTGTGGTGGCCCAGGGCTCAGATCTTGGGCGCAGACATGGCACCGCTCATCAGGCCACGTTGAGGCGGCGTCCCACATCCCACAACTAGAAGGACTTGCAATTAAGATATACAACTGTGTCGGGGGGCGGGGTTTGGGGACATAAAGCAGAAAAAAAAAAATTATGGGATGCAGCAAAAGCAGTTCTAAGGGAATTTTTTTTTAAAAGATTTTATTTTTTCCCCTTTTTCTCCCCAAAGCCCCCCAGTACATAGTTGTATATTCTTCATTGTGGGTCCTTCTAGTTGTGGTATGTGGGACGCTGCCTCAGCATGGTTTGATGAGCAGTGTCATGTCTGCGCCCAGGATTCGAACCAACGAAACATTGGGCTGCCTGCATCAGGGCCCGTGAACTTAACCACTCGGCCACGGGGCCAGCCCCTCTAAGAGGGAATTTTATAGCTATAAATGCATACATCAAGAAAATAGATCTCAAATAAACAACCTCAAGAAACTAGAAAAAGAACAACCTAAGCCCAAAGTTAGCATAAGGAAGGAAATATTAAAGATTAGAGTAGAAATAAATAAAATAGAGAACAGGAAAACAACAGAAAACATTAACAAAACTAAGAGTTAGTTCTTTGAAAAGATAGACAAAATTGACAAACGTTTAGCTAGACTAACCAAGAAAAAAAGAGAGAGGAGCCAAATCAACAAAATTATAAATGAAAGAGGAGACATTACAATTGATACCAAAGAAATACAAAGGATCATTAGAGACTACTATGAACAACTATACACCAAAAAACTGGACAACCTAAAAGTAATGAATAAATTCCTAGAAACATGCCACCTACCGAGACAAAATCACGCAGAAATAGAAAATCTGAACAAACCAATTACTAGTAAGGAGATTGAATCAATAATCAAAAACTTCCCAACACAGAAAAGTCCAGGATGAGATGGCTTCACTGGTAAATTCTACCAAATATTTAAAGAATTAGTACCAAGCCTTTTCAAATTCTTCCAAAAAATTGAAGAGGAGGGAAGATTACCAAACTCGTTTTACAAGGCCAGCATTATACTGATACCAGAGCCAGAAAAGGACACTACAAGAAAAGAAAACGATAGGCCAATATCCCTGATGTACATAGATGTAAAAATCCTCAACAAAATATTAGCAAACCAAATTCAACACTACATTAAAAGGATCATACACTATGATCAAGTGAGATTTACTCCTAGGTTGCAAGGATGTTTCAACAAATGTAAATCAATAAATGTGATACACCACAGGAAGAAAAGGAAGGATAAAAATCATATGATCATAACAGATGCAGAAAAAGCATTTGGCAAAATTTTACATCTTTTCATGATAAAAATTCTTAACAAAACAGGTATAGAGGCAATGTACCTCAACATAACAAAGGCCATATATGACAAGTCCACAGCTAACATCACACTCAACAGTGACCTTAAAGATCAGGAATAAGACAAGAGGGCCTACTCTCACCGCGTCTATTCAACATAGTACTGGAAGTCCCAGCCAGAGAAATTAGGCATGAAAAAAACCAAAAGGCATCCAAATCAGAAAGGAAGAAGTACAAATGTCTCTGCTTACAGATGACATAATATTATATATAGAAAACCCTAAAGACACCAACAAAACACTCATAACTAATAAATGAAACCAGTAAAAACACAAGATACAAAATCAACATACAAAAAAACCAGTTGCTTTTCTGAACAGTGAACTATCAGAAGAGAAATTAAGAAAACAATCCCATTTACAACAGCATCAAAGAGAATGAAATACTTAGGAGTAAGTTTAACCAAGGAGGTGAAAGATCTGTACACTGAAAACTATGACACATTGATGAAAGAAATTGAAGAAGTCATAAATAAATGGAAAGATATTCTGTGTTCATGGATTCGAAGAATTAATATTGTTAAAATGTCCATATCACCCAAAGTAATCTACAGATTCAATGCAATCCCTATTAAAATTCCAATGAAATTATTCACAGAAATAGAAAAAACTATCGTAAAATTTGTATGGAACCAGAAAAGACACTGAATAGTCAAAGCAATCTTGAGAAAGAAGTACAAAGCTGGAAACATCATACATCCTGATTTCAAACCGTATTACAAAGCTATAGTCATCAAAATAGAATAGTATTGGCATAAAAACAGACTCATAGGTCAATGGGACAGAATAGAGAACCCAGAAATAAACCCATGCATATACAGCTAACTAATTTTCAGCAAAGGAGCCAAGAATAAATAACTGGGAAAGATAGTCTCTTCCATAAATGATGCTGGGAAAACTAGGCATCCACATGCAAAAGAATGAAACTGGACCCTGAACTTAGACTACACACAAAAATTAACCTAAGATAGATGAAAGACTTGAATCTAAGACCTGAAACCAGGAAAATCCTAGAAGAAAATATAGGGGGTAAAGCTCCTTGACATTGGTCTTGGCAATGATATTTTAGATTTGATACCAAAAGCAAAAAAAAAAAAAAAAAAACACAAGTGGGACTACATCAAACTAAAAAGTTTCTGCACAGCAAAGGAAACCATCAACAAAATGAAAAGGCAACATATGGAATGGGAGAAAATATTTGCAAACCATGTATCTGATAAGGGATTAATATCCAAAACATACAAGGAAAACATACAACTCAATAGCAAAAAAACAAATAACCCAATTTAAAAAATGAGTAAAGGACTGAATAGACATTTTTCCAAAGACAGAGAAATGGCTAACAGGTCCATGAAAAGATTCTCGACATCACTAATCATCAGGATAATGCAAATCAAAACCGTAATGAGATATCACCTCACACCTGTTAGGATGTCTATTATTAAAAGGATAAGTGTTAACAAATGTTGGTGAGGATGTAGAGAAACAGGAACCCTTGTGCACTGTTGGTGGGAATGTAAACTGGTATAGCCACTGTGGAAAACAGTATGGAGGTTCCTTAAGAAATTAAACATAAAACTACCATAAGATCCAGCAATCCCACTTCTGGGTATACATTCAAAGGAAATGAAATCATTATCTCAAATATCTTTACTCCCATGGTCATTGCAGCATTTTCACAACAGCCAAGGGTATGGAAAGAACCTAAGGGTCCGTTGACAGATGAGTGGATAAAGAAAACGTGGTGTGTATATATATCTACCATGGCATATTATTTAACCTTTAAAAAGAGAAGGAAATCCTGCCATTTCCAACAACATAGATGAACCTGGAGGGCATCATGCTAAGTTAAATATGGTAAACTGAGAAAGACAAATACTGCATCATATCACTTATATGTGGAATCTAAAAAAAAAGTCTAACTCATAGAAACAGCAGAATGGCAGTTGCCAGGGATGGGGTGGGGGTGTGATAGGGAGAGTTTGGCAAAAGGGTACAAACTTTCAGTTACAATATGAATAAAAGCTGAGGATCTAAAGTATAACTTAGTGACTATAGTTGATAATATTGTGTTGAATAACTGAAATTTGGCAAGAGAGTAGAACTTACGTGTTCTCACCTCCAAAATACAAAAAAGAAAGAAAATCTGTGAAGTGATGGATGTGTTAATTAACTTTAACTTGATGGAGAGAATTCTTCCACAATGTAAACATACATTGAATCATCATATTGTATGCTTTAAATATATTACAATTTTATTTGTCAATTATACTTCAATAAAGCTGGAAAAAAAGAGTGGGTTATAAGAGAAATGATAGACGCACAGATCCACGGAACAGATAGTTGAGAAATGGGTACACACAAATATAACCAATTGATATTTTAAAATAAACTTTATTTTTTCAAACAGTTTAACAGAAAAACTGCAAAGATAGTTCAGAGAGTTCCCATGTACTCCACACCCGGTTTCCTCTATCTATTATTAATATTTTACATTAGTATGGTACAGTTGTTAAAATTAATGAACCAATACCAACACATTATTATTAATTAAAATCCATACTTTATTCAGATTTCATTAGTTTTTACCTAATGTCCTTTTTCTGTTCCAGGATCCCATTCAGGATACAACATTACTTTTAGTCATCATTTCCTCAGGCTCTTCCTGCTGTTTTTGATAACCTTGACAATTTTGAGGAACACTGGTAGGTATTTTGTAGAATATCCCTCACCTGGAATTTGTGTGATGTTTTTCTCATGGTAGACTGGGGATATGGATTTTGGGGAAGAAGACCGTTGAGACAAAGTGCCTTTTCATCACACCCTATCAAGGGTACATACCAAACACATGACATACCAGTGTTAATGTTAACTGTGGTCCCCTAGCTAGGGTAGAGTTTGTGAGGTTTTTCTACTTTGAAGTTACTTTTCCCAATTTCCATATTGTTCTCTTTGGAAAGAAGACAGTATGTGCAGCCTTCATTTAAGGAATGGGCCAATTGATTTTTTTTAAAAAGTTGTAAAAGCAATTCAATGGAGGAAAGATAGTGGTTTTGAACAAATAGTGCTGGAAGAATTGGATATCTATGTGCAAAAAAAAAATCTTGATCCATACTTCACACTGTTAACTCAAAATGGACCAAAGACCTAAATGTAAGAGTAAAACTACAGAACATTTAGAAGACAACATAGGTGTAAATCTTTGTGACCTTGGATTAGACAATGATTTCTTAGATATGGCACCCAAAGCTCAAGCAACCAAAGAAAAAAACTGATATACTGGACTTTATAAAAATTTTATGGTTTTGCACTTGAAAGGATACTATCAAGAAAGTGCAAAGATAATCCATAGCAAGGGAGGAAATATTTGCAAGTCATCTATCTGATGAGTCTACTATCCAGAATATAGAAAGAACTCTTACAACTCAATATAAAAAGACAACCTAATTTAAAAATGAACAAAGAATTTGAATAGACATTTCTCCAAAGAAGATAAACAAATGGCCAACAATTACATGAAAAGATAACCAATATCATTAGCAAGGAATATCATTTGCAAGGAAAATGCAAAATCAAAACCATAATAAGACACCACTTCACACCCACTAGGATGGCTATAATCCAAAAGGTGTAAAATAACAAATGTTGATGAGGATATGGAAACATTGGAAGCCTCCTACATCACTGGCAGCAATGCAAAATGGTGCAGCCACTTAGTAAAACAGTTTGGCAGATTCTCAAAAAAATTAAACCTAGAGTTACCATATAACCCAGCAATTCTACTCCTGGGTCTATGCCCAAGATAATTGAAAACATATGTTCACACAAACACTTTTACATGAATGTTCAAAGCGGAAACAACCCAAATGTCCATCAACTGAGGAATGGATAAACAAAATGTGGTATAGGCATAAGATGGGATATTATTCAGCTTTAAAAGGGAAAGAAGTACTGATACATGTTACAACATGGATGATCCTTGAAAACATTAAAGCTAGTGAAAGAAGCCAGTCACAAAAGGACACGTATAATTCCATTTACATGAAGTGCCTAGAATAGACAAATCCATGGAGACAGAAAGATTAGTGGTTTCCAGGGGCTGGAGATTGGGTCAGAAAGTGGGTGTGGGGGAAGAGAAAGTGACTGCTAATGGGTATGGGGTTTCTTTTGGGGTGATGAAAATGCTCTAAAATTAGATAGTGGGGTTGGTTGCACAAGTTTCTGAATACACTAAAAACTGATGAACTGTATACTTTAAAAGGGAGAATTTTATGTTATATGAAATATATCTGAGCAAAGTTTTTTTAAAAAAAAACTTAGATAAGACATCAAAAGCACAATACAAAAAAGAAAAAAAAGTGAATTGGATTTCATAAAAATTAACAGTTTTTGCTCTGCTAAACATGGTTAAGCAAGCCCCCCTGGTGGCATAGTGGTTAAGTTTGTGTGCTCTGCTTTGGCAGCCTGGGGTTTGCAGGTTTGGATCCCAGGTGCAGACCTGGCACCACTCGTCAAGCCACACTGTGGCAGCACCCCACATAAAATAGAGGAAGATTGGCACAGATGTTATCTCAGGGCCAATCTTCCTCACACACACACACAAAAACCCAAAAATAGAATATTATCCATAATTAAATCAAAAGTAGGTTTCGGTGGCTCCTGAGTTAAGCAGCAAGTCAAGTTACTTAGTCAGTACTTACTGAGTTAAGTACTCTCACACATTTGTCTGCTTCTGGAGTAAAGAGTCTGCAAATTCCACCTCAGGTCTTAAGTTCAGGTTGACAACAGTCCGTGTTGGCATTGTCAGTTTATTCTGGAAAGCCTATTATCTATGATATAGCCTTCAAGTGTGGCTCTTTTGATGTTTCTTCCAGAAGACCAGTTACCCTTGGGCAAGCTAGGATCCTCCGGAGGTGTTAACAGCTGGATTAACTCCAGCTATTTTGTTCTGAGTCCTCTGTTGTAGTACTTGTCCAGGCACACTGGGGCTCAAGCTGGGGCACATCTTTTCAGATTTAATAACTCTTTATTGTTGCCCATGGAGCTCTCCCTCACATCTCGATTGAGTCATGTGAACGTTTTTGGGACACCCCCCCCCCCCCCCCCCCGACACACACACACACACACACTAATTTCTTCTGGGAGAAAGGAGAGAGAAAGCCATGTGTTCCAAACTCTAGATTTCTCAGAAAGACCAGAAACTTGGAAGAAGCCAAAAACAGTTGTTCCCTGGGCATCACACATTCCAGCTCCTTCGTTCAGTTGTTACCCAAACCAAGCAAAACTCTCTTAAAAGTGTCTGCCCATTCGTTCTCCTCAATATATAAAGCCGGTTAAAATATTTCCTTCAATCTTTGTGTACATTTTTCTCCCCTGACCAAAGGAATCAGAAAGATCTGTGTGTCTGCACCAGATTTGCTAGACGGCACATACAATGATAAGCTTTTATGATCTGTCTATCCCCCCAAATTGAGAAACAAAGAAATATAGAAAGAGTTACAGACAAACCTTTGTAAAAGATTAATTATTACATCTTGCTTTTGTGAAAAAGGGAGAAGCCTTTTTGTCCTCTCTTTAAATTCTCACACAAACAAAAAGAACTACAAGCTTAGGTTTTACAGCTTCAGCACACGTCAAAAGGCCATATAGGACTCAGGAACTCACCGGTCCAGCAGCTCCAGCAAACACACACATACACACACACACTTTTTTTTAATAGAATTGCACTCCTAGTGGGAAGCAAACAAGCCAACTAGCATAGAGAATGCCAGGAGATGACAGAGTACCCAGGGCAAACAGACAATCAAAAATTATTACCAATCAGATTTTCTATTGTCCACCATCTGGCAGAAAGCCAGATAGTCAGCCAATCCCAAGAAACTATGAGAACCAGATCTCTGTAATTTCAGGATGCTGTTCAGCAAGTGAATGCTTGCTCTTGGAGCCCCGAGCCCACACGCAAGACCTCCACCTCCTGAGGCGCCCATGGAGAAGACTCCTCCAGGTGCCCCGGTCTGCAGCCCTCATCTTTCAGTTATCCCAGTGCAAGTGCCAGTTATGTGAGGGAACGAGGCCAGGGGTTGGCCAACTTTTTCTGTAAAGGGCCAGACCCGATGGCTTTGTGGGCCATATTAACTCTGTCACAACTATTCGACCCTGCTGCTATAGCCCTAAAGCAGCCAGAGAGAATAAGCCCATGAATGGCTGCGTTCCAATTACACTTATTTACAAAAACAGGCAATAGGCCTGCAGGCTGCCGTTGGCTGACCCCTGTTTTAGATGACTCTAGTCCCTAGCCTAAGATCCCAGCAGAGATCAAAGAGCAAAGTCAAACTACCATCCCTGTGCCCTGTACAAATCTCAGACCCAGAATCCACGAATCTAATATAACTGCTGCTGTTTACCCCCACTGTTTGCGTGGTACGTCACACGGCAAGAGATAACTAGAACAGTTTTATACAAGGAAGGCCTTATCAAGAAAGTGAGATTTGAGCAAAGATTTGAAGGAGGAGAGTTAACTGAGAGGGTGTGAGACTGGCTGAAGAGCCTTCCAGGTAGAGGGAACAGTCAGTGCAAACCCCTGAGGGAGAAGAGTACCTGGTGTCTATGAGCAACAGCAAGAAGGCTATAGGAGAGCTGCTCTGCTGAGACGCCCTGGCGACCTGGCACATCTCCACACAGGCATGTGGGCAAGGCCGGACTGCAGTCTCGCCCAAGTCTTGTTGGACTGCCCTATGATTCCCCTTGGAGCAAGGGGAGGTAAGCCTGGTGAGCAGCTATTGGGAGCCAGTTTCATATCCCTATCTTGTGGGCGATGGCTGCAAGGCTGTTTTTCTTCCTTCTCTATATTTTCAGTTGAGCACAGGACTTTCCGTCTTCTTCCCTCCATGACTCCCCCTTCCCCCAAGGATACAGCCTCAGGCTCCTGTGTAAGTCTATAAAACTGCTTGGCTGCAGCTTAGAGTTGGTTGCTTAGCAGCAGAGCCGCCCACTGCTCATGTCTCTTCATTGGCCCCTCTGGCTTGGTGTCACCATGTGGGGCTATGGACTCAAGGAGCGGACACCATGCTGATTTTGCTTTTGCTGTCAGTATAAGTAATAACCTGTCCAAATTATTTGGGCTGGTTGTCTCCTTAGAGCCAAATCTACCTGAAGAGACCAGCTAGCCTAGGGCTCACACACTGCTTGACAAGAAACCAGCATGGATGTCAGTGGAGCAAGGAGATGAGGTCAGAGAGGAAAGGGTGCTCCAGGTCATGGAGGACCTTGTAGGCCACAGGTAGGACTTTGGCTCTTATGCAGCGAGAAAACAGGAACCACTGTAGAGTTTTCAGAGTTATGAGCAAGGAATGGCATGATCTGGCTCACGTTGTGAAAGGCTCACATTAAAAATGTTTCCTTTAAGCAAGAATGTATATAAATGTAACTTGTTGCCATTATTGGTAAAAGCGGCTTAGATCTCCTCTATGACTAACTTTCTCTGCTGCAGAGCCGTCTCTCTCCAATCCTGCGCTGCAGTTTTTCGGTGAGGTTCATCTCCCTCCACAAGCCTCACCTCTCTCTGACTCTTCAACGGGGCCCAGCAAAGACTTCTTCCCCAAGAACCGCTCCCCAGGAGGCAAAGAACTCCTCGACGCCGGGCGGGCTCTCACACCTTTGGCAGCACCCAGGGGGCGCTCAGCACGGAGCGGGGCCGCGGTGGCCCTAGCCTTTGGGAGCCTTGCTGCCTGGGTTTTCTGCGTCCGCTACGCCTGGACGGCGGAGTCGCCACGGCACCCCAACTGCTGGACCCTCCTCGTAGGTGAGGCGGC
Organism: Equus caballus; assembly: GCF_041296265.1. Taxonomy (NCBI): domain Eukaryota; kingdom Metazoa; phylum Chordata; class Mammalia; order Perissodactyla; family Equidae; genus Equus; species Equus caballus. The sequence goes on from NC_091698.1 coordinate 30,422,776, forward strand.
TGCGTCGGGTGCCGTCCACTCCTCTCCAACCTGGTCTCCTCCCTCTCCCCTCCCACCCCCACGTGCTGGACAGCGGGCCCGCGCAGAGACCTGGGCCCCTTTCTCCTCCCCACCTTCGGCCCTCCCTCCCTTCTACAGGTCTCCGATTCCCTCCCCCAGCCCGGTCCGCCCCGGCTCGGCCCCGGCCCGCCCCTCCCCGCCTCTCCCGTCCAGCCCCGGCCCCTTCCTTCCCCTTCGCGGCCCGCCCCTCCCGTCCTCCTTCCCGCCCCCTCCCCACCCCAGCGGGCTCCGTCCTGCGGACTCAGCCGCCAGCCCGCCCCTCCCCTCCAGCCCCAGTCGGCCCCGGCTCGGCCCCCGGCCCGCCCCTTCCAGCCCCCAGCTCCTCCCGCCGCGGCTCAGTCCCGCCACTCCGGCGCTGGCTGCCCAGGCCTCCCGGACCAGGCTGCTTCGCTGGCGCGCTTGGCCGGCGCCGCGGCAGGTTCAGGACGTCCATCTGTCCGTCGGTCCGGAGAGAATCTCCAGATCCGCGGCCCCAGGATGGGACAGGCCCTGCTGCTGCTTCTGCCCTGGCTCTTCCTCCCCGCGTTCTGGAGAGGAGGTGAGCGCGCGGGGCCGGGGGCCAGGCGCGGGGCCGGGGGCTCGCGGCCCGGAGCTCGAGGAGGGAGCGCGCCGGCTGCTGGGCAGGTTTGCAAACACCTCCCGCCGCCCAGCGGTGCCCGGGAGTGGAGCGCAGGGGCACCCACCAGCCCAGTGACAGGGCACTCAGGCTGGGTCGTGGGTAGGCGTCCCGGAGAAGCCGGGTATCAGTGGGCACCAAGGGCCCCCCTTTACCGCAGAGGAGGACATCGAGCTCGGCCGGGAACGCTGCAAGTCCCGAAGTTTTCTGCCGAGAGGAACGTTGGTGGCAGGTCCGGTCGGGAATGCGCCGAAAACTTTCTAGACATCGTCGTGTGGTTGGACTCCGGCTCCGGCGGGAGTTCTGGGAGCCGCAGACTCTGTCTCTCGAGGGACGCGCGCCCGGAGACGAGCACGCTGCGGGAGTGGGGGTCACGCCCCCGGTGCTGCGATCCACCAACGCCGGCAGTCGGCTGGGGAGAGACGGGGGTCCCAGCGGCTCCCACTGGGTCCTTATGGGCAATATTAGCACCCTTTTGTAGGGACACCCTGTGAGTGCGGGGCCCCTGGAAAACGGGGAAGCATTCTTTTCACCTCTGTTATTGCTGAATAGAATCTAATGTGCTTGGACAGGGTCTAGGTTTATCTCAGTTCTGCCAAATAGTGCAACAGGCATTCCAGAATAAGATGCTGGATTGATAAGTGGAGGCAAGGTAAGGCAGGTCCCATTCTGCATCGACAGCTTGTTTGGAGGGAAGTGATGACAGGCTAGAAGTTTGATCCCTGATGCGTTTCTTAAGGGAGCTGGACCCTTCTTAACCAGGCTTTACCAAAAAGAAAAAGAAAGGGAAAAAATAAGATACGCTAAATAAACACATCCCAGGCATTTTTGCTTAACTAAAAATTTTCTATTACCATTTAGCATGTGATTTTTGTCTCTTTTGACCATGAATAAGGCTGAGTAGCTTTCACCTATTATAAAGATGTTTTTTAAAGAATACCTGGAAAGTTCAATTTATAGTAAGCAATTTATAGAAAGTTTCTTCCTTTGAAGTTTTCCTTTGAAATCTCAGTTACTCAAATGAAACCTTAAGCAGTTGGTGGCAGGTCCCGTTGGGAATTACAAAAGCAATTGATAATTTGGGGCAACACAGCAATTTGAAACAAACATCAAAATCCAAAACCAAACAAAGAACTAAAACAGTTCTGTTCTCCACTCCCCCAAACCCTGAAATCCCTCAGCGTTTAGCCAGCTCCACTTTTCATAATCTGCAGTAAATCTGTTAGATTTTGCTACTGGCGAGGTGTTGGAGGTAGTGAATGTGGTGAAAATTATGGGAAAGTAACGGAAACAATAGTTTTGGTGTAAGATGGTAAAAAAATGGAGTTTTTCTTTTTCGAAATTTTTTGAAAGCTGAAATAAAAAATTTTGTAGCTGACAATCAGGTTTAGTCAGATAATCATAAAAGGTCTGTTAAAATTGCCCCAGCAGGAAGAATGAAACATTTCTCCAATGTTTCTTCTTCTGCCTTTTGTTTTTTATCTTACACTTACCTGTGAGATGTCTGACGGTATTACCTCTTACCTTGTGAAAAGCTAAAGAATGGGATTCTCACTGGCAGAATTGGAGCAGAGGTAAGAGTGCAATAGGAAGAGATTAAAATGTAGTTTTAAGATTTTAATTTTGCATATTGTGGGTGCAAGTGGTTTGCTTAGCAGACAGGAAAGAGAGAGAGAAAGACAGGGTGGAATGTGTGTTGACTCTACACCTTAGAGGAATGGATAAATGATTAAAATTTACGCATCACTTTAACCCAGGAATCCTGCCACCAACCCCATGCAAACAAACACCATCCCACAAAGACTCGCACAGAGAACTGAAACTGCTGACCCAGGGGCATTTCCAGGCTTTCCAGTCCGTCCTTTCTGCTCAGTCTCTGATGGGGGTGCCAGTGAGCAAGAAAACCAGGAAAAGAGTGACGGGCTGGTGGGCAGGGGAGAGGACAAGGAGGAGAAATAGAAAAGTGGATAAAAGTGAAGGACTCAGCCCGTGATGAAGCCATGCGTGCATTTAAACTCAACCCTTAGAACAAATTGGGCTTTTAAAATTCTTCATTGTTTGTGTTTCTCTCTCCAACTGATGCTGTAACTCATATTACCATATATTATAGACATTTTCCCAGGGAGAACTTTAGTTGTCCTGTTGCTTATGGGCTTTATCACAATGGCCTCAAATGCTTTTTGGAAGTATGCAGGGCACTTTTTAAAAATAATGCTGATTCACTTTCTTTTCTTTTTTTTTTTGAGAAAGATTAGCCCTGAGTTAACAGCTGCCAATCCTCCTGTTTTTGCTGAGGAAGACTGGCCCTGAGCTAGCATCTGTGCCCATCTTCCTCTACTTTATATGTGGGATACCTACCACAGCCTGGCATACCAAGTGGTGCCATGTCTGTACCCAGGATCCGAACCAGCGAACCCCAGGCTGCCAAAGCGGAATGTGTGCACTTAACCATTGTGCCACCAGGCTGGTCCCTGATTCACTTTCTTAAAGTGCTGAGTGGAACACAAATAACCAACTCTGATGGGTACCGGGGCCGGACCCTATGGTAAATTTTTTAAATATTTGTGTTCCACTCAGCACTTTAAGAAAGTGAATCAGGGACCGGCCTGGTTATTAACAGGTTGACTCTTTAGATGTCTGTGAATTGGGAACATGATGCCAGGTAGGGAAGCCCCAACCTTGGTTTAAATGGATTTCCCCTCACCTGCCAATGATCCCACATGTGTTATCCTGCTTCCCACGTAATAGCCAGAATGAGATTTTGAAGATGAATCTGATTGTGTTGTCCCCTTGTTTAAAATCCTCCAGTGGCTTCCCATTCCTTACCAGGGTTTGCAAGGACTCGCAGGGCCTCCCACTCCCTTTGACTCATTTCCAATTGCTCCCTGCTTTTTCATGCTGCTCCAGCCACAGTGTCTTCTTTCTAGCACTTTTGCGTGGAGGTTCTCTCTGGCTGGAATCTTTTCCTCAAGATCTCTGCATGCTGGCTCCTTCTTGTCATTTGGGTTTCAGCTTGGATGGTCTCCTGAAGAGGCCTTCCCTCACTCCCACCCCCAGCCAAGGTTGCACACACACTCTCTCTCTCTCTGTTACATTTAATTTCCTGATAATGCTTATCACTACCTGACAGTAAATGGCACAGCACATAGCCTGTTTCAGGTGCTGGGTGAGTATCTGTGGATAGTATCAAAGAACCAGGCCTCTGCGGGTCTCGCCATGTGCTCCTCCCCCTTCCCTCTTCCTACTGGCTTTTCCAGAAACAGAATTGCTGCAGCTCCCCTCCCTTGTGCTCGGGGCTTGGTGGATAGAAAACAATCTTTTATTTCGCTTTGACGCCAAAATGATTTCATTACTAGAAAAGTTAGGACATTGAAAGAAGATAGATTTGGGGACTATGTTAACCCCAATATGGCAATATTAACATATTTTATATTCTCTTAACTATTCCAACTAGGAAAAAAGTCAGAAGCTGAGTTTGCATGTTAAAAACACAGTTTTAGCTACTCTTGAACCAGGGGCAGGTTGTCTATCAGCCCAGGTAGTTGTGACCCTGAGCCCCTTGACTTTGGCCCATTGTCACTAAGTTAACTTTAACCAAGCACATGGCTCTGGGTTGGGATGCATCTCAGCAGGAAGTTAATTGTTATAAAAACTGAAAAAAAGTAGGCTCACCATGTGTACTTCTTGGAACGGGAATGGAAATGTTAACAGAGGCTTCAGCTCAGGGGCTGAGCAGCCAGCCAGCAAGCCCTGCTTCACGTCCAGCCTGGCTGGCCTGTGGGGGCCCCATGGCGGGTGGCTAACTCTCTGGACCTCAGTTTCCTCTCTGGTACAGTGGAACTCTTGGGAGGATGAAATGAGCTAATGGCACGTGGTAAGTGCTCCAAAAATATTAGCCATTATTACCAATGGTTCCCCTCTGTTCTTCTGCACTCAGATTTTGGGGTAATTGCTTTTCCTAGACAAAAGGTGTCAGGGGAGAAGATTCTTCTTTTCTCATGGAAAAGTATCCTAAATTGCAACTTGAAATATGAGGGCAGCCCTGCGGGCCCCTGCCACTGTTCATGGCAGTTTAGTGAAGCTGTGATGGGTTCTGGCCCAGAGCACTGAAGTCCTTGCTGTGGCTTTTTAGGATTTTGCTCCATAGGCGTTCTGCTAGCAAAACCCACGCTGTTGGATGAGCCAGGGCCTGCCCTGACCACCCCCCCCCCCCCCCATTGCCTTCCCGTGTTGAATTCAGCCTTAGAGCATAGTACAGGAATAGCTTCCTGTCATGTGCCTCTCAGGAAGGTATAAAAATGAAGTCCAATTCCTGCTTAACTTTTCCCATATAACTCTACTCCAGAGTGGGTGTGGCTTTGTTTTTGTATTTGTTTTGGTTTTGGTTTTTTGATCATAAACATCTCGAAAGTCCCTTGCCTTTTTACCTGCTAAAACTAGGTTTCCCTAGTGAAGCCTTTTGGCGGCAGTGGCTGCCACGTGAGCCTTTGTTTCTTAGGTTACACTCTGTGTACGTGTCTGAGTGTGCATGTGCAGGCCGTCCTCTAGCAAATGGAACAGGCAGGGGGCCCTGGGCACACTCCTGGCTCCTGGATCCTTCCTAGCCAGTGGCAGGTATGTGCAGCCCCCAGGCACCCTGAGGGGAGCCCTGCCTCCTTGCATCCTGCACTCTGGGCTTTTGCTCATCCCACACTGGAAAGTCACCTGCTCCCTGTCTTCACCTCTGCCTTGTCCGGCCCTCCTGCCTCCAGCTGAAATGCTGAAAATGCAGCCTGGTAGGGGTTGAGAATTCCATGAGGATCCGAGGGCCCCTCTGGGAGAGCAGGAGACTGAGACCTGCCAATCTGGCCCCGTCCCCCTCCTAGGCCTTCATTTTCTTGGTCTGAATTGTAGCTGTTCAACTATATGGAAGGTTCTTAACACAGAGGGCCAGGGTCTTCTGACCTGTTGTTCCGAGTTGTGTGAGACCTCGCAGCTTGGCCCTCAGCTGCACCTCAAGTAGCTGGGCAGCCATCCTTCTTAGTAACTGTGCCATTCTTACTCTCTGGCCTCTGTCAGGCAGCAGGATCCAGTGGGCCTGGCCCCTGGGTGAAGCCCTAGGCTGCCATGTCCAGGTCGCCTCCTCCTGCCCCCGTTTTAAAGTGATAAAGAGAGAAAGGCTGATTGTGCCGCCAACATTTCATTGAGAAACCTACGCTCAATTCTAAAGCATTTTATTTATTTCTTCCCTTTGCCCATTTCATCCACTGTCATTGTTTCTTCTACTTAATGGTAAAATGGATTTTCCATGAGTTTTGGGGTTGGCAGAGGGTGGGGGAAGGAGCAGGGGGGAGAGAGAGAAAGAGAGAGAGAGGGGACAGATGTTGATTTTATGTTTGGACCAAGATCATATATGAGAAGTTCTACACCAAAAGCTAAGCGTATTTGAGAGACTTATGCCTGGAGAAAACTCATTTCATTTCGTATCTCAATATATAGATTTTTGTGGCAGCAAATTTTATGCGTTTATGTGTCTCCTGGTCCTCAGTCATTAACGGTATCTTTCAGATATTTCTCTTCTCGGTTGGTCCCCTCCAAGGTTCTGTCTAGGGTCTGTGGAGTAAGCCAAGGCCCCAGCCAGATCTGATGGTCACGGGGTTAGTGCTCTGTCCTAGCTCCCTCGGAGAGGGAGCCCATCCTCAGGATTTGAGTCTCAGGTTGGCACTTGACAATCAGGCAAATGCTCTGGAGCAGATCCCCTTTTGTGTAATCTGCTTTTGGTGGGGGGCTCCAATTTCCTCAGCATTCAGGGACAGTAAACGTCTTAGAATTTGCTTTAGCCGTGGTCTTGCCTCTCCTTAGACGCACAAAGGAAAGCCTTGTTTATTTTGGAGAAGGGGTTGTTTTGCTATTTTAAGCCTTGGGGCTTGTTAAGCTTCTAATAGTAGACTGGCCTCATTATGGTTTTTGAAAATGATCTTTTTTACCAGTGAGAACAGGCTGTCTTGGTGGAGAATATTAGAACATAGACTCAAACTTGCTGAAAGTTGTGTTCTGGCCCGGCCCCACTTAGTGAATGCACAGTGAGGCAGTAAATATTCATGGGCTCCCAGTGTTGCCTGTATTTGGAGGCTGTGCAGTTCGTGGCAGGCTGCCTCCACTCAGGAAGTGAAACCAGCCTTTAAGCCTTTTTGCAGTTCTGGCACGTGATTTGAAGATTTGTTGATGGAAAACAATGTTCTTTGAAAGTTTTGGGGCAGAGGAAAAAGGAAGCTTGTTAGATTTAACATTACATCTAAAGCATTAGTTAACAAAAATTACCGCTTTGGGAGTCCAAAGATGGAAATTCTCATCCCAGTTTTGATATTAACATGCAGGGGCGCCAGGGGTATGGTGTTTCATCTTTCTGAAACTCCAAATCCGCATTGATCAAATGGAAGGGCAGATAGGTGATTCTGGGGTCCCTTCTGGGCAGAAAACAGACTCCATCTGAAGGGGATTCCATTTGAAAGTGGGACGCTTTCTCACAGTGCGGTTCTAGACACAGTGCCTTAGCATGAGTGTGACCCCCGACCCCGTCCCCACCCCTGGACCTGCTCTGGCTGTGAGTGTCCTCAGGCATCAGCCTAGAAATGGGACCAGAGGCAATGCCGGGTATTTCTTAAAAACAAGTCATGCCAGTGGGTTCCTCACTGTGGGTAGCTGCCATTTCTTGCTGCCTGGGCTGTCTGTGCCTCTGTGAGTACTCCCTCCAGCTCTGTCTGGGGTAGTAGAATAGTCTAGAAACACAGAGGTGTATTTCTGAGAACACTGGACCTGCCCAAACAAGTTATGACCTCTTACTGTCAAATTTGCAGGGAGCGTGGACTCCTGGGTTCTGGGGGGATGTTTGAATCAGTCTTTCTGGGCTGGTTGCAGTAGGGCACGTCTCCCCAGGGTGCACAGCAGAATCCCCAGGGGGTAGAGCGAATGATGTCATTTTTAAAAGTCTATTCATTCAATATTATGGTGTAATTTTATATTTGGAAATAAAAAAAATATTTTGTAATATGAATTGTAGAATATAAAGCTGCTAAGCATTTTAGCTGGGAGGATAAGGAGGAAGTCAACTAGGAGCTTTTCCAAACGGCAGAAGCCCAGGCCCTACCCAGGACATGTGGACTCAGTCTTTGGAGTGCGACCCTGTCCTGTGTGGGTCCAGGCCATTCTGTGCCACATCTCCTGTTACAGTCCACTCATCCAGAGTGTCTGATTCTTTAGGAGGGGTGTGGTGCCTCACACCGCCCCCTGCGCCCCCTCCCCCTGAGGGGCGTGTATCGGAACCTGGCCACTAAGCGTAGGAATAAGATAGTTATGTTTATCCAAGGAAGGTGGCGAGTCTTGGACCAGGCTGAGAACTGTGGGGCTGGATGATTCCTCATGCCAGGTGCCCTTTTGATTTTAGCAGCTACAGGTGGAAGGAGGGTTCAGGTCATCTCTGTGAGCTGCTTGCGGAAAGGAGTCCATCATTCTTATCAGGTGGGCCAACCAGTAAATAGAAAGGCCTTTCTTTTTGTCGACGCAAATAATCCATAACCAATCTATAAATCAAAATTGAGGTGAGTTTTTTATGAGCCAGATCTGAGGACTAGCCTGGGTCCTTAGTTCCCCGAGGAAGGAAGGGCACCAAAGAAGTGGGGTGTACAGAGTGGTTATGTACCGTCAAAGAGCATATATCACATATGATTGGAATGTCCCTTTTACAACAGTCACGAGACTGCTCTGCTGGCACAGCAATTCACACAGCAGGTGGTAGGTCTGCTGTCTTGGTGGACACAGCAGGTAGCCTGTCTGTTGTCTCGAGCTGAGTGGTCCAGGGTTAGCAAAGCAATCAGTTCCTAGCCTAGAGATGCTTATCCTTAAGGAAATGCCAATGTGGGGGAAGTTGCGTCTTTATCCTAAGGGCATTTGTTCTTGTCTTTGGGACATAGCAAATGCTTAAAGCAGATATGCTCAGTGGCCATGTCAGGCCCTTTTGGAAAAACAAGGTCAGGCCCAGTGAGTTTAACACCAGTGGCTTCTGCATATACTCCAGTATATCCTATTGCTTGCCATTTAGTTATCATCTTTTTACCATTACATTTTTTCTTCAGCACCTACTCTCTTTTCTTTATATTCAAATGTTGTTGTAAAACATTTAGGATACACAAAAAAATATAAAAGATAATAAAAGTGACATCTGTACTCACCACTCAGCTTAAGAAATCAGACATTAGCAATAGAGTTGAAGTCCCCCATTGCTCTCCCTCCCCCCAGAGAAAACCACTACCCCACATTAGGTGTTTTAGTTCCCGGACATCTCTTTATCCTTTGGCCACACATGGTATTGGTAACACTCTATGGTGTTGTTTATACCATGTTAGTTAGGGTTTACATTTGGCTGCATGTAACAGAAAACCTCACTTCAGTGGCTTAACCGAGAGGAAGTCTTTCTCTCATATAACCAGCAGCTTGAAGGCAGCCAGGCTAGGGTTGCAATAGAGGCTCCATGATAGGGTCAGGGACCTGGTTCTTCATGGCTCTTTTATTCTGCTGTCTTTAGTGTCTTGTTCTAGAGCTGTTGTTTCCATATGGCTGCTGTACCTCTGGGCATTTCATTTGTATTCCAAGCAGAAAGAAGTAGGAAGGACAAAAGACAGTTTCACACTAGGGGAATGACCATTGAGCAGGACACTAGCAGCAGCTGCCATGCACATGTTAGAAAGTTTTATATAAATAGTAATTTTAGATTCTCATACTTTTTCTAATAAATAGTATAGAGAGCTCCCATGTACCCTTTATCCAGTTTCCCCCAGTGGGTGACATCTTAGAAAACTGTAGTGCAGTATCACAAGCAAGATATTGACATGGATGTGGTCTATATGCAGGATACTTCCATCCCCACAAGGATCCTGCAGGTGCCCTTTTATAGCCACACCCACTTCCCTCCTGCCCTGTTACCTCCTCATCCCCTGGCAATCACTAATCTGTTCTCCATTTCTATAGTTTTGTCATTTCAAAAATGCTATGTAAATGCAATCATACTGTATTAGTTTTCCATTTTCTGCCATGACAACTTATCAGAAACTTAGTTGCTTGAAACAACGAAACATATTATCTTACAGTTCTGTAGGTCAGAAGTGTGACATGGGTCTCACTGGGTCAAAATCAAGGTACCTGCAGGGCTTTGTTCCCCTCAGGAGGCTGTAGGAGAGAATCTGTTTCCTTGCCTCTTCTAGCTTCTAGCAGCTGCCCCTATTCCTTGGCTCAGGGCCCCTTCCTCCATCTTCAAAGCCAGCAGGTGTGGGTCGTGTCCTTCTCACACCGCATCACTCTGACACTGACTCTTGTGCCTTCGTCTCCCCATTTTAAGAGCCCTTGTAATGACACATCCTCTCCAGCATTTGGTGATGTCATTATTTTTTATTTTAGCCATGCTGATAGGTATGTGGTGATACCACACTGTGGTCTTAATTTGCATTTCCCTAAGGGCTTATGATGTTCAACACTTTCATGAACATATTTGTCATCCGTATATCCTCCTTGGTGAAATGTTTCTTCATGTCTTTGCCTATTTTCTAATTGAGTTGTTTCTTACTCTTGAATTTTGAGAGCTCTTTAATATTCTAGATAGTAGTCCTTTGTCAGATATGTGGTTTGCAAATGATTTCTCCTAGTCTGTAGTTGTTTTTCCATCCTCTTAGCAGGGTCTTTTGCAGATCAAACATTTTTAATTTTGACGCGTGCAAGTCCAACTTATCAGATTTTCCTTTTATGAATCGTACTTTTGGTGTCAAGCGTAAGAACACTTTGCCTAGCCATAGGTCTGGAAGATTTTTTCTAAATGTTTTATACTTTATGTTTTACATTTAAATCTGTGGCCCATTTTGAGTTCAGTTTTGAATAAGGTGGAAGATACCCAATAAGGTCAAAGTTCATTTTTTTGCCCATGGATATCCACTTCCTCCAGCACCATCGGTTGAAAAAGCTTTCTTTGCTCCCTTGAATTGCTTTTGACCTTTGCCAAAAAAGCAGTCGAGTACATTTGTGTGGGTCTTTTTCTGGTTCTGTCTTCTGTTCCATTGATCTCTGTGTGTGTCTCCCTCTGCCAATACTACACGATTTGCTTGTTGTCGCTGTGTAATTAGTTTTGAAATTGGATAGACTGATTCCTCCCACTTTATTCTTCTTTTTCAAAACTGTTTTAGCTATTCTAGTTCCTTTGCCTTTCCACACAAATTTTAGAAATATATTGTCTATATCTACAAAAAACTCTTCCTGTGATTTTGGCAGGAATTGTATTAAATCTGTGTGTGGTTTTCTTCTGACACCAAATACATTGTTTCAACAACAACCAATTGTCCAGTTATCTGGCATCAACTGAGTATCTTACAATTCAGTTCAATTCTGACACTAACTACCTAGTGTTGGCACAGACCCCACAGATTAAGGGCTCAGTCCCATAAGACCGCACCCCACTTCACATACCAGCTCAAATGGAGTGTCCAGGCTCCCCACACTTCTGCCCAGCTGACTGTAACTCAGGGATGCCCATGACCTCAGTCCCTCCTCGAGTTTGATAATTCACTAGAATGACTCAGAGAACTCAGGGAAGCACTAATGATTACACTTTTATTATGATACAACTCAGGAACAACCGAATGGGAGAGATACACAAGGCAAGGTATGGGGGAAGGGACTGAGAGCTTTCGCTGCCATCTCAGGGTGTACCACTCTCCCAGCACATCCATGTGTTCACCAACCCAAAGCTCCCCAAGCCTGGTTGTTTAGGGTTTGTCTATGGAGTTTCATTACATAGGCATGATTGTTTAAATCACTGATCATTAGTGATTATACTGAATTTCCAGCCCCTCTATCCTCCCCTGAGTTGGGGGATGGGACAGAGAGTTCTAACCCTCTAATTCCATGGTTGGTTATTCTGGTGAGCAGCCCCATCCTGAAGCTATCTAGGGGCCCTACCCTGAGTCACTTCATTAGCATAGATGCAGACGTGTTCCAGAGGGGCTCATTATAAATAACAAAACACGCTCCTATTACCCAGGAAATTCCAAGAGTTTTAGGAGCTCTGTGTCAGGAACTGGGGACAAAGACCAGATATATTTTTATTATACCACAATCAGTCTATCAATTTGAGGAAGACTGACATCTGTACTGTGTTGAGTTTTCCAATTTATGAACATAGTATGTCTCTCCATTTATTTAGATCTTCTCTCATTTCTGCTGTCAGTGTTTTGTAGTTTTCAGGATAGGATTCTGTATGTGCTTTGTTAGCTTTATACCTAAGTATGTCATTATTTATGAGTGATTATAAATGGTATTATATTTTTAACTTCAATATCGATGTGTTCATTGCTTAATATATAGAAATATAATAATTTTTGTATGTTTATCTTGTATCGTGTGACCTTGATGAAATCACTTACCTCTAAGGAGGGTTTTTGGAGATTCTGTGGGATTTTCTATGAAGACAGTCATATCTGCAAATAACGACTGTTTTATTTCTTGCTTTCTGATGCTTTTTATTTCTTTTTTTGCTTTTTTTTCTTTTTCCTTTTTGCATTGGATAGAGCTTTCAGCACTATGTTGACTAAGAGTGGGGAAAGCAGACATGCTTGCCTTGTTCCCAATCTAAGGAGGAAAGAACTCAGTTTTTTACCATGAAGTATAATAATAGCTGTTGGTTTTTTGTAGATGCTCTTTATCAAGTTGAGGAAGTTCCCGTCTTTGTATTTTTCTTAGAGTTTTTAAAAAAATCATGAATGGGTGTTGAATGGTTGTTGAATTTCGTTAGATGATTGATATGATTATGTGATTTTTCTTCTTTAGCCTGTTGATATGATGGATCACCTTGATTAATTTTCATATGTTGAACCAACTTTCTGTCTGTGGAATAAATTCCACTTGATTGTAGTAAATAATTCTTTTTATATTTTGCTAAATTCTATTTGCTGATATTTTCTTAAGGATTTTTGGCATCTATATTCATGAAGGATGTTGTTGATCTGTAGTTTTCTTTCTCTATACTGTGTTTATCTGGTTTTGGTATCAGGGCAACACTAGCTTCATAACATATATTGGGAAATGCCCTCTCCTCTTCTACTTTCTGGAAGAGATCACGTGGAATTGGTGTTAATTCTTCTTTGAGCATTTAGTGTAATTCTCCAGTGAAACCATTTGGCCTGGAAATTTGTTTTTTGGGAATTCCTTAAATTATAAATTCAAATTCCTTAATCGTTATAGGGCTATTCAAGTTATCGATTTCATTTTGGATGAATTACAGTAGTTTGTGTTTTTTGAGGAATTAGTCACTTTCTTCTATGTTGTCAAATTTGTGTGTAGAGTTTTCAGAGTATTTACTTACTATCCTTTCGATGTCTGCAGAGTTGATAGTGACATTCCCTGTTTCATTCCTGATACTGTATTAGTAATTTGTGTTTTCTCTTTTTTTCTTTCTCAGTCTTGCTAGAGATTTGTCAATTTTATTAATCTTTTCAAACAACCAGCTCTTACACTGATTTACTTTATTGCTTTTCTTTTTTCAATTTTGTTTCTTATGTTTATTATTTTCTTCCTTCTGCTTGTTTTGGGTTTGTTTTCTCTTCTTTTTCTATGTTCTGAGCTTAGACTACTGATTTGAGACTTTTCCTCTTTTCCATTGTATGCATTTAGTACTATAAATTTTCCCCTCAGCACTGTTAGCTGTGTCCCACAAATTTTGGTATGTTGTGTTTTCAGTTTCATTCCATTAAGTGTATTTTTTTAATTTCCCTTGAGACTTCCTCTTTGATCCATCTATTATTTAGAAGTTTAGTTTACAAGTATTTAGAAAATTTCCTTTTACCTTTCTGTTATTAATTCCTAATTATTTCCATTGTGGTCAGAGAACACAAACTGTATGACCTCAGTTTTCTTTTTAATTTGTTGAAATTTGCTTTATGGCCCAGGATATGGTTTATCTTGGTTTATATCCCCTCGTCATTTGGAAAGAATGTGTATTCTGCTGTTATTGGGTGGAATGTTCTATAAATATAGACTAGATTCTTTTCATTGGCAGTGTTGTTGAGTTCTTCTATATCCTTGCTTATTTTCTACATAGTTCTTCAATCAGTTGTTCAGAGAGAAGTGTTGAAGTCTCCAACAATAATTGTTGATTTGTTTATTTCTCCTGTCAGTTCTGTTAGTTTTTGTTTCATGTATTTTGCGGTGGTTTGCTTTGGTGCATATTCATTTAAGACTGCTATGTCTTCTTGGTAGATTGTCTCTTTTATCATTCTATATAATATGCTTTTCTGTGTCTGGTCATTTGTTTTGAAATTTTCTTTATCTGATATTAATGTAGCCAGCCTGCTTTCTTCTGTTTAAAACATGATTGAAATGATATATCATCTTCTATCCTTTTGGGAGCAACTTGCCTATCATTATATTTGGAGTGAATTTTTTACAAACAGCGGATAGTTGGGTTATGTTTTTTTAATCCATTTTGCTAATCTCTGTCTTTTAATAGATATATTTAGATCATTTATAGTTAATGGAGTTATTGATATATTAGGTATTGACATTTTATCAGTTTATCAGAATCCCTACCTCCTTTTAAGTTCCTTTCCCTCCCTCATTTAAAACATAATTACCTTAAATATTTCCTCTTCACATATAGAACCACATCAGACAGTGTTAAAATTTTTCTTCAACCATCAGACATAATTTGGAGACCTCAAGAGGAGGAGGAAAGTCTATTGTATTGACTGATATTTTTGCTTTCCACATTTTTTTTCCCTCCTGATGATTCAAATTTCCTTATTTTATTGTTTCCTTTCTGTTTAGAGAATTTCCTTTTTGCTGTTCTTTTAGGGTAGGTCTGCTGATGACAGACTCTCTTAGTTTTCCTTCACCTGAGAATATTTTGATTTCTCCTTCATTCCTGAAAAATTCTGAGTTATTTCTTTTCTTTCAGCACTTAAGAAATGTTGGCGCACTTCCTTCTGTCCTCCATGGTTTGTGATGAGAAATTCACTGTGATTTGAATTGTTTTTCCCCATAGGTAAGGTGTCATCTTTCTCTCAGGGTTTTCAAACTGTTTTCTTTGTCCTTAGTTTCCAAAATTTTGACTGTGATGTATCTTGGTGTGGATATTTTTTGAGTTTGTCCTATTTTGGGTTCACTCAGATGTTTGATTCTGTAGGTTTATATCTTTTGTCAGATTTGGGAAGTTTTCAGTCAATATTTCTTCAAGTACTTTTTTAGCCTTGCCCTCTGTCTCCTCTCCTTCCAGGACTCTGATGATACAAATGTTAGATCTTTACTAATAGTCTTACAAGTTTCAGAGACTCTGTTCATGTGTTTTTCAGTCTCTTCTCTCTGTTGTTCAGATTGGATAATTTTCTGTTGTTCTGTCTTCCAGTTCACTGATTCTTTGCTCTGCCCCTCCATTCTTCTGTTGAGCCCATCCATTGAATTTTTTTAAAAATTATGATTCTCTTCTTTTTTTTTAATACTTTTTTTGGTAAGGAAGATTGGCCCTGAGCTAACATCTGTTGCCAATCTTCCTCTTTTTTTTTTTTTCTCCCCAAAGCCCCAGTACATAGCTGTATATCCTAGTTGTAAGTCATTCTAGTTCTCTGTGGGATGCTGCCACAGCATGGCCTGACGAGCTGCAAGTAGGTCCGTGCCCAGGATCCAAACCAGCGAACCCCGGGCTGCTGAAGTGGAGAGTGCAAACTTAACCACTCAGCCGTGAGGCTGGCCTCTCATCCACTGAATTTTTATTTTGGTTATTGTATTTTTCAGTTAAAAAACTTTCATTTGGTTCTTTTTATATCTCCTATTTCTTTACTGAGACTTTGTATTTCTTTGCTGAAACTTTCTGTTGTTTTATGTGATTCATGTTTGTAATGGCTCATTGAAGTATTTTTATGGTTCTTTCTTTAATAGCTTTTTTGGATAATTCTCTGTCGTGTTGGTATTTCATTCAATTTGAAGTCAAAGTTTTTATTGAAACCTAGACATTGTCGGTATTATATGATGACAGTCTGGCTCTTATTTAAGTTTTTTGTTCCACCTGGTTTCCTTTGAACTGCTCTGGCAGGGGAGGAGGGCGTGCTCCCTCTTGACTGCCTGGTGGGGGTAGAATTCTAGCTTCCCTACTCAGCCTGCATTGACATCTGAGTGTGGGAGGGTCCTTATTACTGCTGGTTGGACGTGGGGTGGGAGTTCTGGCTACCCACCAGGCCTCCACTGATACCTCCTTGGCTGGGAGGGGTAAGAAGGCCTTATTACATTCCAGACTGTTCCTTGCCTGATCTCCACTGCACCAGGGCAGGGGGAAAGCGGGACTCCCTGGGCAGTAGTGAAAGTCCTGACTCTCCACTAGGCCTCCTCTGATACCACCCCAGTGGGGACGAGGAGGGATGCCTCATTAATGCCAGGAGGGAGTGGAAGTCCAGGCTCCCCACATGGTCTTTTACTAACGCCTGCCAGTGGAGGTGAAATCCCAGCTCTCTAGTTGGCCCTATCTGATATCACCCCAGTGGAATAGTTGTGTCACCTCTTTGCAGCCTGATAATGGTGGAAGTCTAGGCTCCCCCCTTGACCTTTGCTGGCATGAGTGGGGATGGAGCCATAGTTTCTTCTGGATTGTTTGACTGGAGGAGAGCGTTTAATGTCTAAAAGTCTTCTGTCTTGCTGGGCTGCCCCTTTCTTGGTCTTTTGACTGAGAGAGAAGAGAGAGAACAGGCTTTTTTGTTGTTGCTGTCTCTGCCTATTAGCATTTCCAAATTGGGACATGTGGGGCAAAAGGAAAACCCAAAGAATTCATCACCATCTTGTTCTTGGGTCCTGAGGTCCTTAGTCTGCCTTCTGTCCACTTTTCAGGGTTTGTTTTCTATATGATGTCCAGTGGTTTTTTTGGTGTATGTGGTGGGAGGAATAGAGAAAAAAGTACATCTACTCTGTTTTTGGAGGAAATTCTTTGCCCTCTGTCACTTAGGAAAGACTGACAAACTATTCTTGCTAAAATGCTTGGTCTTCCAGATAGTCACATTTTAAAGGAAAACATTTTTCTCCTTAAAAGAATACCTTTTTATCAATAGGATTTCAGATGTTGGTGGCTAGAGGGCATGTGTTAGGGGCAGCGTGATGGAGGAGTTAAACTTGGAGTCTGAGGGTCTCTTCTGGGTCTTGTGAAAGTCACATCTGGTTCTTGGGGATAAACAACCCTGGGCACGGGGGGGGGGGGGGGGGGTGCGGGGTGGGGATGGGGGGTGGTGAGGGGGGAAGCTGCTTCGTGAAATCTGGCCAGAAAATGTTCCCTCAGAGTCTTTCTGTGACACTTGGTATGTTGCCAAAGGGGAAAGAGAAGGAAACCCCTTGGTTAAGTAAACATATATATTTCACTGCAGGAGGTGAATGGTCTAAGCCAGCATAATTGGTTCCATATGTTCAGCACTGGTAGTCCAGGCATGACTAGTTGCACCTTTTAAACAAGACAGATCAGATGTTTCATGTTATGAAAATAACTGCCATTTATTGCATGTCTGCGCATGTCAAGCAGTGTGCACAGCATCTTATGTGCAGTATTCTGCTCTTGTCTCTGAGAGAAGTGGGTGTTATCTGTCTTACTTTACAGATGAGAGACTGAGTCTCAGATGGACAAGTGGCTTGCACAAGGTCATCTGGCCTCTGAGTGGCTGAGCTGGGGCTACCCCCTTGCCCCTCTGACTCCAGAGTTCTTGTTCTTACCATGCCCCCAAGCTACATGCATTCCAACCTGGGCCTTCTGTGTGGGGATTCCTGGGCTGGACCCTCAGGAGCCCCCCTCCCCCTCTGCCCCAGGTGATTTTGGCCACCAGATCCATTCCCTAGAATAGAGGGTCTGACCCTGACTGCCCATTATAATCATTAGAAGAAATTTTTAAACATTCCAATGCCAAAGCTGCACCCGGGGCCAGTAAACTCGAGCTCTGGGGGAAAGCCGGGCATCAGAGCTTTAAAAACTTCCCTGGAGATTCCAATGTTTTGCTAGGTTTGAGAACATGGTGGAGAGTTGGAAGATGATGGTAAAGAGTCACAGTCCGATTCTGGAACTCTCTTTTCTGGTCGCATGGGTGCCCGCTTACAAAGGACTTGAGGGTTGCGGTCTTTTTGGGAAGCTTCTTTTGCAAAACATTTGTACCAAGAAAAAGTCAAATACCCAAGTCAAAAAGTGGGATGCAGGCTGAAGGGGATCATGAGGGACTCCCTACTTCTGAAGTGTGTGCATGAGGCCAAGGGGAGACACGCGTGGGGCTCTACTCTTTTTCTTTTTTTCTCCTGAGCCCAAAAGAATGTATGGGGACCAGGGGAAGTGGCCGGAGGTCACCCTGATTATCATCATTTTTGCTCAGAGGTCCAAGCCCCTTCACTCCCTCCAGGTGAGGGCTCAGAGGCTGAAGAGCTTGCTCTGTGGGCTGGATCCCTGTTTGCCCCTGCAGACTCATCTTCCCCCTGCTCTCCGCCCAGGAGGCCCGCCTGTGGGAGGGCGACAGTGAACTCCTTGGTACTCTGGCTCCAGCTGGTTTCAGCTAAGTGATATTAAGTTATATTTATTTGACTAAGTATGTCCCGCATATTTTTTATTTATCTGAAATTCGAGTGTAACTGGAGCCTCCTGTTTTTTATCTGGCAACCCTATGCCCGCTGGGGCCCATGTGGAAAATTTGAGCCACTGGCACAACCCGCCAACTCTGTGCAGGCATCTCAGTGGGTTTTCACTGGCTCCCCCGCCTTTCCACTGTCACACCGCAGCTGTGACCCTCCAAGCACAGCAGCCAGATTGTTTACTCCTCTTCCTTTCCAGTAAAGCCCCTGCCAGGGCCGGTTCTCTCGGGGTCAGCTCCCCCGGGTCCGCCTGCGGGACTTTGCTCCACTTGGCGCAATGGGAGGGCCAGGAAATCACTTTCATCCCACGAATGGCCTTTTTTTCCCCCCATTTTTCTCCAAGTGGTGGAGGGCATTTATTCCAGCGAAGTTAATGTTTATTTTACCGCTTACAGTTTGGGAACAATCAGGTCTGGTTATTTCTGGTTGAAGGTTTAAAAAATTTTCTCTCTTTAGTATTATTGCTACTCTTTATCACTCGCATTTTATCCTTATCAATCACGTCTTTATCAATCACGTTTGCTTCAAGTGAAACAATGTTAAATAGAAAGTTTGTATTGTGTTCGGCCTCAGCCAGCAGCCGTAGGGGGCGGAGTCTTACCCTAGGTGACAGAGAAGCCACTCAGGGGCGTGATTCAAACATCGTCTGGAGTGGGGCAGGGGTGGGGGGCACCAATCCCGATACGCCCTTTCTCCTGGGTGGGGACTCAGGGCGCGGCAGCGGAGGGGGACAGGGGCGTGGGCATAAGGGCATAAATAGGAGTCTGGATACAAAAAGCCTTCCTGTAAACCGCAAACCCGCCCCAGAAAGGGGCCTTTCTCCTCCCAACCGCGCTGGCTGCTTGATAGCAAAGCCACGCCGCCGGCATCAAGGCGGGAGAGGAAGCCTTAGCGCCTGAGCAAAGCGCATCCTCCCTGCCAGGTTGGTCCCTGCTCCCCTGGCCTGGCTGCTGCCCCTGCCCCACATCTGCTCCTCGGGTGGGAAGCCAACAACCCATAGGAGTTCGAGGAGAAGTCCTCACTCTATTGTAGTCTCCTCTGGGCCTCTTGATTTTGAGGTTGAACTTGAGAGAGCTCGGCTGATGCCTCTGTCCGTTGTTTTGTTTGAGAAAGAGTGGAAAGAGCAGGGGAAGTGGGTCCCGGTGGCTGGCCCCTCAGAGGATTGCGAGGACCCCTTCCACCACCGCGGCCAAGGCACTCTCCTCCTCATCCCCAGATACCCGGGATTGTAAAACAAGCTGATGGTACGCAACACCCAAGGGCAGGGTTGAACAAAACAGGGCTCGCCAGCCTGCTCTCCAGCCCCCTTCCACACCCTGGGGGGCCTCCCGCTATCCTGGGACTTGAAATTTCTGCAGCTGCTGCTTCCTGTATCTCATTGGGCTGTGATCCTGAGGCTTCAATGAACTTTAAAGGAGCTCATGCTGGGAAAGGATTGTAGAGGCCAGCCATAGAGAAGTTCCAGAGAGCCCAGAGCCCGCTGGCCATCACAAGCCAGAAGTGTGTTTTCTCTCTCATTCAAGGCTGGCATTTACGTTGCTCTAGTGGCGCTATGTACTGTCTGAGATGGACCTCCCTGATTGATCTCAGCACTCATTCCCACAAAGCCCAGAAATTCCTCCTTCAGGGGGCCAGCAGGCCCAGGTTCACGTGCAAGACAGCAACAACCTCAGCCAATATCTGTGGAGTACACTGGTGGACCAGTAATTCTGATCATCTCCTCCCACTGAGGTACTCTATCCTTGCAGGAGAGCAGAGAGGTTAAAGAGCTTTCCTGAGGTCCTGTCTTGGGCAGCAGGGGGCTTGGCTCTCTAACTGCAGAGCTGCTGGCCAACCCGTCTGCCGTCAGGCATGCTCAGCAAGCACTCAGCAAATATTCATGGATGTAAGGGTGGGATGCGCTAGCTGATCACACAGAAAATAGCCTCTTTGCTAGCATCCTCCAGCTGGCCAATTTTGAGTCTAAAAGACTAAGGTGCCTAAATGTCTGATCGCTGCGGCTCTGTGTGGTTGGTGGAAGATGTGCTGCTTCAGAGGCATGACAGCTGTCCCACTCCCCCCTACAGCAGTGTCCCTGCCTGGACCACCTCTCACCCTTCAGAACCCTGCCCATATCACACCCATTTATTCCACAGATGCTCACTGCGTATCAGCTCCATGCCATGCATCATGCTGGGTTCAGAGAGTGCCTCCAGCCTTCTAGGAAGCTATAGACAAATTTGTTCAGAAAAACAAGGCAAACCCATGCGGGACAAGGGACAGTATACCTAACCCGTTTGTTTCTTGGGTGAATAAACATTTGCTACCCATGACCCAGGGCGTTGTCCCTGTGCCAGCCACTGGAAGAAGGGGGTGGAGACACAATCCCTGTCTTTAAGAAGCTGGCACTGGAATCTAGTTAAGGGCTGGTGGTGATTGGAAACACATGGCACACGGCAGGGTCACTCCATCAGCAGCTCCAGGACTGGATGAGTGCGGCTCCCTGGAGTTGGCAGATGGAACACCTGGGCAGTTACTCTTGGACCTGAGCAGGAGGCCATTTATTCAAGGTTGCTTAGCTGCATTTACTTGTAAGGTTAAATTCCCACTTTAGCTGCTATCCAGTCCACAGGAAGACACGACCTTAAAAGAAGGTAGGAGGGGCAAGGTGAAGATTTCTTGTAAATTACAGCCAGAGTCAGCCCACTTTTCCGTGTGTGCTGTGTGGAAAGGACCAGATTCTAGTTAAGTCTCCAATTGTGGGTTTTTTAATACATCTCTCACACTGACTAAACATTGTCTCCAAAATGGTGATCATCACACAGGCCCGCCACATGTGCTTTTGTCATCTTGAAGCTGAGTTAACATGAACATGTTAATGAAAATCAAAAGTTTTTAAATCTTTAGTCTGCCCTCATCCTCCTACCGTCACTCCCCACAAAATAATTTTAAAGTATTCCACTTCTGTGAGGAAAAACAAGGAGACTGAAGTTATACAATTGAAGTCATCAAAACAGCGAAAAGTTAGCAGCTTAAATAGTCATTTCTAACTCATCATTGCCGTGACCCTTAAGTCCAAAACCTTGGAATGGTTTTCATTTTGCCTTTTTCACATTATCCATGATCATTCAGAGCCCTCGCATATGGCTGGCGACAACTCTAGAACACCATTTACGCAGACAGCTATGTGAATGGCCACACCCGCTCCCCACAAGTTGTGTAGTGCGTACCTCAGCAACCTCACCAAGTATGTGTGGTCATTACACTGTCAGTACCAACCATGTAAATCAGGAGTTCTCAAGTTGAGACCATGGCAGGTTTTTACTGATTCACAATAAAAAGGGAAAATAATCAAAGTAATAATAGCTAACATTGTTGAGTGCTTACTATGAGCCAGACATCATAATGACTCCTTTATTCCTAATGGCAACCCAACAGGCACCATTATGGTCCTGTTTTCCCTGTGAGGAAACTGAACCCGAAGCAGCCTGAGAGCCTGCAGTCTTCAGGCAGCAGTCAGTATAAAGCTGCCAGCTGACCGCTCCTGAGAACTGTCCTGTGTTCTGAGATTTCATCCTTCCTAAATATTTGGTGTCAGACTGACCTTTCTTTTGTGAAATGATGGCGATACTGAGAATGCTGTTGCCTCAGCCGCTCTTCTGTCTCTGCATCCTTCCGACTGCCTGGCCACTCCCGTAGTTAGGTCTTCAATTTCTTCCTGGCGGGTTTCCTACTTCCTGGCCTTCTTCCTGTTCCTCTTCCTCTCGCTCAGCCAGCTGTCAGTGTCTGGTCAAGTGCAGCTCTGATCTTCTCCTTCCTCTGCTCAGAAACCTTCCAGGAGTTGATATCGAACCTGAAGTGAGTTCTCTCACCCGTTGCACAGCAAGCCAGTCTCTGACAATAGGTGTAGTGAAAGAAAGTAGGAATTTTATTATTGCACAGTGCTGAGCAAGGAAAAAGGGCAGCCAATGCTGAAATCCCAAACTCCTCGAAAAGCTAAAAGGAAGGGTTTTTATTTGGGGTTTTAGGTAGGGGAGGGGGAGCATATAGCCTTGCTGATCAGAGCTTTTCCACCAGCCTGTGTTTGGCCTTGAGACTACTTGCAGAGAGGAGGGAGCCCGTGACCTCGCTGCTCAGAGCTTTCCCACCAGCCTGTAGCTCCTTGGTGGGGAGGAGGAGGAGATAACGAATCCAGGTGGTTGTCGTTGGCTGTGTCTGTCTCCGTGGAGAATAGTGTATTTTGGAGCCGAGAAGCCAGGGAGTAAGCAGGGAATGAGTGCTTTGGTTTTAACCCCAATATATGCTGTGTTTAATGTGGGGAATCTGGTATCAGAGCCAGTATCAGAATTTCTACTGCCTCAGCTGGGATTCAGTTCTCTCCACATTCAGCCTAACTGTCTAGGGGTGTGTGGGGAGGCAATCAGGGAGGCCTCCCTGACACTATCGGGACAGCCTCCCCCCCACCGGCAGTTAGCTGTGTCCCATCTCCCCTTTAACTCCTGGGACCCTCTGCTGCTCCTCTCCTGGGACAGGTGGCTTTCTTTATCCCATTAGACTGTCGCAGCAAATCTTAGACCCAGGAGGTACTGTATAAATATTTGTTGGCAATTAAATGATTCTACCAACTTCTGGCAAATCAAATTGTGGAAATTATCTGTCTTTTAAATCATCCATAGTGATTGCAATGTGGGTTTGGCTGCTCCCCGACTTCTGTGATGTCATCTGAGTGGGTGGCCTTGCCATTAGTTTGTTCAGTTAGCAGCTTGTCTCATAGAAAACTGAGGGCTATACCCCAAACTGTAATCTTGCAGGGTTGGGGTTACAAAACAGGTTTCCATTTTATACCTTCTATCTTTCTATAAATACTTGAATTTTTCACAACAGACTTGTGTTACCTTTATAATTAAAAAGGTTAAATATTTTTAAGTGAGTTAAACAAACCAAAGACAATATTATTTGCTTTTCTCACTCCACTTTTCGCCTTCTGTGAAAAGGACATATATCTAAAGAAAAAAAAAATAGTTATTTGAACAAAAGCCCTGACTCCCGAGGAACTCAGTGATGGGGAAGGACTCCAGAGAAGTTTGCTCATCTGAGGTCCAGGTGAAGTGTAAGTGCTTCGAAGCCTGTAGAAAAAGGGTATTCTGGAGGAGAGTCTGCAGGGGTAAGACAAACAGCCAGACAAACAGCCAGAAAGTGTCCCCAGATCAGAGGAAGACGGGGGAGCTGGATGGGACCCAGGCACTGAGCTTCGCCACCTCCTGCTTGGAGCACAGGCACACACTTGTGCATAGGGTTTGCTTGGCTTGGCAGGGGCCCCTCTCTGTGGAGTCACCCTGACCTCCAGTCCCTGGAGTAAATGATCGCTCCCATGGCGGCATACTCATCTGTGTGGATGACTGGGCTCAAGGCCATCACGCAGCTGACCCACCTCATCCGCCCCCAGGGCATGCAGAGGGCCCCTGCCCTCTCGCACCCACTGAGACCTCAGGCTGAGGACAAGCAGTGAGCCGTCCCTGGTTTCTTAGAGTGGAATCTCTTGTCCTCCAGCCTGGCAGCAGCCGTGAGAGTGGCCCTGGCACAGGACCAAGAGTTGTAGGGAAAGCACTCCCCAACAGGGGCCGTGACTTTAGTTGAGGGAGCTGTGCAGTCCAGGGTGACTTGGCAGGGAGGGACCCAGAGGAATAAATTCCCAGGTCCTCCCTTCTGCCCTCACATCTCCTGCTTGTCCCTCCATTAGCCAAATAAGTACTTAGCTGGATACTTAGACTAAAAATGACTTATTGTTTATCTGAAATGCAAGTTTAACTCAGCATGCTGTGTTCTTATTTGCTAAATCTCGCACGACCCTAAAAAGAGACCACACTACTCCCTGCACACACACACTCAGGGGCCCAGGAGAGTGTGACACCTGAGTGTGGCAGGAGGCACAGCCCTCGAGTGGGGATGGGGCGCCTCTGTGTGCCCCAGTCACTAACCCACAAAATGCCAGGCTTGTGTTTCTCCTGCCTGCCTGTCTCACCCACATGCGGTCAATATGTTTGAATAAATAACAACCAGTATAGAATGTATGGTCCCAAAATGCCATTAAAAAAACTAGAAGTGAGTTTTTATTTTTGTTTTTAATTTTTTTTGTTGAAGATTGGCACCTGAGCTAACAACTGTTGCCAATCTTCTCTTTTTTTTTCCCCTGCTTTTTCTCCCCAAATCCCCCCAGTACATAGTTGTATATTTTAGTTGTGGGTCCTTCTAGTTGTGGCATGTGGGACACCGCCTCAACATGGCCTGATGAGCAGTGCCATGTCTGCACCCAGGATCCAAGCCAGCAAAACCCTGGGCCACCAAAGCGGAGCATGTGAACTTAACTACTCGGCCATGGGGCCGGCCCCTTTAATTTTATTTTATGTTTATTTCTATTTACATATATTTATTATTTTTTTAAATATTTGTTTCTATCTTAGAAGTACTTGTGGGCCAGATGAAATCAAAAATTTCCAGGTCCATTCCAGCAGGCAAGCATCTTGCTGGAAGCCCCAAGTCATTCTAGCTGGTGACATAAGTGCATGTTGATTTTTTTCCCCCATGCCTAGGGATGGGTCCTGTTGAGGCACAAGAATTGTAAACTTGTCTCTTTGTGACGAGTAGCAGCCTTTGCAAGACTGTTGGCCAAATGTGCGACATAGTCGAGGACTGAGCAGACAGTGAGACAAGTGATCTCAGGTGCCATCACCTTCCTGCCATGGTGCTGAGTTGGGTATGAAGGACTTGGAATGAGTCACACTTTTTAAAAATGGGTGAAGGTCGTCAAAAGGTACAAGCTTCCAGCTATAAAATCAATCCTGGACATGTAATGTGCAGCATGGTGACTGTAGTTAATGATACTGTTTGTATATTTGAAAGTTGCTGAGAGAGTACATCTTACAAGTTCTCATCACAGGAAAAGCAAATTTGTAACTGTATGTGGTGATGGATGTTAAGTAGACTTATTGTGGTGATCATTTCGTGATATATAACAAATATCGAATCATTATGTCATATACCTGAGACTAATATGTTATATGTCAATTATATCTCAATAAAAAAGAAAATATTTTTTGATGGGTGAATTATGTATCTTAAGCTTTATTTAGAAGGCGGTAAGTAAACGAATGAATTTGTAAGTGAGAATATATGTCCAGACGTGTGTGTTAAATAAATCCTGCTCGAATTTTCTGAGGACACTGAGGATACCCCATTTCTCTCTCTTTGTGGCCTAATAAGTTGGGTACCTTCTGGGAAAGCTCCGTTATTTAAAAGGCTAAAAATCGAATGTTCTGTTTTCCAGCTGTTGCTGAGGTGAGGGAGGCAACCACGCCCAACGTGCCACTCCCAGGACCTGCCCCGGGAAGCCTGCCAGCGGACCACACACCAGCCTCCTTTCCTCACACCAGTGGGTACCAGCCTGCCTTGATGTTTTCGCCAACCCAGCCCAGAAGACTGCATACAAGAAATGCAGCCCTTCCCAGGGTGACCTCTGCCAGGTCAAAGCTCCTCCCGCCTCTTGCATTTAATCACACGGTGGGCCACATAATACTTTCCGAACATAAGGACGTCAAGTTTAATTGTTCAATCAGTATACCTAATGTGTACCAGGACACCGACGTTATTTCTTGGTGGAAAGACGGGAAGGAATTGGTTGGGGCACATCATGCAATTACTCAGTTTTATACAGATGATGAAGTTACAACAATAATCGCTTCCTTCAGGTACGTGTGCTCTTTCTTCCTTTCTTTTTTAATGCTGTTATGCTGTTGCTCAAAAGTAAAAGACCTTGTCAATAAAAAACATCCTTTTGTCTTCTGTGTGAGCAACCCCACTGGTCCATTTAGAGTATAGATTAATAGCTGACGGTCTGTATTGTTGACCTCTTTTAAATGGCTCTTGCTCCCTCTGGAATGTTGGTTATCAGATGTTCTGGTTCTGGAGGACCACTTCCCAGCTGACCTACAAGTCATGTCAAGTCCTGCTTGACTCCAGAGCTTTCCCAGTGAGTGGGAACGGTGTTTCTTGCCAGGTATGAGGAGACATCTAAATCACCTGATGGGTGTGGAGCTTTTAAAGCAATGCAACCCTCTCATCCCTTTCACATGCCCGGTCCCCGCTCCCTTCCGCCTCTCCCCAACACCCCTGCTGCGGCTGCAGATCATGGTACTGACGTGCAGATCATGTGCACTGGGGTGGGAAAAAGGTGGAGAGTCTGTAAAGTTTGGGGAAACTAGACAAACTTCAGCCACGTGGGTCGGTATTCCACTTGGTGTTGGCAGGGGCAAGCCACATGAGTTAGGGGAGTGACACAGATAAGCCAAGCCAGGACGTATGTCTGGAATACATTGTTCCCAGGACTGAGTCAGCATATTTCAGAATGCTGGAGACTGGCCAGCTGCTTCTCTTCTCACCACCCTTTCTTATTCGCTACTCCTTCCTCTCAGCCAGGAGGGTTTTTGTGTTTTTTCTTTGTTCGTTTGTTTAAATGTCAGGACCTCCTTGCATGTATAGTTGTAGAGTTAGGTGGACCTGTAGTCATTAGAAGATCAGAATGAGGTCAGAGGCACGCAGAGTTGAGGCGAGGGCCTTTTGTCCGGGATGCCTCCGCCCTGGCGAGGGGCCCTCTTTGATCTGGTCTGTTTTCACTTTCTCTGACCTGATCCGCGGGGCAGTCCCAGACAGTGTCCTGTCTTTTGGTGAATCATTTTATGTTTCCTTTTCAGAAAACCGCCTCAGAGTTACCACAGACCTAACGATTCCAGTTAGAGTTTAGTGTCAACACTTCCATAAGATGTGCCGTTTTTTCCCCATATTATCCCAGGTTATAGGCTTGGTCAGAGTCAAGGCAGAGAACACAATAACCTCCATGTTTTTTATTGATTGACTAAACTCTGGCTGGGTCTCAGACTGCCTTTCTCAGCCAGTGGCTGAGACCATTCAGGAGCTTTGACTATATTTTTCTCTGAATCAACTACAAATTGCAGACATTTTACCATTAAGGGGCACAACTTCTGATGGGAGAAGTAAAATCACCATTTAATAATGAATAAGGAGCAGTTTAAAGGCTTAAAGAAACAGAAACCTAGCCCATTGGTCTCATCAGGCATCATTTAGGAGGGGCACACAGGCCTGCTGGCTCTCTGGGCTGGGGCTGCTAAGCAGGAGTCCTGCCCCTGGCCAGCGGGGAGACTACGGGTGAGCTGCTGCATCTTCTCTGGCCTTCTTGCCGGAGAGATGGGTTTGGACCACATGACTACCAGCTCCGAGTGTGCTCTAAGGGGCCATGAGATGTTCACAGGACTTAAATTGGAGAGTTTTTAAACTTAGATTAGACAGTATCTTGTTTTGAACTTTTGCCCTTAAAGTTCAGAAGGTGACCTGAATGATATTTTGAGAACTTTAGTGAAAAATTTAGACTTATGTATGTATTCAGTTTATTATACATAAACACGTTCTAAAGGAGAAAAATCTTATTTGACCTTCAAACTAATAAGCCTTAAGGCAAATTGAGTGATCAGAATTCTTACAAATGATGGACACTCAGCTGAATTGAGTAGCATTTGGTGCAACATCAAGGACACCATTATAATGCCCTTCGACTTTATTAAAGTCGTATTCAGGTGGTACAGTAGCTATAGAGTGCGTCTGTGAAGTACATTATAGTGACTTAATCAAGATTATAAATATTTGCATAATTTATTGGCAAGAGAGAAGGATGTTGGAGATCTGAAACGTGGTATATTTTATATGAGGACCCTGAGGTCCCTATGCATAGGGGGACTTTCCCAGGGTCACTAGATAGTGAGCTAGTCATCCTTAAACAGGGAACCCGACTTGCACACCTGCCGTGTTCCGTCTTCTCACATCTCCTGTGCCCTAAGGAAATCCACTCTGGTTCCCATGAACAGTGAAAGGTTAAAAACTAGTTCTAGGCTTTCAATGTATGCAGTTTTATGAGGAATTCATTAGCCTGCAGGTTTGTTGGAGTTGCCATCAACAGTACATGTACAGACCATGTTTATTCAAGGGAACCTGCAGATGAAATAATATGAAGGGAAGAGAACACAAAATATGGCTATCTGTATATTGGCAGGGGTTAAAGGAACTATAGAGAGAAACACATGGTATTTTGAGTTGGGTCATGGGACCGTTTTTGTGAAAGATGTTATTAGAACATGTCGAAATTCTGACATGAATTTTGAAAATGATGAGGTCTCCAGACTGAGGACTCCACAGTTAGTCCCTGCACTCATCCTTTAAATATGAAGCACTTGTGAGTTGCTGGAGACTGACGGGGTTATGGAAGCTGTATTTAACTTTCTCAGCTGGATGTTGCTTGCACCTTTCTCTTCCATAACATGCGAACTCTTGCCTCCTGCCTACCCTACACTTAAATTCCCCAATTCCTCCTTCTAAAAACAAGGGTTAGTGAAGCATCTGGTCTTTGATCCTAAAACAGGACCTGTCCTAGTAGAAGGTGTAGTTTGGGAGGCGTGCCTATCTAATGCAGCAGAACCTTCTCTGTTATTCCTTCCGTTGCTTCTGACCCCCTCTTTCCCACAGTGGCCTCATGCTGTCATATTGCTCTCTCTCTTCCAAAGGAAGAAAAGGATGTGATAAAGTAATTTACACCAGAGAAAGCTTTAACATTCGCTAGTAACATCATTTTAGACACAGGAGTAGAGATTTTTTCCAAATTACAACTTAGGCAACGGCCCCCTGGTTTAAAAACAGCCAGCCTCGCTGGGGAAGATGTTTGCAGGCAATTCGTTAATTGTGGGATGAAGAACTAACTGAAGGAACGGCTGGGCATTGAGACGAGGGGAGCAGACCTGGTCCCTGTCTTCCTGTTTGTGCTGGTGAACAGAATGGAGGGGAAGGGAGAGTCAAGGGTCAAGTGCGGAAGTGCTAAGGCAGTGCTCATATGGTTAGGGAGGGTTTCCCTCCAAGTTTGGATTTGGCCTTGAAGTATTGAAGTAGGGGAGAGGATGTGACCTCAGGACCCAGGGAAGGACCCTTGTGCTGCTCAGGAGCAACCACATCTTGCAGTCAAACCTCAGCTTATTGGGGCTGACCTGGTGGTGCAGCGGTTAAGTGTACACGTTCCGCTTTGGCAGCCTGGGGTTCACTGGTTCAGATCCCGGGTGTGGACATGGCACTGCTTGGCAAGCCATGCTGTGGTAGGCTTCTACGTATAAAGTAGAAGAAGATGGGCACAGATGTGAGCTCAGGGCCAGTCTTCCTCAGCAAAAAGAGGAGGATTGGCAGCAGATGTTAGCTCAGGGCTAATCTTCCTCAAAAAGAAAAAAAGAGGTCAAACCTCAGCTTATTGAAACTGGCGGTTAGGATAGGGGTGGAAATGGTAGGAGGAGCTAATGGGCATTTAAGTATGAATCCCACATACTCTGCAAAGGTTACAGGAGATTTGGCATCATGCATGAGAATGTCCCTGAAAGG
The DNA here is from genome assembly GCF_041296265.1 of Equus caballus. Classification (NCBI taxonomy): domain Eukaryota; kingdom Metazoa; phylum Chordata; class Mammalia; order Perissodactyla; family Equidae; genus Equus; species Equus caballus. The sequence continues at coordinate 30,452,561 of NC_091698.1, forward strand.
TATTTGAAACTACTTGGTCTTAGCTCCTGTATGTGTGTGTTTTTTAATTATTTTAATAGTAAAATATGTATTTTGTTAAATACTTGGAAAATACCAAACAAATACAAAGAAGGAAAGCATGGCCCACAACACCATGCTTGGAAAACTTTTCCAAGCATATGTAAATTTAATAGTCTTGAAATAGATTAGTACTTTATTACATAGATGAATAGATGTCTTGTTTCATTCTCTTAACATTATATTATGAATATTTCCCTACATTATTAAAAGTCTTCAAAATATTTTAATGGCTGCTATATGCTACTGTAATTTGCTGTTATAAAACAGAAGCAAATATGGAAGAATGCAAATGAAATTATAATGGGTAAACGTTAAATATTTTCAAAATGCCAAGGTTGGGGGCATATATAAGGGAAGGAGTAACTGATATGATACTTGGAGTCCAGATGCCCTCTTGAGCTGGGTTCATTCTGTGCTAATACACATTTTTTCCCTACTTCACTGGCTATCTGTTGTTGTTGTTAGAGCCAAGAGTTGTCTTTCATTAATAGGTGCAGAAAGCACTCAGTATCTGCTAGTGGGTTGGGATATTCCTAACTGATGGCCTGGGGGTTAATAGTGAAAATCCATGCCACCACCCCAACTTGCCCACCCCATGCCACCCGGCCTAGTCGTGGATGGTATGGGACTCAGGCTGCGTCACTCGAGAACATTTACGGGACCTCCTTTGCGTGACTTAAGTCAGCCGGCTGGGCTTCCCCCTTGGCACTGCAACCAGCATCCCATCTTGTGTGATATCAAGCTTGACTGCTATCAGCTTGAAACTGTAGTGCGTCCGTTTGTCAGGGCCCTGGGACGTTCCTTGGCCAAGACCTTTCCCTGGAGCCTCTAAAAGAGGGAGTAATTTGTGGGATATAATTAGCTCTAAGGTCTGGGGTAGGGCGTAAAGAGCTCTCTAGCTTAGGTGGAAATGCTCTCTCGTCAGGGAGAACATTCCAGGAAGGCACTAGTCATCAAACCAGAAGACTGGGGAGACCAACTCTCAAGCAAAAACAAATGCTGATGCTCCTGTAGGCTGGCGGGCCCTGCAGGTTTAGTTATTGGGGGATTTGTGGCAAAGGGAAAGTATTTGGTGTTTGTTTTCTGTGTAGTCTAGGGTTTCCCAATGCACTTTAAATTCTGGCACAGTTCCCAGTAGCTAAAGCGGGCAGGATTTTACTTTCTCAATAAATTTTCTTTGTAAACATGTTAAGTGGGTAGTTTGGGTCCGCTAAAACCCTGTGCCGTTTGCAGCACACCCCCGCCCCATCCGTGTGAGATGCTCGTGTTAGCGGGGCCCCTGTGGGGCTGTGTGCTAAGCCCCTAGCCCACGGCCTGCCCTCTGTGGGCCTGCGGATGCCTCTTGCCAGTTGTTCTTTATGCTGCTGCCTTTGGTGACCCAGAAGTGGAATTACATATCAAAATCCGCAAAACATGTAGAAAGTTAAGAACATAATTTCTGAAGCCAGACTATCAGCCGGAAAAATTATTAGCCGCAGATCCCTGACGCTCTGACCTGCTTCATATCCAGAAGACTTCCCTTCAGCTCAGAGTTTATCCAAGGTGTCTGTGCTCGGGTTATCCCTGGATCCTCTCAGCACCATTTGAACTGTGACGGGAAAATAGGACACTTATTATTATTAAATATCGTAGTATTTCTTTCCAAAAATTTTTTTCATTTTTAATTTTTTTGAGGTAAAATATATATAACATAAAATTTGCCATTTTAACCCTTTTCGACTGCGCAATTCAGTGGCATTAATACATTCACATTATTGTGCAACCATTGCACCATCCATCCGCAGAACTCTGTCATCTTCTGAAACTGAAACTCTGTCCCCATCAAACACTGACCCCCCAGCCCTCCTTCCCGAGCCTTGGGCAACCGCTGTTCTCCTTTCTTTCTCTGATTCTGACTATTCTAGGCACCTCGTGTAGGTGGAATCATCCAATATTGGTCCTCTTTTGCATTTCTTTTAAGAAGACCCTAGAGCTTTTTTATTACTTATAAGCGATTTCTGAGCAGGCCAGCATAGTGGTGACAGGTCTGAGGGTCGGGAGAGGCTGTGTGTCCCTGCGGGAGGTCCCGGGGCTAACCCAGCCATGGCTGCCCTGTGGTGACCGGCTTTTGCAGCTGCTGGCCCTGTGGCTTTGTCCAGGTGGTTCCTGTCTAGACACCATGGCTGAGTCTGTATGGTTTCTTTGGTCCTCCCTGGTTCAGATGTTTGTATTTGGCCAAAATCTGATAGGATTTTTATACTTTTTTTTTTTTTTAAAGCAGTGCATACATGTAAAATTCTCTCTCCCACTTCAACCCCCAGCTCTTTCCCAGTGGGAAGCTGAGGTTACCCATTTCTTGAGTATCTTTCCAGAGATGATATTCAATCCATGTGAGTTATGTGTGTGTATGTGTGTGTGTGTGTGTGTGTGTGTGTGCAGGCCCCAGTATGGTGTGTTATTACTCACAGTTGTGATTAAATCAATACCCAGGGTTCACATTTTTTTCAGCTACGTAAGTACTGTTTTCAGCTGAATCATGTACTGGCCTGTAATTACATTTTACTTCTTTATAGCTTTTTTATTTTCTTGAATTTACTAGTTTTCTTGCTTGTCAGTTTGCTTAATTTTCTAAGGATCAATCACTCATTCTTCCCTAAACTCTATTGGAAAATATGCACCTCCTCTCAAAATGACAGAGTGGTCAGGACAGGTTTTTTCCTTGGAGAGGCCAGTCCTGGAGCCCTCTCCTGCTGCCGTCCGGGCAGGCGGCCCTCCAGGTCTGGGGTCCAGCGGAGCCATCTTTGCCCTCATTGTGGGTACCCTCACTCCTCCTGATTTCTAGCTCCTGCTTCCTGGAGCCCAGGCCCCCCTCTTCTTGGCCTTCACCCGCTCCCTTTGGCATAGAGCCCACCGTCCCATGGCTTCCTGAGACTTGCATGTCTGAAAATGCCATTTTTTTCCTACCCTCACCTGGAGGTTGTTTGGCCGGATACAGAATTTGAAAGGAAAATAATTTCTGTTGTCATTTTGAAGTCGTTATTCTATTTCCTTTTCACTCCCGGATTTGTTCTTGAGAACTGTGGTGCTGTCCTGAGTCACTCGTTAATGACCTGGAAGCTTTTGGGATCCTCACGTTATCTTGGAGTTGTGACATCCCCAGAGAAGCCCCTTGGTGGGACTTTTCTCTCCCACTGTGCTGCCCACCTAGGAGGCCGTGTGGGAAAGATCCACATCTCCAGTTTGGGGGCCTTTTCTTGAATTATGCCGCCCCTCCCCTTTCGGTGTTCTTTCTGGAACTCCTCTAACTCAGTTGTTGGAACCTAGATTGCAGCTCTGAGCTCAGAGCCTTTCCTGCTGGGCGGGGACAACTACTCCTCTCGTCTCCAGCCCCACCCCACCCCACGCTGCCTTCACATGAGAGCCTTTACTTGGATGTGTAGAAAGCAACAAGTAGAATTATTTGTGAAAAACCTTTCCTGTACTATAGGTACGATGGATCTGGACTTACTAATTAATGTAGTCACATAGTCCTTCTCACCCAACAATTGTTAAACTCTTCCTGACTTGAATGATTAAAGTTAAAGTTTTGATCATTTTTCTTTTGTGTTCTCTTTTCCTTCTCCTGGCCTGAATTTTCCCTGCTGGTTGGCTTAAGGTACTCCTGGACTTGTTTGTGTAGTCTGATTTCTGCAGCCACAAAATGTGCTGCTAAACTGTGATTTGTGCCTGGTGGTCTCTCGGGTTCCCTGGGGCCTCTGCACAGGTGCGCTTTGCATTCTGGGCTGGGTGCAGCCCCCTTGGCTCCCTTTCTGGGGCTGTGCCTGCATCCCTCTCTGGCTTTCACTTTCTCGCTGGTCCCTGTCTTCCTAAGGCATGTGACAAATCTGTTGCAACTGTGGGGTCCCAGGCCCTGAGCCAGAGCCCGGTCTTCAAAGTACAGGTGTCCTCAGCCTGTCAGATCTCATCACCCACTCTGTCGAGCCCCTGGGCCTTGCTTCAAGAAAATGACGCCTCTTCTATGTTGAACTTGTGCAATATGTGGAAAGGACCCCCTCTTCAGTAGCTGTGACCTGGATTTTCCTTAGAACTGCAAAGAAGGTTAGACTGGTCAGCTGTACAGAATATTCGGGAGCTGCTGAAAGCCAGGGTGCACCGTTCAGCCGCTAGTCCTGACCTACGACAGGCAGGGCACCATTCTAGATACATGCTTCTCTCCCCGTTTCTTCAGCTGCTTCCTGTCACCCTGACATTCAGGGAGATTGTCAGGGAAAGGTGAGCTAGCCTCTTGTTTGGAGATATTTGTCCTGTGAGGTCTCTTTCTGTCTTCTCCTAGTGACCTGTAGACATTGTGACATTTGCCTCCTGCCCTAAAGCATGGAGAGATCCGGCCTTTCCTTGACCCCTGTGTCCTCCCCAAGCCCAACATTCATTCCCCAGGTGCATTCCAGAGTTATATCACTCCTACGCAGGAATGAGGGGAGAGGGGGAGTCGGAGTCTTCCAAGTCAGTGGGGCACTGCTCAGATTGGCACATCAGCAAATGCAGGTGACAGTCACACTGCTGAGTCCTGGGCATAATAAGGAGGTGATATTAACCCAAGCAGCGCTGGTCCCCCTAGTTCTGATTGACACCAATCTTGGCATGTATTTTAGTTACTCTGTTTATCATAGGCTAACAGGCATCTGCAAAATGGTATAGCTGGGGGCAAGTTGTATTTAAAATGTTCAGTGTTTGGTCCGAAAACTGTGTGTTCAACCGAAGGGAACTGTGGCTCCTCGAGGGCTGGGAGCTCTCACTGCCGTGTGCTGGCTCTCGATGCTAACTGCAGCGCGCCAACCGCGCCAACCGCTGGCAGCTGCCCTCGGGCCAGGATGTAGCCCCTCTGACCTTGCTAGCTTCCTGGTCTCTTAAACCTTGCATCTCAGACCTTTACAGGTTGAGGGATGGGTTTTATTTTGCTTTGGTATAAATAAGTTGTATCAGGGGAGCCGGCTGCTGGGAAGGAAGGTCACCCCTCCATGTTTTTCTTCTTCTTTTTCCTCTGGTCATGGTCCTCTTCGCTGTGTCTGATGAGCACAGAAAAAATCAGTGCCTTTGGGCCAATAAAGGCATTCTCTGTTGAAGAGCATCTGTGAGCATTGCAAAGTGCAGGTTGCACATTTGTTGCATAACTTTCTGTTTGTAAAGAGGTCGGAAAGGTGAAAAGCAGGATTCACAGCCTCTTACAGCCAAGGCCCTGGGTTTATCTCAGATGTTTTTTAACATGCAGTGTTCAAACTGTAATATAAGAAAAACAAAAGAAAGATGATTTGTAATAAAATAATGTGAATGTGAACTTGTAAATGCTGGGCATGACCACACCGGGAGAGAGAATAAAGTACGCAGGGGAACCTGGCATGGCCCCATGCACGTGGCAGCTGCAGAGGGAACAGGGCTGTCAGTGATTCATTTTCCAAGTGATGACCGAGTCACCGCAAAGTCCCAAACAGGATGAAGGGATCGTGGCCCTCCATTGTTACGGTCCCGGGAAATGAGGTGGATATGAAAACCAGGCAAAATACTTTGTTTGTATGTAAAGTGGAATTGAATTCAAGTCTCAGAAGGTCACTTGGGATATGGAACAGTTGCCTCTGGCCCCTAAAAGCCGTGGTGTCCCCTAGTTATTGTGACTATCCAAAGCAACCCTACAAATTTGCAAAATGCCTTGATGGGGCAGTACCTGGATATTGAGAACCCTGCTGGAGAATCTACCATAGAAGTCAGGACAAGTGACGGCGTATGCCTTAGTCAGGGTTCTTTAGAGAAGCGAAACCAATGGAGTGTGTGTGTGTATAAAGAGAGAGTAAGAGAAATTTATTTTAAGAAATTGGCTAATGTAATTGTGAGTGCTGGCAAATCTGAAATCTTCAGGGTGTCAGCTGGAGACAAGAGTTCATATTGCGGTCTTGGATCCCAAGGCAGTTTGGAGGCAGAATTCCCTCTTCCTTGGAGGACCTCAGCCTTTGCCCATAAGGCCTTCAAATGACTGTATGAGGCGCACCCCTATTATGGAGGGTAATCTGCTTTGCTCAGAGTCTGCTGAATTAAATGTTATTCACATCTGAAAAATACCTTCACAGAAACATCTAGGGTAATGTTTGACCAAATACCTGGGTACCATGACCTAGCCACGTTGATGCATAAGATTAACCGTCACAGCATGTGACAAGGACATTAAAGAACGTTCTGTTCCTATAGTAGAAACTCAAAGGGTAGTCACTGTAAATCTCTTTATGTGTCTTTCTCTGAAGCATATCCAGTGTGCAGCGTTCAGACAATGGGTCGTATATCTGTAAGATGAAAATAAACAATGAAGAGATTGTGTCTGACCCCATCTACGTCGAGGTGCAAGGTAAGTCCAGGGCCTGCACAGTGTCCAGTTGCCCCGGGGCTGTTTGTTTTAGATCCTGTATTATGTGCTTTATGGATAATCCTCTAGAGTTTGGCATGCCCGTTTATAATTCTGTATGCAAACCTTGCAGATCCACGAGCACTGAAATTTGACAAGGCGATCTTCTTTTTAGACTTTAGGTAATAATGAATTGAATTCAATTCTTAAAGTTTGAGCTCTATCCTGGGCACTAGGGCTGAGATACAAAAAGGATTATGAACTTCCTTCTCTTCAGGTTATTTACGTTTAAAAAAAGCTGAAATCTTTCATTTTAGGAAGCAAAATGCATTCTATGATCCAGGTTTCAGTGCTGGCACCAGATACCACTCACCTGGGCAAGTGGCTACTTGCTTATTGGTCAGCATCTTTTCCCGTCTTGCGTGTGTGAAATCAGGGAGGGTGAGTGGTTTTCCTGAGTGAGTCGAGGCTCGGGCTGGGACTCCTTTTAGGCCCTGGGATTTGTCGGGCGCGTGGTTCAGTGCAGTTCCATGACGTGATGTGAGATGGGCTTGGTGGGGGCTGAGAAGGGAGACATCAGTCAAGGGGAAGGCAGGCTTTGCCCTCGAGGAATTTGAACGCTAGGGGGGAGTGTGAGCTGATGCCCAGGTGAGCCAGGCCAGGTGAGCCCAGGTCCTGGGTCTCAGGGTTGGCATGCCTGGTTCTGCAGTGGCAGGGTCTGTGAAGAACGGCTTCAAGGAGGAAGCCCCTTTATTACCACCCCACGTGGTTGCTCCCCACCAGCCTGGGGCTGCCCTCCAGGCCTCCTGCGTTTCTGAGGTGCCCCTATCAGCAGAGCCATCAGACCCACTTCTTTTCTGCTTTCTCCTGACCCTCTCATCTGGGTCTTTAGACCAGGTCGTTAGCTTTTTAGGGACGTTCAACCAGAAGCATCTCCCACTAAAAGGCTCCTCTGTGACCCATTCTTTTGCAAACCTGAACCTGATCCCCCCAAATACTACAGGACGGTGCATGGTTCCTCCCTCGGAGGAATCTCTTTCAGAGCTTTGTTCTAGGCCCATCCCAAGCTGGACAGCCAGCGCCTCAGGGTTGTGTCAGCATCAGCCAGAAGGGGCATGGTGGTCCCTACATTTGCTGCTAATCTGGGAAAAATATTTAAAGGACATTTTACTTGTCAGAATCCAAAAAAAATGCCCAGAGGAACACATTAGGTCCAAATGGAGTTTTCGAACTTTGGTATAGGAAAAAAAAAGTGTCCCATTTTACCTGTCCCACATCATTCCTGCTGGGACCAGATCTGTGAGTTCCTAATCCCAAAAGAACACAATTTAAAAGCCTGAGGACAGTTAGCTTAAATTTTTGGCACATGCCCCAAATAAGTACCAACTGGCTTTCTCTGAGATGCTCCTAAAGTCCCCTTCCTTATGACCCTGATTCTGGAATTCCAGTAGGAGATCTTAGGATTGTTACTGTGGCTACACTGTTTCCATGAGAATGTGCTTTAAAAAGCGTTCAGCCCTGTACGAGTGTACAGATTTGAACATTTGTGATCACTCATCTGAAACTCACACACAATAGATTGTCCTCCAAAACGCGCAGACCTATTACATGGCTTGGTTTTTACTCTGTGTTTATTTTGGTAAGGAATACTGAAAACCTGCCAACCTGCCCCAGGAGTGTGAGCCACTCCTGATTTCAGAATTGCCAGGCCTCCCTTCTGGTAGAACCAGTTCTGAATCACCATTACAACCCCTACGGGAAAGTATCCTAGAAAGCCGGCTAGAGCTAGACACGTAGGAATGAGCCTCTGTCCCTTCTTACCCAAATTTCGGGAGATGGAGGCTGGCCGTTTCAGACCTGGGGTGGTAGGGAAAGAAATGTGTTGCCAAGTTCCAGTGCAATTTCTGTTCCCCGTGCTCTGCCTTTCCTTGTGGATCTGAAACATTCTTTCACTTAACTCTCTTTCTGCAGGACTTCCTCACTTTACCAGGCAGCCTGAGAGCATGAATGTCACCAGAAACACAGCCTTCAACCTCACCTGTCAGGCCGTGGGCCCGCCTGAGCCTGTCACCATATTCTGGATTCAGAACAGCAGCCGTGTTAACGAAGGGCCTGAAAAATCCCCCTCCGTTCTGACTGTTCCTGGTAAGTCCGAGCTGTGTGGTTCATTGGTCATGTTCTCTCTAAGAGGGGAAGGGATCAAAATTTGGTGACCACTGCTGTGTACCAGCAACGAGCAGTGGAGGAGGATGAAAACACAGCTGTGGCAGCTGAGGTTAGGGGCCGGGTGGCTGGGAAGGCAGGTAGGAATCTGAGGGGTGAACGTTCACAGGCCAGGGCTGGGAAGTGGGTGAGTGCCCTGAAGGTGTCTGTGGTTAGGCTGAAGTGGCCAGAATCCCCGAGCCCAGGCAGTGGGAGGCCCGCTCACATCTCCCGTTGCAGCTGTGGCCTTGCTGGCCTGGCAGGTCCTGCACTTCAGGGACCACTGATGTGAAGGCCTCCGTGAGATTTGACAGCAAGGAAAATGCATTGGTCACGGGGCTGTTGTGGGAAGATTGAGTCATTGTGGGATTGTGGCTGCATTGACAGTCAGCGTTCATCTTGGTTTCCATCTGAACGGGAGTGTCCAGCTTCATTCCCATCACTGCTGAGTGCTCTTAGAGTCAATGCCATGGATGTTGCCCGTGCTGCTAAAACCAACGGGCTCTTCTTTGGCGCCTCTCATTGCATCTTTCAGCAATATCTGCCCTAATCCTTCCTTTCTTCGTGCATTCAGCAAATGTTCTGTGAGGGACTGCTCTGTGCCAGAGGCCGTTCCAGGCACTGAGATCACAGTGATGAACTTCTGGAGACACTGTCTTCCTGGCTTTCTTCCCACCTCGCTGCTCCTCCTCTGCCCCTGCGGGAGTTCTGAATTTGGGGCGTCCTAGCGCTCAGTCCTGGGCCCACTTCTGTTCCCTCTGAGACACTCCTTCCTGGGAGAGTTCCTCTCAGCCCCTGGCTTCAGTACCATCTGTGCGATGATGACCTCGAACTTTGTGTCTCCACCAGACCTCTCTCCTGAGCTTCAGGCTCCTGTATCCAGCTGCCTTCTTGGCATTGCCACTTACTGGGTATGTAGGCGTCTTAAAATGAAATTCTTGATTTTCCCCCCAGACTTGTTCTGCCCCAGAATTCCCCATCTTAGTAAATGATGTCACCATTTGCCCATCCTTCCTCCTTCTCCTTTTCCACATTGAATGTGTCAGCAGTTCTGTCAGTTCTGCTTCTTCAGTGTATCTGGAGTCTGTCTTTTCTCCGTCTCTGCTGCACTGCCCTGGTCCGTGTTGCTGCCAGCTCTTGCCAACACTGCTGCTGTAGCTTCCTAACTGATCCCTTTGCCTCCAGCCTTGTCCCCACTCTAATCCACCCACCTCAGTGGCAGATCACACATCATCCACCTGCTGGAAACCCTTCTGTGACTTCCCATTGTCTTAGACTGTCATTCAGAGTCCTTCTTGTCCCTGCCCCTAGGCCCTGTATGCTCTGGTCCCTGCCCAGTTCTCTCGCTGAACCCCAGCCCACTCTCTCCTCCCTGCTTATTAAGCACAGTCACACTGATTATCTTTCTTTTCTTCAGACACGTTGCCCTCCTTCCTGCCTCAGGACCTTTGCACTCTCTCTTCTGTCTGCCTATAATGTTCTTCCATCTGCCCTTCGTCCCATGACACAACTCAAATATCACTTTTTCAAAGAGGCCTTCCCTGGTCACTCTTAACGATTTTAGTTAAGATACCCCAGTATTGACTCCCCTTTATTGACTCACAATCACATATTCTTGTGGACTTCCTTCATTGCACTCATCGCAGTCTGTAAGTACCCTGTTTATTTTTCCAGTCTCCTCGTCTGTCTTTCTAGAGAACATATCCTCAGAAGGACAAGGACTTTGTCTCCCCTGAGGCAGTGCCTGACTCATGGTAATACTCACTGAATACTTAGGGCAAGATTGGGTCAGCAAGTGACTGCTAGCCCCTGGGTCTTGTCTCTGAATCACTTTTCTAACGCCTGACTCCATGAGGAACATTACGGTTTTCTCTGCCTCTATCTGAGTTTTCTTTGAGTTTCTCCAAGGAGTTGATAAGCAAGTGACTTCTTTGCTCAAAATCAATTTTAAAAATACATTCACCCTTTCTAGCATGGTTGCTAGGAAGTCCCGTAAAGAAAGATTTTTTTCGTGGAGGTAAAATCGACATACAGTTAGATGCATAGAACTTAAGTGCACAACTCAGTGAGTTTTGATAAATGTAGACACCCATGGAACCACCTCTTCAGTCAAGATATAGAACATTGCCGTCACCTCAGAAGTTCCCTCGTGCTCCCTTCTGGTCAGTGCCCACCTCCCCCAGGGAACCTTGTTCTGACGTCCATCATCATAAATTAGTTTTGCCAGTTCTTGAACTTTAAATAAATGGAATCATAAGTATGTATTCTTTTGTGTCAGGCTTCTTTCCCTCCACGCGGTGTTTTTGGGATTCATCCACACTATGGTATCAGCAGTGTAATTTTTATTGTTGATAGTACTCTGTGGTATGCATCGCTGTATTTTGTTTATCTGTTTGGTGAACATTTGGGTTGTTTCTGGCTATTGGCTATCAGAAATAAAGGAGCTCTGAATATTTGTGTGTAAGTCTTTCGGAGGACATATGTTTTTACTTTGTCTTGAATAAATAGCTGGGAGGGAACTGCTGGGTTGTGTTACAGATGTATGTTTAACTTCTAAAGACACCACCGAACTGTTTGCCAAAGATGTTGCCTCGAGTTACATTCCCAGTGGCAGTGGGCGAGAGTTCCAGTTGTTCTGTCCACAACCTTGCCAACATTTGATATGGTTAATGGTTTTTACAAATTTAGACGTTCTAGTGAAATGGTAAATTATTGTGGTTTTAATTTGCATTTCGTTTCCCTGTCTAATTTTAGATTAGATTTAGAAAGGATTTGTTTTAGCATCTTTTCTTGTGCTTCTTGACTAATCATATATCCTTTTTGGTGAAGTGTCACTTCAGGCCTTTTGCCTGTTTCCACATAAATCTTAGAATCAGCTTGACAGTTTTTACAGAAAAGTCTGCTATGATTTTATTTGCAATTGTATTGAATTTATACATCAGTTTAGGGGGAGTTGACATCTTAATAATATCAAGACTTCCAATCCATGAACACACTCTCTTCGTTTATTTAGGTCATCTTTAATTTCTCTCAGCAATTTTTTATAGTTTTTGATGTAGAGGTCGTACCTGTCATTTGTTAAATTTGTTTTTAAATATTTTATGTTTTTGATGCTGGTAAGTAGCATCTTTTGTTTCATTTTCCGATTGTTTACTATTAGTATATAGAAAATACATGGACTTTTGTATGTTGATGTTACATCCTACAACCTTGCTAAATAAATTTACTTATTAATTCTAAGAGGTTTTTTTTGTAGATTCCTTGGGTTTTCTATCTAGACAATAATGTCACGTGCAAATAAAGATAGTTTTACTTCTGCCTTTCCAACCTTGTCCTTTTATCTCTGTTAGTTTCCTTATTTCACCGGCCAGCACCTTGAGCGCAATGCTGAATAAAAGTGGGAAGCATGGACATCTCTGTTCCCGATCATCAAGTATGATGTTTGTTAACTGTGGGATTTTTGTAGGTGCCCTTGGTTAGATTGAAGAAGTTTCCTCTTAGTCCCAGTTAGCTGAAAAGTTTATTTTTTATCATTATGGGTGTCAAATTTTGTTGAATTTCTTCTCTGCATCTCCTGAGATAATCATATGGTTTTTCTCCATTATTCTTTTAATATGTTAAATTACATTGATTTGATTGTCAAATGTTAAACCAATGTTGCGTTATTGGGAAAAACTCTACTTGGTCATGATGTAGTATAGTGGATTCAATTTGCTAATATTTAGTTAAAGATTTTTGTATTTATATTTATTCTGTTTCACCCCAAAATTGGGTAACCCCAACTGCATGTACTGCAATTCAATTCTGATACAAACTGTGGGGAGTTCGTGCAGATCCCGTAGGTTAAGGACAAAGCCTGCCACAAGACGGCACTCACTTCGGGTGCCAGCTACAAGTCTTGGGGGGTCCTCAGGCCGCCTGCACTTCTTACTGACTGGCTATAAATTTGGAGGTTCGCATGACCCCCTCCAGTTTGATAATTTGCTAAAACAACTTGCAGACCTCAGGAAAGTGCTATACTTAGGATTATAGTTTTGTTACAAAGGATACACATAGGGTGAGGGCTGGGAGGATCCCGGATGCAGAGCTTCCATGGCCTCTCGTGGAATTAGGGTGGCACATCACTTAGGGTGGCACCCTCCTGGCACATCAAAGTATTCACTGAACAGGAAACTGCTGAGCTTTGGGGTCCAGAGGTTTTATTGGAGTTTCATTACATAGATACAATTGATTAATCATTGGCCACGTGATTGAACACAACCTCTAGACCTCCTGCCCGTCCCTACAGGTTGGGAGGATGGGCTAGTATCATGAGTCTCAAAGCCCCAACCGTCTCATCACGTGGTTGGTCATTCTGGTGACCAGTCCCCGTCTTGAAGTTATCTAGGGGCCCATGAGTCACCTTGTTAGCATAATACATCCACTTGAATCCCTCAGGAAACTGCAAGGGACAAAAGCCAAATTCTTTATTATACAACAATGTTCATGTGGGAAATTGATTTGTAATTTTATTATCTCAGTTTTTGGTAACAGGCTATTGTTGATCTCATAAAACTACTTGGAAAGTGTTCCCACCTCCTCTGTTTTCTGCCAAGAGTTTAGTCATTTTGGTGTTATTTTGAAAAGACATGCATAAAATTCAGTGGAGGCTGTAACCTCTTGTGTTTTGGACACTTCATTTCTGCTAATGCAGTTTGCATTACCTTTTTGATGAAGGTTAATGTATTGGTTAATGCTGAGTTTGAAGTTAACTGAAATTCCCGGGTCTTTTTTTCTCATTAATTGCTGCAGAGTCAAAGCTGTCCTCCTCCTTGTATGTATATTGAATTGTTTTTGAAATCTCAGCCTAGCGTTTGACATTTATGCTTAACAAAATTTTATCCATTGTCCCAGCCTACCGAGGCCATTTTGAACCTTGATTCTCTCATTGGATTAGCAAATCATCTTCCTGCTTTGCACCGGCTGCCTTTTTTGTCTCTTCCAAGCCATTAATAGAAATGTGGATTCTAATCTAACTGAGGGCAGAGCCCAGTGGCCTATTCGTAAAGGCATCCTGTGAGTTGACATCCATTCATTAAGTCAACTCTCTTGGCTACCTTTCAGGCAGTTGTAAATCTGCTTAATGTTATTTTTTCCACCATTTATTTATCCATCTTGTCTTCTGAGATGTTCCTTGATACATTGGGCTAATAATTGTCACAGAAAGTCAGGAAATCACTTTGGAGTTTGCTTTGAAATCAGACTTGACTTCTTGTTGGTGAGCTGACCTCCTAGGTATGACCATTTTCCATATTCTTATAGGCACCAATTTTATAACCCCCCTCTTAAATTTTGCTGTGGGTTTCTATGTCTCAATAACTCTGTACTTACAAGAATCAATGTCATTTTCTTTATGAAAATAGGGACAAAACCTCTCCATCTCTGTTTATCTAGAACTTTTCCTCTTCTGTATATTTTCTCAGAAATTAGAAATGTGTTTCTGTGATAAGATCTGCAAATTCTTATAATACTCAAGGCTATATATAATTTATCTCAGCTTAGAGGTCTGACTTATTTCTAAATGGTAATATACCCTTAGAACTGTATTTTGGGTTTCAAGTTCTTTACAATTTTCATTTTACTTTCTTTGACTTGAAGATTTTTTCCATTGGTAGAAAGGATAGAAATAAAATAGAAATTGAGCCGTTTAAAGTGCGTTTTAAAATAACCTTTATTGTGATGGTGGTTATCTGAAGCTACACATGGGGTAAACTTACATAGAGCTGTACACACACACACACACGAGTCTATATCTAATTGGTGAAATCTGAATAAGCTCTGTGGATGGTACCAGTGTCAATTTCCTGGTTTTGACAGTGTATTAGAGTTATTTAAGATGTTAACAGGGGCCAGCCTGGTGGCGCAGCGGTTAAGTTTGCAAGTTCTGCTTTGGCGGCCCGGGGTTCACCAGTTCGAATCCCAGGTCTGGACATGGCACTGTTTGGCAAGCCATGCTGTGGTGGCATCCCACATATAAAGTAGAGGAAGATGGGCATGGATGTTAGCTCAGGGCCAATCTTCCTCAAAGAAAAAACAAAGATGTTAACAGTGGGGCGGTAGGGTGAAGGATACAGGGAACTTCCCTGTATATTTCTTTACATCTTTCTGTGAATCTATAATTATTTCAAAATAGTTTTTTTCGAACTCTATTTTACATAATTATGAAATGATTTTATGTTAAAAATGTAGAAAATTCACTCAAGTATGTTTAGATCTTACTACACATTTACAATTACAATGAAAATACCGATTGATTCCTTCCAAACTTTTTCTCTAAGTATATGTTTGTGTGCATATATATGTATATAAGTGATTTTCCTTCAATTAGCATGAGAGTACAGGTGCAGATTGCTTTCATGTTGTAAAACATTCACATCATAGTGACATACCAAAGCGAAAAGTGAAGGTCTCCCTCTGATGTCCACACTTTCACCCCCCTGTACAGAGGAGACCAGTGTCCACCATTGGTTCACTTCCTCCCGGGCCCTTTCTAGTCCTTGAAATACACTCATATATGTGCAAATACACATCCATCGCCAAGACATGTAGATCTTTCCACGTAGGTACTCATGGGCCCATCTCATTGTGACAATTGCTTCATTGTGTGGGTGGACCATAATTTATTTAACCACTCCCTTGTTGATGAACATTTAGGTTGTTTTAACTTTTTTTTCTGTTACTTATTGCAGACATCTTTGTTCCCATATGTATTTCTTCTCTGAAAACCTTGCTGGACACCACATCCCTGTCTGTGCACCCACATTGTCTCTTCTGTAACTCTGGTGCCCCCCTAGCACATAGAAGCACAACCATCTGCTTGTCTGCCCCCCCCCCGGGTTATTAATATGTGATTATTACATATTAATTACTAATTAGTTTAATCCCCACCACCCAGCACAGTGCCTGCCACATCAGAACCGTGTGAATGAATGAATGAGCTACTGAACAAATGAATGAGTTACAAACATCCTCTGAGTCTTAGATCCCTTCACTGGGACAAAGGGACATAGTGATAGTGAAGTAACTTGTATTTGTATCATTATTTTTGCATTTAAACTCTTTCTCATCTCTTTTCTAACCAGTTCTGTGAAATTAGTAGAACAGGATTTTTAAATATCCATTTGCGGACCCCAAGGACTTCAATAAGTCCAGGGAGAAAGAGCCCGGAGTGCAGGCTTGTGCTGGACTTGTCAAGTCCTATCAAGTCAGCTATATGCAGACTGTTCCCAAGCAGCTGAATTTTGTAACATTGTAAAAGAACTACATAAAAAGTTATTCTTATTTACATCTTTTTTTTTTTTTTTTTTTGAGGAAGATTAGCCCTGAGCCAGCATCTGCTGCCAAATCCTTCTCTTTTTGCTGAGGAGGACTGGCCCTGAGCTCACATCCGTGCCCATCTTCCTTCTTGCCAAGCAGTGCCAGGTCCACACCTGGGATCCAAACCGGCAAACCCCAGGTCGCTGAAGTGGAACGTGCACACTTAACCGCTGCACCACTGGGCCGGCTGCTACATGTGTTTTGAATTCTGAGAACGCTTTAGTGTGATATCTGAGCCCCTCCCAGGGGTTCATGTTTGGCGAACTAGGTGAGGAGGCTGTTGTGACGAGAGATGCCTTAAAGGGGCTTTGGCCCAAGCTACGCCTCACTTGCTGATGTAAGGCCGTGAGTGTCTGCAGGGAGATGCCGCTCTGTCTTGAAATTAACCTGAAGTAAACTTTTCTGATCCCTTCTATGGATAGAATGTTAATAAGCAGGGAAGTGGTTTCAAGAGCCCTGATTGTTAACGACTGCTTTGAGCAAGCACGTTTATGAGCGGGAAGGTCATATACTTTTTCCCTCTTGATATCAGATTTTTTTTTCCCTCTGTGATGTAAGAGCTGTCTTTAACAGACATGAGCAAAGAAGTACTTTGTCTAAAGGGCGTTACTGAGTCAACAAAGCCAGTCTCAAAGGTTACAAGCTATGTGATTCCATTTATATAACTTTCTCCAAATGACAGCCTTATAGTGATGGCGAACACATCAGCTCTTGCCAGGGGTTATGATGGGGGTAGGATGTTCCTGAAAGGGGTAGCATGAGGGAGCTTCTCTTTGGTGATAGAACAGTTCTGTATCTGTACACAAATCTATACCTGTAATAAAATTTCTTCGAACTATACACTCCCCGCCTAAAAAAACCCAGAACACAAATTGGTGAAATTTGAATAAGGTCTGTTTTTTAGTTAATGGTATCACACCAAGTCACTTTCCTGGTTTGGATCATTGTGCTATGATTACATCAGATCTCATCGTTAGGAGAAGCTGGGTGAAGAGTACACAGGAACTCCGTACTACTTCTGCAATTTCTTGTGAATCAAAAATTATTTCAAAACAAAGTTCTTTTTTTTTTTTTTTAAAGAAGCTTTGTCATGGGAAAAACCAAATCCCAAAATAAAGAGCAGAACTGCAAAAAAGCTTTTGTTGCGGGTGTTTCGTGGCGGAATGCATTAGAGGTTAGTGGTTAGGATCCCAGCTTTAACACGTGGACTGATACCACTTCGCCATTCTGTGTCCCTGGGCAAGTGACTGCCCTTCTTTATAGAAAATAAGGATGATAACAGTATCCACTTATGGAACATTTATGAGCATTCAGTGAAATAACGAGTGGAAAGCCCTTGGTACAGGGGCAACCTGCAGGAATGGCAAATGCTATTTGTTAGAAGTTTTTGTGTTGTTTTTATATGCGATGGTTACTAACTCAGTATCAATTTTGAGCTTCCTTTCTATTAAGAGTGATGGACTTATGATGGTCTTTCTGGCTTTTATTTTTTAAAAATGCTTATATTTAAATCTACAGTTAGGCAACAGCTAAGCGAGCTTCTGTTTTAGTTAGTTGGATATAATTATTAATATTCATTGTAATAACATCAGTAAAAATAAGTAGAATTTATATGTCAGTTCGTAATTCTCACAATACTTTCTGTAAAGATTGACTTTGAACCTGATAGCAAGCTGTGATAAAGTTGGGCATTTTTAATACTCATTTTACAGATCAGGAAAAAGTCTGGAGCAATTAAGGGACCTACTTGCTTAAGGTCTAATCTTTATATGGTAACTGTAATGATCCTGATAAAACATGTTAGATCATGTTTCTGATCTGAGCAGATCAGGTTTCTGCTCAGAGCGGTAGGTGTCCCATCCCACTTAGAGAATGAAACAAAGCCCTAGCCTACCTTTTCCCTCTGCCTGGAACCTTCCCCCACTCCCCCCCCCACCCCCCTCCTCTGTATAAACTTGGCCCATGTCCTCACCCCAAGTCTATCCTCAGAAAACGTTTCTCAAGGAGCCACCTCTGACCCGCATGTTTAAAATCACAACCCACTTCCTCACCCACCCTTGACCCTCTGATCCTCTTCTATTTTTCCATAGTACTAATTCCCTTCTGATGGAGCATGCAGCTTAGTTATTTATTAAGGTTCTTACTTCTCACCCCCATCCCTCCATGAGAATGTGAGCTCTGTGAGGGCAAGGATCTTTGTTTTGTTCATGGATGAATACCAAGTGCCTGGGAAAACATTTGACGCAGAGTAAGTACTCAGTAAATATTTGTCGAGTGAATGGATTCAGGGCAGATAGTAAGTTCCAAGTTAATAAGCTACTTCATTTATGCAGCATATTCTTCTATTTGTTGCCTCTTTTCATAGAAAAATGGACACTAGGGGGAAAAAAAAAAGGACAAGATTGCTTAATCCAGAACTCAAAGAATTAGCCTAACTGTGCTCTTTTTTAAAAGTTGCTTCGTCAGTGATTCTGATTGTCCTTCCCTCAAGGGAACATCCTGTCCCCAAATATTCCTTAAAATATCTTTCAGACCTTGTGTCAGAAACTCTCTCTTTTTAAGCCAGCAGAGGACCAGGCGAGAGGGGCATGGACCACCATAATGGAGCTAAGTGATGTGCAATGGAGAGAGGGGGATGGCCGGCTGGAAGAGGAGGCGGCTCAGGGAGACTGGAGGCTCCAGCTGCTGGGGCCGTGGGGAGACAGTGGGTGGCAGGGCGGAGACTGGGCGGGGTGGGAGGGGGTGGATGATCTTCTCCCTGCAAAGCCACAGGGTTTGGGCTATAAAACTTCACGGTCTATTCCAGTCCTGGTGGTTATTGTTCATCCAGAGGGAGAACAAGAAGGTGAGGAGAGCTGTCTTTCCTAGCGCACGCTAGCTGCTGTATTCCACCCAGGCTTATAAGTGAGTCTCTAGTTGGGAAGCTAGTCCCATTAAATAAGAAACGTGTAACTGAATACATTAAGCCAAGAAGACTGTATTTGGCCTTAAGCGCCCATCTAGTTTTGGAGAAAGTTAACTTTGGTTTGAACCAGTTTCCATTTCTCTCTGCTGGCATCTCTGAGGGCTGTGGGCATTAACCACCTCAGACCATGTGGAGAGCTGCTGTCATACGTGGTTTGGCTGCTTCTGGGCACTTGAATTGGTGTGGGTGCCTGGTGCCAGGGAGTTTTCTGCAGATTGTTGTCCTGACTTTGTATACACTTTGAAAAGAAACACAAAGAGGAAAAGTGACTTCCTGCTTAACCTAAAATCTTGTCCCTTGATAAGCAGTTTCACTTTCCGCATTGATAAACCTCGCCCGGACGGAAGGACATTATCTTTCTTTGGGATCATAACTGGGTAACAGACCTCAATGAAATAAACTCATCGTCTCGTTTTGTGGCAGGGCCGCTCCCCATCACAGCTAGTTGGGAATGGAATTTGTAGTTTGTACTCAAGTGTTCCCCAAGAGTTTCGACGAGAGAAATTGAAGTCAAATGACTGGTTTTAACCTGTAAATGTCTGCTTGAATATATAAAAAATATAAGTTGTGTAGCAACTGCCTGTATTTTCTGATTGAGCCAAAGTCGGCTTTTCTAAATATAAGCCAGGTTTTGTTAAGTTCACGGAGCCTGATGAAATGGGCATCTCCTTTGGGAGCTGGTGACCTGGAAGGTTAAAAGTGATACTTCAGCATGAACATTGATGTGTCCCAGGCCTGACTGTGAAATAGTGATCGGCAGAACGGGCCCCAGGTGGTGGCTTAGAGGGATGGGTGTCTTGATCCTCATCCAGTGTGGGCCCTCTTTCCTAAAATCAGTGCCTGACAACGTGCCCGAAGTCCAGATACTGCGCCACTTCTTCTTTTCCACCTCCTGCTTCCCCATCATCTCACCCACACTTTACAAAAGAATAAAGACCTCTGGCTTGTCTGGGGTTACTGTGGGGCCTCGGTTCTCAAATGTCTTGGTCTCAAGATCCCTTTACAGTTTTAAGAATTATTGAGAACCAAAGAGTTTTTTTTTTAATGTAAGTTACATCTGATGATATTTACTGAATTATAAATTAAAACTGAAAATTTTAAAAAACAAGAATACTTAAGCACATGTTCCAGTAGCTAATAGAGCTATGACATCATCACATATCATACAGCCTCTGGAAAATTCCATTATACATTCCTGAGATAATGAGAGTGAAAAGGGAAAATAACATATTATTATTACAAAAATAGTTTTCACCTTAAGACCCCTAAAAGGGCTTCTGGGACACCCAGGCGTCTCTAGACTACACTTTGAGAATATATACTACTATATCGGCTCGAGGTTAGGAAATTTCCAGACCACTACAATTTCCAGACCACACAAATACTAAATTTTGTTCAGCAAAAGAGTCACCTTTCCAACAAATTTTTACATTTAAGAATTATCTATATTATTTTGATCAGTTGTGCCCTAATAATAGTTGTAAGGACAGTCAAGCTAGAAGAAAACTTTCTTCCAATTTCAGTGTAAATGTGTATTTTTCTTTCCAAGAAGCATCATAGGGTGATTAATCAATAACTTTCAAACACACACATGAATGCCATTAGGATAAAATTCTGCAGGGGAAAGAGAAAAGTCATAATGGAAAACTTCTGACTGCTGGGGGAGCATTGTTTCAGAGGATAACACTGGGTCTCCCATCCTAGTAGTGTGTATGTTGCATAGGACCCTTTAAAGGAGTTTTACTTTAAAATATCAGGGTATTCAGGGTACTTGAAATTACATTCTTTGCAGCTGTTTAAATTATGAAACATTTAGGATGCAAACCTCAAAATGTGTGAGAGGCTGCGTATATTTTTCAGAATTCTTTGGGAGGCATAAAAGCAGAAGACATGAAGACCACTAAGGCAGAATATTCACACGTGTGCTTTTATAGATGTGGCTAACGGGTTGGAAATAAATATTCCTCTTGAATGAAATAAATATTTTCTCAACCATCACACCGACTATTAGCAGTTTCATCTCTCACTGGAGAGGAGGTGACCAAATGTGAAAAATGATGAGTCCTACCTGGAATTTTAGTTTCTTGGCGCTTGGAATTGTCCAGAGAATCTAATGAAGCAATCTAGTTTAGGATTTTCCTCCCGTGTGAGGGAAATACTCCTCATCTTGGAAAATTGAAATACCTGAAGTAGCTGTCACATTCAGATATAATGTTATTTTAGAGAAGTAAAAAGTCTCTACAGAATTGTAGGACAGAGATGGACAGGTTCCTTTCCCCCTTGAGGGGTGGGCCGTGTCTAGTCTGCAGAACCAGGACAAACTTCCAGCTGGATGGGAGAGAAAAACCCAACAGTGCTGATTTTTCTGTGCACTTCTAACCCCTGAGGAGAAGCACCGACATAAAAGAGATCAGATTTGCATTTCTTCCTAGAACTTCTCCCAGACCCGGTCCTCTGGCCACCTGGTGCAGCCTCGGCACAGCATTGGGCATGTGGGCATCCAACATGGCTTAGCTTGGCTGATGCCCGCTGGGCTTCCCTTAATGGCTCGTTCCTCTTTCATTTTTCAAATATTTAATTACTCCATTAGTGACAAACTTTGAATTTCAAAATTATCAGATGGAAAATTTCCCATACAAGTAGATGGATAGAAGAAAACAAAATAAGCTTTTCAGGCAAGAAGCAAATGATGGGATATTTTCAAGAATTTTATCTGTCTTCAGTTCATGATTTGAACTCTGTGCCAGACGACACCTTTGTGTGCCAGAGATAGAGAAGTTTCCAGATTCAACTAGATGGTATGTTTAAAAAAATTTAGAATAGTTTTAGATTTATAGAAAAGTTGTGGAGATAGTGCAGAGTATTTCCATAAACCCCACCCCCACCTTCCCCTGTTATTAACATCTTACATTGATGTGGTACATTTGTTACAGTTAATGAACGAATACTGATGCATTATTTTTAACTGAAGTCCATACTTTATTCAGATTTCTTCAGTTTTTACCTTTTATCCTTTTACTGTTCCTGGATTTCATCTAGGATTTAGTTGTCCTGTCTCCTTAGGCTCCTCTTGGTTGTGACAATTTCTCAAACTTTGCTTGTTTTTAATGACCTTGACAGTTGTGAGGAGTTACTAGTCAGGTTTTTCTTAGCATATCCCACAATTTAGTCCTGTCTGATGTTTTTCTCATTTTTCTCATGATTAGATTTGGGTTATGTGTTTTCGGGAAGAAGACCACAGAGGGGAAGTACCATTTGCATCACATCATGTCGAGGGCACATTCTGTCCACAGGACTTATCACTCTTGATGTTGACCTTGATCATCTGGCCGAGGTAGTGTTGGTCATTTTCTCCACTCTAAAGTTTTTCCTTTATTCCCCTTCCATACTGTCCTCTTTGGAAGGAAATCACTGTATGCAGTGCATACTTAAGGAGTTGGGAGTTATGCTCCACCTCCTTGAGGGCAGAGCATCCACATAAATGATTTGGAATTCTTCTGCATGGGAGATTTTTCTATTCTTCCCCATTTATTTAATCATATATTTAGATCAATGTGGACTCATGGATGGATGTTTATTTTATACTTTGGGTTAGTTACAGCCCAATGCTACTTCATTTATTTTCCTGCACAAATTGTTCCAGCTCTGGCCATTGGGAATTCTTTCAGTTGGCTCCTGTGTCTCTGTGCTCACTCTGTGTGTGTGTGTGTGTGTGTGTTGTATGTTTGTCTTATATTTAGCTCCAGGCTCATCCTGTATGTTTCAGTCTGAGAACCAGCCATTTCTCCAAGGAGCTCTGGTTCCTATTATTGGAGAATAGTATTAGAAACCAAGACCTGAGTTAATTCTCTTCCTTTCTATTTAAAATTAACGAATCAATTTTTTTTATTTCTAAGATGGCTTTAAACCTCTGAAATGACAGAATTTTTCTTCATTCAGCACTAGTGTCTTCTCTTCGAGGAATAATAATTCCTTGTGTTAATATAATGATTCCTTATGAATTGACCAATTTTTACTATTAAAAAAGGATTCATTATGACAGGTCATCTGAAATTGTAAACACTGTGACTTTTATCCTGCTGTTTCTGGTACTCATTCTGAAGTGTCCATAGTGTGTGACATAGTATGTGCTGGGGGGCTGAGCAGCAGGGGACTGTCGGGGTGAGCCTCAGAAACCACTTTTCTTGGTATTAGGGCCAGCAGTTGCCATACCTCCTTGCAGAAATTTAAAAATTTAAATGATGCTGCTTTGGTACCTAACGTCTCACCATCAGGGAAACATAAAGGATTTGACTGAAGAATAGCTGCCTTTTAGGCCCACGGTTGCCTTGCTTCTGGTGCCTAGAGTTTAATCCCTTGTTTGTTTTTCAAACACCAGCACACTTTTTAAATTAACTTTGCGTTTACGGCTTGAAGCAATGGACCGAGAAGTAAAAGAACGCTGACAACAGTAGGAGTCTGGCAAATAGCAGCCTGTTTCTCCGTGGCTGCTCTCACCGGGTCTCCTTCCACTCCAGGTCTGACCGAGGCAGCGGTCTTCAGCTGTGAGGCCCACAATGACAAAGGGCTGACCGTGTCCAAGGGCGTGCAGATCAACATCAAAGGTAAGCAGCGGGGCCAGGTCCCCCGTGCGCGCGTGTTCTGGCAGCTGGTGGGGAGACAAGCACCAACTCTGCAGCCAGCTGCCCGGGTTTGGGCCCTTGCTTCCCCACTGACTTCCTCTGTGACCTTGGATAAGCCACTTCACCTCTGTGGCTTCAGTGTTCCCCTCTGTGAAATGGGGATAAATACAGAACCTACCTATTCTTGAGACTTAAATGAGATAATGCAGGTAAAAGCACTGATGGGAGTCCCAACAGTGTCTGGCACTTACTCTTTGATAAGCATTAGCTAGTTTCCTTCTGCTGAGTCTGAGAAGACAATAGGCTGAAATGTGTGCCCTTGATCATCTTAGCTCCTGTTTTCATTTTTCCCTCTTCCACCCTGAACTAGTCCCCATTGCCCCAAAGAGCCCCTGGGGGTGTGGTGGCTTTGGGCTAGAAGGAAAGGGCTCTCTCCTTCCCAGGGCAGCTGGAGTTGAATTCAGCCAGTGTCCACCAGCTGCTCTGAGGGAGGGAGAGTGGAGCGGAGAGCAGCTCAGAGTCACTCTTCTCCTGGGGCCCAATGCTCCTGTCCCTCTTTCTCCTAATCTCCCTCTCCCTCCTGCTCTCTCTGAGCTGGGATATAACATAAGGGGAGACGTGTCTGAAGGTCCCCCAAACTAGTGGAGACCTTCTATTCCAATCACCTGCCTCTTCCTCCTCCTTCTGTGGCGTCAAAGGTGTTTAAACCCGAAACTTGAAAGGAAAACCTAGAAGTAAATACTGTCTCTTTATCCCTTTTCAAATCATCTTCCTTACGCTCTCATAGAAATTCAAGCAAACTTTACGTTTTAGTATTTGTTCTTAATTTAAGAGAAGCAAATATTGAGTTTGTATTCCTTTTGGTCTTATCCCTGGGGAAACAACATCACGAGGAAGAAGCAGAATGTGTTTAATAATGAGTTGAAGGTTGGGTAACATACAGCAGGGGACTTAAAATTACAAAAGGAGTGACACTTTAAAACACTACTGATGTTTAGTTCCAGCAAATCAACTCAGAGGTGGTGAGAGGGCATTTTCTAAAGTCCATTGGAAGAAAAAAGTGAGCACACTGGAACTCAGTACTGGAGGGGAACTGTATCACTTCCTTCCTTCGTGACCAATCCCATTAGAACAGTTTTCGAAAGACACGTTGGGAATTTCAGGAATTCAGGAGTGGGCCTAAATTTATAAAGACATTTTCAGAAACATCTTAAAATATAAAAATCCATAAAATGAGAAGCACTTCTTTAATTATATGCTTCCTCCAGAAGGTCAGCTAAGATTTTTTTTTTTTAACAATGCCTATTTTCAGAGCTTATGTTCTTGGCTTTCATTTATTTAAAAATTTATGTCAAAGCAACCAAGACTCCCTTCTTCTAATCTGTTATTGACTGTAGTCTATGTGGCTATATTTTCATCTGGAAAGGCAGATATTTTAGGGCAGTTCTACAAATAATCTATTTAGGGAAGTGAGTCAAACAAAATGCTGATTCTTTCCCACTCGCCAAGTTGCATGTCTACTAGTAAAACCGAAGCTCCTCAACACGGTGCTCAGTGTGCAATTAATGTGGTCCCAGCCCTCCTTCCCCTTCTCTCCTGTCCATCCTATCATCTACGCCCTTTACTAGAAGAGGGAACCGAGTTTAGAGAGGGCTTTTAACCATGCCTAGGGCCCTACAGCTAGCCAAGTGGTGACCACAGACTCCCCAGGCCCTGTGGCACTCACCTGGTCCACTTGCTGCCTCCCACAACCAGCCTCCAGTGTCCTGCTGAGGGACACAAGCTCTGGGGTCAGGCAGAGTTCAAGTCCCCATTCAAAGGCTTACAGCTCTGTGACCTGTGGCAACTTTTTAACTCCTCTGATCCTCAGTTTCCTCATCCATAAGTGGGAATTGCAAGACTACCTCTCTGATAGGCTTCTAGTAATGATTCAATGAAGTTCATAAAGTGCTGGTGCATCGTAAGCACACAGAAACTTTAGTCGTCGTTTTTGCTGGTAAGTATGATTATTACTATTAAGTAAGAATTAAATTTAGCACAAGAAAATAGGATTCCCGAAACAGTGGATCCTTCTTAGATTCTAATTGAAGTACCTCTCCACTTGCACAAGTGGCCGAGGTCATCGCAAGTTCATTATGGTATCTCCTCCCCTCTCCCCACAGAGCAGATGCAGTTGGCTCTTTTGCTTGAACTGACTCACCTATTTCCTCAGCCTAGGAAGCCGCTCCTGCCCCAACACACACACACACACACACACACACACACACTCACACACGCACACACTCACACTCCCATGGCACTCCTCTCTTCTTGGTACAGGGTACTCCTGGTTACTATGGGTCTCCTCCACTGGACCGTGTGTTCCTCGAAGTCACAGCCTTGGCTCTTCATCCCCGTTTAGAGCACTAGTGCCCAGCAACCTGCCCGCACACAGTAGGGTGGTGAT
Source organism: Equus caballus (assembly GCF_041296265.1). Lineage (NCBI taxonomy): Eukaryota > Metazoa > Chordata > Mammalia > Perissodactyla > Equidae > Equus > Equus caballus. The sequence continues at coordinate 30,478,579 of NC_091698.1, forward strand.
CTCGAGCTCAGGGAAGGAAATGTGTGTCTATCTCCATATCCTCTTCCAGCTGAAAGTGCTCGCTTCATCAGTGGGCAGGAAAGCAGGTCTGCATTCCACTTCTCCCGCCCTGGCGGCACCTTCCTACCCCTGGAAGACCGATCTGTAAGCTAACACCATTACCCTCAGGAATAGGGTGGCTCTTTTCTAAAACTTGTGTTCAGTTTTCTAAATCGTAAGAAACAGAAGCAGGCTTGGTATAACGGGTTTGTTTGGTAGCCGTCGCCTCCCGTGGTTTATAATTGTGTTTGTGTGTCTTTGTTTTTTGCGTAGCTATTCCCTCCCCACCAACGGAAGTCAGCGTCCACAACAGTACCGCACACAGCATGCTGATCTCCTGGGTCCCGGGTTTTGATGGCTACTCCCCGTTCAGGAATTGCAGCATTCAGGTAAACCTCTCAGGTGCAGACGGAAGTAGCTGTTTGGTGTCTGTGGGTTTACCTGACTTTTCTTCTTCCTGAGGATGGGCGCTGAGCATTCAACACCTCCTTTCAGAGTCCCTTGACCTCCCCGCTGCTCAGTGTCTGCCGCGCATGCGCCAAGTTCCAGCGTTCTGCCCCGGGATGCCGCCTTCTTCCTGTATGTGGTCCAGGGCTCAACCAGAGGGAAACATGTTTATAAGACAGAATATCATGAGACCAGGGAGGATTAATTTGAAGGTACGAAAACGTGTCCCTAAATTAGGACTGGCTCGTGACCAAGACTTCAGGAAGCCAGGTACTTCCCAACCTGGATCCTCTGGGCTGGTGGCCATGAAGGACAGACAGGCAAGCACGAGACAGGTCATCTTGGCTGCTCAATGTAGCACCCTGGCCTGTGGCTCTCGGGGAAACCTGGGGATTACCGGCCTTGCAGAGACTTCACTCATTTTTAACCACTACCTAAAATCAGTAGAAAATAGTGCTGTAAGAAATACAGGTTAGCCATCCTAAAATGATACCTTGCCATGGTGTAGCCTCTGCTCTGAGTGTTTATAAAAATGGAAAGCAATAACTCTACCCTTCACTGAGTGCCCACAATGGCCTAGAGACTTTACAGACATTATCTTACTCAAAACCCACGCCAGTGCTGCAGGCTCAGAGTGCACACACAGCCTGTGAGTGACAGAGTCAGCATTCAAGCCTGGGAAGCTCTGATGGCCAAAGCAGTGCTCAGAACCCTCTGGTCCTCCATGTCTCAGGACAGACATGGTGCATGCGAACAGGTAACTGAACACGTATGGATCATCCACTGAAAACGTGGGTGGATTCTGCCTTGGACTTGATCATACAGTGGGGTTGGGAATTGTTCTTAGTTTCATAAACGTCTCGTCTTATTAGTTAAAAACAAGTTAACCTGACACAGGCCAGTCATGCCAACTCAGCTTAGAGAAATGACTTCTGAAGAATTTTGTGTTGACAACCAGGTGTTTTTAGTACCAAATGGAATTGGTTTCTCTGCTCTTGTTGCCTCCCCCTCTTGTCTAACAGCTGTTCCTTCTCTGAAGGGTAAAAACATGTATTATCCCCAAAATAGCCTCCACCCTCACCTTGCCACCCCCAGCCTTGCTTAACTCTTACCCAAGTTTATTTGTAAACCTCCCCAGTGTACTGGAATTAGGGGTTCTTATTGTGTCTACAAAGTCCTCACCAGGGATAACCTCTTTTTTTTTAATGGCTTTTTTTTTAGATGTGTTTCACATACATAACATCCACCCATTTAAAGTGTACAATTCAATGGTTTTTAGTGTATTCACAGAGTTCTGCAACCATCACCACTATCTGATTGTGTCTATATTCATAAGAGATATTGGTCTGTAGTTTTCTTGTGTTAGCTTTTTCTGGTTTTGGTGTCAGGGTGATACTGGCCTTATAGGGTAAGTTGGGAAGTGTTCCTTCCTCGTCTGTTTCTTAGAAAAGTTTGTGAAAGGTTGATGTTAATTCTTCTTTATATATTTGGTAGAAATCACCAGTGAAGGCTTCTGGTCCTGAGCTTTTCTTTGTGGGAAAGTTTCTGAATGGTAGCTCAATATTTTTACTCAGTATAGATCTATTCAGATTTTCTATTTCTTCTTGGGTCAGTTTTGGTAGTGTGTGTGTTTCTAGGAATTTGTCCATTTCCTCAAGGTTATCTAATTTGTTGATATACAATCATTCATAATATTCCATTAAAATCTTTTTCTTCTTTGAGATTAGTAGTAATGACCCCTCTTTCATTCTGGGTTTTAGTAATTTGAGTCTTACCTCTTACCTGATCAGTCTAGCTGAAGATTTGTCAATTTTATAGATTTCTTTTTGAAGAACCAATTTTTGGTTTTGTGAATTTTTTTCTATTGTTTTCGTATTCTCTATTTCATTCATTTCTACCCTAATCTTTAGTTCCTTTCTTCTATTTGGTTTAGCTTAGTTTGCTCTTTTGTTTTTTAGTTTCTTAAGGTGAAAGGTTAAGTTATTGATTTTGAATTTCTTCTTTTTTAATATAAGCATTTATACTGTACATTTTCCTGTAAGCACTGCATTAGTTGCATCCAATAAGTTTTGGTATTTGGGTTTTTTCCCCCATTTGTCTCAAGTTTTTTTGTCATTTCCTTTATTTCTTCTTTTTCCTATTGGTTATTTAGGAATGTGTTGTTTAATTTTCACATAGTTGTGAATTTCTGAAATTTTCTTTCCTTGTTGATTTCTAATGTTATTCCTTTGTGTTTGGAGGATGTAGTTAGTGTGATTTCCATCCTTTTAAATTTGTTAGGGTTTATTTTATGGCCTAGTATAGATTCTACCCTGGAGAATGTTCCAAGTGCATTTGAGGAGAAGGCGTATTTGGCTGTTATTGGGCAGAGTGTTCTATATGCCTGGTAGGTTCTAGTTGGTTTATATCTTGTTCACTTCTTCGTTTTTCTTGTTAATCTGCCTAGTGGTTCGGTCTATTAATGAAGGTGGGGAATTGAGGTCCCCAACTATTATTTTTGAATAATAATTTTGAATAGACAATTTTGAATTGTCTGTTTCTCCCTTCAATTCTATCAGTTTTTGCTTCCTGTATTTCAGCGCTCTGTTGTTAGGAACAACCAGGGCCTGTGTCCCTAAATAGGGACATGGCTGTCCCCATATATGGACATAACTGAAGCATGGACCAGCCCTTTTTAAAACTGCTGCTGAGCTGAATGAAAAGTCCAAGGGAACATGAGGATGGTCACCTTCAGGGCGACTTTGAGGAAGAGTACTGCCCTGCCATGAGAGAGTGGATCTAGGGTAGACATGAGGTGGAGCAGGGTAGTTGGAAGGTCTGAAAACACCAGGTCACCCCGAAGGTGGAAGATGATCACACACAAGCTTTACCTACTTGCTCTCTCTTTGCCTTGGCTTTGGGTGGCCATGGCATGAGTGAAAAATCAGCCTGTGACTGCCAAATTTCGGGCACCTCTTGCCCACCTGGGATCCTTTGGTGCCAGACATGGTTATTCTGGCTTTGCCCCACCAGCCAGCTGAACCTCCCTTCACCCACTCTCCTTTCCATCTCTGCTAGCGTTACCAGATTTAGCAACTAAGAATACAGGACACCCAGTTAAATTACACGAGTAATTTTGTGACATACGTATACATATAATTATTAGTTGTTTATCTGAAATTCAAATATAACTGGGTGTCCTTTTTTTCTTTAGGCAGTCTTAGCAGAGTTAGGACTGGCTCTGTAAGTTATACTTTTATTTTCTGATGATTAACTGTGTATTCTCATTTTTGAAGGAGCCAAGTATCATTTTGTAGCAGGTTCCCAATTCATTACAATTTTAAACTCTGACTTGGTCACAAATGAATGCTTTGGATCAGATTCAGATCCACGCACTAGTGGGACACACCCTCTCACTTCCTTTGGTTCTGATGTTAGTTCTTTCTTCACCCATTTTTAGGCTGCATACTCCATTTCTATTTTTAACTCTCTCACGTACTTCTTGCCGTTTCATGCCCTTTTTTCTCCTAGGACCCACTGACAAGGACTGTTATAGAAACCCCAGCTTTTTTCAGGACCATGCTCTCAATGAGTGTCCCTGTGCCTGGAAATGCTCCACATTTGCTCGGGAAATGGGGTGGGTGGAGAGCCAGAGGTTTCCTTGACCTTAGTTCCAGTGGTTGGTCAGAAGGAAGTAGGTGCATGCTCTAAAGTGAAGAAACAAAAAGTAATTTCTGCCAAGAACCACCACCAACAGAAGCACACAGCTCTTCATTTCTCCTCTGCTGGCTTCTCAGGCCAACTGCTGCCTTCTTGTCAACCAGCAGAGTCTGCACCAGAGGACGGACTCAGCCCGAACACCACCGTCGTGGTGTTCACTAGGGGATTTGGAATTCCAAAATGTTGATTCGTGGCCCCTTGGCCTAAATTTCAAACACATATATCCTGAAATAACAGCATTGCTTATCCACACCCCATAATTGCAAGCCCATTATTATCAGCAATACATTTTGTGGGTTTAAGGTTTTTTTCCCAAATTGTTTTTGGTTGCTTCTGTGGAATCCAATACTATTTTGTCTTTTCTGATTTATACGTACTACATATTGTAGAAATTTGAAAAATGTATAGTGGAAAAAAAACGCTCCCTTATCCCCATTCCCACACAGGAGGTATGCGTAAGGAAAAAGGTAGAAATTCGGGTTAGGACTAGATTTTTGCTGGAATTCCCCCTCTCTTGCCTGGGCATAGAGGGCATCTGGAGAGGGATGTGGAGAGACTGGGAAGTTTATGCAGGGAAAGATGAAGAGAAGAATTTAGAGGAAAGAGCTGATATGTTTTAAAGAAAAGTTTGTTGGGTGAGGTGCAAATGACCTTTTCCTGTATCTCTCCACCAAAAAATGTCATAAAATCTACATTATCTGTGTATTGTTTGGGAGTTGAATTTATATTGGGGTGGGAGCCTGGCTAAGAAATAAAGGACATGCTCAAATTAGCCTCAAGGCAAGAGCAGAGTTCCTCAGGTCACATAATAAGAAGAAATACAGATTTTTTTTTTAATCAAGTATTTCATCTTCTAAAGTATGATGGGAAATGTTTTCTTTGAAGAACCGGATAGTAAATATTTTAGCCTTTGCCACTACGTATGATGTCTCTTGTCTCTGTTGCCTATTCTGTGAAACAGCTGAAAGAAGAAATCAAGAATTGAGGTGATTCTGAGAGAAGAAGGGCTACTTTATTTTGTGTTATAAGACAAATTATAGTAATTCTAATATTATACTGATAATCATTTGCTTTGTCCCCTGCACAGTGAGAACACTTGTTTTAGGCATTTTTCCTCGGGTCCTCAATTGTTGCTCATGCAGCGTGAGTAACACACAGTAACACAGGGAGGAAAATTAGTGTGTGGCAGGAAAGGAAGCAGGTACATCCCTTCAGAGGAGAGGAAGGACCATGTGCACCGAATGCACCAGTGCCCCACGTCTGACATTCCCTCCGCCTTACTAATGCCTGATCTGTGTTCTTACTTTTCATGTAGGTGAAGGAAGTTGATCCGCTGAGTAATGGCTCAGTCATGATTTTTAACACCTCTGCTTCTCCACATCTGTATCAAATTGAGCAGCTGCAGGCTCTGGCTAATTACAGCGTTGGTGTGTCCTGCATGAATGAAATTGGCTGGTCAGCACTGAGCCCTTGGATTCTGGCCAGCACGACCGAAGGAGGTAATTCCCGGAGTTCGGAGTGCATAGTGCCCCTGATGGTGTGGGATGAAACAAGTCCTCCCCAGCGGCCTGATTTAGAGTAAATTTTGCCTTGAGCAGTCTTTGTCTCTGCAGGAGAATTTTATCGAGGTGGCCAATGAAAATGGGAAGGAAGATATTTCCTTCTAAACTTTAAAAGGGTTGAGTGGCAAAACTTATACATACTATATAAGCATATTTTCTTTCACACAAGAAGGTATTAATAGCAGCACACTCTTTATAGCATATGCTATTTTAATTAAAATATAATATAAAAGTTATTACTCATAGTATCAAACTCAAGAGAACTAATGAATGTGAAGGTGGCTAACATTCACAAGCACCTACTATGTGCCAGGGACCATATTAAGTGCTTTACTTGCATTATTTCATTAGATCCTCATGGCAACCCTATGAAGTAGGTACTATTATCTCTAGGTGATCTTGTTCATAGCCTATTTTATTTATATCTTTAAACTTCAAAGAATTTTCTGGGTGCTGCTTTTGTTTTTTTTTTTTTGCTGAGGAAGATTTTCCCTGAGCTAACATGTGTGCCAGTCTTCCTCTGTTTTGTATTTGGGATACCGCCAGAGCATGGCCCATGACAAGTGGTCTAGGTCCACACCAGGGAACCGAATCCAGGCTGCCGAAGCGGAGCGCACCGACATTAACCACTAGGCCATGGGGCTGGCACCTGTGTGCTGCTTTTGATTTCTGAGACTTTTTTCCTTTTCTATGAATATTGTAGTTCTGTTAAATTTGAATTGCATAGTTTCCATCACTTCTCAATTTAGAGCTCTAGGTCACTCAGCACCTCTTTCTTGCCCTTAACTCCAGCCTCACATAATCAGCTCTAGTCTTAATACAGACTGTGGGGCAGGTCTGGGATGTACATTGTTAGGGCTGATCCTTGCACAAATGAAACTAGTGCCAAAAGTGTAAAATATCTTCTTTTCTCAAAGGAGAGAGGAAAACTTTTTTTTTTTTAACGAGTGGCACCTGGGCTAACAACTGTTGCCAATCTTTTTTTTTTCTGCTTGATTTCCAACCACCCCTCCCCACCCCAGTACATAGTTGTATATCTTAGTTGCAGGTCCTTCTAGTTGTGGGATGTGGGATGCCACCTCAACGTGGCCTGATGAGCAGTGCCATGTCCGTGCCCAGGATCCGAACCGTGGGCCACCACAGTGGAACGCACGAACTTAACCACTCGGCCTTGGAGCCAGCCCCCCCAAGAGGAAAACTTTTAAGAACAGTTTTTATATGCTGTTTCATTTTCATTCACTTCAAAATACCTTCTGATTTCTGTTTTGATTTCTTCCTTGACCCATTAGTTATTTAGGTGTGTAACTTAGTTTCCAAATATTTTGGGGTTTTCCTGAGATCTTTGTTATCATTGATTTCTAATTTCATTCTACTGGGGCCAGAGAACATAATTTCTATCACTTGAATCCTTTTAAATTTTTTGAGACTCATTTTATGGCCCAGAATATGGTCTCTCTGGACAAAATATTCTGTGTGCACTTGACGACAGTGTGTATTCTGCTCTTGTTAGATAGAGTGTTCCATAAATGTCAACTTTGTCGAGTTAGTTGATAGTGTTTTTCAAATTGTATTATTGATTTTCTGCCTACTTCTTCTGTTAATTGTTTAGAGAAGGGCATTGAAATCTGTGGTTATAATTGTGAATTTATGTATTTCTATTTGCAGTTCTAGCAGGTTTTGCTTCAAGTATTTTGAAGCTCTGTTATTTTGTGCATAAATGTTTAATATTACTATGCTCTCCTAATGAATTGGCCACTTTATCATTATGAAATTATTTCTTTATCCTTGGTAATACTATTTTCTGTGAAATCTTCTTTGTCTGATATTACTACAGCCTTTCTTGTGATTACGTCTTATATCTTTTATTCATAATTATTATTTTTATTTATTTATTTTGTTTATTTTTTTAAAGATTGGCACCTGAGGTAACATCTGTTGCCAATCTTGTTTCTTTCTCTTCTTCTTCTTCTCCCCAAAGCCCCCCAGTAGGTAGTTGCATATTCTACTTGTAGGTCCTTCTGGTTGTGCTCATAATTATTTTCAAGATATTTTTATCTTTGTATGCAATATGTGTTTCATATAGGCAGCATATACTTGGGTCTTGCTTTTTAATCCATGCATAATCCCTGCCTTTAAATTCGGTTATTTATTTTTTTTTAAGATTTTATTTTTTTCCTTTTTCTCCCCAAAGCCCCCCAGTACATAGTTGTATATTCTTTGTTGTGGGTCCTTCTAGTTGTGGCACGTGGGACGCCGCCTCAGTGTGGTTTGATGAGCAGTGCCATGTCCGCGCCCAGGATTCCAACCAACGAAACACTGGGCCGCCTGCAGCGAAGCCTGTGAACTTAACCACTCGGCCACGGGGCCAGCCCCTAAATTTGGTTATTTAATCCATTAAAATGTAATAGGATCATTCATATGGGCAGGTTTAAATCTATCAGGTTTTCTGTTTTTTCTGTCTGTAATTTGTTCCCCTTTTCTTCTTTTCCTTCCTCCTTTTGGATTAATTAAATATTTTTTATTCTGTTTTATCTCCTTTGTTGGCTTATTAGCCATAATTCTTTTATTCTGTTCTTTTAGTGGTTTCTTTAGGGTTTACAGTATACATGTGTAACTTATCACCATTTACCTTCAATGGATGTTATACCACTTTATGTACAGTACAGGAACCTTAAAATCGTAATTCCATTTTTCTCCTCTGTATATTTGTGCTATTGTTGTCATCTATTTTACTTTTACATGTGTTCTGAACCCACACTACATTGTTATTATTTTTGTTCAGACAATCAATAATCTTTTAGAGTGACATATAATTAGAAAAAAACATGTTTACCCGTGTAGTTACCATTTCTAACGTTATTCATTTTTTGGAGTGGATCCATATGTCCATGTGGTATCATTTTTCTTCTTCCTAAAGGACTCTTCATCATTTCTTGTAGTGTGGATTTTGGTGAGGAATTCAGCTTCTGTATGTCTGAAAAAAAAAGTCTTTATTTTACCTTTGTGGTGTTTTTCTTTTGCCTTCATTTTTGTAAGATATTTTTGCTAGATATAGAATTCTAGGTTCACAATTTTTTTTTTAGTTCTTTAAAAATTCTGTAGTGTCTTCTTGGTTGCATTGTTTCTGGTAAGAAATCTGTGGTAGTTCTGAATTTGTTCCTCTGTATGGAATGTGTCATTTGTCTCTGGTTTTCCCTTTATTATTGATTTTGAGCAATTTAATCATGATGTGCCTTGGTATAATTTTTTTATATCCCTTGAGCTTGGGGTTCACTGAACTTCTTGAATCTGTGTATTTGTAGTTTGCATCAAATTTGGAAAATTTTGGCCATCATTTCCTCAGATATATTTTCTTTCCCCACCACTCCTCTCCTTTGAGGACTCCACTTACACGTATATTAGATCACTTGAAGTTGTCCCACAACTCACTGATGCTCTGTTCATTTTTTCCTCTGCTTTTCTGCCTGTGGTTTATTTTGGATAGTTTCTATTGCTATGTCTTCAGATTTGCTGATCTTTTCTTATGCAGTATCTAATCTGCCATTAATCCGATCCAGTGTATATTTCATCTCTCACATTATAATTTTTGTCTCTTTTTTTTTTGTACCTTTCATGTCTCTATATGACTTTTGTACCACATGGGATACAGGTTAAATAACTGTTTTAATGTCCTTGTCTGCTAATTCTAACATCAGTATTATTTCTCGGGAAGTTTTGATTGATTCATTTATAGTCCTATCATGGATAATGCTTTCAAATTTCTTTGCATGCCTGATAATCTTTGATTGGATTCCCGACATTATGAATTTAACCTTCTTGGGTGCTAGATATTTTTGTATTCCTGTAAGTATTGAGCTTTCTTTGGGGCACAGTTAAGCTATTGGAAAAAATTTGATCCTTTTGGATCTCGCTGTTAAGATCTGTTAGGCAGGACCAGTGGAATGCTCATCCAGGGTCAATTATTACCCGTTATTGAGACAAGACCGACCATTAGGCATATTCTGCCCAGTGCTCCTTGAATCGTTAGATTTTTCTTGTCTGATTGATGAGAACAGGCACTATTCCTGGCCCTGCGTGAGGCCCAGGCACTGTTATCTTTAATTCTCTCCTGTTGCTCTTTTCTTGTCTTCCTCCAGTCATCCTACTGATTCCATTGCTCTCTCCTGGGCATTTGTCTTTCTTGATTTACTCCCTCATTTTCATGGGGCACATTCTCAGTTAACTCCAGGGAGAGTATGTGTAAAAATAAAAACTATGGGAATTGCATGTATTTATGTCGTACTGGATTGATCATTTTTCTTAGTATAGAATTTTAGGTTGGAAATGATTTCCCCTCAAAATTTTAAAAATATTTCTCCATTGTTTTTTAGCCTCATGGGTTGCTGTGAAGAATTGTGACACTTGAATTTTCTAGGTGAACTGTTAAGTTTTATTTTTTAAAATATCTTTTCTCTTTAATCGTGGTGCTGTGATGATGTGTGATCTGGCATTTGTGTCAGTCATCATCATGGGCATTCAATGGCCCTTTCAATCTAGAAATTCAACTGCTTTGGTTTTGAGACTTTTTCTTACACAGTTTTTTCTTTGAAAATGGTCTCCTTCTGTTTTTCTTTACAGAAATTGTATTAGACAGTTGTTGGACCTCTTCAATTGCTTCCTCAATTTTCTTTTCTCAAACTGGCTTCTTTAATTTTTTCCTACTTTTTTGGAGATTTGCTTGATTCATCTTCTAATTCTTCTATTAAATATTTCATTTTTCTTATCATATTGCTAATTTCAAGTTTTCTTTTTCACTGACGATCTTTTTGGGTTCTCAATTATGAGAAACTTTTCTTATCTTTGGGTATCATTAATTATCAGTTTTGTTTTTCGTTTTCTGTAGTTCCCGGCATTGGCTTTGTCTGCTCTGAGCCCTCTGTCCTGTGTGTTGTTTTGGCCCCTGATATCCATGAAGGAGGCTTCCCTGACCTGCTAGTCTTCCGCTGTGCGTTCCTACTGAAGAGTGAAGAACCAGCAATTTGATTAGAAGCTCTGTGAGCGTGGGCGGGGCTTGTAGACTTCACTGTCAGGTGATTGGGCGGTGACCTACCTGTTGGTTTGGATGCCCCCAGGTGTCAATATTGATTTTCTTTCCTCTTGGATCACTCACTTTCTTTAGAAAAGAAGTCTCCTGTCCCCTGCCTCAGGAATGTAAACGTGTTTGGTGATGTTCTAGGAGCTGGGTGAGGAGGGAGGGGTGAGACGGAGTCCTCCTCATTCGGTGTGCACACTTTCACTTATTTCCACAGTTGTCAGTCTGGTCCCTCACTGCACCTCCATAGGGCTGGTGCTCGAGTCCAGAGGTTTTTCAGTTCAGAGAGTAAAGCATCCTATCTCCTGTGGGAATATGAGGGAGTACCTGCCAGATGTGGGGGAATAGGATAGAGGCATCTCAGGGACTAACTACCTCCTCATCAGACTTTCCATCTTCCAGTTTCAGTACCTGGGCCCACGACTTCTGAGCCTTCTTATGGTCCTTTGGGGAGAATCAGCTTGTTGGGCTAATTACACCTTCTTCATCTCTTTTTCAGCTTTCAAATGTATGTCGAAATTTTTCTTCCACTGTTGACTCCTCTTTACCTTATGAGTTTATGCTGTTTTAAATACCTTACTGTCATCATAGAGGGGCTTTAGGAGGGAGCAGACATAAAGACATGTTGAGTCAGCCATGTTTATCCATGAATTCTACAACACTTTGGAAGTATGTGATTTCTTCATAGGCACAGCTTTAGCTGGATGACGTTTCCTGAGCTAAAATTCATTCTCACTGCTCCTGGAATCACAGAGATGAAGAGGGTTATAGTACCCTTTAGTTTTCCTTTCAGACATATCAGGAAAATATAATTTAATCTCCCCTGAATACAACTATAGGCAATGTTTTAGTATATTATTCCAACTGTTTTTATTCTTTCTATATACCTTATTTTTTTTTTTTGTTTCTACAATAGATCATCAATACGTACTTTTTTGCAATTTAGTTTTTCCCTCCGTTAGATATTCTTTCATATCAGTACACATGATCTACCTAATTCTTTTCAGTGGCTGGGTAGCAAGTATTCCATTGGACAATGTATCAAAATTATTATTTCATAATTATTGTTTCAGCATAACATTGATTTTTTGGGGTCACTATTATGTTTCAATGAATAAAACACCTACAGAAGACTTTTTCTGAATTAAATTCCTGGAAATAAAATACTTGGTCAAAGAGCATATTATTTTCAATTTTAATAAATATAGTCAAGTTACTTTCCTCCTGAAAAAGAATGTAGTATTAATACCTGACCTGTTTCCCAAATTATTTTGTACACATACATACATACATACATACATACATACTTTTTTCCCAAAACGCTTTACCTTTTATTATCATTTCATCTTTGGGAGAGATAGCAGACATGTTGACATAAAATGGGTATGTGACTTAAGCAGAATTTACTATAAAGCAGAGAGTGAAAACCTGTGCTGAAGTCTACGTTTTGGCATCCAGCCCAGTAGTTTGCATTTGACCCTCTGATCTTCAATAATGAGATGTCTTACATATACACGTTTAAAACAATTTATTGACTGATGAGCTCTGTTCGGACTGTCGGTAACCTGCCTCTGGGCTTTCAAATGGTGGCTTCCTCAGTGGCGCCCCATGCCTGGCCCATCTCACTGACACAGCACTAATCTCCACTCCATCTGGTTGGCCCTCTTCCCCCAGCTCTCTCCGGGAGAGCTCTGTTCCAGTTGCGTCTGCTCTGCTTCCCGGGAGGAGTCCGTGGGTGCCGCCCACCTCCTTGCCTGCCTGCCTCTTCTTTGTTATTTTAGTTTGGAAAGGGCTTACTTTTTAAAACTAATATCAGATCTCAATGATCCTTAATTGAAAAGAGAGTGACAATCTGCTGTTAATCTCAGTCTGGTTTGAGAGCTCTCCCTAGAACATTCCAAACCCAGAAGGGAGTGAATCTCTGTGTACTTTTCTTTGCGGTTCTTCATCCTTGTCTCCTTCTCTTTTGCAGCCCCGTCAGTGGCGCCTTTGAACGTCACCGTGTCTCTGAATGAGTCTAGTGATAAGGTGGACATCCGGTGGATCCAGCCTCCGATTAAGCGGCAAGATGGGGAACTGCTGGGCTTCCGGATTTCTCACGTGTGGCAGAATGCAGTGACTTCTGTAAGTCTGAGCTCTGAAATTGAGAGTGCTCTTGTCTCCTTGGATTTACTGGTTTAATACTGTTCTAGAAGTTTTCACTTTGTGACGAGGAGACCAGAGATGATTGAGTTAGACAAGGCACCTTTCAGTGGGATACGAAGAGTGTAGTAAAAATTAAAGGTGACTGAATAGTTACAGAATTCCCAGGAATCTTTGGGGCTTTCCTCACTCACTCATTCATCCATTCATCTATCTATTCAGTAAATATGCATAGAATTCATCTCTGTTATCACCTAATTCTTGCCTCAGGGAACTTGGACTCTTGTAGGAAGACACTGTGAACTATCCAGGTAACCATAGCAGAAGGTCGAGGAGCTACAGGGCTCAGCAGTCTGGCCATTCATGGCCTCTTGGAAATTCCAGAGGATGCTTTTCTGAAGATTGTCAGGGAAGACCCCAGGCTCATAGAGAATGGCAAGGGGTAACCAGGCTCCCAGGAAAATCAAGGTTGTAGTGCTAGATGATGGGGGACAGGACTGCTGCTCCATAGTCCAAAGATTCGTTACCCACCATGCCGCTTACAGCATTGCTGTGTTAGCCAGCATTCTCCAGAAAAACAGAGCCACAGAGAGTGTGTGTGTGTTTGTGTGTCGAGAGAGCGGGAGATAGATAGATAGATAGATAGATAGATAGATAGCGGGAGATAGATAGATAGATAGATAGCGGGGGATAGATAGATAGATAGATAGATAGATAGATAGATAGCGGGAGATAGATAGATAGATAGATAGATAGCGGGAGATAGATAGATAGATAGAAAGAAAGAAAGAAAGAAATAGATGGAATTGGCTCACAGGATTCATCTGCAGGGTAGAACAACAGGCTGGAGATCCCGGAAAGAGGTGATATTGTAGCCTTCCTGGCAGAATTCCCTCTCTCTTGGGGAGACCTCAGTCTTTTTTCTCTTAAGGCCTTCAACTGATTGGATGAGGCCCACCTACATTATGGACAGTAACCTGCTTTACTCAAAGTCTATTGATTTAAATGTTACTCTCATCTAAAAAATCCTTTCATAGCAACATCTAGGCTAGTATTTGACCACATAGCTAGGTACCGTGTCCCAGCCTAGTTGATACATAAAGTTAGCCATCACAGTTGTCAACGAGTGTTTCTTGAATACTAGTCTGTTCTTAGAACTGGGGGGTATGTCAATGTCACAGTGTCAGATCAGCCCTGCCTTCTAATCTAAGACAGACAAGATCCTCGGTAGTTCAGTGAGGACTCTGTAGTGTAATTGCTGGTTTCATTTCACAGTAGTAACTAAAAAGCAAAGGGGGTCTTGTGTGAGATGCCCATCACCTCGCTAAGTACCAGCCAGTGCCCTTCCAGGGGGAATGACTTTATCAGGCACAAGTCCAGTCAAGCCCAGAGGGCCATCTGATTTTCACTGCTATGAGGTCTAAAGATCACTGCTGTGGTGGGAACACTTGGCCCAAGACAGAGGTAGGGGCGCAGCTGAGTGATGACGCCTGAGTGTGGTTGCATAGGCAGCTCCCAGACAGGCCCCCACCCCCTTGCAAAAGGAAGAGGGTTGACGTGACGCTGACCGCTTTGTGCCACAGAGCGTTCTTGGAAGGGCAGATGCACTGATTTCATCAGAACTGTCTCTTGATCGCCATCATGGATAGCATGCTTCTTTTGTGTTGCCACATTCCTTATCAATCTAACCCTGGTGATAGATCAGATGTTAGCGTCCTCACGGCGTCTGTACGGGGCAGCACGCAAGAGGAATACAGCTTCTTGGCAGGAGAGAGGGCCGGGTGAACAGCTGCACCCACTGATGACGTCAAAGCTTTGTTTCCGTCATTTTCAACCTCACGTCATCCAGCTTTTACCAAAAGTTCTGTTTTCCAAAAGGCCAGTTGGGATTTATTCTTTTTATTTTCCTGCCTCAGTTTACCTATCAGGAAGCAGACTGTTGGAAACAGTAGGTGACGGAAGGAGAGGAAAAAGAAGAGGACTTAGAAGTCCACAATTTGTTCTGCCTCATAGTAAATGATAAGAGTTTGTTGGTAGTACCAGTAAAAACCCTGCTAAATAGTTGCAGCTAGGAGAGAAGCAGCCTGTCATTTCCTGGTCTTTTGTCCCAAAACATTTGTGCAAGGTGCCTGTTGATTGTGGTCTGCATTTCCACACTGGTTGAGTCAGGGGAATCAAGCGCCTCTCCTAGAGAAAATCTCTTTTTCACAATGCTGCATTCTTAGTATAGCTCCTGAAGGTCCAGTCATTGTGTTTCCAGCAGACACTCGAGCGGTCTAAAAACAAGCCAGTTTGTTTAAAGAGCTGCAGGTCGTCCTTTCTCCTTCTCCTTCTGGCATGGGTGAAAGCTCCCTCTTTGGAGTGGACCTCCTGAGCTGAGGTCTTTGTGCTGAAGAGCAAGCGTGATGAATGACACCTTAGGAATGACGCTGCTGGAGAGCCTAAAGCAATAAATGCCGTTGACACTCAGCTGTGCTGTGCGTACTTGTTGCCCTTTGTTCAGAACGGTCCCCTCTGCGGTGAGAACAATACCACCACAGTCAGGGCCGTGACCTTTCCACGCGGTACCTCCTTGGAGATGCTGGGTCATCCCAGTGAGAAGGTCACTTGCATTGTACTCATGCTATGCTTTGTGCATCACGATGGTCTTGTGACAACAAAAGGCTTAGTGGCTCACTTTACTTTGGGTAGCATTCTCTGCTGCAGCTAAGCTTCAAGCTCGTGAACCACAGCTGGAGCCTAATAAAAATACCGAAGAAGAGCCGACTCTGGAAGGAGCCTAAAACCCATGCCCAAAGTGGGGTTTGGAACAATCTCTGCACCCATCCCCTCAGCTTCTTGAACTCCTTTCATTTCAGAAGGGCGAGAGTTAGACACAACTTCATCTCTCAAAATTGTCCTTTCATTTCCATTTTTAGAAAACTGTCACTAAAGCTACACCTTCTTTATGCAAGGCAACGGAATTGGATATTTTTGAAAGATATTCCTACTTATTACTCTAATAAGGGTGATTTTTGTGTATGCAATTTTAGAACTTTCTTGGAAGTGGTCTTTGGGTTTGTTTTCAGTTTGGAGCTTTGTTATCCCACAACCGTTACGTCACTTTCAGACTAAGAAATTCCTAATATTTACTGTATAGACATTTGCTGTACCTTGGTGAAGATACCGACTTTATTTGGTTCTATTTTTCTTGATATCCCCTGCCTTCCAAATGAAAGCTCAAATCCAAAGTTTCAGAGCAAGTATAATCTGTTCTCTTTGAAGTTGGAGCCATGTCTTGCTCATCTTTGTACCGTCTGAACACAGGCCCTTCAACTTTGTGGGCATTTATGGCACCGTGGACTTGATGCGTGGACCGGGCTGACATCCATTCTAGCTAGAGAATTCCTCTCTGTGAATGGGACAGTCTTTTGATGAGCATGGGCTAGTGTTTCCTATCCCATTCCTGTTCCCATGAGGTGTCCGTGGACCTTCTGTAAGAAAAGAATTCAGGGAGCGAATAAGTTTACAAAATATTGCATATTGTACCCCTTCTTGAAGACCCACAGTATAGACTAGCAAGTTTAAGGCTCTTTGTTGTTCTGCAGTAAATAAGTCTGTTTACCTTTGACTCAGAATTGCCCAAACGTTAGACAGAGACTCATTTTTATAGGAGTCATTCTTGTAGAGCTTGTTGTTTTGGGCTTGTGGCTCTACTGCTCATTTAACTGTGTTTGGAAAGAGTGGAGATGTTAGGTCAGAAGGAAGTTTCCTAGCAGCTTATTGAGGGCTTAGACACAACGTGACGTGTAGAGCTAACTTCTTGAAAGACCACCGCAGTGCTCTCAAGATTCCTTCCTTGGGCCTTGACCCCTGCCTCCCTAACAAGCTGCATGCCCGGACGTTGGCGTGTGCCCACTGCCTCTTCCTTTCCTTCTTTCTCTCTCTTACTCACTGTCAAAGGAAGGCAGAGCATTTGAGCTGGTGTCATCATAAGGTCTGAGGAAAAGGCGAGGTTCTTGGGAGACAGGCCAGCCAGGGGTCTGAAACCCAAGGATCAATCAAGGATAGGACGTTTTGCCTGGAGGAAGAACCTACAATGGCAGTAAACTCAATGAATGGGTCAAATAAACTTCTTGGTTTTGCAAGCTAGACAGCCTTGATTATTTTCTCTAATGCAGCAAGACTTGAAAGATACTACCAGGTCAATTCTGTAAGAGGGCCTTATATCTACAGGGAAAGAAGTCCCAAATATAGCGCCTTATAGGTGCTATGGGAATATAGGAATACTAATCCCCACCATTGATTGCTTACAGTGTGCCAGACTGCATGCGAAGTGTTTTACATAAAGGAACTCAACTCTTACAAAAGCACTGTGAGGAAGATGTTATTATTCTCAGTTTTCATTTGATTAAACTGAAGCTCAGAGACGTTGCATAACTTAGCCAGAGTCACAGATCTTGGAATTGGCAGCCCTGGGATAAGAACCTGGGTCTGGCTAACTCCAAAGCGAGTGCTTTTCAGAGCCCCACTACTCTTTCCCAGATGCCGTTGGCTTTCTTCATGATAGAGTGTCTGTCATTCCACTTCCATAGTGTGGCGTCTTAGCAGAAGAAAGAACAGCACACGTTTGAAGAGTAAGATGTGAGAGATTTGCGTTGATGCCTGTGCATGTGAAGCCCTTTTGAACAAGTCACCTTTGTTGTTGTAGCATGACGGAAACTTTTATCTGGTAGTCCTTTCCCCACTGAATGTTACTCTTCTTTGTGGCTGTAAAACGGGCCACATTCTCAAACACAGTTACGAATGATAGGGTCGTGAATTCTTAGAGAGTTAGAGATATTAACGTCTTTGGATAACTGAAAACAAATACCACTGCAGTTGCCCCAACTAACCAATGCCACACACGGGAAAAAGGAAGTCGTGTTCCCAAAGATGGGCTGTTACTTTCCCCAACAGGCAAGGTCCACGTGTTTTCTGTGTGAGTAAAGTTGTGATCGAGTGTCATATTATAAATCCTATTTCATTACCTGAAAACGCTCTTAGATTTTAAGTCCTTGAGGATATGGGCCTGTGTTGGTGAAAAATGAAAGCTCACTGGATGAAAAATATGCAGTTGGCCCAGAGCGTGTGCCCCAGGACCAGACCACCTTGTGCCGGGGAAATGGCCCCACCTTATGTGGCTGGCACCTGACAGTCAGGGAGTGACGCTCACAGAGTGGCTCCCGTGTGTGTCTGATTTTAAATGGATTTCTCCGTCTACTTTCAAAATTAAAATAAATGTTTGGGAATAAGAATATGGTCATGCCTTTCTTTACATATTTGGCATCAGAACAATATGGATAAATTGCATCAGTTTTTTTTTTAAAGATTTTTTTTTTCCTTTTTCTCCCCAAAGCCCCCCAGTACATAGTTGTATATCCTTCGTTGTGGGTCCTTTTAGTTGTGGCATGTGGGACGCTGCCTTAGCATGGTTTTATGAGCAGTGCCATGTCCGCGCCCAGGATTCGAACCAACAAAACACTGGGCCGCCTGCAGCAGAGCGCACGAACTTAACTACTTGTCCACAGGGCCAGCCCCCAAATTGCATCAATTTTTAAAAACAGGAATCGTCTTTAAACTATATTTGAGGTATTCTTAGAGAAAATTGTTACACCTCCACTAAAATATTTATCACATATTTTTCTAATCACTACTTTAACATATATTATAATTCCACCCCTAAAATGGGATAATTCTTTATGTAGTTCCAAAATGTGTTATCAGTAAGTAGTGGCTGGCATCATTTCCATACTTCAAGATTCAGAACAGGCGGCCAGCCCAGTGGCGCAGCGGTTAAGTTCGCATGTTCTGCCTCAGTGGCCCATGGTTCGCCGGTTCAGATCCCAGGTTCAGGCATGACACCACTTGGCAAGCCATGCTGTGGTAGGCGTCCCACATATAAAGTAGAGGAAGATGGGCACGGATGTTAGCTCAGGGCCAGTCTTCCTCAGCAAAAAGAGGAGGATTGGCAGCAGATGTTAGCTCAGGGCTAATCTTCCTCAAAAAAAAAAAAAGATTCAGAATGATGACAGCAACAACTATGATGATGGCCATTGCTACCCGTGGGTAACATTCGCTCTTTTACCCTGTAATCTCATAATCCCCCTGTTGGAACAGGGCCAGGCACTCTTCCAAGCACTTCACACGGATTAGCTCTTTGCATCTGTTAACTCACTTGGGGACTAGGAGGTGGAAATGAAATAGTAACTTCTCTGGGTGTTCATTGTGAGTTATAGGCCCTAAGTGAATGGGTATTATAAACTACGTTGGTGTTATTTCCAAAAGGATAATTTTGTTTTTGTTAGGATTTTTCTTCTTTTAGGGATTTAATTCTTTTGCAATCATGCATTTCCTCTTGTTTTGAGACTTCTCTCATAAATGATGTATTTTATTTGAGTCTTCATAAACAAGAAGTACGAAGCCAGAAGCAGCCACTGTTCCCTGTGAGGCATGAAGGCTGTTGTGCTTTGAAGGGCTGGGCTGTCCCACCCTGCAACCCTGTTAGGAGTGACCAGCCATGAGACTGCGTGACAGGGAATAAAGTTACTACCCAAACCAGCCCCCGTTGTTCATTGGTGATCCACGATAGGTATGCTCCGCATGACGTAACATTTATCTCTTTCTTCCGTAAAATCAAATCTCCAACATTCAGAGATAAAGACATATTCCTAGGGCTTCGTTTCAGCCTCACAAACCCTCCAGTTGCCGTTTGAAAAGCCAGCCCTAAATACACAGTTTCCTTCACTAGAGAACATCGTCATAGTCGCGGTTTGGAAACAAAGGGCAAAGTGTTGTGTAAACACTTAGTTCTGGTTATTTTTTTCAAAAATCATTTCCTCCTATGTTTTAATGGCTGCTGTTACACAGCAATGGCTTTAAAACAAAATAAGTAAAAGTGAAACAGATTTTTGAAAATCGGGCAAATTGTGCATGTGTCACACTGGAGGAAAAAAAGAGTGTCAGTGCCCTCCTAAATGTAGATTTTAGTCAAAACTCTTATAATTGCAAGGAAAGGAGCCCATTGGTGCTGGTTCAGGGGAGGCTGGCAGGTGGTGGATGTCAAGGGACAGTGTGGCTCTTGGGCAATGTTCTGTGGTAGTTCTGAGGGCAGGGGTGTCAAGGAGTCAGTCTTGTTCTTACTGTCTAGGTGCATCTGCTACATGGTCCCTCTCTTCCAGAGGCTTCTTCACTGACCACTCTAAGTGCCGTGCCCTCAACGGCCCTCATTGGCCAAAGCCCCCTAGGCCTGAGGTTGCTGATAGCCCGTCCCGCATCCCTGCCCGCCTTTTGGTGTCATTGGCTGTGGCCTGAGTGAGGAAGGAATGCTGTGGAAACACAGCCACTGCCCCCCGGGATATGGGTGGGAAGAAGGAACTAGGGGCAAGCAGGCGACAAGCCCCTGGCGTCTCAGTATTTCATTCCCTCTCCTTTCCTCTCTGTCCCCAGAAAGAGCTGTCTGAAGAAGTCGGCCAGAACGGCAGCCGGGCTCAGATTTCTGTTCAAGTCCACAACGCCACGTGCACCGTGAGGATTGCAGCTGTCACAAGAGGGGGAGTCGGGCCCTTCAGTGACCCAGTGAAAATACCCATCCCTCCAAACGGTGAGAGCTGGCGCCCTTATCGGCTGATAAAACGTGAGTCCAAGCAATGCACAGACGGCCAGAGGGTAACCTGTGGGATGGACGGCTTGTTTAAGAAGGAAAAAGAAAGGCCAAAAGGAATTTTTGCAATGATAAAGATAGTTGACGTGCTAACACAGCTTCACAAAGCTAGTGGTGCTTGAGTCCTCCCGCTGCCCTTCCTGTTAATGGTAATAACTTACTTAGGAAGGTCAGGCCTTTCAGAGTAGCAAGTTGACCTATTGAGTTTGGTTTAAATGATGGATACATGACTGAATTTTGGATAGACAGTATGGCTAGTCCTTAGCTCTCTGTAGTTGGCACTCTTTATGGATAGTGTTTGTTTGGCCATGTTGTTACTCATTCAAGCCGTGGGTACCGTGCTTCATGACCAATCAATACAGAACATGCAGTATTTCCTACAGAAGCCGTCCTTCGATGGCACCAGGCTCGCTGAGCTGAAGGCCCGGCCCCACCTGCTGGCTTCTGCATATTGTTGGAGTGTCCTTTGGCGAGGTGCCACTAGGGTGTCCCAAGCGGCCCAAACTTGCATTCCATAGACCTGTGGGGCGGCCTTTGTTCTGACTCTGACCTGCCCTGGGTTGTTTGATGTTGCACTGCTGTCGTAAACTCCATGCACAGACATCTCGTCAGTGTGATTTGTGCGTTTACAAGTTCTTGCCAAATATGGCCTTTGTACCCATAACAGAGTTTGTGAGCAGACCACTGTGTCACCGTCTGTCAGTTCCAGGGACTCTCAAACGCGCTTTTCCTTTTAGTGCTAAATTGGAGCCAGATTGCAGTTCCTGCAGCCCGGAGGCCCCGTACCTGGGGAACATTAGTACTTGGGGATGGGAACGCAAGGTGTGTCTGCCTGGTTGAAATTCAAAAACAATGAGATTCTGATTCTAAAGGCACAGGTTAAAACATCAGAGTTTAAGACAACAGAGCTTTCATCTTCATACATAATAAGCTCTACAAAATTTTAAAAAGCTTTGCTAGAGTGACAGTCTTTGCTGTGCGTGATTCCAATATGCATATATTTCGGTTACCACAGTTTAGTTAACACCAGTTCCCCAACAATATGGCTCAAGTTTGAGTTATCATCATATATGAACTGTGAGTAATTGCATACAGTATAAACTTCACCGCCAGTCTTCAGTCCACGGATGGCTACGTAAATAAGAGATGCGTGTCATGATCGTGACTGGCACATCACTTCTTTCAAAGTCTGTCGGTGGTTGGTCACTATGCTTTCCTTATTCAGTTCACGCACATCTAACAAGACATACAGCTGTGTTATTTTCTTGTCTCCCTGTGACAGTCCCACATGACATTTTACAAAAATGGATAATTGAAAGAGGAAGTTGGCGAACAAAGACGAAAGTGCAGCAAAGAAAGGAAAAGTGATAGTGCTAGAAGTGAATCTGAGTTGAACATCCGTGGAGTTACGGGAGAAGCAGTGGACGATGGGAATGCTGGTCCTGCCGCCATTCATAGACTCTAGGCGTGCAGATGGGGAACACAGTGCGGGGGAACTTACCCACGGGAGTGAAGTGGTTGTACCGAAAAGGATGAAGATGTCCCAGAAGAAGTTAGGAAAAATCTTCACACTTCTGTTGGGGGGCCTGTGGTTGGTGTATTAAATTAAGAGTATGCAGATTATGACCCAATGAATGAGGAGGCACAGGCCCGCCCGGGGTCAGCAGGTAGTTCCCTCAGCATCCGAGCTCCCTCTGTGGGGAAGTGAAACCCCTAGGGTCACTTTGATTGAATGTGCAGTGAATATTCAGTATATTCACCCAGAGGAAGTAAAGTCACAAGACTTATTGCTTACAAATCCCAGAACCCGGGGGCAGGGGCGGGAGTGGGTGGAAGGACACCAACCAGCCCAGGGAAGGGCAGTCCTCTGTCCCAGGTCACCAGGGAGCAGAAGATAGAGAACAGGGTAGCAAGACCTATTACTTATAAGGTGATTTGGGCCTTATAAGTTAGGAGGTCACTGACTTTTCTAGGGCTCAACTCTAAGTGGTTATTTTAAAAGATGCCCCAGGGAAAGCAAAGTGGGACCTTGTGGCGGGAATCCTAAGCTCAAGTCCTTATCTACTGTCCAGACTCTGGATGTGAGCAGGATTGTTCGTCCTATAAAATGCCTACGAGCAATGCAAAATAGCTGATTTCTCATCTATTTCACAAAGAAATAAAACATCTTAATTCTCAGTATTTCTAGTGTTTTAAATTATGGCATACCAGATAAATGTAATTTTTTCAACGCCTTATACATTTATAACCGACCTGGGGAGAGTTTCCATTGATTGTTCAGATCACTCTGCATAGCCTCAGTTTGCACCATCTGAGTGAGGACGGCCTGCCTTCGAAGATCACAGAATAGAAAAGGACTAAGTTCTGGAGCCTTTGACTCTCTGTTCTTCCCTATGACAGGCTGATGCTTCTTATGTATTTGAGATCCCAAGGAGATGTTTTGAGTTGATTCTGTTGGTATTTTACCAGGTTTGGTGGACTTTGCCCCCTCGTCAACTCCAGCCCCTGGCAGTGCAGATCCTGTGCTCGTCATCCTTGGCTGCCTCTGCGGGTTTGTTTTGATTGGGCTGGTTTTGTATATTTCTCTGGCCATCAGAAAAAGAGTCCAGGAGACAAAGTTCGGGTAAGTTTCCCAGTTTAAAATGTTTTCTCTAGTGGTATCAGGGAGGTTGTTATGCCCAGTGATAAGGCCTCTCTTGCCGGCCCAGCTCTTCACGTGTACCCAGCTCGATGCCCTGTGCTGTGCACACCTGCGGGGCAGGCCAGCGCTGCTTAGGCCAGCGCTGCAGAGGCAGCCAGCCTTGCAAGGAGCTCATTTACCAAGAACGGCATCAGTAGGCCTTCACTCCTCAAACTGGGGTGCTGCTAAATGAGGATTTTTATTAGAAGTCTTTAAAATAATCCTAATTGAGGCCACCCTGTGGCTGAGTGGTTAAGTTCACGTGCTCCACTTCGGCGGCCCAGGGTTTTGCTGGTTCGGATCCTGGGCACGGACATGGCATTGCTTGTCAGGCCACGGTGAGGCCACGTCCCACATACCACAACCAGAGGCACTCACAACTACAATATACAGCTATGTACTGGGTGAATTTGGGGAGAAAAAGCAAAAAAATAAAAAAAGATTGGCAACAGTTGTTAGCTCAGGTGCAAATCTTTAAAAAAAAAAGATCCTAATTGTTCAAAACAAAACAGAGGAAATGTATGTATAGATAAAAATACTAGAAGGTAATTCACCCAAGCATTAGCAATGCTGGATGGTGTAATGGTGGGCGATTCTGTCTTGTCTTTTTTTTGCTGTATTTTACACATTTTCTGTAATGTTCAGTTATTTTTCTAATAGAGGAAAACTGTATTTTCACATTAAATTTAGAGAGCAGCTCTTTTTCTTATTTTCTATACATCTGACTTTTATAACCAAACAGTAGTTAAATATCAACAAAAATGAGAAGCTGTGTTAAAGCAACCTATGAAAAGAAGGCTGTGTGTAAATCTTGTTTCTGGAACTGTTTTCTACTCCAGTGCCTCTGAAGTGCGTTTGGATTCCCATGAAATCCAGTTGACCACTCATGGGACGGAGGAAGTATTTCTAAGAGGCAAGCTGTTGACAGCTTGGAATGGAGCAGAATGAGGGAGGGGTGGTGGCTGTGTTTTGGAGGGAGCTGAGCAGCTTTCTCTCATTGCTCCACCTGGAGAATGCCGTGAGAGTGTTCCATTCACCGCAAAACTTCCCATGGGCCCAGAGACGGGGCACAAGAGTGGTGGCTCGGGGCCAGCCCCATGGCTGAGTGGTTAAGTTCACCCACTCCACTTCGGTGGCCCAGGGTTGGCTGGTTTGGATCCTGGGCACCGACCTACACCCTGCTCATCAAGCCATGCTGTGGTGGCATCCCACATAGAAGGACTAGAATGACCTACAACCATGATATACAACTATGTGTTGGGGCTTTGGGGAGGAAAAAAAAAGACAGGAAGATTGGCAACAGGTGTTAAGTTAGCTCAGGGCCAATCTTCCTCACCAAAAAAAAAGCATACCTAAAAAAAAAAAGAGTGGAGGCTAGACTGCCCTTTATTTGTGTCCATCCCAGTTGTAGGGGTCAGGCACCCACAGTACTTACAACTCTGTCCTTGTAATTAGTATATCTTAGTATGCAAATTCTAAGAATGACTATTTTAAGGAAGTGGGTCAAATCTGATCTAAATCCTGAACGTATAGATGACTAAAATACATCCCAAAGTCTGGGTATAGTTTATGGGCTCGTTAGGAAACAAGCACAGAGAACCTCTGAGGAAGTTGTAAACATAGCTCATTAATACGGATTGAAGCTTCCTTAGGTGCTGGGCACTGCGGCAGCCTGGGATACAGGGGTGAACAAAAACAGGCGCTGCTCCTGCCCTCAGGGGGCTCAAAGTTAATGGGGATTCAGGCAGTAATCATGTAAGTAAATATAAATTGGCAACTGTGGTAAATTCTGTATACAAGGACCTGTAAGTGTGTATTAACAGGAGAATTTGACTGCATTAAGAAAGTCAGGAAAGGCCTTCCTGCAGAGCTGACACTTGAGCTAAAATCTGAAGAAAGAACAGGTATTAATTAGGTGAGAGAGAAGGGGAAGAGCATTCCAGCCAGAAAGAACAGCGCATGCAAAGGCCCTGTGGTGGCAGGGAGCCTAGAACACAGAGGAGAGAACACTGGACTAGAAGATATGACACCTGGCTTCCAGCATTAATTCTGTCACTTAAACAGGTCTTTTAACTTTTCCAGGCTTCCTTTGTATTATGTATCTCTGAATGGTCTCCAAGGTCATATATATATATGAACTCATAGATACTCATTTTGTACTTTGATTTATACTTCATTTTGTTGCTCAGATTGTGACAGCTTTGGCCATTGGGAGCTTGTCAGTTGTTCTTTGCTCCCGATGGTACCTACACAGAGCTGTTTTGATGTTACCAGGTAAGCCTGAAATAGAGCTAAAGAAAGAGACATATTTCTCCCAGGGGGAAATGTTTCTGTTGTAGAAGAGCGCTCTGAACTGGGGGGCAGCTGAGCAGCATCCCTTGGCCTCGGCCCTGGCCTCGGCAGCCCTGGTTCTGTAGCATGAGATGTCTGTCTTCCTTCACCAGGAACGCCTTCACGGAGGAGGATTCGGAATTAGTCGTCAATTATATAGCAAAGAAGTCTTTCTGTCGGCGAGCCATTGAACTCACCCGTAAGTTGGCCTTCATGTCCCTTTTTTGGCAAAAGTTAAAATAGTTGAGAGCAAAGAAAGAACAACAAATTAAGTGACAGATTTCTAAGAAAAGCCAAAGGAGTTGAAAAATGGATATTTTAAATAGGAAAATGTCTTCAGAAGCCGGCAGGTGGCTAGTCAGACGTGGCCACGTGCTTCCCTGCCGGCTGTTTCCTGGGAGTCTGGAGCTGGCCCTGAGGTCGAGCGGCGGGGGTTATGGACTTGTATTACCATGAAACTCAGAGGGAAAAAGGAACTCTCCGGGGTGACGGAGAAGATGTGGGTAGAGGTCTAGGATTTAAAGGAAATGGCAAAGCAACTGACATAGTCTAGAGCTCATTTCCTGTTTCTTCCTGGCCACCAACTCAGAGAACACTTCTCTGACATACTTTGTGACAATTATGGTTTGAGTTTTGCTGAATCAGAGTGGGGTCTTCCAGGTTGCGGAGTGGGAATAAACAGATAGCTGCGTTCTTGAATAGTTTCAGAGACAGTGTAGAAAGTGTGTGTAAATATTACCAAATTCCATCTTCTGGATGTTTGCCAAAAACAACAACAAGAAACAAATATAAGAATGATGGAATACGGGCCGCCATGAAATAAGAGCTCGTTTGATGTAAATGTTATTAATTTCTTTAGTTTTCTGATCTAGAAGTTTTGACTTTTAGATGTCTGTTCTTGCATTAAAAATTGTTTTATTTAGACCAGTTTATTTCCTTGGTTGCAGGACCATTTGGGTAAAGTTTTTTCTCTAAGAGCTAATGTGCCCTTTCTAATTACCCACATTGTTTTCTTTCAAAGGCTTGCTCATGCGTTAACAATGGCACAAACTGAATCATTTGCCCCATAGTTATTGACTTGGTGTCCCTCTCCTGGTTAATTCCTCTTGTTGATGACCCTGATTGTCAGTGCCGATCCACACCTCCTTATGGAGGATCTTATTCCCCAGTTCCTCCGAAGCTCTCAGTTTAGCACTCTCCATGTCATTCTGGTGAGGTCCCCTATACCATATGTAGGACGACAGCGTGTTCTCTCCATGCTTCCTGTGGTTTCTGGGCCTCCTTCCCTGGCGTGGAGGGCAGAGGGGGTGTCCCGAGGGCTCTTTTGTGCAGCATAGTCAGGGATCTAATGTAAACTCTCCACTGGAAAACACCTGTCGGCCGACCCTCCTCACTGCTTTGAGTCAGGGGCAGCCCTCCCCTACGTGATCTGATTGTGGCTGCTGCTGCGCGCATGGAAAAGAAATCTGGTTCTGATTTTCTTTTTTTGAGGAGGATCAGCCCTGGGCTAACATCTGCTGCCAATCCTCCTCTTTTTGCTGAGGAAGACTGGCCCTGAGCTAACATCCGTGGCCATCTTCCTCTACTTTATATGTGGGACCCCTACCACAGCATGGCTTGCCAAGCAGTGCCATGTCCACACCCAGGATCCGAACTGGGAAACCCTGGGCCACTGAAGCAGAGCATGCGAACTTAACCACTTGGCCACGGGGCCGGCCCCTTGTTCTGATCTTTATAATCCTTCAGAATTAATTTTGCCCTGAAGGATTCATTTTACTCACTTTAATCATAGTAGAGTTGTGTGATATTTTACTATTGGCATTTTCAAGGGAGAGCTATGGATACAAAAATTTAAGATGTCTATTTTATGGGACTTGTATACAATTTCAGTTATGTTCAAATGGAAGGAAGCACAATGACAACTCTCACACATCCCCTGTCACTCCTTTTATAGTACGTAGCTTGGGAGTCAGCGAGGAGCTGCAAAATAAACTCGAAGATGTTGTGATTGACCGGAATCTGTTAATTCTTGGAAAAATTCTCGGTGAAGGTAAGCAGTTGAATTCTTTTAAAATGTGAAGTAAGAAGGTAAGCAGTTTAAGGTAATTTGCTAAATGTGTATTTATTAAATAAAATACCATTTTTGTGACTTTGTTATAATACAAATAGTTCTCTTTTATAATTTAAAATGAAAAAAGTAAATAGTGATTTTTGAAACTGAGATTTCGCATATGAAAGAGGCCTCTACAGTGCCTAGCACGCACAGGAGGCCCTTGAAAAATATTAATTCCCTTCCTTCATTGAAAAGCATATTTTCATTGGTCATTTTCCTATATACTTTAAATTTATTCTAGTTCTTAAGGTTACTATTCTTGGCATCTTCCTATTCGTTAAATAAGAACAAAGGTGAAAATACATGTTTACCTTGTCAAGTTGATCTTAAGATGAATGATAATGGTATTAAGAGTTTCTGCTTTATGAATTGCAATAGCATTTTCCATGTTGTCCTGTGAGTTTCTTGGATCAGTTATAATGCTTAATCCGGTAGTGAGCCGAGCCAAGCAAGCTTGTGACAAGCAGGAGGCTAGTGTGTGGGCTATGGCCCTGGCTTGCGAGTGTGGGTGGCCTGGGCAGGCTCTGCCTGGCTACCGTGTGTGGGTCCCTCTTGGACCACATGAAAACAGCTGCTCTGGCACTGGTGCATTTCTGTGGTCAAGGGAGATTTTGCACAGAGTCAACATAGATGTTGTTTCACTTCCCAGGAGAATTTGGGTCTGTGATGGAAGGAAATCTTAATCAGCAAGATGGGACCTCTCAGAAAGTGGCAGTGAAGACCATGAAGTGTGAGTTATCACTGATTAAACGGATTCTTCTGGGTGTGGGCGGTTGCCTCTGGATCTGGAGCTCCATAAGGCCAGTGGTGGAGTTCATATGTCGTGATCGCCGTCACCGATGGGTCAGAAGGCCATCCAGAACACTGTTGTTCACAAAGGGGTGTTACTGTACGAACAGAGGGAAAGTTACCCTTCATACCTGCATTATATATTCTTTACACTCAAGGCAGTAACATTTGTTATTTTTACTCTCTCTCTCTCTGTCTCTCTCTTTGTCATGTAGTAAAGCTAATGACTGCAGAGTAAGGCATGAATTTCCAAGGCAGGGCTCATGTGGTGGCAGCATCTGAACCAGGGGTTGGTCAGGCTGATGTGGCTAACTTGGTGGGGTCACTTCCTCACTTGAGGATGGTTGCATGGTCCTCAGGAAGCTGTGGGCCGCCTGGAAGGTAAGTTTCCCAGAGAGAGGAGAATATTCTTTAGTCAAAGGCATATGAAGAGCTGTGATCAGAAACTAGAATCTCCAAGCAAGCTGGGAAGAGAGCCTGTCGCTGGGTCAGGAAGGGCCTTAGAACTCCTCTCAGAGAATCTGCTTTTATCCCCTGAGTAGTAGAGCACACTTACGAGTCTTCAGCAAATGAGGAACAAGGGCAGATTACATTCTAGAAAGTTCCCTCTGGTGGCAGTGTGGAGGAGGACAAATTACAGTGTTGACAAAAATAGTGGCAGATGCTGGTTAGGGGTCCCCAGAGTCTGTGCAGATGTCTCCCAGGATAAGGGAACAAGGCTCAGAGACATGAGGACGTGTCCAAGTCAAATAGCCAGGAAGGGGGAAGGGAAGGGGTGCTGGACTTTTTCGTCACTGTACATTGACCAGGCTGCAGTGGCAGAACATGACAGCATTTTCCCTACGCCCTTCTGCAGGAAGTGCATTTCCAGGGCCGGGGGACACACTGTTGTCTGTGGTGTCCAGCTAGGCACTCATAAAACAGACCGTGATCATAAAATAGACCGTTTCATCAGCAGTTGTCTTCACCGTTCATATGGAGGGAGATTTTTTTGGTGCTTAATTTGTTGATGTTCTTACTGTTCCATCCTCATTAACCACCTGTATATATTCTGTATTAATTTTTTTGATCAAGGACTGAAGTGACATTGGTTTCCTCCTAAAATTTAAATGCACTGTTCACTGGGCCCTGAGGCATAAGCGTGGACTGAGACTTAATTTTTAACTTGAATTGGAGGCTGAAGTTTTACTTCAGTTCTAAAAAGGAACCCTAATGACCAGCAAGTCACATGGGCTGGTGCTTTGTGCTTTTTGCTTTTTAAGGCTTTTTCTGTCTATAATAACGCCCACAACTTATGTAATACTCACTGTGCCGGAGCACAGCACAGTTTTTCCCGCATTTCATCACTACAGCAGCAACGGGCAATCAGCACAGCTAGGATGTGGGTTCAAGTCTTCTCCCCCAGAAACCAAGACACCCCGAAGTTGGAGCGTCCCTGGAGCCGAGCCCGGTGGGCGTGGAGCCGAGTCTGGTGCTGCGCCACACTCTGCACCATGCCTGCCTCTCGCGTTATTTTATTTGAACCTTACCATGTGTCCCGGGGAAGGCTCCTTCTGTTATCCCCATTAACCGAGTAGTAGACTTGGAGGGGAGGAAGAAGCGGAGCCTGGAACCTGTTGCCTTTCAGGCCTTGCCTCTGCTGTTCTCCAACCGAATTAGAACAGCTTGCATGCAAATTGCATCCATGCTTATTATCAAAGATTGAAAGAGTGGCCAGCCTCCAATCCTGAGCTCATCTGCCTTTGCCTCGGGCCTTGGCCCCTTGGGAGAGGAGGATGTTACAGACAGACCTTACCCCTTCCCTTCCCCCCACCTAGTAGTTTGTGGCAAAGGCAATAGGTGAGGGCAAAGTTGGCAGCCATTTTGCAAGTCTATAGAATTTTTTTCTTAAACTTGCTTTAATAGGAAGATTAGTATATATTAAGCACATAGATGTACAGACACTGTGCTAGATACTCTCTTACATGATTTCAGTCGGTATTTATATCCTGTTAAAGCAAATTCTGTAAGGCACGCCTGGATTTATGTTTGTTTTTAATTGTGGTAAAATATACCTAACATAAAGTTTGCCACCTTAAACATTTTTAAGTGCATAGTTCATTGGCAGTAAGTATATTCATGTTCTTGTGCAACCATCACCACTGTCCGTCTCCAGAACTTTCTTCATCTTGAAAAACTGAAACTCCATACCCATTAAACAAGAGCTCCCCATTCTCCCAGACCCCGTTCCATGCCTGGCACCCACCATTCTACTGTCTGTCTCGTGAATTTGACTACTCTGAGTACCTCAGACACGTGGAATCATACAGGATTTGTCCTCTGGTGACTTATTTCACTTAGCATAGTGTAGAATCTTGAATGTCTCTCTTACATTGGTTTAATTCCACAAACTTGGTATGAAAGTGTATCTAGTTCACAAGGCACGATTGAGCAACCAGACTTGCAGGACACGTGCTAATAGAGAGAGGCATGTGTTCTTTCTTTCTTCCTCTTCTTCTTCTTTTTTTTTTTGTGAGGAAGATTGGCCCTGAGCTAACATCTGTGCCAGTTTTCCTCTATTTTTTGCTTGAGGAAGATTAGCCCTGAGCTAACGTCTCTGCCAGTCTTGCTCTATGTTGTATATGGGACGCTACCACAGCATGGCTTGGTGAGTGATGTGTAGGTCTGCACCCAGGATCTGAACCTGTGAACCCCGGGCCCCCGAAGTGGAGTGCATGAACTTAACCACTATGCCACTGGGCCAGCCCCTGTTCTTACTTTGTTGTTGTTGTTGTTGTTGTTGTGAGGAAGATTGGTCCTGGGCTAACATCTGTCACCAATCTTCCTCTTTTTGCTTGAGGAAGATTGTCGCTGAGCTAACATCTGTGCCAGTCTTCCTGTATTTTGTATGTGGGACGCCACCACAGCATGGCTTGATGAGTGGTGCTAGGTCTGTGCCCAGCATCCGAACCTGCGAACCCTGGGCCGCCAAAGCAGAGCTAGTGAACTTACCCTCTATACCACCAGACTGGCCCCTGTTCTTTCTTTTTTTAAGGCAAAAACAGTTGCAACAGATCAGTTGGGTTTGGTTTTAGTTTTTTTTTAACTAGCGCACTTTAATTTTTAGAGCAGTTTTAGGTTTTTAGAAAAATTGGGCTAAAAGTGAGAGACTTCCCATTTGTCCCTGCAGTCTCCCCTAGTATTAGCATCCTGCCTTAGCGTGGGACTTTTTTTTTTTACAATTGATGACCCACATTGATACATTATTAACATTAACATTAATGAAGTCCTTAAGTTACCTTAGGGATCACCCCATGTTGTACATTCTGTGGGTTTTGACAAATGCAGAATGTCGCGGGTCCACCATTGCAGCGTCATACCGAGGTTTCACCGCCCTCACGTCCCCTGTGCTCCACCTGGTCGTCCCTCCCGCACCGTCCCTGACCACCGCTCACCTGTTTACCGTCGCCATAGTTTTGCCTTTTCCTGATTTTAGTTTTAGAGAAGAAAATTGCTAATATCCCCCTCCCTCACTGAGTACTTTATTCGTGCCTGACAGTTTCCATCTTTTCTTCTAGTGGACAACTTTTCTCAGCGAGAGATTGAGGAGTTTCTCAGTGAGGCAGCATGCATGAAAGACTTCAACCACCCAAACGTGATCCGGCTCCTAGGTACCTCAGACACGGGCAGGATGGGTGGCCAGGGGGCCCGCTTGTCCACTCTGTGCCAAAGGGGAGGTCTTTGGGGTAGGGAAGTTCACACTCTGTATAACCCCACAATAATTTATAACGTTGAGTGTTTCACCCAAAAGACTTCTCACAGTTACGTTTTCTGAGGCTGATGGTAAAAAAGGGGCCTGCGTTTCTTGGACACTGTTGGGCTCAGGAACATTTAGTGTCCACAGAGGTCTAGGTGACAGAGCATTAAAACGGCCCCCAGTTACTCAAAGGCAAGACATGGGAGCTGGTCCTGCCGTAATTTTTATTGCCTTAAAGTTAGCCATGAGTCGAATACCAGTGGGTAAAGCTGTAAAAGTAGACAAACGCCATAGGTGATCTTTGAGAAACTATTAATGTATTTTCAAGCACCAGTTTCTTAGGATCTACATTGACAGTTTCATGGGACGTGATTTAATGGTCAGCATTTGGTTTTGTGGCACCATTAGCTAAAAAACACCAAAGAGGAGAGCAGGTGTGGAGTGGTTGCTATGCGATAATATTCTAAGAGGGAAGAGCATCCTAAAAATAATTAAATATTCTGCTGACCTTTTTTTTTTTTTTCGGTTCTCCTGTAACCTGATAAATGCTAAATTCTTTGGGGAACTTTCAAAGTTTTATTATGATTGCCCCTGCAGAGAGATGTGAAAACCAATGTTTAGATACAATGTTATGTCAAAGAAACTACTGTTACTCATTTGCAGCTATTGACTTGAGCGGACTCTGAGAACAATGGCACTTTGTAATTGCCCCACGACGTGCAAGAGCTTTGCAAGCCTGGTATCAGGTGACAGACAGGCTCCAGTTCTAGCATTCCATGATCAGTGGGGTTGCAGCTTTTCCTGTGTGTAACCGTTAACATTTAGGGATGTGGATTTTACCTATTGGCCCTCAAAATTCTTTTAATAGTTTTAAGCATTTGATTGCAGTGGACTCCTTCGTATGATTAAGTATTTAACTGTCACATGAAACTAGTTTGCCCTTGAACTCTACTGTGGTCACCACCCCCACTCAGACTCAGTGTAACAAGAACTCCCTGGGTTTCTAGATGGCTCTACTTGCCATAGATCAAGTTTTGAGAGCTCTCATGCACAGACTGGCACTAATCTGAAAGAAAAAAATTACCAAGGAGTGAAGCCAGTGTGTGCTCCATATTCTGCAGCATGGTGTGAGTTGTGAGTGTTTATTTTTTAACTGTTAATTGGAGGGCACATGGTTTCCATTTGTCCAGTGCTTTTCTGGTCACTGGTAACAAGGACTCTTTGTGACTCCCTCTCTGTTCTTAATTTCAGGTGTGTGTATAGAAATGAGCTCGCAAGGCATCCCCAAGCCCATGGTGATTTTGCCCTTCATGAAGTATGGGGATCTGCATACCTACCTGCTCTATTCCCGACTGGAGACAGGACCAAAGGTAAGGACCCTGTTGTGTTGCCTCTGAAAAGTTTTCAGGCTTATGTGACAGGCCTGGACAACCTCAGCATCTACCCTTGACGATAAAGGAGGGAAGGAGAGGCTGTTGGCCTTTGTTCAGGGCTCACTTTGTGCGCTGCAGGATGAAATGTGGAATCTGTGCCCCCAGCAGGCCTGCTCGTGGGCCTTATTATTCCTGTTTTATGGAAGGAGGGAGCCGGCTGGGAGCACAGTCTCACGGCCCAAGCATCATCACAGTGGAGACGGTGGGCCCCTCGTGCTGTCAGAGTGACCTCTTTCTCTTGAAGTCTCCTCTGTTAGCTTGTTCACTCTGAAATCACTGGATACAGGATCTGTTTCAGCTCCCAGAGGGAAGTGCAAGGAGCTATTTGTCAGAGACACTGAGGGTGAATTTACTGCATCCATCTTTCTCGTTTTCCTGAGCCCCTCCATCCTCAGAGTCAGAAAGCATGTTGGGACTTGGTGGACCAGCATGCACTTCTTAAGCAGTGCCCCTAAGACAGGCAGTGACCCCATGGCGCAAACCCTGCCCTGAGTCCGCACAGCACAGAGAAACCAAACACCAAACGGAAATAGGACCTTAGACTGAAGCGCACGCCTGACTGGCATGCGGCCCACAGGTCACAGGTGATTGATGGGGTTGATGAAACATTGACCACAAGAATGATGACTGTGGGGCTTAATGAGGAAAGGCCTCAACTCAGGAGAAGGGAAGTCTGTAGGAATAGCCATTTAAATTTGGCAAGGCAGTTGAAAAACAAAAACTTGAGAACCAATTTAGGGCAAACATATTCTGGAGCCTTCTTTCGTGTGTCCTGCTGCCCCTGTGTGTCACAGATGAGGGAGGGTATTTTTGCTTTGGTTTTCTTTTCCTTTTCCTTGTTCTCTTCTTCCCAGGAAAGGTGTAAGTGAGCTAAACAGGAGAGTGAGCCCTTTCTTTCTTCAGCTGCCTCTCTGGTCCCATACTCGGACGTATTTTTCTCTCTTCCTCTTGGCTTCTTTGAAGTCTTTCACCAGCACAAATACTAACCAGAGACAGGAAATTGTAGCCACATCACGGAGCTATTATAGAATCCTTGAGAGGTGAAGAGCCTAATCCGAAGTAGGGGACCCAGCACGGCTGAGTGTTTTCCTTCTCTTTTTCTCCCTAAAAGAAAAACAATAGCATTATAAGAAGCCTGGGAAAGAAGAAAAAGTGACCCACAATTCCCAACATCATAGCACAATCATTGGCATCTTCAGACATGCACATCCCAACTGTTTATTCCACGCCTGCGTGTTCACATGTATGCGCCTGCCTGCAGGCCGTCAACCGTAGCTAACATTTCTCAAGCACTTAGCAGAGCCCAGCCTGTATTTTGCATATATTAATGAGTTAATGGCAGAACAAACAGCCATAGGAAGTAGTTACTAGTAGAATCTCAGATGGGGAAACTGTGTCACAGATCAGGCAGTAGTGGAGGCAGAAGTGGCCCGCAAGCTGCAGATGCCGGGCCTTCAGCTCTTCTCTGATTGTCCCATCCCGTGTGTGCCTCTGCTCAACAGGGCAGCCTCCAGACAGCTGGCTGTGAATGCTGCACAGCATCCTGTATATCAATCTAGTATTCTGCAACCTTGCTGAACTCATTTGTTAGTTCTTGCGCACAGTTATCTTATCTTTTAAATGGCTTTTGGTCAGAGTCTGCAAGGATAACCTAATTGTTCTAGGAAAAAATAACACAAATGAATAGCATCTGATACTCATTTTACCTTAATGAATGTTGACAGATTTGATATTTCCTGTTTTTTTTTTTTAAAGATTGGCACCTGGGCTAACAACTGTTGCCAATCTTTTTTTTTTTCTGCTTTATCTCCCCAATCCCCCCCACCCCCTGTACACAGTTGTGTATCTTAGTTGCACGTCCTTCTAGTTGTGGGATGTGGGACGCCGCCTCAACGTGGCCTGACGAGCGGTGCCATGTCTGCGCCCAGGATCCGAACCCTGGGCCGCCGCAGCAGAGCGTGCGAACTTAACCACTCGACCATGAAGCCAGCCTCAGATTTGATATTTCTTAGCACCCAAACCCCTTCCTGGAAATGAGCATCCAGAAAGTTAAATACCCTAAATATACAGAACAGAGGCATAAGACTTTTATGCCTGCTTAGTTTACATTTTTTTAAACAACTCCATTATGTAGGGGTAAAGGATAACTAAAGGATTTTGTTATATATGGAGTATGTGATTGACATGCGTCTTAACTGGGAAATAGAAGTTATTAAAAATTCATTATCTTCGGGAGTACCACTTTGGAAAAGTCATGTTCCATAGAGAATAAGCCATGCAAATCCAGTGCGTTGGGGAGAGTATGTCATAGCTGGACCCATTCATGATTGCCAGGAACTTGAAGTAAACCCTTTTCTTTAGTTCTGACATTTAGTTACTACACAGAGGTCTTCATCAGCCCTCAGCCTCGCAAACAATTCCAACATGACAGGTTTTCCAACACAGTCTAGTTTGATTTTTACAACATAGAGAAAATACTGGATACTTGAAACTTACAGGAGGGCCCTAGAGAAACAAAATAAAAATTCCTGAACACTTACTTGGGGTACTTTGGTCCTGTGAGAAGGGGCGAACACTATCCTAATTTCGGTCTAGAAGAAGAAAAGCATCTTCCAAAACATTTCAGAGTAAAATGGTAGCAGATGTGGATGCATAATTGGAAACAGCTCCTTCTAAGTGGGCTTTTGCCTCCAAAATATTAGGCCCCTGTACACACACCCGCCCCCGCTGAAGCCAGACCACCCCTCTTTTCTCCTCTTTGCGTGGCATGGATGCTCTGTCCCGATGCCACCCAGAAGGATACGGAGGATCGCATTTGACCTCATAACTTGCGAAAAGAATGTTCTTCACTGTCAATACTTTATTTTAAAGATGGGGAGAAGAGAATGTGATATTTGCCAAGGAGTGTTAGGGTTTATTGTTGTTGTTGTTTTCATTTCTTTTTTAAAACCTTATTTGTGATCTTAGTGATGTGGAAATGAAAGGTGTGTTTCCTGATTTCACGGCCCTCATAAGAAATAAAAACGCCCTTCATTTCTCCCCTCATATGGAAATAGCTTGCCAGGTTTCCCTTTTAAATAGTCATCTTTCTTCTTCTTCCGTCCACCCGCTAGCATATTCCTCTGCAGACGCTGTTGAAGTTCATGGTGGATATTGCCCAGGGCATGGAGTATCTGAGCAACAGGAATTTTCTTCATCGAGATTTGGCTGCTCGGAACTGCATGTAAGAGTCCTGGCCCTCCCTGGAAGGGGTTGGACCTCATGCTGTCAGATGTTTATTGGGGGAGGGATGGGGGTGGCCTGTGGCTGTGAAAATACAGACGAGAGCTAGGTTTGGGAGGGACCGTGTGGCTGGCTCTGGAGACGGATTTGTGTGGCTCTGATGTATGACTGGGTTTTTACTTGGGGGTTTAACTGCCTCTGCCCCCAGGAGTCTGGTTGGCCTCCAGAACTTTGTGCTGTGACTCCTTTTTTGTTTTCACACTCTCTCTCAGCTAAGAGTGCCCAGTGTGACTTTTGTGATCCTTCCCCGTTGCTGTCAGCTAGCTTTGGACCCAGAGTTACATATAATTCAGCTAATGATGGAGACAGTAATGAAAACCATAAAGGTTTTGTCCCTGAGTTTTCATGAAGCTGCCTTGCAAAGAAGTTTGGTCCTGTGACTACACTGAAGTTCTCCTTCGGCAGCAGAGACAAGGCTTTAGACAAACACTGTAAACTTAAGCTCTCTCCTTCTCTACAGCCTGCTTCAACAGAGCCCTTGTTTGCTGCAGATCTTCAAAAACAATAACTATTTCTTAATTTCAAGTTTACTATTGCAAGAAGAGGGAGCACTCCTTAAATGCATTGCTCTTATTTGTTTTTCTTGGTAGGAGATGTGACGGTGGGGGCTGCCTCCTCACTTCTCCTGACTTACCCCGTCCATCGGCCCTCTACCACTTTCCCTTCATTTATTTTTTTTTTGAGGAAGATTAGCCCTGAGCTAACATCTACCACCAATCTGCCTCTTTTCTTTTTCTTTTTTTTTTTTTGCTGAGGAAGATTGGCACTAAACTAACATCCATGCCCATCTTCCTCTACTTTGTATGTGGGACACCTGCCACAGCATGGCTTGATAAGCAGTGCATAGATGTGCACCCAGGATCTGAACCAGGGAACCCCGGGCCGCCAAAGCAGAGCATGCGCGCTTAACCGCTGCGCCACTGGGCTGGCCCCTGACTTTCCCTTCATTTTTGAAAACCCAGAAGGGTCTTGTGTTTGTTTTTTATTTAAATAATTTTCCTACCATAGAGGGAGAATCATGAAAACCTTTTTTTCCCCTTAATATTTCCTTTATGTTTTTCCAACCAGGTAGGGTAACCAACTGTCCAGTTTGCCTGGAACTAAGGGGTTTCCCAGGACATGGAACTTTCAGTTTTAAAAGTCAGTGATAGGGGAACAGGGACAAGATGGTCACCCTACCTCCAGACCCCTCATTTCTCCTCCTCCTCCTCCTCCTTCTTGTCTAGCATCTGTTTTAATATCTTGGGCTATTAATGCGATTGTATCTCTTTAATTTTCCAGTTAATTCCTTAAGTACGACCTGGCCATCTCAGCAGGAAGTCCAGTGTCCCCATCTTGAACATGTAGTTCCCCACCCCTCACCAAGCTGCCAGGAGGCGTGCTAGTCCAAAGAGCCAGTGCTGCTTCCAGACGTCAGGCAGGAAGGCTCCTGGGCACTGGATGAGTCCAACAGAGGGCTCTGGATTTGAGCTGCTGCTCTTTCTGCGCCTCCTGTGCAGCACCTCTGTTCCCTCCAGGTGTCCCCATTCTCCGTGCACAGGTGCCCTTGCTGCTCCAGATCCCCACACAGACCAGAGGGGTACAAGGTTATAACCCTTCTGGCTCCCCCTCACTTGCTTTGCCATTGGTCACAAAGCAGGACCTCGAAGGCTGATGGGGTCTCTATCTTTTGGTTACTTATCATGCTTGTTTTCGGCTGCGTCTGATGTAGACCTGTGATTTAAGGCTTTGCCTCTGAGGTCGCTAAGGACCTGAACTCACTCTCTGTAGGTTGCGAGATGACATGACTGTCTGTGTCGCGGACTTCGGCCTCTCAAAGAAGATTTACAGTGGTGATTACTACCGCCAAGGCCGCATCGCTAAGATGCCTGTGAAGTGGATCGCCATAGAGAGTCTCGCAGACCGAGTCTACACAAGTAAAAGTGACGTGGTACATGCATGGCTTTGATTTGTGGCCCCACATTGCAGAGACGAAGGTGCACTGAAGGAAGTGACTTAAGCCGGTATCGCAAGACATTGTCCTCTTTCATAAACTGAGGATTGGGAGCTTGCTCACACCTCTCTTGTACTCATCACTAGATACTTTAATTTGGTGGAACACTAGATTCTGATGTGGTCTCCTGACATCCAGAAGATCTGTCTTTGCATAGGCCTTAATTTATTCCCATTTTTCTTTGCTACAATATGGTGACTTATCGCCCACAACTATGATATTTCATATTCATATTGTGTGAATATGAATGAGTTCCTATGAATGAGTTCATCCCATGGGTCTTTGGAACCAAGATGCCATATGAAAGGCACCGTGTAATTATACCCTTGACCAGAGATGGGCAAAAGAAAACACTTGACAACAGTGGAGCAGAGCATTAAAGAGAGCATGATGTGAGAGAAGGCCATATCTGCCTTTGTCAAAGTTCCCGAAACACTGTTAGTGAAAATGGGGAACTGTGACGCCCCGACCTCACATTATTGCTGTGTTGGGAGAGCAGTGTGTCTCAGACATAATTGTCAGCTTTGTGCACGATCCTCGGGGCTTTAAGGAAGTGACCTTTCCCAATGAAGAAGTCCATTCAGCCTTTCTGAAAAGACTTGCCTCCTAACTTGCTGTTGTTTTGTTCTCAGTGGGCATTTGGCGTGACCATGTGGGAAATTGCAACACGGGGAATGACCCCCTATCCCGGAGTCCAGAACCACGAAATGTATGACTATCTTCTCCATGGCCACAGGCTGAAGCAGCCCGAAGACTGCCTGGATGAGCTGTGAGTGAGCCTCTCCGAATCATGGGCACCCTGCAGGGCTCAGTCAGTTGGCTCTGCAAAGACCTAGGGACACACACAGCCGCAGGGGGAGGGGATACTCTTAGCCAGCGAGTGTGTGCGGAAGGCGGCTCGCGCAGACAACCCAGGCCAGAAGCCTTTCCTGGTGTGGGGTACAATGTGTGCACATCTCTAGTGAAGCCGTGCATTTCCTGCAGCTCTGTAAGCACCTCTAGGAAATACATCCTGTAGATAATAGGTTGGCTTTGTAGCGCATGAGCTACCCGCCCTCTTTGCTATAGTCGTCCTTCTCTTTCTATACAGCTTTTCGCACAAAGCAATCACAGTAATATCTGTAATCAGGAAATTGAGGAATCTCAGCCGGTGGTTTTGAGGTCAGGCTAGTCATCAGCATTGCTTGAGGGATATCCTGACGGTGTGATTCCTCAGCCCTGCGCCTGGAGATCGTGATTCTGCTGATGCCAAGTGGACCCAGGACTGTGTGCTTTAGCACGCTCCCTGGGAGACTGTGCTCAGCCAGGCGTGCGAGCCCCCAGCTCGGAGCGTGCAGGGCCACTGTGCTCATCCCGTCCTGACAGCCGCTGTTCTCTTCAGGGCCGGCAGTGTGGGGAGAAACCGGGCCCTGGAGTCCGACAGGCCAGGCTCTGCCTCCTAACCAGCCACATGTGTGGCCAAGGCAGCTGACTTAACCTCTCTGTGCCTCATTATCAGCCACAAAAAAAAGTATAGTCACACCTTCTTCAGAGAGGTATTGGGAGCGTTAAAGAAGAAAGTGTGTGGCGTGCTCATTCTGCAGGAGGCACGCAGAGGAAGTCACGTAATGGTACCGATTATTAACAGCATCATTACAGATTAATCTCCTCTAATTGCTAGCTTGATGACTTGACCCTTCCTAATGGTGAGTCTCTTCTCAACATAACAAGGGGCATGGGCTTGGAAAGGGGCATTTTCACCCTATTTATTAGCACGAACATTTCGGCAGGCTCTGTTGTGGAACGCCATGCTGGGGCGCTGGGGTGGGTGGGCATGTTCAGGACCCCCCCACACACACACACAAACACACACGCTCTGGCCCTGTTTCCTCACAGGGTGAGGGGGCCCAGGTCACTTTGCATGTGGGCCTCCCGGATCCCGTCCACCCCAGACAAGACGAAACTTCGTTCATCAGAGCCTCACCCTGCTCGGGGGTGGTGCTGGTGGGGATTATTGTGGTTGTAAATATATGACATTGAGAACAGAAACAAAAGATCAAAACATCATGAAATCCTAATTAAATTAGATCTGGGGTTTCATGGTAGTTTTTAAAAGAGCCACCTTAATGAAATGTTTGCTTCTGAAAACGAGGAAGCAGTTTCAATCAAACAAGATTGAATGAAAAGTTTTGTTGCTGTTTCTTTCTTAGCGTCTCTTCTGCGCTAAAAGAAGTTGGTATTTGCAGCTATTATTTGGGTCTTAGGGAGGACTAAGCTGTGTCACATTGTGGCCTTTAGATGTCTCACGTAGAGCCAAAACGGGGAAATGCTGAGTCGGTTTTCTGTGGGAGATTTTAGGTGAGAGAGTCGCAGAGTCAGCACACGCGGGTGGCTGGGGAGGTCGGGCAGAAGCAGAGGGATCTGTGGTCCCCATGCTCAGGGCTGGCCCCACGCACCACAGGCTCGCAGAGGCTCTGGGGAACCAGGCCTTCTTCTCAGGTCCCCTTAGGTCTGGAGCCGGGGAGCAACAGCATCCCCTAGAGAGGCCTCCGTGTTTCCATCTCGGGGGCATTTCCTTTTAGAAATGAGACAGAGACTTCTGAGCTTCTCCTCTGTGTTTGCTGTCTAACCTTAGTGGAGATGAGTTCACTCCCACGTTTAGTTGCCCCTGGGTCTTTTTAAAGTCAGTTCTAAGAAATATAATGATGTAAATAAGAGAGTGTGCTTTGTGCCCTGCTCTCCGATCCTGTCCTTGGAGAGCCGCCTCTTCTCATGGATCACGCCTCCTCTGAATGGCCGGGCTGCAGGCCCTGTGTCCCATTGCCTAAGAGGCCGCTCTGTGTGATGTCCCTGTCACCTCCATGGGACGTTCCTCAGCTGAGCTCCTGGCCTCCTGGCTGCAGCCCTCAGACGCTCCCCACCAGCTGACCGCTATGGTTCATCACACTGGTGCTCATTCCCTTTGGCTTCCAGTGTGACACTTGGGAGCCACCTTGTTCTTTCTTTATCTCACTTCCCATCAGCCGGCAGACGTCCGTCAGAGACCCCCCCACCCCTCCGTTCCACCCCTAATAGTCAAACTCTAGAAGCCCAGGGCTGGGCAGGGCCCGGGGTCATCCAGTCCCACTCTCTCATCACATATGAGGAACACTGGCACAGTGAAATCACAGTGTAAATAAGTGGATGAGCGCTCGGCCAGGGTGAGTGTTGTTTCTTGTGGAGTAGTTCAGGCCCTTCCATCTCCCGTCTCATTCTTCTCCTCACCCCCAGCCTCCTGATACATCTTTTGGGTGGCAACCAGAGTGACCTTTCCAAAATTATAGTGTGATCATGGGACCACCTAAACGTAATCTTTCCATAGTTCCCCACTGACCATAGGGTAAAAACTAAACCCGTCAGGATCTGACTGTGGCAGACGGGGTAGTTGAGTGGTTAAGAACATGCGTAGTGGTGCTAGACATCCCTTGATTTTGGTCAGGGCTTCACCCTCGTCCTGGGACCAAGTGTCACCCTCTCAGGTTCCTCTTCTGTAAAATGGGGATAATGGTACCTGTGTGATGGGGTTGTTGTGCTGATTGGGAAGCTAATATCTCTAAAGGTATTTCTCACAATGGCTATCAAATAATAAACACGAACAAAAGGTCAGCAATGATTAATTTTATCGAAGGAGGTAAAGGTCATGGGGGAGAGAAGGACTCGACGCTGCCACTGGCGGGCAGTGTGACTGAAATCAGGCCCTCTCCTCTCCGAGCCTCGGCAGCCCCGTCTGCGGTGGGACTGCCTTTCTCCTCCACGGAGCTGCTGTTGGTTGAGCAACATCAGATGGCTGAGGCGCAGCAGCCCCACACATGGCCGGCCCTCGTAGATCATGTCTGTGTCAGCCACCCAGAATCCCGGGCTCCCTCGGCAGGCCAGAGGCTCACCTGCTGCCATTCCAGCCCTGCCCTCTTTCTTCACATGCCTGACCAGGCCCACACCGACCTCGGGATTCCTTCATCGTGCCTCCCGGGGCCTGGAACGATGGTGGGCGTGGCGCAGCTCTGACTCCTGTCTGCTCCAAGGACCCCAGCTCACACCCACTTTCCCCCTCTCAAACTCTGCTCTGCTTATTGACCAACCCTCCACTTCCACCTGCGGCAGCCCAGGCCCTGAGAAAGAGAGAAACTGAGTCACCGTTGGCGGAGTGGCAGAGCTAGGGTCAGACCGTGGCTTGGCGCTGTGGAGACCCATGACATCCGCCCTTGGGTGTCATTTCTCTGAGCAGACTTGAAATGCTGCCCTCAGCCATCCTCAGAGCCAGGAACAAAGCAAGTGCTTGACAAATATGAGTAAATTCATAAATTTATAAGTTCTGTAAATTTGTATGATGGCATCTCTTAAAAATTGGGGTAAAATACACATAACGTAAAATTTACCATCTTACCCATTTTTAAGTGTCCAGTTCAGTCGTGCTAAGTACACTCACGTTGTTGTGCAGCCATCACTCCTCTCCATCCCCACAGTTCTTTTCACTTTACAAACTGAAGCTCTGTACCCATGAAAAAACAGCTCCCCGTTGTCCTCCCCTGAGCGCCTGGCAACCTATGAGGACATCTTTTATAAACTCTCAACAGAAAAACAAAAACGACCATTTACAAGGGCCGCCACGGAACTTATTTTTTCTTTCCATCCATAAAATTGAAATCATGCAACGTCACAGCCCTCCCATTACACTCCAGCTGCAGGCCCTGTTGTTACTGTCCTTGGTCCACTACTGTGGAGTCGCCCTTTGGGAATAGGTTAGACAAGGTACATGCTCACCATGTCTTTAAAGGTCATATTTGTATTTTTATATATTTCGTAAAGTCTTGAAAGTAAAAGAAAAATAGGTTTCAAAAGGATATTGCTACTATGCCATATATGGAGAAAAGAGGTTATTTAAACTCTTTCTCCTAAGACATGGAATTCATGAAAAAGAATTAAATAGCACACACCTTGATGAAGTAATAAAAAGGAGAGTGTCTCTAAAGACAGAATTTCTCGAAGCTCTTCTCAGACTGCCAACAGTCAAGGCTCTGTGGGAAGAAAGGAAGTCATGCAACTTGATTTATACCATGAAAACCTCAAAAATAGAAATAAAAAATGTTTGTCGAGTCTAAGTGACCATCTAAGGAAAGTCAAAGGGGAAATAAAAAGAACTCCTCAGCCTGAAGTCTAGATGAGAATCAGGACTATCAGATGGGGAAGCGTGCCCCTGCCCTTAGCTCAGTGCCTGTGTTCACAGTCGGTCTGTTCATATGCAGAGTGCTTTCCAGAAGCATGTGCACCTGTTGATAGAGGCTGTAAAAGTAGACAAATGAAAAGATATTGGGCTGGCCCGGTGGCATAGTGGTTAAGTTTGCACACTCTGCTTCAGCAGCCCAGCGTTCACCGTTTCAGATCCTGGGCATGGACCTACGCACCGCTCGTTAAGCCATGTTAAGCCACGCTGTGGTGGCATCCCATATACAAAATAGAGGAAGACTGGCACAGATGTTAGCTCAGAGCCAATCTTCCTCACCAAAAGAAAAAAGATATTGATTGTGATATGTCTACTTGAATGAGATCTGTACTTGCATGAAGTACCACATGTTAGTAGAATTAGCCAAAGGATCTACATGATGTGATTAAATGTAAATATGAGAATTG
Organism: Equus caballus; assembly: GCF_041296265.1. Taxonomy (NCBI): domain Eukaryota; kingdom Metazoa; phylum Chordata; class Mammalia; order Perissodactyla; family Equidae; genus Equus; species Equus caballus. The sequence goes on from NC_091698.1 coordinate 30,523,223, forward strand.
CATATTTATGTTCATAAGATAGCAGTAATCTACGTGTCAGGTGATTTAAATTGGGGTCGTTTTCTTATACAGTGACGTGAATATCAGTTTCTCAAAACAGGAAAGAATCAAAATGAAATGATGGTATGACTCAATCTAGTGGTTCCTAATTCAGTCATTTCTCTGTTTTATCGTGCTCTTGGAAATGTCCCTCCACTGTAATTCTCAATTATATTGGACACTGGGAATGAAGAAACCACCCAGAAGGGAGAGTCATCCCCTATAGATCACAGCAGAGGGGTCATGAGCAGCTCTGGGGTCTAGCTATCCAGTCGGAGGCTGGTTCCCATAGTGCTCTCTGCTGCCCACACGGCCATGACATGTTCTGTAACATCTCTGAGCCCACTCTCATTTTTATTGCAAAGTGACAGTGACAGGGCTGTTGAGAAGATTAGATGTAGTGACACATACAAAACTAGCACAGTGAGGCACACACCCTTCCTCCTCCCCCCCCCCCCCCAACCCCTGGCCTTCTTAGCCCTTGCCTCAGGGCCCTTCTAACTCAGGTCTCCTGGTGACAGCCAGTTTGATGGTATAGAACAAGGGTCAGCCAACTTTTCCTTAAACTGCCAAATAGTAAATATTTTCATCTTTCCGGGTCGTATGGTCTCTGTAGCTGCTCCTCACCTCTGCCACTGGAGCAGAAGCAGCTGTAGACAATATGTAAACAAATAAATGTGGCTGTGTTCCAATAAGACAGTTTTCAAAATAGACGGTGGGCTGGGTTTGGCCCGTCGGCTGTAGGTTGCCAGCCTCTCATATAAAGGAAAGGACCTGAAGTACTTCTTCTTTGCAAAGTTAGATATAATTGCCACATATGTCCTCTGTTCCTGGAGACAGAGGATCACTTATCCCATACCCATGCGACATTTATAAAAGTTGAGCCAATGTTATGCCATAAAGAAAACCTCAGTAATTTCCAAAAAAGTGGAATTAGTGCAGATTAAAATGTGATAAAATCAAAGATTAGGTGAAAACAAGAGGGGGGCTGGCACTTGGGGCTGTGGGGGCTGTGCGGGAGATAACTTGCTCTTCTTTACTTGTAGGTACGAAATAATGCTCTCTTGCTGGAGAGCTGAGCCCTTGGACCGACCCACCTTTACAGTGTTGAAGCTGCAGCTAGAAAAGTTCTTGGAAAGTTTGCCTGAAGTTCAGGACAAAGCTGACATCATTTATGTCAACACACAGTTTCCCGAGAGCTGTGAGGGCCCGGCAGAGGACGCTGAGCTGCCTCAGCTGGACATGAACATCAATCCTGACTCTAGAATTGCCTCTTGTGCTCCCAACGCCACCGTCAGCGTGGTCACAGCCGAAGTGCATGAGAACAGACCTCCCGAAGGAAGGTACATCCTCAATGGGGGCGATGAGGAATGGGCAGATCTGCCTTCTGCCACCCCGGCGACGGGGACAACGGGAAAGAACAGACTTATGAGGAATGGGGTCTCCTGGTCCCATTCCAGCACGCTGCCCTTGGGGAACCCATCGCCTGACGAACTTTTGTTTGCTGACGACTCAGAAGAAGATTCAGAAGTCCTTGTGTGAGGAGAGCTGAGAGACATTCCCAAACCAAGGAGCTCTTCTGCCTTAGGAGAGTCCATGTAGCTGGATGGTTGTGGTATTTGTCCTCCTTACCAAGTAAACGCCATGGCCCAAAAGCACCGGATGAATGTTGTCAAGTGAGTCACCATTAAAAATACGTAATATATATTTATTTAAAGAGAAAATTTCTATCTATATATGTATATGGTGGAAAGAGACAAAGAGTATATTTTAATAAAAGATGACTTGTTTCCTGTCACTTATCTTGCAGATCTTAAACTTTAAGCTTTAACAGCCCCATCTCTACAGCTGTTCCTGGATGGTTACATTTGCACAAAGTTGGTTTTTTGTAAGTTCTTTTCTTTTTCACGACTATGAAATGTAAAAATATTTGTAAAATGAAATGCCATGTTTGTTCTTCTGGTCTTGTGAAAGGAATCATCTGTTCGATAATGATTCATTTAATGGGTAACGTTTTATAACTGATTAATTCTTCAACATGACTTCCTAATAAAATATGAAGGAGGAAGGATGTGTTGTACTTACTTGAGACCTGGAAAGACAGCGGGCACTGGCAGCCTCGGTGCCTTTGCAAAGGAATGCCTGGCCCTCCATGCAATTGCTCTGACCATTCTTGGCATCATTCTAAAGATATGGAAAAGCCACTCCAGAAAGTCCAAAGATAAAGAACCAAAAATACTGAAAGGTTGAAAAACACAAATCTTTGTGGAATGATTTTAAATAAATTATAGAAGAGAGCCTGACAGGTGAAGCACTTTTCTGTTGGGGAAGCGTTACTCGTGGGAGGCAGACACGGGCAGTAGGCACAGGCTTAGAGCTCAGCACCCCTGAGTTCACGTCCTGGCTCGGCTGTGTCGTACTTGTTGAGCGCTTGTTATCTTTCAAGCACTTTATGTGAACTGTCCTATTTAATCGGTGTATCATTACCGTGGGCACCAGTGCCATCCTCATGTACAGGCCAGGAAACCGAGGCTGGAAAGGTTGAATAACCTGCTATGGCCCACATCTAGGCAGAGGTGGAGCCAGAACTCAGAACCAAGCAATCTGATGCTGGCTGGCTCTAAGTGTGTGATTTGGAGGTCTGCTCCAGAGCCTCCCCACCTTTTATTTTTATGTAATAAACACATAGATAGCATTTACTATGTGGCCAGGCGTGGCACTCATTTAATCCTGTTAACAACCCTACTGGGTAGGTACTACCATTATCTCTACTTCACAGATGGACCGACTGAGGCAGGAAGAGGCTAACTTACTCTCTAGTCAGGGCAGTAGACTGATGCAGTCAGTTTAAGTTTTGATCCTTCAGCCCTCAAGGCAGCCATGCAGGCCCAGGGCCACTGGCATCCTCAGGCCCATTGCCCCATACTTGTGAGCAGCTTCACCTAGGCCACCCAGCCTGAGGATCAGTGTCTGCACCGGGCCCAGAGTTGTGGCCCTCACAGCCTCGGTCCTGGTCTCAGCTGCCAGCCCAGGTGCCCCGGTCTCCCGGGTGAGCTGGCTCCACTATTACTGTGAAATGCGCCGTACAAGAAAGTCTGAGGGTTACAAGACAATGTCCGTTGGTACCAAAAATACCAGCATCACATTTTATCCTGTTAGATCCTATAAAGATAAATTCTTCTGTTGGAAATTTTTGAATGGTTAAAAAAATCAAAAAAAAAATTTCTATCACCTACTTGTACAAACAAAGCTTACTCTTGATGATGACTATCAGGAATGTGAACAGCTTGTCAGTAAAGTCTTGATCAGGAGCTGACTGTGGCTAGTTCAAGCAAAACACCCAATGGAAAAAGGTATGTTCAGGGGCCGGCCCGGTGGCGCAGCGGTTAAGTTCACACGTTCCGCTTCTCGGCGGCCTGGGGTTCGCTGGTTCGGATCCCGGGTGCGGACATGGCACTGCTTGGCAGCCATGCTGTGGTAGGCGTCCCACGTATAAACTAGAGGAAGATGGGCACGGATGTTAGCTCAGAGCTCAGCAAAAAGAGGAGGACTGGCAGTAGTTAGCTGAGGGCTAATCTTCCTCCAAAAAAAAAAAAAAAAAAAGGTATGTTCATGTCTGTAAGATAAGTAAGCAAATTGAAAAACTGTTACTTTCCTATAAATTTAATATTAAATAGCTAAACTAATATACTTTGTGTTTGTTTCTAATTTTAATTAATGTAAACATATATATAATGAATAGTTCATTGAATGCACACAGCCCCCTAAATCCTATCTGGTTTGCTCAGTTTATGCTGTGTGGCCTGAGAAACTCTGGGAAGCTTGGGCTAATTCTGCCATAGGAGAGTGCAGAGAAGTGAGCAAGCTGTGGCTTCTGGCTTTTCTAGAGACATCAACAAACAGCAGAGAAATTCACTTCATCCATCCCACAGCCATGCACCAGGGCTTTAGTTCAATGGAGTGTGATGGGCAGCACCTTCCCATCCCAGCTTCCTTTTCCCAAGAGGAGAATGAAGCTGGACTGCCATTATTCAGCCATTTAAAATCTCCTCATTGAGATCTTTGGAACCACAGTGCTCTTCTTAGCCACATTTGAATGTTTGAAAGTTTTGAAAGAACTAACCTTCAGAGGACCCAATCATTGGCAAACTCCGGTACTGTCTTCTGAGCATGAACTGAAAATAGCCTTTCAAGTTCTCTTTTGTATAAACTCAAATTGCTTTTGTAAGTGGCTCTTTTGGGCTAAAAGTGGGGGAGGGAAAACAAGGAGAGACAAGTCGGGTCATTGTCTTCCCTCGGCTGGGACAGGGCTGGGGAGGTCAGGAGGGCAAGAGAAATAAGCAAATACCAGAAATACTCATGACCCACAGGTGGAGACTAGCTCTGCCTTAAGAGGGTTTTTTCTTCCTTGCTTCCTTTTTTCTTCCTTTCTTTTTTCCCTCCTCCCTTCCTTTTTTCTTTTCTTTCCTTTTCGTTTCTTTCCTTTTCCCTTTTTCTGGCCTTTCTGAGTAGAAAGGAGAAGCGAGGATCAAGGCCCCTTGGGCTGGTGAGGAACCAGACTGGCGAGCATTCCTTGGGCAATCTTGGTGGGTCATGTGGCTCTCCTGGAGCCCAAGTTTCTGTAAGTGAACAGTAAAGACTTCTCCTGCAATCCCTTAGGTGGGTGTGTAAGAAGGGGAGGAGACGAGATCTTTGAAAACTTTATACCTGTTAGCAGCATTTCCCAATTAGAGGCTTCTCCAGTTCATTCCTTATGCAGTGCAAACTCACCGTTTGTCATATTAGAAATATTTTCCCTGATTATGTTATCAACTCTCTCCAAAATAATACAAACTAACTCCAAAATAAAATAATTTAGGGGCTGGCCCCGTGGCCGAGCGGTTAAGTTCGCGCGCTCCGCTGCAGGCGGCCCAGTGTTTCGTTGGTTCGAATCCTGGGCGCGGACATGACACTGCTCATCAAACCACGCTGAGGCAGCGTCCCACATGCCACAACTAGAAGGACCCACATCGAAGAATATACAACTATGTACCGGGGGGCTTTGGAGAGAAAAAGGAAAAAATAAAATCTTAAAAAAAAAAAAATAATAATAATAATTTAGTCTTTGCAGTGATGCACACAGTTGGGGAAGTTGACACAGGGAAGGCGACTGGCCCTCATCTCTCACTTCAAATGACTGTTGGGCTCAGAGACAGCAACTCCCCACACATCGATGCCCAAAGGTTCCTCTGCTATCCATCTCATCCTGGAGTTTGGTTACTTGTGAGCCTCAGTACTCATCCCTCCCATTATCTGTATGGATGATGGCAAGCAGTAGTGGCTTTATCGACAGGATTTGGGGACCTGAGATGGGTCCGAATTCCCTCTGGGGAGGCAGAGGTTCTCTCTCTGCCACCGTATCCCTCAGACCAAGCAGAGGTTCCCTGCTCAGGAAACAGGCCAAACCAGTCTCTTATCTTAGAAATCAGACTGATTCTGGCCACACTAGCCCTGACTCATGAAAGCCAAGACCTTTGTTAACTTCTCCTGGTCAATGGCGAAAGCAAGTTGGAACTTCTGCAGAGTCAATGGAAAAATAACTGACCCCAAAATAAACCAGCTATGACAGCAACTTAACTTCTCTAAAGACGTTTAATTACCTTGGATGACAAATGGGAAAACAGGAAGTTTTGTTTTCTTTAATGAACATTTCAGTATTGTACAATGTTTCTAATTTAGATTTTGTTTTTTTCTCTTTTAAAGTCTAAGAACACAAGTGAAACTGCCATTATATTTAACTTTTAAAAGCATGCCCAAATTACTTGTTATTTCTAGAAACTGTAACCCAAAGACCACTACTTTAGAATGTTTCCATGTACAATATGTTTTATTGAAATGGGACTCCATGTATAGAGATTTGAAAGAGTAACTTGAGAATTATATATATTACCCCTTCCTACCTCTTAACGACACAATAATTTTAAATTAATTAGTGGATTTATCGAGACTGCACAATTACAAATTCTAACCAAGAAAGGGTTTTCGAACAAGTCATGTGAGGACACATACAGTCAACTCATCCATTTACTAATAGTCACTGAGAAGAAGGCTCTGTTCTGGACACGGGGCTCTTGCAAAGAACAGCAATCCAGGCCTTGCTGTCTTGAATAACAGTCCAGAGGAGAGAATAGATGGCTTAAAATGAATACTTTCTTTTAAAGAATATTCCTCGGAATGCTCTGACTTGCATTTTGTTGAAGTCCATTAATACCACAGTGAAGCAGCTCAGCCAAGCCTGCAGATGCAGTTTAAAGTCCAACGCACCTCAGAACTGGAGATCAGATGCTTTCCCCGGAAGCAGGCTCTAAGGCTTCGCCCCATGCGACTCAAAATTAAAGGCCTATCAGTTGGAGTCTGAAAACCAAAATTCCATTATCCCACCGTCTGAGCAGTTCTAGACAAGGCCAGCTGCTTAACTCCATCAGTACTGATGGCTTGTTTGAACAAACTTAGTTCTCCAAAAACAGAAGATACTTTTTCATCACAAAAATGTGTAGCTCTCGAAGTCTTTTTCTTCTTGTACTTCAGGGTAGATAATCTCTAATGATCTATCTTCAAGTCTGCTGATTCTTTCTTCTGCCAGCTCGTATGTACCGTTGAGCCCTTTAAGTGAGTTTTTCATTTCAGTAACTGTACTTTTTCAACTCCAGAAGTTCCATTCAGTTATTTTAATAACTTCTATTTCTTTATTGATAGTCTCTATTTGATTTTAAGTGAAAAATTTTAAAACATGGTTTTCTTTAGTTCTTTAAACATGTGTATAAATAGGTGCTATTTTAAATAATGAAGTGTCTGCTAAGTCCAGCATCTGGGCCTTTTCAGGGACAGTTTCTATTGACTGCTTTTTTTCCTGTGTATGCATTAAATTTCTTGTTTATTTGTATGTTTCATGTATTTCTGTTGAAACTCGATATTTCAGATCATATATTGCAGCAACTATGGATTGTCATTTGTTCCTCCTTCCAGGGGTGGTTAATTATTGCTATTTATTTCTTACGTTTAGTGGCTCGCCTGGACTAATCCTGTAGATTGTGTTTTTCCTGCAGTATTTGAGCACTGATTCTCTGCTCAGTTGCTTTTTAAAAATTATTCTTGTTTTTTTTTTACGTCTGGCTTTTAAGGAGTCACCCCTAAGTCAACATAGCTTAGTAATAAGCCAATCATTGGTCAGATATTGTACTTAAACATCTTAAGCCAATAAGGCCTCCACCTTTTCTTTATGAATCTGTCTATAGCTTGGAGAATATATTTCAAGTTCAGGAAGTTTACAAGTCTGCCCTGCATTCGCAATGTTTCCTGTTCAGTCAGTGATGAATAGTTCACTAAAATGTGAATGGATTAAACATTCCCATCAAAAAGACAGAGAGTGTCAGGCTGGATAAAAAGAACTTAAATCCAGAATATGTAAATAATTCTTACAACTCAACAATAACAAGACAGCCTAATTATTAAAAGGGTGGGGGGAAGGCCCAATTTTTAAAAGGGCAAAGGATTTGAATATGCATTTCTACTATAAAGATATACAGTGGCCAATTAACACATGAAAAGATAGTCTACATCATTAGTCATCAGGGAAATGCAAATCAACACCACAATGAGATACCACCTCACAGCCACTAGGATGGCTCTAATCTAAAAGACGGGTAATAACAAGTGTTGGTAAGCATGTGGAGAAATTGGAACCCTCATACATTGCTGATGGGATTATGAAATGGTGCTGCTTTAGAAAATGGTTTGGCAGTTCCTCAAATGTTTAAACATACAATTACCATATGATTCATCAATTCCATTCCTAGGTATATACCCAAGAAAACTGAAAACATATGTTCATACAAAATCTTGTACACAAATGTTTCTAGCAGCACTATTCACAATAGCCAAAAGGTGGAAACAACCTAAATGTCCATCAATGGATGAATGGATAAACAAAATGTGGGATATCTATATCATGGAATACTATTCAGCCATAAAAGGAATGACAAATGATACATGATGCAACCTGCATTAACTTTGAAAATATTATGCTAAATGAAAGGAGCTGATCACAAAGGACCACATATCGTATGATTCCATTTATGTGCTGTATCCAGAGTAGGCAAATCCAGAGAGACAGAAAGTAGATTAGTGGTTGCCAGAGGCTGTGGGAGGAAGGAGTAAAAAGTGACTGCTAATATGTTCAGGGTTTCTTTCAGGGGTGATGGAAGTGTTCTAAACTCAAACAGGGATGATGCTTGCACAGCTCTGAATATACTAAGGACCACTGAACCAGATAATTTAAATGGGTGAATTTTATGATATGTGAATTATCTCTCAGTAAAGCTATTGTAAAAAAACAATGTCATACACCATACTAGTAGCATAAACTTTAAAAAAAAAAAACCCACAGGATCATCTCAGTAGACGTAGGAAAAAACCTACACCCATTCATGACAAAAACTCTCATAAGACTAGTTACACAGGGACATTTCTCAACCTGATAAAGGGCATCTACGAAAAACAACTAACATCATACTTAATAGTGAAAGACTGATGCTTTCCCCTAAGATAGAGAACAGGCAATAATGTCTGCTTTGCCACTTCTATTCACCATTGGACTGGAGGGTCTAGCCAATACAGTAAGACAAAAGAAAAAAAAGGTGCCCAGGTTGGTAAAGAAGTAGTAAATTGTCTTTATTCACAGATAACATGATTCTGTACGTAGAAAAATCCCCAAATCCACACACACACAAAAATAAGAGCTAATAAATAAGCTTAACAAGGTCAAAGGAGATAAGATCAATATACAAAAATCGTTGCATTTGTACTATCAACAAAGAATCTAAAAATGAAATTAAGAAAAATTCTATTCACAATAGTATCAAAAAGGATAGAACACTTATGAACACATTTAACATCTAAGGTGCAAGACGTACACTGAAAACTACAAAATATTGCTGAGAAAAATTAAAGAAGATCTAAATAAATGGAGAGACATTTCATGTTCATAAAATGAAACACCCAAAATTGTCAAGATGAAAATTCTCCCCAGACTGATCTATAATTTCAACATTATCCCCATCAGAAACCCTGCAGCTTTTTTGTAGGAATTGAGAAGTCAATCCTAAAATGTGTATGATAATGCAAAGAACCAAAGCACTTTGGAAAAAGAAGAAAGTTGGAAGACAAAACCATGTGATTTCAAAGCTTTTTAAGGGGCTGGCCTGGTGGCATAGCGGTTAAGTTCACATGCTCCACTTTGATGACCTGGGGTTTGTGGGTTTGGATCCTGGGTGGGGACCTACACACCGGTGGCTCATCAAGCCATGCTGTGGTGGTGTCCCACATACAAAATAGAGGGAGATTGGCACAGATGTTAGCTCAGGGACAATCTTCCTCACCTAAAAAAAAAAAAAAAAAGCCTTTTTAGGAAATGGTGCTGTGACGATTGGATATCCATAGGCCAAAAATATAAAATCCACAGAAATTAACTCAAAATGGATTACATACCTAAATGTAACAGCTAAAACTATGAAATTTCTAGAAGACATAGGAGAAAATCTTTGTGACCTTGGGCTAGGCAAAGGGTTGGTCTTAGACATAACATTCAAAGCACAGTCCATAAAAGGATGAATGGATAAATTGGACTTCATCAAAATTTTAACATTTTGCTTTGTGAAAGATACTATTAAGAGAATGAAAATACATAATAATATTCAATATCATTAGCCATTAGGGAAATGCAAATTAAGCTTCAATGAGATACCCTTACAGGCCCACTAGAATGGTTATAATCAGAAGGACCAATCCAAGTGTTGACAAAGATATGAAGAAACTGGAACCCTTGATACATTGCTATTGGAGAAAATGGTAGAGACATTTTGGAAAATAGTTTGGCAGTTTCTTAAAAAGTTAAAAATAAACTTATCATAATCCCAAGGATTTTGACTCCTTAGAAACTACCCAATAAATAAAAACATGTCCACACAAAGATGTATGTGAATGTTCATAGCAGCATTATTTGTAATAGCATAGAACTGGAAACAATTCTGATGTCCATCAACTGGTGAGTGTATAAACAAAATGTATATCCAAATTATGACACACTAGTTAGCAACAAAAGAGATGAACTATTGATACATACTACAACATGAATGAATCTCAAACACATTATGCTAAGTGAAAGAAGCTAGATGCCAAAGACTAGATATTGTATAATTCCATTTGTATGAAATGTCCAAAGAAGGGAAGATGGAAATGTTCTAAAACTAGATCGTAGTAATAGTTGCAGAACTCTGTAAAACTGACTAAAAACTATTGACTTTTAACTTATAATGGGTGAATTTTATGGTATATAAGTTATATCTTCAATAAAGTTGTTTTCTAAAAAGTATTATTTTCTCATGCAGACATTTCAAATCCTTCTTTGTCCTCTGTCTTTCTGAGCTGGGGACTGGTGAAAAGCAAGCTCTTAAGGACTCCTTAAAATGATCAACAGATGGTTCTTCATTTTTGTTTAACTTTTTAAAAAATTAGAGAAAACTTGAAGTTTTTACAATGTTTTAAATTAGAAACATGTTTCAAATATATAGAAAATTATACATATTAATATAATATAGAAAATTAAAATATACCACCTCAAAATATGCCACTTTGGCATAAGAATTACTTTGAACTGAAAGCAAATGAGAATCAACAGATGCAGAAAGAAGATTTCCCCAAGCTTCTCTTATCTGATTGAAAGCAGAAACTTCCGAAAAGTGAGGACTGCCATAAACTTCCTCTCCTTGGGAAAGTCAGGGGTAAGATGGACTCGTGCAAATAAACCTTACTCCATTAGTTTCCCCCATATATTTACCTTCCCACAGTTTGCTACCCTTAGAAGCCAAAAACTTGTTTTGCTTGTCTTGTCATTTCCCTACAAATTTTTTTGTTGCTTGTTAAGATGCTATGTAAGCCCCAAGTTCTAACCACCTCATTGAATTACCCACCACCGAGTTCTCCCACATGTACATATGTTAATAAACTGTATTTCTCTTGTTAATCTTTTTTTTGTCAGTCTAACTTCTAGGGTCCTAGCCAGAAAATCCAGGAGGGTAGAGGAAAAAGGTTAAGTTTTTCCTCCCCTACAATAACAAACACTCATCAATCCACTGCACCAAATTCACCAATGTGAACATTTTGCCAGAGTGTGGTCTATCTGGTAAATGCTCTATGTGAACTTGAAAAGAAGTGTATTCTGCTGTTTTGGGGTGGAATGCTCTATTAAGATAAATCAGGTCGAGCAGGTCGGTAGTGTTGTTCAAGTCTACTATATTCTTACAGGTTTTTGGTCTACTTTTTCTGTCAATTATTCAGGGAAGGCTATTGATATAGCTGACTGTAATTGTGGATTTTTCTACATTTCCTGCTAGCCGTATTTGCTTTGTTCATCTTAAATTCTATTATTAGGAGCATAGATGTATAGGACTCACCTTTCTGATGAAGTGACCCCTTTATCGTTATAAAATGACCTTTCTTATATCCCTCATAATATTCTCTACTGTGAAATCCACTTCATCTGATGTGAATATAGTCACTCCAGCTTTCCCCTTTGTACTATTAACATATTATATCATTTTTCATTCTTTCTATGTCAACCTGTTTGTGTCTTTATATTGAGAGTGACTTTCTTGTAGGAAGCATATAATTAGGGTTTTTTTCCCCAACCAATCTGACATTGCTGCCTTTTAATTAGGATAGTTAGATCATTTACATTTAATGTGATTATTGATATGGTTGGTCAATCATCTTGCTATTTGTTTTCTATTTGTCCCATCTGTTCTTCATTCCCTTTATCCACTTTTTCTGCCTTCTTTTGGAATAATCAAATATTTTTTATGATTCCATTTTATCTCCTATCTTGGTTTATTAGCTGTAACTCTTTGATTTTATTCTTCTAGTGGTTGCTTTAAGACTTATAGTATCAGGGCCAGCCCCATGGCCAGGTGATTAAGTTCATGCGCTCCACTTTGGTGGCCCAGGGTTTCACCGGTTTGGATCCTGGGCGTGGACATGGCACTGTTCATCAAGCCATGCTGAGGTGGCGTCCCACATGCCACAACTAGAAGGACCCACAACTAAAAATATACAACTAAGTACCAGGGGTGCTTTGGGGAGAAAAAGGAAAAGTAAAGTCTTTAAAAAAAAAAAAGATTTATAGTATATATGCTTAACTTATCACAGTCTATATTCAAGTGATATACCATGTCAAATACAATATAAAAAACTTACAAGAGGATATTTCCATTTCTTCTGTCCTGGGCCTTATGCTATTGCTTCATGAATTTTACTTTTACATATGTCATAGACCTCACAATAGTGTTATTATTTGTGTTTAAACAGTAAAATATCTTTGAGCCAGCCCTGATGGCCTCGTGGTTAAAAATTTGGTGCTCTCACTGCTTTGGTGGCCTGGGTTCATTTCCCAGTTGTGTAACCACACTACCCCCATCTGTCAGTTGCCATGCTGTGGCAGTGGCTCACATTGAAGACTTAGAAGGACTTACAACTGGAATATACAATCATACATTGGGGCTTTGGGGAGGGAAAAAAAAAAAAGAGGGAGATTGGCAACAGATGTTAGCTCAGGGCAAATCTTTCCCTGCAAAAAAAAAAAACCACAAACCAGTAAAATATCTTTTAAATATATTTCAATAATAAGAAAAGATCTTATACATTTACATGTTGTTACATGTTGTTACCATTTCCAGTGTTCTTCATTCATTTTTGTAAATCCAGTTTTCCATCTGCAAATATCTTCCGAACATATCTTCTATGGCTGGTCATCTCATGATGAATTCTTTCAGCTTTTCTATATCTGAAAATGTCTCTATTCCTCCTTTGTTTTTTGTTTTTTGGGGTTTTTTTTTTTTTTTTTTTGAGGAAGATTAGCCCTGAGCTAACATCTGCCACCAATCCTCCTCTTTTTGCTGAGCAAGACTGGCCCTGAGCTAACATCCGTATGGATGTTCCTCTACTTTATATGTGGGACACCTGCCACAGCATGGCTTGACAAGTGGCGCACAGGTCCACACGCAGAATCTGAACTGGGGAATTCTGGGCCACCAAAGCAGAACATGTGAACTTAACCACTGTGCCACTGGGCTGGCCCCACTCCTTTGTTTTTGAAAGATACTTCTTCTTGGTGTTGAAATCTAGGTTGAAAGATTTTTTTTCTTTAAGTATTTTAAAGATGTTTCTCCACCGTCTTCTTGCTTGCATTGTTTCTGACAAGAAATTGGTGTCATCCTTATCTTTTTTTTCCTTTGTATGTAACATGTCTCTTTTTCTCTGCTTTTAAGATTTTTTTCTTTATTAATGATTTTGTGCAATTTACTTATGATGTGCTTTGGTGTAATCGTCTTTGTATTTCTTTTGTTTGGCTTTAATTAAACTTCTTGGATTGTGGGTGTATAGTTTTCATCAAGTTTGGGAAAATTTCAGCCATTATTTATTCAAATATTTTTTCTGACCCTCCCCTCCTTTGGGGATTCCAATTACACATATATTAGACTACTTGAATACTCACTGGTGCTCTGTTAATTTTTTTTATTCTTTTTTTTCTTTGAGATTTTGGTTTTTAATCCTACATCTTCAAGTTCACTAATCTTTCCTTCTGTAATAGCCAATCTGCCATTAATCTCATGCAGTATATTTTTTTAAATCTCAGGCACTGTATTTTTCATTGCTAGAAATTTGATTTGGTCTTTTTTCTGTTTTCCATGTCTCTACTTAACTTTTGAACGTATAGAATAAAATTACAATACGTTCTAATGTCCTTTTCTGCTTATTCTAACATATGTGTCAGTTCTAGGTCAATTTCTATTGATTTTTCTCCTCCTTATGTCTCATATTTTCCTGATTCTTTGCATACCTGGTAATCTTTGATTGGATGACAATTGTGATTTGACCTTGTAGAATGCTGGAGATTTTTATATTCCTGTAAATATCCTTGAGCTTTGTTCTAGGACACAGTTACTTGAAAAATGATCTTTTTGGGTCTTGCTTTTAAGATTTGTTCACTGAGATCAGATCCCTGTTTAATCTAAGGCTAATTGTTCCCCACTATTGAAGCAAGAAACTTCTGAGTACTCCACCCAATGCCCTACAAATTATGAAGTTTTCTATGTTAGCTGATGGGAACAGGCACTTTCGCCAGCTTTTTGTGGTACTGTTCCTTCTTATTCTTTTTGATGATTCTTTTCTATGCCTCAGCCAGTTTATGCACATGCAAAGGCTGATCTGTTCTCTGCTGACAGTTTATGGGGGAACTGCCATAGATTTCAGGATTCCCTCTCTCACTCTCTCTCCTCTCCATATTTCTAGTTCTGCAAACTTTGCCTTATTCACATTGGATTCCCAGCTTGGTCTTCTAAACTCAGGGAAGCTGCCAGGCTCTGCTTTGGTTTCTTCTCCTTGTATTGTGGCCTGGAAATTTTTTCACCAGTAAGTTGGACCAATCATAGGGCTCATCTCTCTTTTTTTTCCCCTTCCTTTCTTCCTTCCTTCCCCTTTTTTCCTCTTTCTTTCTTTCCTTCCTTGTCTGATGTCCAGTGTCTTGAAAATTGTTCTTTTATATATTTGGTCTGTTTGTTGTTGTTGTTTTAGGCAGGAGGGGAAATTTGGTCCCTATTACTCTATTTAGCAGACACCTCTAATGCACTTTTTACAAACTTTTTATTATAGAAAATGTGAAACTTACACGAAAGTAGGCAAGATAGTCATGTAAGTGCCCATGTATCCATCTCCAGGCTTTAAAAAATGATCTGTTTGTGGTTAAGCTTGTTTTATCTGTGCCCCCCGCCCCCACCAACTTCTCTCCCTCTTGTATTATTTTGAAGCAAATCCCAGACATCATGTAAGCTCATCTGTAAATATTTCAGGGTGAGTTTCCACAGTGATGCCTGTCAGTGCTCTGCCCATATTCCTCCTGTCTTTTCACTTAAGTGTGCCCGAACCGACTTCTAGCTCTCATGGTCTGCATCTCTTTGCTTAAAAGCTTTTCTCAAAAGTGGGGAAAGCTACTGTGCCCTGCTCATAGCAGGCTGGAGCTACCAGTGTAATTGGTGCCCTCCCAGGGACAGCCTCACCCAAGTACTAATGAGTGTGAATATATAAATATCCCAGCTCCCTCATCCCTTGTGTGAGGTGACTTTGAGGTATGCGCTTCATAGCTTTCCCCTAAGTTCCCTATGGGATTATGTTCCCTTTGCTCACAATGGTAGCTGACTTGACAATGCCCCGTTTATGACGTGCATTCCTTTCCTTCCCTGTGACATGTGCTCACTCACTGTATCAGTTTGCTAGGGCTGCCATAACAAAGTACCATAGACTGGGCAACTTAAACCCACAGAAATTTGTCTTCTCCTGATTCTGGAGGCTAGAAGTCCAAGATCAAGGTGTTGGAGATCAAGGTGTTGGCAGGGTTGGTTTCTTCTGAGGCCTCTCTCCTTGGCTTGTAGATGGCCGTCTTCTCCCTGTGTCTTCATATGGTCTTTTTTCTGTGTGTGTCTGTGTCCCAATCTCCTCTTTCTTATAAGGACACCAGTCATATTGAAGTAGGGCCTACCTTAATGACCTCATTTTTACCTTAATTACAACTTTAAAGGCCCTATCTCCAAACACAGTCATATTCTGAGGTACTGGAGGGTAAGACTTTAACACATGAATTTTAGGGGGACACAATTCAGCCCATAACACTCCTGTACTGGTGTTTACTGCACCTCCCAAATGAACCACTTCCACTGAAATGTTTATCTCAGGGTCTGCTTCTGGGGGAACTCACATGAAGGAAAGCTCTAAAAGATAAGGACTCCAAAAAATAACCAAATGACCCCTAACACACTTTTGATAGCCAGACTTTAGGGCTTTACCCCTTCTGCTGTGTATTGTTGGCTCTTTACAGGTGCATCTCCTCGCAGTGATGGCAGGGACCATCCTGCCTATCACTGATCTTATCCCTACCCAGGCAGTGCCTTGGATGTAGGAGATACCAATGCTGCTTGACTAGCTTAAGTCAGTGACATTAGTTCTAACCTGCCTTGGAAGCCAAGTTAGAATAGAACAGCAAAAAAAATCTAAATAACAAATAAAAGTATTTGTTCTTTAATAATGTAAAATCCCCGCTGAGTCCACTCCCAGCCGTCAGTACAAATGTGTGAGACCTGGCACTGAGTAAGGCACACAATGCTTGTTGCCTGAATCAAGGTTTTAGTGGTGCAAATTGGAGGTCTATAGAGCATCATCAATTGAGGTTGGAAGCTGAAAACTCTAGATTAAAAAGACGTTTACACACTAGTTTATATAAAATATCTTCAGTCTGCTAGTGTCACCTACTGGTGAAGGTTGGCTCGTGTTCTAGAAATAATTCTATTTCTTAGTGCTCTTGAATTTTGATGGTCGTATAACAAGGGGTCTGTTTGAAGCATTAGTAAACAATAAAAATTTGACCCAATAGGAAAAATATATGATATATAATTACAAGTTTCCTGTGAAAAAGAACTATCAGAAATTCAATCCTCATATTTACATGCAGCTCAACTCAAAATTGAAATGGACGATTTTTGATTAAGAAAAAAAAGTTAAATGAAGCTACTGGAAGTGTGTGAAAAAGGTGCTTTATATAACAATCTTTCAATATGTCTCATATAACCCAAATATTTTAAGTAAAAGTAATAAATCAAATGTACAATTTTTTTTAATGCAAAATAGCACTTACTCATTTTTGGTATTAACCATACCCAGAAGTCTCTAATTATCAGTGTTGAATTTCAGGGTCTCATGCATGATGTTCCATGTTCTCAGCTGCCTTTTCATTTCCTCCCACAGTAACCTCTGGGCGGTGATGCAGTTTTACATCAGTTGCAATAAACTCCACTAGAAGAGAGCTGGTCCCGCGGTAGGGATCTTTCAGTTCCAGCCTACAGGCAGCTATTCACAAAGTTTTGCTTACTTGTTGTTCCTTTGTTTGTCTCAGGATATAATTTTATAAATTAAAACTTATATTATAATTTTTAAAAAATCCATAAGACTCAAAAGAGAATGCATAAAGCACTCCGATTAGCAATCAGTCAATCATCAATCCATTTTTACCAAGTAATAAATCTTTCATTCACTGTGGAGGACACTAAGGCAGAGATCCCTGTATGAGATTTGGAAGACATGAGATACCCATTCTCTTTTTCAGTTTTGGAAATTTAGTTTTATTTTGAAATGACTTCAAACTTGCAGAAAAGTTGCAAGAAAAAAACAAAGAACATCCAGATGCCCCAATTGTTAACATTCACCTCATTGGTTTTATCATTCTCTCATTCTGGGTGAGTATTTTTTCTTTCTGAACCATTGGGGAGTAAATTCAGACACGATGTCCCTTTATACTCTGTATTTCCCCAAAATGAGGACATTCTTTTACAGTGTAATAACAGTACAGTTTTCACATTCAGGAAATTGAAAATGATACAATACTATATTCTAATTTACAATCCTTATTCAAATTTCACCAATTGTCCCAATAATCTCCTTTATATAAAAAACAATTTATCTTTCTAGGATCAGAGGTCACATTTAGTTATCATGTCCCTTAAGTCTGTAAGTATTCCTCAGATTCTATGTCGTGACCTTGACATTTTTTAAAAGTACCAGGTAGTTACTTTGTAGAATGTTCCTCAGTTTGAGTTTATCTGAGATTTCTTTATGATTAGATTCAGGTAATGCATTTCTGGCAGGATACTACAAAAATGATGCCGTTTCTTTTCAGGGCATCATATCATTAGATATGTCATGTCGATTTGTCCCACTCTTTGTTATTACTTTGATCATTAAGGTGTTGTCTATCAGGTTTCTCTACTGTAAAATTACTATTTTTCTCTTTGTAATTAATAAGTAGTTTGTGCCAGATACTTCCTCGTCAAACTTTTATTTGACTAATTTTAGAATCTAACTCATGGTTCTTTCTGAATCAGTTGTAACTATGACAGGTACCAAATGACAATTTTCTAACTCCATCATTCCTTCTATATTTATTTGTAAGGCAGAGGTTTTATTTCTCTCCCATTTATTTATTTATATCAATATGGACTCATGGATTCTTATTTGATTCAATGAGTGACAATCCATTACTACCATTATTTATTTTAGTGCTAAAATTGCCCCAGAGCTGATCAGTGGGAGGTAATCCCTTCAAGCTGGGACCTGTGTTCTTCTGACATGTCCTCATCAATCTTTGACTGCTTTCTTACTTTCTGGCAAAACAAGATGCTCCAAGTTCATCATAACTTTCTCTATCCCATTCCCGGAATTAGCCACTTTTCCAAGGAGCCCTGCTTTATTTTAATGGAGAATGGTATTTATAAACCAAGATCTAGCACTAGACATGCTCGTTGCTACTGAGGGTGTCACTTTTTCTAGGTCCTATCAGTGATCAGAACAAGGAAATATAAAAAAAATAAAAACACGCATATCTACCTCTATATATCTAATTTTGAAATATGAATTCATACTGATATCTTTAGCTACAAGCCAATATTATAGAGTTCATTCTAGCTCTTCTCATTTCCATATTTGAAAACTTTTCTCTGACAGTGGGAAGTCTATCACCTTTTCCCCTAAGTTTTCTAACTCTGATATATGTTGCTTATTCATATCTCATATAATTTTCTATTTTTTGCTGGGGAAGATTTGCCCTGAGCTAACATCTGTTGCCAATCTTCCTCTTTTTTTTCTCCTTGAGGCCCCAGTGCACAGTTGTATATTCTAGTTGTAAGCCCTTCTAGTTCTTCTGTGTGAGCCTCCACCACATCATGGCTACCAACAGACGAGTGGTGTGGTTCTGTGACAGGGAACCAAACCTGGGCCACTGAAGTGGTGAGAGCGTGGAACTTCAACAGCTAGGCCATCAGGGCTGGCTCTCTCCTATCATTTTCTTAATTTCTTTTAACTCATTTTGAAATAGTGTGTTGCAGTTTTCAACTCTTCTGTGGGCATCTCTTTCTGGCCTGTTTTCATTTTCTGAAAAGATGTATTCCACTCCATATTCTCATTTATCTAATAATATCTTTATATATATAATAACTTTAGTATTGCTCATCTTATGTGGAATTAATTTTCCTGAACTTTTAGGAAGTACTGAACTGAATAAAGTCTTTAGCTTAATCCTCTAGAGCTCTCTCTTATTTTTGTGAAATACGTTAAGAAAATGATCTTGAACTTGCTCAGATTCTTGGCTCTGTTCACCTCATCCACTTTTATCTCAACTTTCTCTTCTGCTGTCCCTGTCCTGCTGGATTTGAATTCTGCCTCTGACAGTTTCTTTTCGCCATGGGGCTTTGTTTTGGATGGAAACTTCTATTTGTTAGATTCAAGAATTCATAAGGTCCGAACTCCTGCAGGACCATCAAACCTTTTCTCGTACTTGGATTTCCAATGAGTACCTGCTGAGGATGTGGGATTCTCCTGTGCTCAGGTCCATCTGCTATCCCACTGTTTCCCCTGCTTCCTCCTGTCCAGACGCTCATAGCACCTTCTTGTATTTGGAGTTTTGTGGGATACTTTGTCCTGTTTGTGTTGTGCATCTTGCCTGTGTGTTCTTGGTTATACTGTCCTAGTGGAGGATTATGGGAGAATCCAGGTAGACTAAAAACTATACAATCTCCACTGCCACCATCTTTCCAGAATTAGTGACTGGATATTTTGTACAGCTCCTCAGTGATTTTCCTACACAGCCAGGGTTGAGACCCACTGATCTAATTGCTCTGGTTGCTCTTTTCGTGACCCTTTATTCCTCAGGATTCAGCCTCCAGCGCTCCTCTTCTCTCACTGTTCTGATCTCCCTTGGCAGTCTCACCTTCTTCCATGGCTTTAAACTCTGTCTACCTGAGGATGACCACAAAGTCCCAATTGCTTTTCCTGACATCAGACTCATATCCACTGTATGGCTCCACTGGCCATTGCATGGGCAGCTTGAACTTAACTTGTTCACATTTTCTCCTCCTCTGGATGTTCCACATTTCAGTTGTTCCAGCCAAAGACCTTGCTACCAGCCTCAACTCTTCTCCCTAAGCCCTAATATCTAACCAATCACCAATGCTTTTTTATTTAAAATCTCCATCCCCATGTCTCTGGAATCTATCCAAATGTCCATCTTCATGGCTGCTCCTGTGGTTGAGGCTACCATCTCTGAATTACTGACATTCTTAGCTGATCATACAAATTATTGCAATATTCTTCACTGGTCATCTCATGGCCCACCTTAACACAGTGTCTCATAACAACCAAAATGATCTTTCTGGTCACCTCATCCTCCTTGCTAAAAAACCACTCCTGCCTCTTTGATGTTCTTAGACTAAAACACTATCTTCCTAACAGGGCTTAGGAGGATCTGTATATTCTGGTACTGTTTAAATATTCTCAAGTCCTGCCAGTGTCCATCTCACACCAGTATCTAGTCATCTAGAGGTCTTTCTATTCCTCCAGGCCTTGGCACAGGCTGTTCTCTCTTAACGAAAACACCTTCAAACCAACCCCTTGCTCCCACAGTTATCTCACCCATAACTCTTCCTGCAGGGTTGAAATGTCATCTCATGTCCTCTCCTCCCACCTGACTTACCTTCGAAATCTCTGGTGGATGCTCCCATGTGATCCCCCGACACTGTTATTCCTACGGACATAGAAACCATCACACTGCTTGCTGGAAAAGGCACGGATGCATGTGCAATCTTTAGTATGTATTAGTCCCTCAATAATTACCAGCTGAATAAGCGACTAGGGTGACTGATAAGGCAGCCAGGGCCTCTTGATTATAAATCGATCCTATTTTATGTTAATGACATTGTTCATCCAGGATTGTATTCTCCCTCTGGACATTATTATTTACATTTGATAGTAAATACAGTTGTTCTCTTTGACAGCAAGACATTTATTCAGCTTTCAGAGTTGAAAATGCTGGACGAAGTACACAATAAGATAGACCCAAGCCTTGCCCCTCTGAGCTTTAAGTAAGCAGGCAATTTTATTTGTTCTGAAAATTATTAACTGTCCTACCGACGTTATGCTCACAACACAATGCTTTGAGTTCAACTGACCCTGACTTTAACGTATTTTCCAGGCACTTTCCATGAATTTAGAGAACAATTTGTTTCCCCTGAGCTGAGGGGGTCAGGGTAGGGGAATAGACAGAGAATTCAGTAACTGAGACACACAGAGCAGAAGAAATTCAGCTCGCAACCCCATCCCATACTCTCCACTAAGTATCTGAATACAGTCACGCCGAGTCTGGAGCCCGAGCTTTCCGCCTCAGACCAGCGCCGCCTCCCCGCCCGGCCCCGCCTCCCCGCCCGGCCCCGCCTCCGTACTCCGGCCGTGCCCCTGGCCCCACCTCCCCGCCCGGCCCCGCCTCCCTACTCCGGCCCTGCCCCAAGCCCCAGCTCCCTGCCCCGCCCCAACCCACGCCCGGCCCTACCTCCCCGCTCGGCCCCACCTCCCTCCTCCGGCCCGGCCCTTAGTCCCGCCTCCCCACCCAGCCCCGCCTCCTCCCTCCCGCCCAGCCCCCGAGGCCCGCCTCCCCGCCCGGCCCCGCCTCCCCACTCTGGCCCGGCCCTTAGCCCCGCCTCCTCGCAGGGCCACCTCCTCACTCCAGCCCAGCCCCGCCTCCACGCTCTGAGCCGCCCACCTCTCAAGTCCACGCTCCGGCTCCTCCTCTAGCTCCGCGCCTGGGCCCCGCCCTCCATGTCCCCGCCCCGCTTCCCAGGCCCGACCCCTCCCCCACCTCCCTGTCCGAGCCGCGCTCCCCGGACCGAGCCGGCCTCCCGTAGGCCGACCTGCGCTAGGTGCGGGCCCGGGGCGTGGCGGGCGCCGCGGAGCGCCAGGTGCGGCTTCCGCGTCAATATGGCCGTCGCCTGCCGCGTCCGAGCCTGGCCCCCGGCGCGCCGCCGCCTTCCCGCCGGGGACCCGCTGCTGCTCGTCGCCCTCTGCCTCCTGTGCTGGGCCCCGGCGCCTGTCTGCGCCGTCCCCGAGCTCGGGCTCTGGGCGGCGACGGTCAACGACGTAAGTGGAGCGCACAGACCGAGGCGTGGCGCGTGTCGGGCCCTCAGGGTCGTCCCGGGGCTCGCTCGGCCCCAGCGCCCGGCCCTGGCTTGTTCATCTGGCCCTCTTGCTGGGCCTGCCCCGCGTGCCCTGACACGCTCCCTGAGCCTTATGTCTGTTTTGGGGGAGCGCCCCGTCCTCCAGCCTGTGGGGAAGATTGGTCAAGCTCTTGCGTGGGGACAGCTCTCCTTTCTAAACGCTGTTCCTGATCTTGAGGATCCCCTTTCCCGAAGTCCTGGCCCCTCGCTCTGCCCTGACGTGTTCTGGCTAGGTCAGGTCCTTATTTATTCAGACCTGAGCCCCCAACCCCTCGGCACTCCTAGCGGCGTCTTTGGTATTTGACCCCTCCTGGTGCCCGGGTGCAGCCATAGGGCCACACTCGTGAGGCCACAGGGGGCACTTTCTAGGGCTTCAGTTTCGGCAGAAACTTAGAAAGCGCCTGTGCCGCTTTCGTTTTTGTCTTTAAATGAGAAGGGAACTTGCAGTAGTCGCCACCCCCTTTCCCTCTTCCTTGCTTCCTGAATTTCTCTAGGGCTCCCATCACAGTTCCGGGAGTCGGGGTGTGGAGAGAGGTGAGATGTGATGGAGTGTTAGAAAGCCTAGTCTGGAGGCAGGAGTGTGTGGAAACTTCCTTTCCAGGGCAGGCCATTTGGGAACTTGGCATCCAGTAGTTACATGAGATGATGTGGGAGGAATGCAGGGGTAGAATTTTGGAAAGTCTTGCTATAGAGGGACGGGAAATCGGGAAGAGGTGGTATCTCTTGCTTTTCTAGAGTCAGTTGACTCATCCAGCTGTTTGAGATGAGTATTTTCCATATGCATTGAAATGATGTCCATGTTCTAAAAGAAGAATTTGTATTTCGATTTCCTCAATCAGGAAAAGAAAGTAGCACCAGAAGCTACAAATACTTCCTACAAAATAAAAGCTACACAGACGAATGAAAGCAGGTACCTTTCTGAATCTTTAAGACCCAGTAGAACCATTTCTTCCAGGATTCTCCTGGCTCGGTGCCCGGGTATGTGTGTTCGTGATAGAGCGTGCATATCTCTGTTATTGAATTTCTCTGAACAGTAAAAGCAAAGCTCAGAGAACCGCACTCATAGTTTCATGCTGCTCCTGTAGTGAAGGGGCAATATCATAAACTAAGTCAGAATAAACAATGTTGGAAGTGAATGAGCTCCATACAGATCATTAAACTACTTGACATATCTGTAAAGCTCTTTGCCAAGTATTCTTTGGATGTAGAGACTCCAAAGGCCATGGAGAAAGCACGGCTTTGCTTTCTGCATGAGAAAGAAATTTTTCCTTGAGTCCCACATGATCTTTAGTCCTGTGTGACTCAGGCCAGTAGCAGTCCATGAAGACTTTTGCAAAGAGGAGGCTGATTTTTTCCCATTTCAAGTTGTCAAAACAGGAGAGGAGAGCGGGGCTTGCTTTCATTTGTACTGCAGATCTCAAGAAATGGTTCCTTTGATTGTAAAGGTCAACAAATAGCTTGAGCACCTATTGTGAGCCGTACACAAAACTGGCCATTGCTGTCGCAAAGACAAATTTTAGGCACAGCCCCTTCTCTCAAGAAGCCCACACAGTAATAGGAACAGCACACTCATGAGTATTAATTACATTCTCGGGGAATTGGTTGAGTAAAGAGCATTCTTGAGATGTTACTGGAGCACGGAGAGGGTAACCAGCCCAGCTTGCTGGAGTCAGTGCCTGGCTGGGTCCTAAAAGATGAATAGACGTTACCTTGGTGAAAAACAATGAGGAAGTACCGCAGGAGCGGTGCAGGAAATTCTTTGTGTTTCTGCTGAGTGAAGTTCTGGCAGGAGTGATAGAGGGGACTCGGGTCACTGTAAGCCTTCCAAG
Source organism: Equus caballus (assembly GCF_041296265.1). Taxonomy (NCBI): domain Eukaryota; kingdom Metazoa; phylum Chordata; class Mammalia; order Perissodactyla; family Equidae; genus Equus; species Equus caballus. Next base: position 30,547,263 of record NC_091698.1, read on the forward strand.
CTTGAGCCTGTGGCCAGGGGTCTACCCTCAGGCCTGCGGGAGCTGGGGCAAGTCATGTCACTGAGTGAACTGAGCTCAGTTCAGGACTGGAGCGGGCGAGTGGTGTGGTAGATCGCAGGTTACATGCCCCTTCTGGCAGCATAGGCACAAAATTGCCCTGTCTCCTTTTTTTCAAGTGAAGCCAGAATCCATATCTTTATTATGTCAACTAATTCAAAACTTTAAAAAAAGGCCCCTTCTGGACCAAACAAACCCTGTTTATAGGTTGGATTAGGCCCCCAGGCCACCTTTAGCAACTTTTGAGTGTGAATGAGGGAGAGTCATGGAAGGATTTTAGACATAATGCTAATCACTGTGGCTGCTGTCTAAGGATGTCTGTAGGCTCAGATCTGGAGGCAGAGGTACCAGTTAAGTTACTGCGGAAGTGTGGGCAGGAGATGTTGAGGGCCTGGATTAGGGCAGTGGTAGCAGCAATGGAGAGGAAGAGGTAAATTTGGGAAGTGTTTGTGAGATAAAGTAGGCATGCCTTGGAGATTGGGCAATGGAGATGATGGACTGGAAGGAGCTATGGCTTCGGTGACTGGGTGGCATCACCTGCAGTGTAGGTAGAGTTGGCGAGGAGCCGAGGAATGTGTCTGGTTTAGGGCAGGTTAGTGTGAAATGTCTGTTGGACATCCCAGTGGACATGACCTTTAGGCAGCTGGGTATGTGGTTCGGAAGCTCAGAGCAGGAATCCGGGCTGATGGTTTTAGCGTTACTGTTGAGACCGTTGGGGCGGGGGAGGAGGATATCAGGAAGAGCTGCCTGTCCTATTGGTGTTTCTCTTTCATTCCTAACCACTTGTTCATTTAACACAATCCCTTCTCACAGCATTTTTATTCTTGGTGAGGGCAGACATTAAGTAACTCACTAATACATTATTTATTTCATTTTAATTGTGGAAAGGGTTGTGAAGAAGGCTGGGTCCTAGAGACCGTGTGAGCGAGGGCCGGGCCTGGTGTGGGCCATGGCGGAAGACTTTGAGGAAGGGACTTTTGAACTGGGCTTGGAGGGTAAGAAGGAATCAACAAGGTGAAGAAAGAGCGAGAGGGAAGGGTTTTTCAGTAAGTTTTCAGGTTGACCACTAAGGTCCTGGAGCAGGAAGGAATATCATACTTTTGAGGAACTGAAAAGAAGGTGGTAGAGAGGTGGGCAGGCCTTGACTATGCAGGGTACTGTCAGCTGCAGTAAGAATTGGTCTGTTTTAAGTACACACTGGTAACCATAACATTTTAGGGAGAGGTGTGGGTGGTTTATCAGAAGTACATTCATATAGGTACCAAGAGAGCACGTGCAAATGCACAGATGGCTCTACGTCAGAGCGGCAGTAATCGTGCAAAGGCAGCAGCCCTTAGCTCCTGTCTTGCTGTCCCAGCTGAGGTGCTAGAGGCAGGAGCATTACCGAGCCTCATCTCACCTGCAGGGAGTAAATATGCTGGACAAGGCCTTAAGCAAGAGAGTCATGTGATCAGATTTACGTTTTTAAAAATTAATCACTCTGGTCGTAGAGAGCAGTGCAAGGATTAGAACTATATATTTTCCAAGGTAAAACTATACTCTTAAACAGTAGAGAAAAAAATTTTTTAACAAAATCTTTTTATGTTTCTTTGTTTTTCATTTTAGAAATCAGGACCTTTGATATTTAGGAAAACTATGTTTAACTCTACTGAGATCAAGTTTTCTGGTAAGTATATTAAGCTAATATAATACTAATATAACAATATATTATAAATGAGTAATATATAATATAAACTTATACATTAACTTGATGTAAACTAATATATTACATATTATAAACTAGGCAAATGTTTTGTTTTTAAGTGTTTCTAACATTTTAAGGGTTTCTTTTGTTTCAGTCAAAGCTCAGTTATTTTCAAGTATGGATTTTTCTGATCCTGTCTCAGAAAATCTAATATGATCATTCTTTAAAACTTATAATTAAAGTCTCATAAAGTAGGCTTCAGCAAAAAAGTATTTGACTCGTGTGAAATTTGACTCTGAGTCCCAGCTTTTAAAACTAGATAAATTCTTTTTATGAATATAATGAAATGTCATGATTGTGATAAAACCTTTATGCCTCTGAAAATTTTTGGAATATACACATGATCATAGTATGAAAAATTACTAGACACTAACGTTTTAATTAGGATTTTAGAGGTTGTGAAAGTGAAAATATTTGTTAGAGACTGTGTTGTCTATGTAAATACCGATGTGCGAGGGCTCCAAGTTACAGATCTTGAGGTTTTCAGTATTTTTAATAGGTTTACACTGGATCATATTTATTGTGATCTAACTCCTATTACTGTTTCCAGTAACTTGACTAGGCAAGTTGGTTGCCAGGGTTAAAGTTTTGGGATAAGGAGTAGTTTTTTGCTGGGTAGAGCAAATTGGCTTCCTGGGGATCCAAAGCCATGCCCCTTTTTTCTGTCACACCATCCTCTGATCGTTGGGTGACTCTGCCATATGTGGGCCTTTGCTGAGGGCAGTAGGCTAGCCATCACCTAGAAAGCAGAGGTGGTTCAAAGCAACTTGGTGATATCATAGATCATCAGTAGTGTTAAGAGCTTGGTAAGAGGAAATTGAAGTCCAAGGTGGGTGAGGAAAAAATGTTGGCATCTAATTGCTTTAATGAATTCATATCTCAATGTCTGGACAAACAAGATTTAAAAGACTAGTGCAGACAAAAAAGTTACATGGGAAAAAGCAAGTTATGTGGACCAGTGAAACACAGACTTTGATTTTTTAAAAAATCAATATGTCATCTCTGAGATCAGCTTCAGAGTAGACCACGGTTAAGACAGTGGTATTAATGTATCTATAGAAAGAATGAGGCAGCAGGAGGGAGTTAGGAGCAAAAGTATAAAAAAATGAGGATTTAGTCAGGCAAAAGCGGGCAATGTCCAAAAGCATCGTTGGAAGAGAAGTGTTCTTGAACTATGACTATAGCTGTGACATATGGCTGGCAGGTGTGGATGCAGCATCCACCTCCTTGAGCCTCCTTGTTCTGGTGCCATGCTTGCTAAGCAACCGTCTCATCACCATTGGGCATCCAGGAAGGCATGCTGAAGGGAGAGAGTTGGTTGATCGTTACATATCCACTTTACGTTACTATTCATTTTAAGTGAGTAATTGGGCATTCTGGTTCATATACTACATTGGTGATGTGGTGAAAAAGTGAGTCTGAGTGTCTGTTCTCACAGAACTAGATTTTGGTGGCTGCAAAGCTAAGATTTGTCCCTTGGATATGTGTCCATGCTGTATGCTGGATCAGACATCGGGTGTCCTCTTAGGTGACCCCTCTTTTGCTACTGCATTCAAGATGGAGTCATGTGGAGCCACTGTTGAAAATCTCTCACTGTAATTCACCATATTAACAGCATAAAAGAAATACACCATATTGTCATCTAAATATATACAGAAAAGCATTTGAAAAAACTCAACACCCATTCATGAGAAAAACTCTCAGAAAACTAGAAATAGAAGGAAACTTCCTCAACTTCATAAGGGGCACCTATGAAGAATCTATCTCTAACATACTGTCAGTTTTATCCAGCTTGATCAATAAATTCAGATAATCCCAATCAAAATTCAGACTTTTATGTAGAAGTTGACTAGCTGTTTCTAAAATTTATATTAAAATACAGAGGACCCGGGCTGGCCTGGTGGCATAGTAGTTAAGTTTGCACATTCCGCTTTGGCTGCCCGGGGTTCGCCAGTTCAGATCCCACGTGCAGACATGGCACCGCTTGGCAAGTCATGCTGTGGTAGGTGTCCCACATATAAAGTAGAGGAAGATGGGCATGGATGTTAGCTCAGGGCCAGTCTTCCTCAGCAAAAAGAGGAGGATTGGCAGCAGATGTTAGCTCAGGGCTAATCTTCCTCAAAAAAAACCAAAACCAAAAAAAAAAACAGAGGACCTAGAACAGCCAAAACAGTTTTGAAGAAGAACAAAGTTGAAGGGCTTTAACTCTCCAATTTCAAAACTTAAAGCTACGGTAATCATAACAGTGTGGTACCAGCATAAGGATAGACATAGAGAACAATGAAACAGACTACAGAGCTCAGAAATAAACCCCCATATACAGGGTCAACTGATTTTCAACAAAGGTGCCAAGCTAATTCATTGCAGAAAGGATAGTCTTTTCAACAAATGATGCTAGAACAACTGGATATCCACACTGAAAAAATAAATCTCAACTCTTACTTCGGATCATGGATTTAGACACTCTATACGCTCATCTGTGTCCTCTCCTTCTGAGGCTCCGTTTACACATACGTTCGACTGCTTGATATTGTCTCTCAGGTCACTGAGGCCCTGTTAATTGTTTTTCAATCTCTTTTCTTTCTACATTTCATTTTGGGTATTTCTATTGCTTTGTCTTCGGGTTCAGTGTTCTTTTCTTCTGCAGTATCTAATCTCTTAATCTCATTCAATGAAACTTTTTTATTTTGGATATATATATTTTTAATCTCTAGAAATTTGGTTCTTTTAAAAAATATCTTATTTCTCTCCTCAGAATTTTCATATTTTCCTTTACATCTCTGAGCATACAGAAAATATTTAGAATAACTGCTTTCACATTCTTGTCTGCTAATCCCATCGTCTTTATCATTTCTGTTATCTTTGTCCTATTGATTGATTCATGTCATGGTTATGAGTCAAATTTTTCTGCTTTTTATACTAGCGTTTTTGTTTGGATGGTGGATATTACGAATTTTACGTTCTTGAGTGCTATGTTCTATTGCTTTAACAACTTTGTCCTGGCAGACAGTTCAGTTTCTTTTGGGTCATTTTGATTCTTTCCAGTTTTGTTTTTAATTTCTTTTAGGATGGATCTGGAGTAGCCTTTACTGTAGGGCTAATTTAGCACCACATCTAAGGCGCAACCCTTCTGTGTCTCTCCTGAAAGCTTGGTGTATTTAATGAGGCCTCTCCACTCTGGCTAGTGGAAAATCAAAGTTCCCAGACTTGTGTGAACTTTGAGAATTGTTGGGCTTCTCCCTATATGTGGGGAGGCCGCTATGCAGCCAGACTCTCAAGGGGATCTCCATACAGATTCCTTTTACCCTCTCTCAGAGCAGCTCCCAACTCTTGGGTATTCTGCCCCAGAAATTTTACTAGCCTCAGCTTGTTGAACTCTGAGCTCAGTTTGGATTCCCTCTGGTTACCAGCCTTCGAGATGACTCCAAGGATCCCGGCCTCCTGGTATTCATGACCTTGTGTTGTCCCCTACCATATTATATCAAGGTTGATCTGACCAATAGAACATGGCAGAAGTAATGGCATATCACTTCTGACACGAGGTCTTAAAAGATACTGTGGCTTCTTTGCTCTCTCTGATGACTCGCTCTGGGGGAAGCTAGCCACCATGTTGTGATGACACTCTTAAAAGAGCTTTCTCTAATTCTGCACTTAATCCTTCCCAGTCTGCCTTATCATGGTACCTTCCTACCTGAAACCTTTGGTGGTGCTTTGTAATATTCTAAATAAAGGAAGACTCCTTAGCGGAGCATGATACCCCTTATGAATTTTGTTTAGCGCTCTTTTCCAGCTTCAGCTCTTTGCCATTCCCCAATCTGTCTTCTGACCATGGCACAGTATTTTCAAGTGGTCATACTTATGCCGTGCTCTCACTCACCCTGGCCATTTGCATGTACTGTTCCACCCTCCTCCTCACCTGGCTACCTCCTGCTCTTCCTTCATGTTAAAGGTCTCTTCCTCCAGCAAGCCTGCCGGTACCTCCTGCTCTTCCTTCATGTTAAAGGTCTCTTCCTCCAGCAAGCCTGCCAGGACCCCATTCTTCACGCTCTCCTAGGCTGTGTTAGGAGCCCTGCCTGTTTAATTGTTAGCCCTTCCCTCCCCCAGTACCTTTTACGTCAAGGACAGGGATTGCTCTAGTTTACCATCATGTCACTTCCTGGCACACAAGGGGTGCTCACTCACTGTTTTTTGAATGAATAAGTCAATGAAGAGAACACTTTAGAGTGAAGTAAACAGTGACTTGGCATATCTGGCTACTCAGTTGATTTTGACACTGGACTTAGCATAGCGATGAAATAAATAGTATTATAGCAACTTTTGGGTAGCTATAATAATTTAATGAATTTATCTGTCTCATTTTGCAGTGACTTTTTGGAGAAATTAGGTAATATTTTACTCATTATTTCATTAAAGTAGCCTATTTTAAATTGCATTCTTGAACCCTTAAGTTTATATTAGAGTATATATATTCTTATTGTAAAATGAGACTTTCTTTTTCTAAACAGTTAAGTCATTCAGTTGTTCCGGGCCTGTAAAGTTTACCATACAGTGGTATTTGACGTATTATACCTGTGACAATGAATATCCTGCACTGGAAGTAAGTAAAACACAGATTTTTAATGTATATAAAGCTATGAAGAAAAAGTTATGAGTGTAAAGATTTATTAGCTCATCAGGTGAGGAGGCTGGAAATATAAAAACTTTTTTCTTTTTTTGCTGAAGAAGATTTGGCCTGAGCTCATATCTGTGCCAGTCTTCCTCTATTTTTTATTCTGTGGGCCGCCAGCACAGCATGGCCACTATCAGAGCAGTGTAAGTCTGCTCCCAGGAACCAAACCCAGGCCACCAAAGAGGGAGCATGCTGAGCTTAACTGCTAAGCCACTGGGGCTGGCCCTAGGCTGGAAGTATAGATTGTAGTACCTCAGATTTATTTTGGGACTTAGGCAATAAATGCTTTAATTATGCTGAAGTGTATGCTTTCTGAGAAGAATACAAATCCTTTACTTTCCTTGTATCTTGTGGAAAATGTTAGTAAGTGCTTAAATCAGACATGTAGGAGCTGTTGATAAAGAGATTGTGGGTCAACAAATAAAAATCAACCTAATTTAAGAAAGAAATATAAAAGTTTCATTTCCTTCAAAACATTAGTAACAGGGAACCTAGAAGTTTAGTGAGGATGAGTACATTTGGTGAGGAAAAGTAGAGGAAAGGAGACATCTGGGGACAGGAGGGGAGAATGTGAGGGGAGGAAAAAGAGGGTTAGGGTTTCTGCTCCCCTGGGTCTGAACCTGGGCCCCTTCCCCTGGAGTGTCCCCTGGGCCCTTGTGTCCCTCATTAAGGCCTTTTGTTGTTTCTCATGTTGGTTGCTTGGAATGGTTTCCTTTTCAGCTTCTCTGTTATCCGTTGGTTCCTAGCTTGAATAATGTGCGGGTTTCCATGCTTTTATTTGTGTTGTCTTTCCATTTGCTGTGAAGGATGCCATTTTCCTCAATACTGCATTTTTGACTTTATCCCTCAATATTTTACCCCTTCATGCTAAACACTTCAGTGTGTGTTTCCTGAGAACAGAGATATTTGCTTAGATTACACAGTACAATTATAAAATTTAGGAAATTTAACATTGATACAGTACTGTTATATAATAAACAGACCTTCTTTAAAATTTTGCCAGTGTTCCAAGAACATCCTTTTTAACAGTGGGTGTTTTTTGTTGTTGTTGTTGTTTTTTGGTACAGAATCCAATCCAGGATCACATTGCGTTTCTGCAATGATTTTTTTTTCAGTCTTTCGTGACATGGCATTGATATATTTGAAGTGTACAAGCCATTTAATTTTACAAAATGTCCCTCAATTTTAATTACTTCTGATATTTCCTCATGATTAAATTCAGGTTATATTTTTGGCAGGTATACCGGAAATTACTGGTTTGTCCCAGTTTTGGCCATCAGTGGTTTTAACTTTGATCACTGGTTAAGGAAGTTTCTGCCAGGTTTCTCTACTGTAAAGTTACTAGTTTTCCTCTTTGCTTTAACAATAATTTGTCAAGAAATACTTTTGTATTTGTATGTAAATACACTCTTTTTTCATCGATCCTTGTTTTAACATCCTTTGATTCTTGCCTGATAAGTTACTTACTACTATGCTAATTGCTAATTGGTGATTTTCTAATTCTCTGTTTTGTTCTATATTTATTAGCACTCTGCTGTGAAGATGAGCTCTCTCTTTGCCTGTCTTACCTGTCTGTCAGTCAGTCAGTCATGAGTATGAACTCACTGATTTTTACTCTGTTATATGGGTTATAATCTATTACTATTTTTATTTATTTTGCTCAGATTGTCCCATATTTGGCCAGTGGCAGCCAACTCAACTTTTTCTTGATGACTGGGTACTGCCATTAGGGGCATGGTTTTATTCATCCATCTGGGAGGCGAAGAACCTCAGGTCACTGATGTGTGCATGAGCGTCTCCCCTGCACTCAGTGGGTTTGCCATCTTCGCTTTATGTTACTAGGTGTTTGGTTTATCTTTTCTTGTAGTCAAATGCTGCTTTCTTTCTCTGTAAAATGTTTTATATATGGGATAAAATGGGGGTAGGCCCAGGACAAAGTATGTTTTATTTCTCCATGAACCATTTCCTTGTAGTAATATCTTAATCACTTTTCTTACTGTAAGATTATGCTTGTATTATGTATTACTGTATCTGAGCACATTGGAATGGCTAAAATATTATGATTACCTCAATGATTCTTAAGGTTATATTCAGGGCCGGCCCGGTGGCCGAGTGGTTAAGTTCGCGCGCTCCGCTTTGGCGGCCCAGGGTTTCACTGGTTTGGATCCTGTGCACGGACATGGCACCACTTGTAAGGTCATGCTGAGGCGGCATCCCACATGCCACACCTAGGGGGACCCACAACTAAAGTATATAACTGTGTATCGGGGGGCTTTGGGAAGAAAAAGGAAAATAAAATCTTTTTTTTAAAAAAAGATATTCACAACTTTTTTCTTTTCGGTATTTTGTTCTGCTGCATATTTTCAGTGTTCCAAACTGAATAATTTTTGGTATATAACAGAGAATTTTGCCTTGGGTAGGAGCTGTCACAGAAACATGACAGTGTTAATGAAGACTTTTGTGGTCATTATTTCGAGAACAAGGAATGTTGGACAACAAAAAATGACAACTTAGACTGCGATAGTGACTCGCAGGTGTTTCCCTCATTAAATGTGAGTATCTGTCTTGCCGTGTTAACATACAGTTTATTTTACTTAGTACATTCAAGTGTCAACTCTAATTCTGTTTTATCAGTATTTTGATAAAGAGAAGTGCTTAGTTGGTTAATTTTTAGGTATAGTTCTTGGTGTGTGTGGTAGTACGTAATAAGTAAGGTGTTGGCACCGTTGTTCTGTTTATCGTGCCCCTTTGCAGCAGCATTCAGGAAAGAGGATCCTTTTATCTTCCCTTCAGGATCTGCTGTCACTTCGTCTCTCATTCTCTCTTCTGTCCACTTCAGTCAGACCTTTGCCCCTATCATGCCATCAAAGCAGCTCTAGTCAAGTCACCAGTGACCTCTGTGTTGTTAAATCCAGTGGTCTCTTACCACTGACCTTCCCGAAGGTCTGTCAGCTTACTCGACTCACCAGCATTTTACACACTCGAGCACTCTCCTCCTGCACGTCCTTTCTCCTTCCTAGCTTGGAGGGTTAGATTCCAAAATGTCGACAGCTGTCATCCCTGGGTAGTGAGACTGTGGGTCATTTTAACTTATTTTTTATTCTGTAAATTCTGAAATGAAAATAGGTCTTCATTAAAAATTTTAAAGGAATCATTTAAAAAATTTGTGTTGAAGTATAATGAACACACAGTAAGCATGCATATCAGAAGTATACAGCTTGATGAATTTTCAAAACCTGCACACGCGTGTGTAACCCAGATCAAGTACAGACCATTTTAGCACCTAGAGTCCCCTTTTAGTGACTGATAATCTCCCACTAACCACTGTCCTTGTTAAGGAAGTAATTTTTCAAAAGCAGGATTTTGTTAACTCACGTTTGGGGTACAGTGAGATTTGTTCTCTGGTGTTCAGCCTTCAAATATGTATTTTTTTCTTAAACTGTTTTTTTCTTAATTATTAAAGCTATTTCCCCATAGAAATGCAGCAATATAAAATGCATTTTTTTTCCCCAGAATAAAGAACTAACAACAAATATCAGAAATGTTTCAAACCACGAAGGATCAAGGGTAAGTCACTATTTGTCTTTAAATCAAATATATACAAATTATAGTAAAACTTAAAAGAATCTGCTGATGGATAGATACTTGGAGAGTGATATACAGTAGGGTTGTTAGGATTGGGAAAGAAAAAAGAAACATTATTTAAAACTGTATTTTCTCACATATGTCTATATGAATTTTGTGTATACTTGTTTTAGTCTTTGTTTTTTTAAAAAATCTCTTTAAAGTGTACTTTAAGATTAACTTCTATGCAGCCTTTCTTTTCTTTAAAAAATAAAATTCCACTTTCAAATGCCCAAGACAGCATAGCAGTGGGCTGGTATGTCTTGTCCTTAAGGATGTAAAGAAATTTAAGTCATGAGTGAAGCATGGGCGCGGGTAGGTGGTATTGGTATTTTGGGGAATTACTAAGAGTCAGAAGACCAAGAGGTCGAGAGGGTTGGAAGGAGTTGCGGGTAGGGACTGAAAGCAGGTTTGGAAAGCTCAATGTTTGCTTTTATACTGTGAGTGACTCTTCACATTTCTTGTTTTCTTCAACCGTCTCAGAGGGTATTTTGACAGTGGACAGGTATTCACTCTGCAGTGGCTGGGACGAACTCTCGTCTTTGCGCAAACTCTGTTGCAGGTGGAGGATTAGGAAGTGAAAGGGAAGGATAGGAAATATTCAGGACAGAGGAATGTGAAAAGTGTGGTCCCGCTGTGTGGGGCAATGGAGGGTTCATAGACTTTACAATGAGCAGTTTTAGTCCTCAGTGGGACTAAACTAGTAACATAGTACACTAAGGAATTTAAATAATTTAGCCTGTTTGCTGAATCTGAGTCATTTCTAACGATGTTATCTGACTTCTTCCTCCCCCAATTCAACTTAAAAAACAGACGTTTAAAAACCGACTGCTTGATGATATTAGGATAAAATATGGGAAGAGTAATACTGGAAAAAATATTTGAATGGTAATATTAAGTAAAACATAGAATGGTAACATTAGGGGGAAAACCTGTAGAAGCAGAACAGTAGAAAACGTGGAAGAGTGGGAAAAGCTTTTTTCCTTCTCCATCTCTGTGGGTCTAGGAGGGTGGTGGTAACAACTAAGGGAGAAACCCTTCCACTGTGCACTGTCTTTCCTCTGCCTGCTGTTCCTTTTCATTGTTTTATTTGTATTTTCTAAAAGTTACCTAATTCAGTTACTAGAAGTGGTTTTAAATTGTGGTGAACAATTGCTTAGCTGTATCTTATATAGCAATTAAAAAAAATAACATAAAGGATATTTTTTTCTTGTTTCAGGATGTTATAGCCAGAACACAGAGAGATGGGTTTCATATCTTTATTGTTTCTATTAAAACGGAAAAAACAGATGCAAGGTGGAATTTAAATGGTATAGTTAAATTGTATTCATGTTTACTGTCTGCTTTTACTGTATTCTGTATTTTTGTCATTGACTCAGATTTTCTATATTCTCTGTAAAAACATCATTCAAAAATGAATTTCTGTTATAAAAATGAGTAGTCTATTCTGGGGACTTAAAACTTCATGCTTATCTTAACTATAACACTTTCTTTTTAGTGAATTGGAAATTTAAAATTAATTTAAGATAAATTTAAAAGATTTTAAACTTCATAGTGAGATAAATTCTCCATCCTTCCAGATTAAAAGAAATTTTTTAACATGTAAGCAACATCTTAATTGTATTTCAAGTGGATTACATTATGTTTCTTGAAAATGGCCATCGTCAGGGGTTTAAAATTTTGTTCTTTGAAAAAAAAATTTTTTTAAACCTGTGTCTGTAGCCTGGGAGTAGTAGTAATATGTCTGCTGACTGTGGCTTACGTCATCTACGAGCTCCTCTACCCCCGCCCTTCCAACCGTGATAGGCCTTTTGTGCTTTGTTAAGCTGTAGTTGCTAGTGCCCAGTGCACGAGCGGGCTCACAATAAGCAGTTTTCAAGGGAATGAATACTTTCACCTATCCTAGAATTGACTGGCTGTCGTTTTCCAGAGCGGGCATCTCCTGGGCTGACAGTAGCCAAGCAGCATGGGAAGCTCCTGGGGATTTACAAACTGCTCTGATTCATCCACTGGGGACACAGAGGTGAAGCCAGGCTTTGCCTCTGAGAGGTGCCTAGTCCAGTGGGGAGGCAGAAAGCAGTGAGATGAGACTGGCATTGCTGCAGAGGAGGCGCAGAGCTGGTGTTCCATGAGGGAAGCTGATGGAGGTGGCTGCCCCGGAACAGTGGGAAGTAGGGCTTCCTTCCGGAAAAGACATAATGGGCCAGACCATGCCAAATAGAGGAAGCAGGGACCTTGACACCATTCTGCTACCTAGCTTTGTGCGCCCTTCCTTCCCAGGTGGTGCGTCTTTTCTCCTGACACCAGCAGGCAGTTTTAAGCACCTGCTAGTTAGTCACTGGAGCACTTGCTGAGCCCTGTGAGTCTTGCACTATATTTGACACTCAGTTTTTTATTGCTGTCTCAGTAATCCAGACTAGATGCTTGAGTTCAGTAATTTATCCCAAGTTACATTCAGGATGACAAAGTTCTCGGTGAGGTCAGTGACTCAGCAAGGGGCCTGTCTAAGGCTAGTACTCCTTTCCTTCTGTATACCACCAGATTTGGCTCAGGTTTCACAACAGCATGTGTACAAGTAGAGGTATCTTGATAAGATTACATAAATAACTAGTAATTACCCCATACCATGTGTGTGCTAGGTAAAAATTCAGGGGGTTTTTTAGCTTGGTTTGTATTCTTGGAGCCTTCTTGGAAATGAGCTTACATTTATAAACTTAGGAAAAAACTGATTGTTAATTTAACTCTTTAATTTTTTTATTCCCACCCTCACCTTCGCCAGTTTCTCTCTCTATGATGGGACCTCATGGCTATATCTCTGCATCAGATTGGCCTCTTATGATTGTGAGTATTTCTCATCATTTTTTCCTTTTTTTTTTTAAATGAATTTTAAGAATGAATTCTTAATTAATTTTAAGAATTTGTATCCTAATTGGAAAATTTTAAAATTTTAAGAGCTCAGTGGTGGTAATCCCTTAGGAGCTAATGCTTTGACATACTCTCTATTTCTGGTTCCAGAGTGACTGGAATATAAAGGATTGGATACTTGAATGTAGAAATGTCAGTTTTCAAATAATCCAAAGGCTTAACTGACTAAAATTGCTTTTCTTCCTACAGTTTTACATGGTGATGTGTATCGTTTATATTTTATATGGCATACTCTGGCTGCTGTGGTCTGCCTGTTATTGGAAAGACATATTAAGAATCCAGTTCTGGATCGCAGCTGTTATTTTCCTGGGAATGCTCGAAAAAGCAGTTTTTTATTCTGAATACCAAAACATCAACAGCACTGGGCTATCAAGTAAGTTGCGATTGTCTCCGTGAAGATGGTGTGGTTCACTGGCTCCTAGCATTTGTGAGCAGAGCTGTGGGAGGCCCCTCTCTACAGTGGTTTGGGAACAGCCGTGTTATAAGAGGAGAGACGAAGATGAAGAGGAGGGAAGCCCAGCAGAGAATGTCAGAGCAGCACTCTGACCTAGACTAGCATGTGGCTGTCTTCATTTTCTGTTTTCCTTCTTGCTGACTTTCCCTCGCTTTCCTCCCCTTCCCTAAAGCTCAGCTACCGGTAATTGGATGAAAACAGCACAGAGTTCTAGACGGGGAACTTTAGATGCTGCCAATCCTTTTAACGGATTTGTCTGTTTTTTCTCCCATCCCCTTTCTTCTCCTTTCTCTTCCAAAAAAGAAAAGAAAACTTGGCCACAGGGAGTGAAATCGGTGGCACCGGGGTGAGCGGTGCCTGCAGCCTTCTTGCCTTCTCTCTTCCTCTTGCTCTGGCAGAGACCATTGGAGGCACTGTCACAGCCGACACAGTGTGTGTGAAGCGGGGAGGGTGTATGGTTGGGCATCCTCAGATGTGTCCCCCAAACTTCTAGAAGGCAGGTTTCGAAAAGGCCAGAGAAGGAAAGTACAGTTAATTCTATTGCTGAACCTTTGGAAAGGGAGAAAGCTCAGAAGGATTGGAAGTGCATAGGAATGTGCTTCTGAGTGGTCAGTCACAAATGATCTTGGTACAGGTTTTCAAAGGGCGTGGTTGTCTGCTATTTATTTTAAAATACTCCAGGAAAAAAAAATTTGAGTTTGAATATAGATGAAACAAATTTGGCATAATGTTGATAATCTTTGAAGCTGAGTGATGGGTACATGGGAGTTAATTATACCACTTTCTGTACGTTGGGGAATGTTTGTAATTTCCCAAAATAAAAAGTTTGAAAGGACCCGTACAAAAGAATAAAGAAAGGACAGACATCCATGCAGACGTATTAGAGGAATTACTACTCTGTAAGAAGTTTTCCTGATACTTTAGTGTGTGTGTGTGTGTGTGTGCTCTAAACCTGGTGAGGAAGGAAGGATGGGGCTGCTCTTAGTGCTGAGGACTAAGCATTCTCGAATGTCTGAGAAGGCGCTTCTGCTCTTTTGCTGTTAGTGGTGTCATCGCTTGTCTAGAGAGAGGAAAGGGTGGTGTGAACTTCAGTGAGGGCAGCAAAAGCCTGAGATCCATGAAGAGCTGAGAGACCATTTTAAGCCCCACTGTTTGAGATGACACCAGAACAGCTTGGAGGAGAACCCCCAGACTGCTGTGGGTGTCTTTGAGGGATCCTATGGAAAAAGAGAGCTGCCAGAAGACCAGGCACGGGCCGAGGTTGTTTCTGATTTTGCTAGGTGGGAATTCTGTAACCTAGGCTGTCTTTTCCATTGATCCTGAAAGGAGAGGCCTTAGAAAGATTTCTGAAAGGATGAGAAGCAGTGACTGTTAGGACCCAACATGAGTACTTAAGAATAGATTGTGTCAGATTAACTTCTTTCTTTTGTGCTTCTAGGTTGGCAGTAGGGCAATGTAACAAACTTAGTATATCTGGACTTCTTCAAGGTATTGACGAGGTCTCTTGTGATTTCTTGTAGGCAAGATGGAGAAATTGAGCTGAAAACAAAAATAATTAGGTGGATTCACAACTGATTTCTGAATATCTTTGTAGTTCTCTCCATCTTTACTGCCAGCACTCTCATCATCGCTTACCTGGATTTCTGGAATAACCTCCTGAGCGTTTTCCTCGCCTGCAGTCTAGTTCCTCTCCAAGCCATTAAGTAGAGCAATCTTGATAAAATAAAGCTGTCCATTTTATTCCAAGGGCTAGCCAACTTTCTCCAGAGGTCCAATAGTAAATTTTTTGGCTTTGTGGACCATACTGTTTCTATTGTAACTACTCAGCTCTGCCATTGTAGCATGAAAGCAGCCACAGACAACAAATGAGCATGCCTGTGTTCCAATAAAACTTTATTTACAAAAACAAATGTAGGGCCAGATTTGGCCTGTGGGTTGTAGTTTGCTGGTTCCTTGTTTACTATCATTGACTTCTCACTGCCCTTAGCATCAAGTCCAGACTCATAGTATGGCCTAAAAACCCTATGTGGTTGATCCGCACCTCTATCCCTAGCCTCTCTTCTTGACATTCTCTCATTATCGTCTCTGCTGCAGACATACTGAACTTTCACTTCTTGCAGCATATTTTGCTTTTCCGCTTTTCTCTTCCATGCCTTTGTTTGCATGTGCTATTTCCTTTGCTTTCCCCTTTCCCTCCCCTAAATAGTTAACACCTACTTAGCCTTCGAATTCCGATTTAGGTGTCTCTTCCTCTGAGAAGCTTTTCTGGACCCATGTACACTGCATCTCCCCAAATGTGGATCAGGTTCGCTGTCTTCATAGTCCTGGGAGATACTGTGTTACCTCTAGCACTTACCATCCTGAGTTCTATTTACTTGTCCTAACCAGAGTACAAGCTTCCAAGGGCAGGGATCATGGCGTATCTTTTACTATTATAGCCACTCAGTAGAGCATTACTGAATAAATGCTGAAGACTTCCTGGAGAAAAGAACTCCAGAGGACATTATGGTGTTCAGATATTCACAGGACAAGAAGAGGGACAGAGTTCTTTGTAACCTCACGGGGGAAAAACAGAACAGAGGGAAGCTAAGGAGACAAGAGTTCAGGTTGATAGAAGAAAGCTGTGTCCAACAGAGCTGAGCTCATACAGAGTGAGCTCTTCAGGGATAGTGAATTCCCCTCCACTGGGGTTTTCAAACATCAATTGGATTAGATGATTTTTAAATCAAATGTAGCTAATTCATCTGAGGTCAGAATGTATTGTACAGAGTACATATTTAGAATCTGGGTGGTGGGCCTTCAGGTGTACCCAGAGTGAATTATTTTCTTTCTCCCCCCCCAGCCCAGGGTTTATTGATATTTGCGGAGTTGATATCTGCGATTAAGAGGACATTGGCACGCCTCCTTGTGATCATTGTGAGCCTGGGTTATGGCATTGTGAAGTAAGTATTGGTGTGTTGAAAAGATAGCGAGTCTCCAGTCTTGTGATTCTGTCTGTCTAGCCATAGGCGTGAGTCTACAGATGCGGTAGAGTGGGGCTGTTGAGCACGGGACATTGTGGACATCACTCATTCCTAGGGTCACCAGAAGTTGGAGCTGACTTGACAGCACATAACAACAAACAGCATGACCTCTGCGAAACTGGAAACTTCTCAGTAGCGTAATACAGATCCCATAGGGAAATACCTGCCAGAACATGTTTTTAAAGGATTTCCGTGTACAGTCATGCGCTGCATAATGACATTTTGGTCAGCAACGGACTGCGTATGCGCTGCTGGTCCTGTAAGATTAGTACCATACAACCTAGGTGTGTAGTAGGCTATATCATCTAGGTTTGTGTAAGTACACTCTGATGTTCACACAACAATAAAATTGCTTAACAACGCACTTTTCAGAAGATGTCCCCGTCGTCAAGCGATGGGTCACTGACTGTATTGGCTGTTTTATACTGTCCTCAAATAAAGATCCTGAATTTGAATTCCAGTAACTTTTGTTAGTTAGATGAATAAATAATCAACTTTAAGGGTAGTGGAAAATTTAAAATGGTTCTTGAAGTTGGAACCATTTTCTGTTTCCTTCTCTGACTATGTTTGGGCACTGGGAGAGAGAAGCTTAAACACCAGGTCAGCAACATTTCTGACTGAAACCTGGCTATCCCCTGAAGACCCTCCTTCTTCTGGACCCTCTCAAGCAAATCTTCTCTCATACCTGTGAGTCACTGGGCTTGTCCTCTGTCCTCATTGCCTTTTTCAGACCATTCTTCTTCCTTCTTCCCTAAAACCCTCTGATCCCTGGAAGCCCATGCCTTCAGACTGGATTCCTGCTTCATCTTATTGCGGTCCCCTGTTGACTTCCAGATCTCTCCCCACATCTCTTACCTCTGAGCACGTGCTTCAATGTCTCCTCAGGCTTCATCTGTCAGAACTCCCTGGGATTTCAGTACCTGTGTGGAGGAGTCTTTAAGTAGCCTGCTGTTGCCTCCTCACCTCTGCTGCCCTGCCTGTCGCCCCCACCTCAGCTACTGACTTCCATGGCCATTTGCTAAACTTGATCCTTATGTGAAACTGCACCCTCTTCATAATCGCCATTTTAAACAGTCCACTTTTCACCTGTCGCCTCCTCTCTTTCCTGTTTGCTTTCTCTGATGTCAGCTCCGGTCATTCTGTGACCCTGGTATGGCATCTGGCCTTTTGGTCCTCCCGCCTCCCACTGATCCTCCCCTGCTCGTGTCCTTGCTTTCTCCCTTTAGCTTATATTCCTGGTCCAGCAGGCTACCGACATCCTTGCATCCACCTGAAACCTCTGCCTGGCTCTTCATCAGCCTCCCTTGATTAATCCAGCTTTGCATCTGCTTCAGGCTCACATCTGAGCAGCGGCATCTGCCTCCGGAACACCCGACCACACTGCCCGGGCTCGTCTCGCTGCCTGACCCTGTGCTTCAAGTCCACCCTCGTTGCTGCTGGCAGTTCTTTTAGACCCCTTGTCAATTTATGCTCCCACTCTCCCGCTCTGCAGAAGACCGTTTTACCCCTTCCCTCTCCTCACACCTCCGATTTCCTACCTTCATCCACCTCAGCTGAGCTTGGTTCTTTTCTCAGAGGAAATAGAAGCTATCAGAAGGGAATTCCATGTGTTTCCACCACACGTCTGTGTCATTTCCCCCACGTGGACCACACGCAGGATTCTGCTCCTCTCTGAAAGGCACAGACTGGCCCTGCTGGTGGTGATGTCCTGCCCCCGTCCTTGTGCTCTAGATCCTGTTACCTCTCATCCGTCAAAGAAACTGCTCCAGCAGTCAGTTCCATTTTCTCCTCTATCATCAGTTCTCCTTTCTGTTGCGTCGCTCCCATCTGCATGCTGTCATTTTCTGTCATCTTCAGAAGCAGAACCCTCCCTCAATCCCACATAGCCCTCTCTTCTGCTTCTACTTCATTTCTCTTCATCCCTGAACAGCATAGTTTTTTTTTTTTTTTCTCTATGACCAACTACAGAGAAGAAAAGATCTTGGCCCAAGTTCACAGGTGGTTGGTACAAGCCAAAAATGTTTAACTGCTGAATTACAGGCCTAATCAAGGGTGGCCCTAAAGGACAGTGGTGAAGGGAAATCTTCCAAGTAAGCAGAGCTGTAAGCAGTACACTTGCCATCCATTTTTTTTTCTTTTTTTTTTTTATTAATGTTATGATAGATTACAACCTTGTGAGATTTCAGTTGTACATTATTGTTAGTCATGTTGTGGGTATACCTCTTCCCACTTTGTGCCCTCCCCCCACCCCCCCTTTTCCCTGGTAACCACCGATCAGATCTCCTTGTCAATATGTTAACTTCCACCTATGGGTGGAGTCATATAGAGTTCGTCTTTCTCTGACTGGCTTATTTCGCTTAACATAATACCCTCGAGGTCCATCCACGTTGCTGCGAATGGGCCAATTTTGTCTTTTTTTTTTTGGCTGAGTAGTATTCCATTGTGTATATATACCATATCTTCTTTATTCAATCATCAGTTTCTGGGCATGTAGGTTGGTTCCACGTCTTGGCTATTGTAAATAATGCTGCGATGAACATAGGGGTGCAAGGGACTCTTGGGATTTCTGATTTCAGTGAACGGCATAGTTTTTCAAATGAGTTGTCTGTACTTGCCACTTCAACTTCCTTCGTTTTCTTTGGAACATACCCTAATGAGCTTTTGCCCCATTTTTCCACTGAGACTGCTCTTGTCAAGGTCACCTTGACCTCTCCTTGCCAAATCACGTGGCCCTGCTCAGCCTTTGTGGGAGGACCCGGTCAGCAGCTTTGGTCGTGGAGCCCTGGCTGCTCCTTACTGGTCTCTTCTGGACCCTCTTCGTCTTCCTGAGCTCCAGCATCGGAGCACCCAGGTGCAGGCCCCACTTCTGCTCTAGGACTTGCACCCCTGGGGTCTCCCATCCAGTTATGTGGCTCTAACTTCAGAGCACATCCAGAGTGAGCCCTTCCCATCCCTTCCACAGCCTCCCCCCTGGTCCACGCTGCCATCTTCTCCTGTGTAGACTACCTCAGTAGCCTCCTAACTGGTTTCCCTAACTGGCTTCTGCCCTGGTCTCCTGTCACCCTTTTCAGACAAAGCAGGAGCCAAGATGATCCTTTAAAATGTACCTCCTGCCACTCGCCCGTTTGAACACTCTGCTCCATCCTGTCGGCTTTCATGCTGTTGCTGTTCCTTAAACACAATAAACTCTGCCTCACAATGCAGTGGAGCCTCTGCCTGTGAGCCTCTTCCCCCAGAGCCCGGGCAGAGTTTGCCCCCTCACTTCTTTCAGGTCTCTGCTCCACTGTCATCTCCCAGGTGAGACATCCCTGTCAGGATTCCTGCAGAGTGCTCACCCTCTGTCACTCTGACCCCTCATCCTTTTGACAAGGCCTCTTGATGTATATGTTAGTAGTTGTTGTTTCTCCCCCCATTGACTGGAGTGGGAGCTTTGCCTGTTTTGTGTGCTGCTTTCCCCTGAGGCCCCAGTGCAGTCCCCGACACCAGCAGGCACTCAGTATGCTTCAAATGCGCACGTATGCTTGTGAGCTCAGGATTCGTGTCATTAGCAGGATTTTAGCCAGGAACCCTTCTTTTCGTTGGAATTTTATTGAGATTCCTTCCCAAATTGCTTTTTTTATGGGGGGCATGCTTAGTACAGGAAACAGAACAAAAATCTCTCGTGGAATCTTGTGGTACCTCATGGTTCTAGTTACGAACATCAGGTGCCTGGGTGTGGAGTGTGGTTGCTACAAAAGGAATAAAAGTTGAACTGATGTGTAAGGACACAAGCCGTTTGTGAATGACTCCATTCGCTGTCAGCTTGTTGTAGTCCACTCTTCCAAAGTGACAGCAGTAATAATTCTGACTCTTGGAGTGTTCCAGCTAGCTGGCTACAATGAATCAGAATTTAGATTAACTAAATTAGATATGTAGTCTTAAATACGAGCTATGAATATTAATTTAGTTTTTAATTAGACTTTGTTTTAAAATGAGTATCGTAAGTATTTTTTCAAAACTGGTTTTTTCTTGTAGTTACTCTGAGAAGAGGGTTTTTGAGCTAAAACGTGTGTACAATAAGCTCTGATTTGCAAATGTCATGAAATTTCAGTTCTATTTTCAAAGTATTAATTGCAAAAGTCACCATCTTTGCATTTTCCCATCTCATTTATATTTTTAAAGAATCAAAAATGTTATTTTAATTCTTTTCAATGTAAAGAATGAAAACTAAAGTCTGTTAGCACTCTTGGTTTGGGTCTTGAGAGAAGGAGAGTAATGCAATTCGATCTCCTACTATCCTGCTCTTTCTCTGCCCAATTCGTAAAATCAGTGGATTATATATCTCAGAATGATTTCTAATCAGTGCTAGTGGGAGAATTAAATGATTATTTCTGCCAGTGACACTTAGAAGTTGGCACCCACCTTCCTAGGTTTCGCCGATCTACTCTTCCATTCTGTGGAAATAGTATCTGGGTTATGTTAATTATATTGCTTAAATTTCAGCAGCAATTCTCTGGCACCTGTTTGGCCTCAGAATGTTGCTTCATGGGCATCAGTACAGCTTCAAGTCCTAGAGAAGGAGGCCCACTTATTCTGAGCCTATTTCTGCTTTGTTTTCAAGAAATATGCTGTTTCCTGAAACAAAGTCGCTCAGCGGCAGAGGCGAACTGATTGATTAGGTAGCGGCTCCTCTGGTATTGGGAATGGGGCCGTGTTGAATTCAATTGCGTTTCGCTCAGCTGTGCCTCCTCTTTCTCTGCCTCCCTTCCTCGTTCCAGGCCTCGTCTAGGAGCAGTCATGCACCGGGTGATTGGACTGGGGCTTCTCTACTTTGTCTTTGCGGCTGTTGAAGGCGTGATGAGAGTCACCAGGGTAAAAACAGTGTAATTCCACTCCTGCCTCTTTTTGTTGTTGCTATAAATATGATCTTACTTTATATCTCCTGAGATGAATTTTTAAAGTAGGAAATTTATGAAAAAGGCCCAATTTGAGTTTTTTCCCCTATGGAATATTTTCCCTTTTTAATACTTCCTGAAATTAAAAGACTAAACAGAGTGCTTCTTAAAATGATATGATTGATTATGAAGGCACCAGTTGATGTCATTTCAGGAATTAGCTTCATCTCAAAAATATTCCTGGTTGTCCTTTATAAAGAACATTTGTCTTTGTCATTATGCAGTCTCGAACACATTCATTTCTTCCCTAATCCTTGGTTTAAACATATGTAAGTGGACAGAAAGTTACTTAGGCCCTTCACGCATACAGACATTATATCTCGTCTCTCTTACGTCTCGTTTGGTTGTACATTTTCTCCTCGACTCTTGTGGAAATATTTTGGGGATTCAGCAGACCTCACTCTAGGAAGGACAGGAAGGAGATAGTGTTCAAGGGAAAAATGACTCTGGCAATGTGGGCAGCAATGCTTTGCTCTCTAGAGAAGAGTCAGAATACTTATGTCGTGAAGACCCCTAGATTTCTAGCTCTCAGTTTTTCTTAATAATATGGTTGATGACTAAGTGATTGGGAAGCTTATGATATTTTATTTGATTCAAAGCACCTTGTCATTTTTCCCCAAAGTGTCTTTTGGATTAGATGTATAAATCAGATCACTGTGCACGGAGTGGTTAATCTGTATATTGCCACATAAGTTTACTTCATGTATTTTGACCTGATCCTTAAAGCAGGACATTTGTCCAATAATGTTAACAGCCTCATTCTTCTTCCTGTTGCCTTTGATACACCTGCATTCTGTGTTAGGTGTACCTGCTCTTTTCGACTTTGACCCATTGAATATTCTGCATTTATATGTGTAATTCACAGGAATCAAATCTTTGCTAGAAAGAAAATAGAAAAGATAAATATCCCACATGTAGATGTAGTATATACATTATATTTCCTTAAAATTTTCCTAGTCAACACCTTACATATACAGTAGTCCTCCCTTATCCTGGTTTTGCTTTCTGTGGTTCAGTTCTGCAGTCAACTGTGATGCAACAATATTAAATGGAAAATTCCAGAACTAAACAACTGATAAGTTTTAAATTGTGCACCGTTCTGAGTAGAATGATGAAATCTTGTGCTGCCCTTCTCCGTCCCTCCTGGGACGTGAATTATCCCTTGGCCAGTGTATCTACGCTATATCTGTGCTACCCACCTGTTGGCCTATTAGGACAAAACATAGTATATAGGGTTCGGTAACTGTTTGGTTTCAGCATCCACTGGGGGTCTGGAAACGTTTCCCCTGGGGATAAGTGGAGACTACTGTACTGTTTTAAATGTGATTCTCTGTCAACTCTTGATTAGTTAGAGTAAGTGTCTCATCTGTGGTTTGTTTACACCCTTCCACACAATTCTTTCTCCTTGTTTTACTTTCCTTCACGTCCCTTCAGGTGCAGGAGGAAAGATCAGGAGTCCATTTCATTAGTAGCGCTGGCTGTAGGTTTGGTGCGGAGAGGGGAGAGATTGAACGAGTTGACCTAAGTGGGACTGGGGACACGATGCTTTTTATTTGCCATTCCGTGTACAATTTTACCTTAACGTCAAACAAGTTGTTGACAAATTAACATATATTGCTGCCAAAACAGATAATTTCCATGTGCTTAAGTGCAGTTCTATTAGGAAATAAAACCTTTCTTGTGGCTTTTCTAAAGTGATGAGATGAGCTAAATTGTTTTTCATCAGATGATAATTCCTATAGTATAATGAAACTGTACTATTTTCCTATTTTTATCTTTCAGGGTTCTGACCATTTAGCGGTTATTTTGGGTGACATTATTTTAGCAGTTATTGACTCCATTGTTGTATGGTTCATATCCTTTACTATGTCCTTCTAAGATAGTTTTTTGTATCATTAAAATCAGATTACATTTAATTTGTAATAATAATAGAAAGAAATATAGTTAGACATTGTTGTTACCTGAATATAGGAATTTAGTTGAGGGTGAAAAAGTAACAATTCCCCAAGCAAAGAATATCTTTATTTTCTCTACTTAGTTCAGCAAACAAGTGCTCAGTATGTGCCCCATACTGAGGAAGTATGGAAGAAAAGGTATTGTCCCTGCGTTTAAGGAATTCAGGATCTGGTAGGGGAGACAAATGCATCACTAGGAGCAATACAGCAATAGTAATTGCCATTTTAGAAAGGTGCCCTGCAAACAGGGAGAAGGGAGAAATTAATTCTAGCATAAAGTCAGGAAAGACTTCATAGAGATGGTAACATTTAACTTGAGACTAGGAGAACAAATAGAGGTTTAGTAGGAAGAGAACTGGGGAAAAGGCTTCTGGGAAGAATTGAGGGGAACAAATAGCTGGAAGCATGAAAATATAGGGACAGTGGCAGACTGTCCCAGAGTAGCTTGCCTGTAGGTGAGCATGTTGGGAGAATCATGGAAGGTGGATCCAGAAGAATAGGATAGAATGACATGCTCAGGAAGTTAGAGTCCCTTCTGAAGGTAGAAAATAGAGGAATTGAAACTGCACGGGTGAATAACATGAAATCTGTGTTAGAAAGAACTCAAGGATGACGTGAAAAGATCGCTTGGGAAAGGAGAGACTAGAGACAGGAAGTCTAGTAAGGAGTCATTTGCAGTAGTTCAAAGAAGAGATGGTGAGGATTAGAAATAGGGCAGAGGAAACGGAAAAAAGACTCTAAATAATAGACTTGCTAGAAATGGGTGGCAAAAGACGGGAGAGAAGGCTTCAGAGATATCTTGCATGTCTCATTTGGGTGGCCGGGGGCAGCGTTGCCATTCTCCAGGCAGTGAACTTGGAGAAGGGACCATAATGGATGAGGTTTGAGCTGCCTGGGGCATTAGTGTGAAGAGTTGGAAACCCCAGCTTGGGTTTGCAGGAGTCAGAACGGGTGATGAAAGTTGGAGGTCATCTTTGTGTGGGAGAAGGTTGCAGCTGTGGCAAGCAACCCAAGAAGAACGTGTAGACCAGCAAGAGAAGAGAGGAGCCAGGATGGTGCCTAGTGGAGTGGAAGTGTGCATGGAAGGAACACCAGGGTGAAGGACATTGTCCTGCAGTGGAGACTGGGAGAGCTTTGATAAGGAGAGGTGGTCAACAGTAGCCAGTACAGCAGAGAGGTGAATTCCCAAGGCGCACCTATGTGGCTTTGTTCATTCCAGAGGTCATAGTGGGGACAGTAGGAGAGTGGCTTCAGTGAAGGTGGTGAGGCAGAAGCCATATTATAGCAGGAAAAGTTTTAGAGGCAGTGTTAACTGATCCTGGGGGACCCCCCCTCACTGATGCAGTGACTCACATTGTACCTGGGGAATTCCAGTGCTTTTTCCTCCAAGACAGGGCCCTCTAAAATGCATTCACAGAAATAGGAGGAATTCTATAGAAACTATGATCTGGTCACAGCAGAATGCAGGGTGAGGCAGAGCCCAGCACATTTTTATCTGTTTCTTCTACATCGTGTCCTCTTTGAAACTCTTTCCTATAGATGACTTTATTTTTACCAGGTTCTTTTTGTGTCTACTGTCTTTCATAGTCGTTTTTTAGCTGTGAACGTTGAATGTTCTTTTGTTTTTCTTGTATTTTTTTCCATTTTCTCATCTTTGTCTCTCACAGGAAGGGCCAGAGGGCTTGAATTTGCCTGTGTCCCTTCTCTACAAGGAAGCTCTCCCTTTCTGCAGGTGTGCTAGCAAATAGAGCTCTTTTTTTTTTTTGAGGAAGATTAGCCCTGAGCTAACTGCTGCCAATCCTCCTCTGTTTGCTGAGGAAGACTGGCCCTGAGCTAACACCCATACTCCTCTTCCTCTACTTTGTATGTGGGACGCCTGCCACAGCATGGCTTGATAAGTGGTGCGTGGGTCCACACCCAGATCCAAACCGGTGAACCCCGGGCCACCAAAGCAGAATGTGCAAACTTAACCGCGGCGCCACTGGGCCAGCCCCAAATACAGGTCTTTTGATAGGCCTCCCTGAATCCCTTGTGGGTGGTTTTTTCTAAGCCTGGCCTGCCTATTCTTCAAGTTCCCTGTTTGTGAATTCTTGGTATGCTTCCAAGTTAAAAACAAAACAAAAACCTTTTCCTTTATTATCTTTATTCTCTAAAGCAGTGGTTCTTAACCATGTTTGTGTCCTGGGATCAGAGATGCCTTTGAAAGCTAATGAAAGCTGTGGAGTCTCTCTTCACAGATTACAGACACATACCCCACAGAGGAGTTTGGTGTGCACTGGGGCATTTAGGAACCTCCTTGGGGCCAGCCTGGTGGCGTAGTTAAGTTCACACACTCCACTTTGGCAGCCCGGGCTTCACAGGTTCAGATCCCTGGCATGGGCCTAGCACAGTTCATCAAGCCATGTGGTGGCTACATCGCACGTAATGTAGGGGAAGACTGGCACAGATGTTAGCTCAGGGCCAATCTTCCTCACAAAAGAAACAAAACAAAAACCTCCTAAATTATATCCACGGACCCCCAGTGTCTGAGGAATGTCTAGTTAAGAGATACAACCTGATTTATAGAGTTGTTTCTAACCGAATTGCTTAAAAATTGTATTCTACTTGTGTTGAGAGCTACTAGTTTAGAATCCAAGTTTACTGAATAAAATTATAGTTAAATAAATCCACTCTTCTCAGAGAGTGATATAAATATCTTTCTCTAGTGTGGTTTTTGATATTTTCTACATTAAAAAACATGTGAAGGCGTTCAGTTGTTAAAAAGGTGAAGTGCGTTCCTCAATTCTGCACGCGATCAGTGTTCCAGCTCTGAGTGCTCATCCCCAAGGCCTGTAGAGCCGGCTCTGCCGGGGCTGCGCCACAGCGCTTGTTAGGGGTCTCGCCTGACTGGAGAACAGTGGGCAGGCAGTGCAAGCACGCCTGGAATCTGGATGGGCAGAACTGCAGTGAAGATGAGCTAGCTATTGGTCTCAGCGTTACTGTCTCCAGTTCTTGATGTCTTTTCTTCAGTCATTATGTGTTTAGTGAATGAGCTTAAGATAGCTGTTCAATTTGGAATTGTCTTATTTCTAAAATTGTATATGTTTAGAACCTTTAACAAGTAAGAGAGTTATGTTCTTGAATCAATTAATTGAGCTGTAGACTTTGCATTTTAAAAAAATCTATATGAGGCCAGCCCTGTGGCATAGTGGTTAAGTTCGCACACTCCACTTTGGCGGCCTGCGGTTCATGGGTTTGGATCCTGGACACAGACCTACACACCACTCATCAAGCCATGCTGTGGCATGTCCCACATACAAAAAATAGAGGAAGATTGGCACAGATGTCAGCTAAGGGACAATATTCCTCAAGCAAAAAGAGGAAGATTAGCAGCAGATGTTAGCTCAGGGCCAATCTTCCTCACCAAAACAAACAAAAAACAAAAACCAACTATATTATCTTTTCTCCTGGTAATTTACAGATATGTACGTCAAAGATTTCTTGTTTTAACCATCCACAAGGTAGTCCATTGGGCAAAATACAAAGTAATGCCACTTGGCAGGAAATTCCAGAGAAAAGCAGCTATGAAGGCTCTAGTTCCATCTATATTTGAGTGAGAGTAAGTTATCACCTTTGTGGACAGCATTGGTTTGGTCCATTCCAACACATAAGCAGGCAAATCGGGGTGAGAGCATAAGGAAAACAAGGCGAAAGATTTAGTTTGCTTGTTGTTAATATTTTAAATAAAGGTGTTTAAGATAAAAGTCCTAATTCCAGAAGTTAAAATTATCTTGATTCTTTTCGTGGTGAGAGAAGGGACATTTATTGTCTATTTCTGCTTGTACTTGAGTTTCTGATGTTTGTTTTTAGATTGCTGTTTGGTCACTGTCACTACTGAAATGAAAAGTCTGCTTTGTCTGTGCAGAAAGGTGGCGGGTTTCACAAATGATTGCAAGCGACAAGCGGAAGCAGCAGGACTGCACACATGTAGACTTGAGTGCTTGGATAATGACCTGCTGCCTTTGATTTTCATGAACTCACTGTAGCTGATTCTGTAAGAATCTAATTCTAAAGTAATAGAGAAAAACAGCCTGAAAAATTCAAAAGCCATAGCCTTTCTCATGAAGCCCTGCCACCTCTTTTTTCCTGCTTGTTTGTTTGATGTTTTTTGCTGTTTTGCTGCAGGCAGATGACCCTGATCTTGTGCTGCTGGCCAGCCTGCCGCTCTCTCTCCTTGACTCTGGCTTGTGCTGGTGGATATCCTTTCCTGCCGCAGCTGCACGGCCATGCTGCCTCTCCCTGGGCTGATGGGCCCGTTTGCTCTCCTTCCTGCCCTCCTTAACCGGGAGAAGGGTTCACGCTTTGCCTAAATTAGCAGTGCCTTGGTAAGTGGGCCTTAGGCAGTTTGGGAGGTGCTTTTGATCTTTTTATTCCTTGGCTTTTAAAAACGCTTTCAAATTATTAAACAAGATTAGGTTTTTAACATAGGAAATTGGTTTTGGTCAGGAATTTCTAAAAAGTATTTGTCTTCATATGTTGAAAGAGTTAAAGCACATTTGTGTTTTTGGAAATTCTGAGAGTGGCCTTAATTGGTTGGATTGTGTTATTTTAGAAATTGATCTTCTTTTGCAATTTACTGGTCATTTAGAAAAATTGAAAAAGCAATTTTGGTAGTTTTAGAACTAAAATGAAGTTTTCGATCAGTGGCGTATTTGGAATTTAAAATAGAAAGCATAAGTGCAAAACTTGCCGCTTCCGTTCTTTTGTTCACCTCGGTTGTTTTCCGTGCCTGGTTCATGAACAAAGCTGGTGGTGTGCTCCAGAGGAAGTACAGACAGGGGGCTCTGGCTTGAGTCCCGGCTGCGCTGCTGCGGGACCAGTGCGGAAGCCCTCTCTGCCTGTTCACACTGGATCGTGCTGTGCTTTCCCTGAGCCTGTGCTCCTGGAAACCAGCCCTGGTTAGGGGAAGCGTAACCTTTGATGTTCTGGGAAAAGGCTTACTACAAAGAACCCCATTTCCCCACAGGACTTGGGTGAGCTTCCCAGATGCCCCTTGTTTACCTGTGACAAGGCCAGATACAGACCTGTGCCCCCACTGACCACCTGGACAAATACCAGACTGGACCAAACCAAGTGGTCTCCTTCTCCCAGGTCCCTGAGCTTTTGTCCCCCCACAGCCTTCCTTAATGGCCTTTCCTGAGAATCTGACCCCAAGGAAGGTCATTTCCTGATCAGTCACACCACCCACTCCCCTAGACCTCCGCCTCCCTGTGAAAGCCAAGCCCTGCCCTGCCTGACTCTGGGCCTCGTGCAGGTCTCAGCGTGCAGATTGCAGTGTTCTCCCTGTTGTGCTGATCCTCCATCTCCATTGCAGGAACCTTTTCAGTAAAGCGACTCCTTACCCAAGTCCAGATTCGTTTTATTTGACATACTTCAGTTTTTAAATTTATAGAATGGAACTGGTAGATGACCTAACTTCTTAGTTTCGGTCATTCAGAAGATAAAACGGGAATAGACTGGAAAGAATAAAATAAGAAAGAAACAGAGATAGAAAAGCACAAGCCCAACAGCATGTCACAATGTGTCTAAACAGCGTCCAGCCTGGGGGACCCGGCGTTTAGGGGGTGACTCCATCCTGTGTTTTGGGAGCTTGGCATTGAAGGAGCACATCACAGATCTTCTTGCTTATGTGGTCCTTGAAGTTCATTTAGTTCAGACAATGGTACATCGTAAAGCAAATTCTGTGATAAAATTGGTGTCATGGTCATACAATATTGGCTGAAATAACGTTTTCTCTGTTTTTATTAACTTTAAATTATAGGAACTATATTTAGCAGTACTAATTTTGGAGATGCAGTAGGTCTTATTTTGTTTTTTATTTTAACTGTTTATTATTATGTAAAATGTTTTCCCTTAACTTTTTTCACATCTTTATAAGTTTGGCACAAACTATGAAGACTCTAAGGCTAAGAAAGAACACAGTGAAATTTTCTTTATACAGGCACTTCACAAATACTCTCATCTTCGCTGTACTGGGTAAGCAATTTAATTTTCCTCATTATAATAAATTATTGCAGTATTGCATGTTCCTTTAAAGCTGACTTTTTTGGTGTGTTTCAGCTTCTGTAGTGTTTATGGTGTGGACAGTTAAGACGTTTAGAATTGCAAAATGTCGATCAGTAAGTATAATCTTCCTATTTAAACAGTTTCCATTTTTAATTATACTATTTTGTGTAATTTTGAAGAATTTAGTTTGTGTTTGTAAAGAGAAGTAATTTTAGTGGAGATTTTTCTGTTTACTTTGGATTATTGTATATGAATTATAAAAACTTTTACCTCCTTTAAATGAATCTGAAAAAGTTCCTCCTAAACCTACTTTTCCAGTTATGCCCTTTTCTGAACTTCCTTTTATATATTTTGAAAAATAATTCTCTCCCTATATAATTTAAGATAACAGGAAATCTTTTGCTTCCTGCATAACATGAAATTGGGTTGTTTGTGTCTGAATGAGCTGTAAACCTTCAGTCTGACGTGTTTCTAGGATGGTATAGTCATTATGAACATTCAGGAGATACTCCCCATGGGTTCTCTAGTTAGAAGAAGATGCGTTTGTTAGACTTAACATGTGGAAGGCCCTCTTTTGGGGGCTTCTTGATTTGGAGCTTGTCTCTGGTTCTGTATGAACAATTACAAGCAGCCCTCTAAAACTCTGGGACTTCTGCTGCCTAGGGATAACTTAGTGAGAGGAGAGACTGAATTTTTTCTTTCCCCTTCCCTCACGTTTTATTTTTCACTTGGAATTCCAAGTGTATCTTTTGGCTTTTTGTTTTCTAAGTTTTTCTGTTAACCCTAAAATTTTATGGAAGGGAATGTTTATAATGTGAAACAGCCCTGTAGAAACATTTCTACCACCATATAATAAAATCTCCTGTCTTATTAAAAGCAAAATAACCTATTGGGAAAAATACTGCATTGAGATTTTTGTATCAGAAAGTCTAAGGTCAGCAGTGTCAAAAAGACCCATTGTCAGCTTGGTTCTAATTCTGCTATTAACCTGCCTCATGACTGTTCTCATCTAGAAAATAGAGTAAATGACCTTCAAAGCCCCTTTAAACTCTGAAATTCTTTTTATTATGATACCAAACTATGTAATTTATGTTAGGATTTTATTCATCTCATTGATTATAAGGCTGAAGTAAGCATTAATGTTGATTTTATAAAGATACTTTGTGTTAGTTTTTATGTTTCTTGAAAAAATATGTACTTATTTATTTGGAAGACTTACCAGTTGGAAAGATTTCATTAGTACTTGTCATTGTACATTATATCAATGGGAAATCTGTATGTTTATGTTTATCAGAAAAGTAACTTTTTTGGGGGGCTGGCCCTGTGGCTGAGTGTGTGCTCCACTTTGGCGACCCAGGGTTTTGCTGGTTCGGATCCTGGGCGCCGACATGGCACCGCTCATCAGGACATGCTGAGGCAGCATCCCACATGCCACAACTAGAAGGACCCACAACTAAAATATACAACTATATATACTGGGGAGATTTGGGGAGAAAAAGCAGAAAAAAAAAATAACTTCATGTTTGAATTGTCCTTGTTATAGGATTGGATGGAACGCTGGGTTGATGATGCATTTTGGAGCTTCCTTTTTTCACTTATTCTTATTGTAATAATGTTTTTGTGGAGACCATCAGCAAATAATCAAAGGTACCTAACGGAGGAAAACTCAAGTTCGGCAAGCATTTGTTGATCACCTGCTACAGTGTTAAAAGGCTTCCCTAAAGCATTTGTAGAAACTGTGGGGAAATAGTCCTTGCTTTCAAAGGAGTATACAGTCACGTAGGGAGACAGACATAACAAAGCAAGACAGTGAAGGAAGAGATGTATAAATGTAGTCCAGGGGAAGATAGGAGAGGGGTGAGGAAGGCTCTATGGAAAGACAGTGTTTGTGTTATGCTTTGAGGAACGGAGCAGGACAGTGAAAGATGGCTATGAAAGAATGTACATTTTCTGGGGTAGTGGGAAAAAACATGGTATACTTTGGAGGTCT
The DNA here is from genome assembly GCF_041296265.1 of Equus caballus. Classification (NCBI taxonomy): domain Eukaryota; kingdom Metazoa; phylum Chordata; class Mammalia; order Perissodactyla; family Equidae; genus Equus; species Equus caballus. The sequence continues at coordinate 30,578,683 of NC_091698.1, forward strand.
CTGAGGCATGGCTAATACTACTTACATTGGAGGGAGAGAAAGCTGGAAAGGAAGGGTGGGACCAAAATCGTAGAGCTTGAAAGCCAAGTTCAGGAAGTTGTGCTGTCGACTGCATGTGAAAGGAAGCCCCACCTTCCCTTGCCTCGTTCTTCATCCCCAAGGAAAGTGCTGGTAAGTTTCTTGTACGCTTTTTTAGGAAAAAATGAGAAAGAATATACCAGCAGCTGTCCCCATGGCCAAGTGGTTAAAGTTGTGCACACTCCGCTTTGGCTGCCCAGGTTCACAGATTTGGATCCCTGGTGCAGACCTATTCCACTCCACTCATCAGCCATGCTGTGGAGGCATCCCACATGCAGCAATAGAGGAGGCTTGGCACAGATGTTACCTCAGGGCTAATCTTCCTCACCAAAAAAGGAAGAAAGAAGGAATATACCACTGTGTGTGTTTCTCCTGCTCTTTTTAAAGTGATATAGTAATAATAATACACACGTACATATGTACACTGTTCTACACCTTCTTGTTTAAGACATATCTTCCCTGGGGCCAGCCTGGTGGCACAGTGGTTAAGTTTGTGCATTCTGCTTTGGCGGCCTGGGGTTTGTGGGTTTGGATCCCAGGCACAGACTTTTACACCATTCATTAGGCCGTGCTGTGGTGGCATCCCACATATAAAGTGGAGGAAGATTGGCATAGATGTTAGGAACAATTTTCCTCAAGCACAAAGAGGAAGATTGGCAACAGATGTTAGCTCAGGGCCAATCTTCCTCATCAAAGAAAAAAACCCACAGGATATATCTTCCCATATCATCTTATATAGATCTACCACATTCAATGGCTATACGGCATTCTGTAATATGAGTGTTGCATAATTTACATAAGCAGTCCCTAATTATTAGACACTTTCTTTCTAGGTTTTTGCTATTATCAGCAAGGCTTTTTGAATGCTTTTGGACCTAGTAAATGTGGCTCAATCAGTGTGCTTTATTTTCACCTCTCAGATTAGCAACTTCTGTTTCAATAGGGGATAAGCTAAAAAGTAGTGGGAAGGCAGGTAAACGTGACATGGAGAAAAAAGTACAGCAGGAAGTTCCCTTCTCTGAACATTCATTGTATATTGCAAAGTTACTTGCCAGAGAGATTTTATCCATTTATGCTTTTGCTGACAGGGTTTAGGAGCTCCAGTTTCAGTTTCTTAACAATAATCTTTGCTAATTTGAGAGTAAAATAATTAAATTTTTATTTTACTTTATGAGAAACTTTTAAAATGTAGATATTTTGGTATGCAATGACTTTTTAAGATATAAATGGAAAACTGAATAGGTTTAAACACACTAGTAAAACTATTCCTTGTTTTTGATATAGATATGCCTTCATGCCCTTAATAGATGATTCTGATGATGAAATTGAAGAATTCATGGTGACATCTGAAAATTTAAGTGAGTGATATATTTTCTTATTAAATGACCAATGTACATATTGTAACAGAAATATTGTACCTTTACTGTGATGCAAGGTCACATACTTTTTTTCCTATAAGATATTTTTAAAACTGTATCTGCAGAAACCTATATTATGGTAGATAGTCACAAAAAGAAAAGTCAGTAATGAAATTTTTGAGATTGTTAATGTAGTTTGAGCTTTTGTTACTTGTTTTCTCTTAAAGTGTGAGTATTGAAGTAGGTACACTTTTTCACAAGAGCGATTTGGTATATATTGTGCTTAGCTCCTAAATAATATTCGTCTTCTTAATGATGATTGCTAAATTTCTCTGAATCACATCTTGCTTTTTTAAAAGTATGCACATCAGTAATTTCCTGGTCATGCCCTCATTGTGGTTTTAGTGCTATTTTTATCTTTCTATTAATTTCTACACAGCATTTTATCATTTTATTAATTTTACCGTAATATTCTAATTAAGCATTGGTTAAGGCAACATCAATAAGTAATTCAGATATTGAGAGTAATTTTATATTAGTTCCATTTTGCTTTACTTTGGTTTCTCTTATTAGTAGCGTTCTTTTTCACAATTTTTTTTGAGTGCTCTAATTGTCTAAAAATTGCAACATAATCAATATGTCTTCAGTGTCCCCACTTCCTTTTACCTCCTCTCATCTTATTCTCACCTACAACTACTTCTTTCATGTTTTTCTGACTTTACTATTAACAAAGGAAACCTGAAAACCTTACAACAAAGATATTAAAATTCAGTGTGTTAAGGTTCTGGCTCCAATATTAATGGAGTGAATTGTATTGAACTAAATAACCTTCCTGATGGTAGCTAGTATAAACTCTGGACAGAATATTTTTAAAAATTAACTGTTTGAAGGCACTGGAGAGCAACCAAAAGCAGGCAGAAACTGGAGAAGATTTAACGATTGAAAGAAGAGAACCACACTCCTCATAAGTTCCTCATTTATGGAGCTTTGGTCCAGAATGCATCCTAGTCGATGTGATGGTACAGTAGTTAGAGCTCAAGTAGATAGGTGCAATCTTACTGATGCAAGGAATTGGAGAGTGAAGTTTAGGGTTGTAAGAATGCCTGGACACTGAGGAGAGAGCCACAAAGGGGGAAATTCCAAAATCTATGAAGTCTCTCAATTCTTAGCTGATGCCTGAACTGGACATGGGCAAAGTGACTCCAAGAGGCCAGAGGAGAAACGATAGCCATTAGGCTAAGAAGCAGAACAGAAATTTCAGCAGCTGCCCACCATGGAGTTTGAAATTTGAATCTCGGCAAGTTAGAAGTCCCTGGTTAAACACCTTGGGCTTTCCATTAAAACCCCAGCAGGGCCACTCCTTAGAAGTAAAGCCCACATTCTGGACCACTGAAATTCACCCTAGGACTAAAGCTAAGCTGAAATAAACCCATCCTAGTAAAATCTAAAAGCATGTCTCCACAAGACCAAAGTGATCCAGCAGTAATTTAATGCCTGCTGGAACAAAATGCCACACTTCCAGACAAAGGTAAGGGAATCCAGAGTCTACGTGATACCATCCTCAGTGTCCAGTATGCAATAGTAAATTACTAGATATGGTGTGAAACTGGAGACTGTGACCCATAGTTAACGGAAAAATCAGTCGGTAGAGATCTAGAGGTGGACACGATGTTATAATTAAGCAGGAATGACTTTAAAGATATAAAAGACTTTAAAGATAAATATGTTAAAGAATCTATAAGAAAACATTGGTAAAGACAAGGGAAATTTCAGGAGAGATAGGGAAACAAAAAAATTGAAATACTAAAACTGAAAAATAGAATATCTCAATTAAATTCACTGGATGGGATTGATAGTAGATGAGTAGATTGGATACAACCAAATAAAAGTCAGTGAACATTTGGAGACTAAAGAAACTTTACAAGCTGAAACCCTGAGACAAAAGATCGGAAACAAAGTCAACATGACTTCCGTGACTTGTGGAACAGTGTCAGACAGTCTAACAAATATGTAATTGAGCTCCAGAAGGAGAAGAGAGAATGAGGCATAAAGAATGTTTGAAAAAAATATTGGCCAAAAAATGTCTCAAATTAAGAGCAACCCACGGATGCAGGAAGCTCAGTGAGCGGGAAACAAGATAAACACGAAGAAGACCGTACGTAGACATCATAATCAAACTGCTAAAAACCAAAGGCAAAGAAGACTCTTCAAAAGAAGCCAGAGAAAAGATACATTAAATTCAGGAGTTCACTAATAAAAATGACAGCAGACTTTTCAGAAGCAGTGGAGTGCTGAAGACCATGGAGTGACATTTTTAAAGTATTGAATGGAAAAAATGTGTCAACTTATCCTGTATCCAGCAAAAATAGATTTCAAAAATGAAGATGAAATAAAGATATTTTTCAGATAATTGGAATCTGAAAGAATTGGTCATTAGCAGACCTGTCCTAGGAGAAACGCTAAAGGAAATTCTTCAGACTGAATAGAAATGCTGTCAATTTGAAATTCAGCTATAAAAGAAACTGAAGGAAGGAAGGAAGGGCACTGAAAATATACGTGGGTAAATGTAAAAGGTTTTTCCTTTTTTTTTTCTTTAATCTTTTAAAAGTCAGTTGACATTTTATAGCAAAAATAATGTATTATTGGATTTATAACATAGAAGTAAAATATATCACTATAGCACAAAGGATAGGAGAGGGGTAAATGAAATCAGTACTGTATTATAGTTCTTAGATATATTCAGAGTAGATTGTGATAAGCTAAGAAGCATATTGGACTCTTTGGAGATCAAATTTAAAAATACAGAGAGATACAGCTAAAAAGCCAGTAGAAGTGATAGAATGGAATATTAAAGCACGTTCTTTAACCTAAAAGGTACAGGGAAGGAAGGACAGGGGACAAATGTAGAACAAATTAGCAAATGGTAGACTTAAACCTAAGTATTTTAATAATTAAATTCAATGCAAGTGGACTAAATGCTCAAGTTAATAGGCGGAGATTGTCAGACTGTAAAAAAAGCAAAAAAGTGAAACTCAACTATACGATGTCGACAGGAGACACTTTAAAAATGACACCGACTGGTTACAGTAAAGAATGGAAGGAGGTGTATCATGGAAACACTGAACATAAGAAAGCTAGTGTGGCTGTTTTAGTATTTGACAAAGTAAACCTCAGGAAAGTATTACCCGTGATTTTAAAAAGTGTCATTTGTTAATAATAAAAGGGTGAATTTATCAAAAAGAGATAGTCCTAAATGTGTACATAACTAATAACTGTTCTGTCAAATTTTGTTTCATGAATTTTGAAGCTCTAAAGAGAGATATAGACAAATACAGTCATAGTTTGATATTTTAATATCCCTTTTTCAGTAATTAATAAAACAAGTACATATAGTAGTAACAATGTACAGGAGTTTAATAAAACTATCAGCCTCATTGACCTGATTGATATTTATAGAACATTACATTTAGCAACTTCAGAATAAATGACCAAGTCCACATGGAATAAGATAGATCATTAAAAAACTCTCCATATATTTCAAAGGATTGCAGTCGTATAGGTATGTTTTATGACGATAAAGGTTAAATTAGTCTAATAAGATATCTACAAAATAATCAGACATTTGGAAATTAAGCAATACATTTCTAAGTAACTCATGGATTGAAAGAATATTAGAAAATATTTCATACTAAATGAAAGAACACAGCATGTCAGATTTTGTGGGATGCAGTTAAATCAGTCCTTAAAGGAAAATTAATAGCTTTGAATGCTTATATTGCCAATAAGAACAGGAAAGAAGAAACATGTAAAATCGGTGATCTATGTGTCCACCTTAAGCTAGAAAAAGAAGGGCAAATTAAACCTGGAGCAATTAGCAAGAAGGAAATAGTAAAGTTAAGTATGCCTACATCAGTGAAATAGAAAACAGGGAAATAGAAAAAATCAACAAAGCCAAAATAATTTCTTTGAAAAGATTAATAGAAATGGATTCACCTTTCCGTAGTCTAAACCAGAAATAAAGACAAAACGGCGCAGCAAGGCACATTTCCAATGTTGAAAATAATACAGAGGACGTTACTACAGTATGAAAGGGTAAGTAAGGGAATATTATGGACAACTTCATGCTGGTCATTTGGTTATTTGGACGAAATGAACAAATTCCTTGAAAAGTACACTTAAGAAACTACTACCCTAATCTAATTTTAATTTTAACCTTATGCCACTAAATCTGAATAGCCCTATATCTATTAAAGAAATTGTATTCAGAATTTAAAATCTTCCCAAAAATGACCAGGCCCAAATGGTTTCACTAGTGAATTCTTTCCAATGCTCAGAGAAGAAATATTCCAATCTTACACAAACGCTTTAGAATGTAGAGGAGGTGGGAATACTTTACTTCCCAACTCAATGTATAAGGCCAGCACAGCTTAGATGCCAGAATCTAACAAAGGCAAGACAAGAAAAAATTACAAACCAATATCACTAATGAGTAGAGATATAAAATTCCTTTAAAAAATTAGTAAATAAAATCTAACAGAATACAGAAAGACCATCATTGTCAAATGGCCTTTATCCTAGGGTTACGAGTCTGTTCAACATTTGAAGATCAGTCAGTGTAATTCACCTTTTATTAAATTAAAAGAATGAGGAAGAAAATGACATTATTATCTCAGTAGATGCAGAAATACATATCACAAAATTCAATACCTATTCATGATTTTTTAAAAGTCACTTAGCAAACTAAGTATAGAATGGTATGAAAAAGCTCTACAGCTAAAATCATACTCAATAGTGAAATAGTGAATGCTTTCCTCCCGGGATGAGGAACAAAGTACAAGGATATCTTCACCACTTTGATTCAACATTATACAGGAGGTCCTAGCCAGTGCAGGAAGGCAAAACAAACAAAAGCCAAAGGATGTAAAAGGCATAAAGTGTTGAAAGGAAGAAATAGAACTGCTTTTATTTGCAGACAACAAGATTCTGGATGTAGAAAAATCCTAAGGAGTCTACAAAAAAGAAAAAAATACAGTAGAACTAAGTGAATTCAGTCATGCACTGCATAACAATGTTTCAGTCAGTGACAGACCACATATATGACGGTGAGTACCACATAGCCTAGGTGTGAGGTAGGGTGTACTGGCTAGGTTTGTGTAAGTGCACTCTGTGGTGTTCGTACAGTGACGAAATCGCCTGATGACACATTCTCAGAAGGTTTCGCGGTTGCTAATGACACATGACTATATACCAAAGTCGTAGAATATGTGTCCAATATGCAAAAATCAGTTGTTTTTCTATATAGTCAATTAAAACAGAAAATGAAATTAAAAATACTATTTACTATAGCTTCAAAAATAAAATATTTAGGAATAAATTTAATGAAAAATGTGCAAAACCTCTGCACTGAAGACTATAAAACAATGCAGATAGAAATTTTAGAATAAGCAAATATAGAGAGAGAACATACTCACGAATTGTAACTCTCCAAACTGTTAAGCTGGCAGTCCCCCAAACTGATATGTGGATTCAGTACAATCCCGGTCGTAACTCTAGCTGACTAAAAAAACACAAATGGTTAAGCTGATTTTAAAGTGTATGTGGAAAAACAAAAGACCTACAAGAGCGTTTGTAGTCACAACATGGATGACTCTTGAAAACATTACACTAAGTAAAGGAAACCAATCACAAAAGATCACATACCGTATGATTCCATTTATAGGAAAGGACCAGGACAGGTAAATCCATAGAGACAGAAAGTGAGTGAGTGATTGTCAGGGCTGGAGGAAGGAGTGTGTGGGGAGTGTGGAGCTTCATTTTAGGGTGATGACAATCCTCTGAAATTAGATAGTGGTGATGATCGCACACTTGCTCGAGTGTCTTAAAATGCACTGCACTGCACACTTCAAAATGGTACATTTTATGGTGTGGGAATTATGTATCTCAATAAGATAAAATTAATGGACTTAGACTGATTCCAAGACTTAGAAAAATTTTAAGTCATACTAATCAAGATAATGTGCTCTTGGCATAAGGATAGCACAACAGAGTCAAGAAATAATTCCACACATGTATAGTCAGTTGATTTTTGATAGAGGCACCAAGGCTTTATATTAGGAAAGGATAATATTCCAACAAACAGTGCTGGAACAACTGGATAAATACAAGGGAAACAAATCACTTAGACTCCTGCCATGCACATCACACAATAATTAATTCAAGATGCATCATAGACGTAGCTGTAAAAGCTTAAATATGACTCCTCTGGAAGAAAACAGGAAAATATATCAGGACCTTGAGATATTCAGTTTCTTAGGACACAAAAAACAGTAACTATAAGATCAAAAAGTTGGTAGATTAGACTTCACCAAAATTAAAAGCTTATGTTCCTCAGGAGAAACTTAAAACGAAAAGGCTTTCTGTAGACTGGGATAAAATATTCTCATATATCATATATAAAAATACACATATCTGACAAAGGACTTGTATCCAGAATATAAGTAGAATTCCTATAAATCAATAAAAGATAACTCAATTTGTAAAAAAAAAAAATGGATGGAGTACTTGAATAGACATTTCACTAAAGAGGACAAAGGAATAAAAGTACATGAAAAGTGCTTGATATAATTGGTCACCAGGAAACGCAAATCAAAACCACAGTGAGAAGTCACTACATGTCCACTAGAATGGTTAAAATGAAAAAGATTGACAACATGAAATGTTGGAGAGGATAGGGAACAGCTGGATTGCTCATACGCTCCTGGAAGGAATGTAAAGGTGTAAGACTTTAGAAAGCAATTTGACAGTTTCTGAAAAAGCTAAACATACACCTGCCATACAACCTACCATGGTTATACTTACCCAGGAGACATGAAAGCGGATGTCCACAGGAAGAGACTAACTTACACTATTATTCACAGCAGCTTTATTCTTAATAGTCCGGAACTGGAAATAACCAAATGTCCATCAACAGGTGAACGGATAAAGTCATTGTGGTGTCCCCATCCCATGGAGTACTGCTCAGTAATCAAAAGTAACCAACATTCTGCAACATAAATAAATCTCAAAACCTCCGTGTTGAGTGAAAGTAGCCAAATCCAAAAGAATATAGAGTCCGTAGATTATACTTCTATATATGAAGTTCTAGAACAGACAAAACTTGGCTGTGGTGATTATATAAAGCAGACTAGTGGTTGCATTTGATGGGATTGAGATCGACTGGAAAGGAATTTAAAGAACCCTCTGTGATGATGGAAATGTTAAGTGTCTTGATTGGGATGGTAATTACATAAATATATATGTTTGTAAAAATCTCTTCAGACTGTACATTTAAAATTTGTGTATTTTTTTATATATGTTATACTTCAATTTAAAAAAATCAGTGTATTGCCCCTTTTAAGAGAATAGATCTCAAATGCTTGGATTTCAAATGCCCTGTGGAAACATTGTTAGGTTGAGGAATCTCACTTTTGTTCTCTATATCAGTTTATGCTGTTGACCTCCTCATAATGTACCAGTTGTCCTCCTAGTTTATGGAGGGGCACTATTTGCAAATTACTTCAGTAACAGAAGCAAGTACTTACTGGGCATAGATTGTGCGTCAGGCATCTTATATACGCTAACTTGATTAACGTTCATGCAAACTCTATGAGGTAGACATTATTATTCCTTTTTATAGCTGGGGACACTGAGTCAGAGAAAGGTAATTGCTTTGCCCAGGGTTGCACAGCTCGAGCCAGAATTCCGCATGAGGCAGCCTGGTTCCAGGTCTACTGAAAGTGCTGACAGAAGAGCCTTGGTCACATACAGAGAAAACCTTTTTCTTCCCTGTTTTATTTGTACCATAAGCACATTCCAACAATTCATACATCAGAAGGAAACAGATAGCCAAAGTTATTTTCTTCTTGAATATGATACTGCAAAATCCTGAAGGTTTTTAATTCTATAAACTTTAAAATGTGTTGAAACTATCTAAGGTGAAGTGTATGTATGTGAGTTTGCTCGCTTGTTTAAACTCCTCTAAAACTAGTATTCAGACTGCGAATTCAAGTTGCTAACTTGAAAACCTGGTGGTGGTTGCAAATAGTTGTCAAATCTGTTAACTTTTTGCACACCTCCTACATTTCCAGGTGGTATGTTAAGGCCAGCACCTGCCCAAAGCTTTCACTGTTCACTCTCCTTTAGAAAATGTGTAGTATGTTTCCGTATTGGATTGTTAAATGTGAGGCTGTAAAGAAAAACACTGTTATTTTATATTTTATATGTATATATCTCTAAAATGTTTCTCATTATAGCTGAAGGAGTAAAATTGAGAGTCTCAAAAACGGTTTCCAATGGAACAGCTAAACCTGCAACTTCTGATAATTTTGTGAGTATAGTATATATTGAATAGAATCTTAGTCTTTAACACTTTAGAAGTCTATGTGAGTGTCACATTCATACCATCAGGAGAACGTTTTTTTACCAAGATTTTTTATATGAAAATAAATGTTACGAGGTAGTGATCCTAGTTAAGTCTGATAACCGTAACTTAGAGAGCCTCGCTTCTCGAGTGCTATTCCTGCACCAGCAGCCAGGGGCACCCCTGAATCTCGTTAGGAACGTGGAATCTCAGTCCTGCCGCAGGCCTTCTGAATCCTCATCTGCTTTTTAACAGGATTCCGTGGATGGCTCACATGCACATGAAAGGCTGAGAAGCTTTAAGTGAAAGCTTGTATTCACTTTTCAGCATTTTTGTTTGTTTTGGTGAGGAAGATTGTCGCTGAGCTAACATCTGTTCCAATCTTCCTCTGTTTTGTGTGTGGTACACTGCCACAGCATGGCTTGATGAGCAGTGTGTAGGTCCATACCTAGGATCCAAACCCACCAACCCCAAGCCGCTGAAGCGGAGCATGCGAACTTAACCACTGCGCCACCGGGCAGCCTGCTTTTCAGCATTTTAAAGTGATTTTTGAAGCCGTTTCGGATAACGTTTGTTAACTGTTTGGAAAAAGACTTTATGTATTACCTATGCAGTTACCAAATTTAGCATTTTTTTAACTATGGAAGGGTAAATAAAATGGTAAAATGTAGGGTAGAGATGAGTTTTTAAATATGGGTATAATTTATGCATGAAAGTGATAATTATTAAAGTAATTAATCAAAATGAAAATCCCTATCATACAGTTTTATGTTCTGCTTTTTTTACTGTTATGTATGTTGTGGTTAATATTGTATGAAACTTTATGTATCCGTATAAGTTCTGACAGGACAAATTATATATGAGAACAGTTTTATCTGTTGGATTTGGTAAATTCTCTGATTTTTATTTTTGGTAATATAAAAATTATTCAAAATATGTTCTTTGAGTTGTTTTGTGGTAATTTAACTAAACTTTAAAAAAACTACAGTAGTTTTAATTATCTGGTGTTAGGGCTGTAAAACTTTCAGTTTTTTAAGGTATTTTCCTCTTATTTTAGGGATATATTTCAGTTTATTTTAAAGCGCAGTATTTGCAAACACATCAAGGAAATACTTTTTCATTTCTCTAAATTAAACGCAGTCCCGCTCTTGATCAGAAGTCAGAGGCCTTGTCTCTCATTGACTTATTTCTACTTGAGACTCACTCAGAGAGTGGGGTCTCTGTTAGGGCTGGCTCAGTGTCTTTGTCTCTCTCTAGGTGAGCAAGATGTGATTAACACTAGAACCAGAGTATTCCATGTAGCCAGGTAGACCACACAAAGAAACATTTTGATTTATTTTACATTGTAAACCAAAATATTCGAAATACCTTTTACTATTTTTCTTTCTCCCAGTGAGATAACTATAAGCAAGTTTCTATAAAAAAATTGATACCCCAGATTACCTGCTGTTCTTCTCTTGTCTGCTGTAGAGAGATGAGCATAAATACCAGTGATAGAAATAAAAAGGCTCTTGTAATCTTAGAATATTTGTACCATAGTCTTTCTCTGTTGAAAAATTCTAAGTTATAGTTAAGAATTATAAATTCATAATATAAAAACTTGAACAAATTAAGACGAATTCTGAGAGCAAAAAAAATCAATATAAATCAATATTTTTGCTATTTTCTATCTTATAAATCAACTCTTTGTATTTTTACTGTGGTTTTTCAGCACAAAAAATAACACCCGTGCATCTAACTAAAACCAGGAAGTACAAAAATCCAAAATCCAGCTTTTTGTTTGTTTGCCTATTTAAGAAAATACTAGCATAATTTCTGCGTGGCATAAGTGCCAACTTATTAGGACATTAAAAGACTGTCCTAATGAAAATTAAAAGAATGTCATGCATTTATGTTTAAATACTTAAATTTTATATTAAACATTCTATTTAAAAATTCTGCTTTTGGGTGCAAATAAGCAAATGTTAATATATAAATATTTATTTCTACAGGATGAAGATTTGAAGTGGGTGGAAGAAAATATTCCCTCTTCATTCACAGATGTGTAAATATTCCCAGTTAAAGTTTGGGTGTAAACTTTAGTCCATAGTATAAAGGGTTAATTTTCCCTCTTCATCATGTGCTTGTCATACCGCACCCCTCCAGGTGTTTTGTATACCCACGTCACCAGTGAATGACTGACTGACTTCATAGCGAGCTGCAGAGAAAACAGCCCTGCCTTCATGTCTTTCTCTTTCCTTTTTCACTGTACAACAGCTATTTTAATGCTCGTGCCCTGTAACCAACTCCACCCTTTTCTGATCTAAGGTTATCAGGATCAGCAGCATTTTATTTTCTTTTAACTTTCTATTATGGAAGAGTTCAAACATGTGTAAAACATTTTTTTTACAAAGGTAACCACACTACCATGTGTGGTGAGGAAGCTGTTGGAGGGAAACATGAGCATAGGAAAAACCAGGTGCAGAGGAGGCCCCTCTGGGACCTGTGAGTGATCAGCTGCCTTTATCTGTGCTCTGTTTGAGGCAGGATTGCAGATCGCTGTTTGCACAGTAGAACAGTCTGAAGAGCCGATGTGATAACCCCACATGCTGCTCTTTCCTTTCTCTGCTCCCATCTTCCTATTTAGATAGTTCCTGTCCAGTGTGATCTTCCTTCCACCTGAAGAATTTCCTTTACATTTCTGGTAGTGCAAGTATGCTGGTGATGAATCTCTAAGGTTTTATTTGTCTGAAAAGTCTTTGTTTCAGCTTTTTTGAAAGGTATTTTTGCTGGTTATAGACAATTTTTTTCTTTCAACACTTCAAAGATTGTCACTTGACTGTCTTCCGGTTTTCTTGGTTTCAGAAAGAAGTCTGATTTAGTTCTTATCTTTGCTCTTCCGTATGTTATGTGGGTTTTGTGTTTTTGGCTGCCCTCAGGATTTTCTCTTTATCTGTGGTTTTTATTACTATGAATATGATGATTCTAGACGTGTGTGGACATATATTCTCATTTCTCTTGGGTATTTGCCTGGAAATGGAATTGCTGGATCACATAGTAACTCTGTGTTTAACATTTTGAGGAAGTGCCAAGCTGTTTTCCAAAGTAGCTGCACCATTTTACAATCCTATCAGAATGTATGAGGCTTCCAGTTTCTCTACATCCCTGCCAACACTTGTTATTAATGGCTCGCCTTTTTGATTTTAGCTCTTAGTGGCTGTGAAGTGGCATCTCATTGTGCTTTTGAGTAACTGAAATTTGAATTGTCTTGTGGAGGGACTGGTGTTGTTTAACTCAACTGTAGGAACTGGACTTCATGCATTTCGGATTTGTACAAAGTGAGGACTGCTTAGACATTATGAAACTTACAATACACTATAACACTTTTTTAATAGAAAAGAAAAATAGGTGTGTGTGTATATATATATATATATATATTCTTTTATATTTACCCATGCCTTTATTGTTTCTTCTTTCCTTCCTGTATATCTGAGTTATCACCTTTTCCTATAGGTCTTTCTTCAGTATTTCTTGTAGTATATGTCTGCTAGCAACAAATTCTCTGTTTTCTTTACATGAAAATGTATTTGTTTGTTTTCTTTTTTTGAAGGATAGTTTGGCTGGATATGGAAATCTTGATTGACTTTCGTTTGAGCACTTCTTTTCTTTTTTTTTTTGAAGAAGATTAGCCCTGAGCTAACATCCGTGCCCATCTTCCTCTATTTTATATGTGGGACACCTGCCACAGCATGGCTTGACAAGCAGTGTGTAGGTCTGTACCGGGATCCAAACTGGCAAATCCCGGGCTGCTGAAGCAGAACATGCGAACTTAACCACTGAGCCACTGGGCTGGCCCCTGTTTGAGCACTTCTAACATGTCCTTCCAATATCTTCTGGTTTCTATTGTTTTTGAAGAGAACTCAGTCATTGGTTGTATTGTTCTCATGTGTATAATGTATCATTTATTTTTTGCTGCTTTTCAGATTTTTTCATTATATTTGGCGTGTGTGTGTGATGTGCTAGGTGTGGCTTTCTTTTTGCATGTTCTCCTGGGGGTGTGTTGAGCTACTTTCTCCATCTCCCCATAGAGTTGTATAATCCAAGGTGGTTTCCAACATTTTAGTTTCTTGGGAACCCATGCTTGTTCACTTCTGAAAACTTCAACACAGGAAATTTAGCACAGTGCTACCCAAAATTCATGTACAATTTATGAAGCAAGTTTAGACTTTAGACTTCTTACACATGTAAACCCTTTTTTATACATCTGTAGAAATGGGACTGAAATTTTGCAAATCATAAGATAATTTAAGCATCATGAATGAACATGTGATCTGTTGTATTAAGAGAGATTCCTATGGCCTTTGTTAGGATTTTCCCTTATCTCTGATAAGCCATAGAGGTCAGCGTAGCACAGTTCGCCTTCTCAGTGTACTGAGTACATCTTAATAGGTTTTAAATCATCATTAACCTCATAGAAAGAACAATTTTTGAGATTTTATCTAGTGTTTCTCTCTAAAAAGGTGCTATGCACCCAGCAGACTGTCTTCTGGGCGTCTAACTCTGGTTCATTTCTCCCTTAAAACATTCTCCTCTGGATTGTCCTTAATAGAATTATTCCAAACAATCTAACTTGGCTCCTTTCTCACATCTGGTCAGTCTCCAAGTTCTTTCTTCTGTCTTCGCGTTGTGCACTGATGTGACATTCATGTTGTAACTCTAGCACATAGACTTTTCCTCCAGGCTCTGTCAGTGCTCTACCACACAGCAAGGCTATGCATTTGCCTTTTCTTTTTATCCATATTATCTTTCCCAAGCAAAGGTTGTGTTGTGTAACTCTTTCTCTCTCCAGTACCCTTCACTGGTAGATATCCAGTCAATGGTAATAATGACATGGGTATTAAATAAATACTTGATTCCATAAATACCACCTTTCATAATACGTTTAGTCATCCTGATTTTTAATATATATATATATATTTTAATAAAAATTGTATATATTTAAGGTGTACAACACAATGCTTTGATATATACATATACAGAATGAAATGATTTCTACAGTCAGGCTTATTCATCCCCCTGAAGTTCTCACAAAAGCACATGACGTGGGTTTTCAGATTAGCACATCACCACTCAGACACTTGTTCAGCTGTTCGAAGTGAAAAATAGCAGGGGCTGGAAAAGTGAATGTGTAGTTGGATGTCACTTGTGTTTGGAATTATATTTATTTGTATGGTTTAGTCATTGATATTCCTCCCACATACTCGCCTGTAGAATTGCTGATCTTGCTTCATTTTTGTTTCCATTTTGAAGTGATGGTTATTTTCATATTTAGTTGCTTTTTCACTGAAATTTTTGAAGTATAGCACATATTCTGGAAAGTGAACAGATCCTACGTAAGTGTACAGCTCAGTAAATTTTTAATATGAACACACTCATGTAACCAGCACCCAGATCAAAAAATAGAAATCACTAGTGCCCTAAAAGCCCCTTGTTTTCCTCCCAAATCATGACCCCACTTTCCCAAGGCACTGCTCTCCTAACGTCTGTAACTTTAGATTGCTTGTGTCAGTTTTTTTTTTTTTAAAGATTTTATTTTTCCTTTTTCTCCCCAAAGCTCCCTGGTACATAGTTGTGTATTTTTACTTGTGGCTCCTTCTCGCTGTGGCATGTGGGTCGCCGCCTCAGCATGGCCTGATGAGCAGTGTCATGTCCACGCCCAGGATCCGAACTGGCAAAACCCTGGGTTGCCAAAGCGGAGCACATGAACTTAACCACTCAGCCACAGGGACAGCCCCTGTGTCAGTTTTTAAAATGTTATTCCTCGATAGTTGATTCACTTTTTTTTCTGTATAGTGTTCATTGTATGAATAGACCACGGTTTACCTATTTGGGTTATTTTCAGTTTGAGTTCTTCTCCATGTCCACTGGAGAACCTAGGTGTTCATTTCTGTCAGCTCTGTCTGTCCAAGAGTGGGAATTGGTGGATCCTGGAATACACCTATATTCAGCTTTAGTCGAGACACTGGCCTTTTGATAACATCGTCAAATGTTTTTTTCTTTTATTTCAGTGCTCTTCCGGTGTTAGTGGATTCAGATGAGGTAAAATCTATTTTTGCTTATCTTCGTGGAGCTATTTTCGCAAAGTAGAAATGTACTTCACAAATAAAGTGTGAAAGTTGCTTTTTAATATGGATACAAATTGAGCAGGCTGGAGACACTGTGCACTGATTTGTGGGTAAAGTTTAAAGAAGCTGGATCCTCATTTAAAACAGGAGCAAGATAAATACTTGTTGGTGTGAAAGAGAGGAAGAATTAATTTGTGAGATTTGGAGTCTATAATTTTCTAATACTTTGTATATAGGTGAGAGTTTAGAAGACTTTAAGATGACAGTTTGTCTAAATTAATCTCTTATACTTGTAGATATTTTTCTGGGGTATTAAGTTTCTATCTCATTTTCATTTACTAAGCAGGAAGTTTGAATAGAGGATGTGGATTTAGGACGGTTTTTAGGGAAAAAACATTAGTTATGGATCATCTGGACATTGAAGAGGGGCCCAAGACAGGAAGTCTGCAGGGTAAGAATTAGAGGATGGATGTGGGACGTGAGCTTAGACACAGGAAGAGGAGAGGGAAGTCAGTGGTAGCTAAGGAGTAATTCCTGTGGTGGCTGCAGAGTTTGAGAGCGGCCACAGCTCTGTTCACTGAAAGGCACGGGAAATGGCCTTGGTGTCGGCGTGTCGGTTTGACTGTGTCGGATGAAAGTTTTAAGGAGGCTGCTGTGTGCCTGTACCTTCAAGAAAACAGCTGAACTTCAGGATTTATGACTCTACAGGAAGATACCACAGAATTACTTTTAAAAGGGCATTTATAGTATTTTTTGATAAATAGTTGATTTATAATTTCAAAAATACGTTAATTGCATAAAGTGAGGCAAATCGCTAGATAAGCTATGCCTCAGAAATTCATTTTAGCTCTGTCCCTGCCTCTCACTTGTGATTCTGAACCCAAGCTTGCAAGACATTACCATTTGCTAAACTTAGCAGCAGATAATTGACTGTACGTTACTGGGAAGTGTGGATTATATGGGTTTTTTCTGTATCTGATACCTCTGTGTGTATCGTGGAATATACTTAGTTCCCCACAAAACAAAACTGTGACTGTTGAAAGATTAGGTTCTGGAAGGAGTATCAGCATTTGATGCATATCTTCTTTTCTTTTCTTTTCTTTTTAGGAAATCATGACCAGGTCTGAAATGGCAGAAAAAATGTTCTCTTCCGAAAAGATAATGTGATTGGAAACCATATAAATGAAACCTGGTTAACGGTGAAGGAGTGTCCTTCCTCAAGACTAGAAGAGAGGCTTGCTTTGATATAGGGCAACAAGTTTTTGTTCCATTTTCTTGGAAATCTACGTGTTAAAATTAAGAATTCAGGCGGTAGGAGAGTTCTGCAACCCTTTTAAACTGACTCTTGAATGTCAGTTTAAGGTCCATTAAGTTGCCTGGACTTGGAAATGCCTGAGAAAAGTATTATGATAAAGGTATATGCCCAAATGTCATTTGCTGATGGGTGGCAGGTGTGTGGATTTGGGTTCTCTGTTTTGTGGAAAATATGGCAATTCCAGATTTAAAAATTTTTTTACATAAAGCACTCCTACTGTCCTTCTGCTGACCCTTGAGAGAGACAATGTGATTCTTCTGAAGCGCGGTCAAGCAGTGTCTCCATCTCTCGGGTTTGTGGTTACTTGATGCAGCAGTAATTTTCTTTGCCTTATACTGAAGTGATTCGATAATAAGTAAAACTTGGTTAATGGTGGAATATGAGCATATTTATATGGGTAGTTTTGCTGTGTATCTGTGTGAGTGAGTGCACGCATCTGCACAAAGCCCATGTGTGTGTGATTGTGTGTGAGTGCACACATCTGCACAAAGCCCATGTGTGTGTGATTATGTGAATGCATGCGTCTGCACAAAGCCCATGTGTGTGTTATTGTGAGTGCACGCATCTGCACAAAGCCTATGTGTGTGTGATTGTGTGTGAGTGCATGCGTCTGCATAAAGCCCACGTGTGTGTGATTGTGTGAGTGCACGTGTCTGCATAAAGCCCGTGTGTGTGATTGTGTGAGTGCACTTGTCTGCACAAA
Source organism: Equus caballus (assembly GCF_041296265.1). NCBI lineage: Eukaryota > Metazoa > Chordata > Mammalia > Perissodactyla > Equidae > Equus > Equus caballus. The sequence continues at coordinate 30,596,639 of NC_091698.1, forward strand.
CCCCATGTGTGTGATTGTGAGTGCACGTGTCTGCACAAAGCCCGTGTGTGTGATTGTGTGAGTGCACGTGTCTGCACAAAGCCCGTGTGTGATTGTGTGAGTGCATGCGTCTGCACAAAGCCCATATGTGTGTCTGTGTGAGTGCATGCATCTGCACAAAGCCCATGTGTGTGTGATTGTGTGAGTGCATGCATCTGCACAAAGCCCATGTGTGTGTGTTATTGCGAGTGCACACATCTGCACAAAGCCCATGCGTGTGTGTTATTGTGAGTGCACACATCTGCACAAAGCCTATGTGTGTGATTGTGTGTGAGTGCACACATCTGCACAAAGCCCATGTGTGTGTGATTGTGAGTGCATGTCTGCACAAAGCCCATGTGTGTGTGATCATGAGTGCACGTGTCTGCACAAAGCCCATGTGTGTGTGATTATGTGAGTGCACACATCTGCACAGAGCCCTTGTTTGTAAATATCACCATGCACATCAGATCATGGAGCTGGATGTTCTCTGAGTTCAGGGGAACACAGTACCCAGAGAGAGAGGTCTTGAAGGTCACTTCCAAAGATCTGCTCTGCCATTGTCCCCTCACCCAGGCTGTCTGTGCATGTGCTGCTGCTGAATCTGCCTGGGGTAGGTGGGTACCCGGCCACATGACTCCCCAGAGTACTTCCTCCCCTGCAAGCCGGAGACTCATTATCAGGGAACCTTGAGGAAGCTAGAACCCTATCCTTTATGTAATCTTGGCATATTTGGTTTCATAATAAAACATATTTTTAACTGCACAGGACAGCACTATTAATCTTGTACTTAATTTCTTAACCTTCAACCATGTTTTATACATTATTTTGTTACATTAATGTATAATGTGTGATGTGAAATTTTTTGTTTTAATTTTTTTTAATGTAGACTATTCTAAACTTGAAAGGCAGTTGAATGTAGTATGGTGCAAATGTGACTGTTTCGCTGCTTTCATGACTAAAGATACAGGACTAGTGAACATTTAGAATAGGAGTTACAGTTAGAATCTTGTATGTCTTCTTTTGAAAGAGTTCTAACCTTGTCATTGAGAATGACTTCAGAGAATTTTGATTGAGAATCATTAAAGTCTTAGCCAGTACAAACACTTTAAATATAACTTTCCATTCGTTTTCATTGTGAAGCCACAAAAATTTTTTCTTTCAGAAGTCTACCTTTTGAATTTGTTTCTCATTTACTCATATCATACAGGCTAGTAAAAAAGATTTATTTCTAGTCATGATGTCTCTTAAAAGATATGCTCAAATTTATTTTCAATAGTGAACATTGAACAGTATCGGCCAACTTTACTGAAAAGGCATGGTTTTCAAGATGCCATTGCTCGGGACATGCTTCCCAGGAAAAGAAGGTCTGAGTTAACAGTGTGGGTTCCAGTCCTTATTCAGTTTCCGCCCCAGCAATGGGCTCGCACCCACTGCCTTTCCCAGCATTTATGTCCATCCTGGTTTTGGTGCATTCTACCCTTGGCCCCGTTGTTTCAGAGCTGGAGGGGACCACTGCCTTCTCGGTCCTAATGTTTTTCCCTAGTGCCACTCCCCAGATTTTGAGGCAGGTTGACCCCCAGCTCATCACCTGGCTCCAGGTGAATTTTGAAGCGCAGAATCCTGGGCTCCCAGCCAGTAGGAGCTGCAGATCTAGTGCAGTGGGAGTGGGGAGTTGATGTAAGCGTGATAAGGGAAATGGCCTCTCACATGACCTCCCGAGTGTTTCTAGAAACACTTTTTTCTGCTGATGGAAGGATACATGATGCTCCCTATAGAGCATCAGGTACAGGCTGAAATGCACACTTTTCTCTCCATCCAGAAAAAGCAAGATTCCCTCCTGATAGCCTTGTCAGAAATGTTGTTTTTTAAAGGGCATGTATTGTATCTGTCACTTGCAGTGAAAATTGTGTCATCTGTTGATGCCTTATGACCTGGATTGAATAATCCTGTGGAGGGCCTTCTCAGCCCCGGCTGTGAGCAGGAGGAGGTGCCCTGGGACCATAGCTGTAGCTCATGTGAAGGACAGTGGGGGGAAGTTATGCCCAGGACCACTAGGACTCATCATCCTTGCTGCTGCCCCTTTCCAGAACCTGGTCAGCAGGCCCCTGAGGCCATCAGATCCATTATTCTTAGGAAGCCATCAAGATGGGTCTCCCTGTTAATGAAGGGATCTGAAGATAGGAATCCAGTTGTATGTGTTTCTAGGTAAAATGCTGAAGTGTCCCTATGCAAATCATGTTAGATTTATATGATGTGTGAAATTTGCATAAAAGGGAATTTTCATGATTTGAGTTAGATTAATGTTTAAATATTTTTTAAATCATAGTTGATTTAGTTTATTTCAAAAATAAGGAAAAATAGGTGAATATATGAATTTTTTAAGCCTAAGAGATGATGTTCCCATACTTTCCCCATAAAGAAAATCCTTTTTAAAAATCTGTCATATCCTGTGGAGAACACCAACTCTCCCCCACCGTACGCGCATGGTGTTTGCACTACTAGAACGTCAAGACTGAAAGTATAAGAATGGGCATCTAGGAATGGGTTTTATATCCCTTTTTTTTAAAAGGGTTTGAGTCTGTTGCACTAGGCTATACAGGACTAGATCAACGCTGAGAGATGTTAGGCTAGATTTATAAGTCACTGGTTTTGGTACTTGTTTCTTTGTATGATCAACAGCAGGCAATGAGCAATACAAAACTCCAAGCCTATCGCTTACAGGAAAGACGTTCAACGTGTTGGTGAAAGTTCTGAATATATTGGGTGTCTGTAAGTGACAAAGCTAGATTTTTAAGGAAATCTACATTCTAATACAGGAGCTCAATAGTGCATTAAGAAACGTCTTTAGAACTAGGAAAACATTCATTTATTTGGGGAGAAAGTTTAGGGTTTTAAGAAGTTATATTTTTCTATTTAAAAGATTAAATTATTGTATAATTTGGAAGAAATTGCTTTGAATGTAGGACAAAACTATTTCAGAGATTTTTCTTTGAAAAAATTGATGTATTTTTGTGCTTTAATATTTGTTCTGACTTTTAATAAAATGGTTTCTGAAATTCTGGATGGTTGATTCTTGGTGATATCTGTTAGTACTAGATTATGTAAAACCTCAGGAAATGTAGGCTCTGGTAGATGGCAGGCATCAGCAGATCCTTAGAAGAGGAGGTACGACGAACATGGAAAAGTGTTCAAGCTCAGTAATGACCAAAAAATGCAAAATAAGGGAAATTTTAAAATCAAATTAACATAAGTTTATACTACTATGTATTTATAAAGTTTCTTTGCTTTCAAAGTTTGATGAATGAACACACTCGATGGTAATGTAATTGAATCAAGTTTTGTGAAAAGAAGTTCAACAATGTGTTTATAATCTTTGAAAAATGCCAATTCTGGTGATGTTTTAAAAAAGTGATTCAAAATACGCAATAAGGCTTCTGCACAAAAATGCTTATTACAGCATTATTTAAAGTAGAGACAAAATTAGAAACAAACTAAATGTCAACAATAGAATGGTTAAGTGAATTATGGTCTAACCAGCTACTTGATGGAAAACTGTGCAACCATTAAATTATTATGAAGCATTTATAACAACAAATACTTTTAAGAAATGTGATACAGGGTCACATATGTGAACTCACATCTGTGTAAGCACAAAGTAGAGAAAGGATTGAGTGGAAACGCACCCCAGCGGCGCTCATCGTTAGTATTGTAATGGCTTCAGCTAGCCTGTGGTCAAAACTCGATTCCAGCGTTTCAGCGGGTTAAGATGCAAGGTTTATTTCTTGGTCATGGAACAGTTCTGGGGTGGCTGTAGAGGTGGGCAGGGCAACCCCACACACACAGCCCCTCAGGGACTGGAGGTTTATTTCCATCTGTGGGCCCGCCACCTCCCAGGGCCTGCCATCTGCATCTAGACAGCAGAAGGGGAAGGGACTGCCTGGGGAGTTTTGTGGGGCTAGACCTGGCAGGGGTGTCTGTCTTCTGAGCGTATTCCATTGGGCAAAACTTAGTCACAAGGCCACACCAAACTGCCAGCTAGAAGGGAAACGTCAAGAGTCGTATGCCTGCCATCTATTCTATGAAAGGAGAGGATGGATTTGGGTGGACGGCTAACAGCTCCTGCTGCTGATTATTTTGGGGCAGTGGACTAGGGGAGAAAGCTTTTCTTCCTTTCTGTGTTTTCCTAATTGTCTAAGGTAAACATTGAGAAAGAAATATGTGAAAAATGATAGTGCCATAACTAGGCTTTATGATATCAGAAAGTCTAGAAAAGAATGTGGTCTCAGATCACAGCTTAGTCCATTAATAAATAGAATGCATCCTGCCCCGAGTAGGTGGAACAGGAGAATTTTCTTCATGGGAATTCTCCCAGCCTTGGGGGCAGCCAAGATGGGTAGTCCCAGGGCAAAAGTGGGGGCTATTGTAATAACAGAGATGACGATTTAGGGAGTACTTAGCGCCAGGCCTTGTTAACCATTGTAGTCTCATAGTAGCCAATGAGGTAGGTATAGCCAAGGTATTTATAGATAAGAAAAGCTGAGGGGGCCCACTGGTAGCGCAGCAGTTAAGTGCACACATTCCGCTTTGGCAGCCCAGGGTTTGCTGGTTCGGATTCTGGGTGCAGACATGACACCACTTGACAAGCCTTGCTGTGGTAGGTGTCCCACATATAAAGTAGAGGAAGATGGGCATGGATGTTAGCTCAGGGCTAGTCTTCCTCGGCAAAAAAAGGAGGATTGGCAGCAGATGTTAGCTCAGGGCTAATCTTCCTCCAAAAAAAAAAAAAAAGAAAGAAAGAAAGAAAAGCTGAGGCTCGGAGTGGCTAAGTAACTTGCCAAAAGTCACCCTCCTGACAAGTGACAAAGCTGGTATAAAACTCCTGGGAAACATCCTTAAAGGATTGTCCTCAAGTCCCGGAAAGAGAGGAAGTTTCAGTTAATATGCGTTTGCTTGTTAGAGGATCAGTCAGATCATGTAGGTACAGTGCCTGGTGCACGGGCCTTCCAGGGACAGCGGGGGCTGTGATGAATGCAGGAGTGATCGTCCTCGGTGCTCCTGAGACTCAGCTGAAACACTCCTCCACGTAAATTCAAAACCAGTAAATCTACGATTTGCTTACATGTGTTAAAATGAAGGACCCAGGGCAAGTTCCGTGCCCCGTAAGAGATGGTGGATTTATAGCCAAATTCCTCCTTACATAAGCTGGTATGGAACTGAATTCAGATGGGACTAATTTTGGCAGTATTCCTTTAAGTCACTTTGGGAATGTAGTAAGAAACTGCAGTGAAAGACTATGTACGGAAAACTTTAAAAGCCATCCAGCAGATGGCGCCAAAGTAATGTCTCTGAAGAGGTCTAAGCAACATTTTCGGTCTCATTCTTTCCTTTAAAAATAATATAAATTTACTTTTACTTACCAAATGCCATTAAACAAATTTAGAGGTGAAATGAAAACTTTAAAAAAAATGTACACAGAGAGTACCAACATCCTGGCAAAACAGGTACCATTTTGGTATGTTTCCAGTCTCCCTCAGCGTTAGAACCTGAAAGCCGGAAGGGGCCTCTGAGATCATTTTACAGATGAGAAAATGGGGCGGTCGGAAGGCTCCGTTGGCCCCAGATCGCTCAGGCCAGAGTTGGAGCCCATCTCCTACTTTACTTTTCCTTCCTCTGGATCCTGGGGGTCAGAGGGAGAGGGGTACCCCAGGAGGGTTGAACTGCGCATCAGAACCTGAAATACACTCTACAGTCATCCCTCCTTTTCTACAGGACAGACGTCCCAAGACCCCATGCCTGACGCTGCAGCTATTACGGAACCCTGAATATACTATGTTTTTTCCTATACGTACATACCTATGATTAAGCTTAATTCATAAATTAGGCACAGTAAGAGGTTAACAATAATTAGTTATAGAACAATTATAACAATATACTGTAATAAAAGTTATGTGAAGGTTGTCTCTTTCTCAAAATATCTTATGGGACTGTACTCCCCCTTCTTGTGATGATGTGAGATGATAAAACGCCCACATGATGAGATGAAGTGAGGGGAATGACATAGGCGTTATGACGCAGTGTTAGGCTACTACTGGTCTTCTGACGATAGGTCAGAAGGAGGATCCTCTGTTTCCGGCCTGCACTTGACTGCGGGTAACTAAACACGGAAAGCAAAGCCTTCAGGTAAGGGGGCTGCAGTATGTGCCTTGGTTATCCCTTGCTGTCATTTTATATGACTTTGTTGTCTTTCATTCTAGCCTCCAAATTCTCTCTCTACATAAATAGTCATAATTCTGATTCTCTGCTTCTTAGTTTGATAAGTAGAGATTTTCCTGGGGCACAGTAGAGTCTAGAGAGTTAGAGACAGTGTCTATTTTATTTTTAGCACTACTGAAAATATTCTATTCCATAAATTTCATCTTCCTTTTTTTTTTTTTTTTTTTGCTGAGGAAGATTAGCCCTGAGCTAACATCTGTGTCAGTCTTACTGTACTTTGGGGGTTGCCACCACAGCATGGCTGATGAGTGGTGTAGGTGCACGTCCAGGATCCAAACCTGCGAACCCAGGTCGCTGAAGCGGAGGGTGCTGAACTTAATCACTATGCCGCGGGGCTGACCCCTATCTTCCTTTTGTTAAAAAAGAAAGTTTGGGTATTAATGTATCTGCTTCCAAAGAATTATTATTAGACATTTCTAATAATAAAAGAGGAGATGAGCAAGCTGGCCTTTTCACTAGGAAATTGCTTTTTAAATAATGAATTTATTATTATAAACTGCATTTGTGGATTTCAAGTTCTGATAACGGAGAAATACTTCTGTTGGACCAATCTTCCCCACAATAACTATTCTAGACAAAATTAAAACAACTACAAAGACACTGGAGAGAAACACAGCTGGGAGACCCTGGAAGAGACTCAACGTCTGGAGGAAGGGAGCTGCGCTGGGTGAATTTCCTATTTTTATGGCTTTTACAGTGATAGCAGGCCACAGTTGGTGCCAACTGGGGAGGTTAAACCCAGAAACAAAACCTGCCATTTCCCTTATTGAACTGGAAGACGGAGATTAGAAGAGTTACAGAAGCTAGAAAGTAAAAGGAGCATTACTGAGAGAACCAGAGGAAGGAAGCACCACGTTCTGTGTAAACTCGCCAGATGACTAGCTCACGCTGCACTGTGCACGTACGGAGCAGACTCCATGCACCCCATCGACGGCTGGAGATGTGGGACTGAGATTTCTGTTGGAGAGTATAACAACTTAAATGAAAAAGGTGCTAGAGAGGCTCACCAGCAGTTTTAAGCAGGCAGAATAAAGAATCAGTGAACTCAAATATAGGTCAATTGAGATTATTCAGTCTCGGGAATAGAAAGTAAATAGAATGAAGAAAAACGAACAGAACCTCGGAGATCTGTGGAACATCACCAAACGTAATTATGTAGGTAAATATAAAAAACAGTATAAATGTATTGTTTGTTTGTAACCCCTTTTTTTGTCTTACAAAATTTAAAAGAAAGAAATAATTATAAATCTAAGTTGATTGGCACAAAATGTACAAGGATGTAATTTGTAACAATAACATCATGAAGGATAGGTGGAGAGGAGATATATAGGAGCAAAGGTTTTGCATATTATCAAAATTGAGTTGGTATTAATCAGAACTAAAGCATAAATTAAGCTGTTAATGGTAAACCCCAGGGCAACCATAAGAAAATAACTCAAAAATATGTGGTACAACAATGGTAAGGAAATTAAAAGGGTAAACCACTGAATTTTACTGAACACAACAGAAGGCAGTAATGGAGGAATTAAGGGACAAAACAGACGAGACATATAGAAAAAAATACAAAAGAGCAGGGAATATGATGAACAACATTATGTCAATAAATTAGACAAGAGATGAAAAATTTTTAGAAAGACACAAACTACCAAAATTGACTCAAGAATAGACCATCTAAATAAATGCGTAATAAATAAAGAGATTGAATTAGCAATTTAAAGAAAAAACTACCCACACACACAAAAATTCAGGCCCAGATGGCTTCACCATCGATTTCTGTCAAACATTTAAAGAAGAATTAGTAACAATTCTTCACAAACTCTTCAAAAAATATTTATGAGATCAGCATTACTCTGACACCAAAATCAGCCAAAGACAACCCAAGAAAAAAAATTACAGACCAATATTTCTCATGAATATGGAAGCAAAGCCCTCAACAAAATACTAGCAAACCAGCAGCATATAAAAAGAATTCTACACCACAACCAAGCGGGATGTATCCCAGGAATGCATGGATCATTTCATAACTGAAAATCAATATAATACATCATGTCCATAGGACAAACTAACAAAAATGCCATGACCATCTCAATAGATGGCAGAAAAAGCATTTGCCAAAAAACCTTTTCATGATTAAAAAACACTCAACAAACTAGGAATAGAAGGGAAGTGTCTCACGACAATAAAGGGCATCTACAAAGACCCCACAACTAACATCATACTCAAAGGCAAAAAACTGGATGCTTCCCCTCTAAGATCAGGAACAAAATGAACACGTCTGCTCTCACCACTTCTATTCAACGTTGTGCTGGAGCTTCCAGTCAGGGCAATCAGAGAAGAAATTGGAAAGGAAGAGTAAAAGTATCTCTATTCACATATTACATGATCTTATATACAGAAAATTCTAAGGAATACACTAAAAAACTATTAGAACTAATAATGAGTTTATCAAGGTTGCAGAACACAAGATCAATATACAAAAATCAATCATATCTCTGTACACTTACAGTGAACAATCCAAAAATGAAATTAAGAAAAAAATTTCATTTACAGTAGCATCAAAAAGAATAAAATAGAGGCTGGCCCTGTGGCCGAGTGGTTAAGTTCATGCACTCTGCTTCAGTGGCCCAGGGTTTCGCCAGCTTGAATTCTGGGCACAGACATGGCACCACTCATCAAGCCATGCTGAGGCGGCATGCTACATGCCACAACTAGAAGGACCCACAACTAAAACTACACAACTGTGTACTGGGGGGCTTTGGGAGAAAAAGGAGAAATAAAATCTTAAAAAAAAAAACTAATAAAATATTTAGGAATAAATCTGACAAAAGAAATATAAAACTTGTACACTGAAAACTGAAAAATATTGCTGAAAGAAATTAGATATAAATTGAAAAAAAATCCCATGTTCATGGATCAGAAGACAACATTGTTAAAATGGCAACATTTGCAAAATTAACTACAGATTCCAATGCAATCTCGTTCAGAATCCCAGATGACTCCTTTGTAGAAATTGAAAATCTGATCCTAAAATTAATATAAAACTTCAGGAGACCCAGAATAGCCAAAATAATCTTGAAAAAGAAGAAAAGAAGTAGGAGGACTCACACTTCTCAATATCAAAATTTAGTGTAAAGCAACTTAATCAAGACAGTGTGGTACTGGCACAAAGACAGACGTAGATCAGTGGGATAAAATTGACAATCCGGAAATAAACCCATATAGCTGTGGTTAATTCATTTTCAACAAGCGTGCCAAAAACATTCAAAGAGGAAAGAATAGTCTCTTCAATAAATGGTGCTGGGACAACTGGAGCACCATATGCAAAAGAATGAAGCTGGACTCCTACCTCACAACGTATACAAAAATTAAAATGGATCACAGACCTAAATGTAAGAGCTAAAGCTATAAAACTATTGGAAGAAAACATACAGGTAAATCTTCACAAACTTGGGTTGGGCAAAGGATTCTTAGATATGACAACAAAAGTGTGAAGAATAAAAAATAAAATAAATTGGGCTTCATCAAAATTGAAAACTTTCACCATCAAGAAAGTGAAAATTTAAACCACAGAATAGGAGAAAATATTTGCAAATCATATATCTGATAAGAGGCTTGTATCTCAACTATATAAAGAACTCAACTATATAAAGAGGCTTTGCCAAACCATAGCTGGAGTAACTAAGTCTAAAAATATCAAATAGATTTTATGTTAAAAAAAATAATAAAGAATTCCTTCAACTCAATAATGAAAAGACAACCCAACCTAAATGTGGCAAAAGATCTGAACAGATATTTCTCCAAGGAAGATCTACAACAGGCCAATAAGGCTATGGAAAGTGCTCTCCCTCATTAGTCATCAGGGAAACGCAAACCACAATTACAATGAAATACTACTTCAGACCCATTAAAATGGTTATAATGATAATATTCCTGGGCCAGCCCCGTGGCCGAGTGGTTAAGTTCGTGTGCTCCACCTTGGCAGCCCAGGGTTTCGCTGGTTCAGATTCTGGGCATGAACATGGCACCACTCATCAGGCCATGTTGAGGCAGCATCCCACATGCCACAACTAGAAGGTCCCACAACTAAAAATATACAACTGTATGCTGGGGGAATTGGGGGAGAAAAAAAAAAAGCAGAAAAAAAAAGATTGGCAACAGTTGTTAGCCCAGGTGCCAATCTTTAAAATAATAATAATAATAATAATATTCCTTTCTATTCACTATGAAAAAGGAAAATAACTAATATTGGTTAGGATGTGGATAAATTGGAACCCTCATAAACTGCTGGCAGGAATGTAAAATGGTGCAGTAACTTTGCAAAACAGTCTAGCAATTCATCAAATGATTAAACAGTTACCATATGACTCAACAATTCCACTCCCAGGTATATACTCAAGAGATAAGAAAATATGTGTTCAGACAAAAACTGGTACACAAGTACTTACAGTGGAACAATTCATAATAGCCACAAATTGGAAACAACCTATCCTTCAACTGATAAACGGATAAATGTAATATGGTATATACACACAATGGAATATTATTCAACTGTAAAAAGTAATGAAGCAGTGATACAAGCTACAACATGGACAAGCCTTGGAAATATTATGCTAAGTGAAGGAAGCCAGTCACAAGAAGCCAAAAATTGTATGATTTTATTTTTAGAAATGTGCAGAATAGACAAATCCATAAAGACAGAAAGTAGATTAGCTGTTGCCAGGTATTGAGGTGATGAAGGGATGGGGAGTGACTGCTAATGGGTACAGGGTTTCTTTCTGGGGTGATGAAAATGTTCTGGAATTAGATAGTGGTGATGTTTGCACAATTTTGTGACTATACTAAAAAACTCACTGTATTGTACCCTTTAATATGGTAAATTTTATGGTATGTGAATTATATCTCAATTTTAAAATGATATTCAGCGTAACAGAATAAGGAGTATCTACAAGATATCATTCACAATCTTTGGATACCAGGTACAATCCAAATATAACTAGGCATACCAGTAAACCAGAAAAAAATGATCCATACTGAGAAGACAATGGTTACTGACCAGAGGACACCAGATGGTGAATTAACAGACAAGGATTTTAGAGCAGTAATTATAACTATAGTCAAGAACCCTAAAGAAAAACGTCTATAATAAATGAGCAAATAAGAAATCTCAACAGAAAATAAAAATTTCAACAGAAACTACAACAAAGAAATAAAAGGAAATTATAGAAGATAAACATAAACTAGGTAATTTTAAAAAATCACTGAAGGGTTTTAACAGCATATTGAGGTAACAGAAGAGTCAGTGAACTTGAAGCTAGATAAATAGAAAATATCCAATCTTAACTACACAAAGAAGAAATAAAAAGCAAAGAACAGTGCCTCAGGGACCTATCAGACAACAGTAAAAGCCCTGAAATGAAATTGGAGTCCCAAAGGGAGAGAAGAGAGAGAATGGAGAAGAAAAATGTTTTGATTAAATAATGGCCCAAACTCTCCAAATTTGATGAAAGAGACAAATTTATAGCTTCAAGAGCCTATTTGAACACCAATCAGAATAGAATCAGAGAAAACCACACCTAGGCATGTTTTACCTGCAGAAATACAAAGATAAAAATAAAATATTGAAACCATCCAAAGAGAAAAAACCCACTACATACAGATATAATGATAGATACAATGATAGAAATGAATCTGGTCAGTCATCAGAAAGAATGGATGCCAGAGAACAGGCCAATGACATCTTCAAAGTGCTGAATGTAAAAAAAAAAAAAAAAAAAATCAATCCAGAATTTTATACCTAGCAAAAATATCCTTCAAGAAAAAAGTCAAAATAAAGACATTTTTAGATGAATGATATTTAAGAGAATTTGTTGCCATAAACCTACAATACAAAACATGCTACTGGAAGTTCTTCATTCTGAGAGAACTTGAATCTTCAAGAAGGAACGAAGGGCACCAGAAGTTGTAAATACATCTATAAATATAAAAGTATTTTCCTACAAATTTCTTTAAAACACATATGACTAAAGCAAAAATTATAATATCACATTATGCTATTTATAACCTATGTAGTAGTAATGCATATGACAACTATAGCATAAGGACAACTATAGGAGTTGATAATTGGCTCCTTTGATTGCAAACTTCTTACATTTTATATGATGTGTACAATATTAACTCTAAGGACACTGTGATAAATTGAGGATGCATACTATGGTCCAAGACAAGCACTAAAAAATTATTATAATAATTGAAAGAGGTATAGCTAAAAAGCCAATAGATAAATCAAAATGGAATTTTTACTATTTAATCAATTAATCTAAAAGAAAGCAGGAGAAGAAGAACAGAGGAATAAAAAACAGAGGGGGATAAATATAAAACAAACAATAAAATGGTAGGCCTAAATTCAGCAATATCAATAATTATATTAAATCTAAATGGACTAGACGTTTGAATTAAAAGGTAGGGATTTTTCACAATGGATCAAACGGCAAGATTCAACTATATGCTGTCTAAAAAAGGCACACTTTAAATACAAAGACAGGTTGAAGGCTTATAGTTTGAAAAAGACATGCTATGCAAACAGTTAAGTACAAGAAAACTGAAGTTATTATATTAACACCAGATACAGTAGACTTCAAAGCAAAGAGGTAAAGAGGGAAGTTTCATGATACAAAGGTGAATTCATCAGGAAATTATAACCATCATAAATGCATATGCATCTGAGTTTCAAAATACAGTCATATGGCACATAATGATGTTTCAATCAACAATTGACTGCACATATGATGGTGGTCCCATATAGCCTAGGTGTTTAGTAGGCTGTACCATCTAGGTTTGTAAGTGCACTCTATGATGTTTGCACAATGACAAAATTACCTAACGATACATTTCTCAGAACATGATCCCGTTGTTAAGTGACGCATAATTGTACATGAAACAAAAATTGAACAAATTAAAGGGAGAAATGAATCCACAATTTTAGTTGGAGAGATTAACATTATTCTCTCAGCAACTGATAGAACTAGGCAAAAGAATCAGTAAAGGGGCCGGCTCCGTGGCCGAGTGGTTAAGTTTGTGCGCTGTGCTGCGGCGGCCCAGGGTTTGGATCCTGGGTACGGACATGGCACCGCTCGTCAGGCCACATTGAGGCGGTGTCCCACATCCCCCAACTAGAAGGACATGCAACTAAGATATACAGCTGTGTACATGGGGGGTTTTGGGGGATAAAGCAGAAAAAAAAAAAAAAAGATTGGCAACAGTTGTTAGCCCAGGTGCCAATCTTTAAAAAAAAAAAAAAAAGAATTAGTAAAGATATAGAATACATGAATGATTCTGTCAATCACCTTGACCTAACTGGCATTTATAGAATACTGCATCCAACAGAATGTACATTCTTTTCTAGTACACATTGCATGTTCACCTGAGTAGATCATATGTTGAACCATAAAATAATTCTAAATAAATTTAAAAAGATGGAGAATATACTGAGTGTCTGACCACTGTTGAATCAAATTATAAATAGATAATAAGCTATCTAGGAAAAAACCAAATAGGTGGAAATTAACCCAGTTAAGTAACCCATGGTTCAAAGAAAAAAATATGAGGGAAATTAGAAAGCATCTTGAACTGGATGAAAGTGACAACACTACATGTTAAAGTTTGTGGGATGAAGCAGAAGCAGTGCTTAGAGGGAATTTTATAACTTTACTTATATTAAGAAAGAAGAAAGGCATAAAATCAATGATCCACACTTCCACCTTAAGAAGCTAGAAAAAGAAGAGCAGAGTAAATCCAAAGAAATTGAAAGAAAGAAAATAATAATGTATTAACTCTATTTTCTGTATTCTGTTTTTTTCAATTATTTTACTGAGGTCATATTGGTTTATAACATTGTGTAATTTCAAGTGTACATTATTATGTATCAGTTTCTGTATAGACTGCATCATGCTCACCACCAAGTCTAAGTTTTATCCATCACCACATATATGTGCTCCTTTACCCCTTTCACTCACCACCCCCCAACTCCCTTCCTCTCTGGTAACTGCTAATCTGTTTTCTTTATCCATGTGTTTGTTTATCTTCCACTTATGAGCAAAATCATGAAATCTTTGTCTTTCTCTGTCTGGCTTATTTTGCTTAGCATAATACCCTCAAGCCCCATCCATGTTGTTGCAAACAGGATGATTTTGTCTTTTTTATGGCTGAGTAGTATTCCATTGTGTATATGTACCATAGCTTCTTCATCCATTCACCAATTGATGGGTTGCTTCCACATCTTGGCTGTTGTGAATAGTGCTGCAATGAACATAGGGGTTCATAAATCTCTTTGAATTATTGATTTCATGTTCTCTGGATAGATACCCAGTAGTTGGATAGGAGGGTTGTATGGTATTCCTATTTTTAATTTTTTTTTATTAAGGTTATGAAAGTTAACATCCTTGTGAAATTACAGTTGTACATCATTATTAGTCATGTTGTAGGTACACCACTTCACCCCTAGTGCCCTCCCCCAACCCCCCTTTCCCCTGGCAACCACCAATCAGTTCTCTTTGTCCATATGTTAACTACGACCTATTTTTCATTTTTTGAGAAATCTCCATACTGTTTTCCATAGTGGCTGCACCAGTTTGCATTCCCACCAGCAGTGTATGAGGGTTCCCTTTTCTCCACATCTTGTCCAACATTTGTTATTTTTTGTCTTGGTGATTATAGCCATTCTGATGGGTGGAAGGTGGTATCTCACTTGGTTTTGATTTGCATTTCCCTAATGATTAGTGATGTTGAACATCTTTTCATGCGCCTGTTGGTCATCTGTATAATATCTTCTTTGGAAAAATATATTCTTGATGATCTGACATCAGGGGCCTTGTTGATTAGGGAGGGACTGCCCCACCCAGGGTTTCCAATTCATAGAGATAGTAAACGACTTGCCTTTGATAGGCAAACCAACCAATTTGAAGTCCATGTGACCCGCCTCTTTTTATCCTGCAGTCTGGGACACTATCCCCATGACAGTCTCTCCAGGGCTAAGTACCAACTGGCTAGGGACCATCCCTCTAGGCCAGAGCCTATTATTACTATAGTGTTCTAATGGTGATTTTTCTATTTTTTACATTTTTCTACATTTATTGATTGTAATTTTTCTGTAAGGAAGAGTTGTTGATTTCCCCCCTTTTATTTACTTGTTCAGTTATTTATTCATATCAGCATGAGCTCAGAGATTTGGATTCCACTGCATGAAACAGAAATCCAACCAGCAACTTAGCAAACAGGACATCTGGAGGTAAAATGGCACAGGGCTGGCAAAGCTCAAGGAAATCATCAAGGCAGTGAGCTCCCTCTACCTTTTCTCTTCTAAAACCTCCATCCTAAGCACTTGACTCCGGTCCTCGTGGTCATAGAATGGCTGCCACACCTCCAGGCATTGGGTCCAATGCTCCAGGCAGAGGGAAGGAGGACAGACACCAGTTGAGTCTGTTTCTTTTAATCAAGAAAACAGTGGCTTTCCTGGAAATATCACCCAGTGGACTTCACTTACATCTCATTAGCCGGAACTAGGTCATACAGCCAAGGGAGTCTGAACTAAGGGAGTCTAATTGCAATGGAGTCTGAAGAGGTGGTAGTCAGGGGTATTTTTTCTTTTTAAAGATTGGCACCTGAGCTAACAACTGTTGCCAATCTCCTTTTTTTCCCCCTGCTTTTTCTCCCAAAATCCCCCAAGTAGATAGTTGTATATTTTAGTTTTAGTTGTGGGTCCTTCTAGTTGTGGCACGTGGGACACCGCCTCAATGCGGCCTAATGAGCGATGCCATGTCCGCGCCCAGGATCTGAACCAGCGAAACCCTGGGCTGCCAAAGCGGAGTGAGCAAACTTAACCACTCAGCCACGGGGCCGGCCCCATCAGGGATGTTTTTAACTGGGTACATTAGAGCTCTGAACAAAAATCAGATTGTGTTGGTCAGGGAGAAGACTGGATATTGGGTATTCAATATCCTCTCAGTGCCTTCCACCAGAGATTGTGTGCACAGGCTCAATCGTGTGTGTTTCACCTCATGTCCTGTTAGAGCCACACTTCTAGAGGCAAAAATATTTTTAACTTATTGCCAATGGTCACTCTATCAGTCAAAAGCTAAGAGATGGTTTGCTAAAGTTAGGATAACTTGAAGAGGATTTATTTACAAAGATGTGGACGGGATGCAGAAGTACCAACCAGGAGAGAGCCCTATCTCAGGGCTACTAATGCGGGGCTGTTACTATCTCTAGGCGAGGTGGATGAGAGGGAGAGAGGCTGCTGGAATCTCCAAGGAGAGAGCTGAGGAGAACAGGTCATCTTGAAAAGAGCAGTGATCTTCTATTAAGGGCCACAGCCAGCTTGACTCAATCTCATGACCTCACTCTTCTCCATCTCGTCTCCCACTGGGCGCCCCCACTGGCCAAACCCAACCAGAGGACAGAGAGCAGGCAAGCCTGTCGATGCAGCCCCTGTGGTTGGCCTCTGAGACAGAGCGCAGGGAGGGAAAGGGGGCAGGGGGCATCTGGAAGGGCAGGTAGAGTCACCTGGCAAAGTCATCCTATTGTGAACAGTACTGAGTATGAAATTCTAGACCCAGGAACTAACTTTGACAATTCCTTGGAGGTTATTACAATTCAGCCTAACTTGTATAGTTATGATCTCAGTTTGTAGTCAAAATATATCCTTGAAAAATTACTCCTGAAGCTAATTTTGATATATCTGCCTTACAAAATATCAGACGTTGTTCTAGGGGGAGAATGAGCCACTTCTCGTGTTTGGTTTCTCCTGCAGTGCGATGTGGCAGAAGTATGCTCTTCGGGATCAGACACACCCAAACGTAAATCCTGTTCCTCCCAATTACTAACCCGATGTTTGATCTTGGGCAATTTACTGAAACATTCTAAGCCTCCGTTTCCCAGTCTGCAAAATGGGGATAATAATGGGACTTATTGCCCTGGGCTGTTGAAGGAGAATAAATGAGAACACTCATGAAGTGCTTAACAGAGGGCCTGGCCCGTGGTAGGTGCTCAAGAAGTATTGGTTCCCTTCATATGTTGTCCCAGGATGAGGGACCATCCGAGGCAATTTAAGCAACGTCCCTTTAACTAAGCACCTACTATGTGCCAGCCACTGTTAGGCACTTTATTTTCATTATTTTGAAACTTCATAATAAGTCTTCAGATAAATACCATTTCCACTATATAGAGAAGAAACTGAGGCTTGCAAAGCTTAGAAGAGTTCAAGGCCACACTGGCAGCAGAAAGAGGATAAGATTGTACCCAGGCATGTCTGATGTCAAGGGCAGTGTGTCCTTGGCTGCATCCGCCCCTCTGCACCTTCCAGAGGCATTTGGAAGTCACCGTGAATGGCACTCACGGATTCGCAACGTTTTCTTCCTCCGGCAGATGTTAACTGGTGTTGGTCTTTAATCACGGCACAATTAAATGTTTTCCTACAGTTTTCATTTTATGAAATTGGAAACAGTTTCCTAGGGAGAAACGTGTCTTCTAGCGGTCATGACATCATCCTCAAGCAAACAATCTCTTCAGAGTTCCGCACAGGGCTGCACAGTGTGGCTGGCTAGGGCTCTCAAGGGAGTGGGAAAGGATGACGTAGCGCCTTACACGGGCCGTGCCTGCAGCTGGCACTGGATAAATATTTGCATGATGAATGAATTGGACTGTTACGCACTCCTGCTAGAACACCTCCCCTCCCCGTTCCTACCCTGTTATCCTTTGTTCCTGAGACCCTTTGTAGGTGCTTAGTGGCGGCTGATGACATTAGGAATCACAGATGATGTGGGGTGAAGGAGAGAAAGGCAGAGAAGCACTCCGAATGAGCGGTCAGCAAGATTCAGCCCTAGAGAAGCCCATGAAACCTCGAAGGGTGAGCAATGTGGTGTGGGCACCAGGAGGGACCCTGAGGCCCCTAGAGGACAGCTCTGGTGTGACTGCTTCAGACTGGGTGCTGCTTCGGGTCGAGTCTTAAACAGATTTCTACAGAGGATCTTCCAGTCTCACTTTGCATTCCGACATCACACAGGCAACACGAGTGTATCAGTGCACTCATGCCAGGAGACGGCGATCGATTCAGGCAACACGAGTGTATCAGAGCACTCATGCCAGGAGACGGCGATCGATTCAGGCAACACGAGTGTATCAGAGCACTCATGCCAGGAGACGGCGATCGATTCAGGCAACACGAGTGTATCAGAGCACTCATGCCAGGAGACGGCGATCGATTCAGGCAACACGAGTGTATCAGAGCACTCATGCCAGGAGACGGCGATCGATTCAGGCAACACGAGTGTATCAGAGCACTCATGCCAGGAGACGGCGATCGATTCAGGCAACACGAGTGTATCAGAGCACTCATGCCAGGAGACGGCGATCGATTCAGGCAACACGAGTGTATCAGAGCACTCATGCCAGGAGACGGCGATCGATTCTGCCGGAAAACTTTAAAAATATTTTCTTTACATGTATGACCCTCCCCAATCCCCCAACACTCCAGAATATTCTCTTGAAAGCTAAATATTAGAAGAAACAGTATAGCCGATAGGCCTATCTTATTAAGCAAAGGTTAAATTTTGGAGCCCTGAATATAGGGCGCTTGGCTTATTTTCACGGTCTGTCTGCTTTTAGACAGCCGTGACGCGTCCTGGGCTGCGCAGGGCCTGCCTTGATGACTGCAGGTCAGGGCAGCTGAGGACAGAGAGAAGGGACAGTACTGCCGGGGCGGTGGGACCTTAGAAGGTTAATTCAGACCAGACACCAGAACGCTCAACGGAAGGCAGCCGCAGGACAAGAGTAACAAATGGAAATTAGTAAATAAGGAAAAATAAAAAACCTTGTTGAAACTTAGAAACACTTGAAAAGTAAAAAAAAAAGAAAAAAAAAGGAAAAAAGTCTATCTTGTAAATAAAATTCCTGAAAGCCCATGATCGTGTACTTGAGAGAAAGATGGGAGAAGGTCAAAGGCAGGTTGTCCTGGAAACAGCCCAGCTGCACTCCAGACACCCCAAGACCTGAGTTTGCTTCCCTTGGGCAAGAGGCCACCCCCACCCCCACCCCTCCTGTTTCAGCTCCGTCCTCCGTGAAATCAGGAGTGCCCTCCACCTTTATGAACCCATGCAGAGGGCATGAGGAGACAGCAGAAGGCTCGCCTCCATCTGCCGATGTCTGGCTCCCAGCGCACAGCCAGGACAGGCCTGAGAAGGCCTCCAGGGAGGTGGCCATGTAGACACGGGGGGAAAATACAAAATAAACAAGGCCACGTTGACCAGAACGAATCCTTTCGTGGGACAGGGAGTACAAAGAGAGAGGGGGACACTGGGCTTCAGCATAGACAGCAAACACATGAGAGACCTGAGGGGCAGAAAACCACAGCTCCCACAGGCTGCCCGGACTGGGCCACTGCT
Source organism: Equus caballus (assembly GCF_041296265.1). Taxonomy (NCBI): domain Eukaryota; kingdom Metazoa; phylum Chordata; class Mammalia; order Perissodactyla; family Equidae; genus Equus; species Equus caballus. The sequence goes on from NC_091698.1 coordinate 30,616,366, forward strand.
GCCCGCTCCCTCCACCTGGCCAGGGAGAAGCAGCGTTCTGCCCAGGTGTCTCCTCAAGGTGCTGAAGCAGGAATGCAACGCGAGATCCCATAGGCCTGCTCTCCCTCCGCCGGCAGGCAGGGGGCGGGAGAGCACGGGAGGATTTCCCGGGTAATGATGCTCAGGTGGCCAGCTAGCACCATGCCCCATGCTTTTCAGGGGACTCCAACTTTCCTTCCCGCTTTCCAATGGAAGACAGCGCCTGCTCAGAGGCTGCGGTCTTCTGAGCTTCCTTCCTTGAGCTCTGAGTGGGCTCTGCTAAGTGAAATGCGGAAAAGGAAAAACAGATTTGAGGCTTGGCCAGACTTGGTGTGCACCATGACATCTGCTGTGTTGCCTTCTGAAAACATTCTTCCAGTAAGAACTTAACGCTTTCCAGGAGCTTGAGGTTGAGACCGTCTGGTTCCTCCCACGGCCCCTGGATGCAGGGGACTTCAGTCGGCTGCTGTCTGCCCCTCCCAGGGGCATTTCCCACATGACTTCAGCAAAGCCTCCAACGTTCCGATAAGCCGGCCTCCATTTTAAGCTGAGTTTCTCCTTCTGTCTGGGGAGTGGGGGACTGTAGATTCTCAGTCACAGTGCACGTGTGTCCTTGGACCCCAAGAGCATTATTTAAAAGGTCCCCAGTCTACTCGGATGGAGAACTCAGTCTAACTCGTGTGAAGTTTGCGAAGCCCATCTCCTGGCCAGCTGGTCGTGTTTTCTGAATGCCGCGGAGGAAGGTGTCCGTGCGCCGGCTTTGAAGTAGGACACACCCGGATTCGAATCGCCACTCTGCCACTCGTTGCCGGGTGATGTCAGCCTCAGTCTCCCCAGTTGGGAAAGGGGACGGTCAGGAGCGGCCCCGCCCAGGGGGGCTCCCAGTCTCCCGCACGCGTGCGGGGCACCGGCCGCGCTGCCTCGGCCGCCCTTCCCGGCCGGGGCCCTAAGGATGCCCGCGCTCGTCCTCGGCGTCGCGCCCGGCCTCCTCCGGGAGCCGCGCGGGTTGGGCGCGCTCCCAGGCGCATTCCTGGCCGGGCAGCCCCTCCTCCTCGGCCTTGGCCAAGGGGCTGGCGCCTCCCCGCCTCGCCGGGACTGTCTCGTGCGGGCGGCTGCGGACGCTCGTGGCCGCGGGTGCTCCAGGGTCGGCGCGCGGCGCACCTGGACCCGAGACTGCGCCTCCGGAGCCCGGCGGCCGGGCTGCGCGCCGGGGCTCCCTCTCCCTCCCCGCCGGAGCCGCTCGGGACCGCGCGGCGCCCTGCGCCCTGCCAGGGCGGCTGCGGCATCGGCTGCGACAAACTGGGCAGCGAAGGCAAGGTTATTTCCCCTTTCCCAAGCAGAAAGGTTCCGATTGGCAAGATGGTGCCCAGCTGTCCCCGCGCGCTCTTCCTTCTGCTGCTGCTCCTCGCCTGCCCCGAGTCGCGGGCTTCCCAGGTCAGTGTCCCTCCCGCCTCTCCCCTGTCCCGCTTGCAGGGGAGGCAACGCCAAGGCCGGAGGACCTGGGCTTGCCCCATTCCACGGGCATGCTCGGGTTGGGGGTTTGGAGCGAGCCTTGGGCTGGGCTTCAGTTCTCAGAGAGAGAGGTGTAGGGTCCCCCGTCTGTCACCTCAGCTGCATCGCTGGCCCGGCGTCTGGGAGAACCCGGCTGGTCTAGCCGAGCAGTTGGTGCCAAAGCCTCGGTCCGCTGCGGACCGGGCTCGTCGTGAGAACCGCGGTTTGGAGGACGATCTCCCTAGGATCTGTGAGACGTCCGTCTTTCCTGGGTCTCCCCACGAGATCCGGGTCGCCCCATTGGGGTAGAGAATGTCCCCTCCCTCCAACCTCCAACATTTAAATTTCGAACTGAAATACCGTTCTTACCACTACCAACTGTTAAACACGCACAGGACTTTCTTAGCAGTTCTCGACGTTTCCAGGCAGGGGAGGCTGGGGTTGTGCAGCGGTCTCCTCTGGAGTCCGCTGGGCCTCAGGTTTGGGACTGCGTTTCTTCCCACACATACGCGCAGCTTGCTGTTTGGTTTTTCTCCCCTTGCCGTTTGTGTTTGTTGGAGTGGCACTGGATTTACTTACCAGACCGGATTCACCTTTATGTTAACCAGTAAGAACTGATGGTTAAAATTAAGGTAAGAATGCAGAGAAAAACACGTCTTCCGAAGGTGAACCTGGAATTGCGGAATTCAGAGGCACCCACCACCAGACTCTCTCTGGAAGCCGGAGACACCGCCCTCTGTGATGGGCGTGGCCTGTGGGCTGCGGCTGCCACCCCAACAATACCGACCACAGCAGTAACAGTACCTGAAGGCGGAGGGAAGGAAAGCCTGAGCGCCTGATGACTGCCAGGTTCTTGCTAAGCAACTTCCAGCCTCTTAGTTCTCGGGGTGGCCCTGTGAGGTGGGGACTGTTGTCATCCCATTTTGTGGATGCGAGATCTGAGGCCCAGGGAGATTGTCACTTACTCAAGGTCACGCAGCCAGGAAGGATGGGAGTAAATTTAGTCTCTCTCCAAGTCTTTCGCCTTCCCCACAGACACTCGTCTGCAGACTAAATTCCTCAACCAGACAGGCATGTCCATGACCACCCACAAGCCCCTGGGGTGCAGGAAGATTCCAGGCGGGGAGAGCTCAGTTCCAAGCAGACATGGTGGGCGTTAGTGCAGAAGTGGTGAGCGGTCAGCGAAGGAAGCCGCTCAGCCGCTAGGCTGCAGAGGCCTGGTCTGGGGCCACAATGAACCCACCCAGCAGAGCGAGGGGTCTCCCACCCACTTTGCAGATTACAAAACAAAGCAAAACATCAGGCCCAGAGCCCAAGGCCAGAAACACGGGTAGGTGTATCCTGAAACCAGCTCCCCAGCCAGGGTGAGCGGAGGGGCGGGGGGCAGGACGTGGGATGAGCTTCTGGGGAGCCCTGCCCTGCCCTGCCCTTACCTGATTTTGTGGCGCTAGTGCTGTCTCTGGAGCTTACCTGGAAGACAGGGGACACTGTGGCAGTTTTCAGATGCTTGCGGCTGCTGCAGAAGCAGAGAAGTGAGCTGTCGCAGCCTCTGTACCTGGGAGATCCGGGTCAAATCCTGCCACATCCAGGCTTTCTCAAATTCCTGTCTTCTAAATCTGCAAAAGCACCTGCCTCCTGGGGTTTGGTGGGGTGGGGGGGGCGGGCAGAGGGAAGGCCGCAAAAGGGATTGTCCGCAGAAATTGGTTTGAACCTGTCCTTCATCCAGAGTCCTGTGTGGTGGAGGTGGGGGGTGGGTGGCTCTCCCTCAGCCCATCTCGGGGAGCCTCAGGAGCTCTCTTTACCTCATTCCCTCTCATCTTTTGGGTCTCTGCTCAAATAAGTGCCCCTTTGCAGAGGCCTCCCCAACCCTCTCTAAACAGGGCCCCTCTCGTCCCTTGGGTTTTCTGAAGGGCTCTGGCATAGCACTGATGATGTTCACAATGGTTTATTTGGGTAAGTTTTGAGTTTATTGTCTGTCTTCCCCACTACAAGGGCCCAGGGCAGGGACCACACCTGGGGTTCTTGTCCAGGGACCAGCACATGGTAGGGGCCCAGCGGAATCAATGGGGCCTGGTCATGGTGGTACTGGTCCAAGCAGGATGGGGCTGGGCAGTCTCTGAGTGGATCTGGCTGTGCATCAGGTCACCTAGGGAGCTTGTAGAAATCCTGATGCCAGCCTCACCCCAGAGATTCTGCCTCAGTTGCTCTGGGTGGGGGCTCAGGGTGATGCTGATGTGTTTTTTAGAGTTGTCCCCAGTGATTCTAATGAAGCAGGAGCCTGAGACCCGGGGGAACCTTCAGAGCTGAAAGCCGTGAACCGACCTAGGAGAGGGCCGAGGGCAGGGGAGTCAGGGTGAATCCCCCGGGGTTTACCTGATCAGAGTGTAGTGGGAGCCCGGGGCTCTTGGATCCAGTGGTAAGACCTGTGGAGACTCGGCAGGAGTCAGAGAATGAAGTGTACCCGTGAGACCGTCTCCCACCACAGAGGAGATGGACCCAGGGACCCCCAATAGAGGCGCCGGGCCTCCTCGTGGCAGCAGCCCACAGCCCTGTGCAGGGTTTGCCTGTTTGCCTGTGAATGTGCTCACTGCGTTGTGTTAGGTGACAGCCCAAGGCAACCATGATGGGTGTGTATCTGTGTGTGTGCCTGTGCCTGTCTTTATGTGCCTGTGCCTGTGACTGTGTGAATGTTTGAGTGACTGTGTGTGTGAGGGTGTGTGTAGGGGCGTGCATGTCTTCGTGTGTGTGTGTGTGTGTGTGTGTGTGTGTTACAGGTGGTAGAAGCTGCTTTTGCCAAGGGTCTGGAGTAGTGAACTTGGGGTGACCGACAGTCTCGTTCTCCCTCCTGCGGTCCTCCATGGCTTTTCACATGTGTCCCTCTTGTCAGCACGTCTGTCCTGAGTCACCGTACAGGTTTTTTGTGACCAGCTGATGGAGAGCAGGTGGTCACGGGGAAGGAGGCAGGTGGAGCGGTGTGGGGATCCCACGAGTGGAGCCCTTTCTCAACACCACTGCCCACTCTGTGGCCTTCCCGCTGGAAGAGAAACAGCCTTGCTGGGGAGACAGGAAAGAGAGAATGTTTAGCACCCCCCCACGCCTCATCCTCTTCCCCCAACAACAGCTCTCAGCCTCCTCCTCGCCTGTGGGGTGGGGGTGCTACGGTGTTTCAGGAGGTTTCCCCTTCTCCAGAACCTCTCCTGTGACCAGATGTCACAGGGGTCCAAATTCCACCGTTAGAGGTTCATTCTTTTGGTTGCCTGCTCCCATTTGATACATTGCTTTTTACAGTTGAAAGGAAAAAAATGTTTTTGGTGTACATTTCCCTGACTTTAACCATAGGACTATATTCTGTATGTGATCACCACCAGCACAGTCAGGAGAAAACAGGCCCACCACCCCAAAACTACGTCACGCTGCCCTCTGTAGTCACACCGTCTACCCACCCCAGCCCCTGGCAACACTGATCTGGTCTTCATTAGAGAGTTGTCTTCTCCACAATGTCATATAAGCAGAATCAGAAAGTGCATAGCCTTTTGAGTCTGGCTTCTTTAACTTAGCACAAAGCATTTAAGACTCTTCCGTGTGGTTCTGGGTGTGCATCGTTCATTTTTATTGCTGAGTAGTATTCCATCGTGTGGACTTAGTACAATCATCAGTTCACCCATTGAGCTGGATGGTACCCATGGTGTCATTTCCAGTTATTAGCTGTTATAGATAGAGCTGCTAGAAACATCCCCATACAGCTTTTTATGTGAATGTAAATACTCACTTCTCTTGGGTAAATATCTAGGTGTGGGATTCCTGGGTCATACCGTGAATGTTTCTTTACCTTTGTAAGAAACAGCCAAATTATATTCCATATCTGTTGTATCATTCTGTGATCCCACCAGCAATGTATGAAAGACCGGTTACCCTGCATCCTCACCAGCACTTAGTATTGTCAGGTGTGTCCGTTTGTTTCCAAGTCTTTCTAATAGGTATGTAGTGGTATCTCTTTGTGGTTTAAATTTCCATTTCCCTAATAACTAATAATATTGGGCATCTTTTCATGTGCTTATTTGCCATTTGAATGGTCTATTGGGCAAAGTGTCTGTTTAAGCCTTCTGCCCATTTTTAAATGGTTGTCTGTTTTCTTATTGTTAAATTTTGAGTATTCTTTATATATTCTAAATACAGCTACTTTTTGGATGTGTAAGTTGCAAATATTTTCTCCTAGTCTGTAGCTTGTCTTAACAGCGTCTTTCCCAGAGCAAAGGTTTTAAGTTTTAATGGAGTCCAATTGATCAATTTTTTATTTTTATGGGTGGTGCTTTTAGTGTCAGGGCTAAGAACTCTTTGCCTAATCCCAGGTCATGAAAATTTTCTTCTTAAACTTTAGTAGTTTGCATTTGCACATTTAGAGCTATGATCCATTTTGAGTTGATTTTTGTATAAAGTATGAGGTTTACGTTGAGGATCACTTTTTGCAAATAGATATCCAATGGTTCCAACCCCATCTGTTGAAAAGACTGTTGAATTGCCATTGAATTGTCTTAGCAACTTTGTAAAAAGTCAATACTTCATACATGTATGGGTCTATTTCTGCCCATAACACACTATCTTCATCACTGCAACTTTGTAGTAAGACGTAAAATCAGGTAGATTATAACATTTTATTATTGAAAATTGTTTTGGCAGTTCTAGCTTATTTGTCTTTCCATTAAAATTTTAGAATCAGCTTGTCTATCTCTTTGAAAAATCCTGCTGGAATTTTGATTGGCATTGCGTTAAATCTATTGATCTGTTAGGGGTAAATTGGCCTCTTAACAATACTGAGTCTTCCAATCTGTGAACATAATATGTCTTTCCATTTATTTAGATCTTTGATTTCTTTCATCAGCATTTTTTAGTTTTTAACATATACATGCTCTGTTAGATTTATATCTAAGTATTTCATTTTTGGATCTAATTTAAGTGGTATTGTTGTTCTGAATTTTCATTTCCAATGGTGTGTTCCTAGTATATGGAAATCCATTGGACTTTTTTATGTTGATCTTTCTAATCTATGTGCCATTTATTTAGCCTTATTTCACTGACTACAACTTCCAGTACTATGTTGAGTAAAAGAGTGGACATCCTTGCCTTGTTCTAGAACTTAGAAAGAACACTTTTTTTTAACATTAAGTGTGATGCTAGCTGTTGGTTTTTGTAGATGCCATTTGTCAGACTAGGATTTCCTTCTAGTCATAGTTTGATAGAGTATTTATTATGAATGGACGTTGAATGTTGTCACATGCTTTTTCTGCCTCAATGGATATGACGTTATGGTTTGTCTTTAGTCTATTAATAAGGCAGATGACCTTGATTGACTTTCTAATTTTGAAACCAGCCTTACATTCCCAGATAAACCCTAATTGATTGTGGTGTCTTATACATCTATATTTCTAGATTCCATTTACTAATATTTTGTGAAAATTCTTGTATCTATGTTCATGAGGGATATTGGTGTATAGCAGGGTCAGCAAACTGTGGACCATGAACCACATCCAGCCCACTACTGGTCAAGTCTGGCCACACCAATCCATTGACGCGTCATCTCTACCTATCATCTCATTGCTTTTTGCATTGCAATCAGGGAGTTGAGTGGTTGCAACAGAGACCATATGGGATGCAAAGATGAACATTGTTCCTCTCTGGCCCTCTCTCTGCACATCCCTTTGTTTGATTCCTGGTCTGTAGTTTCATTCTCCTGTCTTTGCCCTGGTTTCGTTACCAGGGTAATGCTGGTTTCATAAAATGACTTGTGAAGTGTTCCCTTTGCTTCTGTTTTCTGGAAGAGACTGTGTAGAATTGCTGTCAGTTCCTCTTAAAATGTTTGGTAGAATTTACCAATGAAACCATCTGGACCTGGAGATTTCTTTTCTGGAAGGTTTTTAACTGAATTCAATTTCTTTGACAGATACAGAACTATTTTATTTAGCTTTTTTTTGCTTTGGGCGATTTTTGGTAGTTTGTGGCTTTCAAGAAATTGCTCCATAGTCTTCTCTCTCGAGGCAACTGCTTTTAAATACCCTGGAGGTGACTCCACATTTCTGAACAATTGATCTCCTGTAATGACAGATGAATGCTTTGTTCCACTGTTCACTGCAGGGCCAAATAGTCTACTATGATTAACTTCCTTTCTTGTGTAACTCTTTGGTTTTCCTGAACTTTTTTTCTCTTCTGCCCCGTCCATCATCTACATGAGCACAATTGTTTCCAAAAGCTCTTTGCTCTTTGACGTTCCATCAGGCTGCCTGTCCCTGGAGCCCGTCCTCCCTGGGCCAGCTGACCCTCTCTGGGCTCCTGGCCCTGCGGCTACCCAGAGACTTTGGCCTGAGCTGGAGTTTACGTTTTCTAGATCATATGTCTTCCTCTTTCTTGGCTTACTCCCTTGTTTTTTTGAACACATCCTCGGGAAAATGATTTTTTAATCCACTATCGTTAGGCCTTCCCAAATCACTTTCCTGCTGTAGAAATTCCCCTTTTTCTACAGAAAAACTTGAAAGCAGTCAACGGTAGCACCATTGTCCCCATGCTGTAGATGGGGATCCTGATGTGGCCAAGAGAGTGGCAGCTGAGTCCTAATGTTGGGAGTGAGAGGAGGAAAGGTGACCCTGTCCCCTGTCCCCCCTGACTGAGTTGGGGGAGGGAGGTGGGGAGGGTTTGAGACCTCTTCCTTAGTCTGAGAACAAATGAGATGAAGAAGGGTGGGAAAATGACAAGCCAAGAGTATCCCTTCCCCAGGTGGTGTGGTCGGCTCATCAGTGTCACAGTAACTGCCGGTGTGGATCGATTGCTTGGGGCTGCTGGGCATCTAGGTCGAGGCGGGTTATTGGTCACTGTAGAGCTCAGTGTGAAAGGCCAGCATGATTGATTAGTGGAGTCCGCATGGTCACAGCACCAGGAGTATTTGCCGCCCCTACAGTAGGGATTTTTATACACCAGCCCTTGTATTATATGAACACATGGAGACAAACTGAAGTGACAGGGATGCGTGAACCATTCCGATCTAAAAAGAGGTATTTCATAAAACAGATATTTGGTGCCTACAATGGCCCAGGCACTGGGAACAAAACAGACAAGGACCCTGCTTTTGGTTTTGAAAGAGCAGCTCTGGATCCGGAGTTGGCAGACCAGGGTGGCAGTCTGAACTGGGCTCAGCTGGGCTGTTCTGCTAATCACCTCCAGACCCAGCTTGTCTGGACTGGACTCGCTCACTCCTCTCTGGACAGCTGCCCAGTTAGCTGGGGCTGGCTGGCGCAGGGTGGCTCACCTGGTGCATCTGGGCTCCGCTCCACGTGGCCTCTCAGCTCCAGCCGGCTAGCCCGGGCTTTTCACATGGTGGTAGCAGTGGGAGAGGGCTGAGACTGAGCAGAATACACCAGACTTCTTGAGACACAGCCTTGGAACTGGTGCCAAGCTTCCACTGCATTCTGTTGGCCAAAGCAAGTCACAAGACCAGCCCACCCATATCCAGAGATGGGAAAACAGACTTTTCTCTTGATGGGAAGAACAGCAAAGCTTCCTTGCAAGTGGTATGGATGTGGTGGGGGACAAGGACTGTGCCATTTCTGCAAACCTTCCATCATAGTGACCCCGAGATTTACTCCCCACAGGCACCTGTGTTTAGATGAATGGGGGGAGTCAGGGCGAGGATGGGTGACAGGGAGCCCTCCCTGCCATCTTCTGCTTTCTGCAGCAGCTGACATCTTTCCCTGGCACCTTCGGGAATGGGACTCAAGTCCTGTCAAGGAAAGCTTTGATTACAGAGAAGAATGGAGGCCCCTTTGCTCCCTTGGGGCACTTTCTGGCCCCAGGTGCTCTGGGCAGTAAGGGTTGAGAATGTGGCCTGAGACGTGACCAGCTGGTGCAGGAGATGTGCCCGGGCAGTGCAGTGGTTTCTCAGGTCGGCCTGGAGTCCTTCAGTCAGGCCCTGATGCCCTCGCGGGCCAGCTCATCCTGGAGGATCCTGTTTGACATCGGACTTGATCCCCTCACCATCTGAGCACCAGCCCTCCCTGCACATGCCACCCTGAGCTGCATCCCAGCCAGCCCCATGCCCGGGCTGCCCCAGGAGAAGCATCTATGTCCTGACTGTTGACAGGGGCCTGACTGTGCCAGTCACTCCCCTGATCCTGATCCATAGGGACGATGGTGGGGCTGCTGGACCAACCTTCCCAAGGCTCGTGCAGCCCCAGGGCCCTGGGGACAACAGGGCAGACTCCCTGGGTGGCTAGAACTTTCTGTGTCCTTTCAAACCCTCCACCAGAGGCTTCCATGCTTCTCAGTAACTGCCTGGGACCTAAAATAAGGGCCATTACACACGTTTCACTAAAGAAAAAATAAGCACCTATAATTTGACAGGATCCAAACCTACCCCTTTCAGTAAGTAAAATCTCTGCCTCCTGGAAGTAATCATTTATTTCCCCTGTGTGTAGGAAACTGGGGTCACTCTGGCAGTCTGGGGACCAGCATCTCCCTAGGGAGGCAGCCTAGATGGGAGATGAGGCCCAAGGAACCCAACCTGGGGCTGGGTCTCCACATAAGACTAGAAGGTGCCCATTGTTCACATCAAAGACTGAAGGGATCAGGGGAGGGAGGTGGCAGCTGGGAGGGGATTCAAAAGTCCCCAAGCTGCTCCATGGCCTCACTGTTGCCATCTGGTTGGCCACTGCCTCAGACACTTCTCTTTATGCTGGAGACTAAGTTATCTCTAGACCCTCAACAGAAGGGGAGGCCGCACTGCAAGCCCAGGAGGAGCCCTTCCCTCTCCTCACCCGGGCTGCGTTTCCCATCTCTGCAGGAAGGGCTGGGGTGGGAGAGAGTGGCCCGTACCTGGGTGTGCTGCCCAGGGAGTTGAGAGAAGCAGGTGATTCCCCACTGATTGGAAGAAAGAGAAAGCGCCACAGAGCTCCAAGGCAGGGGTGTCTGTGTATCAGAGGCAAAAAAGAAAAAAAAAAGGAAAAACTGCATCCGGAGAGGCATCAGATACCTGTCAATCATTTACACTGTAGTGCGAAAACATACAAATATGTTAGTATCACCTGAACATGTCAGTATCACCCTGGGGCTCCTGCAATTTAAGCCTTTTCTCTGATTACATAATTAAAGATTTTATCCTCCCAGAAGGAATCTAGCTAGTAAGATAATGTGCTCATTCAACAACTATGTCTTGAGAGCCTGTCCTGCTGCTGAGCCAGATGCTGTTCTGGGCCTGGGGAGGAAGTGAAGACATGCAGTGCCTGGTCCATGTCCTGGCTCCCACTCTTCCAGGCTGGGTGACCTGGGGCCAGGTCCTGGGGCATACTGTGGGGATAATAGACATCCCCATTTCATGGGATCCTAGTAAGGAGAAAAATGAATGACATTCAAAGAACAGGCCCACAGTAAGAGCTCAGTATGTGTCAGGGAGAGAAAGACGAGGCAGACACAGGCCCTGCTCTCACACAGCCTACCAAGCAGGGAGAGAAAAACAGGACGAACTTGCAGAGTATCAGAAGGTGGACAGCTGAAATGGGGTGCTGTGTTGGAGGGTGGCCAAGAGGCTGTTCCACATCGAGTAGGCAGGTAAGAGCTCTTGGAGGAGGGGACTGCTAAGTGAAAGTGGAAAGAAAGGAGCCTGACTTTCGAGGACCAGGGACAGATTTTCTGGGCAGAGGAAACAGCCAGTGCAAAGGCCCTGAGCTAGAAATGAGCTTACTGAGGTGTGCGGAGAAACACAGAGGCGGTCCAAATATTGGAGCTCCGTGGACAGAAGGTACCTGACCTGGGCACAGTTGGAGGTGACAGGGCTTGAACATATGGCTCTGCAGGCAGAATAATGGCCCTCCAAAGATGTCTATGTTCTTATCCCCAAAACCTGTGAATCTTACCCTGATTTCAGCCCAGTGAGACCCGTGTTGGACTTCTGACCTACAAAACTGTAAGGTAATAAATCTGTGTTGTTTTCAGCAGCCAAGTCGATGTTGATTTGTTACAGCAGCAGGAAGCGAATGCACTGTGTCAGCTGCACGATGAGGAGCCTGCCTTTGTTGTCCTGGGCGGGGAGCCGGCGGCAGGGTTTAAGTGAGGAAGTGCTGCCGTCTGGCCTCTGACCTCTGTCCTTGGGAAGCACAGATTGTGGGAGGGCACGTGAGGACACGGGGAGAACAGGTGGGACACAGGCGCCGTGGTCCAGGGCAGAGTCGTTTCAGTTGTGCTGTGGCCTACCCACCCAGGAACACTTGGGATTTCTCACTAGAGAGAGCAGAAGATGTGAAAGCCCCCACACCTTGTACTGAGCCTTCACAACAATCCAGGTTAGCTACTCTAAGAACAAGGGCTCCCGGGCTCCAAATCTCATGTCCTGCCCCAGCTCACAGTGGTCATTTTGTCCCTCCCATTCGATTTGCCCCTGCTGCCTGCCAGAACCAGGCCCTCTCCCCGCCCTGCCCTCTCTCCCCAGAGTCACGGGCAGGAGACCTGGCTTTCCAGTAAAATCCAGATGTCGATTTTCACAAGCCACATAAATCTTGGATCACGTGTGAATGTGCATACACACATGTGCCACACACTAAAACAACCAGCAACCCAGTGCGAATGTTCCTGGAAGGGTCTGTGTGTGTGCGCGTGTCAGGGGGACTGAAAGGCGCCGCTCACAAACTCTGGGCCTTCTCTGATGCCCTCGTCCTGGTTCCCTCAGGCTGAAAAAAGAAGGCAGACCCTGCTTTCCGAATGGATGGATAGATGCACTGTAGTGCATGGTAGTCCCACCATCTCCCAGCCGGGTGCCCTCAGCCTCAGTTTCTCTAGCTGTAAAATGGAGATAATAACGCCTGCCTCATAGGGCTGCAAGGAGGACTAAACAAGATAAGGATGGTTCTGTTTTCTACATCAGTGCCTGGCCCGTAGTGGGGTCCTTGGTGAATATTTGTGGAATGATGAATAAATGAATGAATGATCAAATCATCGTGTTGTACACTTGAAACTAATACAATGTTGTATGTCACTTATGCCTCAATAAAAAAACATAATATAAAAAATAATAAAAACCAACCAAACAAAAAATAAATGAACGAGAAGATGCAATATATTAAATTTCTTTTCCTCTTTTATTCCCGCTTTATTCTCTAAACTTTCTCTCTCCCATTATATCATATTGGGTTAAATCTCAAAAGGAAAAAAGGACCACGTGCCCCATTTCTGCAGCTGGGAGGTCCTCAGGTTGTGGAGAGAGGGGTGGGGAGAGCCGCAGGGCCAGGTGGAAGAATAAGGTGGGTTTGGGTAGTAAGATGAGTGACATTGTCCTGGGCTCCCACTTACTTCATCCCTTCACTCTTCATTCATTCATTTGCTTGTTGGTTCATTCAGATGAGCATCCGGTGTGTATGCAGAGCCTGTCCTCAGTGACGAGGACTCCAAGTTGTCTGTAACTTGTTTTCTGCCCGCAAGCTTGCAAAGGGGTCAGAGGAGAGGTGACCAGAGGTGACTGTCAAGGCCAGCAAGGGGGTGCTGTAAGACGAGAGGAGTCAGGAAATGGGCAGAGGCAGGTCTTCTGGGGGTTCTCTGCGGACTCCTCTCTAAAGTGGGTCCACCATCCCGTCACATCAGGGTCTGGAGAAGGCGCGCTGGGGTTTGAATCCTGCATGTGTCACTGTGGCCAAGCGACTGCTTGGCTTCCTCGCCCGGGAAGTGGTAGTAATCATGGCGCTCACATTCCAGCATTGTCATGAGCATCTGACGGGCTACTTGTGTGAAGTGTGGTCGCGGTGCTGGCTCTCGTCTCCCACTGTTGTTGTTATCGCTGCCGTGGCCGTTACAAAAACTAGACAGGAAGGGGGCTTGCTGTGTAAACATACAAGAATAGGCAGCCAGCATGGTGAGAGCCCAGATGCCCTGAGCACGCCGGGTGCAGAGCCCTGAAGGGAGGCTCCGGCTGGAAGGCTGTGCTGGTTACTTTTATCTGTCCACCTGGCTGGACACTCAGATATTTGGGCAAACACCAGTTTCGATGTTGCTGTGAAGGTATTTTTTACGTATGATTAGCATTAAATTAGTAGATTTTGGGTCAAGCAGATTCCCCTCCGTAATGGGGGCGGGCTGCATCCAGAAGACTGAGGTCCCCAGAGAAGGAGAAAATTGTGCCTCCTCGGGCTTTGGACTCGACCTACAACACCAACTTTTCCGGGGCCCTAGCCGACCGCATGCCCTGCAGATTTCGACTTGCCAGTCCCCGCAACCGCATGAGCCAATTCCTGAAAATAAATCTGTCGCTCGCTCTCTCTCTCTCTCCAGGATGTGTACATATACACCATACAAGCTCTCGGGTCTGTTTCTCCGGAGAACTCTGACTAATACAAGGGCCTTGGGCAGCTCCCCAAGCGAGATTCCCTCACTTTCCCCGGAAGCGTCCACGTTCTCTCCTCTTCTGTGTGGGTGCTCCTCTTCTATGTTGAGGTCACTGGGATGAGAGAAGTCCGAGTTATAACCTGCCTGTGACTTGGTCTAAAACAAAAATAACTTCTGGAGAAAAAACATGCACGAATTCGACATGACTCAGAGCCGAGGGCTTCAAGCCTTGGCTAGCAGGCACACATTTGGCAAGTGTGCTCGTCCTCTCATAGACCTAAAGGCATCAAAACATCTGTGTTCCCGTTAACAAAACGCTGACGTGACGCATAGCTGTGGCTTAGGAGAAACCGGCGCGAGAGACGGCGCCTCTGAGGTCCGAGGGGTCATCTGTGGCCACCTGAATTGGTCTCGGGGTTCTACCGTCACAGAGGTGGCTCTAGGAAATAGTCACTGTGCCAAGACTGTCACTGTAGGGAAGACCCTTGAGCCAGGTCACATAAGAACAAAAGCCCTGCGGATCCCCTCCTGTGTCCCCACACGCCCCTGGAGCGTCACCTGTGCCCTCAGTGCCTTGAGAGCAGGCTCTGGGTCATGAACTTCATTTATAAATTGAGCCCAAACAGCAAGGAAGCCTGGATGGAGTGGGAAGGGTCAGGCCTACATGTTCTGGCGTGGCGACAGGATGAGCTGGGAGGGACACACATGGTCCTTGTCTGTATCTAGACCTGGGCAAGTAAGTGGGGTCTTGGGGTACAAAATGGCTCTGGAGGCCCACCTCTACTGGAGCGTGGGTCAGTCTCAGAGAAAGGAGCGTTGTTAGCTCTGAGGAGTCACCAGAGTGAATGTTGTGAGAGAATGGGTTAGGGAGAAGATGCACGAGATTTTCCCTGAGGGTGGGGTGGGGTGGATGGAGTATGGTTCTGTGGCCTCCTTCCTCCCAGGAGCCGTAGGACCAGCCCTTCCCACCCCGCAGGTCTCAACTCAGTGTTCTAGAACCATCTCTGCCACCTCCACCGCAGCTTGGGAAGAGCTGGGGGGTGACCTCTGTTGCTACTTCTCTCACTGCTTCAGGTCTTCTCTGCAAACACTGCCGTTGGTCTGGAGTTAGATGAAGCGCCCGCCCCTCTGAAGAAGAGTTTGATAACAGAAACGGTAAATCTTGATCTTTTTCTCCTCAGAGATGGAAGAGTTTCCCTGAATGTCTTTTCTTGGTTCCATTTCAAATAAGTTAATAACTCAAAGAAATGGAAACTATTTTTCATTATTTATTGTCAATGGCCTAAGCCAGGCATGAAGCCAGGTTTTGAAGGGATGGAAACTTATGCCATTTGAGGGGATCTCTTTGAGAAAAATATTAAGAATGAGGGCCCCTTGAGGGCCCTGGAAGAGGCCTGTGAAAGTGGGGGGCCCTGACTCTGCAGCTTCCTCAGCCTCTGGGACCCTGAGGTGGGAAGGGACTGCCCAAAGCCAGCCCTTCACTGTGGCAGGGCCGGACTGAAGTGCAGGTGGCTGCCACCCAAGGTCCGGCCTGCTTCCTGTCCCCCAGCCTTGGAGGCCCTAGAAGCCCCTCACAGTCCCCTTGGGCTGACCTCATCAGGGACAAAGAAGGAGATGCTTCTGTTGGCCCAGAGCGGGAGACAGTGGGGAGTATGGGAGGGGAAGTGGGGAGACAAATGGAGGGGGGCAAGGTGCCCCCTCCCCAGACTGAAAAGAGCACAGAGGAACAGAAGCGAAATCGAGGCCCAGGGTCCGAGGAGTTGCTCTGCTTGTTGACGTGAGAACGATGCCAGGACCCAGTGTGGAGAATAAAGAGCTGACGCAGAACCTGTGTCCTACGGTCCAGCCTGTGCAAGATGATACTTGTGCTGTGGGCACGTGTATGTCATCCAACAGCTGAAACTGAACCAACAGTTAACAGTGGTTGTCGCTAGTCATGGGATTTGTTCTTTGATGTGTTTTTCTGTATTTTGAATCGTTTTGCAGCGAGTATGTTTTATTTTTATGATCAAGCAAAATGATAAAGCTTCCTTGGTTTGAAAAGGGGAAGCAGTTAGGTCCTCAGGCCCTCCCGTGGCCTCATTTGTCCCCGTAATGCAGACCTCTTGAGCACCTGACTTGGTCTGAGGCTTCCAGCCTCATCACCCGACTCTGCGGGTAAACTCAGTTATGCCTGTGCCGAAGTCCGACTCCAGGTGACAGATTCTGAGCATGGCTCCCATGGGCTCCATTCCGAGCACTTTGGGATCAAGGAACTGCCCTGTTACCAGCAGCTGCCACACAGACCCATCAAACCGCAGGTCCAAGGCAAGAATTCTTCCCATTTCCCTGGCCCCCGGCCCTGCCCCCGGCATGCTGGCTTGCCAAGAGCACAAGGATCTTCCCTTTTTTCTCCCCTTGGGAACTTTCTTTTTTCCACCCCAGTTTTACTGAGATATAATTGACACATGATACTGCATTGGTCCAAAGCAGACAACATAATGATTTGGTGTCTGTATATATTGCGAAATGATCACCACAATAAGTCTAGTTAACATCCATCCCCTCACACAGTTACAAATTGTTTTTTCCTTATGAAATGTCTTTTTTTCTTATGATGAGAACTTTTAAGACGTACTCTCTTAGCAACTTTTAAATATACATTCGGCATTATTAACCATAATCGCCATGCTATGCGTTCCACCCCCAGGACTTATTTATTTTATAACTGGAAGTTTGTGCGTTTTGACCCCCTTCACTGGTTCCCCCCACCACCACCACCACTGGCAGCCACCAATCTACTCTTTTCCTATGAGTTTGGTTTTTTTAGACTTCACATATAAGTGAGATCGTACAGTATTTGTCTTTCTCTGTCTGACTTATTTCACTCAGCATAATGCCTTCACGCTCCATCTATCTTGTTGCAAATGGCAGGATTTCCACCTTTTTTATGGCTGAATTATATATGTGTACATAAATAATGCTTTATATGTTATATATAATATATAAATATGTTAGATAGATAGATAGATAGATAGATATAACATTTTCTTAATCCACTCATCCATCAATGGACACAGGTTGTTTCCATGTCTTGGCTACTGAAAATAATGCTGCAATGAACATGGGGATGCAGATATCTTTTCGAGATGGTGATTTTATCTCCTTTGGATGTGTACCCAGAAGTGGAATTGCAGGATCATGTGGTACTTCTATCTTTAATTTTTTGAGGAACTTCCATACTGTTTTCCATAGTGGCTGCCCCAATGTATTTTCCCACCAACAGTGCACGAGAGTTCCCTTTTCTCCACATCCTCGCCAATGCTTATTATCTCTTGTCTTTTTGGTGATGGCCATTCTAACAGACGTGAGGTGATATCTCATTGTGTTTTTTTAAATTGAGGGATATTTAACTTATTATATTAGTTCCAGGCATACAGCATGATGATTGAATATTTGTATATATTGTGAAATGCTCACAGTAAGTCTCGTTAACATCCATCACCACACATAGTTACAAATGTTTTTTCCTCGTGATGAGAACTTTTAAGATCTACTCATTGTGGTTTTGATTTGCGTTTCCCTGATGATTGTGATGTTGAGCACCTTTTCATGTATGTCCATCTATTGGCCATCTGTATGTATTCTTTGGAAAAATATTTATTTCCTCTGCCCACTTTTTAATTGGATTGTTTTTGCTCTTGAGTTGTATGAGTTCCTTATATATTTTGGAGATTAACCCCTTATTAGATAAATGATTTGCAAATATTTTCACCCATTCAGTAGGCTAGCTTTTTATTTTGTTGACAGTTTCCTTTGCTGTGCAGAAACATTTTAGTTTGATTTAAAAAAAAAAGCAGCCCCACTTGTTTACTTTTGTTTTTGCTGCCTTTGCTTTTGGTGTCAAATCCAAAAAATAGTCACCAAGACCCATGTCAAGGAGCTTACTGCCTATGTTTTCTTATAGGAGTTTTATGGTTTCAGGTCTTTTGTTCGAGTCTTTAATACAATGTGAATTGACTTTTGTGTGTGGTGTAAGACAGTGGCCCAGTTTCATTCTTTTTTTTTTTTTTTTTTTTTTTTTTAAAGATTTTATTTTTTCCTTTTTCTCCCCAAAGCCCCCCGGTACATAGTTGTGTATTCTTCGTTGTGGGTTCTTCTAGTTGTGGCATGTGGGACGCTGCCTCAGCGTGGTCTGATGAGCAGTGCCATGTCCGCGCCCAGGATTCGAACTAACGAAACACTGGGCCGCCTGCAGCGGAGCGCGCGAACTTAACCACTCGGCCACGGGGCCAGCCCCCCAGTTTCATTCTTTTGCATGTGGCTCTCCAGTTTTCCCAACACTCTTTTTTGAAGAGACTGTCCCTTCCTCATTGTGTATTCTTGGCTCCTTTATCGTAAATTAATTGACCACATATGCATGGGTTTATTTCTGGGCTCACAAGGCTCTTCCTTGCACTATACTTCGTTCTGTTAACATCACCCCAGCAAGACTGGAGGTAGGGATGGGCCCGGCTTCTGGACCTTTCCTCAGCAAGTGTGCTTGAAACCCGCCATCTCCCTCCCCACCTGGGAGGCGGCCTCAGTGCGTATTGTCTTGAAGTTCTTCCAGCGAGATGAGCACATCTCACCTGTAATGAGCACTTAGAGGGAGAGCAGCTGGTGCCTGGTGTCCACGGGGCAGGTGCGAGGACTCCGGGAAGTGCCCCTAGAAGCAGAGGCCAGTTGTGCCTGGACCTAGAGCACTGAGGTTAGACACACTGGGCTGCCCAGCGGCCACGTGGAACCTGGGCCCCTTTCCCTTCACACACACTGCCCTTCTTTCTTTACTTCCCAGAACCCCATGTCGCCACTCCCAGGTTCCTGGCAGAGGCCTTGGCACTGATCTCTCCCCACTTCAAAACGTAGCCCTTCTGTGCCCCCTGAGCAGCTGCGGCCCAGCCAGCCCTTGCCCAGCTGTCAGGGCCCTGGCCGGCTGGTAGAAAAGGGAGGCAGCTGCTTGCCTGGCTCCATGTGGCGAGGGATGTTTTCTCCACACTCCTTCCCGTCTTCCTGCCCCCACTGCCCAAGCTCCCCAACCTGAAATTTGCACAGGGGTTAGAAATGCACTCCTGTGGGATATTTCGCTTGGGTCCTAGAGTTATCAATCCCTAGTGACAATGAATCACTAAGACCATTTGTCACACGGGGGCATGCAAGGAACAAATGAGACAGGATGAGACAGTCCGTTGGGGCACGGCTGCCTTACGGTGGTGGTGGTGGGCGCTGGGATGGGAGTCAACAGAGTTCCCAGCTCAGCTCTTCTGTACCTAAACCGCATGATTTGGGGCAAGTCGCTTGACTTTCAGCCTCTATATCTTCATCTGTGAAATAGAGACAATCTCAGGCCTTCTTTACAGAGTTGCTGCCAGCCAGTAGTGATCTTTGAAGTAGCAAATACCTCTGTAAACTGTGAAGAAGTTCACAAATGTAAGTCACACATAAGCTATGAAGCCCTCTCTAAAAGCAGCTGTTTTTTAAAGGGAGGGGATGTGGGTGTGGGAAATCAGGTCTGGGTGGGATGGCTGTGCAGTGCTGGGCAGGTACAGGATTGCAGGAGGTCACTGCCCAGCTGCCCCCGAACCTGCGTGAGAAAGACCATGATGGGGGAGGAGGAAGGAAAACAAACAAAACTTGGCTTCCCAGCAATTGCCTTTGGGGCCAGGCCCAGTCAGGCCCTGGTTAGGGTGGAGGCCAAGGAGCCCCCATGGATTAATGAGGTCCAGGGGCAAGTGGGGATTCAGCTCCGTCAAAAGCGTCCATTGAATCAGGCCAGTGAGTCATCTGTTTGGTGAAATCTCCGAGGTGCAGTGGCCTGGCAGCCTCCCTGGGAGTGCGCTGGTGGCTCTGTTTCCACCGTGGTGGCAGCGCACCACTGGTGAGGCCACATGCCTCCAGCCACCCTGCTGGCTTTTAGAAAAAAATTTAAATTACAAAACTAATACTCATTGTAGGAAAAAATTAAGTATAAAATTAGAAATAATCCACAAGTCTAGCTCTCAAGATCACCATCAATATCTTCTTGACATTCTTCTTCTGTAGAGGTCATATGAGCCAGGTTAGACGAGGCAATGCTGAGCTAGCACGCAACCCCCACGTGACCCCCCTGAAGGCCAAGGTGCTATTACTGAATTCACCCCTCCTTTACTCCTTTTCATGTCCCGGCTCTTAAAGACAACTGAGATTGGAAACATTGACATTTTTATCACCAAGTATAATGCTGGGTGTTGCTTTAAGTTAGTCTTCATCATAATAAGCACGAGCTTCCTTTTTGTCTTTGCTGAGGAAGACTGGCCCTGAGCTAACATCCGTGCCCATCTTCCTCTACTTTATATGTGGGACGCCTGCCACAGCCTGGCTTGCCAAGCGGTGCCATGTCCGTACCCGGGATCTGAACCAGTGAACCCTGTGCCGCTGAAGCAGAACGTACAAACTTAACCGCTGTGCCACTGTGCCAGCCCCAACTTTTTGTTTTTTAAGCTTTTTAAAAATCATCAGAACTAGGTGCTGACTTTGATCGGATGCTTCTTTCACTCTATTTCTTCTCATTTGCCCTGTTATACTTTCAAAAGTCTAGGAACCACTGGGCATTCCTGTTTTGCTTGTTTTATAGGCTTTATCATCCATCTGCTTTTAAAATGTCCAAGGGAGAAAGAAAGAAAAAATTCACCAAGGCCCAGATTTCAGAGCACTAATTTAGAGAGAAGAATTAGGAAGTAACAGACTGTTCATTATAAGGCACTTTGTGTTCAAATCATTGTTCAGCTACCCAATCATTTAGAATCATCAATTCTGCCCTTTGCTCTGAAAATGGGAGTTTCGTTTTTGATGGGGGTGAAGTGGGGCTACCATGTGTGTGCTTGGTGCCATCGTTTGGGGACCTAACTCGACAGATGGTGCCGTCCAGCTGGAACACTGGGCAGGGAAGGACGCCCGGTGAGGCCACCTTCACATTGTGCTTAGTGACCCACAGGGCTGTTTGGGCTCCGGGGCGCGGGTGACTTCTGGAAGCCCCCGGTGAGCGTGTGGGACTGAAGCAGCCCCAATGGCGGGTGATGGTGACTTTTTCTCTCCCCAGAACTGTCTCAACAAACAGCAGCTCCTGACAGCCATCCGCCAGCTGCAGCAGCTCCTGAAGGGCCAGGAGACGCGCTTCGCCGAGGGCATCCGCCACATGAAGAGCCGGCTGGCTGCGCTGCAGAACTCTGTGAACAGAGTGGGCCCCGACGCCCCCCCCGGTGGGTCCCCAAGTCGGCACCCTGACTGCAGCCACAGGACACTCAGGCCCTTCACCTGTGGGTCCTCTCCCCATCCGACCTGCCCACTCCCCACCACCCGCCACCGTATCTCGCGGTGGATTCCCAGGCCTTTCCCTGCTTCTCCCTCAATCTGGGGCCCATTTTTAAACTCTGGTTGGTAGGGGGTGCGAGGTGAGTGTGTTGAAAAAGCGTCTGCCAGCTGTCTTGTCCCCCTGTCTGAATGTCACCCATTTCCTCTTAGACCTTTTCATCCCAGGCTTAACAGTTCGCATGTCTACATATTGTCTTTAGAGAACTGCTGAAAGGAACCACTTTTACAGCATGAGCTTCTTCCCCCTGCCCCGTCCCCTTCCAGCCAGACTCCAGTTGGCTCCATTTTAAAAAAATGTAATAGGCTATTTTTTTGAGCAGTTCTCAGTTCACAGCAAAATTGAGCAGGAAGCACAGAGGACTCCCACATACACGTTCCCTGAACACACACGCAACCTCCCCCCATCAATGCCCCGCCCCAGGGTGGCACGCCTGGGACAGTCAGTGAACCAACACTGGCTTCAGTTTTTCAGGCCTGAAAATTAGTCCTGTGACATGAGTCCCCCATTAGAGCCAGTGGGATGGGAGGGAGGGGCTGCTAATGGCAAGGCCCGCTTGTCTGGTGAGGTTACAGTGGGCCCCCCAGACTCCCTCCTCTGAGGGAGGACTCTCACAGACACTGGGGCCTTTTCCTGGTTGTTCCAGTAACGGCTGTCACATTGTCGAGGCCCAGAAATGGGCGGCTGGATTTCCTTTGGCTTCTCCTCAGGGTGATGGGGGTCTCAGGTGGGAGGTCCTCCTGTCATTCTAAGTCATGTGCCTCTGGAACATCTGAGGTCATTTCCTCACTTAAGACACATTCCTCAAGGGCCTTCTTTGCTGTGTGAGATGAAGTTTCCTGGGGAAGGCGTTGGATTTCCTACCTGAAAAGGAGATTCTGGAGGCAAATCCAGAGCCTCCGCAGCCCTGAGTCGACTCCTGTTTTCCTTGGCTCGTCCAGTGCAGAACGAGGCCTACCTGCCAGATTTCCTCACGCTTTCCGGGCGCTGTAAGGCCCCAGCCCTCAGTGGGGCTCCTTATAGCCAGACTCCGAGAAGCGAGCAGGACATCCTTCCTTTCTGCTACAGGTGGGGAAACTGAGGCCGAGAGAAGTGAGTTAGCAGTTGTAGGGCCTAGATCTGGTGATTTTCTTCTCTTTTTTTGCTGCTAGAGGCTCAACTCCAGAGATCCTTTCTGTTTTCTGGCATCGGAGCTGCGTGCAGTCCCTGGGAGTTTCAAAGAAGAACCTACAGGAGATAATTTATAAAACTTCCCTGCCCACGTTAGGGGCCTCAGTCCACTAGTACAGACAGAAAGGTAGTTGTTGTTAAACTACTAATCCTCACATCCCCAGATTCAGGGTCTTTCTTCCATGCACCATGCAAGATTTTCTAAAGTGGCCAATTCTCTATTTGAAAAATTGCCACGGTGTGGTGTCTCTCCCCTCTGTGGGACACAGGGTTGGGGTAGGGGGCAGGCAGCTGTCAGCATCCTGCCTGTGCCTGGGGAAAGCCAGCGCTGCCCCCAGATCAAATTGCAGACAGTGGGAAAATTATCTTTTGCTTTTCTTTTGCAAGGGCATTTGCGGGGAGTCCGGAAGAATAATGTCTAGTCCTGCAGAATTCTGGAGCTTCCTCTTTCTGGCTTCTGATCTGAGTATCTCCCTCTATTTTCCCGGCCTTTCTTTCCTGGGAATGTCACGACTGATCAGCTTCAGGCTTCTCCAGGCAGCCTCATCCCATTCCTGTTCCCAAATCGCCAGGCTTGCTCCACTGCTGATCTCATTCCTTACACATTAACCTCATTCTGGAAGGTGCAGGAAGCTTCCCTGTGGCCGTGTAGACTCACCAGGATGTGCTCACAGTGGAATGAACCAGCCAAGGGGCACATCCTTCCACCACTGGACAGAAGCCTTTGGCTCCCATTTGGGAAGTGACTGCCAACTGATTTTTATTTAACCCGTATCCATTCCTTAGTCCCACTACCCTTCACGGAGTGCCTGCTCTCTGCCAGTTGCTGCTTAATCTGTTCAGGTGCGACTTACCTGTGAGTTGCCCTAGCAGGTGATTTTTCTTTTTTGAGAGTTGGAAAGATTTCTCATGCCCAAATAGACACTGCTCCTTTCCCTCAAAGCATTTGAATCCTATTCAGTACAATAAAGTAGTAAATTTTTAGAGAGCTATAAAGCTGGCTATGGGCAGGGAGCGAGGCCGCAGCCTGGGAGCGCCCCGCCTTCGGGGTGGGAGCTGACCCTCACTTCCTCCTCACAAGCTTCTCACCACTGGGGCTGAGCCAGACGTTTGTGAGGCAGCAACGGTCACGTGTTCCCAACAACCCGAGGGCACTGAGATCCCGGAGGGGCCCGCCCCCTCCCCAGGCCAGGCTGCGTGGCTGCTGCAGGCAGGACACGGGTGGGACGCGTGGGCAGGGCCCCAGCGGCCGCCTGCTCCCCTGAGCCACGTGTGGGCAGATGTTCCCCGCGTGGTGGACACCGTGTGAGTCTGTCCCTCGCTGCAGCCTATACGGTTGAAGCAACAGCTTTGCTTTCATGTCTAAAACCCTAAAAGTATCTTTACAAAGGACACTTGGAACTTACTTTAAAGCGTTTCAGAAGTAGCTCTGAGGTTCCGACCAAATGAAATCCAGTCCGGAGTGTGGGCGCGCTCTGGTCAAACAAGTGCCTGGCCGGTGTGGCCCTGGGCTGCAGGTAGAGGAGGCACAGGGCTCCTCGGGCTCTCTGCAGCCCACGAGGGCCCTCAGGAAACCTGGTGGGTTCTGCCTGCACCGCCCAGCCAGGGCTCAAGCCATCTCCCTCCACTCCCGGCTCGCCCCGATCTGAGCCGCCTTCCTCATGCCCCCCGTGTTGTGTCCCTTCCCTTCCCCTCTTGCACCTGACGCTGCACAGTCAAGCTGCAGCCAGAGTGCGGCTGTTAACGTGCGAGTTGGTCACTTCATGCCTCAGCTCAGACACTCCAGTGGCGCCATCTCACGCAGAGAGCAAGCTGCTTGGCCTTTTGTTTCCTTTCCGATGCCCTGTGCAGCTGTGCTCTCTTGCCCCGTGGTGCCTCTCTGACTTCATCCCCAACTACCTTCCAGCTTGTCCGCTCACAGCAGCCACTGCGGTCTCCTTTATGTTCCTCACACCTGCCAGGCACTCTCCCATCTCAGGGCCTTTGCTCTGGCTTGTTCCCTCGGTGACCCTCAGCTAACTGCCTGGTGATGCCATTGCATTCTTCTGCTCTGCTGCTGTGAGGCCGACTCTGACCATCTGTTCACAGTGGCGCCCCTCCTCTGGCACCCCCAGCACTATTCCCTACTTTCATTTTCTACATGACACTTGTCACACTCTGCCACTTGCTTATGGATCTTGGTTATCGATTGTCTCCCCTGCTAGAAGGGGCTTCCTGAGAGCTGGGTTTTGTCAGTTTTGTTCATTGATTATCCCAAGTGGCTAACAGAGTGCCTGGCAGATAGTAAGGACTCAATAAATAATTTTTCGTTCATTTGTTTGGTCAAGAATTACTTATTGAGCACTCACCATATGCCAGGCATGGGGCAGGTGCCGGGGATGCAGCAGGGACACAAGGCAGGCGTCATCCTTGCCTTCTCGAACTGCATTCTCAGGGAGAAGACTGACGCCAATAAGCTATCTCCAATGGTTACAAAGGCGAGGAAGAACGCAAAGTGAGCTCACAGGATAGAGGGTCTAGGCGGGGTGTTAGCCAGGCACGTGGTCAGAGAACACTCTGGGAGGTGGTGGCATTCAAGTTGAGACCTGAAGAGCGAGGAGGAGCCAGAGATGAGAAGTTCCTGAAGAGAACATTCCAGCAGAGAGAACAAGAGCCGAGGCCTGGAGGTGGAGCCGAGGCGGGCCTGTTCTGGAGGCCTGGGAAGCCCAGAGTGGCTGGAGCTGGGAGAAAGCAGACCCGTTGGGTGGGTCAGCCACCCCTGCGGGGAGTCCCAGCTCTGACCCTCCCTCGCTGCAAGGCCCTGGGCACAACGCTCGGTGTCTCTGAGCTGCGGTCTCCTCGTCTTTCACTAAGAGGGCGTGTATTGTATTACCCATGCCCAAGAGTGCTTTGAGGATTCCACGAGACATCGCATTTAAGATGTCTGGCCCAGTGCACAGCCTGGAGTAGGCACTTAACAGAGGGCACTTAAAGATGAGCAGCCTTGTAATCAAGACTGACGTCTAAATGGCTGTGGTCCTTTCTTTTTTCCTTACAGTTTCCTGCCCTGCTCTGAATGCCCCTCTGGATGGCAGGAAGTTTGGAAGCAAGTATTTAGTGGATCATGAAGTCCATTTTACCTGCAACCCCGGGTTCCGGCTGGTTGGGCCCAGCAGCGTGGTGTGTCTTCCCAATGGCACCTGGACGGGGGAGCAGCCCCGCTGTAAAGGTACAGTCCCTCCTCCCCAGCCCCCTGGGCTGGACCCATTGAAGCCCAGCAGGGGTCCACTGGGTAGCAAGGGTCATTTCGTGGGACACTTTCTGCCTGATTCCTCCACCATTCGTCAACTGAGGCCAATGTGTCTGATGACTCATCTCCACACCAGGCCTGGGCTGGCCTCTATCTGCATGAGCTCACTAAACCTTCCCAACAATTTAGTCTTGTTGTGCATATGGGGAAATTGAGACACAGAGAGGTGAAGGAACTTGCCCAAGGTCACACAGCAGGGGACAGGCTGAGCTGATGCACACTCTGACCCCAGAGTCTATGTTCCTTAACGCCTCACTCTGCTCTTACCGACATCGGGGTACTTCTGTGGGTTGGGGGGAAAGACAAGAGGGAGGGATGCAGGGAAATATTCCTCATGGCTGCTCTGTCCTGGGGCTGCAGTTTGTTTGTGAGGCTGCTGGTGACCTGTAGAGTTGAGGAAATTCCTCAGGAGTCCTTTGTGTCTGTTCTGCCACTTGGTGTAGACAGGCACCGGGAGAGACCACTGATATGAGAGGGAGGCATGGAAAGACTTCTCTTCTGTCTGCAGTAGGCTTGAAAACAGTACCTTCTTGATGTAGAGGAAAATTGGACTTGGCACGCATAATGTGTTGGCTTTCCAAAAATCTATGGTCAAAAAATCTTGCATACCAGTCATTTTTAGAGCAGGGTTCATGGGATGTCTGCTGGGGCAGAATGTCCACGATTTTAACCCAAGAGTTGTAGGAGAAATGTAAATATTACATAAGTAAGTAGGTTGTGAAGAGCAGCATGAGAGGACTTTGAATGAATAAATAACTTGAAAACATAAAGGAACATCGACAATATGCCATCTCTAGAGATGAGTGTGGATTGACATGAGAAGCACAGGGCAACCAGAACCACAGTCATGGAGCTCGACTTCCGTTTCCCATTTCCTGGGAAGAACAATGGTTCTAAGATCTAATGGTTCTAATGGTTCCAGCTCTCAGACCCAGCTGGGAACCAACCAGGAAATATGAGCCATGTCACGTGCAAACACACCAGGGAAATGCCAGTGTCTGGATTTACCCTTGACCTTGAAAGATCTCCATCCAGGTTAAGCACCTTGTGGGTGATAAACTATGGCAGCAAAGGGGGGACCACAACGACATTGTATTTTCATTGCTTTGGCTCTCTGTATTTTTAACTTACACATTGCGTTACAGACCCCAGTTGATTTCGTTCTTGGAGCGCTCAGGTGCCTCTGATGGCCACATCATCCTCCACCACAAACAGTACTGGCAAGGTCTTCTGACCTCCCCTTGCCTCTGGGCCACCTCTCTGGGGCTGGAGTTGGGGGCAGTTGGCTGTATGCTCACTTCCTTTGAACCGAGTGCTGCTCTTCAAAAGGGCTACAGCAGCCCACACTCCCTGGCAGTCTGCAGGCAGAAACACATTTTATCCATGTGTGGAGCTCAGGGATTGGCCACACATTCTGTCCTCAGTGGTGAGATACATGTAGAGTGAGCACCATGAGGTTTAAATGCAAAGATGAGTCTGTCAGAGAAGAGAGCTGAAAGAATGCAGTTTTAGGCAGATAGGTAGGAAACATCAGAGGCTCAGGAACAGTCTTAAGAAATGACTTGAGCAAAGGAACACGCCATTGGTTGACAATGGTGGGGACCCAAAGCACTCTCCATGGCCCAGCTCCATCTTAGCAGCTTGAATAGGATGCCTTCCCAGAGGATGCTGGGTGTGTCTGCCCGCTTCCCTCTTGAACGTGCATGCATCAGTTATGTATTAGCGCCTGGTCCCCCAGCAGCAGGATCCTCTCAATGGGAAAGAGGGTCCTACTGAACCAGGACTTGTGTGGGGGGTTCTCAAACTTTCAGGTGCTCCAGAGTCACCCAGAAAGCTTGTCAAAGGCAGGCTCTGAAGCCTCAAAACATCTACTGAGTTGGGTGAGATTTTTATAGATGAGACTCGGGAAATCTGCAATTAGATTCCGATGATATCTTAATTTTGAGAAACACCATTTTATAGGTTCTTGCCACTGCCAGAAACAGAAAGGAAACTGAACATTTGGAAGTGCTGATGTATTTTGGGTCCTAACCAATCTGAATGGCTGCCTGCCATAAGCCAACAGTAGGTCATGTGCTGACTAAGCGTGTGTCAGCCCTGGCCAGGTGAGCCATACCTGTGCGTGCTCTCTTACACCTGCACTGACATTTTGGGCAGGGAAGGCCAAGCTAGCCCTTACAAGGATCAGGGCACCCGTCCCCCTGAGCAGTCCCCTTTCCTGGGTTGTCGAGGCCAGACTTTCCCTGGAGGACCTCTGCCAAGTGTGGCCAGCAAGTCTCCTGACCTTTCCCATTGTCCGACCCAGTGTTCCTCCTGTTCTTGCCCTGGAACTTACCAGCTCATTCCAGATTTGCTGTGTGTTCTTTGTCTCCCCTTCCCCCCAGCCTCCTTCCTGGCCATTTTTCTTTCTTTCCTGACCTCCACCCCAGAGGCCTTCTTGGTGCAGCCCACCCTGGACTTCTACTAGTGCCATATTTACTATCGAAAATCTGGGAAGGATTGGCTCAAGGAACAAGGTTGTGGCCAGTCCACACTGAGATCTTAGATGGATATTTTTCATCTTTAAGTGTAAACAGGGCAGGGGAGTTCACCCTTTGGTGGTGATGGAACAAAAACACTGTGTGTCACAGCCACGGGGCTCAACTGGCTGCTGGACATGATCTCTCCCCAGGTTAGTAGACAGTGTCTGCATTGACGCTTCTGTTCTCAGCAGGAATTTATTTGATGAATGGATGTTCTCTCCAGTAAGGTGCCACCCAAGCCTGCCAAGAGGGAGAGAGAAAAAGAGCTTCTGTCTGCTATTTGGTGACCAGTGGTGACAGTGTTAGCAGTGCAGGCAGGACAGGGGCTGGAGTTCAACAATCTGGTGGACCCTCCCACCCCCAGGGTGGTTCTAGAATCTTATCAGCAGCTACTGTGTGCATCCCCTTCGTTTTCCATATCAGCAGTCTTAGTCACTGTGTTTTGTGAACACAGGGGGGACAATAATCTTTTTAATCACGGGAGTCATGTCAAGATCCAAAATGTCAGTGTCAATGAAAAATGTGGCAGCTTCTTAATAGCTGCCCCTCCCCCCATCCCTAGTCAACTGCTTCGGAGGAAGGCGATGAACCCAACTTGGCATAATAGGAAATTACACATGATTATGCCATTAAAAAACCCAGTAGGCAGAGGTAGGCTCTAGAACTCCAGAATGGAAAGCAGCCACTTGGCTTCCCAGATTACTTCTCTTTTATTGCCTTCTTTCTCAGAAGGGCGTGTTTTTAAGATCTGAAGTTTTCTGAATTGGGGAGGACCATAGCCACAGGCCTTGTCCCTTTGACAACATGGGTAACCAAAGAGAAAACTTGAGAGAAATAAATGGCTTTGTCCCTTACCACCATGCTGGGAAAAAAGAACTATTTTTATTGGTCATCCCCGCCGCCCCCCCTTTATTAACCTTCATTCATTCATTTAGCTAATTTTCATTGAGCACCATCTATGCACAAAGCATTGTTCCAAGTACCAGAGATTCAACACTGAATCTCAAGACACTGCCCAACCTCGTGTGGCTCACATTCTAAGGCGGAAGCAAACAGGTAGGCGAACACAAAGGTCAGTGAATAGACATTTGTGGTCATTGCTTTGAAGGGATCGAAGAAGGGACTGGGGACAAACACCATGGGGGTGAGGAACAGCTAAGGGCCTCTCTGAGGCCAGGACAAGGATGCTGAGACCGAAGGCATGAGTGGGATCTAGTCATGTGGCCATCAGGTGGGTGGGTGGCACATGGAAGACACCATTCCAGGCAGAGGGAATAACATGTGCAAAGGCCCTGATGAAGGGAAGAATTTGACATGCTTGAAGAAATGAACAAATAAAATAGAGAACCCTGTTGCTGGAACAACATGTGAGTTGAGAGTGAGCCAGGAGAGGCGGAGAGACACCAGGCCAGTTTGTGAAGACATGGAGGCCATGCAGCTGGTAGGATTTTAGTTCCAAGCACAACAAACAGGTTTAATAAGGAGGTTTAAGAGGTGGTGATTGGATGTGCATGCCGCCGCCATGTAGGGAATGTACTGGCAGTGACAAGAATGGGAGCCGGGAAGCCACTTAGGTGGCTGTTGGAGAAGTCCAGGGGAGAGATATGGCAGGGGAGATTGAAAGAAAAGTTAGAGATAGAACTTGCTGCTATCCCAGGCGGGCTGTGAGCACAGAAGAGAAGTCAAGGCTCCCAGACTCCGCTGTGGGTGACAGGGTGCATGGTGTCACTTGCAGAGATAATGACGACTGAGCAACAGATGCAGGTTTCTGTCTAAACAACCTGTGTGTGAGTCATTGTTCAGAATTCCATTCTGGACACGTTAAGTTAAAAAGTCTGTGCGACATCCTAGTGGAGATCCATTAATTCAACCTGTGGAGATCCTTGAGCAGAACACTGTGCACCGGTTATCTGTTCCAAGGGAGCAGACAGTCCACTGGTTACCAATCC
The DNA here is from genome assembly GCF_041296265.1 of Equus caballus. Classification (NCBI taxonomy): domain Eukaryota; kingdom Metazoa; phylum Chordata; class Mammalia; order Perissodactyla; family Equidae; genus Equus; species Equus caballus. Next base: position 30,646,519 of record NC_091698.1, read on the forward strand.
CAGCGAGGACTCCAGACACTTCTGCCCACTGCATCTTGGCCTCGGAGTCACCAAGGAAAACACAATGCAGTTGGGCCCTGGATGGAACAACGCTTCACTCACATAGAAAAGAGACAGAGCAAGATCTGCTCCAGTGATGTGTGTTGGACCCATGGCCAGTGGGTCTCTCTGTGCAGCCAACACAGGGCAAATTGCCTGTGTATACGCTTCTCATGCTGCAGGGGAAGGACCCAACCCCTTCCCCATGGAGTCTGAAATACCGAAAGCTGAGGGTGTGCCTGAGGGCCACTGACATACACACTAAAGCAGAACAAAAGAGCGCTCATTGAATTTGAAATAGGGAAAGAACTTCCTACACAAGGTGTAAGCCCAGCCCAGGCTGTGTGGCTCTTCATCTCACGTTAAGGAAGTGCTCCAGGCCCAGGACCCATTCTTATTTGGCCAAGTGAGGGTGGGAGGACCACATGCATGAGGCTGCCTTTCCCAACAGAGATGTCCGGTGGACGGATGGATAGAAAGTCTGGAGCTTGAGGGCGAAGGAGGGTCAGTTGAGAGTTATTAGCATATTAGTATTTGAATCCACGGACAGTGAAGAGCACCTGAGAGGAGAGGGTAGAGATAGAAAAGAAGTGGCTCAGGATGGACACCTGAGCGGCCCTGAGAGGTCAGCTGGAGGAGGACACGGGAGACGGAAGAGCCGGCAGAGGCAATCCACAAGGAGACTGCGGAAAAGCTGGGTCGTAGCACTGGACTGGGTGTCTGAAGGTTATTTTGTGTCAGAAGAGAGCACAGCTCCAGTTCACTCACCTTCTGTATCATGAGGCCTTTCCTCAGAGACCTTTAAGAAAGGATTTGAGTAGGAAGAGCTGCCTTTGGTATGGCAGTCGCTTAATAAATAGTTACTGAGTGACTCACTGGCAGGCTGGTTTACCAAATGATTGAATGAGTGAATAAGAGATTACATTTGAAAACTATGAACTTTTATGCAGGCATATATATGCAAGTTTTACCTATTCAATATCATCTGTGTATAGATATTTACACGAGCAAATCTCCATTAACTCTTCTTTCAAAACAAAACTTTTCATGATTATGAAGCACTTCCTCATGAGGGCTATTCTATACTTCACTATTCCTCTATTGTTTCCAAGTTTGCATGATCATAAATTGTGCCAAGACAGGCAATCTAAAACATTTTTCATTATGGAAAATTTCCATCACGCGAAAGTAGAAAGAATAGTATAATGACCCCCATGTACCCACAGCCCAGTAATCATCAACACGGCAAATTCCTTGATATCATTAAATAGCTGGTCAGTGTAAACATTTCTCCAATTGTCACACATATTTTTAACACTTTGTTTGGACCAGGGTCCAAATAAGTTGCATGTATTACAATTGGTTGATGTGTCTCTTACATCGTTTTAAATTGATAGTCTTCTTCCTCTTGCCACCTCATTCCTTTGCAGTCTATCTGTTGAAGAAAATGCGTTGTTTCTCACAGCCTAGATTTTCCTAATAACCGCATCCCTGTGGGGTCATTTAACGTGATCTTCTGGTCTCTGTTTTACCTATAACTCTGGTAGCTAACTCCAGGGGCTTGATCAGATTCAGGTGAGACTCTTGTTTTGGGGGCAAGACATTTGTATATATTTCCGCTAGGAAGTCCCTGCTGTCAGTCATCTCTCTGCTTGTGACGCTGCACCTTAGTGAGCAACACTGCCATCCTCATGAGGACACTCTCCAGTCGATTCCTGAGGAGGGACTCAGAGGGGCAGTTCCCTGAGCTCTTGCACTTTCAAGCAGTGTGCAGCATTACCACTGGGTGTCAGTTTGATTGGACATCAAATCCCTGTCTCCCATTTTCTTTCCTTGAGTATCTTGCATGTGCTCCTCTACGTCTTCTGTTTTAACTGATACCATTGTTGCCATCATAAGTATCTTGGTCTTTTTGCCTGAATGCCCAAAGGATTTTTCCTTTTTCTTTAAAATCCAATAATTTTATTGGGATCTGTCTCAGTACTGGCCTTCCTGGGCCAATTTTCCCAGGCGTGGGGTTCATCTTTCTAATAGGAAGTTTCAGTTGCTGGAGTAGTCTGGCCCCGAGGAACTCTCGAACTTTCCAGGACAAAACCCGAATATTGAGGAGACTTTACTGGGAGGAGAATCCAAATTGAGCCCAATGAGGAAAATCGGTGTAAATGAAAGAGACGGTCCAGAGAAAAGTGGGAGAGGAGAGTAAAAAGTCAGAGCTTGACATTGTGAGAGCTGCATCGAAAACCACAGAAGTGGGAGACTGAGAGTCAGGAAGCTAGAAAAGCTATATGCAAAAACTTGCTTCACTTAAATATGAGTAACAGAAAAGGACACTAGTCAAATCCCACACAAACTACTATAAGAAAAAAGAAAATAGAGTCTCTATAGACAATGAAGAAATGCCAGAAAGACATGCCCATAAAACAGTTGAAAACTGTAAACCTAGTATTTCCAAACAAGCTGAAAGAAATTTTCAAAAGATAAAAAAATTAGAAAACCTCAGAAACGAGGTAATTGGAGAAACGGAGAATTGAAACGAGATGACAGAACACAGGAAAGAATTACAAATAAAAAACACTATCAGATCACGAATGTAAAACACAGTTCAGTTCCCGGGAGGTAGTAAGTGCCCATGAAACAGGAGATTAAAAGAGAATTATCACCCACGCTTTTGGCCACCAGCTTCTCCTGCAGCCTCTGCCAGTGCCATCTCTACAGCTCATGGGTTGCATTAACTAAATGCCACAGCCTGGACAGGTGTGGATGTGATGACAACTGTACTTGACTCAGGACACAGATGGGACGGCAGAACTGGGCCTCAGGCCACGGAATGCCCCTGACAGCATATCAAGATAAGAAACAACGAGGTCTGTTTGGAGCCTGTCTAGAAATGAAAATCCTGGGTAACAAGATCCAGAGAGGGGAGACAGCGCACAGCATCCTGGGGCACCCGTGCATTTCTCTGTCGAGCCGATGATGCCCCCAGTCCACCCCTGACCCCCACCGGCCAGGTGCCTTCCACTGGAGGCCCAGCAGGGGAGAGACAGTGGCGCCGGTCCCACTGGGGTCAAACTGAAAGATACCAATGTTCACACTCTCTGGCTCTCTGCCCAGCACTTCACGGCCTAGTGGTCTGCCCACTTTCAGACTCCACTGGTGAGCAATGATGGGGCTGGACAATGGGTTGAAATGGGAATTTCAAGCTCTGTGGCATTTGTGTACACGGGGTCATTCCAGACACATTCTTGGAAACCAGTCATCTGAAAGCAGAACGTATAGGAGAGAGCATAACCAGGTGGAGGTTACTGAGAGACTGAGATGGCTCCTTCCCCCTCATAAGCAGCATTTGGATGGTCTGGGTCCTTTCATGATGAATAGAAACCATGTAACAGTCTACATAACATCCCAATCACGAGGAGGCTGAAGGGAGCCAAAGTCCCTGCCAACCCACCCACGGCAAAGCTGTTGTTCTCATCAGGAGCAAAGCACCTTTTTCTTCCTCTTGACGGACACAGCAGGAAAGGATGCTCTATGCCAACAGGAGATGTTTCCAATTTTCTTTCCCAAGATGCTATGGTCCAGTCAGTGAAATGACAAACCTTCTCTCTCTGCTGGAAATGGCCTGTGTTCTGTGCATTAAAACTGGGCTTAAGGAATTCATAACAAGCGGATGTGGCCCAAAGTTTTGAAAAATTCATTTTTTTCTCATTAGAAAATTTATAAATGTTCATTTAGGAAAAATGGAAGAGTACGAAAAAAATGTAAATAAACGAAGAAAAATTACCTGTAATCCTACCACACAGAGAAAAACCTATTAAACTTTTAAATATGCATCTCTCTCTATGTATAGCTTTTCCACAGGACTGTTGTGTCTATGAGCACGGAACATTTCTCTTTCCAACATTAAGAAAGAGAAACTTCCTCGATCGCACGGGAAGGCTTCTGCATGGGAATTGGCGAGAGTTGATTTTCTCCATCTCTGGACATTCCAATGGGCCATCCCTCCCTCCTGTAACCCCCTTGAATTGAGTTCTTGTTTAAAAGATGATCTACCTGCATGCTGGCTGATACAGGCAGCGTTGGGGGGCAGTAGGGCTTGAGTCAAAGGCAATATGGGCACATGCCTACAGGCAGCTGTCTCTGCCTGGCTACAGCTGTCTACACTTGCAAATGCTGCCTCTGGGTGGAATGTGGCGGGGTGATGGACCAGCTCCTGCAGGCAGAGCTCCAGGTGGGCACAGTGTGTGCCCGGGTATGTGGTTTGCTGAATGGAGGGTGGATTACATCTCAGCCCCTTGGCCCCCACCCAGCTCTTGCTGGTGGGCACGGTGGCAAGGGCAGAGTAAGGAGGTGGAAAGCTGGAGTCATCCTGTGATGTAAAGAAAGTTAACCTTTGTTTTTTGTTTTAGAATTGGAACTTACATACTTGTATTTGAAAATTATTTATTTTTCTAGATATCAGCGAATGCTCCAGCCAGCCTTGTCAGAATGGTGGGACATGTGTAGAAGGAGTCAACCAGTACAAATGCATTTGCCCTCCAGGAAGGACTGGGAGCCGCTGTCAGCATCAGGCCCAGACTGGTACGTAGCTGCTGTGGGGCTGAGGGAGGACGTCCCACCGCAGAGAGAGGAGGACCTGGTCATGGGTCACTAAATGCAGACAGGTCAGGAGCTCAGTTCCCCACTCAGGAACACGGGCTTTTCATCCATTGATCCCGCCGGCTCCCCGAGATGGCTATTTGGGATGGAGTTTAGCTCTTTTGTGTGACCAGAGTTTTGATCCTTCCTATGGAAGAAAATGCAAGTGGAAGGACTGACTGCCAACCTGAAAACTCCCCAGACTGGGAATTTGGCCCAGAAATTTCCTTGCTGCCACCCTCACTTGGTCATCATTTCCTCTGGAGATCAGCAGAACAGCTTCTCCTTTCAAAGGCTCCCATCGCATCCAGCAAAGTTATTGTTACTGATTACAGGCCAAAGTGTTTTCAGAGCTGGATAACTGGACATTTGACTGGGATGAGGTTATTATCCACATCTTGAGTCCCAACATATCCCCAGCCAGAAGGTCTAGAAGTTACACACTGGCTGTTTTTGCAGATGGCAAGAAAATCCAATGTAAAGGAATTTATGGGGGCTGGATGGGGGTTCCCACACTATGCTGCAACCTAAGTTTCTTATATAAAAGTCAAATCCAAAAGATGCTCTGTTCCTTGGCCAGAAAAGCCTGGAGTGTCCTGTCTGGCTGTCTTGATTCCTGTGTGGAATCTCAGTGTGGGGAGGAAGGATTGGTGGTTAGCATAGTGTCCAGGGAGTTGAAGTTTTGTCGATACTTGATATTCTTGCCTTGGACCGAGCCCAAGGTCAGTTTTAAATATTGCCCTCAGAGATTTGCTGCTTAATGTCTCTTGACTCTTCAGCTGAGTCAGCCTGCTGAGCGCTTTCTCAGAGTGAGGCAGTCCTCCCCACGGGGCCCAGAGGCCCCCCTCACAGCTCGTGTCCCTGAGGCTGTGGAAACAGAGGCCGGGGACCAGCCCCACTGCCTCTCCTCCTACCTACAAACAAGAAGCAAAAAGAAATGGGCCCCCTTTCAACCCCAGATTTCTGGTCCTGGACACTGAGGGTGCCAAATCCCACATCTGAGGGCTTCTGCTGTTAGAACCTGCAGGCAATTGTTCCTCAGGTCCAGGGGGCACTTTATACCTAAAGTATCCCCATGACAGGAATCTCCACCAGGAAGGAGAAGGAGGGAGTGAGCAAGCACACCCAAAGCCAGTGCGCGTGCTCACAGTATCTATGAACAGCCCAGCCTAGGCTCTTGCTCACCTGGTCTCTCAGCCTGGAGCCTGCCTTCCCGTCAGCTCTGCCTGTGTCTTTCCAGCTCCCCGAGGGGAGCCTCTCTCCGATTACTTTTTTTTTAAATCCAGTCACCTTTTTCTCAATCGTGGTAAGATATATATAACAAAATTTACCATTTAAACTATTTTAAGTATACGGTTCAGTGGCATTAAGTACATTCACATTGCTATGCAATCACCATCCATCTCCAGAACTTTTTTCATCTTGCAAAACTGAAACTCTATGCCTGTGACACACTGACTTCCCTCCCCTTAGCCTCTCCCAACCACCACCCTGCTTTCTGTCTCTAAGAATCTGACATAAGTGGAATCATGCAGTATGTGTCCCCTTGTGTGACCCATTCCTTTTATCACCGGTTTCTCTACCGTCTCCCCTAACCCTATGAGAGCTGTAAATCCTCTGATAACTTCCAAAAACTAATACTTTTTTCTGATTAGAAAATTGATTTACGTTCTTGGTTAAAAAACAAAAAGTTTAGACACTTTAGAAAGGTATAAAAAATACAACAAAGGAAAACAATGTTTTACACTTTATAGTTTTAAACTTCAGTGATCATCGTTAGCATTTTGGTGTTTGTTAAGCCTTTTTAAGTGCAAACGTGGATTTAGCATCACTGCGGTCCTTCGCTGCGTGCAGCTGCGTTGCCTGCTTTGTCGTGCCAAGTTGCATTCGGGTGCGCTCCCTGCCCTCCGCCCCTTTGGGTGGACCCTGGACCGTCTGCGGGGTTTCTGGTTAATTGCTTGTCTTTCCTTTCCCTACTCCAGAGTAAGCTCGGAGAAAGGGCCACACCCCCGGCTTGCTTCTCCTCCCGGCCCCTCCCCAAGGCTGGGCCCACGGCAGGTGCGCCAGGGCCCTGCACTGAGGGTGTCTTCTCCCCGCAGCCGCCGCCGAGGGCAGCGTGGCCGGCGACCCCGCCTTCAGCCGCGCGCCGCGCTGTGCGCAGGTGGAGCGGGCGCAGCACTGCAGCTGCGAGGCCGGTTTCCACCTGAGCGGCGCCGCGGCCGGCGACAGCGTGTGCCAGGGTAGGCGCGGACCCCGCCGGGATGGGGGAAGAGCGGGGGGGGGGGGGGGGAGGACACGGGAGGGCAAGGGGCTCCCCCCGCCAGCCTCCTGCCGCGGGTGCACGCAGCTCGCGCCCAGGGTCCAGGGGACCTGCGGGGCGGCTTCCTGGGCGCAGTCTCAGACAGCCCGGCCCACGCTGCGTTTTAGGTAAGTGTTGACCTAATGGTTGCTAAGACATCAGCAGACATCAGCGGTCCTTAGAAAGCAAGACTGTAGAGAAAGCAGCCCAGCCTCGCCCCCATGTCAGAATCTGACAGGGCCTCCCCACAAGCTCACTCGCCTGGTAGAGCCTTGAGCCCCCTTATCCCCTCCATCCTGGCTGGAATCACAAGCGCGGGTGGCGGCGAGGAGCTTGAGCCGCTGAGCTAGGAGACAGGCCCCGGAGCTGTGCAGGGACCTGGGACTCATTCCCAGGTCCCCTCTCGGTTTAGCTTACCGACTGGCCCACTTTTGCTAACCTCTCCTGATTACCCAAGTTCCTTCTGAAAACAACTCAAACCAGCGGGTTCAAGCCTGAGAATTGATCAATTGGTGCTAACAGCCTCATTGTACAGCAGCAGAAACAAGACCCTGTTAGGCCATTCCCAAAAATGAGGCCAAAGAGGAGGAGAGTTAAGATGGGGCTGCAAACCCAGCTGGAAGTGTGGGTCTGCAGCCCCGAGCGTTGCTCCCTAGGCTGCCCAGCCTGACTTGCAGCCTCTGTAGGGTCTCCCCAGTTAGTCTTCAGCCAGAGACAGAGGAGCCCACCTAGGGTCTGCCTTCACGCCTCCCTTCAGCCTTCTGGGCCCTTGGCTGGGGAGAAAGGGGAGCACGCCTGCTCCTCTTCTGAGTGCTCTGCGGGCATAGGGCTTAGTGGCCGCACCAGATCCAACCACTTAGCCACTGCTGCCATGCCTCCAGGAATCGAGGCACAGCTGTTCTGGGGGTACACCCACTGCATGGTTCCTGGAGTCATATTGGGCACATCTATCCCCAGATGTGAATGAATGCGAGCTCTATGGGCAGGAGGGACGCCCCCGGCTCTGCATGCATGCCTGCGTGAACACCCCGGGCTCCTACCGCTGTGCCTGCCCCAGCGGATACCGGACCCTGGCCGACGGGAAGAGCTGTGAGGGTGAGTGAGACGGCAGCAGAGGCAGGCGTCTGTGGGGCTGGACAGAGCCCAGCTGGTCTCAGCAGACAATGGCTCTGAACTACAGGGAAGAGGGCTCCTCTATGGGCCGACATGGAATGAGAGAAAAGATGGTTCCCCAGTGACATCCTAGTGGGGCTCCAGTGCAGGGTTCAGAGTAGTGGGTAACCTGGGGAAAAGCCATCCAGGTAGCCATCCATCCATCCGTCCATCCATCCCACAAGTATTCGTGAAGGCCCAGGTAGGATTGTGCAGCGCTGGGAAGAAACAGTCTCTAGCCGGGGAACCCACACTGGAAGGGAGCAGAGAACTCATACCAAGAAGGAGGAGGATGTAAAGGGCGTCACAGTAGCCATGGAGGGGAGACTCCAGGGCACTTTGGCTGAGCAGGAGCAGGTCTGAGAGAAGTGCTGTGACCGGTACCACTCATTCATGCTCTGGGCACCTCTGTAACCTGTCATACCCGGGGGAAGGAGGACAGGATCCCGGGGAGGGGAGTTCCCCAGCATGGTTCTGCAGCACTTCCACAAGACCTGGATTTCAAATGGTTAAGGAAGACAGGGTTTCCTGTTTTAAGAAGCGTGGGGTATTTGGAACGCTCACCACGTGTGGAGCACCACATTCTGGTGCAGCTGTGTCAGTGATGGAGGGGACATCGGAGGATCTTCACCCTCACTGGGTGTCCCGTATTTCAGATATCGATGAGTGTGCGAGCCCACAGCACGTGTGCCCCCGGGGAACCCTGTGCATCAACACGGGTGGAGGCTTCCAGTGCGTCAGCCCGGAGTGCCCCGAGGGCAGCGGCAACGTGAGCTACGTGAAGACATCTCCCTTGTGAGTATAGCCAGGGCCACCCACAGCTGGGCATGTACATCCCTCACCCAGGCCTCCCGGGGTGGCTGGGCCAGATTCTTCCCGGAGGTTCTTGGGAGAAGGTACAGTTATGTCCAAGGAAAGATGAAGGCAGGGAGCTGGGAGTCTGGCTTCTCCGAGCTTCCATGAGTGGTTGCATTTAATGCACTGCTGCTCTGTGCAGTAAGAAGCCAGTTTGCCCTGATAGGAGTGTTGTTCCAAGTACTCCCCTGCTGACATGGGGGATGATGGCACTGTTGGGGAGGGCAACTGGAGGGAAGATGGCTGTGGTGACGTTAGCAGGAGGCAGGTGGATATCAGACAGATTTGGGAGAGGACCGTTTTCTCACGTTCACAGAGCTGGTCACTAGTAGAGCCCGGTCAGACTGTGTATCCTGTACACTTTGCTTTGTATCACTCTACTTTTCCACTGGTACTAGGAGGTTTGACTTCTAGTAACCTTAGCACCTAAGAGAGGTTTTTTTTTCAAAAGATGGAAGACAGGCCTTTAGGAGAATAACAACAACTGTCGCAAAGTACATGTATTTTCTTCTGAAAAAGAGATCACAAGAGCCTTACCTTGTCTTATTGTCGTAAGAATGAATGACTTCACAAGCTCAGATACCTGAATGGCTGTTGGGGCTAGAGCAGATTAGAAGCAGCAAGGAAGTCAGTGGCACTGAAGAGTGGCAGTTATTCACTGAGAGTGAAGACACCGGGACCTTCCTCAAGAGTCAATGAGTGAAGGGACAGAGGGACCTGTATGTCATAGCCTTTGGGGACATCGCTGATTAACAGCTGGATGTGATATTCGACCTCCATAACCATGATGACACAAGTCACCAAATATGCTAAATGGCATCTGACTTTTATGCTGGGTAAGGTAGAGAACTATCAAAGCACTTCCACAAGACCCCGGCCCCACAGGGAAGGAAGACGGGTTCCTGCTTTAAGAATGAACATTGGGTGTTTGGAAAGTTCACCCGGGGTGGAGCACATTCCAGGATGTTGCCAGCTAACTGCTGGGGTCCCACTCTTAGTGAGAGAGGTCTCAGCACTTGTACAAGGGGCACCTGGTTAGAATACCAGCACCATCATTATTTAGTCTTCCCCAGCTTTATTTTTCTGGAAAAACTACAGTACTAGCAAACATATAGGCGCACACACACATGCATACCTATACAGGTGGGTCAGGGGAGCCGCTCTGCCCTGGCCACGTCTGACAGAGCCACGCTCTGTTGCCTGTAGCTCCAGAGCACCTGTGGTGAGGGACCTGTGGCTGGGAAAGGTCACTCGGCAGCCTCTGCAAGAGGGCAGGCGGGGCAGACAAGGCAGGTCAGAGCAGCCCCTCCTGAGTTTCCCCAAGGCTGACTCCCTACATTTTGCCTCTCTGCTCCAGCCAGTGTGAGCGAAACCCCTGCCCCATGGACAGCAGACCCTGCCGCCACTTGCCCAAGACCATCTCCTTCCATTACCTTTCTCTGCCCTCCAACCTGAAGACGCCCATCACGCTCTTCCGCATGGCCACCGCCTCAGCCCCCGGTCGACCTGGACCCAACAGCCTGCGGTTTGGGATCGTGGGTGGGAACAGCCGGGGCCACTTTGTGATGCAGCGCTCAGACCGGCAGACGGGGGAACTGATCCTGGTCCAGACCCTGGAGGGGCCTCAGACACTAGAGGTGGACGTTGACATGTCAGAATACCTGGACCGCTCCTTCCAGGCCAACCACGTGTCCAAGGTTACCATCTTTGTGTCCCCTTATGACTTCTAAGAGTGCCAGGGGGGCACAGGGGTGCGGAGATGCGGGCTCGTTTCTCTTCCCCAAAGACACAGCTGTGGGCACTGACTGCAACAGACATCTCCCCCCAGCCTTGCCCCTGTCCACCAGCCTGTGCACCGGGGTTTCCAGGGCAGTGCCGCAGGCTGTCCCATGGAGCGGCACAGAAGGGCAGCCACAAAACCCAAACTGCTGCCATCACAGTTTTTCCTGCTTTAAGGCCCTTCCCTTAGATTATGCACTAACTTTCTCAACTTTTTTTCACAGGGGAATGGGCATCCTTCCAAAATGCTGTGTGAATGGCACTGTGAGTTTGAACTGGCTGGGAGGGAAAAGCTCACGGTATGTGTCTGAGATGATTGTCAGTCCTCCTGTATTGATACAGTGAAGGCTTGTTGTGAAGCCATGCTGAGGGCCCAGTGATGCCCCTGCACCTGTGGCCCAGGCGGTGGGTCTCCTGCCACCACCCAGCATGGTGTTCTTGTCTGCATTCTCCTCTGTGACATGCCTGCCAGCCTTCTCATCAGAGAGGCATGGCAGGGCCTGGGACTCCCATACAGATTCTTCTAGACCAAGGAACCAGTGTTAAAGCATAGTTTCTGCCTGAATTAATTCCTTTTTGCGAAGTCACATCTCAAAACATAACCTCATGTTATAGCTGAAGAAACAAAGTCTGTTGCTTCCCCCTGCCCACCTGGCTTGTCCCTGAACGTGAGCTAGCCCAGTTCCTTCTAGGAGAGGATACCTGGCTCTCTTCCTGTCTAGGCTGGACCCACTGGGATAGATGAATAAGAAAAAAACACAACGATGCTGGGATTGCTCCCAACAATAGAAATGTGGCTTGGCCAAACGGGAGCTTGGTAAGGTGTCATCTGGCCACGGAGAGTTTAAGAAAGTGCTTGAATTGCCTTGATTCTAGGGCATTCTACTTCTGATGGAAGAGCCAAGGGGTGACGCCCTCCAGGTGACTGAAATAAAGGAAACCCTCGCTGGGACTGAGAGCGGGATGGAGTCGGGTGGGGGGGACCATTCAAATTAAAACTTAGAAGCCAGCTGAGCTCTGAGGAAGTTTTAGTATCCAAATACATGTTAATCTACTGATGAGATTTCATCACACACATTTTATTTAAAAATTCTTTGTATTTGCCTTGGTAAGAGAGGGAAACAGAGGAAGAATGTTGCCAGTTTAGTGACCAAACCGTACATCAAGATGGTTTCTAGGACACCTATTCTTGTCTTATTTTATCAGACAAAGAGTGAGACAGTCGAGAGTTGCTTTCGAAATTTTTCTTCTCTTGACATCGGGCTCAGCTGTGATGTCTCCAACAACGGAACAATGGGCCCGCAAATCTGCTTTTCTGGGTTGTTACAAGACTTTATTAAAACTATCATTCAGAGCCTTGTGTTTCCAGATCGTGCTGTTAACAGGTCAGAAGCATGCCTGCATGCCAGCCTGTGCAGAACACCAAGTGGGAGAGTGCAAGGGCCTGGCCCATGTTCCTGAAAGTAAGATGTCATAGTGGTGTGCTCTTCCTTCCTGCTGGGGGCAGGGCTGGTTCGGAGGGACAAGCCTCTTACCTCCCAGCAGGTGAGGAGTGATTTGGGGGTCTACAGAACAGGTGCCCCACCTAACCTGGTGTATAATGATGACTTGGATGCCAACCAGGCCCAGTCTAAAGCAATGGATTGCATCACTGAGATCTGCCATCATCAAACCTGACTCCTGTTTATGAAATCCCACACTGAGCCCCAATCCCAACAGCACCAACATATGACTGTCTGCTTGGGATTATGGATTGAGGATTATGTCTGGGCCCTTCCTCCCTGGGGAATGTCTTGTTCTCTATACCTTCTCAACTCACCTTCCTCTGTGGAAACCAACTCTTCCTTTGTCCTTACATAGCTCCAATCTCTGCTAGGTCAGAGTGCTAGTAGTATTAATTTGTACCCCTTTTAAGGTAATATAGTTTTATATTATTTGGCAGGGGCTTTTAAAATTTTTATTATGCACAGTTGCAAACATATACAAAAATAGAATTGTATGACAAACCCCTTGTTGGAGTCACCAGCTTCAACAATTAACACAATCTTTTTTTCATCTCTACTCTCCACTCTACCCTATGATGATTTTGAAGCAGATCCTGGACATCATATCATTTCATCTGTAAATATTTCAGCATGTATCTCTAGACAATAAGGACTTTAAAAAAAGCATAACCTCAATACCAATCACACCTTAAAAATTAGCAATAATTCCATAATACCTTCAAATAGTCATTGTTCAAATTTCTGAGCGGCTCATGATTTGTTTGTTTGAATTAGGTCCACTCTCTGTAATCTGCTGATATGCCTCTTAAGTCTCCTTTAATCTGTAGCAGTGGTTCTCACATTTCAGCCTGTATGGGAATAACCTGGAGGCTTGTTAGAGTACTGTGTCCTTTGTCCTGTAGAATTTCTCAGAGTCTGGGTTTTCCTAAGTGCATCTCTGTGGTGTCTTTTAACATGTTCCTCTGTCCTGTTTCTTAAGTATCAGTAGTGCTATCTAGAGATTTAATCAGAGACCAGTCAGGCTTCTTTTTGCAAGACTACTTTATTGGTGGTGATAGGTACTTCCAGTGGGAGCCACATGGTCTCTAGTTGCCTCTTTTCTGATGTTAGCAGTCATTGATGATGATTGCATAGATCCAATACTTCTTTAGAGGTTGCAAATAATATTCTTAGTGCTGTGGTTTCTTCTTTGTTTATTAGCTGGCATACTTTATAAAGAGAAACTTCCTTTCATCAGTTATGTGGTTACCCTGAGGTTTGGTTTGTATAGGAAAGGCAGGATAAATTCTTGACTTTCTCGCCTCTGTCAGTTCCCAAGGTGCTTGCTGGGCATCTTTCCAAGCTGTTCAGGGAGAGCTGTTTGCTTCTTTGAGTACAGTATGGACTCGGTTTAAACAGACTTTGATGTGTGTTTCAATGCACTGCAGTTATTATTCTCACTGTTGCTCAGACTGTCCTGTCCTTGGCCCTTGGGAACTGCTTCATGTTGGCTGAGTCCATTGACATGACCCTGGTGGTCTTTGATAGTTTCGTAGTTATCTTGTATGACAAGATGTTTCAAGTTCATCTTGCATATTTTATGCCCCAGCCCTTAAGTCATCCAGTTTTCCCCAAAGACCCCTGGTTCCTTTTAGTGGGGAATGATTAGAGATCAAAATCTGGGTACTAAGAGTGCTTGTTGGTAGTGGTTTGGTCATTGTTTCTTGTTTTTAGTGCACAGAGCTAGGAAATATGTGTTGTGTTTTTTTTAACGAAAAAACACTATATGAGTTTATATTGATGCTTCCAGTTCAACTCAGGACTACCAGGTTTTTCACGTAACCTCGTTGATCTTATATCTGCTCTTCTTTCTCTCATTCTGAAAACCTCCTTCTCAAAAATCACCAAAATAATTACACATTATTTTAAATCCTCAGAATAACAATGCCAAAATTATCACAAAAAATAATTACTGAAAAGAGTTAAAACTTTTATTTTGCAATTCTTTTTGTCCTTAGGGTTTATGCCTTTAGGGATGTGCAGTCAAATTACTGTTTTAAAATAACTTGGAATAGTTCCCCTCTCAGTGGTTGTGCCCCAAACTTGAATCAGGGTTATGGTTATTCACTTTGTTTTGCTTAAATTTTTAGAGATTGCTTTTTAATTTTAATTTTGTTTTAAAATTATGTAAACTATTTACGTGGTTCCAAAGTCAAATCCACGAAATAAGCTGTATTCAGAGAAGTCTGTATTCTAACCCAGTCTCCTCCACCCTATTCTCTCCTTCTGCTATAATCAATTTTTTTCCATTTTACCCTTCCATTTTAAAAAATATAAACAAACGATAAATGATAACATCCTATTTCACACTTTTCCTGATCTTGCTTTTTTTTCCCCTTAACAATATATTGGATATCATTCCATAGAACCATATAGAATGGTTTTCTACAAAATGCTCCATTCTGAGGACATACGATACTCCTGATGGACATTTGGGTTGTTTCCAGTCCTTTGCTATTAAAAATATTGCAGCAACACGCATATGTCTTCTTGTATTTTTGCCTTATTATCTCTGGTACCAGTTTTTCCTGCATAGGGATTATGCTACTTTCCATCCCCAACAGCAATGTATGAGAGTTTCTGTTTCTCAATCATAGAAGGCCCCAGTGGGGTCCCAGGTTCTCACATGTGCGTACCCACAGGACCCTCCTTTGGAAGGACGGAGAGGCCTGAATGGAGGGCTGCTCCACAGCTAGCCCACTTGCCTGTCCTGAACTTCTGAGTGGCAGTCAACAGCCACCAGGAAGACATGAGAGGCAAGCCAACTGGATCACTAGCTCCTGAGCGATGCAAAATTAGCTAGGTTTTTGGATGACTTTTTAAAATCATCTTATTTCTAAAGTGTAACACCTCCAACACTAGTAAACAAAAAGGAAAATAAGCCCAAACCAAAATATCACTGCACAGTTACAGTAAACTTGGTGGGATGATGGGGAATCTGAGCATACGTCCCAAGGAGAGACACGAAGAAGTCAGACCTTCAAGTCACTTTCCACCAGCCACCGCCTCAGCTGCTACCAAGCTCAGCTGCAGAGATGGAAAGGTGGACTTTTAGAACTTTTGCCTCATACATATGAAAATCTGCAGGTGTTTATAAGCTGGATGAATATTCCTAAATGTCTGCTGTATTCCAGGCACTGTTCTAGTTGTTGAGGATGCAGTAGATGATAAGACTGACAGAGATCCTCACCTGATAGAGCTTACATTTTACCAAGCGAGAAGATAATGCACATGTAAACAAGAAAAGTATGTAATTTCAAAGAGGGATGAGTGCTATAAAAATAAAAGCAGCAACAGAGACTGGTCAGTATATAGTAAGTGTATGCGTAAATATACGTAGATATACCATCCATGCCTCTTAGATGTTGCAGACACTGTAATGGTGTGGTGATGCTTGGATCGCATTTCCTGGATGTTTGGAATTATGACTCAGAATCTCAAGTGTACAAAGGAAGTTGTGATACAAGGCCTGGGATGACCACACTGGGCTCGTGTGCCCAAAGGAAAGGCATCTACACAGAAAGAGAACAATGATGCTGACACGGAAAGAGAGGAAACAAGACCACGGGGACTTGCCGAGATAGAGCCTAATTTTGTGTTTTGGTTATTATTGCTGTATAAAATAGCCCAAAACTCAGCATCTTAAAATAATGATTTTATTATGCTCATGGATTCTGTGGGTCAGGAATTCAGATAGAGTGCACGGGGATGGTTTATGTTTGCTCCACAATGTCTGCACCTCCCTCAGCTGGGAAGACTCCATGGCTGGGGGCTGTGTTTACCTGGAGGGCCATTCACTCACTTGCATGCCTGACCTGGACCAGGAAACCCTGAAGACTAGGACTGACAACTGGAACAGCTATCCTTCATGTGGCTTAGCTTTCTCAGAGCTTGGTGGCCTCAGAGTAGTCAGACTTCTGGCATGGTGGCTCAGGATTCCTAGTGTGAGTATTCCAGAAGACAAGGCAGAAGCTGCATGGCCGTTATGACCTAGCCTTGGAAGTCACTTAGGGTCACCTCCGCCATACCCTGTTGGTTGAAGCAGTCACAAGCAGCCACTGAGTAAAGAGAAGTGGACATGGACCAGTGAGTCCTCAGAGTTGAGTTGAACTGAGATGTTTCCAAGGATTTGAGGACCATGTTTTAAAACTGCCACCCCTGGTTTCCCGTTTAGGGTTCCAGTGCCTCATGAAATCTGGCTTCAGGCCTGTGGGTTTTTTTCAGATGTGTCCTTTCAGTCCTTCTTTGCTCAAGCTCTTTTGGGTGTTCTTTTCAAACAGATGATCCTTGCCTAAGACAGGGTTTATATTCAAGTTGGGAGATAAGATCTTTACTTATATCACAAGAGGGTACTTTTGACAATGGTAGAAACAGAGTTAAAGTCCAGTGTGCATGAGCTGCAAGCTCAAGGTCAGAGCTTGGGGGAAAGACACCACTGGAAGGGTCAGGACCAGTTCATGGACAAGTTGGCACTGAAAATGGTTCCTATTAGAGGAACCCTAGTGGGAAATGCAGGCCACATCCTCATGAGGAGCATTCCCAACAAAATCCAGCATTGGCAAAGCCACAGAAATGTCAGCTGACTTGCGAACAAGAGTTTGACTTGGTGAAAACTTGGGTTTGGGCTGACAGAATTTTCTGAATCTGACCACCTTCAACTGAAAAATTAGATTTTAGCAATCTCTTTATCTCCAGGAAGCTCTTTAGATATACTTTTTAAGGGAAAAACAGGCTCTATGGTATGTATACATTGCTTGCTTACACCAGGATTCACAACAGCCACACAGTGGCACTTGTACAAGAACTAGCCTTCCTTTTGTAGTTGACTGACTGGGCAGACACGTTTCTGTAGATAAAGATTGCTGCTTCTTAGACAGACTCATGTATCTTCCCTACCCAAGCCATCAAGCTCCCTCATAGGAAGAGTTTGTTCCTCACCTCTTGCTGGATGGAGTCCTGTGGGTTAAGAGAAGTTGTCGTACCAGTTCCTTCATTCCTGCCTTCTGCCGGCAGGTAGTGCCACACTTGGTTGGGGGCTGGGCCTTGAAAGCGGGAGACAAGAACACATCCTCTAGGTCTTTCTCCCTCCAATGCTGGTTTTAGGTAGTTTGGAGTCTGCCCATGTGACAGTATCTTTGCAGTAACTTGGCTATATGGAAGTTCAACACACTCCACGTCCAATCATAATTGTTGTGGTTCCCCGAAGGCAGCTGGATCCTAGGGTGCAACCTCAAATCCCTACGGCCCCGAATGCTCTGCCCACCTCCTGGCCCCCTGTTCATGATGCTCCCAAAGACACAGGCTTCCTTTCTGCCCCTTGACCCTGCTAAGCCCACTCCCACCTCGGGGCCTGCTGCTTCCCCCTTGCAGTGCTCCTAGCTCAGCTCTCCACGCGCTGTGAGCTCAAACATCCCCTCCTCAGAGGCGACCCCAGCCACCCTTGCCAATGCTGCTCATCCCTCTGCAGCCCCTCTTGATTACCTAACCCTGTTTCATTTTCTCTAAAAGCACTTTTTACCATCTCAAATTATCTGTTTACTTGGTTTTTTTTCTGTCTCTCTCTGTACATGGACTCTGTTGGTTGCCCACCCAGTATCTATTTCCCTTTTCTACCTTCTGAAAAGAAACCTGTTTTGCTCAGACCCCCTTCCCTCCTTGTTATGGGCTGTGCCACCCCCACCCCCACCCCCCCGCGCCAGTTCCTATGTTGAAGTCCTAACCCCTGGTACCTCAGAAGGTGACTGTATTTGCAGATAGGGTCTTTAAAGAGAGAATTAAGTTAAAATGAGGTCGTTAGGGGGGGCTCTAATCCAATATGCCTGGTGTCTTTATAAAAGGAGATTAGGAATCAGACACGAGGCAAGACCATGTGAAGACAGAGGGAGAAGATGCCATCTCAAGCCAAGCAGAGAGGCCTCGGGAGAAATCAACCTTGCTGACACCTTGCTCTCAGATTTCTAGCCTCCAGAATTGTGAGAAAATAAAGTTGCTGTTTATGCCACCCAGTCCTTGGTGCCTGGTTATGGTAGCATCTAACATACTCCCAATTCCAGCCTGTACCCTGGGGGAAGGTGACCCCCACCCTCCAGGCTCCAAGGCAGCCACAGTGAATCATCCTTAGCAATGAGTGTCAGAGACCCAGACCGGAGCCAGCCATACATGGCATTCCCCGGGTGACTGCTGTGCGTGCAGGGATTGTCCCAGGGAGAGTGAAAAGAAAGGTTGGAAAGGTCTCTTTCTTTCCCACTGAATCAGAGTTGCTGCTGGAAGCCATTTTTTGACAATGAAGCTAATATAATACAATAATATAATATATATTACATATAATATAATAATATAAGGAAAAAGCCTCCTGGCAAAAGGCAGAGCCAAAGGAAATGGAGCTGGGGCCCCAGTCGAAATGCACCTGGAAACTCTCCAGCCTCTGGTCTTCCTGTTATATGAGATAACGTGGTTATGGTTTCAGTGTTTGAGAGGGACTTGTTGTTTGTAGCCCAAGACATCCTGGATGTAAGGGGCTAGAATCCCAGCTCCATGAGAGCAGACATCCTGTCTCATGCTCCCTGATACAGTCCCAGCACCTGCCCACCCAGGTGCTCAATACTTGTCTACTGACTGATGACTCAAGAACCTTCAATCAAGAGAAGCAATGTGAATACATTATCTAAGAGGGGCCACCCATCGCTGCCACAAACAACTTGGCTTTAGTTTAGTTTGTAAAGAACAGGCCCTCAGACAGTGGAGTCGGGGAGGGAATATTAGAAAGGCAAGTGGGAAGGAAACAGGAGAGTGAGGGCCTCCTAAAGATGGAAATTTTTTGTTTTTTTTTTTGAGGACGATCAGCCCTGAGCTAACATCTGCTGCCAATCCTCCTCTTTTTGCTGAGGAAGACTGGCCCTGAGCTCACATCTGTGCCCATCTTCCTCTACTTCATATGTGGGACGCCTACCACAGCATGGCTTGACAAGCAGTGCATAGGTCTGCACCCGAGATCCAAACCAGCAAACCCTAGGCCTCCGAAGCAGAACGTGCGAACTTAACCGCTGCGCCACCTGGAATGGCGGCCAGCCCCAAGATGGAAATTCTTAATGGAAACCCATGGACAAGGTGACGGACAAGCCACAAAATAAAAGAGACGGTGTTCGTAGCAGACATCAGTGAATTTGGCCAAATCTTTCCCATTCTCTCACCTCTGGGCCCATGGTTCACTGGCATTTCTGCCCCCTCGTGCTTGGACGTAGCAGTGGGACTGGTCCTGGCTAAGATATGGTCCAAGTCTCCCTGGGCCAAGTATCTAGCTGCAGACATTGGAACTCCCCGAGTTCTCCTCACTCTAGTACGGGAACTGGCCCCACTCAGGTGCCTGAGTGATACAGTGGACTGCTGACCCACGATGTGAGCAGCATGAGCAAAATATCGTCCTTTGCTGTTTTAAGCCATGGAGATTTTAGGGTTGTTTGTTCCTCCAGCATAACTATCTTGACTGATTCAGGGCAGAAAGGGAAAAAATAAGAGAGAATCCCTCCATCATTGATGATGTGATCATGCTATGGACTGAGGGGTGGAATAAACTCCTTACACCTGCTTTATAAAAAACAAACAAACAAACTCCCCCCCCCCCCCCCCCACACACACACACATTGATAAATTGCAAAACTAGGCTAGACTGGGATGTCTCAAAGGTGGAGGGAGGCTGCTCAGCAACATGGAGGGCTTTTAGGAGATCTTAAAGGCTAGACCCCAGCTCTATCCCAACCTCTCGCCTTGGGAACAGATTAGGCCTTGTGTTGTAGGTTGAATTATGTCCTCCAAAAAGATATGTTTATGTCCTAAAGCCTGGGGCACCTGTGAATGTGACCTTGCTTGGAAAGAGCATTTTTTTGCAGATGTATTTAGTTAAATCAAAATGAGGTCATAGTGGATTAGGGTGGGCCCGGATCCAATGACTGGTATCCTTACAAGAAAACAGACACAGACACACATACAGGGAGAGAAAACGGAGGCAGAGGTGGAGTTATGCTTTCCCAGCCAAGAATCGCCGAGGATTGCCCCATAACCACCAGCAGCTAGGAAGAGGCACGGAGGGATAATCACTTGGAGGCTTCAGAGGGAGTGCGGCCCTGCCCACACCTTGATTTCAGACTTCCAGCCTCCAGAACTGTGAGAGAACCAACTTCTGTTGTTTTAAGGCACCCAGTTTGTGGTCCTCTGGTACAGCAGCCCTAGGAAACGGATATGAATACACCATACACCTTGTATCGCAGTCTCCTGTCCAGAACATCTGCTGAGGGTCCGTCACCTCACCTTGCTGAGGAAGAGCTCCTCTCCATCTGGGGAACATGGACAGCCACCAGCTGCCAAGCACACTTCTCTTCAGAAGTCCACATCTCAGCCCAGCCATCCTTTCCTTTGTCAATAATCTTGGATCACTTAAAAGCGACAAAGATGATCACTTTATTAGTGTAACTGCCACTAAATTTAGAGTCAGAGAAGAAGGTTATTTTGCACTGAGTGCAGAGTCACACTGGGGACATTCAGGAGGCTGATTTTCAAACATTGTGGCTTTTTTTCTTTTTTTGAAAGAGAAGTTGGCTAATTTTGTAACTAGTAATGACAATTCTCCTTATACAGCAGTAAACGCTGTAACAAAGGATTCGATCAGCATATTTCATAAAGAGAGTCACTGACTCCGGGGATGATGAAGGAATTCAGACTCGTAATTCCAACCCTGGATTAGCCTCAAGGACTGCAAACAAAACCAAAACCCTTCTCCCCTCAGGGTCCACAGGATCAAAAGCTCCCTCTCCACCCCTCCTCCCTCCCCCACCGCTCCCACCCCACCTTGCCCTCTCTTCCCCTCCCCTCCTCTCCCTCCTCTCCCGCAATATTCCTGCAATAGCAGGTGAGGCAGCTTCCGCTCCCAAAGTACAGCGACGGAAGCCCCTCCTCTCTGGTGAACGAGCTGGGCTGACTGAAACTCCCCTGGTAACCCCTGCTTTCATTAACATCAGCTGACCTTACAGAGCAGGTGAATCAACCTGCTAGATTAGAGTCAGGTTCTGCCCTAAGAACCAGAACACGCAACCCCCGTTTCCTCTTCCTCTTACACAAATGGAAGGGGAACACACTTATACGCTAGCTCAGAAGTGAGTCCAAAGAGGAACACACGGGAATTCCACAGAAGTTCTCTCGAGGTCAGGGCCTTGCCCGCATCTGAGAAATCATCACACTTTCCCCTCGAGAGAGTGAAAAACTGCCCTGCTGCCAGCTAGGCTGTGGGGGAGAACTGAGCGTTGAAAATAGAAACCACAACTTTTCAAAATGGGCTGCTCTAGGACTCACACCCCATAACTGCACCCATTCAGACCATGAATGTCACAAATCATTTCAGCGTAAACTCCTAACACTTGCTCATTCACAAAGACAAGACCACTGACTCTTCCAGTAACTCTAGTTTACAAAATCTGACCCACCCCTACCAAGACCATCCCATGACTTACTCTAGTCTCAAAAACTCTGTCATTTTCTTTCCCCAACTCCCTCCTGTTGAGATGTCCCCCAAGCTCCTGATATGCATTCTCTTTTGCTCCAGCAAATAAACCTGACTTTGTTGACTCTTAAGTGGGTTCTGGTGGTCTTTGACTGATGGGCAGCAACTCCCAAGTAACCACCAGTGGTCTCCACCATGGGTGTCTGGATCCACTGGTGTGTGGTGATGTGAGGCGCGTACTAGGTAGTTGGTGACTGGTACTAGTTACGAGTCCCAAGTTAGGAAATGAGACGAGAGGATGGCTTGCTCAGGAGGAACTGGCCTTAGACAGCACCTCACATGTGCATGTGAACGTCACACACAGGGAGGCATGGATGTACCAGGCTTACGCACAGGGAAACCACTGGCTGTGCTTGATGGCACATATTCTCTGTCAGCCACCCGCCTTCATTTCTGCCTTTGTCTGGGGAATTCTTGAATTTCTTGAGCAGAAGGACACATCATCTCCAGCTGCGTTGTTTCATGGTTTGGCTTCTACCACTTCAAGGTGGTAAAAACCCTTAAAAAACAAAACCCTTTTAATTCGTTCACCTAATGCACCACTGTATTTTTTTCTGCTGAGGAAGAGGCAGGCTGAGCTAACATCTGTTGCCAATCTTCCTCTTTTTGCTTAAAGAAGATTCGCCCTGAGCTAACATCTGTGCCAATCTTCCTCTATTTTGTAGGTGGGCCGCCACCACAGCATAGCATTGTAGGTCCACAGCTGGGAACCGAACCCGGGCCGCCGAAGTGAAGCGCACTGAACTTAACCACTAGGCCATGGGGCTGGCCCTCTAACGGTCCACCATTTTTCATATGGTTGGGGGAAAAAAAACAGTGCCCCTTTAATATTTTAATGATTTAATAAATATGGAGTGAGGGCCTTCTATGTGCCTGATCTTTTCAGGGAATACAGCCTTGAACAAGACAGATACTGAAGGCCCTTGTGCTGCTTCCAGAATATCAGGGACGTCAATTGAAGACAAGGGGTGTGAGGGCTGCTGAGCCCAAAATAGGGTACAGGGTGACTGGTGCCCTTGCCTGATGTACACTAATGCTGCTCCTTGACAACAGAGGAAGTGAGGGTGACGTCTCAGAAGCAAGAGGGAGACCACTGAGGAGATTCAGGTTTAACAGAACAAAGGCCGTGGGCACCAGGAGTATCTTCCCAGCTGAGTATTTCCCAGGCCTCCCCATTTGCTGCAGGGCACCCCTGCTCCCTGTCCTGCCTTTTGGCCCCTCAGACAGCAGGGCCTACACATCCTATCTAAAATTAAGGTCATTTTCCCCCTTCTTTCCTCTTCCTAAAACAGATTTAGCTGTAGGGCGCATCCCAAAGAACACAGCCCTGCAGAAATGCTGGCAGACTAGAGCAGCAGGGTCCAGGGGAGGCTGGGCAGGTTTCTGTTTCCTGAGAGGCCGCTCACATCATCTTCCCAGCTTGGGGAGAACATAGAACCCTTCACAGCTGCACAAGGACAGGCATTCAGCCTCTGAGACAATCAGGAATTCACCGGGTCCAGGTTTTCCTTCTTCATGGACTGAAATGACTGTTTTATGTGCATTTGGCTGAAAAAAGGAGCATTTCTGTTGATTCCGGGTTCACCTAACTGACTTCAGCTACACAAGGAAGTTTAAATTGGCTTGCAGTCTGCAGGCATACAGAAAGCTGAAAAGAGCTGGTGTGTCAGCAGATATGGGGCTGAATCACAAATTTGTTCAGGAAGTCCAAGATTAATTTTCAGTTTACATTATTATGTAACAAATATACCTGCCAAACAACATATCTCGGCAAATAAATTTGAAATATTTTTGTCTAGGATACAGCTGTGATACAAAATTCATATTTATTTAAGACTTATATGAATGGTAAATAAGGCTACTTCTGTGGAACTTCTAAAAAAGGTAGTTTAAAAATTTGGAGCAGGAGTAAAGGTCCTAAATACTCAGGAATGAGGAGCATCCAGCCAGGAAGATGAGTCCCTGGAGAGCAGGCAGGAAAGGGGGATTCTGAAATAAAATGACTAGAAGATGGCACACACTCAGTCTTCATATCAGTCATAAAGAAATATTTCTAAAGAGAAGATATGAAATAAAGAAGGTATTATGTCAAACAGTAGTTAAAAGTGAACCAGTTTCTACTTTTGGGAGAACACTGGCAAAAACAGTCAAAATCAATTTTATCAGAATTCTGAAAATTAAAGGCTTACAACAATTCAAAGAGAATTTACTCAAGAGAATCGGCTGAATCTTGGTAAAATGCCTTGTGGCAATGGCTTGCCCTAACCTCATTCCCCCTCCCCAGCTCACGGTAGCCTTGCAGATCAACAGCCCCGCAACAGCAGTAACTGTGAGAACCAGTGCCCTGGCCGCCACCAGAGAGGGCAGAACAGATCTGGGACTGCTCGAAAGCCCCCTTCCCCCGAAACTCTCACTTTTTGATCTGTATGACAGCTCACACTACATCCTCAGGGCCTGTCTTCATCTGACCAGACTCAAAAGCAATGAGCACATCTAGCATCTAGATCTTGGATTGTAAAGGAATCTGGGCTCCTTAGAGAAATGGCCAATTGAGGGCTGGGTCAGAACATACAAAATAAGCCTGGAGCACCTCTTCCAAGTTCATTCAGGTTGTTGGCATAATTCAGTAACTTGTGGGTGTAAGACAGACCAAAGTTCCCATTTCTTCCAAGTCATGTGAGGGTTGCTCTCTAGCTCTGGACACATGGCCCTCTCACAACATGGCAGCCTACTTCTTCAAGGCCAGTAGGAGAACCTCTCTAATGCTTCTTCTAATCTTTGGCTTCAGGAAGGGCCTAGTTTCTTTTAAGTGTTCATTTGATTAGTTGAGGCCCACCTAGATCTGCCTTTTGATGAATTCAAAACCAACTGATTTGAGACTTTGAATATATTAAAGGTAAAGCTGCTTCTTCTGACATATAATCTAAGTTAATCATGGGAGTGAAATGAATCACACTCACAGTAATGCCCACACTTCAAGGGAGAAGTTTATACAGGTCACGTACACCAGAGGCAAGTAATCTTGGGAGCCATCTTAGAATTCCGCCTACCACAAAGAGGGTGGGGGAGGCAGGGAATGACTCTTTTTCATTAAAAAACCTTTTTATGTTTTCATAATTTATTAATCCAAAATAAATTTCATAACAAATTTTATTTCACAGTAAGCTTTTGACTATATACATATATTATTTCAGTTAAAAATTACATTCAATCAAATCTAAATATATCACTAACTTAAGATCCACCATTTTTTATGTACCAACAAGAAAAAAATAACCTGGCAACTAAAATGTGATATTCTAACAACTTAAAATACATTCCAATTTCAGAGATGTTAACTATGAAAATAAATGTGTATCTCAAAATTAATGACATATATTAACCAAAAAAGTGCCATTTTTTTAACTTTATTTTAAAATAATGTGAACAGTCTTACACATTTCACAGGAATCAACACCACTTTGAGGTGAGTTGGGCATCTTATCCCTCCCTACCCACAAATACATTCCCTCCTTTCCTCTTCAGCCTTGTAAACATATCTGCTCCTTCCCAGTTTCTGCTCGGTGTCATGAAAACTGCCCTCCCTGTTGTCAAGTCTCCTCCTTTCTTACACCTGTTTCTTACTGTGTCCTGTCTGCAGGGGCTGAGACAGTGAACGCAGTCAGTGAAGAGGGGGGTGGAGACCCTGGGAGAAATATGGACTTTGGATAAATGCATGTAAGTTTGATTCTTGGCTCACATTTATTAGCTTGCCTTTGGATGCAGGTAACAGAGAACTCAAACCAAAACGGCTTAAATGTAAAGAAAATATGTTATTTCATGTGGTATAACATGCAATCTGAAGGTTGGATGTCTCCTTTCTAAGGTTCATGAATTCCATAGCTCAGTTGTTATCCAGGACCCAGCTTCTCCCCACCTTTCCTCTCTATCATCTTCAGCTGGCTAGCTAGCTCCCCTTGAGGTCATCGATAGCTCCATCAGTTCTGGGTGTCATATTTAGACACAGCAATGTCCAGCCTCTTCTTTGTGTATCTCAAGAGATGTTAACTTTTCCAGAAGTGCACCAGACGACATGTATTCATATTTTAAGTCTAAACCAACGACTGGCCAGAAGAATGGCATTTCCATTAGTTGTTGAGATGAATGGTTTTCACCCTTGGCTTTGCCTTAGAATCATCTGGGAGCTACTGAAAATCTCATGTCCACACCCCAGGGCTCCCACTCCAACCCAGGAAAAAATCGTAATTTCTGGGAGTCAGTCTCAGGCATCAGCATTTTTTTTTTAGGTTTCCCAAATGATTCCAATGTGAAGCCAAGGTTGAGAACCACAACTTTAGACCCTTGATGGTACAACCCTAAGGGTTGGGGACAGGGCCCATAATCCACAAAGCACAGATGATGTCATGGAGGAGGGAAGGACACCTAAACAAAACTGAGATTCTGCTAGGAAGAGGAGCAAACATACGTGACGGTATACAACTAAGAATACAAACTATGGAGACTCGGGGAAGGTAATGCCTTCTTACAGACTTGGTTTCCTCATCTGTAAATAGTAATAACAACTACTATTACTATAATAATCCCTATTATAGAATTCTAATAGGTATTAAAAAGGATTTCATATATATGACCCTAGCATTCAGCAGGTGCTGAACCTGAACCTGAGACATTCTGATCTCACTACAGCCCAAATGTGGTGTTTGAGCTTCTAACTGGCAATATGAACCCCATATTCTTTAGGCCAGATCACCAAACCAAATA
Source organism: Equus caballus (assembly GCF_041296265.1). Classification (NCBI taxonomy): domain Eukaryota; kingdom Metazoa; phylum Chordata; class Mammalia; order Perissodactyla; family Equidae; genus Equus; species Equus caballus. The sequence goes on from NC_091698.1 coordinate 30,673,133, forward strand.
GTATTTTGATCTCAACAAACAACAGCTCAGAAGAAATCCTTGAATGTAACCCCTCAATGGTTATGCTTATCAGAACTAGTCAGTGAACTAAGAAGCTTGTACGGAGGTCAGGAAACCTATTAAGACAGGGGACAAGTCATTTAACATCTGTGCATCTGAATTCCTTAAGTTCTACAATAGGATCAAGTCAAAACACCAAAAGACCACATATGTGAATATCTTACCAGCTGACAAAAATTGGGTTTTACTGTCATGTGGCTTTTGGTAAGTGACCACAAAAAAGTTCTATGAAATCTGTCACAGAGAATCTTAGAAATAAGAATTCTGTCCATTCTACTCAGTGATTTCCACAATGAAGACCTACATAAGAATTGTTTTTATGAAATCATTACCAGGAGAGGTTAGGTTTTTGCACCCTACCTTCTTTCTGATAATGAGAGGTAAGTAGATAACCACTTCATCGCTTTTGATATGGCTCCAAAACAGATCAAAGATAAATTTAATACAGCCATGACAACCATGCTGGCCAAGTGACATGTAAATCCATATACAGCTCTTCCCATTACAACTTTCTTACTTATATTTCCTTTGGTCCAGATTTTTCTAACCGCCAATGGTTTTATTATATGTGTACTTGCTTGGAGCTGCATCAAGAAAGCACTGAGATTTACTTCACAGGAGGAAAAAAGGGGAGCAGAGGGCAGCAGGAACTAAAGCTTGGTATGACTGAGATGGCCAGACTACACAGCACTTAAAACCAGGTGGACAAATGGATCTTGCTTCAGGGTACTACACAGTGGAGGCATGGCTGAAGCAGTACACTGGGAAATCTGTTCTAACTGAGGAAAAGAGTGAACTGTCGAGAAGAAAGAAGAAAACGGAGGCAAGAGGTCAATGAGAAGGCTCTATAATAACCCAGACATAAGACATCCACAGCTGCTTTAGGTGCAATGGGCACATCCAAAAGAATATGTCTCTCCCTCCACTTGATTTAACAGAACAAGTTCAGAGAGTTCACTGACACAGACATGCTCGCCTTTGTAAAATAAGAGCTTCTTTAACTTCTCTGACTTCTCAGTCCCTCAAACCTCTGCTTGGTCTGTTAAGTTTACAGGTGAGACGAGTATTGCTTCTTGGAATATAAGAATTATTTTTTCTTACATATAAACCTTATATATAAACATTTATACCTCATAATTACTAAACTATACATGAGGTAATATCATAAGGAAATAAACTGTTAAATTGTCATAAGATTAAATGCAAGTATTTTTCAAGGCTCATGAAAATAGAAAAACTGTAACTGTTCCTATTTATTCCTTTTCTATGCGATGGATCCCATTATTCACCTCATAGGGTTATGAGGCTTAAATAAGAAAGTTAAACATTATTAAATAAAACAGTACAGTGCTTGCGCATGGTAAGTGTACATTCATGTTAGCTTACTGACGTGTTGGCCAATGTGAGCCTACACACATGTTGCCATAAAAATTACCTTCTACACTTCTGAGCTATGACAAGCTCTTGAATTTCTTTAAATTGTATGTGATCTTTAAAGAAGATACAAAGTATTGATTCTTCAGATAATATAAGCACTCCCTTGCACAATTTCATTGAATTATTGAAGGTTTTTGTAATGGACCCATTCAAAGTGTCAACTCAGCCTCTCTCTTCTGTGACTTCCTCTGGCAGCTTCTAGTGCCTTGTCTTGCCCTCCTCCCCCGCCACAGCCAGGGAGTGAACCAGTCAACCCAGCAGACAGCAATGGGGCACTGAGAGATGACTCACACCCAGCTCACAGACTCCTGACACTAAGGGCCCAGGATCTATCCTGGTTTCATCCTTCCTAGGTCTGCTTGGAGTATACACAATTCCCTTTCTTGCTTTAGAGCGATTAAGTTACAACTAAAACAACTTTGAGTCCTAGTTTCAAATAGGACTTTGCTAAGAAGTGTCACTAACTCCGGTGTGCTTTATGTATACTGCAAGTCAATGATGCTATTACTTTCCCCAGTAATAAAACAATATGATGATGACAGTTTCAGTTTCACGGTATTTTTCTAACAATACTCAGCATCAGCATATAAAAGTGCATATTTAGAATCTTATTATTTGTACTTGGCAAATTTCATATTTGAATATTATGTTAAAGACATCATCATACTCCTAACATTTACATTTTACACAAGTGTATAATCTGTCTACACTTTATGAACCAATGAGAAAGAACAATTCTTATATCTTAACAACAAAAACGTTAAGAACTCCAAGTTTATGAATGGTATAACAAGAGATATTGTTCCACTTTATTTATAATAGTAAATGTCCAACGACAGGAAATTGGTTAAAAAATCATTGAATGATAATTTAAGCCATAAAACAGAACTGTGAGCAATTATTAAAAATATGTTGTGAATGTATTGAATGACACGAGAAGATCTAACTGTATATTCATCGTCTACTATTCCAACATCTTCCTAAAGAAATCTAACAGTTTTCTGCCTTCAAATCCCCTACACCTCTTCATCCATGCTCACTCAGTCTAACCTTGCTTCCTATTTTATTGAGAAAACTCAATCAAAAGAGACTTCCACAATTTACTACCAAAACATTTACCCACCAGCCAGCTTCTCTGCCATTTATGCTCCTCTCCTGTTCCAATGGCTGGGACATCTTGGTGAAGACCAACCCCTTGACTTATACACTAGACTCTGTCCCTCCACACCATCCATTAAAGAAGCTGCACATCATCACAATGACACAGGTGGGCACTTTAAATGAGAATTCTTATAAACTACTCCAAATCAACAGTCTTGAACAGTCTTGAACAGCCATAGACATAAGCACTCTTCAACTATACAAAGCTATAGAAGAAAACAGAAAACAAAACACATCAGCTGTTGAAAATGATCAACTTAGCCCCAACTCCCTCTCCCCAAAAAAACATGCAGAAGAAAACTGTAACACAAAAAACCCAAACTGAATTAAAAATCCCTGTTTAGGAATATGAAAAAACAACTTGAACTGAAATTCAAAAACTAAGATGAAAACTGAACAAAAAAATGGAAGTAATGAAACAACAGTTGACTGATCTCAGAAATGATACAAGAAAAAAAAATCATATCAAAATGAAGACTATATTACAAGACAGAACAGATTTAAATGGAAACTTAATAAAGGTATATTGGACAAAAGTGGGAAAAGAACAAAAAGAATAAAAATCAGATGAAGAGGGGCCAGCCCTGTGGACGAGTGGTTAAGTTTGCATGCTCTGCTTAGGGGCCCAGGGTTTTGCTGGTTCGGATCCTGGGTGCAGCCATGGCACTGCTCATCAAGCCATGCTGAGGCAGCATCCCGCAAAGCACAACCAGAGGTACTCACAACTAGAGTATACAACTACGTGCTTATGTGCTGGGGGAGCTTTGGGGAGATGAAGAAGAAGAAGAAAAAAAAATCAGTTAAAAATAAAATGCGATGAAGAAAGTAAAATTTATTAAAGAGCAAAAATGAAAATGCATCATAGAGAGGAAAACACACAAATGTAACATAATATAAACATTAATGATAATATAAAATGACAGAAGCTAAACCACATCTTCAGTCATCTCAATAAATGTGAATAGGCTTAATTCACTTTTCAAAAGAAGAAAAGGACTTTTGGTTTGGCTCACAGAGCAAAACCCAACTGTATCCTCCACACAAGAAACAAACCTAAGACTTACTCAGAAAAGCTAAAAATAAAATGACAGGCAAATGAATATTAAAAGCAAATGCAAGCAAATTTCCAGTTACAATGTAGAATCTGAAACCATATCAAGGAACTTTCTGTACTGTCACATTAAAACACATTAGTCTATATTATAGGTTGGATGGGTGTTTTACCCATGCATAACTTTGTAACATCATGCATTGTTTATTTGGAAAATATTAGCTTACTAATTTATGCAGATCTTTCAAACATTTCATTATACAGTATTTTAAAAAAATTACATTCCTTTTTTTTTTTTAAAGGTATGCATTTTGGTAAGGAAGACTGGCCCTGAGCTAAGATCTGTTGCCAATCTTCCTCTTTTTTTTTTTTCTCCCCAAAGCCCCAGTACATAGTTGTATATCCTAGTTGTAAGTCACTCTAGTTCTTCTACGTGGGATTCCGCCACAGCATGGCTTGATGAGCAGTGTGTAGGTCTGCACCCAGGATCCAAACCAGCAAACACTGGGCCACCAAAGCAGAGTGTACGAACTTAACCTTTCAGCCAAGGGGCCAGCCCCCAAAACCACATTCTTCAATAATATCACCATTCTTTAATATCACCAACCCATCTCACCAAAAAGACTTTAAGTATAGGAAAGCTTTAAAGCTCATAGAGGTAGATCAAATGTCCCAAAATTATAATTTCTTGTCAAAGCTAGAATTTTATCATTGATAATGAATATTTTCAGTTGTTTTCCTTAAAGTGACAGGGTCACTCTGTTCATTTATGAAAAAGTGCCTGCCAAACAGTCTCACCTGAAAAAACCAGTCTTCCCCTCAGTTGTTCAGGTAAGAGTATTCATGAAAAAATGCAGCTAATTCAGCTTGCAACTGAGATAACAGCACAAGTGCTTTTCCTAGAGAACACCACTTCAGTATATAGAAATACTTATACATCTTGCCATTTTGCTATATGTAACATTGAAAAGAGATCTACTCAAGAATTGAGGTTTAATAACATTAATAATTTTTACTGCTTCACCAAGGACATTCTTAAATGAAACTGGGACCAGATGCAGATGTTTTCAGAGGGAAATTCTATTCAATTTTAGAAACTAGACAGTCCCATTGGAACATAAACTCTTCTAGTGGAAATGCCTCTGTTTCCCCATTAAGTATGATGCTGACTTTCTTACTAAGGTATAACATATGTTTTCATTTTAAGAAAACATCCATCCAATGATCTTATCTGTAGAAAACGTTAAAGATTCCACAAAAAAAACCTGTTAGAACTAATAAATAAGTTCAGCAAAGTAGTAGGGTCAACACACAAAAATCTGTTGCATTTCTATATACTAGGAATAAACAATCTGAAAAGGAAATTAAGAAAGTTCCATTTACTATACCTCAAAAAGAATAAAAGTCTTAGGAATTAACCAAGAAGGTGAAAGACTTGTACAATGAAAACTATAAAACATTATTAAAAGAGATTAAAGAAGACATAAATAAATGGAAAGACATCCTACGTTCATGAATTAGAAGACTTAACATTCTTGTCAATACGACCCAAAGCAATCTAGAGTTTCTTTTCAATCTCTATCAAAATCACAATGACATTTTTTGTAGAAAGAGAAAAATCCACCCTAAAATTCATATGGAATCTCAAGGGGCCCCAAATAGCCAAAACAATCTTGAAAAAGAACAAAGTTAGGGCTCATGCTTCTTGACTTCAAAATTTACTACAAAGCTACAGTAATCAAAACAACGTAGTATTCGCATAAAGACAGACATACAGACCAATGGAACGGAAAAGAGAGCCCAGAAATAAACCTCCACACATATGGTCAAATAATTTTGACAAGGGTGCTAAAACCATTCAATGGGTAATCTACAGACTTTTCAACAAATGGATGTCCACATGCATAAGAATGAATTTGGAGCCTTACCTAACATCATATACAAAAATTAACTCAAAATGAATCAAGGACCCAAATGCAAGAGCTAAAACTATAAAACTCTTAGAAGAAAACAGAGGATAAAAGCTTCCCAACACTGGATTTGGCAAGGATTTCATAACTATGACACCAAAGGCATAGGCAGCAAAAGAAAAAATAGACAAATCAGACTTCATGAAAATTAAAAAATGTCATGCATCAAAGGACACTATCAACAGAGTGAAAAAGCAACCTACAGAATGGGAGGGAATAGCTGCAAATCGTATAAATCGTAAGTGATTAATATCCAGAATACACACAGAACTCTTAAAACTCAGCAATATAAAAACCAAATAACCCAATTCAAAAACGGGCAAAGGGCTTGAACAGTTCTTTGTATTTCTCCAAAGATATACAAATGGTCAATAAGCACATGAAAAGATGCTCAACATCACTAATCATTAGGGAAATGCAAATCAAAACTTAATGAGATACCACCTCACACCCATTAGGATGGCCACTATCAAAAAAACAAAAAATAACAAGTGTCAGTGAAAACGTGGAGAAACTGGAACCCTGTGCACTATTGGTGGGAATGTATAATGGTACAGCTGCTGTGGAAAACAGTATGGTGGTTCCTCAAAAAATTAAAAATAGAATTGCCACATGATCCAGAAATCCACTTCTGGGTATACACTCAGAATTGAAAGCAGGGTTTCAAAAAGGTATTTGTACACCCATGTTCATAAGAGCATTATTCACAACAGTTAAAACATGGAAGCAACCCAAGTAACCATCAGCAGATGAACGGATAGGCAAAACATGGTAGATACACACAATGGAATATGATTCAGCCTTAAAAAGGATGGAAATTCTGACGTATGCTACAACATGGATGAACCTGGAGGACATTATGTTAAGTGAAATACGCCAGTGACAAAAAGACAAATACCGCATGATTTCACTCATCTGAGGTACCCACACTTGTCGAAATCAGAGAGACAGAAAGTAGAATGGTGGCTGCCAAGGGCTTGGGGGAAGGGTGTAATGAGTAGTTGTTGTTTAATAGGTATAGAGTTTCAGTTTTGCAAGATGAAGAGTTCTGTAGATGGATGGTGGTGAGGCTTGCACAACAATATGAATATACTTACTACTACTGAATCGTACACTTAAAAATAGTTAAGATGGTAAATATGTTATCTGTATTTTACCACAGTAAAAAAATGACCAAAAACAGTATCTATCCACTCCTATTTCCTTTAGTGTTTATTTTTAAATAAGGAATGAGTGCTGAATTTTGCAGGAAGCCTTTTTGGCAACTACAGAAACAATCATGAAATGAAGGACTACTGCTTTGCTGTTTTTACAAGTTGCTAATTCTTGTAAAATCACATGGCTTTTAAAACTATCTGCATATATTACCTTGATACAAAGTATTTAATGAAAGAAATAAACTTCTAGATATAAGTAAAATGGTAGATTGAGAGAAATTTATAGGTTTAGACATGTCTTGGAAAGGAAAAAAGCTAACAATCAATCCCTGGGCACAATAAGCCCAAAGAATACAAAAGGAATGATATAACAAAGTACAGAAATGAATGAAATGGAAAACTAATATAAAATAGAATTAACAAAAGTAAACTTGGTTCTTTATAAAGGATAATAGAATGGTCAAACTTCCAGACGAACTGACCAGGAAGAACAGAAGGCACAAATAATTAATAAAAGGACAGATATAACTTCAGATGCTCCAGACATCAAGAAGAAAAGAGAATATCATGAACATTATGCCAAAACATTTGAAAAATTTTAATTTAAACTGGAAAATTTAGTTATCTCAGGAACACAATGGCAGCTTAACACCTTTAAACCCAAAGATAAAATTCATCATATTAGCAGAGTAATTAGAAAAACTCTATGATTATCTAAAAAGAATTCTAAATCTAGCCTCTACATCTATCCACAATTATAAAACAAAGAGCCCAATAACTTTTATCAAACTACAATTTGAAGAGAATTTTCTTAACCCAATAGAGTATCTACCAGAAATTACAGCACACATTGTAATCAGTCAGGAAATATTAATAGCAGTCCCTTTAAAATCTAGGATAAAGCGCACTATTATTTTTACTTAAAATTGTATTGCTGGGGGCTGGCCCCGTGGCCAAGTGGTTAAGTTCACACGCTCTGCTGCAGGCGGTCCAGTGTTTCATTGGTTCGAATCCTGGGCGCGTACATGGCACTGCTCATCAAGCCACGCTGAGGCAGCATCCCACATGCCATAACTAGAAGGACCCATAACGAAGAATATACAACTACGTACCCGAGGACTTTGGAGAGAAAAAGGAAAAAAAAATTGTACTGCCACTTGAGCATAACTGTGCACTGAAGCTTTATTTGTAATAGTCAATGTCCATTAACAGATGAGTACATAAATATTAAACTGAAGTATATCCATATAAAGGAATACAATTCAGCAATAAAAAGAAATGCACTACTGATAGCTGCAAAATCTGAAACTTGAAAGAAACCACTATGCTGTGCAAAAGACATAAAACAAAATGATGCATGTTATAGGATTCTACTTACATGAAATTCTAGAACTGGCAAAATGAATCTATCCTTACTGAAAGAATACCAGTGGTTGCCTGGGACCTGAAGGAGGGGAAGAATGGATCGTGAAGTGTCACGAGGGGACATTTCAGAGTGATGAATGCTTACTGTGGTGGTGATTACATGGGTGTATCTATGTGTCAAAACTCACTGACCTGTACACTTAAAATAGATGCAATTTATTGAATGTAATGTTAATTCAATATAGTTGATTTTTAAAAAATTGTACTACAAGTTCTAGTCAGCAGTACAAGACAAGAAAAACAAAAAGAAATAAGAATTGTAAAAGGAATAAAAATCATTATTTGCAGATAACTGTCTACAGAAAAAATTTAAAATCATCAAATTTAATAGAAAGATGAGCAAGGTTACTAATTCAGAAAAATCAACTTTAAAAATATGAATTAGTGTATAAAACAATACTATGAACAAATTTATGCCAACAAAGTAGACAACTTAGAGGAAACAGCAAACTTAATAGAAAATAAAGATATGAATTACCAAAACTGATTCAAGAAAAAAGAAAATCTGAATAAACTATAAAAAGGAAAGAAATTGAATCAGTTTGTAAAATCTTCTGTTAAAGAAAAGCTTACGCTCAGTTCTCTTCACTGGTGAACATCAAAAACTTAAAAAAGAAATAATAGCAATTTTTGAAAAACTCTTCCAGAGAAGAGCAAAAGAAGGAAAACCTCCCAATTTACTCTAGGAGGCCAGTATTACCCTGATTCTGAAGCTAGAAAATGACATCACAAGAAAAGAAAGCTACACATGAATATACACAATGAATAGAGATAAAAATCCTTAAAATAAAATATTAGCAAACCAAATGCAAATATTATGTACCATACAGATTATATACCATGACCAACTGGGATTCATCTCAAGAATGCAAGACTAGTTTAAGCAGTATGTTGTATTAATGTAGTTTGTCATATTAATAGGATAAGGGGGAAAATGATATAAGCATCTCAATGCAGAAAAAGCATTTGACAAAATCCAATACTCATCCATGATAAAAGTTCTCAGTAAACTAGGAACAGAAGGGAACTTGTTCAAACTTACAAAGTATCTTTGAAAAATGTACAGCTAAAATCATACACAACAGTGAAGAACTGAATGCTTTTTGCCTGATATCAGGAAACAGGCAATGATGTCTGCTCTCACTTCTATTACAAACTGTATAGGAAGTTCCAGCCAATGAAATCAGGCCAAGAAAAAGAAATAAAAGTCATCCAGATTAGAAAGGAAGAAGTGAAACTGTCTTTATTCTCAGATAACATGATCCTATACGTAGAAATTCCTCAGGAACAGACATACACACACACACATATGTATAACCAAAGAAACCCACTAGAGCTAATAAATGAGTTCAGCAAAGTCTCAGGAAACAAGATCAATATACAAAATTCTATTTTTATATACTATTATCCAAAAATAAAGTTTAAAAAACAATTCCATTCAACAACAGCATCAAACAGAATAAAATATGTAGGAAGAAATTTAACAAAAGAAGTGTAAACAGTATACTTGCACACTGAGAACTATAAAACTCTTTGAGAGAACGTACAGATCTAAATAAATGGAGATAACATTCCATGTGTGTACATCAGAAGACTCCACATTAACATGCCACTTCTCCACAGATTCAATGCAATCTCTATCAAAATCCCAGAAAAGGTCTTTTGCAGAAATTTACAAGCTGATCCTAAAGTGTATATGGAAAAGCAAAAGACACAAAACAGCCAAAATAATCTTTGAAAATAAGAACAAAACTGGATAGCTTATACCTCCTTACTTCAAAAGTTAGTATAAAGTTATAGTCATCAAAACAATGTGATAGTATATAAGAGCAGACAGACAGATCAATAGAACACAGCTGAAAGTCCAGCAAGGAATCCTTAGATTTATAGTCAACCGATTTTTGACAAAGGTGCCAATGCAACAACTGGAGAGTGGGAAAAGGGTAGTCTTTTTAAAAAACGCTATTGGAACAAATGGATATCTATATACAAAAAGAAAATTTAGGACAGCGACATCAGCAACACAGCAGAGCGAGCAGTTCCTTTTGTCTTTCCCCCTTTAAATTACAACTAAAGGGACATTCATTGATCAGCAGAGGATACCCAGACAGCACATCAGGACACCTGAGAGACCCATGCAGCTATACATCTGAGGTGGATGGACTACCCTCTGGGGAGGTGGTAGAAACAGGTGAGCACTCTCCAGCCCCGTGGCAGCCCTGTACACACATGTGACTGCACTCCTGGCTGGAGCACCCACAGCACCGCTGCAGCCCCAAGGGTGGGAACACGCCTCGGCACGAGTGTAGGAACAGGTGACAGCAGCCCTGAGCCCCAACGTGACTGCTTTCTTGTCTGGTGGGAGAGCCCACAGTGCCACTGCAGTCCCCAGGGAGTGGCACAGGTTCAAACCCAGTGAGGAGGCCCTGCCCACCAAGCACAATGACACAGGAGGAGACAGCAGTGGATCTGTGCACCCAGGTGAAAGAGTTCCCACCCCCACGAATAGTACCACTGCAGCCCTCAAACAGGGAATGCATCTTGTCGGGACTGTAGAAGCAAGCGGCAGCAGCCCTGAGCCCCTGTGTGATCACTTTCTTGTCTAGTGGAAGAGCCCACAGTACTGCCGCAGTCCCAGGGAGTGGCTCTGGCTCTGACCCAGTAGGGAGGTCCCACCCACCAAGCACAACAGCTGGTGCCACCCAGGTGGAGACGGACCTGGATCTGCACCCCCAGGCAAACGAGTTACTGGCTGCCATGAATGCCTATAGTACCGCTGAGGCCCTGAAGGGTGAAGCATATCTCGGGAGGACCAGGAGAGCAGGCAGCAGCAGATGTGAGCCCCCATGTGATCGCTTGTCCATTCGGTTGGAGAGCCTGCAGGGCCACTGCGGTCTCAAGGAGTGGCCCAGGCTTGGACAGGCACAGCTGACAAGGATCACAGCAGGCTCAGAATACACGGCTCCTGCCTGACCCCACCCAGTGGCAGCAGGTGAAATCTGCAACTAGACAGTATCACCATGTGAAGATATAAATCCACCCCATCAAATAGTATGAAGAAGTATATTAATAATCCAGACCAGGAGAAAGAAGACAAACACCCAGAAATCAATCCTGAAGGCACAGAAATCTAAAAACTAAATGACAGAGAATTCAAAGTAGCTATCATAAAAAAAAACACTCAATGAGTTACAAGAGAACTCAGAAAGACAGTTAAATGAAATCAGGAACAAAATTAATGAACAGAGGTAATTCTTCACAAAAGAGATTGAAACTACAAAGAAAAACCAATCAGAAATGGTGGAGATGAAAAACACAATGAATGAGATAAAGAAAAATCTGAAGTCCTTAAATAACAGACCCGATATTATAAAGGACAGAACTACCAATTTAAAGGTTGGAAATATAGAAATGCTTCAGCTGGAGGAGAAGAGAGAACTAAGACTAAACAGAAATGAACAAATTCTCCAATAAATCTCTGACTCAATTAGGAAATGCAACATACGGATTATAGGTATTCTAGAGGGAAAAGAGAGGGAGAAAGGATTTTCTACAAAGAAATAATAATGATAATGAGGTGGTACAAAGAAAGAATAGCTGAGAACTTCCCAAACCAGGATAAGGAGCTGGAATTACAAGTGAGAGAAACTAATAGAACTCTTAATTACATCAACGTAAAAAGAGTTTCTCCAAGGCATATATTAGTAAATCTGGCAAAAGTCAATGACAAAGAAAGAATATTAAGGGAAGCAAGAGAGAAGAAAATAACCTAGAAAGGAACCCCTATAAGGCTTTCAGCAGATTTCTCAGCAGAAACCTTACAGGCTAGGAGAGAGTGGAATGATATATTCAAAATTCTGAAAGACAAAAACCTTCAGCCAATAATACTCTATCCAGTGAAAATAGCTTTCAGAAATGATGGAGAAATAAAAATTTTCCCAGATGAACAAAAGCTGAGGGAGTTTATCACCGCAAGAACCCCCTACAAGATATAATCAATAAGACTCTCATACCTGAAAAAAAAAGAATGGTTTTTACAAAGCCTTGAGCAAGGAGAAAAAGAGACAGACAACATCATTGCAAGTCTCTATCAGAACAGATTGGCAAACACTTAATTATACCATTAAAGATAAAGGGAAGGAAGATATCAAGAATAAATATAATCACTTCATTTTAACCACAAACACAGACAAAACAGATTAAGTTGCGACAACAATAGCTTAGACAGGGCAGAGGAAAGATAGCTTAGACACTAGGAGACAAGAGGCTATCAGAAAATGGACTAACAGGGCTGACCAGGTGGTGCAGCAGTTAAGTTTGTGAGCTTTGCTTCAGTGGCCAGGGGTTCACCAGTTTGGATTCTGTGCAGACCTAGCACCTCTTATCAAGCCATGTTGTGGCAGGTGTCCCACATATAAAATAGAGGAATAAGGGCACAGATGTTAGCTCAGGGCCAATCTTCCTCAGCAAAAAGAGGACTGGCGGCAGATGATAGCTGAGGGCTCATCTTCCTCATAAAAAAAGATAAGAAAATGAGGTATCTCATCTACAAGATCTTTTATACAAACCTCATGGTAACCACTAAAGAAAAAATCAGAACAGAGACACAAATGATACATAAAGAGAAAACCATCATAGAGAGCCATCAAACTGAATTGGCAGTCTGAAATACATGGGATGAGAAACAAGAGAAATACAGAATAACCAGAAAATAAGTGACAAAAGGGCAGCATTAAGCTCTCATATATCAATGATCACTCTAAATGTAAATGGATTGAATTCTCCCATCAAAAGATACAGAGTGGCTAGATGGATTAAAAAACAAGACCCAATAACATGCTGCCTCCAGGAAACACATCTCAGCTCTAGAGACAAACACAGGCTTAAAGTGAAGAGATGGAAGATGATACTCCAAGCTAATGGCAAATAAAGAAAGCAGGTGTTGCCATACTTATATTAGATAAAGTAGACTACAAGATAAAAAAGGCAATGAGAGACAAAGAGGGACAATATATAATGATAAAGGGACATTCCATCAAAAGGACATAAAACTTAATAAATATATATGTACCTAATACAGGAGCACCAGAGTACACAAAGCAACTATTAATTGAGCTAAAAGGAGATATTAACAGCAACACAGTAACAGTAGGGGACCTTAACATCCCACCTTCATCAACAGATAAATCAACCAGACAGAAAGTCAACAAGGAAATAGTGGAACTAAATTAAAAAACTAGACCAGATGGACTTAATCAATATATATAGAAAACTCCATCCCAAATCAGCAGAATACACATTCTTCTCAAGTACACATGGAAAATTCTCAAAGGTAGACCATATGTTGGGAAACAAGGTAAGACTCAAAAAATTTAAGACTGAAATCATATCAAGCATCTTTTCTCATCATAATCCCATGAAATTGGAAATCAACTATAAGAAAAAAGCTGGGAAAGTGACAAATGCGTAGACTAAACATGCTACTGAACAACCAATGGATCATTGAAGAAATTAAAGGAGAAATCAAAAAATATCTGGAGACAAATGAAAATGAATATACACCATACCAACTCATATAGGATACAGCAAAAGCAGTCCTAAGAGGGAAATTCATAGCAATTCAAGCCCACCTTAACAAACAAGAAAAATCTCAAAGAAGCAACCTAAAACTAAACCTAACAGAACTAGAAAAAGATAAACAAACAAAGGCCAAAGTCAGCAGGAGGAGGAAAATAATAAAGATAAGAGCAGAAATAAATGAAATTGAAACCAAAAAGCATTAGAAAGGATCAATGAAACTAAGAGCTGTTTTTTTGGGAAGATAAACAAAACTGACAAACCCTTAGCCAGACTCAATAAGATAAAGAGAAGGCTCAAATAAATAAAATCAGAGATGAAAAGAGGAGACATTACAACAGATACCACAGAAATACAAAGGATTATAAAAGAATACTATGAAAAACTATATGCCAACAAACTGGACAATCTAGAAGAAATGCATAAATTCTTAGACTCATATAACCTCCCAAAACTGAACCAAGAGGAAATAATCTGAAGAGACCATCACAAGTAAAGAGATTGAAACAGTACTCAAAAACCTCCCCAAAATAAAAGTCCAGGTCCAGATGGCTTCTCTGGAAAATTCTACCAAACATTCAAGGAAGATTTAATGCCTCTCCTTCATCAAACTATTCCAAAAAAATTGAAGATGACAGAACATTTCCTAACACTTTTTATGAGGCTAACATCACCCTGATCCCAAAGCCAGACAATGACATCACAAAGAGGGAAAATTATAGACCAATATTGCTGCTGAACATAGATGCGAAAATCCTCAACAAAATATTGGCAAACTGAATACCCCAATACATCAAAAGGATCATACACCATGATCAAATGGGATTTATACCAGGGACACAGGAGTGGTTCAACATCTGCAAATCAATCAATGTGATACACCACAGTAACAAAATGAGGAATAAAGGCCACATGATCGTCTCAACACATGCTGAGAAAGCATTTGACAAGAACCAACATCCATTTATGATAAAAACTCAATAAAATGGATATAGAAGGAAAGTACCTCAACAGAATAAAGGCCATATATGACAAACCCACAGCCAACATCATACTCAATGGGGTAAAACTAAAAGCAGTCCCTCTGAGAACAGGAGCAAGACAAGGGTGTCCACTCTTACTCAACACAGTACTGGAAGTTTTGGCCAGAGCAATTAGACAAGAAAAAGAAATAAAAGGAATCCAAATAGGCAATGAAGAAGTGAAACTCTCGCTGTTCACAGACAACATTATTTTATATATAGAAAACCCTAAAAAATCCATCAGAAAACTATTAGAAATAATCAACAACTACAGCAAAGTTGCAGGGTATAAAATCAACTTACAAAAATCAGTTGCCTTTCTATACTCTAATAACAAACTAACAGAAAGAGAACTCACGAATACAATCCCATTTACAGTCACAACAAAAAGAATAAAATATCTAGGAATAAATTTAACCAAGGAGGTGAAAGACCTGTAGAATGAACACTATAAGACACCATGAAAGAAATCGATGATGACATAAAGAAATGGAAAGATATTCCATACACATGGATTTTTTTCAGTAGGGGGGAAGAGAGAAAAAGACTTCTGTTGAAGAAACTAGAAAAAGCCCTATGTTTCCATGCCAACTTCTAGAGATGTTTCAGGGAAAAAAAATGTGCTAGGGGCTAGCCCAGTGGCGCAGCAGTTAAGTGCGCATGTTCCACTTCAGCGGCCCAGGGTTCGCCGGTTTGCATCCCAGGTGCGGACAAGGCACCACTTGGCATGCCATGCTGTGGTAGGCGTCCCACATATAAAGTAGAGGAAGATGAGCACAGATGTTAGCTCAGGGCCAGTCTTCCTCAGCAAAAAGAAGAGGATTGGAAGTAGTTAGCTCAGGGCTAGTCTTCCTCAAAAAAGAAAAAGTGCTAAATTCTAATTTTACCTTTTTTATGTATTTTATTTTCATGATGACTTCTTTTCAGTATCCAAAACCTAATATGAAAAACAAATCACATAATCATTTTTATGCATTAAAATCTAAGGAAGGTACATCAGCATACTCTTGTAACTTTTCAATAATTCCAATAATATTCATTCTAGTAATCATCTAACAATATTTACTATAAAAGGAACTGAAAACCACTTTTACATATATCATTTTTTCCATATATATTTCATACTACTAAACAGCCAAATATTTGGTATGGCTTCTAATTCCAGGGTAACCCTTCATATTTTACAACCTAAAAATATCAGAAATAAGCACCTCTGACCTCATGTTTGCAGCACATGGTCAAGGGAACTTCTGCAATAAGATGGTATAGTTTGGTTTTAAAAGAAATCTTTTATTTTCACTTATATTTCAATTTAATTTTGAAGAGACTAGCTCCAACTAACATATGGGAAAATAAAGAACATAAACAACTATTATTTTTCAATTACCTTTTCTCACAGACTGAAAGAATATTTAAAGAAAACTTTGAAATAACTATTTGAGTAAACTTTGATGTAACTCTAAAATATTTATCAACCAATGATCCTTAACTTTGCCTCTAAAGGTATAACAGGAGCAGTTTTTCCTATTTGCTTTGTTTTCCTTTGGTTAGCTTAGCTACTAAGGTTGCTAACTACACTGAAGGTTTTAAGACCATTCCAATTTATACTAGCAATAAGTACAAATTTTCCGTTAAGCTACAAGGAAAAATATACATATGAATAATAATCTTCTAAACTGAAGTAAATTCTTACATTATTAGCCCTGATATATCCTATATGCTAAGCTATGAGGCATTCTCCTTAAAGAACCGTTATCTTTTCAAACACTCACCCTTTGTTCACACATACTCTTTAAAAAAAGAAAAAAATTAAAATGGTACTTACTTTAGCCAACAGTTCTTGTGTTTCAGCAGTCAGTGGAGCATGTGAAAACTTGCAATATTCTCCCTGATAACACTTTGCTCCTGTATGGTAAAACTTGCAGGGATATTCATGTAACCCAAATGTTAAGGAAAAGAACAATTTTAAATCCAACTAAAATAATCTGTTCTTGATTTAATGACTTCCTTTTCCTATGTAAAGGCCTTTCCTACCAGTAGAAACATGGACTTTTTTACTTAAAATATGATAATTATTAATTGGGTAACATGAAAAATCTAATTTTAGGATGATTACATACATCAAGTGTATTGGCTATCACAGGATGCCTTTTCCTTTATATCCATTCTTATAATAGACTACATGTATGTTTCACTGATACAAGAAAGGGATGTGTTTTAAATACTTTGAAGTGTGATTATTTTTAAAGCATTCTTTTGGGGTAGAGGAATTAAAGCCAATGACAATGATATGTCTTACAAATCTGGATCCTTCATATTTAGGCTTGTTTAAAACAGAATCAATTTACACAACTTCAATATTGTTTTTTAGAAATAAATTCTCAAGTTAGAATTTGAGATTCCTTGTACTGAATGACTGAAGGAAAACAACTTTTGTGATGACATGCTATTACCCTAAAATGTTTATGTTCCATGTTTTTACAACATATCTGTGCTGTTTGCACTGAAGAGTTTGAGTTGTTCTTCAAATTAAGCAACAACCTTTATACGGCACAGAATACACAGAAAACAAGTATTCCCAAATTATGCAATTCTTGCCTCTTTTTATGAAGTAGCTTATATAAATACAGATTCAATTATCAAATGTCACAGCAGAAATTCTGACAAAGTTGTTCTGAGACTTGACTAGGCCTCTTGAACCTTCTATGCTACTACCCAGGTTGAGTAGAAAGGATCTTCAACTGAGAGAATTTCTAAAGAATCCCTCTTCTCTTTCTTGGGAAAAAGTTCTGTGTACAATTTAATCACTTTGAGGCTGAGTCAGGCTTGAATAACATAATTTTGCCATAGCTAAAACACTGGTTTCATTCAAAATTTTACATATTTAAAATTTTTATGTAAATATTTATGAAACATAAAGTTACTATATCTTGTGATAAAGGATATTATGCAAATACAGACAGTTTTCACCTCTGGTACAATATCCTTGTACATAAAACTTACACATTTCCTTTTTCTTCTCTATTTCTGCATCATGATCAAATTTACATTGGTCTCCCTGGGCCAAAAGAAAGAAGGAAAAGCCATTATTTCTCATAGTTAAGTCATTACAATTCCTAAAAAACTTTCCATAAGCAAATGACTCCAGAGAAAAACAAAGCCTTAGAACCAGCACAATTTAATTCTTAATGAGCTATCTTATAATTATATCTGCTTAAAATTTTGTTGAGTCCTAAACATTTTTAACAAAAAGCATTTCAAAGAAATTATCCACTTTCTTAAACATAAAAGAGTATTTCAGTAAAACTTTTTAATTGGACCTTTCCCAGAAGGAAGCAGTTTTAAAAACACACAGGTATGCTTTTAGAGTATCTAATGGAAACAGGAGCTCATTTTAGTACATTTTTGCCACACCTTACATTTTAGTACATTTTTGCTTACACATTTTTTTATACCTTAATACATTTCCTTTCAAGAAAATATTTACAAATTTGTTTTCCCTTGCGTTCCACTGTGTGTTGGTTGATGAACGCCTGGCTCATTCTCACTTGCTGCTGCTTCTCTTTAGGTTTACCATCCTTTGAAAACAAAAACAAAAAAACTAGATATAAGAAACAGAAAATTAAATATTTTATTCCACTGCACAAAATTATTTTAAACCACCTTGAAAACATTAAAAAGCGGCTCTTCTAAATTGGCCTTCGTGTGTAAGATTCGGACTTTTCTATCAGTTGAAAAACAAATGCTTTGTCAGTTTCAATAGCATTCCATCATTGAACATTAGTGTTGGTGCAATGTGAATATTTTATTGTACTTTGCCCTTTAAAAATGAATAAAAATTTAAAAAATGAAAGTGCTACTACTTGTGATAAAAAGCAAAGTCTAAGAACAAGCCTCTTTAGAACAATGGAGACAACACTGGAAATCATAAGGTGAATGCAAAGCAGTGTAATCTTTAATTTCAATGAGATGGTCATTGGTGTGAGCTAAGTAAACTGACCAGCTCAAATCAACAAACCAAACTGGAAATACACCCTCAAAGTTGGTAGTAAAAGTATAAAAACAAAGGGAACTTTTATACAAAAACAAAAGGGGAATTTCATAATACATTTAGCTCTTTAGAAACATAAATCACTTTTGGTGCGTTAACTTGTGGTACAACTTACAACTTCTGCATACCAGATTTCTGAATATAGATTTAGGAATTCAGTACATGCAAAGATGTACATTTAGGTGATCCGCTTTGCAATGTCAAATTTCTACTTAGTACCATCAAAATTATGTCATATAAATATGTGTCGGTCTATATCTTTGGTTTTATTTGATTATGTTATTAAATTCTAACATATAAGTTTACAATTTGTTCCTCATGTAAAAGGGCTGTCAGTTGAATAATCATTTGAGTCAACATAAACCAAATGAAAGGGAATACTGACCAGTGATCAGGAAACAAAGTTCTAGCCCTGGCCTGGCCTGTGTGATCATGGGCAGTTACCTGAACCCTAGGGCTTCAGATTCCTCATTTGTTAAATATGGAGGCAGGGCAACATTTTATATAAATATGTTTCAATCTATAATATTTGGTACTTCTAATATTTTACCACCCTTAACCCTTGCCTCCTGGACCAAGCCTAACAAAAAAGGTTGCCATCCAGTTTGGAGGCCCTCAGAAAAGCAGAGTCCAGAGTAGTCACTTTTTGTTGTATCCTTATTAGATGTGCAGACCAAGAAAGAACAACTTCTACAAAGCAAAATCAAAATACCAGGAGGGTAGGTGGTGTTTGGTAAGGCCAATATTCAGAAATACTCATTTTTAATTTCCAGAGGGAGTCAAAAAGCAATAAATCAGGGACCATAACAGTAGAAACTTTGTGAGATTCTGTGGCCTTTGAAATGTCCTCATGGCTATTAATCTTCTCCTGCTTCCTCTGTTTTTCCATAGTCATTGACAATACAACACTCAAAAATCAAGGGGCTGTTTGCATGTATTCAGAGGCAACAGGCACAACACTAAGGCTTAAAATGGGTGCTGGCAGCTGGCGAGTGAGAGGGAAGGCAGCTGCAACAGGGAGAAGAAAGAACATGGAGAGCCCACTGCTGGGAAGAAGAGATTTCCACCATCGGATAACCCTCATCTTGTACAAGGCTTGTCACTGAGGTGTAACACAAAATTCCAACAGCACGCAGGTGTCCTCCTCCATGCATACAGTCTTGTACCTGTTCTTGTGAGCCACTGTCCTTCAATGAAGCATTTGGTCCTTTGTCTCCAGTGCCAGGCCATTTTCGCTTCATTTTCTTCTGTTTACCATTCTTGCGAACAGCTTTAAGGTTTTTATTCTTTTGTTTAACAGCTAAAACCAGGAAAGTTAACTTTAAAGATGACATACAAGTACAATGGCAGTTCTTAAGAAGTATATTCTATAATAATCCAAGAAAAGTTCTCTTTCGCTTGGTGAGTGAAAACCGGTATGATGCTGACCTGTCTTTCTAGAAACTCTGTGATTAAGAGACCAAAAAAAGAATCAATATTTTCTGGATCCCCAATTCATTCTTTGTGAAAATATATAAGCTACTATCAGAACAAAAGCAAGATAATTAACGAAATCCATCTTGCTAGCCACAAGCCAAATCCTTTGGAAGTGTTCAAGTATGATGGATCTAATTAGGAATGGCCACAGCACTATCATAGTAAGAGCTTCACATGTTCAAAATGACCTCATATATTACTGTCAGGTTCTTCACTGAAAACATTTAATATAGATTAAATTCATCCACAGACCCATTTTAAACAGAAAAACATTTAAAGAGGGGGAGACAAGTATAAAAAAGGAGAGGATGAAGAATTTTATTTACAATTGTCATTTGTCCTCATATCTATGGCTAAATTTCATTTTACTAATCTAAAAGCATGTATTTCTGAGTTTAGTCTGACACACTAACAACCTTGACATAAAGTCAATTCCTCTTTAGACAACAGCAATACAAACAGGCATATTGGGTCCTCCGTACAGGCAGAGGCCAGGGATTTAGCATTCTCCCTTTCAAAGCAGTCATGGTCTTTGATACCCACCCTGCTTTCTTGGCTCCTCCTGCAAACTGAGCACCTATACACTGAATATTCAGGTCTCAGCAGGGGGATGCGGGGGTGTCTCAGGCCATGCAAGCTCACATCTGGTGTAAACATCCATGAAAACCATGATGTTATCATGAGATACAATGCAGGAAAAAAACTCCCCCCAAGTCCCTGTGTGGGCACCTGTGATTGCTTCTCTAGATAAACCTTCTATGATAAAATAGTTTGACCCTTACCTTTTTGGGAATCCTTCACTCCCTCTTTCTTCGTAGATTCTTCAGGAAATGGTAAGGATTGAGCAGCATTTGCCATTTCTTTAGCTTGTATATACTGTTGAAGCTCTTTAGCAAAATTATCTTCTGATTCCTGACTGCAGATATCATTATCACTGTACACATCATAGTCTTTACTTCTTGATTTTCTATGTGGCAAATTCTTCGATGATGCTGTAGAGTTTCCTGAGTGCCTAGACTAAGTAAAAATTAAATTTTCAATTATAAAAACCTAGTATGAGTCAAAACAATAAAACAATCTCATATAAAGAAGAAACAAAGACTGGCCATGAATTAATCATTGTTAAGGTTGGGTGATGGGCACATGGGGTTCATATACTGTTCTTTCCAATCTCATGTATTTGAAATTTCCCAGAATTAAAAAAAGAGCCAGCATGACATATTCATCCTTAAACATAATTTGAGGGAAGATTCTGATTTGTATACTATGTACTTTACTGAATTAAGACTAAACCTCCAAATCTTAATTATTTGATACAAAGGAATTACAGTATTATAGTTCACATTTTATTTCTCCCTTTGCATCGACTATACTATACTTTTAAACAGTTTAATACAATAACTCATCATCTGATAAAAGAGCAAATAAACTGTAATTGTCCAGCAGAAAATCTACTATACTAAGATATATCACAGCTAGCAAAGCCTATTCGTTTTCCTATAACTCACAGCACTGGTGGCAGAGGAGGTGGCAGCAATGACAAGGAAGAAAGAATTGCCCTGTTCTCTGTAAACAAGTTAACTTCACTTTCAGAAACTGTTTTCTAACTCTGTTGTAGGAGCTGCTCCAGGGTGACAGCTGCAAACACAGGCACCCACTGGAACAGAACCCAGGTATGGCAGCTGACCCTGGAGCCACGTGAGGTGATCATAGCAGACAACTTAAAGCACTCTGTGTATAAAAATGTCCAAGTACTGGTTACATAGGTGTCTATACTTGTTGACACAGGTGTATCAAGGTCCATAATTATAATTAGTATGTATGCTACATTTCAATTAAAAAGTTTATTTAAAAAAAAAATGTCCAACTGTCAAAGGGCTCCTATTTTGATGTCAGGAAGAGATGACATATCTATGATTAAATTGGCCAGTGATCCTGCTCCAGAGCATGCTTTCGGGCCTGGTCTCTTATCTACTTTCACATAACTGATAAAGGCAGCAAACTCAAAACAAACAAAAAACAAAACAGACGAATCCCTACTATAAAATATAGGTGGTCCAATTCAATGGTTTACCTCTGATGGTTAACATCAAAGCTAGGAGTTGTACCACCAGAGGATTGGTCGTAGGCCTGGAAAATGAATGTGCTCCCTGCTTGAAGAATCCAAACAAGCCAAGAAAGTTTCCTAACCTGATAATGGTCTCACTGTACACCTTACCTGCATGACACCAGACAAGACCACCAACCAATCCCACAATCTTCAGGCCACCAAGTTCCTCAAGAAAGGGCACATTTTCCCCAACTAATATCATAGAGCAAACTTGTAAACATAACTTCTGGTCGGGGTGGCAAATGTCATCCTGGCCTCCTGTTTTTGTAAATAAAGTTTTGCTAGAACACGGTCATACCCATTCATTCATGTATTATCTACGGCTGCTTAGTGTGACAAAGACTATATGGCTCACAAAGTCAAAAAGAACACTACCTTGTCCTTTATGAAATGTTGGCAGATTCCTGTGATCATTATTTTGTTTACCTTGGTTTTGGCCTTTAACTTTATTTAGTCGGCACAGGCAGAACCAAAAAAATCATTCAATACAAAATAGCTCCCCCAAAGTTTAACTTAGCTAAACACACAGAGATGAGATCCTACTCAGCGTATCTGAATGAAAATATTACAAGAGTCCAAATGAGTGATTAAGTGCCCGCCTTGTACAGAACATGTAGGCCTAGAGCACTGAAGCAGATCCCTTTTATTCTAAGTAATAACGTTTGATTTATTTGTATTAAATGAAGAGCTAACTTGGGGCCGGCCCCATGACCAAGTGGTTAAGTTAGTGCACTCCACTTCAGCGGCCCAGGGTTTCGCCAGTTCAGATCCTGGGCACGGACATGGCACTGCTCATCAAGCCACGCTGAGGCAGCGTCCCACATGCCACAACTAGAAGGACCCACAACTAAAATATATATCTATGTACTGGGAGGCTTTGGGGAGAAGGAAAAGTTAAAAAAATAAAATCTTAAAAAAAAGAAGAGATAACTTGGTAACATTAATAAAACCAGGACAATCATCAACTAGGTCGTTTTATTATACACTGGAGATGATTCTAATTGATATTCTTTTCAGAGGGCACCAAAATACACAAAATACAAACGATTGTTTAAATACTTTCCTTCATGCAGCTAGCGATAAACTCATTGCTTTGATGTTTGTTTTGGTGTCTATATAATTTAGAAAGTATACAAACATGATATTACAACTTTTTTTCCCTTTTATAAAAGAGTCTAATTAAAGTTTTTTGTTTTTTAAGTAAAAGATTTTCTTGCTTTTGATTCAGAGTGGTTTATTGAACTAGTATGGCCTCCTGAGATTCCACAGAAATAAAAGTACAGAAATTAATAGATCCACAGTAGTGTATAGGGGGATATGAAGTACATTCATCAGTAACTGACAAGAGTTCAACAAATTCTTGGTAAATTTTTGATAAACAAAAAGCAAGTTATAATCTGGAAGTTGGGCTTAGGTTAAAGTGTGGGAAATGGGGCTATAAATGGGGATGCATTAAACTTCTACATAAAAACAGACAAAACTATTACAACAAATTCTCTCTGCCCCATCCCTCACCAGAACACCAACAGAAAGTTATTCTGGTAAAAACAGAGGGCTGTTCTCCAAAGGAAGTGAAAAAAATGTCTGATAAAAGCCAAGTCTTCTTGTGTGAGTGCTAAGACCCCAGAGTGAAATCCTCCACCTTCTAGCATCTGGGAGCAGCCCCCACCAGGAAAACACTCCATCCACTCACCCTACAACAGAGGTTCTGACCTTGCTGTCCAGAGACCCTTCCCCAAGGGTCTATGGAAAGAATTCAATGAACTTGGATGGGAATAAAAATCACATAATATTTTCATCTACCTCTAAATTGACATTTAGCATTTTCTTCTGTTTTGAACACAGGCAACAAACCACAGTAGTAGCAGCAGCACCTGCAACTGTCACCAACAGAAATCACAGCTACTTTCATATATGGCATTATAGTTGCTGCAGATCTCAAAATATCTTTTGTGTTCATCACTATGTCAAAATTACAATAATTTTGTACTGCTGGATCTTAGTGCTTTAATAAAGAACATATTACTCTTATCGCATTTGTTGTTTTTTTTTTTTTTTTAAAGATTTTATTTTTTCCTTTTTCTCCCCAAAGCCCCCCGGTACATAGTTGTGTATTCTTCGTTGTGGGTTCCTCTAGTTGTGGCATGCGGGACGCTGCCTCAGCGTGGTCTGACGAGCAGTGCCATGTCCGCGCCCAGGATTCGAACCGACGAAACACTGGGCCGCCTGCAGCGGAGCGCGCGAACTTAACCACTCGGCCATGGGGCCAGCCCCCGCATTTGCTTTTTAATATATTTTTTTTTTTTCTGCTTTTTGTCCCCAAATCCCCTAGGTACATAGTTCTATATTTTAGGTGTGAGTCCTTCTAGTTGTGGTATGTCGGACACCACCTCAACATGGCCTAATGAGCGGTGCCATGTCCACACTCAGGATCTGAACCAGCGAAACCCTGGGCCGCCAAAGCAGAGAGCACAAACTTAACCACTCGGCCACGGGGCCGGCCCCAGCTTTTTAATATTTTGATAACTGTATTTCAATAAAATCAATTTCCTTTGTAATCCAACATATTTTATTTTATACAGTTAAAAATATTATTCTGAGAAGAGGCCAATGGGCTTCACCAGACTACCAAAGGGGATGCATAGCACAAAGGTTAAGAATTACTATGCTGCTGGAAACCTACCTATCCACACACACGAAAATTATATAAAATCCACATTTCAGCATCCATAAATAAAGTTTTATTGGAATACAGCCATGCTCATTTATTTACATATTATACAGGCTGCTTTCACACTACAACAGCAGAGTAACTGCAAAAGAGACCATATATGGCTATAGCTCTCTCATCACTTTACACTGATGCTGAGTGCACTATAAATTTCAATGACAGTTATAACTTGACAGCATTTTGAGTACCTCACATATCACCATGCCATGTCATTTTTTTTCATTACCAGTGCATACCAACCATGTCAAAACATGAAAAGGCTTTGAATGCCATGTATTTAGGGTACAGTGCAATGAAGATTATTTTATTGTCAAATTAGATGGAAAAGCATTATGGTTATTAGGTAATGATACTACAGTAGTGCTGAAAGAACATAATATATGTTGACATTACAGTATTAAGCATTCATCACAATAGTCCCAACTCACAGGAAAGCAGTGGTCAGAAAAATTTGAAAACATAAACAAAATATCTCACCACAGAATTATTTCTTTACAAAAATAAAAAATGAAAAAGAGGCTGCAAAGTAACTTTCTGAGTGGCTCACTTGTTTGCCAATCAAAGAAGCTGATGGTGAGTTAATTAAATCATGTCTGATTATAGCACTTGAAGAAATTTCCAGAGAAAATAAAGCTGTTTAAGACAATTGGCCTGTTGGCAAGAGCAGGTGCTCAAAGACAGGAGGCAATCTGGAGAAACTTAGATAATTAAAGAAAGAAGAAGAATTATATCAAGTTGTTTTCCTTGGCTCTTGATGAGTGGACAGATGTTACTGATTCTGCTCAGTATCACTATGCTGTCCAAAGTTAAAACTAGAAGCAAGACCTCCACTCCCACACAAATTTGCAGCAGATATAGTTTCCAGGCTCAAACTACAGTTCCTGCAGAGTTTTTCAGACTTTAAGGCAAGAGCAAAGGAAACTGCCATTCCAAAATCCATTTAACTGTGCAACTGCAGAGTTACTACCTAACCCTCAACTGGAGTGATTAATCTGCAACGTAATGACACGCTAAGAGACAAACCTCAAGAGAAGAATCTAATAAAATTCTACAAATGCCTTCCAAGCAATGAATACATTCAATGAAAATCATGCTGGTGAACTAATAAGAGTATTTAGCTGGTGAACTATCTGTAGTGAAAAGACATCTTGAAAGCTGAAATGTATAGACTCTAATTACAGATGAGCATTAACAGATGAATCTTTGCAATCAATTTTGATAAGGAACACTAACTTTGAACTCCAATTAAATTATTATCCCCAAAAGAAGAATCCCATTCTTCTCATTAGTAAATCCATATTACAAAAACTCAATTATTATTATATGTTAAATTATGTCAATAAAAAAGTTGTGTAAATTTGTTTTCTCTCTCTCTCATTATATTATATTACATGATATCCTCAATTTTGCTTCTTGGCTTGCAAAGCCTAAAATATTTGCTATTTTGTCCTTTAAAGAAAATGTTTACTGACTCCTCATCTGGAGAATAAAACAAAAAAGCAGCGGGAAAAAAAAGAGAAAAACTGATCCAGAAGAAACAAATATGATTCAAGCGAAAGAAAAGAACTCAAAAATTAAAAAAAAAAATACCCAAAGATATTCAAGATGTTATTATATCTTAAAAAATCCTAGAAAGTTAAAACAACAAAACAGAGAACAAGAAAGAACGCTAATAGTAAAATTACGATTTACAAAATAAAGAA
Organism: Equus caballus; assembly: GCF_041296265.1. Classification (NCBI taxonomy): domain Eukaryota; kingdom Metazoa; phylum Chordata; class Mammalia; order Perissodactyla; family Equidae; genus Equus; species Equus caballus. The sequence goes on from NC_091698.1 coordinate 30,700,064, forward strand.
AAGTAGAAATAGAGGAACTTTCTTAAATATAAAGAAAAAAGACAAAGAAAATAAAAATAAGAAAAGATATGCCTCATATATGAAGAGTATGAGTGAAGCGTCTCACCAAATACTAAGCACAATGAATGAAGAAAGATTCACAATCTTTAAGAACACCAAGAATTAAAGAGAACCTAAAAGCTTCCAGAGAGAACAGGATACTTACAAAGGAACTAGAAGCAGATTGGTAAGACTTCACGTCAGCAACACTGGATAGGAGAAGAAAAGGGAGCAACAATCTCAAACTTAATTCTATTTCAGCCAAACTACCTATCAACTATGAGGATAAATTCAAGATATTTTCAGAAACGTTAACAAGAACTCAAAAGTTTAATTCCATGCATTCCTGTATAACAGTGTACATCAGCCAAATAAGAAACCTACAGTTAGAAAACAATACTCAAAAAAAGATATAATTTACAGTAGCCTCATCAAACAGCTAGCAATAAATCTAACAAAAGGTATATAAGATGTAAGGCATCTACAAAGAAAATTATAAAATACCGTTGAGAGAAATTAAAGAGGACCTTAGATTGCACAATTCAATATTCTAAAGATCTCAGTTCTCCCCCAAATGATCTATAGATTCAATGCATTCCCAATGAAAATCCCACTAGGATGTCCTGTGGAATTTGGCAAGGAGATTCTAAAGTTTATATGGAAATGCTAAGAACAGACAAGACACTTAAAGAAGAAAAACAAGGTGAGAGGACTTGTTTACCTGATTTCCAAACTCATCATAACACTGTAGTAATTAACACAGTGGGGTCCTGGGGGAAGAGACAAATACCCCAGTGCCAGAGAACACAGTCCAGAAACAGACCCACCTGAACACGAACACTTGGTTTTTGACAACAGTGACACTAGACACCTGTGAGGGAAAAGACAGTTCTTTTCCCCTAATGAATGGTGCTGGAACAATGGTGTAGGATAATGGAAAAAAAAAAGGTAAAATAAAATTTGGTCCCCCCACCTCACTGTATACATATACACAAAAATCAATTTAAAGTGACCATAAAGTCAATTTAAGTGATTATAAACTTAAATGCAAAAGGCAAAATATTAAAGCTTTTAGAAGACACTGTAGGAAAATATTTTTATTATCTCAGGATATTTAAATAAAACACATAAAGCGCTAACTACAAAAGAAAAGATTAATAAACGAATATATTAAAATTAGAAACTTTTTATCAGAAAATCCACTGAGTAGAGGGGCCGGCCCAGTGGCACAGCAGTTAAGTTTGCACATTCTGCTTCTCAGCGGCTTGGGGTTCACCGGTTCGGATCCGGGTGCGGACATGGCACTGCTTGGCAAAAGCCATGCTGTGGTAGGCGTCCCACATATAAAGTAGAGGAAGATGGGCATAGCTCAGGGCCAGTCTTCCTCAGCAAAAAGAGGAAGATTGGCAGTAGCTGGCTCAGGGCTAATCTTCCTCAAAAAAAAAAAAATCCATTGAGTGGAAAGAAAACTACAAAATGAGCAGATATTTACAACACGTAATCCACAATGAAAGGAAAAATCCCCTTATATCCAGAATAAAGAACTACAAGAAAAAAACAACCACAGACAAACAAACAAAAAGGGACAAAAAAGACTTGAACAGGCACAAAAAAAGAGAAATCCAAATGGACAAATATATGAAAAAATACTCCATCTCAATAGTAATCATGAAAATGCAAACCAAATTACAATGACATACCTCACCAGACAGCAATAAATAACAAAGGTCACAATATCACGTGTGGAGCAGGAGAAACAGTCTCTCATACACTGCCTCTGGGAATAAAAATCAGTAGAACCACCCAGGAATACAGTGCGACATTACAGTAAAGGTAAAGATGCTTATTGTCTTGGACTCAGCAGTTCCTCCCCTAGGTAAATGCAGAGTACATGTGCAGCAGGATACAACTGAAAGAATGCTGCAGCATTACCCATAACCTCCAAATCTGGGAATCAGACCAAGTATCTACCAACAAGAGAATCCAGTACATTCAAATAATGAAATACCATGCAGCTAAGAAAACAAACAAGTATATACCACAATATCTATGTATCTTATAAATATAATGTTGAGAAAAAGACGAACAGAACACATACAGTGCAAAAAGCAGGCAAGAAAAAACTGTATTCTTAAGGATGACAGCATTAGTAGTAAACCTGTAGAGATCAAGGAAGTGATCAGTATATAAATTAGGATGGTAGTTATCTCTAGGAGAAAACAAGGGGATATGACTGAGAAAGGAGGCATAGATAGAGGCTTTGTGGGTAATGTGCTTTCTTGACTTACAAAGTGTTTACCTGGGTGTTCTCTTTTTAATTAGCTGTGACACTATCCATTGATGTTTTATGTACTTGTAAGCAAAGAGCCTCGCCTGAAGCAAGTATACTTAGGAATCATGTAGGTGACTATCTTCTCACAGTACTGTTTCTTCAAAACTTAAAATAATCACAGAATGCTGTATCTGTCTATCTCCTGTATGGGGTTATACGTGGACTGGGGGACTTTATATTGGGGGCATGAAGGACTGGGGCCCATGTGACTAAAACAGCATAAAAAAATTTGTGGGACATCTAAACTGCAATTTCAGCGTCAACCTCAGCTCTTGTCCACAGCAGCCATACATGCCCCAAAGGGCAAAAGAAGTTACATACTTGTCTAGCTGAGAGGCCTCCTGAGGACAGGAAGATGCTGTACGTGCTGTATTTTTCTGTCCTGTATCCTTTTATAAAGCAAAGTATAAGAGTGTCATATTACAGCCTACTTGCGTCTTGTGAGAGGCACTGCCAATTCAAACCCATTCTTTTGTAATGTGTTAAATTTCACAATTAAAAAAACAGAAAGGGCCGGCCCACGAGCCAAGTGGTTAAGTTCCCGCTCCGCTTCGGTTGCCCAGGGTTTCGCCAGTTGGGCTCCTGGTCGCGGACATGGCACCACTCATTAGGCCATGCTGAGGCGGTGTCCCACATGCCACAACTAGAAGGACTCACGATTAAAATATACAACTATGTACTAGGGGGATTTGGGGAGAAAAAGCAGAAAAAAAAAAGATTGGCAACAGCTGTTAGCTCAGGTGCCAATCTTTAAAAAAAAAAAAAAAAGGAAAAGTAAAAGAGGGTCTGGCCCCATGGCCAAGTGGTTAAGTTCGCGCACTGTGCTTCGGCGGCCCAGGGTTTCACCAGTTCATATCCTGGGCGCGGACATGGCACCACTCACCAATCCATGCTGAGGTGGCGTCCCACATAGCACAACTAGAAGGACCTACAACTAAAATATACAGCTATGTACTGGGGGGCTTTTGGGAGAAGCAGGAGAAAAAAAAAGGGCGAAAAAGAGACAAGAGGAGCAGATAGTGGCTTTGTCATAGATTTACTGTATCCTTCCAAAATTCTTATGTTGATGTCCTAACTCCCAGTACTTACAATGTGACTTTATTTGCAAATAGGGCCCTTGCATGTGAAATTAATTAAGATGAGGTCATTGGAGTAGGCTCTAATCCAATATGAATGGTGTCTTTATAAAAAGAGGAAATTGTTGGGCCGGCCTGGTAGCCCAGAGGTTGGGTTCACATGTTCCGCTTTGGCAGCCCAGGCTTTGCCGGTTCGGATCCTGGGTGCAGACATGGCACCACTTGGTGGGCCATGCTGTGGCGGATGTCCCACATGTTGGGGGGAGGAGAATGGGCAGGATGTGGGCTCGGGGCCAATCTTCCTCAGCAGGGGGAGGAGGATTGGCAGTGGATGTTGGCTCAGGGCTAATCTTCCTCAAAATAAAAAAAATTTTTTTTAATTTTTAAAAAAGAGGAAATTGAGACCCAGACACATGCAGACAGGGAGAACGCCACTCAAACATGAAGTTAAAGATCAAGGTGAGGCTTCTGGAAGCCAAGCCAAGGAAGACCAAAGATTGCCAGCAAACCACCAGAAGTTAGGGGAGAGGCATGGAACAGACTCTTCCTCACATCGCTCAGGAGGAACCAACCCTGCCAACACCTTGATCTTGGACTTCTAGCCTCCAGAACCATGAGACAATAAATTTCTGTTGAAGTCACCCAGTTTGTGGTACTTTGTTACGGCAGCCCTAGCAAACTAACACAAGCTTTAAACTATAAATCAGTAAAGTTAGTTAAATTAGTAAATGAAAATCCTTAAAAATTTTGATCTAATTTGAACAGGAAGAAGTTTTTGAAACAGTTTACAACCCATTTCAGAAATAGGGAAAACCAAAAAAAAGCAATGCACTAAAAACAGTTCAAGTTAAATGACAACAAAGTTCTTGAATGATAAATTTTTTCAAAAATGTAACGAGGTTTCCTTGATAAGTAACTGGGTCTCAAGTGCTGACTAAAATGAGACAATATAGGATCCCTAATAAATCTCTCACATCCATTCCTGTCTGTTTTTTCAATATGCCAACTTAATCTTACTTTTTTGGGAATTTGCTCACACTCCAGTTTTACTTCCCATTTTATTTTCTCTTCTTGTGTTTCTTCAACTTCTGTATCATCTATTTCATCATCGATTCTGTAGCAAAAATATCAAATAACACAAGAGGGTTTTTTCAACCTGAAAAGGGTTCATACCACAGCATTAAAATTCACTGCTTCGGCTTATCTTCAACTTGCCCTCAAAGAAACTCCAAATTCAAATTCTACTCCAAATACTCCAGAGAAATAAGGTACAAAATTATGATGAGCAGTAAATGTCAAAATATGTTTATAAGTAAACAGTAAAGTTGAAATTTTAGATTACATAACCTTAATGTTAAAGTATTAGCAGCTATATAAATTGCCCATTCATTCATCATTCCATTCATTAACAAATACTGAATGTCCACCAGATACCAGGCCCTGGGCCTTAAATCCTGGGATACAGCAATGAAAAAGACAGACTTTGTCCCTGCCTTCTGAGAATTTTCTATCTGCTTGAGAGAAAGAAAGAAAACAATTTCGATACAGTGTGACAAGTACACATGCATATATGAGGAACACTTAACCAAGATTTGGGGGCCAGAGGTTTGCTGAACCTAAAAGATACGTAAGAGTTAGCAAACGAGAGGAACATGAGAGAGAAGAGCATTTCAGGTAGAACACAGGATGCCTTCCAAGGTCAAGAGAGAGCCAAACTTATATGCAAGTGGGAGATGAAAAAGAAAAGTTGTTTTCAGACTCACAAGGACTGAGAAGTTGAACATGCATAGACATTGTCTGAGACAACTACTTGGATATTCCAGCAAAACTAAAAATGAACCCAAAAAGATGAAGATGGGAAATAAGACAAGTGTGTCTCAGCAAGTAGTGACTGCTGAATAAAAGCTTAAGATACAGGTTATATGCCAGATTAAGGCAAGGACCAGGCAACATGTACATTCTCAAAAGAACATGTTACAAACAGAAAGCACTGCCAGCACAAGAACGTGAACAGTGGCTTTGTGCTTCTTTCAAAGTTAGAGAGGAACTCAGGCTTCACAGCTTCATCCAATGCAGCAGTTTACCAGTGATCTGTCCCGAGGCAGAGCTTCAGAGTTACATCCTTCAGATGAGGTACCAAGTTGTGAGCCTTCTACGGAAAGCCATCATTTCAAGAGCCAATAAAATAAACACTGTGCACCTTCATCACTCTAGTTTTCAGTAATGAATCATCTTACGGAATAAGAAGCAACCTCTCCTTAGAGCAATCATGACTACAACAATAACAGCAGCAGCTAACACTTGCGTTATGCTCACACTGTGCCGGGTGCTGTTCCATGCACATTATACATATCACAACAACCCTACGACATACACACTATTGTTAAAAAGCCCATTTTACAGATGAGAAAATTGAATTATGGGAAGCTTATGTAACTTGTCACAGACAGTAAATGGTGGAACTGAGATTTGAGCCCAAGCAGGCAGTGCCAACTTCCTATTCAACATATCCACCTGAATATCTACTAGACATAATCTTAATATATCCAAAACTGAACTCTTGATCTAATCCTCCTGCTCTCTTAAACAGCAACTCCATCCTTCTAATGATACTGATCAAACACCTTGAAGTTCACCTTGACTGCTCTCTCATCTCCTCCATCTAGTCTGCAAGGAAATCTAGTTTATCTTCAACATGTCCATATTTGACCACTTCTTGCCACTAATACTATGATCCAAGTGATTCTTGCCCCTCTACATTCTACTCTCAAGACAACCAGAATGACCCTGCTAAAATGTCACTCTGCTGAAAACTCTCCAACAGCCTCTCATCTCAATCAGGGTAAAGCTAAAGTCCTTATTACAGCACCTACAAGATGCCATAATCTACATGATCTGCCTGCCCTACCCCGTTCCCAAGCCTACTTCTCTTCAAGTCCTACCACTCTTACTCCACTCCAGTTGTCCTTCTGGCTACTTTGCTCCCACCACCCAATCACCCCAACTCAGGACCTTTATATGGAACACTCTCCTCACTAGATGTCAACCTCCCTCATCTCCTTCAGGTCTCCACTCAAATGTTACTTATCAATGTTATTAGTGAGGCTTTAAGTACCTTCTTTAAAACAGCCATAGCCTCCCTACCATACCATCCTCCCTTCTTACCTCCCTACCGGGCTTTCATTTTCTCCATGGCATCTATCATCACCTAAATTACTATACATTTAGGCATTGTTTGTGCCCCAAGAATAAAAATCTCATGAGTACGGGAATTTTTATCTCTTTTGTTTATTTATTGCTACATCCCCAGGGCCTAGAATAATGTCTCATACATAGCAGAGGCTCAATAAATGAGTAGTCCCATCATAAAATTACTAGGGAAAAACCCCCAGAAACTATAAAAGACTGATTCATCTGACTGCATTTAAAACAAAAAATCTTTATGCACTGAAAATAATGCCACAGGCAAAGTCAAAAGACAAATCACAAATTGGGGGTAAAATATCTGCAGACTAGAGATTCTAAAATTTTAACGAGAAAGACCAAGGAAGAGAAAATGGGCAAAGCATAAGAACAAGACACAGTTCACAGATGCTCACCATACTTCAATACCACTCTTCACCTAACATTTGGACAAAAATCCAAAAGTGTCTTTTATGTAGTCCAGTAAAATTCTTGTGACTGTAATCTTCTGTCCAACACATTTTCAAACTGATAGCTGCTACTGTCTTCTTGATGATGATTCACTTTGCACTCAGAATTCATCTTTTATTGTATTGTAATAGTTTATTAATTGGTTCCTCTTGTTTTTCTTTGTAGATGATGATATCATCTGTGAGCAATGAGTGTTTTTGTCTCTTTTCAATATTTATAGGTCTTATTTTATTTTAGTCATTTTGCCTTAGAAGCATGGTGATGAAATCATGGATCCTGGAGTAAGACTGTCTGGGTAACTGAATCCTATTTGTGCCACTTACACTGTGTAATCTTGGCAAGTTATCCTCCCTGCGCCTCAATTTTCTCAACTGCAAAAATGAGGATAATATCTTTTCTTAAAGGTTTGGTGAAGATTAAATAACACACTTCAGGCAAAGCACGTAGTAGTGGTGGTAGCCTAAATTAAGAGTTTCAATTCAGGTATTTAAGACGGAGAGAAGTGAACAGATTTAAGTAATATCGAGCGATAAAATCAACCAGAATAACATATACCGGGGATGAGAGAAATAAAGGATGTGTGTCACGGTTACGGCTTAGGGAAATTGGGGCAAAGACCCAGGCTTAGAAGAAAAGATGGTTTTTAGCAATTCAAACTCAGAAAAAACAACAACAATGACTATCTGGCTATAAACAAACTACACTATACCTGTCGCCAAGTATGAGATCAATAAATTGGCGCCATTAGGCCTAGTTCCATTTTCAAGCTGAAGGAGATGTTAAATCCAAAACGTGTTGCTGCTTTATTATGGTCTTTACGGTCTTTTGATACAAATCAGTGGACTAAAGGCAGACTACTCACTACTTATCCTTCACCATTTAATGAACTCAGGGTTTCGTCTTTTCTACATTAAAGTGCCCAGCACGTGTCAGCGAGAAATGACAAGTGATCTATGCCCTCTAGGAGCGTAGCGTCTGGTGGAAGGAAGCACAGGTGCTATGGGAACACGGAGGCGGACCCTACCCAGGCGCAGAGGGGCCGCAGCGCGAGGACAGGCGGCATCCTGGAGCCTCCCTCGCCTCGCCCCGATCGCTGCCTGGACCCCGCCGCTCCTCTCGCCCAGGCTCCGGGGACCTCCGGCCGCGGCGGCCCCCGAACTGCACGCCAACTGCGGCTCCTATCCCCCCAACCCCGAAGGACCTCTCCATGTCCGACTGTCGCGCTGGCCCTGACGGCCCCACGCGCTCCCCGAGGGACCTCGCGGCGTGGCCCAGACGTGGCCCGGCGGGCTCCAGACGGAACCAAGACGCGGAACCCAGCTGGGGCCCCTGCGACCAAGGCATGAAAAGACGGGGATCACCTTTCGTCAGAGTCCGTGGCCAGTTTTCTGCCGAGGGCCGGGTTGGGGGGGTTGGAGAAAAGATTCTCAAAATCCATCATCCTCTGGAGAACCGGACAGCTACAGGGTAACCACCACAGCGTGAGGAGGAGGGACCCAGCGCCGCGCACAGGGCCGCGGGCAGCTCCGCGCACGCGCCCCCCGCCCCGCGCACGCCCCGCCCCCTGCCCCTCTCTGCGCACGCCCGCTCTCTCCGGGTCCTCCGGAGCTCTGCGCAGGCGCCGCTGTAATTGCTTTCTTTGCGACGGGGTTTTTGATCAATTGTTTCAAATATTTGGTAGAGTTTTCAGGCTTAGTTCTTCGAATTATCCTTTCTTTCAATTCGGTGAAAACTGTTCGATCGAAATCACAATGCTTCTAAGGAATGGTAGCAGTAGCTAACATTGATTTGAGCACTGACTATGACAGGCCTCGTTTTACATTTTAGCTCACCTGATCCGCCTCATACTGGCCCTGGAAGGTTTGTGCTAGTCCCTTCCACGTTTGTCAGATGAGTAAACAAAGGTGTGAGCAGGCCGTGTGACTTGTAGAGTCTCTACAATCTAACGAGCTTCAAATAAACACGTAACTTTAAGGCAGAAAGTCCATTAAAAAGTACCACGGGCTAAGAGGATTCGAAAAGAAAAAAGCACATTGGTTAGGAAGGGTTCTTGAAAGGGGTATGTTTGAGCTCGATCTTGACGTAATTTCCCTAAGAAGAGATGGAGTTAGGGGTAAATGGACATCCCAAGTGGAGAGAATTGTATCAAGGCGGGAAAATAGAGTACACATTTGGAAAACAGGGAACTGTTCAGTTTTGCTTAATATAATGCTAGTATAGAGGAATAACAGGGAGGAAGGCTCAGACGGTGGGTTAGGCCAATGACTGAGAACTTGACTTGCTTCTATAAATGAGGGACAGTTAGATTCCTGGCATGAATCAGGGTCCAAGTCGCAGACAAGTGAAAGGAAGTTCTTGATTTTTTTTTTTTTTAATGAAAATATAATGATGAGTTTGTAGATTCCACCATATCCAGAGCCACCTTTTGGCAACCAGCAGGGGGAACCCACTGTGAAGGGAAGTTCTTTGAAGCCAGACACCTTCCTGAGGGAAGTTGTGCTCTCCCCTGTTGTTTATATTATAGGCGATCACCTTCTTTTGTATGTGAATCATTACTAAAAACTGAGAGGAAAATTGAATTAAGGTAGTACCCCTTCTTTGAAGGAAAGTATTATATTACAGAACTCAAATTATTGAGTTTTCATATAAAATATCCAGCATACAGCAAAAGGAAATTGTCCAGGCCACAATAGGAAATTAAATTGATGGGTAAAAAAACAGCCAACAAGAAAAATTGACCTGCAAAGGCATCAGACACTACCATTTTCAGATAAAGACTATAAAAGGCTACATATGGTTGTGGTAGATTGATTCCAAAAATAGTCCCAATTCTCCACCCTTCCCTATATGCAAATCCTTCAAAACATGACTTTGAGGCTCCTCCCACCAAGAGGTGGAGTCTGTTTCACCTCCTCTTTAATCTGAGTTGAATTTGTGACCTGCTTCACTTAACAGAATGCAGCAGAAATAGCCTGAGGATTCCAAGCATAGGCCCCAAGAGGCTCCGTATGTGTCTGCTCTCTTTCTTGACCTTCTGCTTCCTCCAGGACAAGCCCAGGCTACCTTGCTGAAGATAAGTGAGAGACATGTGGAGGATAAGACAAGTGGAGGAGAGCAAAAACATCCAGTCAACAGCCAGCAAGATCCTAAAGGCAGAGCCACCTAGCCAACACACAGCTGACCACAGACACATGATGGAGCCCAGTGGAAAACTGAAGAACCTCCCAGATTATCCCAGTCCAAACTGCTGACTCACAGCATTGTGGGCTGGATAAATGGTTATTGTTTTAAGCCACTAAGTATTAAAGTAGTTTATGGTACAGCTATATCTAGCTGATAAAAAGGGAACTGTAAAAAGTGACATAGAGGAATTGAAAAAAAAACCAAGCACACCTTCTAGAAATAAAAAAATATGATACTGAAAATGAAAACCCAATGGATGGTGTGGTAGTTTTAAAATATGTTCAAAAATCCTTTAACATGTCTCCCTTCAAACGGGGGAGTCTTATTTATTCCCTTCTTCTTAAATGTGGACTGGACTTAGTGGTTCACTTCTAACAAATACAATGTGGCTAAAGTAATGGTGCCTGATTTCTGAGGCCAGGTCATAAAAGGCTTTGCAGTTTCTGCCTTATTCCCACACTATGAGATGCTCATGCAGCCTGAGGAGAGCCAGATGTGAGTGAGCCACCTTGGAAGCAGATCTTTCAGTGCTAGTCAATCCAGAAGACATCTTGACTGCAACCTCATGAGAGACTCTGTGTGAGAACCACCCAGCTAAGTAGCTCCTGGATTCCTGACCCACAGAGAATATAAGAAGATAAATGTTTATGCTGTAAACCACAAAGTCTTGGGATAATTTGCTATGCAAAGTGATGTCCTTATCATTATAAAGCAGCTGGCTTAAACATAGAATTATCATAGGACCCAGCAATTCTACTCCCAGGTATATACCCAAAAGAATTGAAAACAAGGACTCAAACAGATATTTGCACACTTGTGTTCATTGCAGAATTATTCACAAGAGCCAAAACATGGAAACAATTCAAGTGTCCATCAACCGATAAATGAATAAACAAAATGTGATATATACATACGATGGACTATTATTCAGCTATAAAGAGGAATGCAGTTCTGACACATTCTACAACATGATGAACCTTGAAAACAGTACACTAAGTGAAATAAGCCAGATTCAAAAGAACAAATGCTGTATAATTCCACTTTATGAGATACCTAGAATGGGCAAATTCATAGAGACAGATAATAGATTAAAGGTTATTGGGGGCTAGGGGAGGGGGAATGGGGAGTTATTGCTTCATGATTACAGAGTTTCTGTTGGGGTGATGAAAAAATTTGGAAACGGACAGTGATAGTTGCACGACAATGTGAATGTAATTAATGCCACTGAATTGTAACTTAAAAATGGTTAAAATGGCAAATTTTATGTCATATATATTTTACCACAATACAAGAAAGCAACTGGCATGATAAAATGGTGGAAAGGCCTCTTGAGGACTCAGTTACAGTATTAGTTAGTGCAAAGTACATACTTTGTGGACATATGCTGCAAATCAACAATCAATATATAGTGCTGATTCTCCTAATGCCAGGATTCGTGGGTCTGGGAATCAAGCCATGGAAATGGGAATAAATCTTCTCTTTATCCCTAGTGATGCCCTAGCAAAATTTTTCTTCCCATCCTCACAATTTTGGACTCTGCTTATCAAGAGCAGAGTTTTTCAACCTCAGTATTACTAACACATTGGACTGGGTAATTCTTTGTTGTGGGGGACAGTCTTGTGCATCTTGGGATGTTTAGCAGCATCCATGCCTCTCCCCACTAGATGCCAGTAGCACTCCTTCCTCAGTTGTGAAACCAAAAATATCTCCAGACATTGCCAAATATCCTCTGGGAGGCAAAATCATCCCCAGTTGAGAACCACTGGTCTAGAGTTATTAATTTCAAAAGTAGAAATGCTGCCATCAAGGGACAGGACATTAAACTTGAAGTTGAGACTGGCATTTGGCCACTTACGGCTCCTCAGGCCAATGAATCATCAGATAAAGAAGGGGCTTATTATACTGGCTGGGGTGAATAATCCTAACTATCAAGTTATCCTGGCTACACATGGGGATAAGGAAAAATATGTCTAGAATGCAGGAAATTTCCTGCAGGGATTCTAAGTAATCCTATGTCCTGTGATTAAAGTCAATAGAAAACAACAACCCCACAAGCAGCACTGCTGATGGCCCAAATCCTTCGGAAATGAAGGCTTGAGTTATCTACCAAGAAGGAGCTAAGACCAGCTGAGGGCAAAGTGAACATGGCAAAGCATAGAGGCAGATGGTAGTTATAAACCAATTACAGCCACATGGCCAGCAGCAAAAATGATTGTGATAGTTATGACTATTTCATCCTTAATTTGATATAAATATATATGTGTACACATATGTGCATGTGAAGTATATAGACAAATATAAATAATAATAATCTTCTCCCTCCCATTCCCCTAGCATCTAATGCATATGTTAATAGTAATTAACTTTACATCTTATTACGTAAGTTATCAGATATGAAAGTAGGAGTGTGACTGAGCTAAAAGAAAAATTAGAAGAAGAATGAACATTACCCAAAGATGGAAAAGAGATTTTTAATCCTTTTCTAGAGTAAAAGGTTAGCATGTTTTTGGTTGAATGTGGGGTAGTTGCATCATGATAGGCAGAGGCATGACTTTGCTATTGTCTTTTTTTCTGGTATGAATTAAAGTATGAGTTAAAGGTGTACCTATGGGTGCATCATTGAAAAGTGTATACTTGGTGGATTCATAATGTGCCATCTTGGTTAGCAGCCTGCACTATGTTTTCTAGGATTCCTATTCCTGCATGTTTCAGTTAGGGTGAGCTCTAAGAGAGATTTTCAACAATTTGGAAGGCAGAAGTGAAGAGCAGCCATATTGTTTTTATATGCAGGAGGTCAGTGAAGAGGCAACAAATGCTGTTGCAACTCATGCATGTTGCCATTTATCTGCTAGTTCACCTTGTTGATATGGGGCAACACCCAGACCTTCAGCTGACACACCTTCCCCCAGATCTTCCTTCAGCTTCTCCAAATTCTAGGCAAGGTATATGTTTAGCTCCAAGATAAAGGGCACAAGATTCTCCTGCAGAACACCCACATCATAAAAGTTGGATATAGTGAGAGACTACTGCAGATTCTAGTTTGTCTTTAGGGATCCCAGTTTATTTTCACTCTCCTTCACTTTATATCCAACTTCCCTTCCTGAATACTTGCCTTGCAGATCTTAAGCTTCAGCCTCAGGCAAGAGCTTTACAGAGACTATTTTAAACAGCTCCCACAATTGCATAAGTCCAAGTCCCTGTAGATCTATCTCCTAGTGATTCTGCTTCTCTGATTGAATCTTCATTAATAATTTGGCTTTTCATAGAAAACTAGACGGGGTTGAAGAAAAAATTAGTAAACTGGAAGACAAGTCAAAAGAAATTATCCAGAATACATTGTAAAGAAACCTCCCCTTAAAAAAGTGAATCTACAAAGGAGAATACTATGTTAGAAACACAAATGATAGGTCAAAATGTCTAGTATATAATTAATTGTAAACATGAGAAGAGAAGAGAAAGAGAACAAGGTGGAGAAAATGTTTGAAGAGAAAAAGCTAAGACTTTTTCAGAACTGATGAAACACACCAATCCACAGATCAAGACCCTCAACAAATACCAAGCAAGATAATTAAAAGAAATTCACACCTAGATACATCATAGTGAAACTGCAGAAAAGCAGAGAAGAATATTAAAGCAGCCACAGAAAATATTTAAATGTGTCAAAAAATTAGATGGATTGATGGATGGATAGAGGGAAGAATCGATAACTGGTAGAGCACCAAATCAAGTAGAGTAAAATGTTAACAAAGTAACAAGAAATAGAGAAAACTGTGAGGAACCTCTGGGGATCCAAGAGTGATGGTGGAGTTTGTGGGACTAGGTGTTATTTTGAAATCATGTCCATGGGTTGGTGTCTTAGGCCTGGAACAGGAGGCACCTTGGAAGGGTTATGGGAAGAGAAAATAAAAAATAAGCTGTTCTACTGTGTTCTTGCTTCCTCCACCATTGCCTTAGACAAAGAGTAACTGCACCCACACTTGGCACAGGGGTCCTCCACATTAAAATCAGGGTAACACAGTGCCTTGAGCTTGTGAGATGCTGAGAAAACAATTTTTAAAAAGGCCAGTCAGGTAAAAACTAAAAGAAAGCTTCTGTAGCTATATAAATACAAAAAATGAAAAAAAAAAAAAGAGATTTAGGACAAACAGCATAATTAGAAATAGAGAAAGTTACTAAATAATTCACTAAGAAGATAAACCAACTTTAAACATTTATGCACCTAATAAACATCTTTATAATATATAAAGTGAAATGTGAAACAACTATAGAAAAATTGATAAATCCAACATCATAGTGAGGGATTTCAATATACTTTACTTGATTGTTTTATCAAGCAGGCAGAGAAAAATCAGCAAGGATACAGAAGATAAGAACTTTGAAATAAATAGGCTTAACCTAATGGACAACCGCAAAGTTCTGCATTCAACAAGAGAATTTATGTTTTCTTATGCACACATGAAATATCTACAAAAATTAATCATGTACATAAAGCATCAGCAAATTTTAAAGAATAGGCATTATACAGACCATGATCTATGACCACATGATAGTTAAGCTAGAAGGTAAAAATGCTTCTAAGTAACTAAGGGGTTAAAGTATACAGAAAATTGTAAAATAACTGAAAATGAAAATACCACATATTGAAACTTACGGGATTCAATTCAAGCAGTTCTTCAAAGAGAGATTGATAGCATTAAAAACTTATAATAGTGAGGCTGGCCTGGTGGTGCAGCAGTTAAATTTGCACATTCCGTTTCGGCGGCCCGGGGTTCACCAGTTCGGATCCTGGCTGAGGACACAGTACCACTTGGCAAGCCGTGCTGTGGCAGGCATCCCACATAGAAAGTAGAGGAAGATGGGCATGGATGTTGGCTCAGGGCCAGTCGTACTCAGCAAAAAGAGGAGGATTGGCCACAGATGTTAGCTCAGGGCTAATCTTCCTCAAAAAACAAAAACAAAATCTAAACAAAAAAAACTTAGAAAAACATGCATCAAAATTAATGAGCGAAGAATTCAGAAAAGAAAAAATAACCCCCCAAAAGGCAGGAGACATAATAAAAATAAGAGTTAAAATTAATGAAACAGAGACAATAAAAAATAAATGCAGGAAATAATAACATACAGAAATATAGAAAATAATAACAAACACAATAAATCTAAAGGTGAACTCTTAAAAAAAGAAATCAGGACCAGCCCCATGTCCTAGTGGTTAAGTTTGGTGCTCTCAGCTTCAGTGGCCTGGGTTTGCAGGTTTGGATCACGGGCCTGGACCTATGCCACTTGTCAGCCATGCTGTGGTGGGGACCCATATATAAAGTAGAGGAAGATTGGCACAGATGTTAGTTCAGGGCTAGTCTTCCTCAGCAAAAAACAAAACAAAACAAAACAAAAAACCAACTAACAAAACAGACAATCCCCTGATGATATTGATCAACACTACAACGAAAAAGGGACATAACTACAAATTAATAGAGGTTAAAAGACTAATAGTACAATACCATTAACAATTATATTTGAAACCTTTGCTGGCATGGGCAAATTCCTAGAAAATTTAGATAAAATGTATAAATCCACAGATAATATATAATTCCCAGAACTGACTGAAGAAAAAATAAAAGGCTTGAATAGTGCTATAAGAAATTGAAGCAGTGGTTTGAAAAGTTTCCCACAGAGAAAATGCCATGTTCAGATAGTTTTGTAGGCAAATTCTTCTAAACTTTCAAGGAACAGAAAATTCTAGCTTTATACAGACTCTTTCAAGGGATTTAAAAAAACATGGAATACTCCCCAATTCATTCCACAAAGTCAACATAACCCTGATAATAAATCCAGGCAAAAATATTAAAAGAATGGAAAATTACAGATTATCCATCCATCTATCTATCTACATCTATATCTAGGTAGGAAGGTAGCTCGCTAGCTAGAGATATGTATGTTTATATGTATCTATTTCTCAGCTCTGCCCTGAGACAGAATCTAGAAGCAGTGACACTGCATTAGCACGAGCACATCTAGCACCAGATCTTTGAAGAAATGCCTGCTTCCAAGGCAGAAGATGGTAAAGGATAACATGAGCCTGTAGCATCTTACTGCACCAGGAAGTAATCAAAGAAAAACAGGGACATGTCAAAGGACACAGGAGCCAGCCTAAAGGGGCTCCCAGCTGGCCAAACCTGGACAATTTGAGCATCAAAATAAATAGAGATAGTGATGAATTATAATCCGTAGAATAAAGAATCCATGAGTACATACATACACAGAGAAGGAAAACCTTTCCTTACATTTTCAAACGAGGTATAAGTGTTAGAGAAGTGTAGGAGAAAGATATTTTATCCCTGATAAAAAAGAAATCGACTCAGCTGGCATTGCCTTTTCATCTTCCCCTTGTTGTTGCTTAGAGCTTGGAAAGGATGCTTGGAGGTGAAGCAGCATTTTATCAGCTATAGAATGAAAGCTTCAGGCTACGGATGGCAGAGCAAGATGCTAGAAGCAGGCTGTGTTTTTAATGACTTCTGTGAGCAATTGTATCAGTCTTGGACTCCTACCCCCCAGATATCTTGTTGTTAGAGAAAATTAAAACCTGTATTTAGCTAAGCCATGTAGTTGGGTTCATTATTCGAAGTCAAGTTCAATTTTAACTAAGCATGCTTAACTGAAATTAGCATTTTGATAAATGCAAGCTTCACAAATACAAATTATTAGACTCTAAGCTCCATAAGGAAAACTATCCCAAGTTTTATATGAACAAACCTATGCTCAGAAAATAGCACAATATCTCGAATATAGTGACATGATCAGTAAATCCTTGCTGAATAAACAAATGAATGTATCAAGGCTTCCAACTTAAAGGGGATAGGGATGAGGGGAGTATAGATAGCTCAGCACATATCTCTCTTCGTACTGAAAAAAACCCACCTTTCTACTGCAGATGTACACAAGTGATATCCTAAAATAAAGACTATTGTATTTTTTGTATCAGAAAATGCTTTCACAACAGCTGAGAGCTGCCTCTGAGTTCATTATTTTTGGGGGAGAATAATAAAGTATTTAAGCAACAGGGTTAAGGAAGTGCTGATACGACACAACTGACCTCTAAATTCTGCCTTTGAGACAGCTACCTAAAGTGTACTATGGACCAATCCTGACCTTTTCCATCTAAGGTCACCAGGGAGCAAGAATAGAGAAAGGGCCACTGCGATCTTTCCTGAAGATGAAGACTACCAACTGTGCCAGTATCTTTATCTTGTTAGGAGGCAACTTTTTGAAAGTACTTTTGCAAAGAATAGACTAATATCCAGATCCAGAAGCTTTCCAATGAATGTGAATAAAGCAGGTATTCATTTGTAATCTCAAAGTGTACTGTATATGGATTTTTTTTTCCCAAATTAAATACAACTCTAAGTCCCTATCCTGGGAGACAGGCAGAAAACACAGTTGTGATAGGAGCTCCCTCCCCCTGCATAGGGCCCAAGAGCATTTAGGAAGTTTACAAGCTACCAGGAAGGGTAGGAAAAGGCCTGGAATCCTCCATCTAGGATGATCAACAAGGAGACCCTTTTTGTCCAAGGCTGACTGGTCTCTTTGAAAGTCTAATGGTATGCTCCTCCTGGGTCACATTAGGCCTCTGAAATTTTTGCCATAATTGGGAATCCTGGTATGCCAGGGCTTAATCATACTGGTTTGGGACAAAACAAGGAAAATGAAATGAATTTTTCTTAAAACTACATATATTCAATTAAAAAGAATTGGCTTTATGATACGCATACCCTTTCTACTTTCTTGGTGTTAAAATGTCCTTTCTTCTATGAAATAACCATGATATGGTTATTAAATGTCCTTATTTGGCAAAATAAAATGTTGGCACCTTTATATTGGTTACTATTTTTGTGTGCATGGGTGGGTGGGGATTGTCAAAGATAAACAAAGCCAGATATTAAATCAGTGAAAAGAGATTTTATTCAGTAACTACTGGCTGAGGGGAAAGAGCAGAGCTCTACTCCGGTTTGTGCAGAGGTAACCCGGTGCTTTAAAGGTTGAATGAGGGAGAAGGTGGCCTCATCCCACCGCCGCAAGTGCAAAATGGCAAAGGGCTGGGCAGTGTAAAGCGATTAGGTCCGCTGTGTCTGCTTAGTGGCAGTTAGTAAATTAGGATTCTACCCTCCCACGGAGACTGGGCGACAGACACCTATCCTTCCTGATGATTACATCTCAGAGCAAGGAATGGCTTTCAGGTCTTCAGGAAAGACACTCCTGAGTTGTAGGGGATACACGTACATCTCAAAGAGACAGAGGAAGGATTCACAGTTGTAAGCCCTTTTTAGTAAATGCTCTAAGAATGGGAGGTCTGGGGCCTCTGTCAGGTGTTGGCTAGGACTGCCAGTAATTCTCCTGGCAGCCCTTGAGCATTTTCAGGCAAGTATTTTAATGAGGGGCTGGGGTCATCCTAGGGACACAGCCTAATGCTGCTAGAAGTCACGCTAAAGCATGGACATCTTTTAGTGCAGAGGTTTAGGTAGAGCTGTTCTGTGCTGAGAGTTTTGCAGTTCTTAGGGTCCATATTTCATTGTCAAGTAAAATCTATTAGGTTGAAAACTAATGATCTAGTCTAATCTCAGTGGTGGATGCACTCCTTCTTAACAGGGGCAATTAAAACAAGTTGAGAAATGCTGGGCTTAGCCTTTAACTTAAAAAAATATTTTGTCTAACAGATCTCTGAGCATGTCTAGAAGCACTGCCTCCTGCCCTGCATGCCAGCCACAGGCTCACTCGCTTTGTTATGGAAGGAAAAGGACGAGGGCCTAACGCCACATTTTAGCTGGTAAACTTCTTATAAGTGGTGCATACCCAGGGTTAGGAAAGGAGGCTTTTTGTCCAGGGAGAATTGCATTGTCCCACACTGTAACAAACCAAAGACCTTGAAGAAGGTTTGAAAGAGATCCTAAGGCCTCCAGATATAGGTGACAGGGAAAACTGAAATGCAAAGAAAGGAGGACAACTGCTTACCTCAAATGCCTTTGGAAACTCAAAGAAATGGGCTATCCAAATCAGCTACTAACACCTATATTAAGCAAAATGGTTACAGTAGAGACAAAGCCATGAGATGCTAATGTAACTCTAAATGCTAGTTACCGTTACTCCAGACAAAATAGATCTGTTTTTTGAAAGTTTCCTAGAAACATATTATGTCCAAATGTTGCCAGTGCTGGCAGAATGACCTGTTTACGTACAGGTCCTGTCAATGGCTGCATTCAATTTAAAAAAAGAAAAAGAAAAAGAGAAAGTGCGATTTTTCAACGTACATATCCAAGACTTTTTATTTTTAATCTACTCATTGCAGTTGCTTCTAAATGCACTGCATTTATGCATTAGCAAAACGCATTCACTAAGCAAAGACAGGAAATCAGACGTTTGGGAGAATTAATTACTATGTCCAGCATTTTAATAAAAAATATTCCTTCAAAACGAAGTAATATACTAGAGGCCACAACATTGACCAGCCATTAAAAATTTCTAAAGGTCACGCTCATAAACGTAAAGAAATGTAATGCCTAGCTTTTATTTATAAAACACTTGTATATATTTTTCATGTAAAATGCTAAATATTTTCACGAAATAATTTAAAGCTTATATAATTCTCTCAATAGCTATTTTTCTTTTATTATTAGTAATCGGGTAGGTAAATTTAGCATTAAATCAGAAGTTACATGTCAGCTATTTCACTCAAAAGGCGATTCTGAGCACTAAACATCACAAAAAGAGAACCGCTGCAACCTTGAATGAGAAAGTACATTTCCCCATTATTTAAACAACGACGGTTTTTTTTAAAACATAGAAGGCTCAAGAACCGCGTGTTCTTTATTGCCCCATCTCTGGTAATGGCTTTGCGGGACCGTCAGCTAGGGTGCATGTGGAACTACTCAGCCTTCGGGCGGCAGCGCCTCGCAGGGACCGCGGACCAGGTGGGCGGACGGCCCGGGTCGCGCGGGCCACCTCCCCCGCCTCGAACCACCCCAAGCGCCGCCCGTCCCCGCCATCAGGCTGCCGCCTCCGCCGCTTCACAGAGAAGGCTGGAGGCCCGCCCCTGAAGGTGATTGACGTGCCGTGTCCTCCAATAGCCAACGCGCTCGGCCGCGGCGGGCTGGGCAAGGGCCGGGGCTCGCGGAGGAATCTCTTCTGCCCTTTAGTCCCGGGCTAGGTGTTGCGGCCGGCGCCATTTTATCGAGCCGCCTGTCTCGGGTGCCGCCATGTTGGTGAGGAGAAATCACCGTTACGGCCACTGTCCAAATCCCCGCGTCGCTGCACGCCGCCCGCCCGGCCGCTCCCAAGCCTCAGCCACCGGCGGCGAATAGAGACTAAAGCGGCAGCGCCGGCAGCGCGGGGCCGTTGCCCAGTGTGTGCAGTTAGAGCCCCACCTCTCTGGCGTGGTTGTTAATAGACTGGAAAGTCTGTGTCTGTGTCGCTCACTAGTAACCGTGAGTTTTTCCCACTTCGTCACCTCTCGGCGGCGGCCGGGAGCAGGTGCCCGCAGGCGGAGCAGGGGGCCTCCCCGCGCCCCGCCGCCGCCGGCCTCGCAGACCTGCCCTCCAGCCCCGCCCCGTTCTTGACCAAACATGACAGACTGTGAACATGCAGGGCACGACAGGTCGGGAACCCTTCTTGTCTGTCTTTCTGTCGGCTGAGAGGAGGGGCTGGGGCGGCGGGAGCGGGCCGGGGCCGCGCGCCTCCTGCATGACTTCCGCGGCGCGGTGTGGCGCCATCCGTTCCGTGACGTGCGCCCTTCTGAAGGCCTGGCTGGCGGCCGCGGGGGAGGCCGGCCCGGCCGCGCCCGCCTCCCCGCGCCGGGGGCCGCTCCGGCCGGCCCGCCCCGCCCCCGGCCGGCACGTGCGAGC
The DNA here is from genome assembly GCF_041296265.1 of Equus caballus. Lineage (NCBI taxonomy): Eukaryota > Metazoa > Chordata > Mammalia > Perissodactyla > Equidae > Equus > Equus caballus. The sequence continues at coordinate 30,721,237 of NC_091698.1, forward strand.
CCCCCGCCCCCGGGCGGGCTCCGCCGGCGCCGGGCGCTGCCGCGTGCGGCTCGGGGCTGCGGTCCCGCCGGGCGAGCGGGCTGGCGGGGCGCGCCTCCCTCTCTGGGCTCCGGCGTCCGCTGCCCGACGGGACCCGCCAAGCATTTTTAATAACCGGTGTTTTATCTGCCTCCTACCCTAGCGCACTCTTAAAAATAAACATGTTTGGTTTTGATTTTTTTTGTTTCTTTTAAAGAAATTTTTAAGCAACCCCCAATTAGAAATGGCAAGTTTCAGTGTTAACACAAAATGCTTAGGCTTTGCAAAGCTTAGTGTAGCGCAGTTTTCTCCTAAAGTAAGAACTCCGTGGATGATTCAGTCTAGCCAGGTTTTCTAAATACTAGATATCGTTTGAACGTTTAACAGATTCTGATTTTTAAATTTTTGCTTTGCCCTAACAGGCACTTTGTTGGTTCCATTTAATAGTTCGGGGTATTTACATATTTTAAATAGCGCAAATAGCATAGTGGAGTTTTGGTTAGGTTTTTAAATTTACATTGATGTCTGTCTTCATCATTTAAAAAAAGAGGGATGGCTTTGATTAATTAAAATAACCGGAACCATATCCATTGCACCTGATTCTCATTTAGAATATTTAAAAATCGAGAACCTGGCAGTTGCTCCTTTGTGACTAGAAGGAATCAGAAGTCTGCATCGTACAGTAGTTCGGACTGTGTACAAGTTGCTGAAGGTGGAGTGATGTGATCTGCTTTTGGTGGAGCGTCCCAAGCACTTTTTTTTTTTTTTAACCCAGAAGCAGACATCACCAGCATTACTGAAATTTGAAATGTCTGTGTATCTGGTAACCTTGAGAGGGATAAAAATATTTCAACAACTTTGGCATTGTAATAATAAAAGTAGATGGCCGGAAGGCAAGTCAATTAAACATGTAATTTTTGGAAAGTAAAAAGCACTCTTAAAAATTATGGGTATGTAAGCTTGCATTTGACACATTCTTCATGATTTTTTTGAACATTATCTTGTTATTAAAATGAGAAAATTCTTGGAATGTGGTAACTAATAGCCAGAGAAGTTTCCCACTCTGAATATCTGTGGACAGACTAACACGACGAGGTTTTGCTAATGCAGTCTGAACTTCATTCTTTTGTATGGAAGAAGGAAATCTGTTCTGTTAGTTCACAGAGCAACTTCAATATGTAGCATTATGTATTCTGCCTAAGGAAGAAACCATGTGGCCAAGTTCAGGTATTAAAATAATTTTGCCAGTAAGGAATTGGGATGCCAGACTTTAACAAGAATTTGAAATTTTAAAATAATTAGAAGTTAAGAAAAATTTATAGAATTCTGTGTAAGATATATTAACAGCTTAGTGGTAGGAACTAAAGCTTAAATAGTAGTGATATTTAGCCTTTCTGGTTTTATATTAGGACTAAGGAAATAATACTTTCTAGTGTTTTGTGAAACAGAAAGGCTAGCTTCATTTTAACGTATATGCAATTGTTAAGTCGCAGTATTATTCTGAGCAAAAAGAGATGGTTTATCTTTTTGACACTTTTTTTGTCAACCTACATAAAAAAACAAAAAAACCCCAAAGTATGCCAAAAAACAAAGTGAACTAGGAGTCAGGAGAAGTGGTTCTCGCTCCAGCTCAGCTGGTTTTTAGCTACCACTTAGCTTTGTGAACTTGAGCAAGCCTAGTTTCTTAATTCCTAAGAGGGTTCTATGAGAAGTTTTCAAGTTCTGCAAGATCAGTGGTTCTCAGCCTTCTCTGGGGAGTTCTTAAAAAAGTGTTGGTATCATTTCCATTGGTCTAAGCATCACCCTGGCTTTTAAGAATTTTACAAGCTCCTCAGGTAATTCTAATATGTGCCAAATCGAGAACCACTATACTAGATCAGTGTTTCCCAGTCTTAGCTAATCATCAGAGTCACTTGGAGGAATAAAGATTTTTCTCCTGCCTAGAGCAACTGAATTCAGAGTCTCTAGGAGTGGGTTGTGATAATCTGTATTTTTAATAGGTTCTGGGTGATTCTTAAGAAATTCAGGAAGAAGTGGACTAATATGTGGGGGGCCAGCCCTGTGGCTGGGTGGTTAAAGTTCTCTGTGCTCCTCTTTGGCAGCTGGGGGTTCACGGGTTCAGATCTTGGTGCAGACCTACTCCACTCCTTGGCCATGCTGTGGAGGCATCCCACGTGCAAAGTAGAGGAAGATTGGTGCAGAGGTTAGCTCAGGGCTAATCTTCCTCTAGCAAAGGGGGAAAAAAAAGGAGGATTGGCAACGGATGTTAGCTCAGGGCAAATCTTGCTCACAAAAAATAGAGACTAATTTGTGGAATCCCCAGATACTCTGTGCTTCCATATTATAGTTGTTTTATACTGTAATAAAAGTTTCTGTGAATCGAGCCAGCTGGTGGTGGAGCAGTTAAGTGTGCACGTTCTGCTTCAGCGGCTCAGGGTTCGCCAGTTCAGATCCTGGGTGTGGACATGGCACCTCTTGGCAAGCCATGCTATGGCAGGCATCCCACATATAAAGTAGAGGAAGATGGGCATGGATGTTAGCTCAGGGCCAGTCTTCCTCAGCAAAAAGAGGAGGATTGGCAGCAGATGTTAGCACAGGGCTGATCTTCCTCAAAAGAAAAAAAATGTTTCTGTGAATCAGGTGGAGAAGATGAATTCTGGTATTTGGAGCTAGGCACTGTCTCAAGGATATTCTTTTTATGACATTTTTGAAAATTAATTATGAGTGTAGGAAAAAAGTTAAATCTATGATTTTTATTTACAACCGCTTTGGTTATACAAATTTAAAATTATTATTATACTTTACGTGAGAATGAGATTCTAAATGGAAATGGAAATTCGTAGAATGAACAGTTTTTTTCTCCTTTAAAAAAATTGTTTCTTGCTTTAAAATTGTTTTAAATGGTGAATGTTTTGCATAAGATTTGTTTGCTAAATGAATTAGCTTTTTAAAAAATACTCCTTTGGAGTACCTTCCTTTAAATATTTTCATGCCTGAGGTGAAAACATTGTATTTTTATAAAGTTTTATTAATATAAAAATATCTATAAATAAACTTGTGGATATGTAGAATGTTAGTAGAGGACTTCTGCATAGGTTTTTAGAAATAAATAATGGAGCTGGAGTAGGAGTTGGGCAAGTCAAAGGGAGATATAATTCTTGTCTCTCTTTTTTCATTCATTCTTCCCTTTCATCCAGTTTGCATAGGCGTGACTTCAGCCACTCAGCTTTATATTTCAGCTGGGTGTTGACCCAATTAAAATAATTCACAAGCAACTTGTAAAGGCTAAATAATATGAGTCCTTGCTTTGGACACATGCAGTAGAGTAGGAAAGATAAATATATACCCAAGTAACTATTACACAATTTTCTGATATATGCTAAAGGTAAAAAGTTTAAGGGCCCACACTGGGAAAAAAGATAATTTCAACATGAACAATCTATGAGTTTGTGGTTCTTAAAATCTTTAGTTGATAGGAGGTATGGATATTTCTTTTAGGAGGAGGTTATTCTTTGCTCATTATGAACAATCTTCCCACCTTCTTTCCCTCCTCTTCATACTTTCCTTCCTTAGGTAAAACAAGAACGACAAAATTCCAGCTAGTGAGAAATGTAGCAGTTTATGTTTCCCCCCCCTCTCTACCCATCCCACATAATGATTGAAACATAGCTAAGAGATTACACTGGAGAATCCGAAGGAATGAGGATGGAGAAGATGATGACGCTTTCCGTTTGTAACAGAGCTTTCGTTTGATTCTGTTAGCCCCATGAGGTAGTATAGTACTACAGTGTTGAGCAGTTTGTCTGAGATCCTGCAGATAGAGGCTGGATAAGAACCCAGGTATGCAGACTCCTACCGCGGTATTATTTTCACTCTTCATTAAATTTGCACAGGGAAGCAATTCAATAAGTTCTAGCCCTTACTTCTTGAATTGTTTGGATTGTAATGTGCTACATTTAAGAGAGCCCTGCATTCTGAGTAAAATCTGGGTTCTGATCCTGGTTTTTTCCTTTAACTTGGTTAAATTTCTTTTCCATCATTTTTCTTATTTGTGAAATAACGTAGTTGAACTAGATGATATTCAATCTCCCCTCCTGTTTTAATAAGTCAGTAATTTTAATTTTAAAAATTGCAGATGCCTTTTCTCACATCAAAGTTTACTTGATGCTCTGCACAATATCTGGTTCGTAAATTATTATTGCTGGAGTAAATGCCTTCCCTCACTAGGCCATTAATTTATTAATTTTATTTTTAATTGTAGTAAAATACATGTAAAATTTACTGTCTTAACCATTTTTAAGTGTACAGTTCAGTAGTAACTACATTTGCATTGTTGTGCAAATAATCTCCAGAACTCCAAATCTTCCAAACTCTGTCATTAATTTATTTTGGATTCCTGAATCTACTAATTTATTGTTAAAACTATCAAAGTGAGTTTTTCTTTAGCAAATGTAAAAAACTCAAGTTAAACATCATGTTCGGGTTTGATGTTGGAAAGCACTTTGACTCTTAGGAAGATGTTTTTCTTTTCCCAGCCTCTCATAAACAAATTATTTCATTCACTTTTTTTTTTCCTGCTTAATTTCTCCTCAAATCCCCCCAGTACATAGTTGTGTATTTTAGTTGTGGGTCCTTCTGTTTGTGGCATGTGGGACGCCGCCTCAGTGTGGCCTAATGAGCAGTGCCATGTCTGCGCCCAGGATCTGAACCGGCAGAACCCTGGGCTGCCGAAGTGGAGCGCAAACTTAACCACTCGGCCACGGGGCCGACCCCTCATTCACTTTTAAGTTTTGTTCATTACATTTTCGTTCAACAGACTTTTCTGTGCCAATTATAGTATTAAGCACTGGGGAAGCAAATCTGAAGAGAATATCGCTAAACTTGCTCACCAGGATCTTAGAATCTAGTAGGAAAAACAGATTGGTAAATACATAGTTACAGCATCAGTGTTATAATGGAAGTATAAACTGAATTCAGTGGTGGCGCAGATGGGAGCTTCAGGGAAGCATCATGTAATAGCTAGGTCTGGAGGATGACTAAGTTTAGCCAAGCAAAGGCAGAATAATATGAAAAGCATGAAGAAATGAGATGGCATGGTAGGTACAGGGATGATAAAAGTATTAGTATGTGAAGAGTGTACAACATATTTTGGAGAATGAGGAAAAGGCTTAAATGAATTAGGGGTCGGACCCTAAAGGATATAAAAATTTGATGGAAGTTTTTAAGCAGGAGAATGATCAGGTGTGTTTTTTGGCATGATACTTGGGGCTAGGAGGAAGGGGACTACAGAAAGAGAGATCAGTAGAAGGAAGACAAGTTAGGGAGTTTTCAATGATTTTCATTAAATATTAAGCACCTAGTATTGAATATGGGTTCGGGGAAAACAGTAGTAAAGAAAAAAATCATTTAGCTACTGGAGGTTATATTTTCTTTGGAGGGAGAGGTGATAAATATGAAAAATATGTTAGATGATGATAAAGTAGAAAGGGAGATGGGGCATCCTATGGGTGTGTGGAGGGTATTTCTGTTTTAAATAGGGTTTCTGGAAGCACTTACTGAAAAAGTTACATTTGAACAAAGCCCTGAAATGAGATGGCAATCCAGACCCAGTACATCTTGGGGGAAGAGCGTTCTAGATAAAGGTAACCATGGAGGTAAAAAGCCTAGAGCCAGGAATGAGCCTAGAGCAATTAAAGGAAAAACAAGAGAAGAGAGTGGCTAGAGAAAAGAATGCAAGGGGGAGAGTAGTAAGAGATGAAGTTAGATGGGCAACAGGGGATTGTGTAGGGCCTTGTAAGCCATTGTAGGGAACTTGGGTTTCACTCTGAATGGTCTGGGAGCCACTGGAGGATTTGAACAGAGTTGGGCAGGGTCTTGCTGTTGTAAAAGAATGGTGAAAAGGAAGCTGTAGAAATCTAAGTGAGAGGTGATGATGGTTTGGCTAGGGAGGTGAAAATGGTTGGATTTTGAATATGATTTGGAGGTAGAACCAATAGGATTTGCTGATGGATGGATGTGGCGCATGGAAGAAAGGAATGAGTCAAGCTACTGTAAGTCTAGAAATTGAGGATCTTGGCAATGAGAAACGAGACAAAAGGCAAAATTTATGAGATATTTCTTAGAGTTGATAGAGCTGGAGATAAAGACTTGGGAATTTTTAGCAGAGATGTTCGTTGAAATGATGAGATCACTCAGGTATGAGTGTAGTAGACCACCAAGAAGACAGAAGTTTTCTAGAAGCCAAGGGAGGAGGAAGTTTCAAGAAAGGGATGATCACAGAGCAGGTAAAGGAAGTAAGGGTTGAAAATTGGCCACAGGATATACTAAATTAGGACATTTAAAAACTTGAATTAACGAGTGCTTGGGAAATTTATCAATCTGTTAGTGTCTTGTTTCCTCCTTTGCAAAATGGTAGCCTTCAGGCCTAAAATCTGCCCACATTGTTGTTTGCCTGACAAGGTGTTTAAAAATATTTGTGTTTGAATACCATTAGGCTTGACTTATGTTTTCCACGCTCCACAGTCCTATCACTCATACTTTCTTTGCAAACTCAGCACCTGATGTCTGCTTCACTCATTCACCTGCCTGACGACTTGGGCATTTGAGTCTGTGGCCCCTTGTTATACAGTGAAGTCAGGTTTTCACCTGGACAGACTGGCAATCTGGCTACCAAAAAAAACTCACAAAACTGGGTGACCTTGAATTTAGCAGGTCAAGCTTCCAGTCTAGGGCTCCCAGAATACTCTTTTGTGCATACATGCCCCCTGAAGTTGTTCAACACAGTGGCCTCGCTTTAGTTTTTCAGATTCAGAAACTGATCAGTCTCAGCGCTGATCAGACTTGGGGATGTTAATTCATGCTCAAAAATAATAACAATGACTAACATTTATTTGGTGCTTACTATATGACAGATTCTGCTTTAAGTGCTTTACACGAATTATTTCATTTAATTTTCACAACTTCCCCTTTTTACAAATGAGGAAACAGACGCTGAGATTGATAAATTTCCCAAGATCACAGAGTAAATCAGTGGTAACTCAAGTAATCTGATTCCAAAGCCCACACTTTTATCCAAAGGACAGACATCCCATCACAAGAGAATGTGTGTGTGTGTGTGTGTGTACGTCAGAATGCCAATTTAGTCATGTAAAACGAAGATTAATTGTTTGTATCAGGGAGTATTCTCTCCCTGTAGAATGCTACGTGGGAAACCAAATTGCCAAAAGTTACCTAATAAACAAGAGCATGGGATTAGAACAAGGGATTTGATTATAAATGACTAGAATTTTAAGTGGCATCAGGCTCTGATAAAGTGATATTTTCATCTCCGTAATACATCTGCCAAGCATCTGCCTTACAGGATATCCTCTCTCCTGGGCAGTGCTTACATGAGCACTGCCCACATTTGTCTTTCCACCCCTCGTTTTTCATCACTTCCATGGCTAACCAACCCCTCTTTCTGATAGGAACATTTCTTTTCAATGCATGTTAATGTCTTAAATTTAGTTAGTCATCTTTTACTTGATCCTGTGTGTCTGGCTTCCTAATCTCTGTTCTGCTTCATGTTGTTTTGGTTTTACGGTTAAAACTTTCTGAGGGCATTCTTATTTCCAATAGCTTTTTTGAGGTATTTGGGTCCTGGGAGATGTTACTTGACTGCTGTTGCCATGTACCAACCCAGACAGTAGTCATTATCCAATACTTTAGCAAAAGCATTTTCAGCAGGTTATTATTACTCTTTTTTTTTTTTCTGCTTTATCTCCCCAAACCACCCCCCCCCCCCCCCGTACACGGTTGTATATCTTAGTTGCATGTCCTTCTAGGTGTGGGACGTGGGACGCTGCCTCAACGTGGCCTGACGAGCGGTGCCATGTCCGCGCCCAGGATCCGAACCCTGGGCCGCTGCAGCGGAGCGCGTGGACTTAATCACTCGGCCACGGAGCCGGCCCCTATTGTTACTCTTGACAAAGAGCAATCCTTATTGTAAAATGATTTTATATTTGTTTTCTTTTGCTTTGCTTTTTTTTAAATGTGAGTTCATGATTTAACATTAATACTTCAAACAAACTGTTTTAGTACTTAGACTTTCAGAAATCATACTCACATTCTTGAATGGCAAATAAATGACCAAAGAAGTCCCAAAGAGCTTTTATAGGAAGTCCTAAGTTAATCGTCCTAAGTTAATAATTATAACATAAAACCATATAAAAATCAATAACAATCTATTTATAAAAGTGGTAAAAAATAAAGAACCTAGATTTAGAACTCATGATGCTTAATACATATATTGCTGTTTATAAGTCACTTAGTGTAGTTTATTTGGTCTCTATAGACAGAACAGATGTTAAGATCTTCATTTTATAGTTTAAAAAACAGACTTAGAGGATCAATAACTTGTCTAAGGTGGCTAAGCAGCTGAGTGAGACCCACAATCTGTGTCTTATGGCATTTAGTTTCAGTATAGTCTTTCCATTGCCTCCATTGCCTCATAGTGACAGTAAATCTGGTATCTCATGCTGGATTGGGATATTGGACACTTAAAAGAGTTGATTTTTTTTTTTTAGGTATTACTTGGTCACAAGCAATTTCATCCTAGGTTGTTAGAAGTTCATCTTATATGACAAAGGATTTTTCTAAATCTTAAGAATTAAAAGTTGAATTTACAAAGAATATTGATTTTTTTCACATTATATTTTAAGAGAATATAAAATCAATTAAATCTAGCTAACTTAGATCTGCAGATTTTTAGCTATAGAAAACAAGAATTCTTCTACTGTATACAAGTTTTAACCATACATAGGAGTCTATTTTAAAATTATATTTTGTGTAAGCAAATGAAAATAGAAGCGAACAATGCATTTATGTAAGAAATACCTACATATTTTGGCTGTGTGTATGTATATTGTACCAAGTATGCGTTTTTTTTCCTAAATACCACATGTCCAAGTGTGAAAATCAGTATTTCACCAAAGCTGGGACTAAAGCCAATATCATCATCATAGATTAAACTTCTGGAATATGTGAATGTCTGAATTATTATCCCTCAAATTATTACAATTTATTATTAGAAATTTTACTGATCTAATTTTAAAAATATGTTACACTGCCGTAATGTTTTCTCAGCACTGCCTATTACTAGATTACTCCTGTGATTGCTGTGATGCACATTATAGCTACTGAATGGAGGGTCGCTTTCAACTGAGATGAGTGAACTACACGATTGTTGGAGGAAATTTTTTTCCTGTAAGCTTTTTCTTTTTAAATATTTTTTTGAATATCTGGAGCAAAGATAATTGATTATGTTGCACATAACTTTGGAGTTTTTTCTCCTTGTGAAATTTTGAGGTAGCAAAGTTAACATTCTGTTTTTAATTCATTCGCAAAAGATGTGAATTTTCAAATAAGATTTTTTCTTGAAAGATTCATGCAATTAAATAATTAAAATTAAAAATATCTTTAGATGTTATTTTGTTTAATGTTCTGAGTAGTAGTATGCCAAATTGAATAAAATTAGAATTGTGACATATAATTTCTATTATTCTGCTTTCTATATTTCATTTAATTTTTTTTAAAGATTGGCACCTGAGCTAACAACTGTTGCCAATCTTTTTTTCCCCCTGCTTTTTCTCCCTAAGTCCCTACAGTACATAGTTGTATATTTTAGTTGTGGGTCCTTCTAGTTGTGGCCTGTGGGATGCTGCCTCAGTGTGGCCTGACTAGCGGTGCCATGTCCACGCCCAGGATCCGAACCAGTGAAACCCTGGGCTGCTGAAGTGGAGTGCATGAACTGAACCACTCAGCCATGGGACTGGCCCTCTTATTTAAATTTTTATAATCATTTGTCAACTCAGAAAGGATATATTATTCCTAAAGTCATTAGCTAACTCCTAACTCAGTCTCTCAACATTATTACTCTATTTTTCTACTTGTCTATTTGAAAATTGTTAATTTCTTTTGTACATAAAATAGTTTTCGTAATCATCATTAATTGCAACATTTTGCCCTTGCATTAATGTACATTTGTACTTCATCTAGTTGATAAAATTTAAATATATAAAGCGCACACGGAGATTCTCATTCTAAGTTTTATCTAAAACACCATCTTAACTTGGAAAATGAATATTCAGATACTAATAGTAAATCCAAATGACATGGCTTTCTGTGACCTTGTTACACTGATTAGATATACTACTACCTAATGATCATGTAATCCCTGCTCATGTCACATTCACGGATATCAGAAATGACTCCAAGTAGGCAGAGGCAGAATGGAGAAACATATTTTAGCAGTGTACTTAAGCCAAAGCCTAATTTTGGAATATCTTTTAAAAAAACGACTCCAAATCCTAGAGCCCGTGTACCTCATATCATAGGTAATCTGGTACCAGTTAATTTGGGATATTAGACACTTACAGAAGTATCGTTTTTGGATATTAGTGGGTCACAGGCAATTTCATCTGGTTTGTTGTAGATTCCCCTAACAAGACTTTTTCAACTTTTGTTTTGATATCATGATACCTAGAATATTATTTTTTGGCTTTCAAATTCTAAGGATAGTTTATTTGCTGAGATTTGTTTCTGTTGAATTCCTAGCTTCTCCAACCTACACTGGAGAGCCTAAATCAAGAGGATAAATTGAAAGGGAATGAAAGTAAACAAATTTTAGCTTCATGAGATACCCAAGATAGTAAATGAAATATAAAAAAGAATAATTTTTAAAATATAGTCCCCCCAAAAACTGTGGCAAGCTAATTCACAGTTTTGTTTTATTCGTGTAATGTCTGTTTGTCTGCTTATGGCACAAAGGCTGTGTGAGGAATGGTATGGTTTTCCTTCATGATGGTAAAAACATACAAGTTTAAGAATATGTTTAAAAATTCTTAATTTCTTAGATTAATATACAGCAATTCTCTCTTCTATCTGGTCTTGGATAAGGGCAGGGAATTACGCATTAATAGATATTTTATTATCAGAAACTATTGTAAATATTTGCAAAGGAACTCTGTAAATGAAATACATGGCATGCCTTCCTGTCTTACCAAGTAAACTTGTTGCTAATTTATCCTTTTCTTAGTTACCCTGGATCGTCATGGACGTCTATTGTCACTATAATCACTATGAACTGTAGGTATTATACTCTATCTTGTGTTTCGTTGTGCGACTTTGGAAGTATGGGAGACTTTCTCACAGACTGTTGCTAGGTGGTGCTTAATGATAGGATAAAGTAGAAATACCCACAGGAACAAACTCTCACTTGGTCTACCCCACCTTCTTTTCTACTTTCACTTGTTTCAGATAGTTTTTCATTGTTATTCTCTGAAGGAAAATAAGGGAAATTTCCTTGGAATCCATGCGCCTTGGATTTATAACCTTTCCTAATTTCTGTGAAAGTACCTGTAGTCTGTCACACTCATTCTATTCAAATACCTATGTTTCAGGTAAATCACAGGAGGAAAGGAATCTTTAGTTGAGCGCTATCTACTAGGTACGGTGCTAAGCAATTACCTAACTTTATGTACCTTAATCCTTAAACAGCTCTGTGAGGGTATATTGATTAATCCCATTTTGTAGGTGAGGAAACTGAATATTAGGGGTGATATAATTTGTACAAGTTTATATAGGTAGTCTATGACCGGGAAGCAGAATTTGAACCCAGTGCTTACTGGTTCTAAAGCTTTTGTTCTTCTCCCCTACAGTGATGTCTTTTTAAGTAACCAGTTTTAACATGCCACAAGTTTAAAGCATTAAATAATCCTTTTAAGAAATCTTCTGTTGTTGATCATCGTTCTTGTTAACACTCTTACTTTGATTTTCAGATTCAGGTCACCTCGCTTTGTCAGAACCCTGCACCCTCATTAAATAAGAGGTTTTTTTGTTTGTTTTTGGCTTGGTTCCTCTTTAACTACAGGTGAAAATTGCTGTTCTGGCAGCCAGCTACCTCAGTAGTATTCCAGTCTCTATTCTGGGTGTTAGTGCTTAGCCCCTTTTTGTTTTAATTGAACGGTAAACCTTAGTAATAACATAGCAGTTTTCCTTTCTTCCAGCATTCCTCTTTTCTCTCCCCCTTCTGCTTTGATGTGGAGGCTCACCTAGTAGACTGTTACCTAAACTGCACTGCTCTTTATGGACTTCTCTGCAACCCTGAAATGAAACGGGAGACCCATTGTCCAGCTATGCATGATTAGATCTTTTTAACTCTCTCTGTGCTTTTAAAAATCTGTACAATAGAAAGTTTGGACTAATTTCCTTTGAGCACTTAAAAAAATATTGTTCAATAAAAAGAAAACCCCATAGCATCTCGTAATACCAAGTCCCATATTATAGGTTCAGCTGGCCTAGCCTGACAGCTACGTTTCCTGACAAACGTTAAAATAACTCCTGTGGAGTTCAAGTAACTCATATTTACTTTTGCATGTTAGAAATGCAACTTTTAGACCTTAACAGTTTCTCTGTATCATCTCTTAAAATACTAACTAAATGGTGTGTTGATGAAGTTTCTTTTTCTCAACTTTTTATTATGAAAAATTTCACACATACAAAAAATGTTGAAAGCATTTTACAGTAAACTCCCCCATATCCCATCCATGAGTTGGTGAGGTTCTTAATCTTCTTTACGTCAGCTAACACTATTAAGTAGTTTGGCTATTTGCGGATTCCTTCTAAGACCAAACACATGTGTAGCTATTACAGCAACAAGATTAAGAGCTGTGGTCCTGGCAATCAGACTGCCTGGCTTTGGACTCTAGCTCTGTCATCTGCTAGCAGAGTTAGTTAAGCTCTTTGTCCCCTTTTTTCACCTGTTTCATGGAGATGATAATAGCATTTCATAGAGTTAACATCAAGATGAAATGAACTGATCCAACATGTCTGGCAGTGTAGTAAGTGCTCAATAATTGTTAATTATTATACTAGGTTTTTTTTTTTACTACAAATTTAAATCAAGATGTTATTTTACTTCAGAATTATTGTTACTTTATCATGAACACATTAGCTAGAATTGAAGACATTTAAATAGTGAAAGAATTAGATAAATACAAAAATATAGACTAAAAGTTGCTGAGAATTATTTTTAAATAGCCGTGTATCCATAATCCTCTGAAGGCTTCGTAATTTTAAATTCAGTTTCAGGCAGTAATGTGGCCTCTATAGGGAAAACAACAGATTAACTTACTCTGTTAAAAAAAGTATAGCTAAAATGGAATCATTTGCATTTTCTGTTTGTCCATATCTAGATTTGAATGATTGCAGGACTCCTAAGACAAACTGGCACTATAGTAAATGGTGAATGACAATGCTTTTTTAAAAAAATAGCCTGTACTTTTGTTTATATTCTCTGTTGTTTTTGTTTTCTATTTTGTTGATTTCTGTCCTTATATTTATTATTTTTATTCTTTTGTTCTTTTGGATTTGCCGATTTTCAGGTTCTTTAGTTGAATATATAGCTCATTTGTTTTAGCCATTATTATTTCCTGAAAATGTATTTGAATAAGAACATAAATCTCCCTCTAAAGACTCCTTTTCTTTGTTCAGAAGGTCTTTTAATAACTTTATGGTGTACTCTATACCAAATTTTTTTTTTTTTGAGGAAGATTAGCTCTGAGCTAACATCTGCTGCCAATCCTCCTCTTTTTGCTGAGGAAGACTGGCCCTGAGGTAACATCTGTGCCAATCTTCCTCTGCTTTATATGTGGGATGCCTACCACAGTGTGGCTTGCCAAGCGGTGCCATGTCCGCACCCGGGATCCAAGCTGGTGAACCCTGGGCCGCTGAAGTGGAACGTGCAAACTTAACCGCTGCGCCACCGGGCCGGCCCCCCTCTATGTGAAAGCTTTGAGGCTGAAATGATTGGCATCATGTGCTGCTATGGTATAGAAGGTTAAAACGTTATTTATTCATATCCTTACTATTTTTAAGGAGAATCTTGACCCTATTCAAAGGAATGGCCTCAGCATAGTGAAGTGACATTTTAAAGGTATAAATCATTGGTATGTTTCTAAGATTCATGAAGGGCTGCCTGAAGGATAAGTCTATTCATTTTTGAATATTAGTAGTTTTCAACTAATTTTTTTTACCTCAACATTGTTAGAGAAAAAACGTTCCTCATCAGTGGCAGTGTCTTTGTTTAAGTGGGGAGCATCTAGTATCAGAATCTCCATATATGTTCCATTCTTCTTTCGGACTCTTGCTGGATTATTGCAGTGGCATCCTGCTTTCCATGCATCTGTTTTGTTTTCCCTCTAAATCTGTTTTTCACTCTCAAAGTTATCTTTCACAATGGAGATCTAATTACATTGTGTCCTTTCCTGGAAACACTTCAGTGCTTTCTCATTTCTCTTAGGATGAACTCCAATCATGGTCAAAGCTCTGCATGGTATAGTACTACCCATCACTCCAGCCTAATTTTGAACGAGCTTCCTCCTTTTTCTTTAGGATCCAATGACGTTGACCTTGTCTCGTTTGCTGTCTCAGTTTTTCTACACAGAAATTTTGCTCTTCCTATTTTCTCTGTCTGCCAGAGCTCCCTCCTCCACCCCTTCTCTCTCAGGCTAACTCCTTATCTCAGTTCATTCATGACTTCCTCAGGGAAAGCCTTCCAGACTTCCCCTTATTGTGTGCACTCATACCACTGTTTACTTCCTTTAAATAAATACTTGTATGGTTGTTATTTTATATTTATTTCTTTGACCGTTTGATTGATGTCTTTCACCCCCACCTCTAGATTGAAAACTTCGTGAGAGAAGAAACCATGTCTCTTTCTTGTTTACCTTTGTATCCCCACTTCTTAGAAGGTGGTGAATAAATGTATTTAAATGAATGAATGGCTTTTTTGTTTGTTTGTTTGTTTGTTTGGGAGGACTAACTTTGGATATACATAGTGTTTTTGAGAATCACTGCTTTAGATGTTGTAGATTTTGTCCCTGGATTAAATCAGAACATTAGACATTTGTTACTTTGTTACAATTTTATTTTGCCTTACTTGACAATGTTACTTTGTTTCCTCATGTAATCTTTCTCCTGGATTTTGGCAGCATGCCCTTGGTTCAAATTGGAGTATGCTGTAAGTGATAAACTCTTGTATTGGTTGTGTGGACACTCTTGAGAGTAGTGTTCATTGTATCAAGTACTGTGCATTGTATCAAATAATATTGTCTTTATAAGAACTAAGAGGAGAAATTTCTCTCTGATCTCACTCCCTGAAAAAATTGTGCTTCTCCTGAGCACCTGGTCTGTTTTTGTCTTGGAAGCACTGTTGTTTTATACCTAATCTTTTTTTCCTGAAGCTGAGAGCCAAATTTGCAGCTCGCATTTGAAAATTAGGGGTTTCTGGCACACCCCTGTGTAAACTAATCTCAGTCGTAGCTTCATATTAATCTTTAGAATTTTAACTGTGATTTATGTATGTATTTTACAGTTTGTTCAACCAAAGTCTCTGTAAATAGCTTTCAAGGAATAATAAAACTCCACTAGAGTTTGGATTTTTTCCCTTTTCTTTTAAAGCTAATTTAATCTCCTTGCTGGGTATGAAACAAGTTCAGTTTATCCCTCTACCCTGAAAAAGGGAGGGATAAAGAGGAAAATAAGTTTATTACACATTGGGAGGAATTCTAGGTATTACGTTCTGATTGGGTCATTTGGGAACTGGAAATTTTTTCTTTTGATTTTTTTCTGCTTATGTCACAAAAGCACAGGCATTGCTTTATAAAGAGGTCTGAGGTGGAAAATGGAAGTATCTGTTAGGCTTGGGGATATACAGTTAGCCCTTTGTATGCATATGCTTGGAACTTGGCAGCATTTTATTTTAATAGCCCCTCCTACTCTGTGGGTTATGATTGTTGTGGGAGTTCTGATTAAAGGCCTTGGTATTTAGCCTGACTGGATATCAGAGTCACTTTGTTTTCCTTCTGTTGCAAAATAAATTTTTGTACCATCTGATGAAATAAGAGTTGTGCAGTACCATATATAACTCCAGAGACCAGGCATTAGAAGACTGTGGGACAAGTGAGGTTAGCCAAGACCATCATAAGGAGAGATTAGAAGGCACTGTGGAGTGATGACCAAAGATTCCCTCACTTTGACTGGGAGATCAGATCTTAAGATTCTTTCTGAGACCACCTTTGATAGCCCAGTTGTCTTTTCTTTTGGTTTGAATGTAAGTTGGTCAGCTTTCCCTGTGGTATTACTCCATGGGCAGCAGGAAGTGTTAGCAGTATTTCATATTTTTTTCTTGGCTTGCCAGCAAGAAATCTAGGGCTGTGCTGTTATCCACAACCACTTGGATCAACGACTTTAGCTTGCTGTACGTCTAGAGCTTTACAGTATTATTTGTCTTTATTTGTCTCTTTAGTCAATGTTAATAACACATCTTTGATAGATTTTTCAAGTTATATGACCCCCATAGTTGAAACCAGAGCCCTAATGATTCTAGCATTAAAGGGAGTATGTGTTTTCTCTCCAGGGAGATGTATGTCCCTTCAGACACTCCCAGAGAAGATGGTCTCCTGAAGAAGATGGGAAGGAAATATCAAAAATTGTCTAATTATTACATTGTTACATATAGTTATCTGTATATGCAAGCTAATTTTTCCCCCCCTGAGGAAGATTGGCCCTGAGCTAACATCTGTGCCAGTCTTCCTCTATTTTGTGTGGAGAACGATGCCTCAGCACAGCTTGTTGAGTGGTGCATAGGTCCGCGCCCAGGATCTGAACCCACAAACCCCAGCCCACCAAAGCGGAGCGTGTGTACTTAACCACTCCGCCACTGGGCTGGCCCTGCAAGTTAGGTTTTGATGAGGCAAATATTAGTACACATATTATTGGTTCAGGAAGTAAAGATTAGTCGGGCCACATAAAGTTGTAAAAACAAAGGAAGAATTACTTGTAAGAAAAGTGAGTAAGAAGTTATCTGGGGTACAGATAACTTACATAGTTAAACAAAACTTGCAACAATTGTCATAGGACTATGGAGGATGTTAGGCTAATTAAAATGTATAATTTTGCCCATGTATTTGTACCAAGTCCCATTCCTGAAGGAATTTGTATTTGGGTTGAGGTTTTACAAATTCTAAGATAGGCTTGAGGAATAAAGACAAACCAAGTAAAAGCTGTTGTAGCCGTAGATAGTCAAAGGGATAAGCTGAGTTTCTGCAAGCCTAATACATTCCAGAGGGTATGAGAAGGTATTGGATAAAGGATAAGGATAAAAGTGCTTTGAAGGCTACGGATATTCAGATTTTACCACTGGTAATTTGTGAAGAGAAACTTTATCTGAAACAAAATAAGCTATCTAGGATCTAAGTGTTCAAGGTCCAGTTATAGGATAAATATAAAATCACAAAAACTCATGTCAGGTAGCTCTTTCATGGCCCGAGTGTTACTAGACACAATTTTCCTTGAGGGGGAATATCTAGTTGGGAGGTGTAAGGTAGGGAGTTAGGCCAGGGCTTAATCAAGAGGACCATACCTAAACTGTGTAGGTTGAGGAAAAAGATCAGAGTAGGCATGGGCAAAGCCTAGACCCAAATGAGTTTTCTGTCAAGCATGCTGACAGATTCAGCTAGGCAGGAAATGCAAAATCAGCATGGTGTCAGCTCCTCGTGTCCCTTGTCCCTCTGGATAACACTCAAATCAGAGGCCAGATGATCATAGGCAGCATGAGTTACCGGTAGGGCACTCTGTTGCTAAGGAACAGTTGCCATACTAGGAGAGTGTAGGGTGGTGGGTGAGAAATAGCCTCGTAGCGGTACCTCCCAAGACTGCCTATGTTTGCATATTCTGGAGGATCACAGGGCATTTTGCCAAGGCTTACATCAGCCTGTGGTTGAGCCTTGCCGGTGGGCTTGTGTGGAGACATGCAAGGTTGCCAGGGCACCAGTACAGAGCTGTTCCCCTACGTTATCATCCATGGTAAGGAAGAAATGATGAGGGGAATTTGAGCAAAACCATGAAAATAAAAGTATTACAAGCAGTAGTTTCAAGTGTCTAGGAATGTGGTGTTCTGTTGGTGTTAGGATAAGCAGCCTACTTCTATAAAGTCTGCTGCTTGACTATGAAGAGATCCTGGACATCCTGACACAGTCGCTTGGTACATTCCAAAAAATGTCTTTTTCGTGGTGATCATACCAGCTTATCCTGGGAAGTTTGTATTCATGAGTAAGGTCTTGGTGATATCATCCATCGAGAATACTTGTATAGTCTTTTATTGAGGCTTTTGTGTTTCTTCCAGAAGACTCAGTTTCTGATCTGTAGCTTGTAACAGGAGCCTTTAGGCAAGTGTAAAGAAAAAGCAGAAACTACCTGTGGAGGTAAGACTGAATGGTTCAGGTTTACTTTAATAGCCAACAATATCAGAATGGAGAAAAGTAGAATCCTCTGTTGAGGCATATCAACTTAGAAGGATTTAGTGAATAATTACCTCAGAATAAGAGCGTATCATGGACAGTGAGGGCATTGACTAATTTCAGTCTTTAATTTATACCATAGTATATTATGATTTTCTCCAGTTGTTTCCATTTAGATATTTAAATCTAGAAATAAAATATTTTAAAGTTTATTTTATTATTCTTTTAAATAACAGCCTTATTGAGATAAAATTCACCCATTTAAAGGATACAATTCACTGGTTTTATGATAGTCACAGAGTTGCACAACCATTACCACTATTTAATTTTAGAACATTTTCATCAATCCAAAATGGTAGCCCATACTCATTGATGATCACTCTCCATTCCTCCCTCTAAAAAATTTTTATGCTTTAAGGAGCTCAAGTTGGAGGAGAGGTGGTAAAAGAAAGGATGAATGCCCATAGGTTTTGTTGTTGCTGTTTGCATTTTAAATTTTATTATGGTATATGGACAGTAAAGTGCACAATTCTTAAATGTACAACTTGATGAATTTCTACATATATATATATATATATATGGTAATCACTATGAAGATCAATATACAGAGTATTTCAACACAATAGAAGTCTCCTTAGTATCCCTTTTTTGTCAGTTACAACCCTCCAAGAGGTGATCATTATTCTGACTTGTATTATGATTAGTTTTGCCTGTTCTTGAAGTGCATACAAATGGAATCAAACAATAGTCTCTTGTCTCTGGCTTCTTTTGCTCGTAATTATGCCCATAAGATTCATCCAAATTGTGTGGAGCAGTAGAATTTTTTTTTTTTTTGGCTTTGTGTTATTCCATTAGATCTGTAAAGCAGAATTGTCAATTCACCTATCAATGGAGATTTGCGTTGTTTACAGTTTTTTACTATTATGACTAAAGCTGCTAACAACATTCGTATGCTTTTCTTTTGGTGAATCTATGCACTCATTTTTCTTGGGCCATGAGGTTTTATAGTATTATAAAAATTTAGAACTTTTTTATTAAGATAGTCAATGCCAAGCCTGCCCCACAAGAAATTTTCAAGTTGGCCTAAATGGATATATACCACATTGATTTTATAATAGAAACCAGGGGAAAATAACATTGACTTTATAGCCAGTTTAGGGTGGTATTCATGTGTCTGTTCACATCAACGGGTATCGATATTATACATTCAATCATAGTTAACAGCAGGGCACCATGCTAGAGGTTAGAGATACAACTGTGAAAGACAGCCATATATGCTGCTTTCACCAACCAATAAAGAAGTTATTTGAAAATAATATAGAGTGCAGTGATAAAGAAATGAGAATTATCAGGGAAGTGCTCAGGATGGACGATCTCACCTAAATCTGGATAGTTAGTGGAGGCCTCTTGGAGGAAGTGACATCTAAACTGGGTCCTAAAGATCAAATTCAGTTTAGCCGAGTGAAGGAGGTGAGAGAGTGGGTGTTTAGAGGAGCAAGGCAATGAGTTTTTAAGGCAGCGTTTTAGGCTTGGAGATTTGAGAAATTGAAAGTAGCTGGGTAAGCAGGGACTCAATTACAAAGGACCTCTTGGCAATATCAAAGAGTTCTGACATCATCATCAGGTAGAAGGGAATCATTGATACCATTTTTTTGTTATGGAAAACTTCAAACACATATAAAGAGAATAGTAGAATGAATCCTCATATACACATCCCACAGTTTGAGCAATACAAACTGATGACCAGTCTTGTTGAGACTACTACTTACTTTGGCAGTGGATTGTTTTGAAGCAAATTTGAGACGTCATATCATCACTGAAGATTTTTAGCAGGAGTGACACTATCTGTTTTGAATTTTGGAAATCACACATTCCTAGTAGTTTTAAAGTATCTTAAAAATGCACACACCATAGTTTGAGTGTTTCTCATTTGCTTCCAATCATACAAAGACATTTGTCTTTCTGCACCACCTTGTGCTATTTGTAAGTAGTTTGCATTTTTTCAAACTTTATGGAAGCTTGATTAAATATTAAAATTATTTTATGTATTTATCTTCTCTTGTAGATCAGTTGGTGAATTTTCATTTAAAAATACTATTAAGCATTTTGGCTTCTATAAGTATAAAAATGTCAAATCAATATAAAGGTTTGTTTCTAGGATTCAGCCTCCATAATAGCAAAGATACTAGTTTAGAAAGTGGAATTAGTTTATGGTTTTACTATAAATATTTTTCACAGATTCAAGTTGAGGAATTTACTATCCTGCTTTTGTAGCTCAGGTTTTATTACTTGTCTACATATTGAAATTTCTTTTCTTACTGAAGTTTACTTTGATGATAAGAATTAATATAGAGTGCTTTTATTTTAAAGCTATTTATAACTGTTTATGGGCCATTAAGTTAAAAATTCCTTCCTATAGTTAGAATGTTTGTTTCCTAAAGTGTGTCAGTTTAACTTTTTTTAAAGGTAGTGTAGTAGATGGTGACTATTGCAGTACTTTGGGATGGCACTGCATTCATACATTTGTTCATTTATTTGGTGAGAGTCAGTGATCTTAATCTAAATCAGATGTTGGCAGACTTTGGCTGCTGAGATAGTTTTTACATTTTGAAGGATTGTTGAAAAAAGAATAATTTGCAACAGAAATCATATGTCGTCATTAAATGTAAAATATTTACTATCCGGGCC
The DNA here is from genome assembly GCF_041296265.1 of Equus caballus. NCBI lineage: Eukaryota > Metazoa > Chordata > Mammalia > Perissodactyla > Equidae > Equus > Equus caballus. Next base: position 30,742,281 of record NC_091698.1, read on the forward strand.
TTTACAGAAAAAGTTTGTCAACCCCTGATCTAAATGAATATAACTTAAATTCTTGGCATGTGCTTTTTTTCTTTTGGAAATGTTTCTATAAGATTCATTTTAGAATTGACATTTGAAAATTAAAATTTTCATTGTCTTCTACAGAGAAGATGGTGAATTAGAAGATGGTGAAATAGATGATGCAGCATTTGAAGAAACACAAGAACAGGAAGCAAAAGAGGATGAAAAGCAGAAAAATGAGAAAGCCTACAGAAAATCAAGGAAGAAACACAAGAAAGAAAGAGAGAAGAAAAAATCCAAAAGGAGAAAACGTGAGAAACATAAGGTTAGTTAGAATCTACTTTTTATTCTTTTGGTAAATTTTTATGAAATATAAAATAATGAAAATTAGTATAAATCATTGCCTATTTTCTTATAAAACATATGGATTAGATGTTTTTATTTATGTGATTAATAAAGATTATATGAATTATCTTAAAGATTTAAAAAATAAGGTAACTTAATGCAAATTAAAATAAATGTTTGTAATTGATGGAAGATTGTATGCAAGGATGCTACAAACTTAAGGAAAGAAAGTTTCATTCTCTACAGATATGGATTGGCAGTATTGTCATTGTCTATCCATTCATTTATTTACTCATTTATATGTATTATGATGTGCTTGCTGTGGAAGTCTCTGTGCTAATTGCTAGGGGTTATACTAATGAGTGAAATAGTCTCTGCTCCTACAGAGATTACATTGAAATGGGAAGGAGAGAGGCAATACACAAATGAAAAACAAGTGCTATTAAGAAAACGTTAGGATGCTGGATAGAGAATAATGTGGTTTGGCGTGGGGAAGAAGGGAAACATGCTGACTGAGAACTCAGGGAAAAGCTGGCAACAGTGGTGGGGTAGTTTTTGAAACTCCCTGAATATCCCCCATAAAAACAGAGTAATTCGCATAGCGAAACTAAAAACTCATTGGCAACATCTGCAAAAAGATGAAGTAATAAGTTATCCCCACAAATGTCAAAAATACAAATGGATAAGGTGAAACCACAGATAGCAAAAAAACCAGTGTAGGATCAGCAACTGCGCATAATGAAGCAGAGGGAAGGTAAAGGAACTTCCAGAAAATAAATTGCCAACAGGTATGCTTCTCAACTGGAAGAGTCCCCACTCAACATAGAAAAGTCTGTGAAACAAAATGAGAACAACAACAGAAATTGGGAGGGGGCTTTACTATTCCAATTCACATGTGTGTAAAACTGGATGGTGTTGGAATGTTTGGGCCTGTTGAACTCCTAATGCAATCCACCCAGATCTCTTTTCTCAAAGTCCTACACTGAGGAGATAACTCCTGGGAGTAGGATCTAAATTGAGAGGACAATCATACTAGGGCCAAGGAAAGAAATGATCAGATAAAATGGGGGAAGAGCCCAGGGGTGGGATATCTCAGAAGATATGTAACCGTATTTTTTAATACTTCATGCTAACAACAGCAGAAGTAACCCTAGAGAAATAAAGCTAGGAAAGCTGTCCTGGCCCCTGCCCCCTTTTATACACGAGCAACAAGATAGGGCATGATTACATTTTATGTAAGTTATTATTATAAAAAAAGAGAATAATATTCTTTCAGAGAAGAAAGAATACCCACAAAACATATGAAAAACTTAACCTAATATTTCAAAATGATAAAAAAAATTAAGAAAACAATATAAGCTATGATCAAACAGCATAAATAATATTTGGGGGGAAAATCCTTTGGTCATCTAGGCATAAAGACCAAGTCCCTTATTAAGAAAAGAAAATCAGATATAAAAAATTTTGATACCAACATTTTATGCCAGAAGATAATGGAATAACATATTTGAATAAGGTGTGAGCCAAGGATTTTATATCCAGCTAAATACTGACCTTCAAATATAAAGTCCTCAGAAAAACTGTATATAATAGAATTGAGGAAATATTGTTATTATGAGCCTTCCTATAGAATCTACTAGAGAACAAATTCAGATAATCAAAATGACTAGGTGAGAGAGTGAGTGTGACCTACATAAACGAAAATATTTACTTGTAAAACTAAGGCTAAATGATGGACATAAGAGGAGCAGTGTATTATGTATCTCAACATTACAACTATTAAAAAATGTCAGGAAAAGAAGAGTATAAGGTAAGCAGGATAAGCTTACTGATTGTCTTATAGTTATTAACTGTAACTATAGAATAAAAGGATATTACTTCAACTTATTATCCTAGGAATGAATGAGAGAAAGTAGAAGAGGTTATTGCCTAATTTCAATATTGATCCTATTAGTAGACAAATAGTATGCAAAGAAAGCACAGGGACTAAGGTTAAGAAAAAGGCAGTATGAAAGAAATAGTTGAAACAAAAATACAAACCTTTCTAAATACCAAAAGGTATACCCCCCAACAATGCAAAATCCGACTCTCAGCTATGTACCAGAGAAAGATTTAAAAAATGGGTGAAGCTATACCAGCCAAACACAAAGAAAGAGAAGGCAGGAGTCATAATGTTGATATCTGAAAAAGTCAAATTTGAGTCAAAGAGGCATTGAAAGAAGCGAAGGGTATTTTATAATGTTGAAGTTATAATTCACAGTGACGATATGAGTTATTAATATTTTTTATCCCCTAAAACAGCAATTTTCATAAAGCAAGAACTATAAGAGCTGCGAGAAGAAATAAACAGGAGTACACTAATAACAGGAGATACACAGTCTTTTAACCCAAAGAGATTGATGAAGTGGATGTAAAGGTGGTCAGGATATTAAAGAGATATTATAAATATATAGTAAATTCTGAATCCTGAGAACACATCCTCCTCTCAAGTATACTTGGAATATTCATAAAACTGACCATATCTTAGCCTACAAAGAAAATTCCAGTTAATTCGATAGAGTAGAAATAGAACAAAGAGAAATCTGAAACCACAATGCAATAAAACTAGACGTTAATAACAGTCAAAAACCAAAAATGCCTTTCTGTTTTATAATTCAAGTACTTGCTACAAAGAGCCTGTGGAACACAGGGGAAACAGATTATAACTGCAGAATTTCATGAAAATAATTATAAAATATCTATGGAATATAGCTAAAGCAATTATCAGAAGAAAAATTATAGTATTAAAAGGTACAAAAATAGCAAAGCAAAACAAAAGAAATAAAAAGGAAGGACTTACAGTTCTAAGCAGAACTTAAATTAGAATGAAAAAAACAGTGGTTATTAAAAAAGATCAACAACATATATAAATCATTGGCCAAACGAATCAAGAAACAAAGGGAAAAATAAAAGTAAAATTAGATGTGTTGAGGCTAAGAACTTTCAAAACCATCAAGTACTGGCTTTTTTTCAACAGCGCTTCCTTTAATTTATCTTATCTTCTCTCACAGATGTATACTTTGAACATTGTGCTTGAAAATCATAACTAGATCACATAGTTCAGTAGATACATTTTACACTTTCAATGTTACTGAATGTAACAGTGTTGCTAAATTTTCTGCGACTGTATAAGAAGGATCTCCCCTCTTCCAGTTTTGATAAGATATCTCTTACTTTCCTTTAAGTTGCCTCAGAGTCCAGAATTTTGCTAACCATCATGCAAGGCAATTTAAGCTTTTGCTAATGCTCTCTTTAAAGTTCTTCCAGTTTCCATTCACTGCCTGGTTCCAAAACCACTGCTACCTGTTAGATACTTGTTATGGCAGCACAGCATTTCCAGACACCAAAATCCGTATTAGTTAACTATTGCTTCATAACGTATTACCCCAAACTTAGAAGCTTAAAACAACAAAAATTTCTCTCTCAGTTTCTGTGGTTCAGGAATCTGGGTGCAGCTTAACTAGGTGATTCTGGCTTAGCATTTTTCATGAGGTTGCAGTCATCTCAAGGCTCGACTGAGGCAGGATCCTCTTGCAGGTTCACTCATGTGGCTCTTGGCAGGCCACAGTTCCTCACTATGTGGACCTCTCTACAGGCTGCCTCGGTGTCCTCATGATGTCAGCTGGCTTCCTCCAAAGCATGTGAACCAAGAGTAAGAGGAAGGAAGAGAAAGCACCCAAGATGAAAGCTACAGTCTTTTGTATAACTAATCTCAGAAGTGATAGTACCATCACTTCTGACATATTCTATTTGGTAGAAACAAGTTACTAAGTCTAGCCCACACTCAAGAGGAGAGGAAATAATCTCTTCTTGCAGGAAGGAGTAATAAAGAATCTGTGGACTTATCTTTAATACCACCGTCCAAGAATAGATTGGAAAACCTGAAAAGAAAGGATATATGGAGTGACCCTAAAATATTACAGTAGAGTAAAGCCTCTGTTATTAAAGCAGTGTGATATTGGTGCATGGAAAAATAGACCAATGGAGCAGAAAAGAAAACTCAGAAATAGAGTGAATGCATGTGGAAATTGGTATGTGATATAGGAGCATCTCAAACCAGTGTGAAAAGGTGAACTTTTTAATAAGCGTAGTTGAGGGAATTGGGTAGTGCTATGGACATAACAGAGGATTCATTTCTTACATTGGATAAATTCCAGATAGGTCAAAGATTTAAATGTAAAAAAATGAAACTTATACAAGTATTAGAGTAAAGCATGAGTGAAGTACTCTTTTACCTGAGAGTGGAGAAATCTTCTTAACTATGATTCAGGGCCTGAGAACAGTAAGGAATCAGTAAACTTCTCTATGTGAAAAGCATAAAAGGAAAAAGGACATTTACTGTGTCCTTTGAATTGAGAATCTCTACTCCCCCTCTGCCCCTCACTCCAGGACCTGCAGTCCAACAGAACTTCAGAGTTTTGGGGCCAAGAAGCACAAATTCCCCACTGGGAGTATGAGAAGATTCATTTCTACTGAACCCACAAATTTTAGCTTTGGTTCAAAGTATACACCATATTTCTTTGATTTTGCATGAAAAACCAATTCTTGCATTAGAAAGTAAGTAAAACAACTGTTAATGAAGAGGGTACATTCTAGCATCCATTTTGCTGAAAATTTTTAACTACAGTTAGAAATATAACAGGATGTTGTACCAGTTCAGTGTACTTTGTTTTTGCTTTCAACCTAGGGCTCTTTCCTATTGGCTGCTCCTAGAGGAGTTTTTTCTTCCGTCCATTCTAGGCTAGAAGGTTATACAAGCTCAGGTAGGAAGGCTGAGATCAATGCCTTCCTCCTGAGATGCTGCAACTAGTCCTCACACCCCTTTGCCCTCAGGTTAACTTTATTAAACTGTCTCTCTAACGTTTGTTAATTTATTTGTCTGTAAACTCTTCAACTAGCCTGAACTGATCAGATAATACATAAGAATTTATTGGCTAATGTTATGATAAATACTTAGATTAAAGAAGAGGAAAAATATATAATCCTGTCTATGAAGAGCTTTGATTTTATTTGGTGAGATTATAACCATAACCATAAAACATAACAATAAATGGTCAGTGGTTGATGGTCAGTCATAACGATAAATAATTATCAAATAAAATAGTATGTAATAAAATGCTAACGTGTAGTATAAAGTTAGCCATTTTGCAATGTGCTAATTGTACAGTTCAGATAATATATGTAAAATATAATGATAAAAGGGGGAGAATAATAGGATTAGAGTTGATGTAAAAGAATAGGATGAGGAAAGGAGAAAATACTTCCAGTGGTGGGAAATATCATGAACAGAGGCTGCAGGAGTGTTTCATGTATGAAAGAGACCTCACTGAGATTAGCTAGATTTAGACGTGTTCTCATTGTAAAGGAGGCAGAACTAACGGTGAGGTAAGCCAATTTTGGGGAGGTCTTGAAAGTAACACAGAGTTGCTTAATATTTTTTTTTTTTTTGGATTGGCTACCTGAGCTAACATCTGTTGCTAGTCTTCTTTTTGTCTTCTCCCAAAAGCCCCCCCGAGTACGTAGTTGTATATTCTGGTTGTAGGTCCTTCTGGCTCTGCTATATGGGACGCCACCTCAGCATGGCTTGATAAGCAGTGCTAGGTTTGCACCCAGCATCCAAACCAGTGAAACCCTGGGCTGCCAAAGTGGAGTGTGCGAACTTAACCATTCCAGCCACAGGGCTGGCCCCCAGAGTTGCTTAATATTGATGTGCTGATCTGAAGAAAACATTTTAGATGATATAAGGCATGTTTACATGATAAGTGTCATTTTAGGGTGGTTAACCAGCAGAAGCGTCAGGGTGCCGGGTGGACTGGATGTTTTGAGGGATGTGAGGGAGACAGTCCAGGAGACAGTTTTGTTTGTTTGTTCAAATTGGCCATGGAAGTACATTTGTGTACTATTTGTTCATGATTACTGAGGTAACATGAAGTTAATTATTTAAAAATTCAATTTTGACAGAAATAGATAAAAAGAGAAGGCCCTTGTAATCTCACTCCCCAGAAATAACAGTTGGTATGTAGTCTTCCAGATATTATTCTCATGCATGTGCTAACATATAATGTTGTTATTTCTACTATATAATCTTTGTTTTAGACAGATTGTATTGGAATTTGTTTGTTATTTTGCAGGATGAGAGGCTGACCCAAGTTTATGGTAGGAAGAATGGTGAGAAATAGATAAATCTAAGAAATTCCATAGCAGAAATTGATGAAACAGAGAGGAGTGAAAGGAAGGAATCAAAGATGACTCTCACATTTTTAGCTAAGGAGTATGGTGCTGTTATTATTAATAGATAAATGTCAGAAAGTAGGTAGTATTTGTAGAAAAAGTGATAACGTATTTTAATTTAGATATGGTGAGTTTGAGGCAAAATGAAATTCCCAGAGGGAATTCTACTGAATGAACTGGAAATACAAGGAGAGTTTCCATTCAAAATGTATTCTTGGGGGTAATTTTTGAAAAGTCCGTGAGAACCGAAGCTTTGAGAGAGAGTGCTTAAGGGAATGTGTGAAGAGAACAGAGCTTTTGGGATGCTTAGGGCAAAGCAGTATAAAGTGAAGTAGGAGAGACCTCAGAACTATGGGAAGCCTTTTCCACTTTGTAAACATCCCAGATAGCATTCAGCGTGTCTCTCAAAAATATTCGATGAATATCTGCTTTGTGATTGAGGAAGACAGAAAAAATTTCAAGAGTCTTTGAATATGGTCTTCAAAATAATTGTTTTTTTTTTTCACGGTAGAAGCTGTATACTTCAAGAAAAGCAGAAAATTCAAAGATATAAAAAGAAAAAGAAGCGACCTAAAATTAAACTAAGTAGACTAACTGCTGTTAACATTTTGGTGTATTTCCTTCAAGTCTTTCTTTTCTGTGATTTTTTTCTTAATATTGGAGAAATAGTGTTTAATTGATTTTATATTTTACATTTTCACTTAATGTGACAGGTAAACATTTTGTTATGTTACTATAAAATCTTCCAAAATAACATTTTAATTGATTGCTATGTACTATAATAAATCATTCTCTTAGTGTTGAACATGGAGGCCGTTTGCAGTAAATCTTGAAGGACAGATAGGAGTTAACTAGTTGGCCAAAGAGATACAGAGAATATAAAAGCACGTAAGTGTGGAAAGGATGGCCTGTTTGGAGGAAGACACTGAAGTCCCTAAATTCTGTCACTATTTGAATATTTAAGGGGGTCACTCAGTGGCTTTCCTGTTAATTAGTTCCTGAACTATGGTTTTTGGCATCTTTACTCCTGATGATGTGATGTTGTTTAACAGTTCTATAGAAAACATAATAATTTAGACTTGAACTTTAGTACTTATCAACCAAGTGTATTGGAGGAAATAATCCACCAATGTGTTATAGGTAAAATAACAAAAATTAAAGGAATACTTTCAAACACTGAACAGATATCAAACAATACCAAAAAAAAAGGGAGGAAAAAAAAGAAACACAAAAATTCTGAAATAAAAAAATATACCATCCTTTTCACTTAAAATTTTGATAACTTTAAATTACCTTCTATTATTTCAAGCTATTTTTAGTATAGTTCAATTTGCTAATTTCAGGTTAATAATTACTCCTTTTTTTATTGAGGTCATAATAGTTTATGATATTAGGAAATTTCAGTTGTACATTACTATTTGTCAGTCACCATATATAAGTGCCTCATAATTTACCCCTTATGCTCACCCCTCAATCTTCTTCCCCACTGGTAACCACTAATGTGTTCTCTTTGTCCATGTGTTTGTTTATCTACCATGTATGAGTGAAATTAACACTATGTTTGTCTTTCTCTGTCTGGCTTATTTTGCTTAACATAATATCCTCAAGCCCCATCCATGTTGCAAATGGGACGATTTGGTCTTTTTTATGGCTGAGTAGTATTCCATTGTATATATATACCACAGCTTCTTTATCATTAGTCAGTTGATGGGCACTTGGTTTGCTTCCACATCTTGGCTTTTGTGAATAATGCTGCAGTGAACATAGGAGTGCATAAGACTCTTTGAATTGTTGATTTCAAGTTCTTTGGATAAGTACGCAATAGTGGGATAGCTGGGTTGTATGGTATTTCTATTTTTAATTTTTTGAGAACTCTCCATACTGTTTTCCATAGTGGCTACACCAGTTTGCATTCCCACTAGCAATGTCTGAGGGTTCCCTTTTCTCCACATCCTCTCCAACATTTGTTATTTTTTGTCTTGGTAATTATAGCCATTCTAACATGTGGTAGGTGATGTCTCATTGTAATTTTGATTTGCATTTCCCTGATGATTAGTGATGTTGAACATCTTTTCATGTGCCTGTTGGCCATCTGTATATCTTTGGAAAAGTATTTGTTCATATCCTCAGCCCATTTTTTGATCAAGTTGTGCATTTTTTTGTTGTTGAGTTATATGAGTTCTTTATATATTTTGGAGTTTAACCTCTGTTGGATATATGATTTGCAAATATTTTCTGCCAGTTGTCTTTTTGTTTTGTTCCTAATTTCCTTTGCCTTGCAGAAGCTCATTAGTCTGATGTAGTCCTATGTGTTTATTTTTTTCTTTTGTTTCCCTTACCTGAGAAGATGTGGTATTCGAAAAGATGCTGCAAGGACTGATGTCAAAGAGTCTACTGCCTGTATTTTCTTCTAAGAGTTTTATGGTTTCACATCTTACCTTCAAGTCTTGAATCCATTTTGAGTTAATTTTTGTCTATGGCAAAAGATAATGATCTACTTTCATTCTTTTGCATGTGGCTGTCCATTTTTCCCAACACCATTTATTGAAGGGTCTTTCTTTCTACATTGTATCTTCTTGGCTCCCTTGTTGAAGATTAGCTGTCCATAGATGTGTGGTTTTATTTTTGGGCTTTCAATTCTCTTCCATTGATCTGTGTGTCTGTTTTTGTACTAGTACCACGCTGTTCTGATTACTATAGCTTTGTAGTATATTTTAAAGTCAGGGATTGTGATGCCTCCAGCTTTGTTCTTTTTTCTCAGGATTGCTTTAGCTATTTGGGGTCTTTTGTTGCTCCATATGGATTTTAGGATTCTTTGTTCTATTTCCATGAAAGATGTCATTGGGATTCTGAGTGGGATTGCATTGAATCTGTAGATTGTTTTAGGTAATATGGACATTTTAACTATGTTTATTCTTCCAATCCACATTCATGGAATATCTTTCCATTTATTTATGTCATCATCAGTTTCTTTCAATAATGTCTTATAGTTTTTCATTGTATGGATCTTTCACCTCCTTGGCTAAATTTATTCCTAGATATTTTATTCTTTTTGTTGCAATTGTAAATGGGATTGTATTCTTGAGTTCTCTTTCTGTTAGTTCATGATTAAAGTATACAAATCCAACTGATTTTTGTAAGTTGCTTTTGTGCTCTGCAACTTTGCTGTAGTTGTTGATTATTTCTAATAGTTTTTCAAGGCATTCTTTAGGGTTTTCTCTATATAGGATCATGTCATCTTCAAACTGTGAGAGTTTCACTTCTTCCTTGCCAATTAGGGTGCCTTTTATTTCTTTTTCTGGCCTAATTGCTCTGGCCAAAACCTCCAGTACTATGACTAATAAAAGTGGTGTGAGTGGGCACTGTTGTCTTGTTCCTGTTCTCAGAGGGATGGCTTTCAGTTTTTCCCCATTGAGTATGATGTTGGCTGTGGGGTTGTCACATATGGGCTTTATTATGTTGAGGTAATTTCCTTCTATCCCCATTTTGTTGAGAATTTTTATTATAAATGGATGTTAGATCTTGTCACATGCTTTCTCTGCATCTCTTGAGATGATCATGTGATTTTTATTCCTCATTTTGTTAATGTGATGTATCACAGTGGTTGATTTGCAGATGTTGAACCATCTCTGTGTTGCTGGTATAAATTCCACTTGATCATGGTGTATGTTCCTTTTAATGTATTAGTGTATTTAGTTTGTCAATATTTTGTTGAGGATTTTTGCGTCTACATTCATCAGTGATATTAGCCTGTAATTTTCCTTCTTTGTGTTGTCTTTGGCTTTCGGATCAGGGTGATTTTGGCCTCATAGAATGAGTTTGGCAGTGTTTTGTCATCTTCAATTGTTTGGAATAATTTGAGAAGTAGAGGCATTAAATCTTCTTTGAATGTTTGGTAGAATTCTCCAGAGAAGTCATCTGGTCCTGCACTTCTATTTTTTGGGAAGTTTTTGATTACTGCTTCTATCTCTTTACTTGTGATTGGTCTCTTCAGATTCTCTATTTCTTCTTGATTCAGTTTTGAGAGGTTTTGAGAGTCTAAGAATTTATCCATTTCTTCTAGATTGTCCAATTTGTTGGCATATAGTTTTTCATAGTATTCTATTGTAATCCTTTGTTTTTCTGTGGTATCTATTGTAATTTCTCTTCTTTCATTTCTAGTTTTATTTGTTTGAGCCCTCTTTCTTCTTAGTGAGTCTGGCTAAGGGTTTGTCAATTTTGTTTATTTTCCCAAAGAACCAGTTCTTTATATTGATCCTTTCTACTGTTTTTTTTTTTTTTTCAATTTCATTTATTTCTGCTCTTATTATTTGTTTTGCTGACTTTGGGCTTTGTTTGTTCTTCTTTTTCTAGTTCTGTTAGGTGACATTTAAGATTGCGTATTTGAGATTTTTCTTGCTTGTTAAGGTGGGTGTGAATTACTATGAATTTCCCTCTTAGGACTGCTTTTGCTGCATCCCATATGAGTTGGTATGGTGTATTTTCATTTTCATTTGTCTGTAGATATTTTCTGATTTCTCCTTTAATTTCTTCAGTGATCCATTTGTTCAGTAGCATGTTGTTAAGTCTCCACATATTTGTCACTTTGCCAGCTTTTTTCTTGTAGTTGATTTCTAGTTTCATAGCATTATGGTTGGAAAAGATGCTTGATATGATTTCAGTCTTCTTAAATTTACTGAGGCTTGCCTTGTTTCGTAACATATGGTCTATCTTTGAGAATGTTCCTTGTACACCTGAGAAGAATGTGTATTCTGCTGATTTTGGATGGGGCGTTCTATATGTATTTGTTAAGTCCATCTGGTCTAGTTTTTCATTTAGTTCCACTATATCCTAGTTGCCTTTCTGCTGGATGGTCTATCCATTGATGAAAGTGGGGTGTTAAGGTCCCCTACTATTATTGTGTTGCTGTTAATATCTCCTTTTAGGTCAATTAATAGTTGCTTTATGCACTTTGGTACTCCTGTGTTAGGAGCATGGTTAGTTATAAGTGTTATTTCCTCTTGGTGGAATGTCCCTTTTATCATTATATACTGCCCCTCTTTGTCTCTCATTGCCTTTTTTATTTTGAGGTCTGCTTTGTCAGATACAAGTATGGCAATGCCTGCTTTCTTTTGTTTGTCGTTGGCTTGGAGTGTCATCTTCCATGCCTTCACTCTGAGCCTGTGTTTATCTTTAGAGCTGAGATGTGTTTTCTGGAGGCAGCATATTGTTGGGTCTTGTGTTTTAATCCATCCAGCCACTGTCTTTTGATTGGAGAATTCAATCCATTTATATTTAGAATGATTATTGATATATGAGGGCTTAATTCTGCCATTCTCTCTCTTGTTTTCCAGTTCTGTATTTCCCTTGTTTCTGGTCCCGTGTATTTCCAACTGCCATTTCAGTTTGGTGATTTTCTGTGATAGTTTTCTCAGTTTTCTCTTTGTTTATCATTTGTGTCTCTGAGTTTTTGTTTAGTGGTTACTGTGAGGTTTGCATAAAAGTTCTTGTAGATGAGAGAGTCCATTTTCTGATAGCTTCTTATCTCCTTAGCCTAATCAGATTCCATCCCTTTCCTCTTCCCCATCTAAGTTATTGTTGTCACAACATATTCCATTTTGTGTTGTGAGTTCATGATTAAAACAAAATGATTATAGTTATTTTTTTATGCTTTCCTTCCCTTTATCTTTAATGTTATAATTGTTTGCTAATCTGTTCTGATAGAGAGCTTCAATTTTCTGATTTTGTCTATTTATCTCCTTGCTCAAGTCTTTGTAAACCTTTTCATTTTGTTTTTCACGTACGAGGGCCTTCTTTTTTTTTTTCTTTCTAGGAAGATTAGCCCTGAGCTAACTACTGCCAATCTTCCTCTTTTTGCTGAGGAAGACTGGCCCTGAGCTAATATCCATGCCCATCTTCCTCTGTTTTATACATGGGACGCCTACCACAGCATGGCACTTGCCAAGCAGTGCCATGTCTGCACCCGGGATCCGAACTGGTGAACCCCGGGCCGCCGAGAAGCGGAACGTGTGAACTTAACTGCTGCACCGCCTGGCCAGCCCCACGAGGGCCTTCTTGATCATATCTTGTATGGGGTTCTTGTGGTGATGAACTCCCTCAGCTTTTGTTTATCTGGGAAAGTTTTTATTTCTCCATCATATCTGAAGGGTATTTTCACTGGATGTTCTTTTTCTTTTTTCTGTTGAATCATGTTTTTGTTTACTTTTGTATGTACATAATATATTTTTAATTCTGTGTAGATTACATCATGTTCACCACCCGAAAACTAATTATAGTCCATCCCCTCACATGTGAGCTTAATCACCCCTTTTGCCCTCCTTCCTCCCCCCTTCCCCATGGTAACCACCAATCTAATCTCCAATGCTATGTGTTTGTTTGTCGTTTTTATCTTCTACTTATGAGTGAGATCATATGGTATTTGACTTTCTCCCTCTGACTTATTTCACTCAGCATAATACCCTCAAGGTCCATCCATGTTGTCACAAATGGCCGGATTTCATCATTTTTTATGGCTAAGTCGTAGTCCATCATGTATAAATACCACATCTTCTTTATCCATTTGTCCCTTGATGGGCACCTAGGTTGCTTCCAAGTCTTGGCTATTGTGTATAATGCTGTAATGAACATAGGGGTGCAAGTATCTTTATGCCTTTGTGTTTTCAAGTTCTTTGCATAAATACCCAGCAGTGGAATAGCTGGATCATATGGTAGATCTATCCTTAATTTTCTGAGGATACTCCATACTGCTTTCCATGGTGGCTGCACCAGTTTTCACTGCCACCAGTAGTGAACAAGGGTTCCCTTCTCTCCACACCCTCTCCAACATTTGTTGTTTCCTGTCTTGTTAATTATAGCCATTCTGACTGGAGTGAGGTGATACCTCATTGTAGTTTTGATTTGCATTTCCCTGATAGCTAATGATGTTGAGCATCTTTTCATATGCCTGTTGGCCATCCGTATATCTTCTTTAGAGAAATCTCTGTTCAGATCTTTTGCCCATTTTCTAATTGGATTGTTGGTATTTTGTTGTTGAGCTGTATTGGTTCTTTGTATATTTTGGATATTAACCCCTTATCTGATATGTGGTTTGCAAATATCTTCTTCCAAATGTTAGCTTGTCTTTTCGTTTTGTTGGTGGTTTCCTTTGCTGTGCAGAAAGGATCCACATTGGAAAAGAAGAAGTGAAACTGTCACTCTTTGCAGATGACATGATTTTATATCTAGAAAACCCTAAGGATTCCACTAAAAAACTTTTAGAAACAATAAAGGAATACAGTCAAGTTGTGGGATACAAAATCAACGTACCAAAATCGGTTGTGTTTCTAGTTTCTATACACTAACAATGAAGTAGTAGAAAGAGAAATTAAGAATACAATCCCATTTACAGTTGCAACAAAAAGAATAAGATACCTAGGAATAAACTTAACCAAAGAGGTGAAAGATCTGTACACCGAAAACTATAAAACATTGTTGAAAGAAATCGAAGAAGACACAAAGAAATGGAAAGATATTCCATGCTCTTGGATTCGAAGAATTAACATTGTTAAATGTCTGTACTTCCTAAAGCAATCTGTAGATTCAACACAATCCCTATCAAAGTTCCAACAAGATTTTTCACAGATATAGAACAAAGAGTCCTAAAATTTATATGGAACATCAAAAGACCCCAAATAGCCAATGGATTCCTGAGAAAAAAGAACAAAGCTGGAGGTATCACACTCCCTGGTTTCAAAATATACTACAAACCCATAGTAACCAACACGGCATGGTACTGGCGCAAAAACAGACACACAGATCAATAGAGAAGAATTGAGAGCCCAGAAGTAAACCCACACATTTATGGACAGCTAATATTCGACAAGGGAGCCAAGAGCATACCATGGAGAAAGGAGAGTCTCTTCAATAAATGATGTTGGGAAAACTGGACAGCCACATGCAAAAGAATGAAAGTAGACCATTCCCTTACACCATGCACAAAAATCAACTCAAAATGGATTCAAGACTTGATTGTAAGACCTGAAAGCATGAAACTTCTGGAAGAAAACATAGACAGTATGCTCTTTGACACCGGTCTGAGCAGCATATTTTCAAGTCCCATGTCTGACCGGGCAAGGGAAACAAAAGACAAAATGAACAAATGGGACTACATCAAACTAAAAAGCTTCACTGGATATTCTTGGTTGGAAGTTTTTGTCTTTCAGTATTTTGAATATATCAATCCCCTCTCTCCTAGCCTGTAAGGTTTCTGCTGAGAAATCTGCTGAAAGCCTGATAGGAGTTCCGTTCTGGGTTATTTTCTTCTGCCTTGCTGCCTTAATATTTTTTCTTTGTCATTGACTTTTGCCGGTTTTACTAATACATGCCTTGGACAAGGTGTTTTTACATTCGTGTAGTTAGGAGTTCTATTAGCTTCTTTTACATGTAATTCTAGCTCCTTCGCCAGGTTTGGGAAATTCTCAACTATTATTTCTTTGAACAAGCTCTCTGCTCTTTTCTCCCTCCCTTCTCCCTCTGCAATACCCATAATCCTTATGTTGCATTTCCTAATTGAGTCATATATTTCTGAGAGAATTTCTTCTTTTCTTTTTATGTTTAGTTCTCTCTTCTCCACCTGAAACATTTCTGTATTTCTGTCCTCTAAATTACTAATTCTGACCTGTGTAACGTCAGCTGTTTTTTTTAAGGATTCTAGATTGTTTTTTGTCTCAATCATTGTGTTTTTCATCTCCAGCATTTCTGTTTTTTTTTTTTTTTTAGAGTTTCAATCTCTTTTGTGAAGAATTCCCTCTGCTCATTAATTTTATTCCTAAGTTCGTTGAACTGACTTTCTGAGTTTTCTTGTAACTCATTGAGTTTCTTTATGATAAACTATTTTGAATTCTCTTTCGTTTACATTGTAAATTTCTGTGACTTCAGGATTGGTTTGGGGACACTTGTTGTTTTCCTTCTGGTCTGGAGTGTTAATGTATTTCTTCATGCTGTTTGATGGAGTGGACCTTTCCTGGTGCATAGTGGTAGTATCTGGTCACGCTTTCCACCTGCCACCACTGTTGGGGGACAGGAGCTGTATTCTCTGAGCCCACTGTGAACCCTGGCAGTTGTGCCCATCTGTTTGGAGTTGTGCTGATAGGGCTCTCTGCATCTGGCCGCTGCTGCTTCACACATGCAGGTGCAGGAACTCTGGTGGGGATCCCTTGCTCTGGCCAACCAGCTGAGCTGGTGCACCAGGCATGATGGAGGGGAGGGGGTGCCCACCTGTGGTCCCATTCTGCACTCACCTGCAGCCCACTTGGGCTGGTTCGCTTGGTAGGGGGTGGGGGGCCTCTGTGGTGGCTGAGCCACCTCAGTGTGGAGCATTCCAGTAGGCTGGGAAGCAACTCCAAGAGTGAATGCTTTCCTTTGGAGGGCTGCCTTTTCCCCATCTCCTCTCAGAGTCTCACACCAGCTGCTGCGTGAGTTCCCGCACCCTAGATTGCTGCCACAGGGGAAGGGGAGGAAATCCACTTCCTTCCTTCCATTGCTTCCTCAGTGATCCAATAACCCCATTTTCAGACGTCTGGCTATGTCGATGTCTCAGATGTCTGTTGTGTTGTGTGGATGTCCTCTGTTGGTTAATGAATGTCCTTTTCATTGTATCTTAGCGGGGAGAGACTAAGGGAACAGCTCACTCTGCCATGATGCTCTCTACTTCTCATTACTATATGTGAGCCACATATATATTTTTTTGTTGATAGCCTTCCTGATGGTTTCTTAAAGTCTCTATGTTTTAGCCTCATTTTTTTGGAATAGCCTGAAGAACCTTCTCCTTTAAACAGAACCCTCTCTTCTCTGATGGTTCTTTCTAAAGCAAGTGTCTTTGTTTTGGCTTCTTCTTAAGCAAGTCTTATCCTTTTAGTGTTTTTCAAGTGAAACGTTTTACTTTGAGCTGGAGCTGACTTCTGCTAGTGACTGAGCAAACTTGACTTTTAAACGGACAATATTTATTTCAAACTCTAACCAACAAAGATTAGATAACATTATAAAGTATTTTATAGCATAATTGTAAACATATCTCTTCATATCACCCATCAAATCAACAAAAATAGAAATAACAGCACCCAAAACTAAACCCCAGCACATTTAAGAACAAAGTGGAGGACAACAGTTTGTCCTCCTAAAAGAGCATTTAAGAATGGAGTAGAGGAGGGCCTACCTCTGGCCTAGTGGTTAAGTTCTGCCTGCTCCACTTTGGCAGCCCAAGTTTGCTTCTTGGATGCAGACTGACACTGCTCTGTTAGCAGCCATGCTGTGCTGGTGGCCTACATGCTAAAAAAGCAGAGGAAGATTGGCACAGATGTTAGCTCAGTGCAAATCTTCCTCAGCCAAAAAAAAAAAAAAAGAATGGTGTAGAGGAAAACAGATCCTCATACTGAAAAAGCATCAGAGTTAAATTTTGTTCAGCAAACTTATTACTGAGTTTCTTCTAGACCTAGATGCTGGGAATGCAAGTGTGATAAAATAAAGAGCCAGTGTCTTCATTAAGAGCTTTAAGAGTTCTTTTTTTTTTTTCAAAGGATTTAAAAAAAAATTTTTTTTTAAGATTGGCACCTGGGCTAACAACTGTTGCCAATCTTCCTTTTTTTTTTTTTTTCTGCTTTATCTCCCCAACCTCCCCCCATACACGGTTGTATATCTTAGTTGCATGTCCTTCTAGTTGTGGGCTTTTTTTTTTTTAAAGATTTTATTTTGTCTTTTTCTCCCCAAAGCCCCCCAATGCATAGTTGTATGTATTTTAATTGTGGGTCCTTCTAGTTGTGGTACGTGGGATGCCACCTCAGCATGACCTGATGAGTAATGCCATGTCCGTGCCCAGGATTTGAACTGGTGAAACCCTGGGCCGCTGAAGTGGAGTGCATGAACTTAACCACTCGGCCATGGGGCCAGCCCCATGAGCTTTAAGAATTCTTTAAAGAGGGTATTCAGCCTGGGAAGGTAATTATTTTGACTAGATGGAGGAGATTTGGTGACTGTTTTTAGAAATTGCACTCATACTTGAAAAAGCTTACTCTTGGTACTCATCAATCATTATCAGTTACTTGTGCTTTCTGTTTCACTTTTGTTCAGTTTGGTAGGTTGGATTTGTTTCATAATTATAATTTGGAATCTTTTGGTATCTTTTAGCTTTAGGATATTTATGCAGTAGAATAGGAACTCTAAATCCATTTTAGGTAAAATAACTTCATACTCTACTCGTGTTCTTGGACCCTCTTTGGTGATAAGGACCTAATTTTATTTCCTTTAAGATTAATTTAAATCTAAGATCATTCTAGAGCATAGAGGTGCTGTATTTCTCTTTGAAATCCTTGGGCTGAAGGGATGAAGAGGAAAATGCTCCCTTAAAGTCCCTGAGAAGAGGAGAAGATACTCTTTTCCTCAGAAAATTTTTAGAAAAGCTGGAGTGGTGGTGGCCTTTGGTGCAAGAATTTTTCAGTTAATACTTCAGAACCTACTGGATAAGATAATCTACTGGTTGGCACCTTTGACTAAAACAAGCTTATCTAGTTACTAGTTAAATTTTCTTCCTTTTGCAATGTAACGTTTGGTTTTTTTCTTCTTTTAGCATAATTCTCCATCTAGTGATGATAGTTCAGACTACAGCCTTGATTCAGATGTTGAACATACAGAAAGTTCCCACAAGAAAAGAACTGGTTTCTACAGGGATTATGACATTCCATTTCCTCAGGTATTACCTTTTTAAAAAAATTGTGGTAAAATAAACATAATGTAAAATTTACCACTTTAAGTATTTTTAAATGTACAATTCACTGGTGTTAAGTATGGTCACAATGTTGTTCAACCATCACCACTATCCATTTGCAGAAATTTTTCATCATCCCAAACAGAAGCTGTGTACCCATTAAGCAATAACACCTTGTTTTTCCCTGCCCCCTAGCCCCTAAAAACCACTATTCTACTTTCTGTCTCTGGGCTTCTGCCTATTCTAGGTACCTCATATAGGTAGAATCATACAGTATTTATCCTTTTGTATCTGGCTTATTTCACATATCATTTTTTATGTTATGATATAACTTACCACTTACCAGTTTTTTTTAAGTTTCATCTGTGTTGTAGCATGTGTCACAATTTCATTCCTTTTTTAAGGCTGAATAATATTCCATTATATGTGTATACTGCATTTTGTTTATCCATTCCACTGTTGGTGGACACTTGGATTGCTTCCACCTTTTGGCTATTGTGAATAATGCTGAAATGAACATTGGTATACAGGTATCTCTTTGAGACCCTGCTTTCAGTTCTTTGGGTATATACCCAGGAGTGGAATTGTCGATCATATGGTAATTCTGTATTTAACTTTCTGAGGAACCACCAACTATTTACCAAAACAGTTGTACTATTTTACATTCCCACTAACGATGCATAAGGTTTTCTGATTTTTTCACATCCTTGCCAAACTTATTTTTCATTTTTTTTAACAATAGCTTTCCTAATGGGTATGAATTGGTATCTCATTGTAGTTTGGAGGTATTGCCTTTTAAAGGGAAAAATAAAACTTTTGATTTTATTATTTGCTTCAGATATTTTGAAAAAATGTTTTTATAAGACATATGTTACAAATTTTAAAACTTTGAAAATAAAGAATATATCATGTATTAGTTTGCTAGGGCTGTCGTAACAAAATACCACAGACTGGTGGCTTAAACAACAGAAATTTATTTTCTCACAGTCTGGAGGCTAGAAGTCCAAGATCAGGGTGCCAGCAGGGTCTGTTTCCTCTGAGGACCTTAAGGGAAGGATCTGTTTCGGCCTCTCTCCTTGGCTTGTAGATGGCCACCTTCTTACTGCTTTCTCCTCACATGGTCATCCCTCTGTGCTCACACACCCCTGGTGACTCTCTGTGTGTCCAGATTTCCTCTTACAAGGTCACTAGTCAGATTGGATCAAGGCCCACCCTCGAAGCCTCTTTTTAACAATTACCAGTTTTAAGAAGGACTCTAGACTTTCTGAGCTCTGGCTTCTGCCTAACTGCCAATATGCTTTTCTACCTGAGCTCTCTTCTTTTTCCTGATTTGGTGTTCCTAGTCTCTTGTGAGTTTAGAAACCAAATTACTGTGTTTGTTAGAGTTCCTTCTGTTTCCCTATTGCATTCTTTTTAGTTGAGGTTGCTCGGTAAGTGACCATTGAATAAATGAAGTTTTATTAAAGTGTCTTATTTTAAAATCGGAAAAGAATTATACTCTAGTTAATAATTTTGTCTAGTTAGGTGCATATTAGAATGTATGTATATATTCAGTGTGTCTAGTAATTTTGGAATTAGTGGTTGCTGCCATTTCTCAGAACATTTTAACAGTATTCACTAGAATTATTTTTACAATTAATGACAAAATTTTAAACCGGTTCAATTTGGCAGACACTGATGTGGTACCTAAATTTCATCATTTGCAGTTGGATTTATTTTTTAGAAATAGTCAAAAGTAAGGACTGGCCCCATACCTGAGTGATTAAGTTCATGTATTCCACTTCAGCAGCCCAGGGTTTCACCAGTTTGGATCCTGGGCATGGACCTAGCACTGCTCATCAAGTCATACTGAGGCATTGTCCCACATAGCACAACTAGAAGGACCTGCAACCAGAATGTACAACTATGTACTGGGAGACTTTGAGGAGAAGGAGGAGAAAGGAAAAAAAAAAACATTGGCAACAGGTGTTAGCTCAGGTACCAATCTTAAAAAAAAAAAGGGAAATAGTCAAAAGTCATTTGGAGATTCTTCCAATGAATGAAAAAAGGTACAGGTGGGCATTACTATTTTAGATAACTAGGCAGTTGAAAATAGCAAGTAGTGAGATTTTTAACCTCTTAATACATACCCTCTTTTTTTTTCCCCTTCCCAAAGCACCAGTACGTGGTTGTATATTCTAGTTGTAAGTCGTTCTTGTTCTTCTATATGAGCTGCCACCACAGCATGGCAACTGACAGAGGGGTGGTGTAGTTCCGTGACTGGGAAGTGAACCCAGGCCACCAAAGCAGCAAGTGCTGAACTTTAACCACTAGGCTATCTGGGCTGGCTCTAAGCTCTTAATTCATAAACTGTCACTGAAAATAACTCCAGAAGAGAAGATACAGAATATTTAAAACAGTAGCAGAAGTATTATAATAAATACATAGCATTTTATGGGGGCTACTCTGAAGGACAGGATCCATTTGTATGTTTAAACAATTCAGTGCATTGTTTAAGTAATTCCTATTTTCTTAAACATTATAGTTTTTACTGTCATTATATTGACTACTGTGTCTCCTTACAGATACAATGTAATTATTTTTGTTTCTAAGATTCAGTTAAAGTAATTAAGAAAATGATCTTTTATGTTTACCCACATTTCATTTTCAGTGCTCTTTGTTGCTTTGTGTAGATCTGAGTGTCAATCTAGCGTTGTTTTCTTTTAACCTAAAGCACTTCATTTAGTCTTTATTTAGCATTACTTGTAGTGCAGGTTTGCTGTCAATAAATTCTCATAGCTTTTATTTATTGGGAAATTGTTTATTTCACTCTTACTTTTAGTAATTTTTAACTTTGTCGTAATGACTTATAGAAAAGTTGCAAGAATGGTACAAAGAACTTCTGTATCTCTTTCACCCAGATTCTCCACTTGACGTTTTACAGCATGTGCTTTGGTTTATCCTTTCTCTCTCTTCTCTTCTCTGCAGAGGGATCTAATTTGCCTTTAAGCCCATTTATTAAGTTCTTAATTTCAGTGTGTGTATTTTCCCCTCTAGAAACTTATTTCTTTTTCAAATCTTCAAAATAATTTTTATAGTTTCTAGTTCCCTGCTGAAATTCTCATACTGTCTTTTGAAAATACCAAAAGATAGAATATAGTATTAACTTCTAGCTATTAAATTGGAGGACTTACTATATTTTCCCTTTTCCTCATCCTTGTTTAGGGTCTCCTGTTCCCTTATTTCATATTTACAGTGGTTGCCATGGAGCCAATTTCTGTTTTACAGAAACCAAACCTGCCCCCACAGACATTCTAGCAGGGTATATAGCCTAATAATCAGTCAGCAAAGTGATTAGAGAAACTATATCCTTTGGTACAATTTATAGTCTTCTTCATTTCTTTCATCTTCTCTCAGGAAGGCTTTAAAAAATACTTGGTAGATCCTTGATGATGAATATCTTTTGTTCATTCCAAATGATGGACATGTGAAGCAAAAGGAGATATTCTCCTAGCCTAGCGAGCTGGGGCTGCTCTATAACCCGTCGTTCATTTAGGGCTTTCTGGAGAGCTTGCACCACATGGGTGGTGATCTGATCCAAACACTAAACTCCTCAGTAGGCCACATTAGAGTCTTTGAGTGCAGAAGGAGCCCTGAGGTGAGAGGTTTGCATCAGTAGAGGGCTACGAGGAATTTTTGGAGTTGGGGAAACTTGGGAAGGGGTAAACTGAAAGTTTAGGGATAATTGTATTTAAAAGGGTAGGAATATGGAGATTATTTTTGTAAAGGCTGTGAAAAATCAGAGAATTGAATTAATATTAAGAATTAAAAGCTTTTATGACAAGCATCTAATCTCCAGAGAAAAATTCGTGCTCTCGCATTAACAGAGTAATTCTTTAGTCATGAAGCATTGAAATATATCATCGAAGTATTAATATAGTCACATTTTTATAAGAGTAAATGTAAGTACCATTCAACTAATTAATCTTCAACTTAACCTAAGCAGTTATTTTTTGTTTTATTTTCATAGTGGCTTTTTAAAAAATGTCAGAAACTCTGCCTTTTGGCTACAGTTGTAAATCATCTGAATTTCTGAAGAGCGACTGAGAACAGTTATACACTTTAAAAATACAGCTTAAAACAAATCAGAAATCTAATACAATGTCTTCAAAATTTAAAATTTTGATGAGCTACTTGATTTTCTTGATTGCTTTAGTTGTTTTTTTCCCCTCTATTATATAATTACTGAGAAGATCTTAATATTTCTCTGCATTTTTTTAAAAACACATATACATGTTGGTATTATGCCAGGGCAGAATTTTTATATCACATTGAAAATGTACTAAGCTGAATATGAGTCATGGTCTGGGTTTTTCTGGATCCTCAAGTTGTAATTCTGTGCACCTTTGTCTTGCTTTCTTATAAAAAAAATTGACAGAAGAGATGATAGAACTAATAAAAATATTTCCGTAAATAGAGATAGCTTTGAATACTATCATTAAATAAACTTCTGGGACTAAAGTATATTCTTTGTTTTCACATGCTTTAGTAAAGAAGCTGTAAAATTATTAATGTATACTGTAATAAGTAGTTCCTCATGAGCAGTTTATTTAATAGATGTTTTTCACTATTAGAGAAATCTCTGTTTTTTTGTTAGACCTCAGATGTAAACATTTTCTTTTTATAAAATTTTCTACACATATAGTTTTAAAAAATATATAATATGCTTAACATGTTATTTGGGAATTTTTCAGTGTTAGGAGAATATATATATTTTTCTACCCCACCCCAAGCTATTTTACTATCTTTTCCTTATTTTCAAAAAGATCTTCTCAGTTTTTTGGAGAAGGAATTCATGTAAGATGGTATGAATTTTTAAGTATTCCTGTGTGTACAAATATTGAGTTATGGGACATGGAAAACAAGAAACATGGGACATGGAAAATAAAAAGTGAACCAAACACCCACCAGCAAGGATCTATGAACATTGTAATGTTTAGTAATATCAGGATAGCGTTTAGCTGTTTTTTTTTAAATAGTATCAAAGATAAGTACTAACCAAGAGACAGAACTAATAACTGTCTTTTTTTCTCTTTTTTCTTCCAACTTTCTGGGAGAAAAAAGATGTTCTGTGTTACTGTTAATTCCTATATATAACTGAAAAATCCTGATAATGATTATCCATTTTCACTTAGCGTGGACATATATCAGGAAGTTACATAACATCAAAGAAGAGTCAACATAACAAAAAATTTAAAAGTAAAGAATATGATGAGTACAGTACCTACAGTGATGACAACTTCGGTAACTACAGTGATGACAATTTTGGTAACTATGGTCAGGAAACAGAGGAAGATTTTGCCAGTCAGCTGAAACAATACAGACAAGCTAAAGAAACCTCAAATACTGCTTTAGGATCATCATTTTCTAAAGAATCAGGGAAAAAACAAAGAATGAAGGGAGTTCAGCAAGGTAAGTTTGAAATTCTCAGTCCATTTTTGAATATGAGAACCTTATTAGAACAGGTAGCTATGGAGTAAAAACTTAAATTTCTTAGCCCTTACTCAAGATGAGCTTCTTCTTGTGGTTCCTGAATTATTTTTGCTTTATTTGTAGTCTTTGAGTGCAAAAAATCTATAAATATTTCAATCTGTATGATATCTTAATACATGAATTAGAAAGCTATCCTGATATTTTAAAAGTATATAAAAATGTAAAACAACTTTCCTGATATGTTTTCCTGTCCCTTCTGTATGATATCAGTATGCTGAAAAAATAACCACCTTTTTCAGTTGTCTTTATTACTCTACACATTACTTTATATTTTAGACCTATAAGGACAGAATTCTGGGAAGCTGTTCTTTTATTAGGCTTTAAAATAATGGCAATCGTTTCTGTTATGCAAGTGTATTTAGGATTGTGGACATATCCTTCAAGATTGGAAATAAGAACATAATCAAAAAAAATTTATGGAGTGATCACCTATTCATCTTCTATATTGAGGTACATGGTCCCTGAAGAGACCAGGGCAGGTTGCCATAGAAATTTTGGGTCACAGAAGGGTCAAATCAACCATAAGAATTGTTCAGTCAGTATGACTGCTTCAAGAAAACTGGAGCTAGTCTAATACCTTTGTATGGTGACAGATGGTTACTAGATTTATCTCAGTGATCACTTCATAACGTATATAAATGTTGAATCACTATGTTGTACACCTGAAACTAATATAACATTGTATGTCAACTCTATTTTGATTAAAAAAAAAGAAGAGAAAACTGGAGCAAGATGAGGCTGAGGCAAATTAGTGAGCACCCAAACCCTATGTAGCTATCCTTTAATTGTTGAAAAAAGGAATGAGTAAATTTGGTTATTTCTATGACTTTATTTTTTCTTGATTTCCTAGTAGAAGTCCTTTGAAAAATATGAATCTAGGCTTTGATGAAGTAAAGAGAAAGGAATTTGTCTATACAGATGCTATTGTAATCAGAAAGTTTGTTCCTGGAGTCTAGACATAGTGCTGGCAGGGATCATTCCACTTGCGGAATAAGGGGAATGTGGAGAAGCCTTGCTCATACCTTCCCACCTGAAGTTTTTCCTTTCAAGCTCTTCCTCTTTGTTCTGTTAAAGAATTAAGTGTTGCATGTTATTTTTGACGTTCATTTTTCTCCCTGAATTATGAAAGTAATATACAGTCAAATGCAGAAAACTTTTTCTATGTGTAGAAAAGATAACCCAGCAAAAATCAAAGATGAAACAAAAATATTTTGAACCCAGAGATAATTACTGTTAGTATTTTTGTTGTACATTCTTCCAGAATTTTTCTGACAATTATTTTTTAACAAAAAACTGCACATACTATTGGAATTTGCTTTTTGTTCTTAACTACAGATTGTATCTCATTCTTATGTTAATGAGTAGCTTTTAATGCCTACATAGTATTAAATAGATATATCATAATTTGTCTAACAAATTGTTACATTTGTTTGGTGGTAATTGAGATTTAAGTTGCACCCAGTTTTTTCTTTTAATTCTGTGATTAATCATGCATATTTATATATATCTCAGAAAACATCTTGGCAAACTTTTTTCTTAAGAATAAATCCTGAAATGTAGAATTGAGTCAAAAGACATAGCCACACATTTGAAGATTTTTGATCTGTATACATACCAACTTATATCCAAAAAAGTGATGTACCAATTTATAACACACCTGCCAGTGTGTGAAAGTGCCAATTTCTTCAAATCCCTACTGATACTATTCTTTGAGGTGAAAATTGGTGTTATTTTTTAAATTTTAATTTCTTTGATTTCTTTTAATGAAGTAAAACATTTTTTTCACTTATTTATTGGCTGTTTTGTAGGTTTAAGGTCATTAGAAAACTCATTAGTTCAATATGACTTTGGTAAAATGAGAAATCTCTTTATATTGTAACTTACTACCCTAATATATAATTTTTGTAATTTGAATATCTTTTTAGATATTTTAAATATCAGGTTTTTCAAAACTAAAAAACAAGTATACCTTTTACTTGGAGATATATGGTATCTACTCAGAATTATCAGTAGAAACTCAATTTGCTACAAATTAACCACTAATACCTATAGTGTTTTCCTTAGAGATGAATCTAATATTTAATTCTCTTTAAAAAAAAGAAAACACTGTTAATTTTTTATTCTAAGGAAAACTGAAGAGAATAAAACTAGATTTGACTTCTCCAACCATGTATATTCTTGTTCTTTGCCTTCCTTATGTTGTTAACATCCCTTAAGAAACAAAAGAATAAGAAGCAGTACCCAGGAAGTGAAATGTAAAGATTGAATTAATTTTTTCGTTGAATCTAGAGGGAATACACTGTACATTATAGACTATTTAAAATATGCTATTCCCTATAAACCAATAGGCTGACAGGTGTGCTGTTTTTCTATACTATTTGAGTACATTTTAACTTTTTTAGGTATTGACCAGAGGGTTAAAAGTTTTAATGTTTGTCGTGGACGTGGTTTGCCGAAGAAAATCAAACGCAAGGACCGTGGAGGAAGAGCCAATAAAGGTCCTAATGCCTTTTCAGGAATGGATGACTTTCAAGAGGTACTGAGAATTTGTATATAATGGAGAGAGGAGCTTTTCCATCTTTTAATCTATTTGGCTGCAAAGAAATCATTGTGGTTTTAATGCTGCTTTCCTAGTAAATGAAATATTTCCAGCTCAGATCAAATGAATATAAATAAATTCCCCCCAAAATTGCTGCTTTAATTAGTCATGATACTAGTATAGAGATGCAAATTCACATGGCCTCAAAATAAAATTGGTATGTCTGAAAGCAAGAATGTATGCTCTGTTAGTTCTGTTGTGCTTTTCCTTCCTAGGAGTCATCCTCCCTAGATGCAAATGGCAATAAAATGCTAATAGCTCAGTATGTAGCAGGGCCAAGAAGGAAGATAGTGGTAAATTAACTTACTTATTAGAGTTGAAAGCATTGAAAGAGAATAAAAGGAGATTTTAGCGGTTGGAAGAATGAACTTATGTGCCTTGTGTATAGTAGATATTGAATAAATAATATGTGGAAATTGAGTTAAACTCTGAATACGTACATTTCAACTTTGTAACAGGTCTCTGGATTAGCAATTTATTGTGATGTGAAAACACTTGGTTTTCTGATCCCTAGGTTTAAAGATAATGGGAAAAGATTTCTTGATATGTGCTCGTTAGTATACTATTTAGGGAGATGTTAATAGGTGTGACCTAAAAAAAGAAATTCAGGCCCAAATAAATTTGTGAAACCCAGCACATGCCACCCTACTCTTGGGGATTCTCAGTTGACATTAATGTATTAAAGTCTCTGAGCAGGTTAGGCATGAAGAAACTCAGTTTACGTTATTCGGCCGATCATTTTCAAAATTTACTTGACCATAAGCACTTTTTCCCCCACACACTTATTAACATACACTGAGCCACTCACACTTCCAGGGAATAGCAGCTCTGGAAACAAGCTTAGAATTTCTCTAATTGTACCCTGCCTGTCCATCTTCCTAAATACCAGTAGATCTCTAGAATATGCTGCTTTCCCTAGACCAAATTAATATGAATGCTTTCTAAGTAAGCCTTCTCCTATATCCAATACTTACACCCTATACCTGAAAAAAAAATTAGCTTCCAAGAAAGTGTGATTTTGAGCAAGTTACCACCTGTCTCTGAGCTTCAGTTTGCTCAATCTGTAAAATGAGAGTATAGTGTTAAATTAACTCTAAAGGCACCTTCCAGCACTTAAATTTTAGATGTTTACAGGTCTGGGCTGCAACCAAAAGGTTCTTTATCATGTAATAGAAAATCTGAATAAATTCTTTCTTTTGTATTCATCAGATTTAGAATATTTTTGTTTTATCAAAATTTAAATATGTTATTGACTATGTCAGTTTATTGGCTGACACAGGAGGTTTTTTCTTATGATTCCAGAAACAACCATGAGAGTGCTAGAGCCCAAGAAAGCAGCTCATGTTCAGGAGTGGTCAGGGGGCGGTCCATTCAGAGTAAAGCAAACATGCTAGAGTAGCCAGCGTAGATCCGTTTCCATCCTCGCCCTTTCAGGAGGTGACACCCCTCA
Organism: Equus caballus; assembly: GCF_041296265.1. Taxonomy (NCBI): domain Eukaryota; kingdom Metazoa; phylum Chordata; class Mammalia; order Perissodactyla; family Equidae; genus Equus; species Equus caballus. The sequence continues at coordinate 30,770,214 of NC_091698.1, forward strand.
CAGGCCAGATAAATTCAAGGATACCTGCATGTTCACAGTGATTTTCTTGAAAACTCAAGAATAGTGACAGAATAAGCAAATTTTTGATGGCTTTTAAAGACTTATTCCTTCTGTTGGGGATAAAACTTAGAGTGTTTTAGTCTTTATAGTAACTATTAAATTTTCTGTAGATACATATTCTTTTCTTGGTAGATCTTTTCATTTCTTCTTATATATTAAAACAAATATTTTATGCTCCTGTTCCTTATACTAATATGTCTTCTGGATTAAGTAAATTTTAAAATGACCAAGTAGGTAGTTGGTTTTCCCTCTCACCCCTCCGTGTTGTTTGAATTGTTTTTTCTTAGAGATAGTATAATCTGGCGCAGAGTTCGATCTTGACTGCTAACTTTGCCATGCGGCCTTTGGTGTAAGTTAGGAACTTCTCTGATCTTCAGTTTTCATACTTGTCCAGTGAAGGTGATGAACTAAATTACTTCTGCAGTTCTTCCGTCAATTAAATACGCGGTCTTAAGGGGAGAGGACACTGTGGTTCTTGTATAAGTTCAACCTTAAAGGATGAGATCTTCTAAGCACTTTATTTTGTCCTACAATTTTTTGTTAAAGTTGCTTTAGGTTTTCTACAATACCTTAATTCTATGTAATCAGGTTTCCCATAGTTACAGATACTGAGATACTTTCTACTCATTTAAATTGACCTAAATTAAATTTTAAAAAACTGCACAATCCTCTCTTAAAACAATGAGGCGTATCATTGGAAAGTAACATAGACAGACAGAAAGGTGAACTATTAATGAAACATAGGTAACAACTTTGTGCATTTTCAGGGGGTTTTTTTGGTGATTACCTAATAGTTTTACATTTTAATTTCAGAGTTATATTCCTTAAGTTGGCCCATTGATTTTGCATAATGTACTCTCTTTGGCTGCCTATTTTATTACAGCCACAATTCTTTGTATAGAAGGAATATGGGAGCTGGTTGTTTATTTCTACTTGTTCTAAATGAACCCACAAATAGAAAATGTTTATGAATCAAATTTATGTAGATTTCAGATATTTTAAATGATCCTATCAGAGTATAATATAAGCAATGTCATGGTTTCCTGGGGTAATTTGGGTATACCTATATTTTTAGAAAGAACCTTTTGGAGTGTCTGTTTTCTTGGTATTCTTATACTTTTTTTCAGAATTCTTATGGTAACATATGTATTTCAGTTGTGAGTGCTGAGGATCAGATTTAAAGCTAGCCATCTATTCCCTCAAGTGTTTGCTGTGAGGTAGTTTCCTATTTTCTGTACATTGTGCTTTGTTCTCCATCTCCTAGCAAATTGAGGGGAAGGGACAACTGAAATCAAATCAGAAGAGCGAGTAGTTATTGAGTTCCTATGATGCGCAAGGTGTGATGCATGCTAGATGCTTGAAAAATAATGCTGCTTTATAGAGCTCACGGATGTAAGTCCCTAGCATAGCTAAGCATCATACTCTCTTGTCACTCTGTCTTCTTATATTCATGGCAAAAGTTGAACAGGGGCCTGAGGAGAACTAAGGAAAACAAGGAGGGCTGTGCAATGTTTCTACCATACACTTCTTTTTCTTAATTATTTTTTTGGGGGCGGGGGGGGGTTGAGAAAGATTGGCCCTGAGCCAACATCTGTTGCCAGTCTTCCTCTTTTTGCTTGAGGAGGATTGTCCCTGAGCTAACATCTGTGCCAGTCTTCCTCTATGTTGTATGTGGGACGCCGCCATAGCCTGGTTGGTGAGCAGTGTGCGGGTCCATGTCTGGGACCTGAGCGTGTAAACCTGGGCTGCCAAAGCAGAGCACATAAACTTAACCGCGATGCCACTGGGCTGGCCCCTTCTTAATTTTTTAAAATTTAAAAGTTAAGGATAATACATCCTCTCTGGTTGTTTTTTATTTTTTCCTAAAGAAAGTAAGAAATAACCACATATGCAAAAAAATCTCATCTTTTAGAGATCTTTCTGGAGACATACACTGTGAAATGTGGGGGTGTATTCTTTTACTCTTTTTTTCTTTGTCTTTATTATAAAATTGGGATCAATTTTTCACTTAGTATTGTGAATATTTTCTTATGTCCCCAAATTGTTTTTCCGTCCCATCATTTTTTTTCCTTCTTCTCCCCAAAACCCCTCAGTACATAGTTGAATATTCTGGTTGTAGATCCTTCTGGCTCTGCTAAGTGGGACACCGCCTCAGCATGGCTGCATGAGCAGTGCTAGGTCCATGCCCAGGATCTGAACCAGTGAAACCCTGGGCCACTGAAGTGGAGCGCATGAATGTAACCACTTGGCCATGGGGCCGGCGACCCTCCCATCATTTTTTAGTGACTGCATAATATTCTACCACCTAAATGTATCATAATGTATTTGACCTAGTCTCCTAGTTTTGGATGTGTAGAGTCTTTCTAGGTTTTTTATTTTTATTTTTTACTATGTAAGTAATTTTGCAGTAGTTATTTTTGTGAATAAATCTTTGTGTGCCTCCCTGATAATTCCTTTGGAATAATCCTGAAAAGTACAAATTCCGTGTCAAACAATGTGGGTAAGTCTTTTGTAACATACATATCAATAATACATGAGTGCATATTTTACTGTACCTTTGCCAAAACTGAGAATTAGTGTTAATTTTCAAGCTTTTCATAATTTTGTTTTTAAAAATGTAGTTATACATCCTCATTAAAATAGAAACAGAGTTCTTTGCAACCATTAGTAGCAATAAGCAGTTTACTGGAAGCATATCTCTCTCCGAATAACTGAATAGCATGAGAATGTCCAATCTTGACCACTTTTAGTAGTCAGTTTCTACTGCTTTCCAGATCCGTTTGACTATACATTTTAATACCTATTTAATATTTCATATGTTGCATTGAAATGAAATTTTTTTTCTTGCAGTATAGTAAACCAGGGAAAAAATGGAAAGTTATGACTCAGGAATTTATTAATCAGCACACAGTGGAACACAAAGGAAAACAAATCTGTAAATACTTTCTGGAAGGGAGATGTATTAAGGTAAATTTATAAGGGTATCATAAATCATTTTAATTTCCAAAATAATCTTTTAAATTTAAAATCTTTTTGGGGGTGGTTAGTTTTTCACTTCTTGTATAGTTATAATAAAACTGGTTCTTCAAAATGTATCTTGCATGGAAATACTGTACATCAGAGCTCATTAATTATATTCTGGGACAGTAATTTGTAGAAATGAGTTTTTTTTGACAAACACGTAACTCTGTGTGGCAAATACTGTTCAAAGTGGATTACTAATATTAAATGTTTTAATCTTCAGCGAGCCTATGAAGTAGTTACTGTTATTATCCCCATTTTGTACATGGCCAAACCAAGAGGTTAAATAAGTCCCCACAGTAGCTCAGCCAGAAAAGGTGAGTACTAGTGGGACCCAGGCAGCATCCTCTGAGTGTTGCTCAGGCTGCCTCTCTGCACGTAGCCACATCCACTCTCTGGGGCAAGAATTCTGAGGGATTGTTTGAATTATTATTAGCTCATTATTTAAAGACTGGAGATAGGACCTTAGTTCCACCATGAAACACCATGGAGAAAATTCAGTTGTTTCTTTTTTCTCTGTTTTCTTACTTTCTTTTCTTTTCTTTTTTGTAAACAGGGAGATCAGTGTAAATTTGATCATGATGCAGAGTTGGAGAAGAGAAAAGAGATCTGCAAATTTTATTTACAAGGATATTGTACCAAAGGAGAGAACTGCATTTATATGCATAATATCCTTTTTAAAAAAATATGGTAATCAAAATACTGAGGTTTTAAAAAATCATAAGTACAACCTAGAAAGCCTAGTTGGATTTTAAATTTAAAATAGCACATTACATAAATCAAGTGTAGTCAGCCTTTGTACTTCAAAAGGGCAAACTGAGTTTTATTCTTTAGGGAAATGAAATAACCTCCCTTTGCAAAAAGAATCTATGAAATAAAAGTACTTTATATTTAAAATATTCAGCTTATAAGTATTACAAGAGACTGTGCTTCCTGAAGGAGTAGTTGGCAAAGTATTTATTCTATGACTTAGTTATTTTCCTTAGGTTCATAAGTAATAAATTATCATCATTGAAAATTATAAAATCAAAATTTCATCAAATCTTGCCACCTAATGATAAGCACTGTATAGTCTTCCTTATTTCTCCCTTTGGAAATATGTACATTTAAATTGTACTTCTGCCCCCACCAAAATTTGCATTTCAACTATATATAGTCCTTTTTTAAAAAAAATAACATATTGTGCATCTTTCCACGTTAATCTCCCTTCCCTCCCTCACATATCTAGCTGCTTACTCACTACCATTTATTACTAATGGAGTCTTTCCTCACTGATTTGAAACTCCGTCTTTATCATAGATGAAATGTTTATATGAATGTTTTTTCCCAGGCTGTTTGGCTCCGTGGATCTGTTTGCCCTTGCGTCTCTGTTGCTTTGTTGTGATGATTTCTCCCTCACCAGCACACTGTGATGTTTGGTAGAGTCTCACATTTATTTTTCCAGATAAATATTAAAATAGTCTCATCTAGTTCAAAAAATGTTTAAAAAAGTGAAAAATCTCTGTTATCACAGATCTAAATGTAAAAAATGAAACCATACAAATACTGGAGGAATACGTGAAAGGATTCCTTTATAATCCAGAGGAACAGATAACTTCCTCAAATGTGACTGAGGCGGCATCCCACATGCCACAACTGGAAGGACCCACAACTAAAAATATGCAACTGTGTACTCGGGGGCTTTGGGGAGAAAAAGGAAGAATAAAATCTTTAAAAAAATTATTTCCTAGTGTTAGTAGAGTAAGAGATTGAAAAAGTTTTTGAATGTTTTGCTGCATAATTAAAATATTTGATCTTAAAATAAAAATTAAATTATCTGGCATGATTGTAGAAAATTCAGTACAGTATATAGTAATACAGTCTTACTGATTCAGACACTTAGGTTTTTTGGTTTAAAAATATTAAAGTTTGATTTTACTTGGTCTATTCCTTAATGTTTTTATTTACATGAATTTCCATGCAAGTTCTATCATAGTGGAGCAAAATGTTACCAAGGAGACAACTGTAAATTTTCACATGATGATCTGACTAAAGAAACAAAGAAACTTTTGGACAAAGTGAGTAGTATTTTTGCACCTTGATTATTTGTTAGGTCTCTCCATAGATTCATTTGGCTAGAATCATGTTTAATACATCATATTTTTAAAAAACTCTGTGGAGAAATCAAGGATTTGTTATTTTATGTTTTATTCTATTAATGTAGTGTGTTAGAAAAGCAGAAATAGTGGACCAGGAATTAAGAATCTTTTATTCTTATCCTTGTTCTGCCATTAAGAAAGCTAATTTACTTTGAGAAATATGCTTTTTCTCTTTCTCTTTATCAAAAATGAGTTAGCTATCACTAATCTATTTCAACTTTAATATTTTATTTTCCTGTTAACAAAACTAGTTTACTGAAGTCTTCACGGTTTTAAGCATGAGGAAGAAAGCTTGTTTTGAAATAGTAATCTTTGCCAATTATTTTAGGTGTTGAATACTGAAGACGAACCAACAAATGAAGATGAGAGAGAATTAGAAGAACTTAGAAAGCGTGGTATAACTCCTCTTCCCAAACCTCCTCCAGGAGTTGGGCTTCTGCCAACCCCACCAGAGCATTTTCCGTTTTCTGATCCTGAAGATGATTTTCAGACTGATCTCTCTGATGATTTCAAGAAAATTCCATCTCTTTTTGAAATAGTTGTAAAACCTACTGTGGATTTAGCACATAAGATAGGGAAGAAGTAAGTTAAAATTTTAAGAAATGGTGACATTTTCCCCTAAGAATTCTTGTTAAGAAACTAACTTATATTGCATGTCAGACTTAGGTAGAGATAGCAGATATCTGGCATACCCCCCCATTGCTGCTTCCCCCTCTCTCTCGTCCCCACCTTTTGCTGCCCACCCTTCGTGCTTTCCTCTACAGAGTCCTTAATGGAATCCATAACGCAGCTTCGGAAACCTCTCCACTTAGTAATCCTGAAGGACATTGCCCAGTGGATGCAATTGGTGTCCCTCTCACCTTGTTATGAGGCTGCATTGTCACTGATAATGTCTTCAGATAGTGGGTAATATGTCTTCAGCATATTTGGATCTTTTAGAGAGGTATTTCCTAGAGCTATTAGAGGAAAAACTCTGGGTAAGGTGGATCCAGTTTGGCATTTTCTAACAACACCATTCCAGTCCTTCTGCCCATGCCCCAGTGTCTGTGCACCTGGGCCCTAAGTCTCATTGTCAATTATTCTTTTAACCCTGAATGCTCAGGGGAGCAATGAGATCTCAGCGAATGAGGAACAAGATATCTATAGCAAATATCACAATTAATGTGAACCATTAAAAGTATTTCTATTAAGGTCAAGAAGACAAATGTGTTCGTGGTTTTGCTAATATCGTATATCAGATCCTAATCAATGCAAAAAGAGGAAGATATAATGGATATAAAAATTAGAAATGGAGAGGTAGATTCATTATTTGGGCAGTTTCCCTCAGTAAATCCAAAGGAATCAACTGACAAAACTATTAGAAATAAAAGTTAAATTGGTAAGAGGTCCAGAAAGAAGAGCAACATTCAAAACCTAAGTGTTTTTATATGCCAGCAATAACCAACTAGAAATTGTAATAAAAGTTGTGTGTTTACATAGTATAATTCTAATTTTATTATTTAAAAAAAGGTCTATGTATACTAGAAAAAGGACCAATGCCTAGAATAGAACCAATCAATTTTATCTCTGGGTTGTAGGATTAGAGATGATTTTTATTTTTCTTTGTTCTTTTCTGTATTTTTCAGAATATCAATAATGAGTAGGTTTTATAATGGCTGATAGTAAGCAGCAATTAAGAAAACTGTGGGCTAAAACGAAGGCAAGATGTATATGTTGGTGTTTCTGCTTGTAGATAATATGAAATAAATTGCTTCTTAAAAACATAGTATTCTGATATAGAAAAACATACTTAACCAATATCTATTTAGAAATGTAACATTCTTGTTTGCCTCTTTTGCGCTAAGAAGTCTTTTTTCTTTCTGTCTATAGGCCACCAGCATTTTATAACAGTGCCTCACCACCAGGACCACAATTTCAGGAAAGCAGCCCACATCCTCAACATATCTATAGTTCTGGGTCAAGTCCGGGTCCTGGACCTAATATGTCTCAGGGACACAATAGTCCTGTGATGCACGCAGGCTCCCCTGGACATCATCCATGTGCAGGACTTCCTGGTCTGCCAATGCCACAGAGCCCACCTTTGCCACCTGGTCCACCTGGAATTGTAGGCCCTCACAGTCAAGCTGGAGTACTTGTTCAACCAGATACACCTTTGACACCACCAAGTATGAGTGGTACTTACCATTGCCCGGGCTTTCCAGAACACATAATGAAAGTACCTAGAGAGAATCACTGTTCTCCAGGTTCATCACACCTGCAAAATCCTGGTGAAATGCAGCTCACTGATTATGAGTCCCTACAAAACCCAACTGAATTTTATGATAATTACTATTCACAGCATGCTGTACATAATTTTCAGCCTCCCAATAACTCTGGTGGTAAGTTTGCCTTTTGATATAACTCATTTCTAATTTAGAGTCCTTTTTTTTTTGCTGAGGAGGATTAGCCCTGAGCTGATATGTCTTGGCAATCTTCCTCTCTTTTTGCTTGAGGAAGATTAGCCCTGAGCTAACATCTGTGCCAGTCTTCCTCCATTTTATATGTGGGTCATTGCCAAGCATGGCTTATAAATGGTGTAGGTCTGTGCCTGGGATCCAAACCTGCAAACTCAGGCCACCAAAGCGGAGCACACCGAACTTAACCTCTGAGCCATGGGGCTGGCCTCTAGAGTCCTATTTTTAGAGTCCTATTTCCATTGAAAGCATGATAAGATTGTATGTTTTAAATAAAGCTAAGTAAAATGTGATGTAATTGAAACTTTAAAATATGTTTTAAATATAACCAAACATTTATGACAATAGAACTTTAGATAACTTTAAAAAATATTTACAATCATATAATTTGATAATCAAATGTGGTTATTATTAGCATTTCAGTTTTTTGTAACTCACAGTGGTACTGTCTAGTAGAGTTTTGTGCTAAATCCATGTCTGTCTCTTTTCATGTTATGTATGTAGATGGGATGTGGCCTAGTGAATTTGCCCAGCATCAGCCTCCCGTTGTTCAAGACTCACCTAACCGTGGGAGTGGGTCAGACAGCAGCAGCAACCTAACAGGCCACGGTCCCCTGCCTGCACCAGGTCTTCTCCCTGCAGTGCAGAGAGCTCTTTTTGTCAGACTTACTCAGAAATACCAAGAAGGTGAAGAACCAAGCGGCACCCAACCTCAAAGGGTGCCAAGCAAGGAAGAAGGTATGTCAGGTATAATAATGGTATTTTACCTATTTAGATCACTCAGTTCCTAGAATGATCTTGACTAGGTTAAAATTTGAGAAATGGGTTTCTCTGAACTATCTATTCTATTTCCAACTTAACTCATAGCTCCTTTCTTGGGATTGATTGTGGTTTCCACTGCCATTAAAGTGTTAGTAATTAATTGTGAAAGGTTTGACTTGAAGCAGTGGATAGACCTGAAGCTAGAGTGCAAGGCCTGGGCAAATAGATTTGCTGTTAAGCCTCTTTTTTTTTTTTTTGGAAGGAAAGAAATAGAACAGGAACAGGACACCTTCCAGTTCAGGAATTTTGACTTCTAGCCCAAGTTCAAAATGATTTAGTTGTTAGAGAAAGTTTTATGGGCCTAGGCTGTATACTTCAGGTTCTGCTATATTATTAAGAAATATTATTTTTAATATAAAAGATTACATGGTGACACTGTGTACCTTAGTATTTTTGATATTGATAAGTGTATGGCGATTAGTTAATTCAGTTAAGGAGAGAAAAGTTTGAAGCATCCAGTTCTTATGAATTACAAAATTGATATATTTGGCCACTCAAACATAAAATTTATGAAGAACTGTGTAAAACTAGATAACACTAGGTGGCTACTAGCTATTATATGAACATTATTTCTTACATTTTGAAAGAAGGTAATCATTAACTCTTCATTTATTTAACATCACAGGGAAATGAAGAATTCGTAATAAGTTAATTTCCTGTGCAATTAGGTTTACCCTTTAAATGCTAAAACTTAATTTTAACACTCAACCATCTCAATGGTAATCTTTCTATAGTCTTACAGAGCTTTATATTTTCATAAACAAGAAAGTTAAAACTTTTCCAGATGATATAAAATTTTATACTATATTATGCAGTTAGTGATTCTTTATGAGGGTTATTTTCTCTGTATACAGAAAAAATCTTGAACAGCTAGGTTTTTTTATGTATGAGTTCATTTGTATAAATTTTAATCTGTCCTTTAATAAAAAGCTAACTATCGTTTCCTATCGAATATCTGCTTTCCGTTGGCCTGTCTCTGCTGTCCTACTTTCTTTCTGTTCTGTATTCATTGTCATTCCAAAAAGGATTTGAGACTGCTCATAAAATATATTGACATGAAAGTGAAAAGAAAATAAGAAGTAAATTCTATAAGGGGTGAAATTTCTATACGGAAATATTTAAAAGAACTGCAACAGGTAAAAGTGAATCACAGGTCCAGCTGTAGGCTTCCGGGAGGTCAAAGAGAAGAAGAAAAGAGATCTAGTGTCTAGAAGTAGTTTTTTCACACTGAGATCTGAGTAAAACTTTTTGCCATTGTGATATGGTATATACTAATTTAAACCACATCCTCACCCTAAATACCAATGCTTGTTTTGTGAGCTCTGCTCTGTTCAAATTAAGCGTGTAACACTAAAGTTCCATGTAGTAGAAACACATTAGTGAGCAGTGAAATGAGGGAAAATTAAGAATATTTATGATATTCTATCGATCCAAGGTATTCTAGGAGAGAGAGATATATATATATCTTGCCAATTCAGAGCCAACCTATGTATGTTTTAATGGAGAGGAAGGAGACTTGCCCTCCTGAAGTATCAGTTTATAATCTCTTCTATTCTACTAGAGAGAAGACCTCTGGTAGTTAAGCTTCTTAACACTGTGTCTAACACCCTAGGGGTGTCTTTAGGAGTAAGGCCCAAAGTGTTCTCACGAAGTTAAAGTATATACATTATAGGACATTAGGTTTGTTTGTTTATTTTTTAATTTAATGTTTGAATAGCTAATATATTCACATAGGGCAAACATCTAAAAATAGAATAAAGCGTAAATAGTAAAAGTCTCCACCTCATCCCTCATTTGCGCAGTTCCCATTGCTTCCTTAACCATCATTATTAGCATTTTGTTTTCTTTCCAGATGTTATTTTTATGTCTCTCCATTGTTATCTTGATAAATCCAGAGCTATGAAGCTAAAGGATTGCTTGAATTAAAGATATCCAAAACATTTTAGTATTCCTTTCCAGGAGTAGTTTCCCTTCTTTCCCAACCCTGTCATACCACATATACTTCTGAGTTCCCTTTGGCCAGTTGGAATGAAAGGTCTGTCTTTTCTCTGACTGGAAGGACATTACACATGTTCTAATATTGCACCTCTTTCTTTACAGAGTATAGTGACTGAATTGATCATTGTCATACCTCATCTTATCTTGTTCCAGTGTTGAAACTCTGGCATTTCTGTCATGCATTTTCTTGAAGTTAGACTACACTTATTTCAGAAATAGTATGTGGTTTTTTAAAATCTTAATTAAGGCCAAATATGAATGCTTCATTCTTTACAATAAGTTTTTGTCTGCATTTAGATGATACTGTTAACTGGTATTCCAGTAGTGAAGAGGAAGAAGGAAGCAGTGTCAAGTCAATACTGAAAACATTACAGAAACAAACAGAAACTTTAAGGACTCAGCAACAACCTTCCTCAGAACTCAGCCCTCCTACTGATCCAAGACTTGCTAAAGAGAAAAGTAAAGGAAATCAAGTTGTTGACCCTAGACTTAGGACTATCTCAAGGCAAGACATTAGAAAATCTTCTGAGTCTACCCCACTGGATCTTAGACTTGCATGGGATCCCAGGAAATTAAGAGGGAATGGAAGTGGTCACGTAGGCTCTTCTGTTGGTGGAGCAAAATTTGATTTACATCATGCCAGTGCTGGCACTAATGCCAAACACAAGAGAGGAGATGACGATGATGAAGATACAGAAAGAGAACTGAGGGAAAAAGCTTTCTTAATACCTTTGGATTCTTCCCCTGGTATGATGCTCCAGGATCCAAGGTCACAATTGAGACAGTTCAGTCACATTAAAATGGATATTACCCTAACTAAACCCAACTTTGCAAAACACATTGTATGGGCTCCAGAAGACTTACTTCCAGTCCCTTTACCTAAACCTGACCCAGTGTCTTCAATCAATTTACCTCTACCCCCTCTGATAGCTGACCAGAGGCTCAATAGGTTATGGAATACAAAAAGCGACCTTCATCAAAACACAGTGCCCACTGATTCAAAATTAGCAGCCAAAGCCAAAATTAACACAACAAACAGAGAAGCCTACCTAGAACAATTTGGAGACTTACATAGTTCGGGAAGTAAATTAGGAGATCCTAGGCTGCAAAAAAATTTTGATCCTAGACTTCACAGACTGCATAATGCAGAGTCTCATCAAGCAGTTATGAAGGATTCACATACATCAAAGAGTGCCCCTCATTTAGCCAGAGCAAACCCTGGTTCATCACAGCCCTCAAGGGCAGTAACTAGCAATTCTGGTCCTGGGGTTTTGCCTCCATATGCTCCTAAGCTCTCATCTTCAGCTGGCCTTCTACTGGGAACTCCGAGTTCAGTTCTTAGTGGTATCAGTTTGTATGACCCTAGGGAGCATATTTCATCATCAACATCAGAACTAGCCTCAGAAAACACAGAGAACCAGAAAAAAAGTGGTAGTTTAAAAAGTAGTGATAAAAACGAGGCTTCTGGAGAAGGAATCCTGCCACAGAAAACCACTCCAAACGTGGACGTCACTGCTGATGGGCCAGCTGACCCACAGGCAGATATTCTCCCGAGTTCTGGTATGGTTCAGGTCCCAGCAGTGCACAGTCTTCCAATTCAGGCACTCACAGGCTTAATTAGACCCCAGTACAGTGATCCAAGGCAGTCAAGGCAGCAGGGACAGGTGAGCCCCACCCCTGATGATGATCCCAGTAGAGAAACAGATGACAAATCTCTAAAAGAGGTCTTTAAAACTTTTGATCCAACTGCTTCACCATTTTGTTAGCTATTGTGTAATTAAGCTATTCTTTTCACTCTTGTGACTATTGCAGTCCTCTGCTGTTTTGTAACTGGTTTACCTCTATAGTTTATTTATTTTTAAATTATGAACACTTTTCAGCTGCTAGTATCAGAACCACGTGAAATTATATCCTCTGAAGCCTGTGGTATTTTATATAATATTTTTATAACTTTAAGAGACTGTAGTCATTGACATAGAAACGATATATCATGTTAGCTTCAGTAGAAGGACTTTTGTTGTAAATAAACCATCATGAGCTCAACACTCTGCCTGGATACATGCCAGTTGTCTTTCATAATCAATGTTTAGATAAATGATTACCACTTTTATATGGTTGTTAGTTTCAAGCAATATGATGTACATTACTTTTGGGAAACAGTATTTTGACTAGGATCCTCTCTATTTGTCAACACAGAACTGATTAATATGTAATACTAACTGCTAACTAAAATGTAAAATGAAGTAAATCATTTTTTTTAATCACAGCAGAGCAATTCATGTTTAAGGGCATCACTTTTATTAGTATTGGCAATATTATTTGTGTAAATGAAGCATTTGAATGTCCTATCTTTGAAAAGTATTTTATTGTATACTGTATCATAGAAGTTGGAGATATATAAATAGACTGTTTTACTAAACTGAAAAATTCCCAAGTTCTCTAACATAACTTTTTAAATTTAATTTTTCATATTAAATAGTTATGAGTTACTGCTCTGTTACATTGTGGTGTTTGTGTGTTTCAGTGTTTTTTGTCTTTAGCAGCATAATTTATATTACTTTTTCAAATGATGTAGCTGCAGTAATTGTATTCATCATGACTTTGGCAATTTTTAACACAATTTTACAAGATCCAGTGAGAGTCTGTAGTGATTATTGAATTGATAGTTTTTTAAATGTCCAGGTTCTATATTTTTTCGTAAATAGCAAGAAAACACAGATTGCAGGTAGAGTCAAGTGTATATGACTATGAATAAGACTCTCAGCTCTCACCTGACTAGCATTCTGTAACAGAGGAAACTGCCTGGTGTTTTAAGTATTTAATGTCCTCATAGTTTGGAAATTCCCTACATTGGTTAGCAGTTGTATTTTTATGAAAAATAATTTGTACTCATTCTTGTGTATTTATTGCAGTATATAAATAATCGCAGCCCTACTTGTTTTTTACCTACATTATTTATAACTGAAACTAAGTATTACACTGTATTCATATCTTGAACTGGTGGTATATGACAGTGTTTGCTGGTAACAACTCCAGTAACTAACTCGGAAAGAAACATTTCATTATATAAGATAATGAAAGTAGAGGAAATCGGTCCTTGGATGAAAACAGCTATCCTTTAGAAGTGATTTTAAAAATATACAGCAGGATATTTCTGTGTGAACCTAACACTCAGATAGCATGTGGTTTAATATTAATACATATCCTTTCTATGCGCTTCTTCACTGTTTACTTTCTTTTTGCCTCTGATTCCATGCTAAAATGGAGTTAACAGTTAAGTGAACAAGAACTCTGCCTACCTGAGAAGTTCATTGTGTTCTAAGTGGAAAGACAGTTGTTGAAGGGAATGGGAATTCCTACTGTTTATACTTTGGTTACATTGTTGCCTAAAATGACTCTGGGTAACATTTTTGGGTTAAAAATGCAGTTTAAAGCCACCATAGAAAGTATTTTCAGACTTACTGTCCAACGAACTTTATTGTTAAATGAAAAGTCAATAAAATGGATAAAACTGACAGAAAAAAATATATATGTGTGTGTATACATATATACACACACTTATATTCCAGTATAATATTCCTTTATCAGGATAAATCAGTAATACTGCTAAATTTTAGTAATTAAATAGAAATTTTTAGCAAATATTTAATTTACTCGTATTTTATAATTATTGTGTTAAGTAATGCTGTTTACTTTTAAATATCATACAGAAAAAGATAATTTGGCTTGTTAAAGACCAAAATGGAATCTAAATTCTTAACAGAAGATCTTTTTTACTACTAAAAGAGATGTTAAAAGATTAATTTAAAAGTAAGGTTTAAAAACTGTTAATGTAAATTATAATGTTCATTTACTCAGTATTCTTGAGCTCCTGTTACATCAGCTAGTGTCCTAAAGGCTATTTTACAAAAAAGGTTGAACTTGCTTTCAAATTTAACAATATATCTTATATAAAAATATTTATGTTTAAAATGATGATGTTTGTGATACTTTTTTATTGAGATAACTTTTGCTTAAAGGATGCTTTATTAGAGCCTGTCAACCTAGATTATTTTAATATTCTTCTTTTTTCCTGTTTTCTCACCAAAATTTAATAAGTAGCCATTTTCCCCAGTGAATAAGCTCCTCTTTAAGGTGAATTGTGTCTTTAGGATCCATGTAATCTGATTTACACTAGTACACTGAAAAGTATGTTATGTCCCTCTTCTTAGAAGCTGCACATTTAGAGATAACAGAAATAACTTGTGTCTTAAAAAGGTCTGGAACAGACTCATTGGTTGACATGTAACTTACCTATTCATACTGGTTTGTGACAGAAGTTTTATATCTGTTTGCTTTGATATTGAATAGAGTGGGATATATCAGGGTGTTGAATTGGGGTGCCCAGATGATCATAATTTATACTGAGCGACTGCTTTCTCATATCTTCTTTAGTTTTTGCTCCAAACTCCTGTCTCTGGAGCTTTCCCAGTTAGACCTCATTTCTGAACTTTGAAAATGAACCAAATGTTGGAGTAATTTCCAACTCTGTCTGAGCATTACATCTGCTATGTGGACCCTCTGTGTTAGCCAGCTGTATGCTTTGATTGCAGCCTAATCATCAAATGATGTTTGCTTGGGTTTCTGTTTGTCTTTGAACCTGCCACAGGACTTTAAACAGTAGTTCTTCCTTGCTAGTCCTGCTTATTTTAAGAGTGGGCAGAATAGTTGATTAGTAAAGAAGTCCTGTACAAGCCTTCATATAAGCCACTCTGCTGAATTAATGAGAACGGAGAGAGGGAGGAAGGGAGAACTTACGAGGGCTGGAGGTGAAGGACAGTGTATTCATATTCTTCTTCTCAGTTGATTTATAAGTGTTTTATCTCAATGTCCAGTCCCTTATCTGTGAAATGGGTATAAGTTTGCTCACAGATTTGATGTAAAGGGTAAATAATTATTAAATTGTTCGTAAATGTTAAATTGCTTTATAACTTTCACAGACATAATCATTACAGTTCCACTAGGGTGCATTAAGTCGTACAATTTCCAAAGTAATATGGTTTGTGTGGTTCACCAATTTTATGAAGTTTCAAATGGTATGCATTGAAGACACGATAAATTGCCTGAGAAGAGTTTTTCAGAGAATATTAACCCATCAAGTTAGCAATTTCCTTAAACGTTTTGCGTGTCACAAAGGACACAGGACTTTCCTATTTTAGAGCTGCCTTGACTTGTAGTGACCATTCAAGATCTGACCTGTCTGTCCATTTTATACAGGTTGGATATTGCTGGAGGGCTAAAAATGGTATGACAGTCATGTTGCATGATGTGTTTGCTTACATCTTAGCATGTGTGGTCTGGGCGGAGTGGCCAACTCGTTCAATATAGGAGCCATTGGCTCTTAGAAACAACAGGGAAATTTACTCCCACCTCTTAGTATATATTTCTGCAAGCATGTGATGTTGAGGTCTTTCTGAGTGACCGCTTGCTTGGTAAAGACATCATTTTCCTTTGGTTAATGGCAACTTGAAGTTTGGAAGTTCCTAGGGACCTAGATGTGAGGTCTTGTCCAAATCTTTCTATTTACACGACATAGAGTCTTAGGGTGGAAATGTGCTCCCTGATTCACCCTTCTGGGCTGAGGGCTGCACCTTGGATATGGTCTGCGGGCAAGCGGTGCACTGATAGGGCCCCAGCAACCTTCAGTAACGGGACTTTCTAAAATGAAGACTTGTATGTTTTCAGAAGTGGTTTGGCAGCACTTGATAATATTATTAATGTTCAAAATTAAGTCTAGTAGGATGTATGTTATTACTTAATTAGTTTAAATAAGGCTTAGTTGAGGAAATCTAAGCTTTGACAAATGTAACCAAACAGGGCCTGAGGATTTACAGCTGTTTCTCTCACTTGTGTGTAATGATTTGACATTTGGGTAACACCTTTTCCCCAAGTGGCTTAATGGGACTTGCAGAAGCACTTTGGGTAGCTACCAATTGCTGTGTCGCTGGGGTTTTGTTTTTGAGCATGTCATTTATCAGCAGTACCTGCCAGTTGTAACGAAGCCCAAATTAACCTGCCTTTCTTGGAAAGGGTACAGACCTAAGAAAGGATTTTAGGTTAACATCAACATAATATTTAGAAGTTTTAATTTTTAAATAATAAATAATAAGCACATTTTAAACTGGATTTTATGCTTTCGGAGGCAGGACCCATGTGTTTCTCCTTACTTTTCTGTTTCCCCATAGCACCAAGCCTATAGGCACACAGTGGGTGCTTTGTTAACTGCTTGTTGATTACTTCCTCACACCCATCCGAGTTTAAATCTTACAGGTGCTGTCAGCTACCAGAGTAGATGTGGCAGAGCCATTCCATGATCATATTACAAAGAGTAGAACTCATAATTATACCTCTCTCAGTAGACACAGGGCACCTCCATTCTCTTTTGTTGTCTCCCCTTCCCCCACCTCACAACCAAACAATGTGAAGGTAGGATTATGGCAGCTTTACTTAGGAGCGAAGTGTTTCTACAATAAGTCATAACTCTAAGAGTCCTCCAGACTTAAAAGATAACTTTACTACTACATGGTGAAAGTTTGAATAGATCATAATTTATTCCTGTAGATCTATGAAGGATTCTTTCTGTAACCAGAAGGAACTTTATAACCAGCCTTATATTTTTATTTTAAAATATATTTCTCTAATTTCCCCCTTCCTGTTCTCCTCAAAATATCAACCAAAATTATGAAAATGTGCCTAACCTAGTGACTTTCCAATAGCATTTAAAATTACTTTTATCCTAACACCATGAACAGTTATTTACCCCTTCGAGTCATGAATTGGACACTAAATTTGGGTCTTGTGTCAGGTCCATAAACACCCTTCATCACCCTTTGGAATAAAACCAGCATGTGCTACAGTTGGCAAAATCATCGTGGGCATAAAGAAAATCCGTTTCTTCAAACGAGATTGCGAGTTCTTGGAATAGTATTTTATAGCATTGTTTATCCTTGAATCTCTTGTTTTTTAAGTGTAGAATTTATAAGAAAAAAGTTATTATACAGCTAACTATAGCATTTTAGAAGAAAATCAGCTCTGTGAATCATCAGGCTCCATACTTCTTGGCTCGTTACTCTACTGATTTTGATCCCTCCATGAGGGGATTAAGGTTGGGAGGAGCGGTGAAATTTACGTTAGTTGATATTATTTTATCAGAGGTCTCATATATGGTTTATTGTAAAGGAATTAAATATATAGAGGCCTAATTTTTAACAAATTAGCCACGTTGTTCCAAACCTCCATTATGAGCATTATCTTGGGGTTAGTTGTCAATGATAGACTTTACATTTTATATGCTTTTTAAATAGAGAAGGTGAAAAATAATAAAGTAATCATTATTACAGGTAAGTGGTTTTAGTCACCTCTATTTTACAAATGTGTGCCCTCCAAATGCTTGAGAGGGAAGTCAAATAAGATAGGAAAGTATCTTTTTAGGAGGTTGAATGATGTTTCCTTATAAAAATGACAATCAAGAAATAGTCATTTGTATACTTAATTGCCAAAGTTTTAAAAAATTTTACATTCCTTACCCTAAACCCTACTGCTCTCCCATCCAGGATTCAGAAAGGGCTCAGCATAGATCCAGGGTCCCAGGGCCCAGGTCATTTCGTTTTTAGTCTAGGCCTTCTGTGCCTGCATGTGGCAAGGGCATTGATGGCACCTGTGTCCTAGGACACAGTGTGTGTGTGCGTTTGGAGGCAGGGGCTGTGCCCAGACTTATATTCACCCCTTTCTATCAGATCCACAAGTACCACCTGTGGGCTGAAATCCGGGTTAAGCCTATTCAGTATCAGGTAGTTTGGGTTTTTTTTTAACTTCTTAGTGTTATTCACTTCCCCAAATTCTATCTCAAATGTTGGGAAATGCTACCTTGACTGTTTCACTTTGGAAGGTTTTAGTAGATACCAATTTAATAGGGTAACTAAATTGTTAATCTCCTGTCTGTTCAAGAGATACCAGCAAAGGATGTATTTTGCATAATTCATAAATTATTCTACTTATGGACTAACGAATCACTCGATAAAATCAGGAATATCTCTTATTCCTTCTCATTTACTCATAACTTTTCCAAGTTACATTCTGTTGTTACAAGTTTCTGTAATTTTTTTCTGTGACACCTTTCTATTGTCTAACTTTAAATAAAAGTGTTTCTAATAATATCTGTCTGGCAGTGCATTGCTTTGCTTTAGTCTCCAGCGTTTAAAGACAGAATATAGGAGAATCATGTCCTCATATAAGAGCTTATAAATGAACCCATCCCGAACTTTCCTGAAAGGAGGGGCTAGCAGTAAGCTGTTTGTCCTTCCAGGTAGCCTCAGTGCAGAGATTGCGCTTGCCTTAACCACACAGATTAACAGCAGTCTAGGCCCTATTTCCTGTTACTGCTTTCATTCCAGGAAATATCTCCTACATTAGCTTAAATTAATTTTCTATTAAAGGATCTGAATCTGAGAGGATGCTAGCAAATATACTGCTTAGAGTACAGCAGGAACTCTTTAGGATCAAAATAGGCTCTCATCGCAAGAAAGGCTCTCAGAGAGCAACTGGCCCTTCTTGCCTCCAACATCAGGAGTAACAAAATGGTCGTGCCTCCCTCAAAGGTCAGGAAACCTCATTAAAAGATGTTTTCTGGCTTCTGTTCTAGTTTGTTCAGTGGCCAAGGACACACTGTCTCGAATAAGGGAGGCTAGTAGCTTACTGGATTTAATTATTGGGCCACTCGTTGTAGAAACTGCTTCCTTGAGAGCTAGCACAGTCTGGTCCTGATGCACTGTCTCCTGAGCAATGTAACATTGGACAGGGCAGGACTGCACTGAGCATTGCTTTCCTCATCAACAAAATGGGGAATCATTACTTAGTTAAGAAAGATTGTTTGAGCACTTAGCATGTGCTATTAGGTGTTGAGTTACAGAGATGGATAAGATGGACTGCTTTTTGAATACGACTTACGGCAAAGAGAGTGAAGTCACATTGCTTTATGGTGAATATTAAATGATCAAGCACACAAGGATACATTTTAGAGACTTTAAGGGGCAAAAGAAAAGTATAGTGGACTTAGTGTTACATAATTTTTTAAAATCAAACCATGCCCTTCTCTAACATCCTCCTATTGGTGGCAGTTCCGCCACCAATATGGCACGTCTGTCTGCCCAGCATTTTAGAGCCCCGTATGTGCTACTTGGGTGATGGGCAGTGTGCTTGGGGACTTACATGCATCATCTCACCAACCCAATCGTTAGTATTCAGGGCATACTTACGCCCCGGGACAATCCAGTGAGGCAGACCCTCATCCGCATTTCAAAGATGGGCAAACAGCGTAGAGAAGGTAAATAGCTTGCCTAAGATTACACAGCTGGCAGAGCCAGGATTAAATCCACTTGCCTGGGCCAAAGCTAGTGTTCTTGCCTACAATAAATACTACTTTCCAGTATTCAGAGAAGGACATTGACTCTTTTAGATCCTCAACTATGGTTGCAACTTTCAAGAATTCATCCCATGTGCAAGTGCTTTTGGCAGGTGTTTATCATTACTTAGTTTGAAATTAGCTTCATTTTGCTAACCCAACAACTTCTTCAAGTAATGGTGTTCTTAGGTTTCACAAAATGAAAACTGGGAATGACCATTTTCAGTGGTCTCTCTAGGCTCTTTGAGGCTTGAGAAACACATTCTACATTTTGTTGAAGTGAGCGGTAAATAGATTCTTTGCCAGCTCACTACCTGAGAATGGACTATGCCATCCTCACTCTTTCCATGTCTTCCCTTAAGGGCTAATTAGGATCATTCTTGGGTGACTTCCCAGATTCACTTTAGCTTTCCAGAGATTTTTTGTGGTCTGACTCCCTCATATACAGCCAAACTTCCTGTCCACTCATGACATGGTATTTACAGGCAGAAAAAAAACTTTATCCAGAGAAGAATTAAAATCATAGAGTTTTTTATTCTTGAATGGAACTTCAGACCAGATCCCTCTCTTTGTCTGATAAAGGTTAGAAAGGATAAAGAACCCAAGTTTATGTAAGTGGTTACAATTTTACTTTAAGCCAAAATAGAGGATGAGCCAGAATGAAATAAATACAGTCCAACAGTAGATATTCATTAAATATTCACCATGGGATGTACATGCAGGTTACTTTTATTCACTATGATAAATTCTTGGAAGCACCATCAATAACATGCTCAATAAATATTTATTGACTGAATAAATTAATTTCAACTTAGAAAAGCTTTGGAAAGGCTCACACACTTGCAATTACCTTCTACCGTACTTTGAGTACATAGAGTACCTAATGAGTAAGGAAGAATGCTGCTTGGTCTTTTTCTGAGATGTCCAAGACAGTAAATCCATCAACTGCTGGAGTTGAAACTGGAACAGTGAAATGTGGGCACCACAGTCATTGACCACATCCAAGAAAGTGAAAACACCAAAGTGTTTCTATAAAGCAAAGCAAAGTTCCAGTAAAGGACGTATTAGCAAAGACAAGCACATGTTTCCATTGATCTTCTAGATGTGCAGCACCGCCGGTCTCTGAAGGACCCCTAGGAGCCTCTGATTATCATTAGAAGCACCTTTCCCAAAGTGAGCCGAGCCTCTCTACAGCCCTGACACCCACCTCCTCCTCTAAGAGCATCAGAAGCAGTCATGAAAAGCTGTGTTATTTTAAAAATTATTAGTGGACTTTCTCTTTCGTCTTTCTGAGTTTGCAACCTATTGCCTCATTGGCTTGTGACATCCATCCAACTGGGATGGTGGAGTGAAGGAGAGGAAGAAAATATAGTGGTTTGTTACAAGGAATACGAAGAGAATGAAAGTAATATTCAGCTTTGCCATTCAAAAGTGGGATTTTGCAGCAATATCATAACCTGGTTTTAAATGATTGTCTAAATTCCTTTGTCCTCCCTTCCATATATTAATGACCAGAGTTTTACTTAAAGGAGGGCCAAACAAAAGAGGAATGGGATGGAGGATGCAGTGGAGGAAGGCAGACTTTTTCTTTCTGTCCCTGGAGAATTCTGAGAAAAAAGAGAAAAGGAGAAGAGTGGGTCGATAGATGTCTGTCCAAAATTGTTTTCTTGGGGGTAGTGTATGAGAGCTGTAGTTCCCTGCCTGACATTCTGGGAGGAGACCGGAGTGCAGAGGTCCCATCACTGATGTGGGGAGCCAGGCTTACATGAGAGTGCTTGCTCAGAATCTTCTGATTCTCCTGGGGCACTCTCTTCTTGTGTGGTGTGGGTGCCCTCTGTGATAAGAAGAGGTGACCACACAGCAGAAGCCAGGCAAGGGATCCTCCAACTGTCTTCAACCACTAAGAGCTGAGGAGAAGCAAGATGGTAGGAAAAGCATTGACGGTAATTGGTTAATGCTCCCTGGGAGCACTTCTCAAGCCAAGAAAGGGTCACAGTTTACTCAAGTGTAGACACAGCATGAGAGGCCAGAAAGTGATGTGGTTAGTGATTGGAACAATGGATATCAACCAGTGGCCACTCCAGGACCGGCACAGAGCTACAGGGCTCCCTACGCCTACCCCAATGCCTGAAGGTATAACCCCCCGGCCCTACTCACACACACCTAGATGCCAGCTTAGGGAGAGATTGAATCCTACTAAGGTTTTAAACCAGTGTGGACATGTAATTTTCCCCTTCTAATTATTGGATGTGAGCTCAGAAGGAAGGCCAGACAGGTTACAGACAAAAAAAATAAATAAATTTTTTTTCCACATCTGAGTTGTATGAGCTAAAATTTGCAGCCAATCGACACTTGCTGAAGAGCAGCCTACTTTCCATGCAGTATTTGGAGTTTGTGGTGCCTCAGAGCTCACTATGGCAGACTGGGCAACAGAAAGTCAGTGTTTACTCTGAGGCCTCAGCTACTATTTCCATTGAACACTGGCTCAGAGAGTCACCAGATGTCCCAAAGGATGTGCAGTTCTTACACAGAGCCCAAGGTTTGCTGAGAAAACATCTCATTAGATGTTCCAGGAGGTGGTGTTGGCAGTTTAGTCACTGCCATCCAATTCCAGGAAGGCAGACATGGAAATTTGGCAAAGGACTACTCAAGAGGTCTTCAGTATATATGGAAGAGAAGAGAGTGACATGGGTGAGGCCAAGTAAGCAAAGCTGTAAGATAAGTTAGACAGAAAATTAATTAAAATGAGTCCCAGAGGAAAAATAAATACACAGGCTAAACTGTGGTTTCATTGGATGAACTGAGTAACAACTGAAATGGACATAGTTGACCTTGGAAGCCATGAGACAGCCTCACAAAGGTTTGCCTTGATTTTTACCACTGCTCTAAGACTGGTTGGGAAATTTTAAATTATTAACATTACATCAAGGCACCATTTATGGGATTTGGTTGTCTCCTCAGTCAAAGAGCTCATTTAATTTGAAGGAGGAAATTTCTTGTTCCAAATTCAAAATTATAAATAAGCATGTTTCTGGGTCCATGTGTCAATGTATTGTTTAAGTGTGTGTGTGTGCGTGCATGTTGTACTGATGCACCAGATGTACCAGGATTTACTTTGGTTTTGGAATTGGTTTCAGTTGCTTATTGGATCCAGATAATCCAAAGGTGCCAGCTCAGTTCAGAGCTGTATGTAGCAAGTTAAGAGAAACACCCTAATATTCATTTTGTGAATTAAATGTAAACCATCCTATAATAATGTCCTATAATAATGTTAAGAAATATAGAAGAAAGATAATGTTTTCCTTCTCAGCATACAAGTTTTCTGAGTGTCCTGATTTCAGCGTACAGGACTGAGGGGGAGGAGGATTGGCCTGCCTGCCCGTCTGCTCCTTCTAAGACCCCTCTCCCACCCTCTTTTCTTTTTCTAATCTCCAGATGTACCTAGGTTTTTGTTTTTTTTTTTTTAACAACTTTTACCTTCTTTCTTTTGTTTCAGAGAAAGGATTATCTGTCCCATCTCCCTACTTTTCAGTCTTGATTTGTCTCCTCCTTCTCCTAAGAATTTGTTTTTCCAGGCATCCCTTTTCTGTTCAGTCTGCACTACGCTAACTTCACTTACTCATATACCTATATCCACCCCAGAGAAAATCACTGAATAGGACTTCTGCTTCTGGCCACAATGTAGTCACAAGGACTGGATTTATTCTCCTGCCTTAAACAAGTGGAAAACTGGACAAAATATGTGAAATTACTCTCTTAGGCGTTGGATCACAAGCCATGAAAGACATTGATCTACAAGAGAAGAAAATGCGTAAAGCCCTACAATGACCCCAGGTTTTTCACTTGTAGTTACATTCTGGGCCACATAATGGAGAAGATGATTCCATGAAGAACATGGCAATCTAAATGGAGGCAAAGATGGAACTAGGAGGTAAAGGCAGTTATGTGGCAGAGTTCTAGGGAGGAGAGAGCTGGCAGAAACAGAACTCTAGAAATATGTGTAGGGGTCCTCTTGAGTCTTTGCTGGATACTAAAATGTGACTTTGCAGAGAGAAACGCCACAAGGTTGGGTAAAGAGTGGCTGGGGAGCTGTGAATTATACTGTTCCAGGAACTCTCCCAAGCCTGGAAATTGTTCAGGCTTCCTCCAGCCAGAGGGAAGAGTTCTCATTGATTGCGTGAGTATTCAGTAGAGACTCCAGAAAAGCCAGAGCTCAATAGTAGGTTTAAATTATTCCTAAGGTAGAGACTACTCTATCTGATACAAAAAAAGCTTAAAAATAAGCCTCAAAAGGATAAAACTGAAACACAAGTGACTTTACTGCCTGCCAGAACAAAGCTCAATGCTCTATAAAGAAAGACAATAAAGTCCATATATTCAACAACACAAGATTCGTAATGTCCAGCATCCAACCAAAATTGGTGGCCATGCCAAGAAGCAGGAAAGTTCAGTCTTTTACCAGCAGACAATAAGTCAATAGAAACATATCCAGAAAGCATAGCATGATGAAACTAGCAGACAGGGATTTAAAAATAGCTATTACAAATAAGTTTACATATTTAAGGGAAAACAGAAGCATACTGAAGAGAGAAATGAAAGATATTAAAAAAGGAAAATTTGGGGCCGGCCCCATGGCCGAGTGGTTAAGTTCACATGCTCTGCTTCAGTGGCCCAGGGTTTCACCAATTCAGATCCTGGGTGCAGACATGGCACCACCCATCAAGCCATGCTGAGGTGGCATCACACATAGCACAACTAGAAGGACCCACAACTAAAAATACACAACTATGTACCGGGGGGCTTTGGGGAGAAAAAGGAAAAGTAAAATCTTAAAAAAAAATGAAAATTTCCAGAGCTGAAAAATGCAGTGTCTGAAGTAAAAAATTCACCTCCTGCAATTAAAAGCAGATAAGACACTACCAAAGACAATATTAGTAAACTCGAAATTGTAGCAATAGAAAGTATCTAAAATGGAGCACAAAGGAAAAATGAATTAAAAACAAAAGAACAGTTTCAGTGACACGTGAGACAATATCCAGCAGTCTGACAAACATGTGATTGGACTCCCAAGAGGATTGGTGGGGGGAGGAGTAGCAGAAAAAATATTTGAAGAAATTGCAGAAATTTTTCAAAATTTGATGAAAGCTATAAGTTCAGATGCAAGAAGCTCAATGAGCCCCAGCATGGTAAACACAAAGAAAAATACCAAGACACAACATAATCAAATTCCTGAAAGTCAGTGATTAAGAGAAACTTAAGAGACAGAAACCAAAGACATATGCACAGAGAAATAAGCCCAACAATAACTGCAGACTTCTTGTCAGAAACTGAGCAGACGTAAGGCAATGGAAAGACATCTTTAAAGGACGGAAGGAAACTGTCAATGCAGAATTAGGTAACCAGTGCAAAGATCTTTCACAAATAAGGGGAAAAATGAAGACAGTTTCACACAAACAAAAGCTGTAAGAATTTGTTGCCATCAGACCTGTAAGACAGGAAATGTTAAAGGAAGTTCTCTGGGCATAAATAAATGATAGAAAGGAATGAAGAGAATCAGAAATGGTAAATATGAAAGTAAATATAGAAAACTTTGACTTTCAAATTATAATTTACTATTTAAAGAAAATATTATAAAAGTAGATTGTGGGGTTTATAAAATATATATGACAACAATAGCACATAAGAAAGGAGAGGGAAATGGAAGTGTTTTTATTTTTTTGAGAGATATAGAGTGCACAAAGTGGTATAATATCGTTTGAAGGCAGTCTGTGATAAATTAACAATGTATCTTGTAAACCCCAGAGCAACTGATATAAAATAAACCAAAGAAGTATAGCTTATAAAACAATGTGGAAATAAAAAGAAATGATAAGGAAATATTCAAGTCATCTGAAAGAAGGCAGGAAAAGAGGAGAAAAGGAGGAAAACAAACCATATCAATAAAGTCATTAAATGTAAATAGTCTAAACACTCTAACTAAACTGCCGAGATTGTCAGATTCACTATAAAGCCACAATAATCAAGACAATATGGGATTAGCATACGGATGGAAATATAGGCCAATGGAACAGAAGAAAGAAACTAGAAGCTGACCTACACATATATGGTCAACTGATTTTCACAAAGATGCTAACGTAATTCAATGGAGCAAGGAGTCACTTCAACAAACGATGCTGGAACAACAGGATACTCAGCGGCAGTAAATAAATAAATAAACCTCAACCCTTGTCTAACACTATACACAAAAAGTAATTTGAAGTGGATCTTAGACCTAATTGTAAAAGCTAAAGTTACATATATATTTCTAGGAAAAAAAGGAGAAAAATCTTTGCAATCTTGGAGTAGGCAGAGTTCTTAGATATAACACAAATAGAAAGAATTGTTAAAAAAATGATAAATTTGATTTCACCAAAATTTTAAAATTTATGCTCTTTGTAAGACATCTTTATGAAAACAAATAGGCAAGCCCCAGATTATTTATAATGAATAAATGTTTTACATATACATGTAAACATATATATGTTATATACACATGTACAATACACACACAGACACCCACACAATGTGGAATATGGGTGCACTTTACTATGCTAGACTGGGACCTTTAGAAATGAGAGTACCTAAGGCCTATGGGGGTCATCACATGGCCCTGCTTCCAATCCAGAATTTATAGACAAGAAATATCCTGGAATAGAGAAAATACGGCTCATGTTTCTATAAATCTGGGAGTCTGCTACTGAGTGTTAATTATATTTCTGTTTATTGACTATATATGAAAGAAAAATGAAGAGTCCATAAGCGTAGTTTACTGTGCTGTGTGCAGGATTATACAGGAAGATATTTTAGCTACCTGTGAATAACTACCCATGCTTTGATTATTTATTCATTCAGCAAATATTAAGCACCCACTCCTTGTTAGTCTTGGCACTAGGCCCTGGGGATTCAGCTGCAAATGGGACTGAGGGCTTGGCGTTTACAGTTGAGTGGAGGAGGTTGATGTGCGTTAAGCATGTAGCTACAGCCAAGTGCCACTTCTCAGGGCTGCTGAGACACAGGGTACTTGGAGAAGGGCATACTGCGACCCACCCTCTCTTCTAGGGAGGAACTGGGCCTATACTTGTTTCAGCCTCTTGCAGGCAGGACAGCTGCCTCTGACTGTTATCTGGAGGCCACATTGAATTAAGTGCTCACAAATGGAGGACCAACATCCCTCCCACAATGTCTTCAACAAACACTGAATGCTTCAGGCTCTATGCTAGGTTTTAGGGGTGAAATGATAAGACACACACACAAAAGATACAGATCCCATCCTCATGGTGCTCACTGTCTCGAGAGGTAGGAAGACTCAACCCAGCTTCACCCCACCTCCAAAGAGGTACCTGACCTCCTCACTCACACACCTTTCGAAAAGCTTTCTGGAGGCTGGAGACTCCAGAACTGTCTGGAGCTCCATGGGAATGGCTCTTTCCCTTCCCACTATGACAGGGAGGTAGAAACTGGATGCCTGAGGAGGCGAGCCTATCCTTAAAGTGCTTTGCTCTGACAGCACAGTGGCACTTCACTAAGGGCTAAAGAGAGGGCAGCAGGCCGGTTCCTCATTCATGCTCAAAGTATCCCCTGTGCTTGGGGTGAAGGATTTGAAGCCAGAAAGAGACATGAACACAGCCGTAAATTAGAGAGGTTAAAATGGCAAGAGTGTGGAGGAGATAACAGGTGGAGATGGGATGGAGCAACAGGAGTAAAAAGCCACTGATAGCAAAGAGGAAAACTGAAAGGAGGCCAAGAGAGGAGAGAGTTTCGAGAAGGAAGAGGTCACTGGAGTTGGATGGGTCAAGAGGTCAAAGAGACTGAGTTCTGAGAAAATCCCGTTGGAAAAAATGGAAAACTAAGCCAGATTTTTGAAGACTTGGTGGATGGTAAAGAAACAAAACTGCAATGATAGACTATTACTTATAGGAACTTAGTTGTGAATGGAAGAAGGTCCAGGGAATGTTTCTTAAAAAAAGAGACCCAAACATGAGCCAGAGGGAAGGTAGTTGAAAACAGAAAGTACTTCTACTGCTGGCCAAGATAGAGTAACAAAGACTAGTTTACACACACTCTCCTTCTGAAGGTACTACACAACTGAATGAAATGTACAAAACAATTGTCTTCAGATATTGGACATCAGCAGTGTGGGAGAATAATTCTTAAGAGAGAGGAAGCCAAAAAGATGTGCCCCTAGACCAAGCCAGCTTATTTCCTGGAGAGTTTCCAAGCTGTGGTGCAAGGAGGGGAAATCCAGGCAGAAACCAGCATCTCCCAGAGCTAAGAAGACAGAGTTGGGAGTTAATAGAGCACAAGGTGGCTAGAGTTGGCAGGGCAGAGTATGAGAAGGTGAGAGATGCACAGAGAGAAACCTGGAGAGCCACAAAGGGTCCTCCTCAAGTCTACAGCTAAGTACTGATCAGCACATGTGTATGAAAAACTACCTGAAGTCAGGAAAAGGATGAGAGGAGAGACTTCCCAGAACTTACACAGGGCTGTCTTCCCAGTTTGCGTTTCCACCAACCAGAGTGGGTAAACCTTCTAAGTAATGAGACACCAGTGGGGTATTCAGAAAGTACTGTCTCAGAAGTGAGGCAAAATCAATCCTAGAAATGCTGGTCTGATTCCACCAAAAAAACCCCTTAAAGCAAGACTTGAAAGGATCAAACTATTTCTAGATAAATCAACTGCATCCTAGAACAGAGTTCAAGAATATTTATAAGGATGCAAATCTTTCCAGCACATATCAAGCTAAAATTCACAATGGCTGGCATCTAATCAAAGATTACCAGGCATGCAAAGAAGCAAGAAAAGTATGCAGGGAGAAGGTACCCAGGAGGAGCCTGAAAATTTCCTTAATTAAGGAGACAGATCTGAAAGAACAGAGAAACTGAGGCAGCTAAAGTTTGCAGGACAGAGCACTAGAGAGGAGACAGCTGCACAGAAAGAGAACTCTGGGGATCTGCAGAAGTCTCAAGAGATAAATGCATGTGTGTGAGGAAACTACCAGAGGCTGGGAAAAGAACCATCTGAAAGGATTAGAAGTAATTGTGCCTGGTGCTAACACAGGGCCAAGGATAGCATCTATTCTCACCAGACAGAATGGAAAACCTCGTGATTCACAAAGTACTGGGTTGAGTACACAGAAGGGTTTTGCCTCAGAGGTGGGGAAAATTTCACCTTAGACTGAACTCTACTGTAGTCCCACTTAACAAATCTTAAAAGCAAGACAGAAAATATTAAACTGTTTCCAAGCAACTTAACTGTCTCCCAGAACAAATTTAAGAATATTTATAGGAACACAGAAATAGCCAGCACCCAACAAGGCAAAATCACAATGTCTGGCACACAGTACAGAATTACCAGGCATGCAAAGAAGCAGGAAATATGGCCCATAATGAGGAGGAAAATGGATCTATTGAAAGCAACCCAGAACTGACACAGATGTAAAAATTTGTAGAGACAAAGACATTAAAAGAATTATTAAACTGTATCCCACATGTTCGAAAAGTTAAGTAAGCTTGGGAAATACAAAAAAAGGATCAAAGGAAATCCAGAGCAAATAATATTGTCAGGAATGAAGAGGATCATTTCACAATGATAAAGGATTCAATCTTCAAAAGGACATAAATGTTTTATGCACCTAATAACAGAGCTTCAAAATAAATGAAACAACTCTGATAGAACTGTAATAGGCAAATTCACAATTATAGTTTCAGATTTCAATACTCTCAAAATTGACAGAACAAGTAGAATGAAAATCAGTAAGGACATCAAAGACTTGAGTAACAGCGTCACTCAATTTGACCTAACTGGTGTTTACAGAACACGCCACCTCTTAACAGCAAAATGCACTTTCCTTTCTAGTTTACATGGAACATGTTTCAAGACACACTATAACCCAGGTCATAAAAAACGTTTCAATAAATTTAAAAGGAGTCAAGAAATATAGAGTACTTTTGTTTTACCACAAAGGAATTAAATCAGAAATCAAAACAGAAAAATTTCTGGAAATTCCCCAAAGTGCTTTGAAACTAAGTAGCACAGTACCAAACAGTCCATGGGTCAACAGAGAATTCAAGAAGGAAATTACAGCATGTAATGAGAAAGGAAGAAAAATCAAAATTGGCGAGATGAGGCTCAAGTAGTGCTGAGAAATGTGCAGCAGTAAAAGCCTAAATTAGAAAAGAAGAACGTCACAAACCATGACTCTGCCTTCCACATCCAGACACGTGAAAAAGAAGAGCAGATTAAACCTGAAGTTATGAGAAGAAAAGAAATATTAAAGATAAAAGAAGGAATCCGTGAAATAGAAAACAAATCTAAGAGAGAAAGCTAGCAAAACCAAAAGCTGGTTATTTAAAAAGATAAATAATGTTGAGAAACCTCTGCACAGACTGATCAAGGAAAAAAGAGTGAAGACAAATTACCAATATCAGGAGTGAGAGAAGTGACATACATACAGATTCTACAGATATTTAAAGGATAAAAAGCATATGTTATGAACAACATTATGCCAATAAGTTTGACCTTAAAAATAATAGATAGAGCCAGCCTTTATGACTAGTAGTTAAAATTCAGCGTGCTCCACTTTGGCAGCCTGGGTTCAGTTCCTGGGCACGGAACCACACCACTCGTCTGTCAGTAGCCATGCTGTGGCAGCGGCTCACACAGCACTAGAAGGGCTTACAACTAGAATATACAACTATGTACTGGGGCTTTGGGAAGGAGAAAAAAGAAAAAGGAGAGAGAGAGAGAGAAAGATTGGCAACAGATGTCAGCTCAGGGTGAAGCTTTCCCAGCCCAAAAAAAAAAAAAGATGCTAATTCCTTGAACTCCACAACCCATATTTACCTTGAATATCCTATCCCTATTTTGAAATGAAATTTCTAATGAAAAATCTTCTCTGAAGAAAACACCAGGTCCATACAATATCACTGGTGAATTGTATCAAACATTTTAAAAA
The DNA here is from genome assembly GCF_041296265.1 of Equus caballus. Taxonomy (NCBI): domain Eukaryota; kingdom Metazoa; phylum Chordata; class Mammalia; order Perissodactyla; family Equidae; genus Equus; species Equus caballus. The sequence continues at coordinate 30,801,138 of NC_091698.1, forward strand.
GAAATAACACCAATTCTCTGCCAGAAAATAGAAGGGAACACTTCTCAACTCATTTCACGAGGCCAGTATTACCCTAGTACCAAAACCAGACAAAGACAGTACAGGAGAATAAAACTATAGTCCAATATGCCACATGAGCACAGACAAAAAAATCCTCAACAAAAATATTACCAAATAGAATCTAACAATATATCAAAAGAATAACAGGTCATGACGAAGTGGGTTTAACCCAGGAATGCAAGGTTGGTTCAACATTTGAAAAATGATCAGTGTAATCTAGGATATTAACAAACAAAAGCAAAAGAAAACAAAAGCTCATACAGTCATATTAATTGATGCATAAAAAGCATTTAACTGTCGGAGTCCAGCTCCAACAGAGTCCAGGTTCCTGAGTGATGCATGGCGTCGGTGAAGAGATTGAGACTGTAGTCCGAGTTGGTGGAAGCATGTCTGAAGGCTTTATTGTCAAGAGTGTGTTTATATATATTTTGAGGATTACACAAGCCTCTGGGATATATCTATTTTCTCCCCTGAAGTAGCTTGATTTTTCCCCATGATATCATTTTCCTTCCTTAATTTATCTGGGTCATCAGCAGTTTCTAAAGGTTACTTCCCTTATTCAGTCCTGGGAAAGAGCTGTTCTTTTCATTTTCTGGATGAGTGCAGTTAATATTTATAGATCTCTACAGTATTCTTTGTAGGGGGCGAGACTCAGGTTATGTTGGAGGATGGAACAAGCCTTGGGGCAAAGGTGAGCCAAGGTACGTTTAGACCAGGCACATACAGGTCCCCACATCCTCTTATATAACTCCCACACTGAGACATCTGACCCTTTAACCCTCTTTCCATCTATTTCTTTCCAGCTCCCCCACGTGTCATCATAGTCCCATCTGTATTTCTTACTTACTTCCAACAGCCATTGTTCTATGTTTAGAGTGGATTTAGGTGTGGGAGGTAACCTCTGCATAGCCCTGTTCCCTCGGGGATGGGTGGGGGGGGGGGAGGGTACCGCCAGCGTCCTTCTACCTTAATAGCCCGGGGTATTTCTCTGTCTGCAATGACTATAGGGGAAGGCAAGGGGATAGGCCCACATTTGTTTGGGAAGGGTCTTCCCCGATATCCCAGCTGAATGTCCCTCTTTCTTCGGCAGGGCCCTGGGGATGTTGAAGGAGTGTTAGTCAGAAGAGGGTCTTTCTTGTCTCTTACAGTGGGATTCACCTTTCCCAGCAGATTCCCCTGGGTAAGCACAAGTGTCATGAAGAGAGCCAATACAGCAACTAGTAACAGCCGTTTGAGCAAGGAGGACCCTCGGCCGTCCCTGCAGGGGTGGCTTTGCAAACTCCCGTGCTTCGTGTGCCCCGACTGTGTTGCTGGGCTGCAGCAGTTGCAGGACGGCGTCTGACATTTAACAATATTTAACACCCATTTATGATAAAAATTCTCAAACGTAAAGATAGAGGGGAACTTTCTTAACCTAATATAAAGCATTCACCAAAAAAGCCTACAGTTAGAATTATACTTACTGGTGAAAGACTGAATGCTCTGCCCCTAACAAGGCAAGGCTGTCCACTCTCACTCCCTGTCTTCGGCATTACATTGGAAGTTCTAGCCAGCAAAATGGACAAGGAAAATAAATAAAAGGCATACTGATTAGAAAGAAAGAAATAAAACCTTACCTATTCACAAATGATAGTAACACCTACATAGGAAATCTTTTCTTTTTTTTTAAAGATTTTATTTTTTCCTTTTTCTCCCCAAAGCCCCCCTGGTACATAGCTTTATATTTTTAGTTGTGGGTCCCTCTAGTTGTGGCATGTGGGACACCACCTCAGCATGGCTTGATGAGTGGTGCCATGTCTGCGCCCAGGATCCGAACCAGTGAAACCCTGGGCTGCCGCAGTGGAGTGCACAAACTCAACCACTCGGCCCCACCCCTACATAGAAAATCTTAAGGAGTGTACAAAAAAAAAAATTCTAGAAGCAATAAGTGAGTTTAAGAAGGTAGCAAAATATAAGATCGACATTAAAAAAAAATCAATCAAGGGGCCAGCCCTGGGGCATATTAGTTAAGCTGGTGCGTTCTGCTTTGGCAGCCTGGTTCGCGGGTTCGGATCCCAGCACAGACCTGCCTACACCACTCGTCAGCCACACTGTGACCCACATATAAAGTAGAAGAATATTGGCACAGATGTTAGCTCAGGGATAATCTTCCTCAGGAAAAAAAATCAATCATATTTCTGTATACTAGTAATAAAAATTTGGAAACAAAAATTTTCAAAATGGTACCATTTACAACAACTTCAAAAAGTGAAATACTTAGGTAGAAATATACAAAACATGTAGGACCCTATGCTAAAAACTACAAAATGCTGGAGAAATGTACTGTACTCATGGATTAGAAGTCTTGCCATAGTTAAGATGTCTGTTCTCCCTAAACCAACATATAGATTTAATACAATTCCAATAAAAATCCCAGCACGATTTTTTTGGAGATGCAGATGAGCTGATTCTAAAATGTATACAAAAGGCAAAAAATAGAATAGCCAAAATGATTTTTTGTTTTGAGGAAGATTAGCCCTGAGCCAACTGTTGCCAATCCTCCTCTACCTGCTGAGGAAGACTGGCCCTGAGCTAACAGCTGTGCCCATCCTCCTCTACCTCATATGCGGGATGCCTACCCCAGCATGGCTTGCCACGCGGTGCCATGTCCACACCCGGGATCCGAACCGGAGAACCCTGGGCCGCCAAGAAGCGGAATGTGCGAACTTAACTGCTGTGCCACTGGGCCAGCCCCAGCCAAGATGACTTTGCAAAAGAAGGACAAAGTTGGAGGACTCACACTACTGGATTTTAAAGCTTACTATAAGCCTACAGGAGTTAAGACAGTGCGATATTCTCAAAAGGATAGATATATAGATCAATGAAAGAGAATAGAGATTTCAGAAACAGATCTGCACAAATATGATCAGTTGTTTTTGTCAATGGTGCAAATGCATCTTGATGCAAAAAAAGGTAGTCTTGTCAACAAATAGTGTTGGAACACTTGGACATTCATAAACAAACAAATGAACAAAACTGAACCTTTCCTCCCACTTAAAAAAAATTAATTCAAAATGTGTTATATATGTAAGTGTAAAATGTAAAACTATCGATTTTTTAGAAGAAAATGTAGGAGAAAATCTTGTGACCTAAGTTTGGCAAAGAGTTCTTAGGGTACAAAAAGCATGATCCATAAACCAAAAAGAAGATAAATTGTACTTAAAAATTAAAAGACACTGTTAAATGAATGAAAAGACAAGCTACAGACTAGAAAATACTTGCAATCACATACTTGACAAAGAACCTGAATCCAGAATATATAAAGAACTCTCAAAATTCAAAGATGAGAAAAACAAAAAAAAAAAAACAGAATAAGGAATAGATAAATTTGAAAAAACACTTCAGCAAGGAAGATATATAGATAACAAATAAATACATGAGAAGATGTCAATATCATTAGTCCTTTGGGAAATGCAAATCAAAACCACAATGAGATACCACTGCTCACCTATTACAAGGGCTGAGATGAAAAAGACTGACGCCACCAACTGCTGGTGAGGATGTGGAGCAAGTGCAAGTCTCATACTCAGCTGGTGGGGATGTTAAATGGCACACACACTCTGAAAACAATTTGACAGTTTCCTTAAATGTTAAACATTCACTTACACCTCTATCCAGCCATTCCACTCCTAGAAAGTTTCCTGAAGAATTGGAAGCATTTGTCTGTACAAGGACTTACACGACATGTTCATAGCAGATTTATTTGTGACAGCCCCAAACTGCAAGCAACTCAAATGTCCATCAACAAGGGAATGAATAAACAAATTGTCCTATAGCCATGTAATGAAATACTACCAGGCAATGAAATGGAGTGAATCACTGGCATCTGTAGCAACATGATTAAATCTGGAAATAATTATGCTGAAAGAAAGAAGCCAGAGGGGAAAATAAGAATGTCTATTGTATGATTCCATTTTTATAAAAATCCTCAAAAATGCAAACTAATCTTTAAGTGACAGAGCAGATCAGTCATTGTAGGGACCTGGGGGGAGGCACAGAGGGGCTGGAGGAAGTGAGGACACTTTTGGGGGCAGTGCATACATTCATTATTTCAATTGTGGTGACAGTTTCATGGGAATATATAAGGCAAAACTCATCAAATAGCATCCTAAAAAAAAAGTGTGGAAAAAAATCCCTGTTTTTATTTACTGTAAATCTGAGCCACAATCCCCCTGGGTTGTGGGAAATTCAATCTCATCCAGTGTCAGCCCCTCCACCCTGAGGGCTGCACCAGAATCCAAGAGACTTGCATGGTGCCCCCCAAAAAGCAAGCCACCCCGCCTCTGGGGCATCCCCGCTCCCAGCCGGTGTTCCCAGTCCCTGGCCGCGTGCCCCTCCCCCAGACTCAGTTCTCAGCTCCTGGCCCCCGACAGTTCAGCACCTGAGGTGAAGGTCATTGGTTGCCTCACTCTCCTTTTCCTCGTTCCTTTACCAAGTAGGTTGTGTGAAAGATGCAGAGAACTGAAAAATTCCCACTGATTCTGGAAAGACCTTAACTCCCTACTGTTCCTCTCCATCCCAAATGGTAAATGCAGCTTCACCAAAGCACAGCTCAGGGTCTGCAGACTCGCAGCCCCTGCATCCTATTCCCTACTAACACAACCTCAGTGTCCTCAGACCCTGAGAATTTGAATAGTGCCTAATTACCCGAGCAAGGTGAGCTCTGACTGACCTTCCCAATCTTACCTACACATCTTTCAGTTCCTGGCTCCCTACAGAACATTCTGGAACTCTTCCTACTTTGCAACATCTTAATAAAGGCTAAGCTAATGGCACTTACATGGTTTTCCCCCTCACTCCACAGTCTATATGTGATGTCTCTTCTAAGCCCACAAACGTAAGTCTGCTTCCCAGGAGGAAATCAGTCCCACCAGGGTCCAGGGACGTCCCCCTAACTGAGAATGTTGTGAGGGAAGCTCTGTGCAAGGCCCAGCCCTGGCCACTTCCACACCCACCCAACCCAGCGTGTCACCCTATGTCCCCACAGGTTGATTCAGCCTAAAGGACACTTCCCACTCTGGACTGCCAGAGTCTCAAGGCTGGTGTACAGAGCAACAGAGAGTCTGACTTGGAGACTATTTCTCAGCTTTTATGATGTTTCTTGAACCAGGGCTGCAAGTGTTGGGGACCCTTTAGTGCTTGTTTTTCGCAGGCCCAGCTCATCACAGTCCAGGTTTGAGGTTTCTTGAAGTCTGTGCCTTAGCTGTTTTCTCCTCCACTCCATGCAGAAGGCAGCAACTTCCAGTTCGTCTGGATCTGGGGAAGCTTGTCTCAAACCCTGGAGGAGAAAAAGATAATTAAGTACCGGGTGACACTGTGCACACTTCCCCAGTGTCAGCTGATTGGAGCTCTTAGGGGATTCCTCCGAGTGAGGTTGGGGTTGGTTTTCTGATGATCTGGAATAGAGATCAAGGAATCATGTTGCAGAGGTCTTCTGAATTGGAGCCCACTCATTCTGAAAGGAGCAGCACAAGAGAGCAAAGCATCTTATGCTTGTCACAATAGAATGTTCTGTGTAGTCAATTTTAAAAAAATTCTCTACCTCAAATTCGCCTCCTTTTGGATCTTGCTTTATTCATTTTGCTTTACACAAACCATCCAAGGGTCTCTGGCCGGCAGCCTAAGCAGAGCCAGGACACAGGTGTACACTGCAAGCCCTCAGCCTGGCTCTCAGGTCCCCTGCACTCAACTGGCCTGGAGGGCGGGACGCGGGGACTGGCCCCACCTCGGGTGGTGCTGCAGGATGACTGGGAGGCTGTGGCTGCGTCCAGCGTGGGAGGGAGAGACGCTGCTCCACAGAGGCCAGGCCTGAGCTTTTCTCTCAGCCTCCTTTATATTCAAGAGACTCTGGAACTTGCAGCTAAAATATGCATATTTTCCAAATGCTTTTCACCAGGTGTGTCTATTTTTTGTACTCTTTGAACTTAACTGGTACAACGTTTCTTTAAACTTGAAAATTCTCATTCTATTTATTTAGCACCTCCACGCACTAGCTCACTATTCTAGGTCTGTGGCTTCATGGAGTTTACATTCTAATAAAAGAGCCAGAGAAATATATAAATGCAAGGAAAAGAAACAAACAGACAACCACAAACTGTGCTAAGTGCTACGAAGGAATTGTACAAAGAGAGGAAACTGGGTGTGATTTAGTTTAGATATAGTGGGGGCGTTTCATCCCTCTGAGGAGGTGGGAGTTATGTTTAAGCCTAAAGGATAGAAGGAGCCAGACATGGGGAAATTTGGTAGAAGCGGGGGGCTGGGGTGCATCTCACACAGGTGTAGCATGTGTAAAGGCTCCGGGCAGGGTGTCCCATTTCTGGCCTCCGCTTAGGATATAGAAAGCTGGAAAGAGTGTTACTCCCACCCTAACAATAAGAAAAAGTCAGATAATTCACAAAATCATAACTTTTCTTGAGCTCATGAGAGAGTTGAGGTTGAAGGGCAACTCACTAGCCTGGAATCTAAGAAAAGACACTCAGGAGAGACAGGGACACAGCACTGGCTCCTGAGGACAGAGCATGGGAGGAAGATGGGGCTACCAAATATCTGATGAGAATATTTTAGCTAAAACTCTTAACAAATTGCTAATGGCCAAGTGTAGACTAGCGTGGGTGTACAGGACCCATGGGAGCCAGAACACAAGAAAAAATACACACTTATTCACAGGCTTTCTCTAGGCCCTCCCCTGGTGCTCAGGAGAGATTTGGAACAGGGCAGGAGGCTGGGAACGCCTCTGTTGCGGTGCAGGCTTTGGCAAGGGGAGCTGCCACCATTGCAACAAAGGCACGAATCCCTGCCCACATTTGTCTCCTTATGGAAGAAAAGCTTTACATCACCGAGGGAAGGAGAGCAAACCCTGTCATCCCCAGGGCACAGGTCAAGACCATCGCAAGTGGAGAAAGGGAACAGAATACATCCCTCTACCCTGGGGAAGCAGCAGAAAATTGTCCTGAATTCATACTGTTAAAAGTCTCCTGTTGCTCTGGGAGGAGCAGGATCACTGAGAAAGCCCCAATCCTGAGACGTGGGGATACCAGGCCTGCCTACAACTGAGGCTGATAACAACAGCAACCAACACCGCCACCTCCTCTCTGGGCCAGAGATCACAGAGTCACAAGCAGCAAGGAAGCAATGGGAGAAGCAAGAATATTGGGGGAGACCATCTCTGAGGTGCAGGCTCACAAGGGAAGCCTCAAGTTGAGGGTGGAACAGGAACACTGATATGATCCCTCTGGTAACCCAGACCCCTCACTAAACACAAAGGGAATGCTAGAAACTTTGAAGCCAGTGGTGCACCAAGAGTGTCTATAGGACAATAACACACAAACTCAGCTCAACTCCTGACAATAGTGACTCACCTCCACACTAAACGCCTAGAAGAAGAGGTGTACCCATCTTCGGGTGTAAAACTATTCATTTAGTCTCTACCAGTCTACACACACATCAAGTTTTCAATGGAAAATCACGAGATATGCAAAAAAGAGGAAAAAACCCAACCCACTGTCAAGAGACAAAGTAACCAAAAAGCCCAGACTCAGATATGAGCCACATGTTGAAACTATCAGATAGAAAGTTTAAAATAACTATACTTAATGTTTAATGACTTTGGTGCAAAAACTGGGCAAAATGCATAAATGGAAAATTTCAGCAGAGACAAAAACTATTAGAGATAATCAAATGGAAATGCTAAACGTAAGAAAAAACATGGTGGTGATGTCAGCATCATGGCAGAGTGAACTTGCCCGGGCCTCTCTCCCCTCCAACATACAACAAAAAGGGGCAACCATACTCCAACAGAAGACATTCTAACAACACAAAAGCCTCAGAGAGACACACAGCCACATGACCAAGGGCGGAGAGGCTGGAACCCCCGCCCTCGGAGGAGCTGGAATGGGGTAAGACAGAACTTCGCTCCCTCCCCTAAAGACTGCAGTCACTGCCAGGGAGGCTCCATGAGGGAAGGAGTGGGGGAGGGGTTGCACATCCACAGGATCACCCAGGACTACCACGGCCCTTGAAGCCTATAGGGAAGCCCTCTAATGGGGTGAAAGCTTTAACACAGGGTGACCTCATCAAGCCAAGACTTCAGGAGACCAGGTAGCAAAAGCTGAGCGAGAAATCTCAGACTGCACGCAGGAGAAAACGCCCCTCCCCCATCTCGTACTGCATTGAGCCATTTCTGTGCCATCTCCGCTGAAGGTGGAGGGCTCAGAATGTGCGGATCTTGACCCCCACCTGGTGGCGATAGGCTGTAAATGCAACTGAATAACATCAGAATGAGAAAGAGCCGACCTTCCAACATCAGACACTACATCAAATCTCCAGACCAGAGTGAAAACAATAAGCACCCAGAACTCAGTCCTGAGGACACAGAAATATGAAAACTAAATGACAATGAATTAAAAATAGCTATCATCAAAAAACTCGAGGTAAAAGAGAAGGTAGAGAAACAATTCAACAAGTTCAGGAGCTACATCACAAAAGAGAGTGAAACTACAAAGAAGAATCAATCAGAAATATTAGAGATGAAAGACACAATGGAACAGATAAAACAAAATACAGATTCCCTGAACGCTCAAGTGGACGTCATAGAGGAGCAAATCAGCATAATCCAAGATAGACATGTTAAAATGCTCCAGACAGAGGAGGAGAGAGAACTAAGACTAAAAAGAAATGAAGAAAGTTCTCAAGAAATATCCGACTCAATGAGGAAATGCAACATAAGAATTATAGCTATTCAAGAAGGTGAAGAGAAAGAGAATAGAGCAGAAAGCGTGTTCAAAGAAATAATAACAGAGAACTTCCTAAATCTAGGGAATGTGAGGGAAATATGTGTGGAAGAAGCTTCCAGATCTCCTAGATTTCTCAATGTAAAAAAACCTAGTCCAAGGCATATAGTAGTAAAACTGGCAAAAGTGAATGACAAAGAAAGAATACTCAGGGCAGCAAGGCAGAAGAAAATAACCTACAAAGCAACCCCTATCAGACTTTCAGTGGATTTCTCTGCAGAAACCTTACAAGCTAGGAGAGATTTGAATGACATATTCAAAACATTAAAAGATAAAAATCTTCAGCCAAGAATACTCTATCCAGCAAAAATATCCTTCAGATATGAGGGAGAAATTAAATTTTTCCCAGACAAACAAAAGCTAAGGGACTTCATAGCCATGAGACCACCCCCCCTCCCCCCGCCACAAGAAATCCTCAGGAAGGCCCTCATACCTGAAAAAAGAAAAAAAGGGAGAAAGGGGTCACAAAACACAGAGTCAGGAGATACATAGGTAGACAGAATCAGAATAGGATAGCAAAAATTCAACTATAGCATTAGGCTAAAGGGAAGGAAAACACCAAAAACAAAGACAATCTTGTCACTTTAACCACAAAGTCACAACACAAGTTGGAATAAGATATGAGAACAATAACTTAGGAGGGGAGGAGGAAAGGGACTGAATCAGTTTAGACTAAGGAAATAAGAGGCCATCAGAAAAGGGACTTATACATGAGATTCTGAATACAAACTTCAGGGTAGCCGCTAAACAAAAAAGCAGAACAGAGACACAAAAAATAAATAAGGAAAAAACAAAGAAACACGTCATCAAAAACTACATAATTCAATGGGGAGACCAAAACACACAGGACAAGAAACAAAGGAAATGCAGGAAAACCAGAAAACCAGTGATATAATGACAACATTAAGCCCTCATACATCAATAATCACCCTCAATGTAAACGGGCTGAACTCTCCAATAAAAAGACACAGAGTGGCAAGATGGATTAAAGAACAAGATCCAACAATTTCTTGCCTCCAGGAAACACACCTCAGCTCTAATGACAAACACAGGCTCAGAGTGAAGGGATGGAAAATGATACTCCAAGCTAATGGCAAACAAAAGAAAGCAGATGTTGCAATACTTATATCAGACAAAGTACATTTCAAGATAAGGCAGGTAAAGAGAGACAAAGAGGGGCAGTATATAATGATCAAAGGGACACTCCATCAAGAAGAAATAATGCTTATAAATATCTATGCACCAACACAGGAGCACCAAAGTTCATAAAGCAACTATTAACAAACCTAAAAGAAGATATTTAAAATAACACAATAATAGTAGGGGACCTCAGCACCCCACTCACATCAAGGGATAGATCATCTGGACAGAAAATCAACAAGGAAACAGTGGAATTAAATGAAAAGCTAAACCAATTGGACTTAATAGACATATATAGAACATTCCATCCAAAAACAGCAGAATACACATTCTTCTTAAGTGTGCATGGAACATTCTCAAGGATAGACCATATGTTGGGAAACAAGGCAAGCCTCTATAAATTTTTAAAAAATTGAAATAATAACAAGCATCTTCTCTGATCATAACGCTATAAAGCTAGAAATTAATTACAAGAAAAAGGTGAGAAAGGGACAAAGCTGTGAAGACTAAACAACTGCTATTGAACAAGCAATGGATGATTGAAGAAATTAAAGGAGAAATCAAAAAATATCTGGAGACAAATGAAAATGATAACATACCATACCAACTCATACAGGACACAACAAAAGCTGTATTAAGTGGGAAATTCATCACAATACAGGCACACCTTAACAAACAAGAAAAATCCCAAATAAGCAATCTTAAACTACACCTAACTGAATTAGAAAAAGAAGAACAAAGCCCAAAGTCAGCAGAAGGAGAGAAATAATAAAAATCAGACAAAAACAAATGCTATTGAAACAAAAAAGGCAGTGAAAGGATCAATGAAACAAACAGCTGGTTCTTTGAGAAGATAAATAAAACTGACAAACCCCTAGCCAGAGTTACAAAGAAAAAAAGAGAGAAAGCTCAGATAAACAAAATCAGAAAGAGGAGAAATAACAACAGACTCCACAGAAATACAACAGATTATAAGAGAATACTATGAAAAACTATATGCCAACAAATTGGACAATCTAGAGGAAATGGACAAATTCTTAGACTCTTACAATCTCCCAAAGCTGAGTCAAGAAGAAACACAATCTGAATAGACCAATCACAAGGAAAGAGATTGAAACAGCAATCAAAAGCATCCCAAAGAATAAAACCCCAGGACCAGATGGCTTTCCTGGGGAATTTTACCAAACTTCCAGAGAAGACTTAATACCTATCCTTCTCAAGCTATTCCAAAAAATTAGGGAAGATGGAACAGTTCCTAACACATTCTATGAGGCCAACATCACTCTGATACCAAAGCTTGACAATGACAGCACAAAAAAGGAGAACTACAGGTCAATATCGCTGATGAACATAGATGCAAAAATCCTCAACAAAATTTTGGCAACCCAAATTCACCAATACATCAAAAGTCTCACACATCCTGATCAAGTGGGATTCATACCAGGGACACAGGGATTGTTCAACATCCGCAAATCAATCAATGTGATACACCACATCAACAAATTGAGGATTAAAAACCACATGATCATCTCAATAGATGCAGAGAAAGCATTTGACAAGATCCAACAGCCATTTATGACAAAAACTCTTAACAAAATAGGGACAGAAGGAAATTACCTCAACATAATAAAGGCCATATATGACAAACCCACAGCCAACATCATACTCAATGGGCAAAAACTGAGCACCTTTCCCCTGAGAACAGGAACAAGACAAGGATGCCCACTATCACGACTCTTATTCAACATAGTACTGGAGGTTTTGGCCAGAGCAATTAGGCAAGAGAAAGGAATAAAAGGAATGCATGTAGGGAATGAAGAAGTGAAACTCTTGCTGTTTGCAGACGACATGATATTATATATAGAAAACCCAAAAAAATCCATCATAAAACAAATCGAAATAATTAACAACTACGGTAAAGTTTCAGGGTACAGAATCAACTTACAAAAATCAGTTGCTTTTCTATACTCCAATAACGAACTTACAGAAGGAGAACTCAAGAATACAAATCCCATTTGCAATCACAGCTAAAAGAATAAACTATCTAGGAATAAATTTAACCAAGGAGGTGAAGGACTTATACAATGAAAACTATAAGACATTACTGAGAGAAATTGATAATGACATAAAGAGATGGAAAGAGATTCCTTGTTCATGGATCAGAAGAATAAACATAGTTAAAACGTCCATACTACCCAAAGCAATCTACAGATTCAATGCAATCCCTATCAGAATCCCAATGACGCTCTTCACGGAAATAGAGCAAAGAATACTAAAATTCATATGGGGCAACCAAAGACCCTGAATTGTTGAGGCAATCCTGAGAAAAAAGAACAAAGCTGGAGGTATCACAATCCCTGACTTCAAAATGTACTACAAAGCCATAGTGATCAAAATGGCATGGTACTGGTACAAAAACAGACACACAGATCAATGTATCAGAACTGAAAACCCAGAAATAAAACCACACATCTACGGACAGCTAATCTTCAACAAAGTTGCCAAGAACATACAGTGCAGAAAAGATAGTCTCTTCAATAAATGGTGTTGGGAAAACTGGACAGCCACATGCAAAAGAATGAAGGTAGACCACTACCTCACGCCATACACAAAAATAAACTCGAAATGGATCAAAGACTTGAAGATACGTCCTGAAACTATAAAACTCCTGGAAGATAATATTGGTAGTACGCTCTTTGACATCGAACTAAAAAGGATCTTTTCAAATACCATGTCCTCTCAGACAAGGGAAACAAAAGAAAAAATAAGCAAGTGGGGATTCATCAGACTAAAGAGCTTCTTCAAGGCAAAAGAAACTAGAATCAAAACAAAGAGACAACCCACCTATTGGGAGAAAATATTTGCAAACCATATATCTGACAAGGGGTTAATCTCCATAATATATAAGGAACTCACACAACTGAACAATAAAAAAACAAACAACCCGATCAAAAAATGGGCAGAGGAGATGAACAGACATTTTTCCAAAGAAGAAATACAGGTGGCCAATAAACACATGAAAAGATGTTCAAGATCACTAATAATCAGGGAAATGCAAATCAAAACTATGCTAAGATACCACCTTACTCCTGTTAAAATGGCTATAATCACTAAGACTAAAAATAACAAATGTTGGAGAGAGGGTGGAGAGAAGGGAACCCTCATACACTGTTGGTGGGAATGCAAACTGGTGCAGCCACTATGGAAAACAGTATGTAGAGTTATCAAAAAATTGAAAATAGAAATACCATACAACCGAGCTATCCCACTATTGGGTACTTATCCAAAGAACTGGAAATCAACAATTCAAAGAGACTTACGCACTCCTATGTTCATTGCAGCATTATTCACAAAAGCCAAGACATAGAAGCAATCCAAGTGCCCATCGACTAATGATTGGATAAAGAAGATGTGGTATATATATATACAGTGGAATACTACTCAGCCATAAAAAGACAAATTCATCCCATTGCAATATCATGGAAGGACCCAGAGGGAATTATGCTAAGCGAAATAAGCCAGTCTGAGAAAGACAAACACCAGATGATTCACTCATATGTGGAATGTAAACAAGTACCAGGACAAAGAAAACAGTTCAGTGGTTACCAGGGGAAGGGGGTGGGGAGGGTGGGCACAGAGGATGAAGGGGAGCACTTATGTGGTGACAGTCAAGAAGTAGTGTACAACTGAAATCTCACAGTGATGTAAACTATTATGAACTCATTAAAAAAACAAACATGGTAACAGATGATAAACACTTTGACAAGCTCATCAGCAGACTGGACACAGCTGAAGAAAGAATCAGTGAAATCGAAGGTAGGTTGATAGAAACTAGCCAACTGAAACACACAGGAAATAAACTGACAGGTTTGGGAAAGGAATGAAGTTGAATTTCATAATTAAGAAGTAGATTTTCCTCATCAATTTCTGAAATTTACCACATTTCTCTCAGCCTGTGACCCCAATGGTGCTGTGTGAATGATGCTATTGGGGTCAGCACTTACCCAGAGACTTGCGGCTTCTGCAGCCCCCACAGTCTTGGAGACAGCACAGAGGAGCTGCTGTGCATTTTCTACCAGGAGCTCTTCAGAGGACTTGCTTCTGGCCAGGGAGGCCTTTACACTTGGGAGTCGACAGGAGGAACACTGTTAACATTGCCCCAAGTAAAAGGTGCAATCCCAAATAAATAAATACCAGAAGGTTTTAACGTGAGCCTCTTCCAGAAAGCTGGGATGCCTTTGTGGGGTCTATTCAGAGAAAGAATGTTCTAAAGGCATAATTTAATATCTTAAAATAAAATTTATACTTTGATACTAAGAAAGTATGACTCACGTAGTATCTATAAATTAGCAAGAAGAAGTAAGGTTTTTTTCTTGAGGTAACATTGGTTTATAACATTATAGAAATTTCAGGTGTCCATCGTTATAATTTGACTTCTGTATAGACTAAATCGTGCTCGCCACCAAAAGTCTAGCTGCCATCCATCACCATACACATGTGCCCCTTTACCCCTTTCGTCCTGCTCCCCACCCCCTTCCCCTCTGGTAATCACCAATCTGTTCTCTGTATCTGTGTTTGTTGTTGTTTACTGAAGAAAAGTTCCAGAACATCCATATATAATGAAAGGGAACAAGAAATTTTGTCTAGAATAGCATTCAGGACTTAAAATAAAAGTTCTAATCAAAGATCGGACTGGTATTTCCTAACTGAATTACACACCTCAATGATATTTGTTTTAAACTGAATGTAACTGAATTTAGTAAGACAAGTTTTTGTTTTACCAATGAAAATGAAGATGCTGTGAAACTTCAGTGACTATCAGTGACAATCTCAGGACTTCCAGAGCCTTTAGAAGATTGAGAGCTTGATGAACACAGGTGTATTAATTATGCCTTTTTATTTTCTGGATTTCTGATGCATGACATCTTAGAGTCTTGCTGACATTGGAAAGACTGCCCCTCCCGGGGTTAGTCAATTCCTAGAGATAGTAAACGACTCACCTGCAAGTGCACCTTCTATATGCAAAGTAGCCAATCTGAAGCCCACAGCCCCACCACCTCCTTTATGGGGCTCTCACACCCTAGGCCACTGTTCCCCTGCCCCAGTCACCCCAGGGCCAGGTACCAGACAGCTAGAGACAACCTCCATACTCCAGAGCCCACCTAAATGATTCAGTGAACTAGCCAATCCTAAACGTGTTTAGCCTGCTTACCCTGCCTTGCCCATTCCTTCCCATGGAAACTGCAATGAAGGCTCCTGTCTGTGCTGTCCCCTCCCTCCTTCTGCTTATTGATTGACCCCGGTGCTTCCCCATGTGGCCCGGCATGGCATGCCATGCCTCCTGTTTCTAGGGACCTGTGAAGGATCTTCTTCCCTCACGACAATCATTTCCATATTTGTGTGTCTTATCATTCCCGATTTAAACAAATCCTGAGTACCCTTACAACAATACTCATACTTGAATTTTAGCCGTTCCTGTATGTTAAGTAGAAAAATCGGGGTAGCTAATCTTGAGATGATTACATACCTGAAATGTTATTTCCTAGGGAACAGTAACCAGGTTTTATTTTTAGTTTAAAACAATTTATACACCCTGGTGTTGGTGATGTTATTTTTGTGTGTGTGTGAGGAAGACTGGCCCAGAAGTAACATCTGTTGCCAATCTTCCTCTTTTTGCTTGAGGAAGATTGTCGCTGAGCTAACATCTGTGCCAATCTTCCTCCATTTTATGTAGGACACCGCCATAGCATGGCTTGAAAAGCGGTGTGTAGGTCTGTACCTGGAATCCGAACCAGGGAGTGTGGGCTGCTGGAGCGGAGCATGCGGACTTAACCACTGCGCCATTGGGCCAGCCCCGGTGATGTTATTTTTATGCCTCACAATAACTGATCACGGTTTTAACTATCAAGCTTTTCCATAAGATAAGTATATTACTAATAAAAGTTTGTTATGACAAATGCACCACTGCAGGTATCAAGGACTCAGGTTGAAATGAAATCATTCTATACTGACATTACGATGTTCTATATTATCGACATGAAAGCTGTTATATGGAGACAATTAACAAAAACTGCTCAAGTCCAGATTTTGGGCACATTAAATGAATTAATCTTAACACAAAATCCGTACCGGCATAGTTTTTCTTAGGGAGATGACATTCACAGTGCTTTCACTTTGCAATTAGTGTATTTTTTATAGATAACTGGGACTTCATTAGATATGATTAGTATAAAAACAAATAGAGAACTAAAGGTCAAAATTTAAATGTGATTATAAAGCAGAGATCAGTCATTTGTGTTTGCAGATTAACCGTGAAGTGATGAGAGCACAGCAGCACCCCTGGAGGGAGTGCACAGTGTCGTGAAGGGAGGATGGACCAACGGGGAAGAGCTCCTAAGTTCTGAGGGATACGGTTTTAAAAAGACTCAGGTGCCGGCCCCATGGCCGAGTGGTTAAGTTCGCGCACTCCGCTTCAGCAGGCCAGGGTTTCACCAGTTTGGATCCTGGGCATAGACATGGCACCGCTCATCAAGCCATGCAGAGGTGGCATCCCACATGCCACAACCAGAAGGACCCACAACTAAAAATACACAACTGTGTACCGGGGAGCTTTGGGGAGAAAAAGGAAAAATAAAATCTTTAAAAAAAAATCCTTATGTTTACTTTATGTTCACACCTCCTCAGGAACTAGTTTCCCAGGTTAAATCTTTTTTTTCTTTCTTATGTATATTATCAGATATAATATATTTGTGATACAATGGGAGATAACAGTGGCTTAAATGTTTTTTGTGCTCTGTAATAATTCTCTATATTTTCAATATTTGATATTCCCAAATAAATGTGGATTCTTGGAGGATAAAACATGAAAAGAAGTATAACAAAAAAAAGGAATTATAAGCCCCCTCTGAGCCCTCCCTCTGGGTCTTGAGAAAGTGGAGCAAGCAGTTTCCACCGAAGACGGCTCCTACCCGGAGATGATGCGGAGCTGGCTGCTCACTGTCTGAATCTGCTCTACCGCACACAGAAGCTCCCGGGAACATCTTTGATCTGTGCAGTTCTTAGCAATGATGCAGATAAGTTTGGCGAAGTTTTGTCCAGAAGTCGCAATTTTCCTAGCAGAGGTGATGAGCTGATCTTTGGTCTATATCAAAAGAAATGAAAGAGTTAGGTGTGGGTAAACACCGCCCTCACAGGTTTTCCCTAAGAAATTGGCAGTAAATTGGAAAGCATCCAAAACTCGCTTGGCACAACTTACTTCAGCCCCAGAATGAATATATTTGAGCTTGGTTTAAACCATGATCTCCTGAATCACCTCCGCAGGCTTCCAGAACAGCCTCTCCTGAGTTAGTAAGAAGCATACTCTCCTGGAAACCAGCAGAATGAGGTGGCCCAGGCCCATCTGTCTGTGGGGGATGCTGAAGGGAAGGCAGCCCAGCCTCTGGTCACGAGCTAGCCCTTTCTCCACGGGAGCTGTGGCCTGCACGGGCTCAGAGTTAATTTTCATCAGGCCCAAGGGAGAAATGAGCCCCTAAGAAGGGCCAGGTGTGGAGAACACCCCGGTTGAATGGGGTCTTGGCTGGCGCAAAGGACTACAGTCACACGTAGAGCTTCCCAGCTGGGAACCAGTAATTAATGGGCTGGGGACAGAAGTCACCCCTTAGTTAGCTGATTTGAAATTTTTTATTTTTTTTGAGGAAGATCAGCCCTGAGCTAACATCTGCTGCCAATCCTCCTCTTTTTGCTGAGGAAGACTGGCCCTGAGCTAACATCCGTGCCCATCTTCCTCTACTTTATATGTGGGATGCCTACCCCAGCATGGCGTGCCAAGCGGTGCCATGTCCACACGGGGATCCGAACCGGTGAACCCTGGGCCACCGAAGCGGAACGTGCGCACTTAACCGCTGCACCACTGGGCCGGCCCCTGATTTGAAATTTTAGTTTCTCTGGGCCTTATTCTTCTTCATTTGAAAAGAGAGATTTGGACTAGATCAGCAGTTTCCATTCCTTTCTTTCTTTTTTTAAGAGCAACAGAGCCCTTTATCCAAATAAATTCTTAAACATAGTGGTGAATGTTGAGGCAGCTAGCACAGGTAAAAGGTGGGCTGCTCCTGGTCATGCGGAGCCCAAAAAAAACCTCGCCTGCTTGTCTGGGATGAGCAGGTAAATGGCCTTTCAACAGGCCACAGGAAAGTAAAAATAGGGGGCCAGAGGAAAACCCAGGAAGGGCCCCAAGTCCTGCTGATGTAGCCAGCCTGCAGACAGGGTGGCCCCTCCTCCCCAAATTTGGCTCAGACGCTGAGACTGATGATGCCACACATGAACCAAGAAGGTATGGACAGTTTTAGTACTCACAGAATGAGGCTTTCTGGGGACAGCAGGGCAGGCTCCCAACCAGGTCGGAAAACAGCTTCAGAGAGCAAGGAAAGGAGACTGGCTTGGCTTCTGTTGTGGCTGGGGATGGCGCCGGGACGCGGGTGTCCACTCATCAGCCAGGGCTTGTGTGGTCTGAACTGACCACTGGCACCAAAGAAGGCAATGCCTGGGCTTTTTTATTGACTTGCCCAGATGAGGAGCAAGAAGGGAAGGGGGGGAGGGGGCTTGAAAGCTGTCAGCAGAGATCAAAAATGGGGCCAGACTCTTTTGTACCTGCCCTGGTGAGGGACCCTAAATGCCATGAGGAATGGACACTAACTTAATGGACAGAGCTTAATTTTCCTTGCCCCATTCTTTTCATAACGGCTGGCCCTAGTTGGGAACCATTTCCTGGCACCCTCTTCTCCACATATTGTGCTGTCTCAGCTTCTCCAGTAAGGAGAAAACAATTCTATTAAACCTAGCATTAGAGGCTTAGTTTATTAGACGTATTGGCAATTCCAGATAAGAAAGGAGTGAGTACAGGCATGTCCAATGCCTAATTCAAAGCAATCCCAAACTCCGTGGCAGACCAGAGGGAGAAACCTTTGGGAACAGAGACAGCCTTTGTGAAACACAGGACTCAAACAGCTGTTCCTAAATTAGCCAAACCTGCCAGGTCGTTTGGCACAACGTTGCCCCTTCTTTTCTAAAGACTGATGTCGCAACCCCAAACCGAGAGCCATTCAAAACATCCAAGGCAGCACCACTTCTTTATGATGTCCCAGGAGAATATGTGGATCCTCAGACCCTTGAGAATTTGTTTTATGATATGGCACCCCAGTTAGCAAATGAGTCCTAAAATATGGATTTCGCTTCTCCTTGGATGAGGCTCGGGTCTGGCCAAGCTCTTTGCATCTGTCAGCTCTCTCCCAGTACTAAACGTGGGTTTGATTACCTGATTTCGGAATCATTGGTCTTTAGGATAAGAATGAAAAGGAATACTGAAAGGATGAGGATGAGGGGAGGGTGAGAGAAGAACCCCCTTTTGTCCCATGGATATTTTATTTTATACACATTGCTACAGTTCCTTAACCTGGATAATGACTTGAGGAATTGGCATTGTTCTCTGCTGGCACACGGAAAGTGTTCAAATGAAGATGTGAAATATGACGCTGTGGAAAGTCTTCAGTAAGATCACCTCCATGTGTGAAGGAGAAGGGCTCAACTGAAGAGGTCAAGCCGGAATATTCCAGAACTCAAAACCCAGGTCTCAAAGGTGCCAGAGAAAACTCAAACCACATGAGAAGAGTCTTGTGTAGACCTCTGCCAAGAAAGAAGACGCTTACGTTTTCTGCCTCTCCAAGGAACACCTTCCCACCTTCCTCCTTGCTTCCTCCAACTCCACCCCCAGCCTCGGGGCTGAAGAGTTGCTAATACATCTGACTTAAGTTAGTGTCACAGACTCTCAGTGTTCTAATTCAGGGAATCTTAGTTCCTTCACTCCTATGCGGCCGGTTGCCCCCTAACCAGCCATTTTAAACTCTTTTCTCTTTTTTTCTCAAGAGTACCAGGTACTTTGGCTGTTAGAATCTGGTTGGTGTTAAGACCAGGATTTGAAGGCTTTGGGGGAGAATGCTGCCTAGTCACTCCACTTGACCAGGCACTAGCCTCACCATAGAAAATTATCCTTTGTTTTTCCTT
This sequence comes from Equus caballus, assembly GCF_041296265.1. Lineage (NCBI taxonomy): Eukaryota > Metazoa > Chordata > Mammalia > Perissodactyla > Equidae > Equus > Equus caballus. Next base: position 30,821,222 of record NC_091698.1, read on the forward strand.
TTGTCATTTCCTGTAAGTGTACATTTCCCTAGGGAACTCCCTGGGATGGAGGGTTTGCATATTCCTGGCCCCTCAGCCACACACCAAGGCCAGCACCCAAGTCCTGTATAAATTAGAGTATCTGAGACATTTGGAAAGAAACTGAGAGTCAGCCAGCAAAGGTAACCACGCCCACTTCTGATCTAATGACCTTAGGGTAACTGACTGAGAAACTGACTGGGCAGGGGTTGGGAGGAGGGACAGGACAAGGAGAGGCCCGAGTCTTGGGCGTGGCACGACTGCTGGGCTCAGCTTTGCAGTCACCTCATCAGGGGGTGCCCTGACGTCCAGCCTTCTCTTCTGGGCCCCCTCCCCTACACCCAGAATGAGAAGGTGGGGCCCTATGGGGCCCAGTCATGGATTCTGGAGCCATCAGTACCCAGCAGACCTACACTGGAAAGCCATTCTCTCTCTTCCTTCTGGTCCACACATTTAGTAAATGGACTCTTTTTTTTCAGTGTTGGTGTGTGGATGTTAAACAATGCTTAACTAACTTTAACCAAGAAGAGGGCCAAAGAGAATTAGAACCAGTCACGCATGATTGAAGCAGCCCCCTTCCTCTCCAGGCTGGGCTGGCCCTGCACGGCTCTCATCCCGCAGGAGGTCAAGCCCTGTGAGCTCTAGTTTGCGGAATTTTTAAAGGTGTAAATGGCTCCCTTCAGTTCATCCTGCTGGGATGTGGATGAGTCCTTGATTTTACCAAATTGCAGCTTCTGGCAATTATCTGTCCTGGTGGAATAAGACAAAGCCTCTGTAACTGAGCCCAAAAGCAGAGGGGAAGAGAGAAATGAAGTGGGCTTTATGATATGCCCAGAGAGAGAAAGAAGAGAGCATGTAAAAATGTGAAGTGCCCAGGGGCCCCTGAGTGCCGCCCTTCCTTCCTGGGAGCTGCCCCTGCTGGCCCGGCTCCTGGGGGACAGTAGTTGGGAGCCCCACTTCCCCCATGGTGCCATTTCCTCCCACCACCCCATGAAGGTGTGGGGACCTGGAATTGGCCACCCCAAGATATGTCTCTTTGGCATCAGGATTATTTGAGGCTGATTGCTTTTGATAAACTGGGACAGGCAAGGAGGCTCTGAGGAATGGAACTTGCCCTTTGTTAGGACACATTTACGTTTGTAAGGTAAATCTCTATCTGTAAAAGGTGCCTCCCTCTCTGTACCAGGAAGAAGAAAAATGACCTTCTCTCTAGAAACTCTTAATCAATACCAAAGGCAAGGACTTAAATCTGCATTTTATTGTGCTAGGCTGCTAACCTCCTGTAACTGACTTCCCTCCCCCTCCCAACGTTGGCATTTCTTAAGGATTAAGCATCTTTCCTTAGGCTAGGAACTGATTGCTGCGCTCACCTGTGACCACCCGGCTCAAGACAATAGACTTGCCTCTTGCTACGCCCTCTGAGACAGCAGACCACTACCTGCTGTGTCCATCAAGCACTGTGCCGACAGGGCAATCTTGTGACTATTGTGGGAGGGACATTTCAATCACATGTGAAACACCCTGTTTGGGGGTATATAACCACTATGTGCACCCCACTTCTTTGGTGCCCTTTCTTCCTTCAGGAAGAAAGGCCCCGGGCCATGGTTCCTCATAAAGCTTTGTTTAATTTTCTCTTGCTATTCTGTCTCATGTGAATTTAATTCATTCTCCAGCCAGACGAACGCACATTTGGGAAGAGGAAATGTCTTCCTCCCCTACAAAGGCCAAGTACCATGATGCGTCCTCTCCTCCTCAAACTCTGGGCCATTAGGAACACCTCCTTGGCCATCTCCCGGGTAATCTGGGTGATTCTGTTCCCACTGTCCGCGCTGCCGTCCTCCGGCAGAGGCTGGTCCAGATCAGCGCGCAGCCAGGCTGGACAGCCAGGGGCGCTGGCGGGGGTGCCGCTCTGCTGCTGCTGTAAGAAGAAGACAGAACTAATGAAACTCCTGATTCTCAGAGCTTTAAACTACAGTGGGGATGTGAACAGCCTTTTTATCATTTTATAAAGAAGAGTGAGAATCCAGAGGATTTCCCGATTCCCACATGCCAGCAGTTCTTGGCAATTTTCTCCAAATATGTAGGAAAACAGTGAGAAGAGGAGACAAGGAGCCCATTACTCTGTGTTCCATTCATCCAGAATTGACAAAAACTGAAACCTCGCACACTCAGGTCCCAGGATAGTTAACGTATGACGTTTTCTTTCCCTCTGTGAATTTTTAAGCCTTACGTGGGAGAAGGGAGAATCTACAGCTTCTTGAAGAAATGCAGGAATCCTCGAATGATCTGAGCAGAGGGGACTTAGGGTGCAGGGGAAAAGGGAAATGCCTGCTCTCCCCCCAGCTATGTTGGGAATAGGGCCCCTTCTCATGGTGATGACATTTTAATGAGAAAAACAAAGACTAATGGGGTGGAGAAACCCATGGTCTGGTCAGCTTTATCTTGGGAGAAGAGCCAGGGAAGGGCCTGGGATGGTCTGTGCGGCCGAGCACAAGGTCAAGAAGAGGACAGATCAGGTTGTACATAAAATGCTGGGCTGAGCACGTCTGCAAGGGAACTTCTCGGGCACTGCCAACCTACTGTATCCCCCACTGACTTTGATCACAGTCAGTATAAGTCAATCAAGTGTTTGGGATCCGTGATGCCTAACTGTCCTGTCTGGTGCCCTGGAAGGAAATGACCATGTGTGGAAGCCATTGAACAGACCCAGCATCCTTCCAGTCAATCCTTCATTTTGCCTGTGCTGGTTCAACATAGATTCCTGCCACTTGCAAACAAAAGAACCCCAATTGGAGCAGGGAGGTAACATCCCAGAGGGCAAGGTGGCATGAAGCAGCCTGCTCCACTGGAGGACTCTGTCAGTCACCACAAGGGGGACCACCACCAGTTGGAGTAACTGGGAAAAACCTCATAAAAGTCAGTTATTATAGCCACTACTTATAGGACGCTTACTATGTGCCAGACAAGTGCAAGTATTTTACATGGATGCTTTCAGTAACCCTCCGCCAGGGAAGTATCAATGTTCTCATTTTCTAGACTAGAATCTTGAAGCCCAAAATAGCTCAGAAGCTTCTCTGAGGTCTCAGAGCTGGGCAGAGGCAGGCTTGGCCCAGGAGTCCGATTCCCCAGCTTGGACTCTCGAGGCTGCACTGTGCTGCCTGCCAGGTGTGAATTACACACATAGGCACCAAGGCAGCTTTTTCTGGAACTTGACAGGGGACTCTGGTTACCAGAAAAGAAGGGTGAGGTGGGGGAGGAGGAAAGGTGCTGACTATCTCACCGTGCCCAGGTCTGCTGTGATTGTCCCAGCGATGCCTGGATCAGCAGTGCAGGTCCCCACTGAGCTCCCTGGGGTGTCTCTTGGGGCAGCACCCTGAGAATCCATACTGCCCGCTGCAGCCATTCCTGATGCACCCTCCGCATGGTGGAGCTGGCGCTGGACAGGGTCCTGTTCATCACTGGGCTTCATCACTGCTGTCTCACTACTGGGCTTCAAGCACTGGGCCAGGAGTCTCCAGGCCTTGGTGTGACCACCTTTCCAAGCCTGGAGCTGGGTCACAGCATGGTGGGCCTTAGCTGCCCACTCCCACTGAAGCCAGTCCAGGATGTGCATTCCCCACTCCTCTGGGTGTTCTCGGACCACAGGGACCCTCTGGGCTACCTCCTTGGTGAGGACAAGAATGCTCTCCAGCGCCACAAGGAGACTCTCCTGGCAGGGCCCAGACTCCTGACCTCCTGCCACGATTTCTTGCACAGCTTGGATACCAGACACCATTCTTTCCAGGGAGCTTTCTGGCCTGGTCTGGGGGTCTCTGCAGACAGAAAGTCTTGGGCAGAAGGCAGCTTGGAGGGCATGTTCATAGTCTGCATTGATGCTGCTGAGATGGCCAGTCAGGGCCTTGGCTCGAAGGGTGAGCTCCAAGTAGAGAAGTTCAAAGCGTGTGGACAGGCTGGGTGATGGTTTGGGGGAGGAGGCCAGGATCTGTGCCACATCCAGCAGAGCTTCTGTGAGCACATGAACTTCCCTGCACAGAAAGGAGATTTCACCCTTTACTTTCTCCTCCCCACACAGTAGGGAAGACAGCCTGGCAGCCTCTTGTAGCCTCCGAGAAACATCTGCTGCCTGAGCCAACCCTTCCTGCAGCCCTTGCTGGTCATTCACAGCTTGTCGCAGGAACAAGAACAGGCCTTGTCTCCCGCTGAGCCTCTCCATGCACTGGAGCAGGTCTTGGATAGTCACTGACCATAGAAGGCACCCATCCTCAATGCTCTCCTCCCATGACTTGAGGTCTTGGAGGCCATCAGAGGCCAGAATCTTGTCCAACAGCTGTTTAGCGTGGGTCTCTGCCTCCTGCAGTCTGCCTTGCATTTGTAAAAGTGCTTCTGGATGCCCAGTCGAGTCAGAATCCTTTTTACCCAAATCCATGGGCCCACTTTTTGCTGCTAGTTGAACCACTGAGGCTAAATTCTGCTGAAGCTCCACAAACACTGCCATGTTTTCTCGAAGATCAGCTGCTGGGTCGTTGCAAAATAGCTGTTGACACAGAGGGTACCAGTCACCAGCCATGGCTACTAAACCCTGCCTGGTTTCCCTAGTTCTGCCAGACAGTTGCAGAGCCACTTCCACAAGCCTATCAGTTCCAGCAGTTGTACAATGTGCTATCTCCCCTGCTAAGTCACTAGCAGAAGGTACCAGTGTTGAGATTTCTTCGAGTCCAGTCATCCTCTTCAACCCCAGTGGTCCCTCCCTAGCCAAGGCCTCTTGAGCTGCATCCACAGCTGCATCCTGATCCTGCAGGCTGCTGCAAGCTGAAGTCACTGCCTGGCTCTCTACAGCAAGGACAAGTTTGCTGATGGCAGGAAGTGGAGAGCCCCCCCTCTGTGGACGGGTGCCAGGAATCCAGGGACTGGAAAGATGGTCCCTGGGCGGATAGGAGGTGCCTAGATCACTTTTCCCTAACCCAGAGCCCCTTTGGTGTTTCAGTTCAGAAACTATGGAGTCCTGAAGGCTGGGGAGAATAAAATAAGGCTGTCTCTTAGCAATATCAAACCTTTGGACTTGGTGTCGAAGGGGGCTGAGGATATCTGGGTGGTTAGTCCCATCCAGACCCTCTCGGATGCTCTGAGCTGAGCAGATCAGATGCTTTGCCATGGTTAAAAACGCATCTGTGTCCTGAGAGCTGTGCCCACCTGAACAGCGCTCAGCAGCTGCACCCAGGACCAGGGAAGATTCCTCCAGCTGCCGAATCAAGACTCTCAGGCCATTCCGGAAAATGGGATCTCGATCTTGGTCCACATACCTGCTCATCACCTGCCCTATGTGCGTGGCTCGGCCCTGTAAATATGCCACGAGTCGAGAAAACTCTCTAGAATCTCTCTTCCTCAAAGCCCATGTAAAGAAGTCCAAGCGCTTGGTCATTTCCTGAATGGACACACCCAGGAACTCAGGAATATTGAGAACGTCGTCAAAACAGGCCAGTAGGCCTTCAGATGCCCTGGCCCACGCCTGAAGCACGGCCTGCAGGGCGGCGGGGCTCCAGTCCGGACCAGACCCTTCGGGGCTTTGCGAGAAAAGCTGTTGCACTCTGACCACAAGCTCCCAGAGGCCCGCCGTGGTGGCCTCGACGTCTTTGCCAGTTTGTTGTCGGGAGCAGCAAACCCAGACTAAGTGCGCCACTCTGAGCATCTGCTTGGCCTGGTCCTGGAAATCAGCAAGGAGAAGCTGGAGGCTCTTTGGCTGGCCCTCGGCATCGCGCGGAGAGCTGAAAGGGGGAGCGGCCAAGGCGGCCTGGACCAGCCTCTGAAGAGGACTTTGCGTGTCGGTGAACGTGTCCAGGATCTGGCGCAGTAACCCAGCGCGGACTCCCTGGGCGAGGGCCTCAGTCGCGGCCTGCAGCGCTGCGCACTCCTGCCCCGGCGGCAGGCTCGCCAGGCCTGTCCCCGGAGACCCATCGATCCGGCCCAGGCGCCGGCCGGCGCCCCGCAGCTCCAGCAGCCGGCGGCAGAGGGCCACCAGGCGCAGCCTGTCGGGCGGCGCGGAGCAGGCGGCCAGGCGCATGCAGGGCCAGAGCACGGCGGCCAGGAGCGCGTCCCGCGGGCCTTCGCGCGCCTGCCCGGGCCCGGGCGCCGCCAGGAGCTCGCGCAGCTGCCGCAGGCGCCGGGGGAGCGCGCCGCTCCGGGCACTGGACGCAGGGGCCGCGGCGCCGGGCTCCAGCCGCGCCAGGAGCTCGCCGAGCGTCTGCCTGGTCAGAGCGAAAACGTGGCCCCGGGAGGCCGCCAGCTGCGGGTCGCGCGGACGCCGGAGGTGGCCACGGGCGGCCGCGAGCAGCGCGGGGACACAGCGCCGCAGCATGCGGCCGGCGCGGCCCAGGCGCCCCCCGGGCCCGCGCGCGGTCAGGCCGCCCAGGCCCCGCAGCGCCGCGGCCAGATCCGCGAAGGGGCCGCGCAGCGAGGCCGCGTCGCCCGCCGCCTCCAGCGCGTCCAGGCAGGTCAGGCACCATCCCGCCGCCCGCACCACCTTCCTCGCCATCGCAGCGTCTTCCAGGAGCAGGACCTGCTCGGGCAGTGAGGGGAAGAGAAGCTTGAAAATGCTAGCACGTTTCTGGAGCGATAGGGAGAGCAAGGGCAGCTGCCTTCCCCCCTCCCCGCGTCCAAACGTCCCAAGACTAAAGCGTATAGAATCTCAGCGTCCCCTTCCCCCAAAAAGGCCACCTCATCTAGGAGTGACATATAAAGAAAAGTCACCTGGAAGAGACGTTTAAAGAAAACGTTTGGCTTAACTGAAAATGTAAGGCCTCTTAAATTTGAGCTACATTAAATGCGGGGTCCGATCTGGGTTTGCAGTGCCCACCTCCGGGTTAGAGGAGGAACGGTCAACCATCTACATGGTAACCAACAGGCAAGGAACTGAAGAGTGTTTAGGAAAGACATGCTATTGGGATGAGGATGATGGGGGCTGGAGAGATGGCCTGTCCAGGAAGTGCCTCTGAGTAGCCTTTCCGAGCCTGACTCTGCCGCTCCTGGATGGCTCTATCACCCTTTGCAACCGAGCTGGTACCAGCCACTTCCACGAGCCTGACCGTCTTCCTCTCTCCTCCTCCCATCAGCAGGTGCCGGAAGCACTCTGGCTCCGCCTCTCTCATCCCCCCCATTCCCAATCTTACTTTAATGAGGATCTCTTAATTTACAAATACATCCACCCCGATAACTCACACTACTAAAGTTTTAATGGTGAACGGTATTAATATTTGATAATATTTAAGGCATATAGATGTTAACAAGGAGCAACGTCCCACCCTAAAAGAGTTGTGCCGTGTGATGGAACTTGAAGATGGAGAATGAAGGTGAGGGGTTATCCAGGCCCCATGAGATCCTTGGAGCTGGAGGTCAATGCAGCAGAGCTTTCATTCTGGAGCCAGTTTGTCAAATAGCATGACAGTGGTAGAGGTTTCCGTGGCTTCTCCCCATAGCTCCAGTCTCGGGTAGAGTGGAAAATGAACACCTCAGTGACACCTTTTTATTAGGGGTTAGTGGCCAAGTGTGGGGGATGAGGGGACCACATGTGGGTTTAAGATCATAGCTCCTACCTCAGTATGCCTACCTGGCTGCCTATGCCAGCCTCCACATTTAGCATTTATTAAATTGGTAATAAACTCTGTGCCTACAGTCTTGGCAGAAACTTGGGCAAATTTCTCTCTCTGAGGCCCGTGTCTACTGTGGGAATGACATGCCCCATCCATGTTTCCCACCAGTGAGCTCTCTGTTCAGACCAAGCAGCCAGCCAGCTCTGACATCAGCCTCACCTTCGTGGTGGCCACTAGGATCCGCTGAGCTGTGGTCACTAGCTCCTCCTGGTGGCTCTGACAGTCCGGCTGAAGATGGAGCTTCTGAGCGACCAGCGTCATGTTCCTCCCGGAGAGGATCAGAGACTCGGCAGCAGGCCCCATTTCCTCGCGGAGCCACTCCTCCTCAGAGTCTCCTGCCAACCTGATCAGACACGTTTCCACTCAGCCTTCACCAACATCTCCATGAATGTAATGTTACAAAAAAGAACTATACCCATAAGGAAACTGTGCTACATAGATGTTACAGAGCACCGTGAAGCCATTAAAACGGTGACATGGGTCTGTATTTATGGTGATAGAAGCCTCTCCAGGACATAGTGTTGAGTAAATAAAACCAAATTGCAGAATAGCATGTATGGCAAGATCTCATTTGTTTTCAATTATGTGCAGAGCTGCATAGAGAACCATTTATCTAGAAGGATAATCACCAAACTGTGGATCTATCTTAGCATTTTAAAATATGCTTTGTTCCCTTTTGAATTGCTCTCATTTTCTCTGCAATGAATGTGTATAATTACTGCAAAAAACAATAATGTCTAGAATCTCATTTTGATCCATGTTATCAAGAGGAAGAGTTTTTGTGTAACAAAAAAATCGGTTTCTCTGAACACAGATGTCCACAGCAACCGTTTGGTTATGTGATTGCAAAAACCTCTCTTTCAATAATCATCCCCATCCACATAAAACAAAACAAGAAAAGTCCCACCTGTTCTGGCCCTTGTCCTTATAATGGTTATTCTTCACAAATGAGGCTGAGGTCTATGCCTTTGGAATTGCAGGCTGGGAGGACACAGGAGTGCCAGCTCAAGTGATCGCTGAGATGCTCCTTTCAGCTTTTGGTCCCTTGCCGAGTGACAGCCAATTTCAACGCCCCTCATCCCTTCCTGCCTCGGACATCCCAGCTACCCTCATGGGAGATACCCCTTGAGTTCCCATGTGCAGAATCACACCAACCCGAACAACTCAGCATAGCAAAATGCCGAAACATGGGGGGAAAAGGGAAGGCGGGAAGGATGCGTGACAGCTGTCTCCTCTTGTTTTACTTCTGACTCCTTGTGGGGGATTTGCACATCAGCTGCAGCTGACACTCAGGCTGCTTGGTCCAGAAATATGACTGTGCCACACCCTGGCAGCTGTTCACTTGCAAAGCTGGGGCCCTCACCCACACAGCCCAGCTTCCTGAATTTTCTCATTTCTCAACGTTAAAAGGAGGGGAGAGATACAAAGCTGTCAAGGATCAGGGCTGTATACGTGAAATGAGGTCGTGGAGTCCAGTGTTAAGGCAATTTATTGGTTGTGTCGTAATATGACCTTGACTGCAAGATAGTTCACAGAGACAAAGCCTGCAATGATCTGCCCAAATAAATCTTCTGATGGAGAAAGAAGCTACAAATGAGGAAAAGGGAAGGCAAGAAAGAACCTTGTAGTGTTGGACTGGAATTAGAAATATCAGTATGACTTACACACATATATGAATATGTATTCAGGCACATAGAGATAAATATCAAGGTATGTGTATCCATGGATCCATGTGTATCCATGGATCCATATATTTCTTTCTTCTTCCTTTTTTTTGGTTTGAGGAAGATTAGCCCTGAGCTAACATCTGTGCCCGTCTTCCTCTATTTTATATGTGGGATGCCTGCCACAGCATGGCTTGGTAAGCAGCACATATGTCCGTGCCCATGGTCTGAGCCTGCGAACCCTGGGACGCTGAACAGAGCTTGTGAACTCAACCGTTATGCCACCGGGCCAGCCCATGCATATATATATTTTTTAGCTCTGTCTGCTGAGAGGCCCTAGGAACAATGATACTCCAGTAGTAATGAGCATATTTAGATTCCAGATCTTGGCTTCTCAATACTATTTTTCAGTAAAAGAAACCAGGACTCCTTGGGGAAGAGGTTGATTCCAGGGCCTGGGCCAGAAAAATACAAGCTGAGCTTAGAAAATAGGGAAATGCTTTTTAAAAAAAAATGGAAATGTGTCAAAATGACACAGGAGCCAATTAGAAGGAGCCTCCAATGACCAAAACTGGAATGAATTGAACAATAAAATAAATAATGACAGTATTGAATCATAACCCATAGGATGAAATAAATACCTATGAGCCTATAGTGTATGAATAATTGAATAAATAAATAAATGGAGGAGAAAGGATAACATTTCTGTACAGAAGAATTCCAATTAATATAGAAAGAATGAGGGAAATAAAATATTATCATCAGGTAAATATCGTAGTAACAATTCTTGCAGGCAAGATACACTGATAGATGCTAGAATTGATGGATGAAAGTTTGAGGAGAAACAGAACAGTTGCAGAAATTTCTCCAAGATACTTACCAGTTACAAAGGGAAAAATAGTGGAGAAATCTATTAGACAGCACTTTAACCAAGTGATAAAGTTTAAAATCACTGGTAATAAGACACATCAATGTCATGATAAAATGCATACAGAAGGACACAACATCACTTCTGTGGTACCCTCAGTACAGACTGAGGTACGTAACCTCAATCTAATCATGAAAAAGAAAGGACAAACCCAAATTGATAGATATTCTTCAAAAATAACTGACCAGTACTCATCACAGTGTCAAGGTCATGAAAGACAAAGAAAGAATGAGGAACTGTCATAGATTGGAAAAGCTTAAGGGGAGACAAACACAATGTGGAATCCTGAATTACATCCTGGAACAGAAAAAGAACATTAGGAGGAAAACTGGTGAAATTTGAATGAGGTCTGTAGTATAGTTAATAGCATTGTACCAATGTTTACTTCCTGGTTTTGAAAATTGTACTATGGATATATAAGTTGTTAACACTAGAGAAAGCTATGTGAAAGGTGTACCTGAACTCTGTATTATTATTTTTTTTTTGAGGAAGATTGGCCCTGAGCTAACTTCTGTTGCTAATCTTCCTCTCCCTGCCCTCTTTCTCCCCAAAGCCCCAGGACATAGTTGTATATCCTAGTTGTAGGTTATTCTAGTTCTTCCCTGTGGGACGCCGCCACAACATGGCTTGATGAGCAACACATAGGTCCACACCCAGGATCTGAACCAGTGAACCCTGGGCCACTGAAGCAGAGGGCACTAACTTAACCACTGGGCCATGGGGCTGGCCCCTCTGTATTATTTTTTAGGAGATTTCTTGAAGTAAAGTTGACATACATATATTTAAGTATAAAATTTAAAAAGCTTGACATATGTGTTCACCCATCAAACCATCACCATAATCAAGATAACAAACATATCCATCACCTCCAAAAGTTTCCCAAAGCCCCTTTGTGCTCCCTCACTCCTGCATTACAATCCATGCCCCCCTCCCACCTCTCCCTGCCACTGATCTGCTTTCTGTCACTATAGATTAGCTTGCGTTACCTGGAGATCTGTGTAAATGAAAAAAATCTACTCCTTTTTTTGTCTGACTTCTTTCATGCAGCACAGTCCTCTTTGGGATTCCTCCATGTCCTTTGTCATTCATTCCTTCACAGTGCTGAGTAGTCTTCCATTGTATGCCTTTGCCAACTTTATTTATCCATTCATCAGTTGAGGGACATCTGGGTTGTTTTCAACATTTGGCTATTACAAGTAAAGCTGCTATGAGCATTAGTGTACAGGACTTTGTATGGACATCTGCTGTCCGTTCTCTTGCATAAATACCTAGGAGTTTTAGGCATATGCTTAACTTTTAAATAAACTGCCAAAACATTTTCCAAAGTAACTGTACCATGTTGCATTCTCATTCGCAGTGTGAGGATTCCACTTCCTCCACATCCTCACCAATACTTGGTACCTTCTTTTAAATTTTAGTCATTTCAATAAAGTATGTAATGTTATCTTGTTGTGGTTTTCACTGGTATTTCCTTCATGGCTAATAAGGTTGAGAATTTTTTCTTCTGCTTACTTGCCATCTGCATATCTTCTTTAAGCATCAGCTTAAATCATTTGACTGTTTTTACTAAGTTGTTTTTTCTTATTACTGAGATTTTATGTTCTTTACATAGTTTTGATGTAAGTTCTTTATCAGATATAGGCTTTATAAATATTTTCTCCCAGTCTCCAGCTTGCCTTTTCATTCTCTTAGTAGTGTCTTTTGAAGAGTAATAGTGTTTTGATTTTTGATAAGGTCCAATTTGTTCTTTTATGGATCATACTTCTGGCATTGTATCTAAGAAATCTGTTCTTAACTCAAGCTCTTGAAGATTTTTTTCCTTCTAGAACTTTTATAGATTTAGGATTTCTATTTAGGTCTGTGATCCATTTTGAGTTAGTTTTTAATATGATCTAAGGTGTAGATTAAAGTTCATTTTTTTGATATGTGAATATCCAATTATTCCAGCACTATTTGTTGAAAGACTAACTTCCTCCACTGATTTGCAAAAAAAAATCAGTGTAAAAAATCAATACTAATTTATATTAGAGTCTAAAAAGTCAGGGATTCATGTTGTAATGAACTAATTCATGCATGGTGTGCAACATTAAAAGAATAATTTAGAATGCATAGCTGCATAATAGAAGAGAAATCAAACTGAGTATTTATTGGACCAGAGCACAATTACGCTAGAAATCAGAAGAAAAAAATAACCAGAAAAATCCCCAGTGCATGGTCCAGGAGAGATCAAACTTGCAAGTGGAGGGGAGAGAAGACATGTTAAATCACCACCTCGCCCAGGGCTGCTGTGATGCTCGTGCTGACCATGCAGGGCACAGCCCAAAAGGCACTGTTCTCCCAGACTCTGAAGTGAATGGTACCTTCTGGGGACGTGCAACACAGTGTTCTTTCTCTGTTAACCAATCGGTATGACCTATTTTATATATACATATCCACGCATGTGTATATATGTACATGGATAGATATGCTTACATGGATGGTTCTTTATATGAATTTTAAAAAAGGAAAGGGAGAGGGAGAAGAAAAAAGGATGGGAAGAGGAAGTGAGAAGGAGAGAAAGAGAAAATATCTGGAATAAATACATACCAAGATGTTCACAGTGGTTATTTCTGGTTGTAGGCTTATGGGTAATTCTTTTCTTCCCCATCTCATTCATATTTTCTGAGTGTTCATCCTATGATACATTTTTAAACAAAAGGAAACATATCCTTGTGTTGGCCTCTTCTTGTGGGGTCTTCCCTGAAGCCTTAACCTGCTGCCAACACTAGTCTGCTGATGTGGCAAATTCCTTCTGGCTTCCTGAGAGCTTACCCAGCAGAGAAACACACTGGGGCTTGCCAGCTGAACACTTAGCACGTTTTGTGCTGACTGCCTCCATTTGGCCTTTCCTGAGAACTCCTTGAGGAGCTGCCCTGGAAGCCAGTGGAGGCAGACTCAAGGCAGAGTATGAATTATTTGCAGTATTGCCCCAGCAGATGGGCTGGACTGTTTCCCATGGTCATGAGCATGCACAATTCTCTTTATAAATAATTTACTTTCCCGGAAGAGATAATACAGCAAAGGCATTTTTACTGAAACAGACCCAAAGGATGTTTAACTTCTCTCAAAATTTAGCATGCCCTTTTTGTGTGTGATTACAAAATGCATTGTGTTAGAAAACTTAGAATGTGAAAAAGGATATTAAATTATTCTAAAATCACTCTGTTCCCAAACTCTTAAGTAAATTATTAAAAATATTTTGGCAAGTCTCTTTCCATGAATTTTTTTCTTTTTACATAATTAGGGTCACACTATATTACAGTCCATATCTTTTGTGTGTGTATGTTAAAATATGCATAACAAAATTCACCATCTTACCCTTTTTTAAGTGTATAGTTATAGTAGCATTAAGTACATTTACATTGTTGCTCACAGATCACCACCATCCGTCTCCAGAACTTGTTTCATCTTCCTAAACTGAAACTCTGTGCCCATTAAACAACAACTTCCCATCTCCCCTCCCCCAGCCCCTGCAACCACCATATTACTTTCTGTCTCTATGCATTTGACCTCTGTAGGCACCTCACATAAGTGGAATCACACAGCGTTTGTCTTTTTGTGACTGGCATATTTCACTTGGCATTAAGTCCCAAGGGTCATCGATGTTGTAGCACGTGTCAGAATTTCATTCATTATTAAGACTGAATAATATCCCACTGCGTGTGTTTGGCACATTTTGTTTACCCATTTTTCTGTCGATGGGTACTTGGGTTGCTTCCACCTTTGGGCTGCTGAAAATAATACTGCTGGAAACATGGTGTGCAAATATCTGTTAGAGTCCCTTTTTCAATTCTTTTGGGTATATACCCAGGAGTGGACCTGCTGGATCATATGGTAATTCTGTTTTTCATTTTTTGAGGATTCATGTACAGTTTTGAATCCTCTTTGTTTCTAATTTACTTAACTTTTGAGTATGAGTATTTTTCAACAATATTTTTGTAACTTTTTATGTAATTTCAAACTTCCAAAAAAGTTTCAAAAATAATACAACAAACTCCAATATATCCTTCACGTAGATTCACCCACAGTTCTTATTTTGCCACATTTGCTTTATCATTCTCTTTCCCTCTACGTATGTGTCTGTATGTGTGCATGCCTGTGTATAGAAAGTTCCACATATGATGTTCCTTTACCCCGAAATGATTCAATGTGGTTTCCCTAAGAGCAAGGATGTTCACTTTCGTAGCCACAGAACGATAATTAAAATCCGGAAATTAAACATTGATACAATGCCATTATCTAATCCAAAATCGATATTCAAATATTGCTAATTGTCCCTAATCTGAGAACGTGAATTAAATTGAATCATCAACCCCTGTGGTGGGCAGTTCTAAAGGCGCCTCCACCCCCAGTTTTCTCTCCCCTGCTTAGTCAATCAAATGTTAACCGGGTACTGCTGTGAAGGGACTTTGCAGATGTAATTAGGGTTAAAATAGGACCTTAAAATAGGGAGATTATTTTGGACTATCCAGGCGAGTGCAGTGTAATCACATGAGCCCTTCCTTAAAAGCAGAAGAGGAAGGCAAAAGGAGAAGTCAGAGAGGTCTGAAGCGTGAGAGGAACTTGACCTGCCACCACTGGAGGGGCCATGTGGAATGCAGACAGCCTTGAAGAGCGAAGATCAGGCTCCAGCTGGCAACCAGCAAGGAAACAAAGACCTCAGTCCCATGACCATAAGGAACTGGATTTGGCCATTAACCTGAATAAGGCTGGAAGTGGATTTTTCCCAGAGCTCTGACATAAGAGCCCAGACAGTGGACACCGTGATTTTTGGCCTGTGAGACCCAAAGCAGAGGAACGGGCCAAGCCCACCTGCCCCTAACCACAAAACTGTGAGCAATAAATGTGTGTTGTTTTAGATCCCTAAGTTTGTGATAACTTGTTACAGCAGCCACAGGAAACTAATACGGGTCCCTTCAGTCTCTTTTAATCTGGAACAGTTCCTGAGACTTTCTTTCTGGACCCTTGACATTTTATGAAGAGCACAAGCCAGTTATTTGTAGAAAGCCCCTCTATTTGGGTCTGTCTGATGTTTTGTTAATAGATCAGACTTTACATTTTGGGAACTAATTCCATGGAAGTGGCACTGTGTCCTTCTCAGTGCATCACATCAGTGGGCAAGTGATGTTGTTTTTGTCCCAAGAGAAGTAACATTAGCTTTGGTCACTTGAGTCGGGCGACATCTGCCAGATCTCTCCTCCTTAGAGCTACTATTTTCCCCTTGTTAATTAATAAATACTTCACAGGAAGTTACCGTGAGACAATATAAATATCCTGCTCCTTGTGAAACTTTTGCCCACTATTTGTAGGTTCCACTGACGACGCTTGCCTAGGACAGTTATTATTATGATAGTTGCACACTCTGTCAGTATTAATTCTAGCTCTACATTAACTTAAAAAATTTGTTTGCTGGGGCCAGCCCAGTGGCGTAGTGGTTAAGTTCACACATTCCTATTCGGCAGCCTGGGGTTCACAGGCTCAGATCCCAGGCGTGGACCTAGCTTGTCAGGCTACATTGTGGTGGTGTTCCACATAAAATAGAGGAAGATAAGCACGATGTTAGCTCAGTGACAATCTTCCTCAAGCAAAAAGAGGAAGATGGGCAACAGATGTTAGCTCAGGGCCAGTCTTCACACACACACAAAAATTTGTTTGTTAACCTGCTTTCCCATGTAAAGCAATGTTACAAATACTTCTCCTAAACTAACAAATGTTCATCGATAACAGGTGACGCATCTGTTTGCCTTTTCTGTTTCACCATGAGGTTATATCATAGTTTACTAAGCTAGGACATTTAGCGTGTTTCTACCTTTTCACAACGTTAAATACTGTCACAACAAATGTCCTTATAAATACATCCTGGCTCATGTTTATGAGTATTTCCTTAGCATAAATTAGTAGGATTGGAATTCATGAGTCAACAGGTGAATATTTTCCAAAGTCTTGGATCTGTATTATCAAATTACCCTCTAAAACACCAATTTCCATTTCTATCATGAGTCTATGAGATGACCATCTCTAGCAATACTGAGAACTACCACTATTCTTTAATCTTTGCCAATATGTTGGGCCAGAAAAATAGTATCTTATCATTTTAATTTGTGTTTCTTTGTTTGCTAAATGTTTGTTAAAAGAATTCTTGGATACTGGTAAGAGTGACTACATTTTTAATGTTTTAAAATTCATTTTTATTTTTCTGCTTTAAAATGTCTGTACTTTTCCCTTTTTCTATTTAGGCATTTGGCTTTTCCTTGTTAATATAGTTATATGTTTTCTTTTCCGTTTGCTCCCCTGCTTCTGAGGGCAGCGACTGGAACATCTTATTCACTATTTTGTTTCAGCACTTAGAATAGTGCCTGACATCTTAGGAGGTGTTCAATAATACTTATTGGGTGGAAGAGAGGAATATTTATGCTATTTTAAATATATATTTCTTTCTATATACATATACATATCTTTCTATTTTAAAGATACACCTGAAGCAATCATTTATTGGCTACCACGTGCTGGGCCCTGTGCCCAATGTCTTGTGTGGATTATTTCTCACACCCTCATGACCATCCTGTGAGGGAGGTGTGGTTATTACCTCCACTTTCACAGATGAGGCACAGGGAAGTTTCAGAAGTTAGCCACAGCCAGACACTAGTAAGCGGTGGGGCTGGGATTCGAGCAGGCAGTCTAGCTCCAGCAC
Source organism: Equus caballus (assembly GCF_041296265.1). NCBI lineage: Eukaryota > Metazoa > Chordata > Mammalia > Perissodactyla > Equidae > Equus > Equus caballus. Next base: position 30,838,205 of record NC_091698.1, read on the forward strand.
CTACCTTAAGTTTGGGGAGTAAAAATGTAGAACTTTTGTTGTAGTACTCAACTTTCATTTATAGAGTTCAGTTTTGTTGTTATAACTAGGCCCTTTTATATTAACCCTGAAAATAATTTGTGTGCAGCTTTACTATTAAAGAATCAGGCCCAATGCACTGAATGACAGACATGAAAATTATGTTTAGATAACTCAGAAAATTCTTATCCCTATAATAAAAAATAATCTGAGTGAGTCTGGAAATGGCTGGGTGGGACACAACTGCTTCTTAGGGGAAAACTCAGTCAACTAATTCTGAAATGTTTGTGAATTAAAGTTACACCCAACTAATAAATAACAAGATATTAAATGTTTGCTTTGTGCTTTCTCAACTTATTTTTCACACCTGTCTTCTCTCTAAAAGCATTTAAGGAGACTATAGTAAGGCTCTAGTTACACTTTTCTTCTTCTGAAAATTTGTCAGGGTAAAGGCCTTGAGTTCTCTGAAGTTATTACCTTTTGGCAACTTGAGCAAACTCTTCACTAGCTTTTGCCAATTGTTCTGCCATCTTCTCCAAAGAGGCAAATACTTCATTCTCTACGTCCTTCCTCTCCATTGAGATGATCAGATGGCAAAGCTGAACAGTCATTGGTGAAATGATTCTCTCGATGGCCTCGTTCTGTATCATGCAGCCTATGTCGTCCAAGAGGAAAGGCTCCATCTCTTCCAGTCTGCGAACAGAAGCATGACACGATCAGAGCCCATGCAGACTGACATGCAAAGTATTTCTCTTTGACTTCATGTTCATCTAATTCTACAATGGGAAAGAAATCAACAAAATATTAGAAGGATAAGTGGGGGTAATTTTCAGGACCTTGCAAGTACGGAGTAGGTTGTGGCTTAGCAGCTACATATGAAAAAGTAGGATAAAGACATTGACATAGGCTCAGAGGAAGGCAAATAGAACAGAAAATGGACTCACAGGGGCAAACCTAGTGGTGTAGTGGTTAAGTTCATGTGCTCTGCTTTGGCGGCCCAGGGGTTCACAGGTTCAGATCCTGGGCATGGACCTACACACTGCTCATCAAGCCATGCTATGGCAGCATCCCACATACAAAATAGAGGAAGATTGGCAAGGATGTTAGGTCAGAAATAATCTGTTTAGCTCAGTCACAATCTTCCTCAAGCAAAAAGAGGAAGATTGGCAACAGATGTTAGCTCAAGGCCAATCTTCCTCACCAAAAAAAAAAAAAAAAAAAGTAGGAAAAATAACAATCTAAGTTAAACTATAATAAAGCAAGGACACATAGGTAAACTCTAGAGTAATCACTAAAACAGTGAAATAATGTATAATTAAAAATATATTACAGAGACATAATAGAAAAATTAAAATTTTGATTGATTTTCAAAGTTAAGGAAATAATGGGCAAAAAGCAGGTAACACAAAAAGAGAAAAAAATCCCAGTAAGATAGTATATACAAAGGCAAATATATCAGTAATTATACTAAATGTAAATGGACTAGATTCATTAAGTAAAAGACTAAAATTGTCAGTCTAGATAAAATAAATACATTCTAATTATATGTTCTGCTTACAAGAGATATAGCTAAGACATGTCAAACAGGGTAGACTTAAAGCAAAAAGTATTACTAGACATGAAGAGGGTTACTTCCACAGACATGACGAATCTCTCATGCATTAGAATTCCAAATAATTTAGCTACTTAACTCTCAAGGAGGAGGATCATAACTCAATCCTGAAGTGTGAGCTCTGCATCATGACTTCCTTTCAAAGAGGGCAGTAAGGAAAAGGTGCGTTGGAGGAGCAAGAGAGTAACTTTACGGTAGAGAAACCTGACAAATGCTATCTCAGCAAGATGGTCAAGGTCAACACCAACAGTGATACATCTAACCAGTACTCCTCAAAATTGTCAGGGTCAGTGGCCAGCCCATTGCCAAGTGGTTAAGTTCATGCACTCCACTAGGCCGCCCAGGGCTTCACTGGTTTGGATCCTGGGCACGGACCTAGCACCGCTCCTCAAGCCATGCTGAGGCAGCATCCCGCACAGCACAACTAAAAGGATCTACAACTAGGATACACAACTATGTACTGGGGGCTTCAGGGAGAAGAAGAAAAAAGGAAAAGATTGGCAACAGGTGTTAGCTCAGGTGCCAATCTTTAAAAAAAAACAAACTGTCAGGGTCATCAAAAACAAAAAAAGTCTTAGAAACTGTCACAGATAAGAGGAGCCTAAGGACACATGACAAACAAATGTGATGTGGCACCCTGGATGGGATCCTGAAACAGAAATAGGACATTAGGTAAAAATTAAGGAAAGATGAGTAACGTATTTACTTTAGTTAATAATAACGTATCAATATTAGTTCATGAATTTTAACAAATACACCATACTAATGTGAGATGTTGATAATAGGGGAAATTTGGTGCAGGGTACATGGGAGCTCTGTACTGTTTTCTTAATGTTTCTGTAAATGCAAAACTGTTCAAAAAATTGTCAATTTTTAAAAATGCATTATATATTCAATCAATAATTTAAAGTAGAACAATATGATTAAATCAATAAATACTAAAAAGGCTATTCCTAATCTTTTCCAAAAATTTCCAAGTAAAGTACTTAAATATGATAAAGATTATTTACTAAGAGAAAATTTTATACTAAACAGTAAAATGCAGAGCCAATTTCATCAAAATCAGTTTCAAGCTAGATGTGCCATCTATCACCATTCTTCAACATATTCCCAAAGTTCTGTTTAATAGAATTAGACAAAAAAAATCACTTTAAATATTGGAAAATAGGCAAAATCATCCAAGATATTCTAGAAAAAAATCTTTAATAAGAAAAATTGGTTAAATGGTTGCCTATATTTTCTTATTAACAAAAACTGGAAATGAAAGAACATCTTGCTATAGTAGCAACAATATTTAATGTGAAACACATCTAACATGAAAAGCATGAATTTAACTTGGATAAAATCCTGTAGAGGACATAAAAACTGAATATATTGAGAGACATAACAGGTCTGGCTGGGAAGACTTGATATCATAGAAATAAGGATGCTCCCAACATTAGTGATGTGTAGAAATCACTACAATTCTATCATAATGAGTTTGAAGCCAGCTAAAATGTTCATATGGAACAACAATAACAATAAGTTCACATGGAAAAATAAAGGCTGGAGAATAACCAAAAACTAGGGCAATGATTAGAAGAGAAAATTGCCTTTAAAGCTGCTACGTGGTAGAGTCTTCAAATTGCTCCCTGTATTGGCTATCTGTTTCCGCTTAAGCAGGACCTTATGTTAAAACCGCAGGAAAATCAAAGGATAAGGGTCTTACTCAGCCACACAAAATTCTCTTTTAAGAGAGTTGAGTGTTCCTCTCAGATCCTCTCAATTAAACAATAAGGCCTCTGGGAAGCTTAAGAGCATTTGTTCCTCAGCCTCTCAGCAGGAGCTCAAGATAGAGAAGGGTTTATCTCAAAGGTTTGTAGTGTGTTTCATCTAAAGGCATTAACCCAATGAGACTCATGCTCACATACACACAAACCCACAAATTTTTTGAGAAATCTGTGTCAGCCAGTTTGGACTGGAAAAGACAGAACCAGTACAAAATGAAAAGAGGCTGTTGGACCCCCATAATTCTAGCAGGAAGCAGGCTGAGAAAACAGGGCTACCTTTCATGAAAAAAAGGTGAACAACTCAGAGGGCAGAATCAAGAGCCCAGGTGTGGAGCCAAGATCAATGAAAAATTATTTCTGGGCAGGGATAAGACTAAGTTCTAATCAAGGATCTTCTAACATTTGGATTTCAGAATTGCTATGGACCAATAACACCTGTATGCCTCTCTTTTGAATCAGAGTGTTCACAGAGGTTATCCTATACCCGTCCCACCGTTGTATGTTGAGTGTGGGGGATGGGCAGATGTGTTTTCTCTTTCATTCCACAAGTCCACTGATGGAGAGGAACTGACTACTCAAGGAGCTGTATTTAAGGAACTACACCTGAAGTGCTTCAACTATACTTGGAACTGATTTAGATGATGAGATTTTGAACTTTGAGCTGATGCTATGAGATGAGACTGTGAGTGTGTGTTTTAGGGGGCATGCTCTTGGAAGGATATGGATGTATTTCCTACACCAGAAGGACATGAATCACTGGGGACCAGAGGGTGGACTGTGGTAGGCAGCCTTCTAGAATGGTTCCCAATGGTCTCCACTTCCTGGTGTTTAAGCCCTGTGTAGTCTCCTTCCCTTGAGTGTAGGCTGGACCTATGGGCTTGATTCTAATGAACAGAATATGGCAAAAGTGATGGACTATTACTTCCAAGATTAAGTTACAAAGGATATGACTTTTCTCTTGCCATCACTCTTGTCCTCTCGCTCACTCACTTTGATGAGTCCAGCTGCCATGTTATAAACTGCCCTGTGGAGAGGCCTGTGTGGTGAGGAACCAAGAGAGGCCTCCAGCCAAAAGCTTTTGAGAAACCGAAGCTACAGTCCTACAACCCATGAGCACCTGAACCTTGCCAACAACCATATGGGAGCGCTTAAAAGTAGATCCACCCCCGGTCAAGCCTTAAGACAGCTGCAACCCTGCTGAAACCTTGATTGCAGTCTTGTGAAAGAACCAGAGCAAGGGGACCCAGGTGGGTCGTGTCCTGACTCCTGACCCAAAGAAACTGTGAGATAACAAATGTTAGTGTTTTAAGCCATTAAGCTTTGGCGTAATTTCTTCTGCAGTAATAGATACACTGTATGACAAGTTACCCCAAACATAGCAGCTTGTAACCACAGATATTTGTTATCTCACAGAGTTTCTGAAGGTCGGGAATACAGTTGCAGCTTAGCTGGGTGGTTCTGGTTTAGGGTCTCTCACAAAGGTTGCAACCAAGCTGTCTGCCAGGGCTACAGTCCTCTGAAAGTTTGACTGGGGATGGAGAGTTCACTCCCAAGCTCACTCGTCTGGTTGCTGGCAGGTGTTATTCTGACACCGAATTCCTATGTGTATTTTTTCCAACACCACCAAGTAACTCTCTGACATCAGCTGGGTGTCCTACAAGTCAACTCACTTCTGATATAATCTACCTGGAGGCACTGTCAGACTCCCATCCCCTTCAGACACCAATCTGTGCTTCTGACCGCCTGGCTATGGATGGGAGGTTCCCACAACCTCCTCCTCGGGTTTGATTTATTTGCTAAAGCAGCTCATAGAACTCAGAGAAACATTTTACTTACTAGATTACCGGTTTATTATAAAAGGATATAACTCAGGAAGAGCCAGATGGAAGAGATGCATAGGGCAAGGTACGTGGGCAGGGTCTCAGAGCTTCCATGCTCTCTGCATGCACCACTGTCTCGGAATCTCCGTGTGTTCACCCTGTCCTTTTGGGTTTCTGTGATGACTTCATTACATAAGCAAGATTGATTAAATCATTGGCCATTGGTGATAGACTCAACCTTTAGCCCCTCTTTTCTTCCCGGAAGTCAGGGGTGTGGGATTAAAGCACAGCACATGGCAACCAGCCCCCATCCTTGGGTGCTTTCCCCAAATCACCTCATTAACATAAACTCAGGTGTGGTTGAAACGGGTTCGTTATGAATATCAAGATATCTTTATCACTCTTACTACTTACGAAATTCCAAGGGTTTTAAGAGCTTTGTGCCAGAAAGGGGATGAAGATCAAATATATAAACTTCTTGTTATAAATCACAATATCACAGCAGGACCCAGCTCTTTGCTGGCTGTTGGCCAGAGGCTTTTACACAGGGCTGCCTCACAACACGGCAACTGGCTTCCCCTAGAGCAAGTGACGAGAGAGAGAGAGAGAGAGAGAGAGAGAGAGAGAGAGAGAGAGAGAGAGAGAGAGAGAGAGAGAAAACCTAAGACAATAGCTACAATCTTTTTATAATCTGTTCTCAGAAGTGACATGCCGTCACTCCTGCCTATTGAACTGATCACACAGATCAAACTTAGTGTGATATGGGAGGCGACTACACAAGGATGCAAATACTAGGAGGCAGGGATCCCTGGGGGCTGTCATGGAGGCTGGTTCCCATCCTTCCTGTATCCGCTTCTCTTCTTCTCATTATTTTTTTCTGAGAATAAGTTCACCCTGCCAGAGACTAGTCCTCCAGCCTCCTTTGCAACTAAATTTGGCCACGTGACTACATGCTGACCAAAGGCACATGTATAGAATTAATTCATGTGATTTTGGGGTCATGCCCTTAAAAAGGATCTTGTTTCTCTCCCCTTTCTTTTTCCCCATACCATGGGCTGGGACATGGGCACAGTGAGACTACACAGATAATACCTTAGGGATGACTAAGGGGCCAAAAAGAACTTAGTTCCTTGAATTACCTCATGGGTTGGAACAGCCTACGTCACCTGAACCCCCTACCAGATTTGGATTTTGAAAAAATAAGGATTGCGTCTTGTGTGAGTCATTATCATTCGATCTTTTTTAAGCGGTTGAATATCCTAGTATACACTACAATCAATCCACTATAGAACTGACCCAAGTAGATTAGTGGAATAGAATCCAGAATCCAGAACTAGATCAAGCACACTTCAGAATTTAATGTGAGAAAATGGGGTGATATTTCCATTTACTGAGAAAATGATGGCTTATTCAATAAAATGTCCTGTGAACATTGTCAGATAAGGCTACTTAAAGTAAGAGGCATTCTTCTGACTGTGATTTCAACCTTGCTGCCCATTACGGTAATTATGCTCCCCTTCCTTCTGACATTTAAGAGCTACCATATGGCCCCAACTGTGCTGGGACCCCCTTGCTAACAGGAAGTCCAGTTCTGTAACAGCGTCTCCCACCCTTCACCCTGACCTTCAGAAGATGGCCAGTACTGCGCATCTCAGTGATGCTGTTGCCCTCTCACCAGTGCATTCTTATCTCCTTGATAATTGGGGTATCCTTTTGAATTCTTCATCCATAGTTTTGGCATCTCTACTTCATTAAATGTGGGCCTTTGATTTTTCCAAGCTTCCAGAGCCTTCCAGCAGCATATTAGAGTTTCCCGTTGGGGTTCTTGGTAAGGTGTTAATTCCGTGTTATGTGAAAGACACCATCATACTGAGAAGCTCTTCCTTATCCAGCCTTACCTTCTGCCCCACCTTGACCCATAGCCATCAGGATCCACTCCAGACACACTCCTCGAGTTCCTCCTGGGACCTGTTACTCAGGTCCTACAGCTCCTTTAAGTTTAATTCCTCCCTCCTCCAGCGGCTCTGCCCTTTCCCAGATGGATCAGGCTGAGAATCCACCCTAGTTACCAGTCTCGTGGCCAGGAATGGAGATGATGGAAGATTTCTAGGAGGACCTGAGCTGTCTTGTAAGATATCTCCCTCCCAGTCCTTAAGAAGTCAGGGAGCCTCTGTCTTCTAACCAGGAGGAGTGTGTCAATTCTGCATACACAGAGGGTTCAGGGAAATACAGACCTGAACTCATCTATCCAGATATCCCCTGCCAAGTCAAAAGGTCCCACTCCTTCTCAATCAGGTCTCTGATGCTGGCACAGCGTACTTGACTGGACTGAGCATTCAGCCTTCTCCGAAGGTCCTCCACCCTTAAAATTGAGTCTGAAGCCTGGTCTTAACCTCTGTGTGGCCTCCAGCTGCAGGAGACAGATGGCTTCTTTAAACCATGCAAGGTACCCTCCGACTCTTACACTGTGCTTTAAATTGATATTTGATTGCTCTGAGATAGCTGTTTTCTGTCTTCAAAGAATCAATGATATCCTATGACATCAAACCAAGTCTACTGTCTTCTTACTGTAGCTCCTGTACCTCTCAAAGACCAGTGATAGTGCATGAGGAAGTGCATCCCCCCTGGCTGTTACTTGTCTTGATTTACCACAAGTAAAAGTTTTAGTAACTGCACTGCTAAATCATGACAGGTTCCATCAATACTCCACTGACGATGAGGATGGGCTACTCATTGCCAGTTGGCTGTTGGGGGATCCACCTCCAGAATCCTGTCCTTAATGTCTGCTCCCCAGGACCATTCTTGGTAATGACTTTCTCATGCTGGAATCACTGAAACAGAGCATGGTCTAGGGATCTGGGTGTACATGAGTCATTGAGAGAGTGAAGCAGGATAAGTGTTAGGGACTGAATGTTTGTGTCCCTCCAAATTAATATGTTGAAATCCTAACACTCAAAGTGATGACATTCGGAGGTGAGGCCTTTGGGAGGTGATTAGGTCATGAAAGTGAAGCCCTTATGAATGAGACTAGTGTACTTATAAAAGAAGCCCCAGAGAGCTCTCTTGACTCTTCCACCGCATGAGGACATAGTAGGAAGTCAGCTCTCTCTGAACCAGGAAGCAGGCTCTCCCCAGACAATTGAATCTGCCAATGCCTGATCTTGGAATTCCTAGCCTCCAGAACTGTGAGAAATAAATTTCCATTGTTTATAAGTCACCTCGTCTATTGTATTCTGTTACTGCTGCCCTGACTGACTAAAATAATAGAGAATGGGACAGAGACCAGCAATGTCTTGGCCTGATATATGGCCAGAGCTCTGGAGCATAAACCATATTGTAGAGCTTCTCCCTTTAAGGCAAGGGGCCACCATTTTGTAGCCCCATGTCTTAGTTCAAGCCGCTGTAACAGAATACCATGGACTAGGTGGCTTCAACAACAAACATTTATTTCTCTAGTTCCGGAGGCTGGGAAATCTGAGATCAAAGTGCTGACAGATTCAGTGTCTGGTGAGCGCCCTCTTCCTGGTTTGCAGACAGCGCCTTCTTGTTGTATCCTCACATGGTGGGAACAGAGATCTCGTGTCTCCTCCTCTTTTTATGAGGGGGTAATCCCACCATGAGGGTCCCTCTTTCATGATGTAATCTAACTCTAATTACCTCCCAAGGGCCCCACCTCCAAATACCAACAAGTTGGGGATTTGGGCTTCAACATATGAGTTTTTGGAGGACACACACATTCACCCCACATCATTCAATTGCCTCCCAATTCCCCTCCCCACGTTCAGGTACAATGTAGAGGGCAAGTCTCCAGATGAGGTGGTTCCTGCAGTTGAGGACACTTCTTTAGAGAAGGGGTGCAGCTGTGATTGTTAGAAGCTAAGTCTCACAGCAGCAGGGGATGGGTGCACTGACCTGGTGAAGGGGATCTGGGTTGGGCAACAGCACCAACCTCAGGGAGGGAGACAGCGATAGGCTCGGTAGAGTTCGTGTGCCTACCCCTACATCCAGTGTTGGGTGTGGTCCCACCAACCACATGGAAGAAAAGTGGAGGATGATTCTATGCGTAAAATCAGGGCCCTATTGTCAGAAGAAGGATACCGAGTAGAAAAACAACAGATACCACTATAATAGAGTTCTAGGTGCCAAAGAGTTGAATATAGTATGTTTGAGATGACACACAAAAACAAAGTGCTCAACTTACTATCTAAAGTAATTTTGCTAAATCCATAACTCTCTAATCATAATATTTACCTAGAAAAAATGGATCACAAAATTCTTTAATTAAGCATCATCATCATTGACTTCATGTCTCAGAAGCATCACAAATAAGGGATCTTCTCTCCAAAAAGTAGAGTATAATCAGATTCAAGATATAGCTGGCTGAAGCGAACACAGACTTATGGCTAATCTTGATTAGGTCTACTCCAAACTCCCAAGGCAAAGAGCATCCCATATAAGGTCATATTCTAGCCTCACAGTCCAGTCACATCACCAGCCCAATGCAATTCCCTTTTATGTACACCATCAACACCCACAAATAAACCCCTCTCCCAGGTTATTGATGAGCTCTCTTGAGAATGGTTTCTCAGCCTGGTTTGAAAAAATGCTATTCAACTGGCTCTTTGACCTTTTGATTCCAATCATTGGCCTTGATTTTATATACGTATATAAAATAAATGTTAAATTAATAATTATATATTTGTATATAATATATGTATGCATGTGTATAAATATATATACGTATAGATATACATACCTATACATATGCTGGGTAAAGACTTGTGACTCTCCGTTGGAGCAGCTGATTTTAGCCTTCTGCATATTCTTTCATTTCTTCATGTGTGTGCATGTATGTGTGTGTGTGTGTGTGTGTGTACCTGTAGAGATCAAAAATCAAACAGCCACCTTGAAACTGCACACGCAACCTTGGTCAATATAAGTACATCAAGATACACAATATTGTACCCCAGGAACAATGACAAATATTAGTGCCATCCTCAAGGACTTAAAAGGTCCAGGGTTAGTGGTCCCCATTATGTTCCCGTGTAATTTACTAGTCTGGTCCTCACAAACCTGGATGGACCATGGTGGAATACAGTGGACAACTGCAAAATTAACCAAGTAATGACCCCAAATGAAGCTGCTATGCTAATATTGTAACCTTATAGAGCAGATTAACACAGCCACCGGTAACACGTTTGTGGCTAGTCATCTGGCAAAGGCATTCTTCTCTATACTCATCAAGAAGAAGGATCATAAATAGTTCACATTCTCATGAGACAGACAACACTATGCCGTCATAGTCTTGCCCCAGGGCCATGTTAATTCTTCTGATCTTCATGGATTAGAGGTAGAAAGTGACACCATGTGGAGCAGCTGGCAAGCCCCAGTAAGCTTAGACTAGAGTTCTGGAGCAAGGCTATGCATCTGTAGCAGAGAACTATACATAATTTAAAACAGCTCCTGGCATGCCACTGGGCCATAGCAGAGAGGGTAAGCTGACCATGGGGCATCAAGTGAACATGTGATCAGAGCTGTCCATCATGAACTGGGTGCTGCCAAACTCAGAGTCATAAGATGGAGCAAAGCCAGCAGCAATCTATTGTAAGGTAAAATTAGTACATCCAGGGTCGTGTTCAAGCAGATCCAGAGCAAACAAGTAAGCTTCATAAGCACGTAGCCAGACCCCCATGTCATCTACTATTTCTCAGCTCATCTCCCATGATATACTGTGGGGTTAATTATCACCAGGTGACAGAGGGAAAAAAAAAAAAACCTGAGTTTGATTCATGGTTGGGTTGGCTCAGTATGCTGGTACCAGCTGAAAAGGCACTGCTGTTGCATTACCCAACTCAGAGATAAGGCTGAGTGACAAGGGTGAGGGGAAATCCTCCCAGTGGGCAGAGGTTCAGGCATTGCACTTGGTCATCTACTTTGGGTGGAGACAGAAGTTACCCAAGGTAAGAATATATATCCACACAGGGGAAGTGATGAATGGCTTGCCTGGTGGAACAGGGGCCCAGAAGGAGCAATAGAGGAAGAGCAAAGACAAGGAGGTCTGGGGAAGAGGCATATTGTTGGACCTATGGGAGTGGACGCCAAGTGTGAGGATCTTTGTAAAGTGTTAATGCACATAAGGGAGCATCCATGGTGGGTGGGGTACTAAACAGCCAAGCAGATTGGGTAACTCAAACAACTGAAGTCTGCCAGCCTCTACCCCTAGCCATCCTGGTGCTTTACATGATGGCTTCATGAAGGAAGTATCCGTGGTGGCACTGATGGAGGCTATGCACAGGCCCAAGAGCATCGGCTCCTCTCACCAAAGGTGACGTAACTGTCCAATCTGTCAGCAACAGAGACTGATATTGAGCCACACATATCTTCTCTTGTGGAGACCTATCAGCCACTTGGTGACAAGTTGATTATATTGGCCCCATTCACTGTGGAAAGGGCAATGACTCATCCTGACTGGGACCGATACAATTTCTGGGTAAGGGTTTGTCTTTCCTGCCCACAGGGCCTGAGCCAGAACTGTTATTTAAGGGCTCACAGTGGGAATGATTTATTGACATGAGATCCCATATAAACTTTCCTCAAATGAAGGGACCCACTTTATGACAAAAGAGATGCAGCAGTGGGCCCATGACCATGGGATCTACAGTTCCTGACATATATTGCGTCATCTGGAAGCTGCCAGCTTGATGGAGCAGAGGAATGGCGTCTTAAAGATGCAACTGAGGCACTGATCTGGAGGTGACAGGCTATGAGAATGGGACAGTCTTCTTCAAGATGTAGAATACCCCTTAAACGAACAGCCATTATATATGTGGTGTTCCCAAAAGGTAGACTACATTGAGATCAGAACCAAGTGGTGGGAATAGGATGGCCTTTCTCACTATCCTGTTTCAGGAATTTGTGCTTCCATTCCTTGCCAACTTTAGACTCTGTGAGTCTGGAAACCCTGGTTCCCAAGACAAGCATGCTCCCACTGGGGGATACAGGAAGAGTTCCAGTAAACTTAAGGTAGTGAGCTCTGTAGTGCCCGCTGAGATCCCTTCACCAGCCAGTGCACCTGGTGCTATGAATGTAGGCTGCTGAGGGCTCACAGCTGCCCCTCTCCAGGGGATTGCTCTGAGCTGACAGCTGCTTTCCCTGTCAAAGGGATTAATTTCTTCCCCCAGGGCATACGGTAGTCAATAACTGAATGATCCGGAGTATAAACATTCAGGCCCCTTTGTCTCTAAGGGAAGCAAATCTATGATGCAGTTTGTGCTCCATGGTGTGTCCTATCCTGTGGGCCAGACCAGGTTAGACTTGACCTGAGACCACATCCTTGCCTCCCTTCCCCCGCAATAGGCTTTTCCTGAAGGGCACTTCTTCAATACACCATGTATCGCCAAACCTCTGTCTCAGTCACTGCTTCTAGGGAAACTGAGCTAAGCCTCTTCCCCTGGCTGCATGTATTGATCCAGGGAGGGTGGATGATCTCAACCTGTCCGATTAGGGCTGACCCCCAAAACGTGTTGAGAGTCAGGACATGAGCCTGGAGCTGCTGGCAGCCATTTTGCCCCCATGATGGGGGCCTGCTGTGGATAGAACCAGCACTGAGGGGAGGGTAGTCAGGGGATGGAGAGAGTGAGACCAAGTCCTGAAAACATTGCTTAAGCTGTTGGATTCAGGAAAAAAGTTCTCCTCCAACACACTCTTATTTCTTTTGCTTAAACCATTTTGATTACATCTGGGAGCCCAACTGGCACACTAGGAACCCTTCGGAGCAATGAGGACTTTCCCATCTGCCCAGCTACAGGTGGTCGATGTGCCATGCTTATAGAGATGGAGGGAGGAGATACAGAATCCTGGTCCACCGTCTGAATTAAACACCCCAAACCCCCCGCCCCCCAAAAAGAGGTTGTTGTATCTAGTATTATTTTTTTACTTTAGTGGATCTTGAATTCTAGATTTTTAACTGGATAACCCACACAATGTATTTAGTATGAACTCTGTTAATGAAATGTCTTAACACACCAAAATGTATTATAAAATAAACTATTCCAGATAACAAACAGTTTAACACATAAGGAAAAGGGAAATGTGATTATTCCTGCTTCTGAATACGACTAGAGATCCGCCAATACTAGCTTACCAAGAGCATAAGTTGTCAAAACACTATGATCCATCTTTGACTGACAATCAGGAGACTGTAGCCACACATAGAGAACTAACAAGGGGAAGAATGGACATTTTTGCTTACCTTGATGGGAAGACACTTTCCACTCTCTAAGCCAGAGAAGATGACTGGATTCACTCTAAATGTAAGAAATCCAGTTTTTTAAAACTGGCAACAGGAACCTATTTACACAGTTCAAGACTGTGGCATCTCCCAGCAACTGTCAGCCAACTCTGATACTGACGTCACGGATGGTATTGCTAACAAGCAAACATCATAATTTATGCATGGAGCTATTGAATGTCTGCTATGTCTGCAGTATTGAAAGTCCTGCTTATTCACAGGAGTAAGAATTAGATTAGAGTAGAAAGGAGCTAAATGTTTTAATCAATTCAGTCATAAAAATACGGCTCAACTATAGGTCTTTAAAAAGTTTTCTTGTGGGGAACTAAAAGGAAATTAGGCACTAGGACTGATGAAAGCCAGATGATGAATCACTAAGCAGTTTAACTTGGCTTTTTCTAGTTCCCTCATGTGTATTTTCACAAGAATTTGGTTTGTGAGTAAATATTCAGCCCACTGTCTCTTGGGAACAATAAAAGGAATGGGGGCTCAAAGTGGAGGGAAAATACACTTAAATATGTATTAGGTGTGTACTGTATCCAAGATGTTTTCCATACATCATCTCACTTATTACATACAACAATTTAATTAGGTCAGTATTATTAACTTAACTTTACAAATGAGGAAACCAAAGATGGGGGCATATGAATGATGCCAAACCTGTGAGAAGTATTTCCCACTCAAATTATCTTCTATTCCTTGACTTACAATAAGTTCCTGAAGACTACAGTGTTTGAGTTATGTCTGGTCAGGAAAAGAGAAATCACTTTGGGTATTTAAAGCAGAGGGAATTTGATTCAAGGAATTGATTATAAAAGTGATAGGAGGGACAGTGACTCAAGTAGGACTTCCGGCTGTGGTGGAGTAAGGAGATGTCAAATCCCCCACCCTAAAAGCATCTATAAATATGAGTAATATTGTCCCAAAGCAAGCATTTCAGCACTGTGGAAACTGACCAAGGCATAAAACAATTTCAGAAGCGTTTATGCTTGTGCACCTGCTGGACTTTGTGGTAATCTATGGTATTCTAGTCTGGGGCTGATCCCATCTACCCCATCAACATGGAGCTCTGCCAGGGAGGGAAGACCATGAGGACCAGCAACTTCTCTATTGCCATTGAAAGGGATTCACTCAGTTTGGAGCAGTGGATGATGCCCACATCCAACATCATTGTCACTGAAAGTGATTTCCCAGAGGCAGGAGAGTGGGGAAGGGCCAAAGGCTCATCTCTACTGGCCTGAAGTTGAGGTTGTAATTGGGGCAAGGACCTTCCCAGCTGAGGTTACGCACATGTGTAGCAGAGAGATGGAGAATCCTCAAGCTCTTTGTACACTCCTGGCTGACTCTGAGGCTTTGTGCATGAGCATAGAAGACTCAAAAGGGCCTATCAGAAAGCAAACCCCAGGGCAGGCCTGAGAACAATCTAAACTATGAATGTGCTCCCCTCTCTATGTATGCATTAGCAGATGCATTAAGGTAGTGAGCTCTGTGGTGCCCACTGAGATGCATTAGCAGAGGATGAAAAGCCTAACTGGTTTGAGGTGTTTGAGCACAATCTCTGTCCAACCATTGGCTGATCACTAAACTATGCAGACATGGGGAAACCATTGGAAATCAACCTAAAAAATAAAAACAAGAATATATCCTTGAGTAAAGACATCTATGGCTACACACCACAGGAGAGACAGACAGATTTCACAGCTACAGTCCAGGCAAACTACTGCACAAATAAACAGCTACAGAAAATCAAGAAAAAAAAAAGCAGTCAGGGGAAACTGCCTCTGACTATCAAACAAAGATTTCAAAGCAGATATAGTAAGTGTGTTCAAATGGATAAAGAAAATCATGTTCAAAGATTTTAAGGAAATTATGACAATAATGAATCAACAGCTAGTGATTCTCAATAAGGATATATAGAAATTATTTTAAAAAATAGAAATTTTGGTTTTGAAGAGTACAATAACTGAAATAAAAAATTCACTGGAGGGTCTCAACAGAGATTAAAGATGGCAGAAGAAAGAATCGGTGAACTTGAAGATAGATCAAGAGAAATTATCCAATTTAAACAACAGAAAGAATAAAGATTGCAGAAAAATCAACAGAGCCTCAAAGACCTGTTGTACATCAAGTGTCCTAATGTACACTTAATGGGCATCCCTAAAGGAGAGGAGAGAGAAAAAGGAGCAGAAAAAATATTTGAAGAAAAAAATGGCAAAAAAAATCCCAAATTAAATGAAAAGTGTTTATCTACAGATCCAAGAAACTCAACAAATTCCAAGCAGGATATCCATACCTAGATACATTATAGTCAAACTGTTGAAAACTGAAGACCCTTTTGTCATTGAAAGCAGTATGTACAGGGAAACATCGATACAATTAACAGCCAACTTCTCATTAGAAGCAATGAAAGCCAGAAGGTAGTTGTATCACATATTCAAAGTGCAGGATGGGAGGGAAGCTGTCAATCAACAAAGAATTCTATATCCAGAAAGAGTATCCTTCAAAAATGAATGTGAAGTAAAGAAATTCCCAGATAAATGAATACTGAGAGGATTCATTGCTAGTAGACTTGTCTTAAGAAAAGCTAAAGGAAACCCTTCAGCATGAAAGGGAGTGGCACCAGATGGTAACTCAAATTAACAGAAAGAAATGAAGAATTTCTATAAGGGTACTTACATAAGTAATTATAAAAAACAATACACATGTTTTCCTCTTAACTGATTTAAAAGACATAACATCATATAAAGCAATAAGTATGACAACGTATTGTTGGATTTAAAACAATAAAAGCACAAAGGAGAGGAGAGAGAATGAAACTACAATGAAGCAAATTTTCATTATTTTACCAGAATTAAATTAGTATTAAGCTGAAGCAGATTTTTTTAAGTCAAGATGCACATTATATTCCCAAGCAAATGTAAGAAAATAACTTTCAAAAACAATAAATGTGAATAATGAATTAAAATTGCATACTAAAGATATTTATTTAACACAAAAGAAGGCAGTCAAGAAAGAGAAAATAGAAAACAAATAGCAAAATAACAAACGTATTACTAATAATATCAACAATTATATTAAATCTGAATTATCTAAACACGTTCATCAAAAGGAAGAGACTGACAGGTTGCGTAAAAATGCAAGATCTGTTCCTGTCTACAAGAGACATGATCTTGATTCAAAAACGCAGATGGTTGGAAAGTAAGATGATGGGAAAAGATATTCTTTGCAAACAGTAACCAAGAGAGAGCTAGACTGCCATACTAGGTTAAACAGTGCCCCCCCAAATTTCGTGTCCACTCAGAACCTGTGAATGTGAGTTTATTTGGAAATAGAATCTTTGAGATATAATCAAGTCAAGAGGAGGTCATACCGGATTAGAGTGGGCTCTAATCCAATGACTGATGTACTGGGAAGAAGAGGAAAACTTGGACACAGAGACACACAGAGAGAATGCCGTGTGATGACAGAGGCAGAGTTTAGAGTGATGCGTCCACAAGCGAAGGAACACCAAAGATTACTAGGAAGAGGCAGGGAAAGATTTCAAAGTTGCAGCCTCCAGAACTGTGACGGAATCCACTTCTGCTGTGTTGAGCCACCGTTTGTGGAAATATGTTATGGCGGCCCTGAAACAATGAACCCAAGGCAAGAAATAATGTTAAAGACAGAAGGGAACATTTCATAACAATAAAAAGGGTCAACATATCAGAAAGATGTAACAAGTAAAACATGAATGCACTTACAGTAGAGCTCCAGCATACGTGAAGCTAAAACTGACAGAATTAAAAGGAGAAATATACAATTTAACATTTACATCTGTAAATTTCAAAACCCCATTTTTAAATAATTAATAGAACAAATAGTCAGAAAATTAGCAAAATTTGAACAGTACTATCCACTAATGTACCCTAATTAGCGTAGATAGAACACTCCACCCAATTGCTGGGGAAAACACAGTCTTCACATTCTTTTCAAGCTCACATGGAGCATTTCCAGGATAGACCACATGCCAGGCCATAACAGTCTTAATAAATAAAAATGATTGAAATCATGCAAAATATATTATCCATCCACAATAGACTTAAATCAGAAATCAACAACGGAAAGAAATTTGGGGAATTCTTGAATATTTGAAAATTAAACAACATATTAATAAATAGCCTATAAAAGTTAAAGAAGAAATCAATCACAAGGGAACTTAGAAAAAATTTTTAGTTGAATGAATATGAAAGCACAACAGATCAAAATGTATTGGATGCAGCTAAAGCATTGCTTAGTAGCAAATTTAGAGCTTTAAATGCCTATATTAGAAAATGGAAAAATCTCAAATCAATAATCTAAGTTTCCACATTTAAAAAGTTGAAAAAGAAGAGCAAACTTAACCCAAAATAAGGAGAATAAATAATAAAGATTAGAGCAGAAATCAGTGCAAGAGAAAGCAGAAAAATAATAGAGAAAAACCAATAAAACCAAAAATTAATTCTTTGCAAAGATCAACAAAATTAGTAAAGTTTTAACTAGACTGGCCAAGAAAAAAAGAAGTCAAATTAGGCACAAAATAGGATGCATCACTGTTGACCCTACAGAAATTAAAAGGAATATAAGAGAATAATACAAACACATTTATTCCAACAAACTGGATAACTTTCATAATGGACAAATTCCTAAAAAGACACAAATTGCCAAACTGACTCAAATAGAAATAGAAAAGATGAGTAGATCTGTAACAAGTAAAGAAATTGAATTCATAACTTAAATCTTCCCTAAAATAAAAGCTTAGGCCCAGGTGATTTCATTGGTGAATTTTATCAAACATTTAAAGAAATAACACCAATCCTTCACAAACTCTTCCATAACATAGGGGAGATGACACTTCCCAAATGATTTTATGAAACCAGTATTACCCTAATAGCAAAGCCAGCAAGGATATTACAAGAAAAGACAGCTACAGGTCAATATCTCTTGTGAATAAAGATGTAAATATAAAATTTAAAAATATTAGCAAATTGAATCTAGAAACATATAAAAAAGATAATTACATACCATGACCAAATAAGATTTATCTCAGGAATACAAGGTTGGTTTAATATTGAAAATCAATTAATGTAAAACACCATATTAATAGATGAAAGGAAAATATATGACAAAATCCAACACCTATTCATGATAAAAAAAAAAAAAAACCTCAACAAACTAATAATAGAAGAGAAATTCCTCCAGACAGTGAGGTATTGGCACAAGGAGAGGCATATGAATCAATGAAACAGAACTGAGAATCCAGAAGGAAATCCCTACATTTTCAGTCAAGTAATTTTCAACAAAGATGCCAAGAAAATTCAATATGGAAAGAACAATCTTTTCAAAAAATAGTCTGGGACAATTGGACATTCACATTAAAAAAAATAAACTTAGACTCTGTCTTCACACAAAAATTGACTAAAAGGATCATATACCTAAATACACAAGCTAAAATTATAAAACTTCTAGAAGAAAACATAGGAGAAAATCTTCAGGGGCTTGGGTTGGGCAAAGACTTCTTAGATATGACACCAAAAGAATGATCCATGAAAGAAAAAAAATCAGTAAATTGGAATTCATTGAAATTTAATACTTCTGCGCTACAGAAGACATCATAAAGAAAATGAAAATATAAGTCACATACTGGGAGAAATATTTACCAATAATATGTCTGATAAAGGGCTTGTATCCACACTATATAAAGAATTCTTACAACTCAATAACAAGAAGACAACCCAACTACAAATATTTATAAGATTTAATAGACATTTCACCAAAGAAGGGTGTACACAAAAGGCTAATAATCGAATGAAAAGATGCTCAACAACAACATAATCATCAGAGAAATGCAAATTAAGACCATGAGATAACACTATACATATCCTTGAATGGCTATAACAAAAAAGACAGACAATACCAAGTGTTGTCAAAGATGCAGATAAACCGGGACACTTGTGCATTGCTGTAAGAATGTAAAATGGTAAATTTATTTTGGAAAACAGTTTGGCAGTGTCTTAAAAAATTAAATGTAAATTTACCATACAACACAGCAATTCCATTCTTAGGAATCTCTCCAAGAGAAATGAAAACATATGTCCACACGAAGGCTCACGTGTGAATTATTCTTAATAGCCCAAAACGGGAAACACACAAATGTCCATTAACTGGTGAATAGATAAGCAAAACGTAGCATTTCCATACAATGGAATACTGTTCAGCAGTTAATAGGAACAAACTACTGATACACACTAACACATAGATGAATTTCAAAAATATTGTGCTAAGTGATAGAAGCCAGACACAAACATTACGGTTTGTAAATTCCATCTAGAAAAGGCAAACTTATACACAGGAAGCAGAACAATGGTTCCAGAGGACTGGGGGCAAAAGTGGGGATTAGCTGTAAACAGACATGATGGAGGGGGGCTGGCCCCGTGGCCGAGTGGTTAAGTTCGCGCGCTCCGCTGCAGGCGGCCCAGTGTTTCGTTGGTTCGAATCCTGGGCGTGGACATGGCACTGCTCATCAAACCACGCTGAGGCAGCGTCCCACATGCCACAACTAGAAGAACCCACAACGAAGAATATACAGCTGTGTACCGGGGGGCTTTGGGGAGAAAAAGGAAATAATAAAATCTTTAAAAAAAAACAAAACAGACATGATGGAAATTTTTAGATAATGAAAGGTTCTAAAAGTGAATTGTAGCAATGGTTACATAACTCTGTAAATTTACCAAAATTATTGTAAAGTCACTTGTAACGGATGAATTTTATCCTATGAATTTTGTCCTGCTTTTTAAAGAGGTTGGACAGGCTGAAGGCTCAGAAGGGGAAATGAAATTACCCAAAGATCAGTAAATACAGGATTAGTTCCTGTCGTTCCACCTAAACCGGAGAAAGAAGCAACGTGTTTCCAACACCCACAGTCACTGTGCTGCTGAGGATGCTGGGGCGCCACTGCCTCAAGAATAGAAACAAAAAGGTTGCTCCTTTCATCATCTTCCAGTCTACCGCCAGTGTCTCCCGCTGGCAGAACTTAAAATCAGAAACCACCTGAAAAGAGAGTCTAGGAAATGCAGTTTGCAGACTGCAGCCCCCCGTGATGCAGAGAAGCACGCAAGGGTGAGAATGGAGATGACAGCCAACAGATCTGCAACGAGTGCACCCAGGAAATAGTTCTTTCTCTTTCTAAAAAACTTTTTATTTTGAAATAATTACAGAGTTCAAGAAAGTTGCAAAAAAAATGTACTGAGAAGTCGCTTACATACTTTTATGAGTTTTTTCCAATGGTAACAACTTGCGTAACTATAGTACAATATCAAACCCAGGAATTTGACACTGGGACAATCCACAGAGCTTATTCAGATTTTATCATTTTTACTTATTTCTCTCTTAAAGATCTCTAAAGTCAGGAAAAAAATGCAAGCGACTAATCCAAAAAAGTATTTCAGGCATTTCCCCTCAGATTTTTATCCAGAGCGTTGTTTTATGATGGACCAGGATGTTTCAGCTGAGCCTCACCGCTATTTCAGACAGGCTGAGGGGTTATCTGCCTGGAGGAGCAGGGGCCTGGTTTTTGGGGTGAAGGCTTGGACCTGAAATGAGAATTTCAGTAGGATCACTGAGAAGACAATTTAAGGCTCGATCCTCAGCTCTACTCCAGGGCTGGGAGCTCACGAAGAGGTCGTCTTTCCATTTCAGCAGAACCGTAAAGGGCACTTCTATGGTCTTTCTAGCTTTGGGAAGGCACCAGGCAACACAGGCCAGGGAAGGGAAGGATTCTCCTGAGGAGTAGCTGCAGGCTGGCGAACCACCGAGGAGGCCTGTTGAGGCCCGGCAGGAGAAGGGCGGCACTCGCTGGGGACTCCCAGGAATGTCTGAGGGGAAGAGAATTGCACAGGTGGCAGTGTCTGGAGTTATGTAGGTGAGGGAAGGAACCAGTAAAACCTTAGTGTCAATCATTGATGTGTCCTTAGAGAAGCCCAAAGTCAGGTGAGCTTTAGGGGTAAACTGGGTGGAGGAAGATGTAACCTTTGACCTTTCCTTCAGTCAATACAGATGGGACTCAGTTGCAAAGCTGATTTCTTCCAAGAAATTTTTGCTGATTATTCTCTCCTCTCTCAAATGCCTCTTGTATTCCTGCCCGCTTGGTCCCTCTAGTTATCATGGTTTTGTGGGAGGAGACAAATTATCTTACACTCATTAATGTTTTCATTTGTAACCTTTCTCTAATTATTCCCTTCGTGTATGCTTAATGTCACCAACTAAATTGCAAATTGCTTGGGTTCTGAGATTGTGTTCTTTTTTGGCACTTTTGCCCCAGCACAGTGGGAGTGGTTAAGAGCGCAGACTTTAGAGTTAAGAGACATGGGGACCAGCCCCTGAGCAAGGTACTTAACCTCTTGGGGTTCCATTTTCTCTTTTGTAATACAGGTAGGACGACAATGGAACCTACCTCATGTGACTATAGCAAGGATTAATTGAAAAAATATTTGTAAAATGCCTGGCACAGTGCCGGGTACATATGATCTGTTGAATAATAACAATAATAATACTGTTATTATTAGCAGGAGTATGAAACAAAAGAGGAAGATTAGGAGACTCCACTTACTCACCACGTCCTCTTAAGGTCTGACATAGCAGGAAGGATGTGGGAATTGGCATCAAAGACCTAGATTAATTTTCCAGATTTTTCAAGACTTAAGAAAAGTTACTTCACCTTTCTGAACTTCAGTCTACACACCTGTGAAATGGAAATAGTATCTGCTCTACAATCTTTTTAGGGGTGATGTGAAGATCTAATGAAAAATGAGCAAATAAACTGTATCTATATCAGGCACACTTACTGAGGCCTCTCCCTTGGGAGGCGTGGGACAGCATCAGCTACGGAAATTTTATGAACAGTTAATTAATGCCTACCATGAAGCTGATACAAAATCAGCTGTTGATTTGAGGAAAAGGTAGGGGATCTACATTGCCATATGAGGAAACTGAAATAAATTGTGAAAATATGGCATTCCGCCCTTTAATGGGCCCTGTCATTAAGTAAATGAGTCAGGAAATGGAGAGATCAAAATGGCCATTAATTATGCAAAATGGAATAGAAAAGTGCAGGCTTATCTTTGAATCTATTCTCATGGACCAGCTGCTGGTTGTGATTGAATGAGATCCTCAGCCCATCAAAGCTATGAAGACAAAGACCCAGATATAGTTCTGGCTTCACTGAGATGGACGAGCCATACGGCCTCACATTACGGGTTAGGTCACTGAAGTCTGGAGATGTGAAACGAAATTACTTGCTCAGGATCACAAAGGCAGTCAGTAGAGGAACAACCCAGAGAGAGCCCAAGCCTCCGGCCTCCAAACCATGCAGAAATTCTCTGGCAAGCAGAGAGTTCCAGAGAAATGAATCTGCATTAGAATGGATTGTGCACAATCCATGTTGGGATCCAGGGGAAAGATTAGCTCCAGAGTCATGTGTGCTAATGTTGGGCATTGGGATACAACTGACCCATCCATGCACTGGCCTACGGAGATAATGAGACAGAAAACCATTCTCGGCAATTGCTCCACCCTCATCCTCAGTCACAGTAGACCCTAGTGTGCTTGCTCTTATTTTCCTGGTCAGAAACTCCCAGCTTTGGCCATAATTTTGAACCTCCTTCTTTCCCTCTTTGGTTTGTCCCTCTTTCGTCTCCTCTCTGGGTTTGAGGAGCTTCAGCTTCATTCGTCATTGAGCGTTACTCTAAGGCATAGCGTGTTGAGGACCAAGGAAACCGACCAGATGGGTGGGCCTTCTGTTGTGTCTGACGGTGGCTGATGAAAGTTGAGTGTGGACACTGGAACGTCTCCCATATTTTCAGCCCAATCAGTCCTATTGATTAGAAGCCAGCTTTATAAGGGGCTGTTCGGGAAGTTCTGTTGCTACTCACCCTTCTTCATCCTCTTCTCCGGGGTAGTCACAGGAACCATCCTTAGCCAGAGCACAAGTAGCCAGAGGCACTCCCAGCACTAATATATGACACAACTGTCATTTTCAGTCACAACTGTTAATCTCCCAGACTTTGTAGAAAGTGCCTCCGTTCTAGTTATCTACTGTTACATAATGAAATGCCCCCAAACTTAGCAGCTTAAAATAACAAACATTTGTGATACCATGCAGTTTCTAAGAGTCAGGAGTCTGGGAGCAGGTTAGCTGGGTGGTTCCGGCTCAGGGTCTCCCCGAGGTTGCAGTCAAGCCATCAGTTGGGGCTATAGTCATCTGAAGACCTGGCTGGGGCTGGAGTGTCTGCTTTCAAGTTTGCTCATGTGGTTGTTGGTCAGAGGCCTCAGGTCCTTGCCATGTGGACCTCTCTATAGAGCTGCTCACAACACAGGAGCTAGCTTCCTCAGAGAGAATGATCCCAGAGAGAGCAAGCAAATGAGAGAAAGATCAAGACAGAAGCCACGGCAGCTTTTCAAACTTAATCTTGGAAGTGACCTATCATCACTTCTGCCATATTGTGTTGGTCATGCAGACCAAACCCGGGTATAATGTGGCAGGGGATTACACAGGGGTGTGAGTAGCAGGAGTTGGGCTCTCTGGGTCCCATATAGAGGCTGACTACCACAACCCTCATGAAACTGGACAGCTTTGACTGGTGACGTGTGTGCAGTGCAAGGCTGGCTTCCTCTTCTCCTGCCCTCGTTCTCTGGCACCATGCCCCATTCTGGAAAACAAACAACTGGAAACTGACATACGTATTACTTTCTTTACTGAGATGCCCTTATTTTGTCCACAGTTGAAGGACAGTCTGGCATATCCTCTCCTAAAACTCTGTGCATGTGCCCTCTTATATTGTAGGCTTTCCCCCTTGAGACCTGGAAACCTAATTCTTTGTTTGAAAAATGCCACCAACATCTAATTTAGTTGGTTATTCACAGGCCTCTTATCCTGTGTGCGAACTCTGAGCACGCGTTATGCTGTAGCAACATGACCCAGGCAAAAGGAGCGTGTGGGCTCCATCGGAGGCCTCTGGACAGGAAGCATGGGTGTCACCTCAGTCATTGGCACTCTGTAACTTTAGGGCATTTCACAATGTCGTTTGAATGAAACTCCCTGACTTATTTTTCTATTTTCCTTTTATCTCTGTGTGGGAGCCCTTGCATTCATCCCAGAAAGAACAGGAAACAAGAGGAGAAAATGCCTCAGAAGACACATGGACATAAGCAGCTTCCTCGCACATGGTGAGATGTGGGGGTTCCAGAAGGCAGTCCTGTCTCCACAACTGTCACTGCAACCCAGAATTCCAGTGGTGGAGACTGTGGGAATACATATTCCTCCAGCCAGCAAGCAGTAAGCTGTAAGCATCCCCAGGAACAGAAGCTCTGTGAGGGCAGGGACGTTGTCTGGTGTCCTCCACGGCTCAAACATTGTCTAGAACAAGGATTTGTTAAATGTTGAATGAATGGTCATGCCTTGAGATGAAATCATTTCCTGTGTTCAAGAGTCTCTGTTTCAACTACCAATGCTGCTAGGACCAATACTAACAGGTCAGTCACTGTCATCTTCGCATTAATAAGTTCATTCAAATGGAAAATACTTTTGTCTTAGTTTTGAGAAATGCTTCGATGGTCATAAAGATGAGAAAGTCAGGGCTCCTGCCTCGAAGGACTTCACAACCTCATATGTCAGATTAGTGTCCATTGGCTATGTTAGTGAGATGGGTAAGAGCAATGAAGCTGTGCGACACCATCCGAGCAGATTGGTTTAGTACATGCTTAATCTATTAAGCAGCAGAGACATCTTGACATGAGTCTCAACATAAAGTGTAGTGAAAAAACCCGATCCCAATATTACCAACCATTGACAAACTTTGTAGCTTCTTCCAGTCCTTCTGTTCCCAGACATAATTGTGGATACATCATCTCAGCCTCTACTGGTCCCATTTCCATTGCTCTGTGTGATCTTTTCCATAGTTGGAAGTAGGTCTCCTCCTTGTCTGTGTTTATCGGCCACAACCTGCATACTCAGCCCGCTCTCTGAGTCAGGCAGTAATCTGATGGGGATGGAGCTGTTCTGTCCAGGGCTTTCCTCGCCTCCTTAAAATGACAGCACTGGGACATGCAGTGGGGTCCTGGGTGGTGCAGGGGTGCATGCTGAGCATCTGGACTGGGGTAGGTGAGAGAAAGTGTTCAAAATTGTATGAAGGTGAATTTCACCAACTTAACTACGTGCCTGGAGACCGCTCACCTTGAAGAAGAGGAAATGAAGGTGTTCATGCTTGCCAGCAAGGACATCCCCATGCTACAGACTCTGCTGTTCTTCTAACAGAAATGCTATTTTTAGTCTATCATGTAAGTGCAACATCCGAACTTGGTAACTTCCCATTTATAGAGTTGACTATATGCCAGTCACGCGCTAGGCATTTTATTTGTCATTTAATCTTCAGAATTGTCACATTATTATTCTATTCTTCAAATATAGAGTTTGAGGCCCAGGGGGGTCGAGTAACTTGTCTTGAGTCACACAGAGTGTAAGTGGCAGAGCTGGGACGTTAGCCCAGGCCTGGTGGCCCTACAGCCCAAGCTGTCATCTCTCTGTCACACAGCCTGTGCAGAGTCACAAGCCCAGACACACTCACCTTCTGAGGAAAGTGTCTCCAACCTCCATCATTCTCATGAAAACCTCAGGTCTCATGACTTCTAAATGATATCCATCCTAAAACCCAGAACCTGGTTCTGGAGGTCCAAGCCCCTCTATGGCTGGAGCTTGGAGTGGCCTGGAAGACACTCTTGAGGCATTCCAACCCCTCTCTGGGGAATTTTAAATGATAAGAGAACAAAGAAAGGGACAGGCTACTTGGGTTGAGGATGCTTCTCCAGAAGGGCTGAGAACCTTTCTGGTTCATGCAGGACCTTTGGGATCCCTGGATATGGGGTGTTTATAGAGCAGCGAGCGGCTCCCCCATTCTTCCTCCTGATGGCCGTATTCAAGTGCTCTCATGTTCCACGCACCATGGATAAACTGGGCATGTCTCTTCCCTGATGCTCTCAGGAACTTTACTGGAAGAGAGATATTCCAGGAACTGCACATAGAACCACCTCCCTTCAAGGGCCTTTCTCTGCTGGAAGGTTCAAGCTGTTGTTACAAAGGGCCCCGTGAGATAATAGAAAAGATGTATATTGGTCCCTGCCCCCCAGTTCCTGGCACACAGCTCCTAAAACTCTTGTAAATTCCCAAGTGAGAAGAGCACTAGGAACATCTTTTCTTCTATTGAGGTGACTCTGGGTAGGCTTCTGGATGGCTCCTGGAGGAGGGCTGGTCACCAGAAAAGCCAGTCAGTGATTAGAAGCTTGGAATTTTCTGGGAGGAGAGAAGGGCTGGAAATGGAGTTAATAACTGATCATGCCTATGTGAGGAAGCCTCCATAAAATCCCAAGAGTAGGGGGTTCGGAGAGCTTCCGGGCTGGTGAGCACAGCCACACCAGGAGAATGATACACCCCAACTCCACGGAGACCAAAGCTCCTGTGCTCAGGACCCTTCCAGACCCCACTCTATATATCTCTCCATTTGCACATTCATCTGTATCCTTTGTCATATCATTTAATAAACTGGGGAATGTAAGTAAGTGTTTCCCTGAGTTCCAGGATCCCCTATAGCAAATTAATCGAATCCAAGGAGGGGTTGTTGGAACCTCCAATCTATAGCCAGTTGGTCAGAAGCACAGGTGATAACCTGGGCTTGCAACTAGCATCTGAAGTGTGTGTGAGAGGCAGTTTTGTAGGACTGAGCCCTTAACCTGTGGGATCTGATGCTATCTTTGGGTAAACAGTGTCAGAATTGAGTTGAATTGCTTGATGTGGGGAAAAAAATTCACACGTTTGATGACCAGAAGTGTTGGAAGTGTTCTATGTGAGTGTGCTATTAGTGTGGGTAGTAAAAGAGACACACAGGAGAAAGAAACGGAGGAAGGAAAAACTGTTTTTTTCCAACTCAGGCCCAAATCCACTGGGTAGCACTTGGATATACAAACTGGACAAGCAGAACTCATATAGAAATATGATATGAAAAAGACCTATATTGTCCACAAACATTTGTACAGCATGATTTGCAAGAAGAGTTTGCTGAAATCAACTTGTCAAAGAAAAGCAGAAGGCATCTTCAATTAAACTCCTCCTTTATGTGAGAGCTTGTCATTTTATTAACTTCCTGATTGTAAAAAAAAAAAAAAAAAGTCTCTCACCAACTGCTCACAATTAGAACATTTTTTTTCTTTCTTCGAAAAGAATTAAGTACGTACCATGGACAGGACCTATGTGAGGTGCTGAAATGTAGAGCTGAAACAACACGATCCTTGACCTTATGACTGAGTGAATGTAGCAGAATGTGCTTAGTATCAAGAGAATAGCTAATGCAGGTTCTCTCGGGGTAGAAGCGGGGGCGGGGTGGGGGGGGGGAGTTCTTCCTCAGGGAGGGGTATTGAAAGCTCCATTGAAGGGCGAAACATTTCTACTTCCTAAATGCTAAAGAGCAACCAAGACCCCAGGCTAAAGAAATAGTAAGTCTTATTTTATTCAGCATGATTATGAGATAGAAAATGCTGGCTAATTACAGGTTTTGATGAATAGGGACTTTGTGATCTACTTGGTACATGGTTCATCATTTTGGGAAGGGTTAAGACACACTCACCACTAAAACTCCACCTAACATACTTTCATTTGACCTTGTTGATGATCAGGGCACTTCAAAGACGTTGGTTGAAGGCGTGTGTAAATGCAGCAGGAGAAACACAATGGGAAGATTTAATGAAAGGCTATGAATTTGAGACTGATGACACCAGCTTCAATGAGCCATTGCAGCGTTTGATGGGTAGATAGACATGCTGAATGCTGTGTTTTGGGAAGATTGACTTGATAATGACATTCAGGAAAGACTGCAGAGGTAAAGGGGCCACAGCAGGAAGAGAAGCTAGAAGGTAAGTGCTGTAACCAAAGCATTAAGAGACCATGGTGAGGTTAGAGACAATGAGGAAGAACAATCTTGAGTTGTTTTGGTGTCCAAGCATAGGATACAAACAGCAGAGAGAGAAGAGAGGGATATAACCACCCAAAGACTGTAACCCTTCCCATTTCTAGACTATGCTAGGTGCCTGATAACCAGAATTCACTGTTTACATAGCCCAGCTCATGCCCTGGGCCAGCACGAGCTTCTTACCTGGGTCCATCCTTCCAAGAGTCAATGGCATTACTGGTGTGTGCACCCCTAGGCCTGAGTGGTGACCAAAGGGCAGCTGTTTGTGGGGGGTTACAGGTAAGTGGGTGGAGCTTGAATTTCCTGCCTGTAGTGTTCTCATCCATGCATGGCCCCCCACAGTGAGGATGGAGTCAGCAGTGGGAAGAAACGCAGATGGGCCATGGGCAGGGGCCAGGGCCATCTCTTCCAGTATTACTAAATTCTGGCATGGAACTCCTATGAGTCCGAGAATTCTAAAAATTCTGGCCTTCCATGTCATCCTTATAAATGTATATTTTGTAAGGTAGGAAGATAGATATTTTATTTAGCAGCTTATTGGCTGGGTTTATAACTTTCAAATATTTAGACATATGGCTTCCATTTGTACTCTTGCCTACAACTATTAGATGGGGACTTGCTTTTTAGCCAAAGATACTCCTTATTTAGTTTCCCAGTATGACTCTTCTCCAAACCTTCTCTCTGCTGAGGGATTATCTCTTGGGTTGTCCCTTAGAATATTCAGATCAGTTCTTTTGTTAATTGGCTTGCTAGTTTTTAAATTGTTAATTGGTAATTCCTTGTATATCTCAGATATGAGTCCTTTGTCAGATACATATGTGTATGTACACAAAACACACATATATCAGGCATATCCTACTCTGCAGCTTTCCTTTTTATTCTCTTGATACTGTCTTTTGATGAATGAAAGTTCTTACTTTTAAGGTTGCCAGTTCATCAGTTTTTTCCTTTATTCATATAGTCCTCTTTAAGAAATCTTTACTTAGTGTAACATCATAAAGATTTTTCTCCTATTTTCTTCTAACAGCTTTATTGCTTTACCTTTCACATTTAGATGCATTGGATAGCAATGAATCTGCAACCAACTTTTGTTTGTGGTAGAGGTCAGGATTAATTTTGTTTTCCAAATGGATATCCATCGACCCAGCTCCGTTTATTGAAAAGTCCATCCTTTCTTCCATAGATCTGCTGTGTCATCTTTTTTGTGAGCCAAATGACTTGTGGGTCTCTTTCCAAACTCTTTCTGTTTGTCTCTCCTTGTGCCAAAGCCATACTATCTTAATTACCATAGCTTTGTACTTAAATAGTATAACTTTTATAGGTCTTGATATCTGGTAGTGTAAGTCCTCCAACTTTCTTCTTTGAGATTGCTTTGCTATTCTTGGCCCTTTGCATTTCTATATAAATTTTAGAATTGCCTTGTCAATTTCCATGAACAGTTGTGCAGACGTTTTGTTTGGCCTTGCATTGAATCTATAAGTCAATTTGGCAAGAATTAACAGCTTAACAATTTTGAGTCTTCCAATCAGGAATACGGTATATTCTTCCTTTTATTTAGTACTTCAAAAATTTCTCTTAATTACCTTTTGTAGTTTTCAGTGTGGAGGTTGCAAAGTTTTCCTTAGATAGTCTTAAGTATTTGACATTTCTTGGTGCTATTATAAATTGTATCTTTTTAAAATTTCATTTCCTATTTCTTTGTTGATATATAGAAATACAATTAATGTTTGTATATTTACCTTGTATCTAGTGACTTTGCTATATTCACTTATTCATTCTAATTGTAGATTCCTTAGGATTTACTATGTATACAACCGTGTCATCTGTGAAAAATGATAGCTTTATTTTTTTAATTTTGCTTTACTGAACCGGCTCTTTAAGGCTATTGTAAGTGGAATTGTTTTCTTAATTTCCTTTTTATTTATTTTTTGTTGTTGTTGTCTTTTGAGGAAGATTAGCCCTGAGCTAATATCTGTGCCCATCTTCCTCTACTTTATATATGGGACGCCTGTCACAGCATGGCTTGATAAGCGGTGCATAGGTTCGCGCACGGGATCCAAACAGGAGAATCCCAGGCTGCCGAAGCGAAGGGCATGAACTTAACCACTATACCACTGGGCTGGCCCATGAATTTCCTTTTTGGATTGTTCATTGTTAGTGCATAGAAATGCAACTGATTTTTGTGTGTTGATTTTGTATCCTGCAACTTTGCTGAATTTGTTTACTAGTTCTAACAGTGTGTGTGTGATCTTTACAGTTTTCTACATAAGAGATTATGTCATCTGCAAATAAAGATAATTTTACTCCTTCCCACTGATTAACTTTTAATATTAAACCACCCTTGCACTAACCCCACTGAGTTATGAAGTATTATCCTTTATATTTACATTGTTGGGTTATATTTGCTAATGTTTTTTTTTAAGAATGTTTACATCTATCTAGAATTTTATTACATCTATGTTCATAAAAGAGATTGATTTGTAATTTTCCTTCCTTGTAATGCCCTTGCCAGGTTTTAAAATCAACATTACCCTGGCCCCATAAATTGAAGTGGGAAGTGTTTTCTCCTGTTCTTCATAACTTTTAAAAAATGTATGGAAGAATCCATCAATAAAGCTATTTGATCCTGGAGCTCTCATTGCAGGAGTAATTTTAGTAACAAAATCCTACCTGCCTCCCCTCCTCATGCACACACACACACACACACACATTTTCATCAGGTTTTTAAAATTATAATTGACATACAGTAAGATTCACTCATTCTAGTGTACAGTTTAGTGAGTTTTGACAAAGGCATACAGTGATGTAACTACCACCATAATCAAGATAGAGAACAGTTCCATCAAACCCCCCAAATTTCCTCCTTCCCTTTTGTAGTCAGCTCCTTTTACCCCCAGACCCAGGCAAACACGAATCTGTTTTCTATAGTTTTCCCTTTTCCGGAATTAATCTCTTTAATAGATATGGGACTATTCAGATTTCGGATTTCTGTGTCAGTTTTGGTAAACTGGATTTTTCAGGGAATTTGTCTAGTTTGACACAAATTTTCAAATTCATTTGCAAAACTGTTTATAGTATCTTATTCTTTTTAATGTCTTCAGGATCTCTAGTGATGTTCCCTTTTTCATTTTAATATTGGTGATTTGTGCCTTCTTTCATTTTTCTTTGTCTGTCTCAAATGCTTAACAATTTAAATTGTCTTTAAAAATTTTTAAACTTCCTTTTGGTTTTGTTGAGTTCTTTATCATACATTTGTTTTCTATTTTCTTGGCTTCTTCAATTATTCTCTTTCTTTCCATTTACTTTGGGTTTGATTTGTTATTTTTTTTCTAGTTTCATGGAATGGAAGCTTAGCTAGTTGATTTTCGGTCTTTCTTCTTTTTGTAACATATGTACTTTAAGCTGTAAATTTCCATTTAAGCACAACTTTTTTGTTTTTACCAGTTCTGATATCCCATATTTTTATTATCATTCAGTTAGAAAATATATTCTCATACGTTGTGATTTCCTCATCGACTCATGGGCTATTTAGAAGTATATTACTTAATTTCCAACCAGCTTAACTCCACTCTGGTCAGAGAGAGGGCTCAGAATTATTTCAGTCCTTTGAAATTTGTTGCAGTTTGCCTTATGACTCAGCATGCAAGTCTTGGTAAATTTCTTACATCTGTTCCACTACTGTTATCAACTGTATGTCCTAAC
Organism: Equus caballus; assembly: GCF_041296265.1. NCBI lineage: Eukaryota > Metazoa > Chordata > Mammalia > Perissodactyla > Equidae > Equus > Equus caballus. The sequence goes on from NC_091698.1 coordinate 30,870,442, forward strand.
TCCAGGAGAAGAAGGAGACAGCATGCCCAAGTTCTAAGGTCCAGACTAGGAAGAGATGCACATCACTTCACTTACATTATGTTGGCAAGATCATATTCACATGGCCACATGGCCAGGCCTATTGCAAAGGGGGATGGAAAGCTGAATTCTCAGACAGGGTCCTCCCTCTCTAACATAAAGCTGCACACTGTCCCACACAATCTTCCAGCCAAGCAACTCCAGTTGGGAAAAAAAAAAAAGTCTTTCTCCATAGCTCCGGTAGAAAAATCCCAGAAATAATCAGGTTGGCCAAATTTGGGTCACTTTCCTATGTTTTACCAATGGCAAAAGGGATGGAATAGTCCTGTTGGACCAAGCCTGGATATTCACTTTCCTGTGCCGGTAATGGACAGTGTCAATCCCACTGCAGCCATATAAAATGGGTTCCAAGGGGAAAGATGAGTTCTAATGTCAAGAACAGGGGATGCCACACAAAAACTAAAACCAAACAAATAAAAATGGTGTTCACTACGGAACGTAAGTGAAAAAAAGGAGAAAAGTGACCACTGGATTTGGAAATTCAGAGGTCACTGGTGTTCCTGAGATCCACAGCTGTGGAGGGGCACAGAGGAGAAGCCAATTTGCAGGGGTGAGTGGGTGGTGCAAGAGGAGTTAGTGAGGGGAGACAAATGTGTGTGGTGAAAGTGGATGTCATTTTCAAGGTGATTGGCTGTGAGGAGTAGCAGCTACAATGTCTTGGCTTGAGAACCCCAAAAGGTGCCCTGGAACAAGGATTTGAGAGCAAGTCGTTTATCTGGGAAGTGATCCCAAGAAACATCTGTAGAGGAGTGGGATTGTAAGCCAGGGAAAGGAAGAAATCCAGCAAGAGAAGGTGCTTTAGTGAGCAGGTTACAGATGTGACAGCTGGAATTCTGTTCTGCAGACCACCACTGAAACACAGTCTCTGATACATGCTCCCTGCAAATTCATTGGAGAGGTGAGGAAGCCAGGGTACTATCTCCCAACTCTTATCCCTTATGGATAGACGAGTGCTGGGGGTGGGGGGGATGTAAGCACCCCAGCACTTCTGGGCCTGCCCCATTTCTCCTCGGAGCAAGCTTCCCAGGTGGTGGCCAACCTGTAGGCTTGTGCCCAAAATGGGTTCCGCGAGTGCCTGCCCCAGGGAACACGGGCAAAAAGGGGAGAGAGAAGGGCGCTTTTTACAATACCCTCGGTGGATGCCGTGAGCACAGGAGAACAGGATAGGGAGAGGTTCCAGAATGTTCTTTCTCTAAAGAAGAGTAAAGGATGTGAGACACATGGCTGATGTGGGTAAATTTATGGGAACGTGTAAGAAGTTTGCGGGAAACGGGATAGTCACAGTCCTCTCTCTGTCTCTCAAATGCACCAAAAATTGTTTCCTAAAAGGAAGTCAGACTGGGAGATCAGAACCGAAGGGACTGTAAAGAACCACCCTACCCCCCACTCAGAAGGGAAATCGAGGTCCAGAGAAGGGAAAGCGAGGGGCCCGACGCCGATAAACGGCAGGGTGGAGAGCGAGGTCCGGGGCTCCCTGGGGCCTGTACGAGATTGTTTCCACCAGCACAGTCTAAGGTCACCCCCGGGCCGTGCGTCACCCAGGAGGTCTCCGGTGAAAGGAGCACTCGACCCAAACGAAACCAACAGCCACTGGAACGCTCCGGGTCCTTCTTAGTCCCCCAGCAGCAAAGTGCTTCTGGGACACACGAAGGTGCCTTAGAACTTATTTTCATCCATAAAGCGTGCCTTTGGAGCAGCGGGTGGAAGATCCTCAGTGAGCCGGGTAAAAACGGATCTTCTGCTGGCACCGCCCCCCCCCCCCCCCCGGCTGTGACCTTGGGCTCAGGAGGACACCCCCGTCGCCGGTCTCTATTGCACATTCCCGGTGCTGCGGCTAAAGCTGCGCTCGCCCCGACCCTTTGGCAGCCCGGACCGGCACGCGGCGCACAGGTCCCCTCCCGGCGCGGGGCGGGCGCAGAGGGCGCACGCGGCGCACGGGTCCCCCCGCCCGGGCGGAGCCGGCCGCGCGGCATCTCGGGGTAGAGGCGGGGCCCGCCGGTAGGCGCGGCGTGCGGGCGGTGCTCCTCGCTCGGGCTGACGCGGGGGTGCCCAGGCGCGGCGGCGCCGCGGGGACACCGGGGGTGCGGGCAGCCGGCGCGGGGCGCGGCCGGGCGCGGCGGGGGCGCTGGGAGCGGCGGCGGCGGGGGCCGGACGCGCTGGCGCCCGGGCGGCTTGCACGCTGAGCCGCCGCCTCGGCCGGCTCGTCCCTGCGGCTGCTGCCTGGGCGGCCCGGCGTGCGGCCCTTCGCCATGTACACCTTCGTGGTGCGCGACGAGAACAGCAGCGTCTACGCCGAGGTCTCCCGGCTGCTGCTCGCCACCGGCCACTGGAAGAGGCTGAGGCGGGACAACCCCCGGTTCAACCTGATGCTGGGAGAGAGGAACCGGCTGCCCTTCGGGAGGCTGGGTGAGCCCTTCCCCCTTTCCCGCGCTTCTTTTGTTTTGGGGTCATAAATCTCCCCCTCCGTCGTTCCTCGGGCAGATAAAAAATGCATCCATGAAGGTCTAAGCCCACTGTTTGTAATGCTTTCTCGTCTCCTATATCAGATTCGGGGCCGCAGTCGCGCGGCGGCCACTGGGGCCGCAGCTGCCCCGGACAATGGCCGGTCCCTGCAGCCCGGGGGCGGCGGCCGCGCGTGCCCCTTTGCCTGGGCCCGACGCCCCCCGAGCGGGCAGGTCGCTTGGCCGAGCGCGGGGCGGGGCGGGGCTGCGCAGAGCCGGCGCTGACATCTGGCTGGAGTCATCCTGCAAATTTTCTACGCTGAGGATTCCGCCCTGCCTGCTGTTGGCGTGGGAGGGGCCCTTGGGTGTGTTGAAAACCCTGAGGATCCAGCTCCCCGAAGGCTCAGATAAACTCTCAGGGGATTTGGGAGAGACCTCTGGATTCCAAAAGCAGGAGCTTCAGAAGTGAGCCGCGTCCGCCCTGGGCGGAAGGTGTCTGATTTTAGATCTTTTCTTAGCTTCACCAGAGTACGTGTTTTCAGTTGTGCTTTGAACGCAGACTTTACATGACACTGGATTCACCCTCCGTCCCTCTGTCTCTGCCCTTCTTTCCCCGAGGGAGTTCCCTTCATTCACGTGGTTGCGGCTGGCTTGGCACCACCACATCCACATGCCCGCCTGTAGGAAGGGGCAGAGGAGAGGCGAGGACCAGCCTTTTTAGGTGACGTAATCCAGAAGTTGTGCAGCTCGCTTCAGCTCACATCCCGTTGACCTGAACGTAATCTTACGGCGTCTCCTCGCTGCGCAGTCATCTGGAAAGTGCAGCCTCTCTCAGGGTAGCCTTGTTCCCTGCCAGAATTCCCCAGGGATGGGGACCAGATTGTATTGCCGAAGACAGGAGGGGAGGAGGGATAGTGAGGAGAAGTCATCTTTGCCTTCGATAGCAGCCCAGAGAGAGCGGTGTTCTATGTCCGGGAGAGGAGACAGTTTTTAGAAATAGGTGTGGTCAGAGGGTGGAGAGGTCCAGTGGGCAAAGAGGAAATAGGCCGTTTGGAACTGACTGGCTGCTGGTGAACTTACATAGAGCGTTTAGGTCAGGGCTGTGTACAATTGTAATGGTTTCAGGAATGGTTTGCGGCATAGCGTTTCCGAAATTTTTTCTTGGGGATAGTGCCATGGACAATGTTTTATTGTTATACAAGTTTATGGTGCGTGATGGGGACTCCATGGAAGGGCTGATTCCAGCCCCCAGAAATCTTGGAATAGGGGAAGCGTGCCTGGGGATTCCTTTTTCTTAAACTGTGTCCCTAGGAAGCCCTCAGCAAAGAGAATACCTTCCCCGAAAGAAGAAGGAAAACTAGTTATAGTCGAGAACATGTATTTCCTTTTCACTCTGTGAGCTTCCCTGCCTGACTGACTTACCTCCCTCTTTAGACTGGACGGTGCCTGGCTGTAAAAGCTTAGCTGGAATCCTGATATTAAACACAGACAAAAATGACTCTGCGGGGGGTGAAGCAGGGGCGCTTGGCATTGCTGTGGTGCTCAGCTGGAGGGAGAAAGAGCAGAAACCTAGAAGGTCCAAATCCTGAACAGTTACCACGAAGTCAGCAGATGACCAGTAAGCATTTGGTTTTAATGGGAAAGAAAACAGCATCCCACAACCAAAATGGTTGTGTGCCTTCACTGTTAGGGATGTATAGCTTTTGCTTAAAGTGCGCTGTGTGAAACCTAAGGAGCTGGCTTATAGGGCGGGCTCAGGGCTCAGGGATGCTGGTGCCGTGCGAATGGGAAGGTTGGCAGTTCAGGTGTGAGCCGTGTCTGTCTGCCCCAGGGAGGCAATGAGAGTCAGTTGGTGCCTAAAACTTTTTGATTGTGTGCTATTCTCAGATGAATTATTCTTACCTCTGGCATCTTCAACTCAAACTCCCTTTGTTTGGTTTTACTTCTATTTTTGTGGTTGGAAATTCAATGCATTTTGTTAGAATTTCAAACAAAAATTGAGGGTTTTGTTTTTATTTTGCATCCTTTCTGTTCTAATGTTATAGAGGAGGAGACGTGCAGTAAACAAGGTCTGTTGAAAATGGGTTTCCCTGTGGGAGGACGCAGAGAAGAAAGTCTTCAGGGCTTCTGATTTTATAGACATGGCCTCTCCACTACTTCCCTTCACCTTCTAGCATTTCTCCTAGAAGCTTACAGAGGTGGCCACGCTTGAAAACAGCAGTATCATAGTCTGCCTTCCTTGATGGCTGTAGAAAGCAAGGTTAGGGGGGTCAAAAGAGAGGCTGTTGCAGACTGTTCATGTACAGAGATTACTAACAAGTCCTTATGTGTTAAGCCGAGAGTGAGGTGTGGTGGGGATCAAGGAGAGGTAAAATGGAAATTACGTCTCCACCCTAAGGAGAAAAAACAACGGCAGCAGTGGTCTTTGGCAGACCTACGATGTTGATACGACAATATCCGTTATGGGGAGGGTGAGAGTCCGCCAGTGGGATGCTGAGGAACAGGGGAGCACAGGGGCAGGGCAACACATTGTTCCGTTTCCAGCAACCAGTCCTGAAATGGGAGAAAGAGAAGCTGGGTGTGACACAAGAGTTCTCTCTCCTGCGTGCTGGCGCCGACGTTATCGTTTGCCACCTGTCCTGTTTCCCTTCTGAGCCTCCTCTTTCCCTCATAGGTCACGAGCCTGGGCTGATGCAGTTGGTGAATTACTACAGGGGGGCAGACAAACTGTGTCGCAAAGCTTCTTTAGTGAAGTAAGTGTTCTTTAACACCTGTGTTTTCCATTTTTTACATAAATGTTTTTAGCTTTCCTCCTGAAGCACTTAAGCAAAAATGTGGGATTCTTTTTTAAAGGGCAAAAATTCTTTTATTTAAAAAGCCAACAAATATTAGTTCTGGAGCATCCTCTGTGCTGCTTGGATTGCAATCCCAAACTTTGCTTGTTTGTACTTAGCTGCTCTGTCTCTTAGGTGAGGGGCCCTAGAAGCAGAGCGTGGGACACGGTTTCTTGTGTGAGTGATTTATGGGGGAAAGACTCTCAGGAGAAGCTCGTCTGGAAACAAGGGGAGCAGGACAGCAGAGGAAGAAGCCAAGCAAAGAGGTTATTTCTACTGAAGTCTCGCCTCAGCCTGAGTCTGTGGAGCTTGGGAGTGAATGGCACCTCAGAGTTGTCACATCTTGAGGCAAGGGGACCAGGCTCTGTACTCCAATATCAGTCAGCCACTGGCTGTGGGGAGAAGTGGAGCACATAGCCTCCTTGGCATTTTTGGGCAGGAGCCAGACCCTGGAGAAGGAGCGTGCATAAGCCCTTGGCAGCCAACTCTCACAGCGGCCAGGGGTCCCCTCAGAAAGGACACCTGGGCAGGGCATGGAGTATAACAGGATCTACTGCACTGCCCCCTCTGTGTCACAAGAACCGTCTCATAAGGTGTAAGGAAGCAGTATTACACAGTGATTAGGATCTAGGATCAGCAGCTCGGGTTTTAAACCCAGCTCTTCCTCTTATTAGCTTGGGCAAATTTCCTCATCCTCTAAGCCTCAGAACCCTCCTCATAAGGTGCTTTGGGAGTTAAATAAGGTGATGCGTGTGAAGTGTGTAGCACAGTGGTTCGTAGTGAGCGTTTGACTCAGTGCCTTAGCTTCCTTCTCTGTAAAATGGGGATAGGAAGAGTAACTGCCTCAGGGTTGTTGTGAGGGTTAATTGAGTTAATTTATGTAAAGGCTTTCAATAGTGTCTGTCTCTTAGTTCACACTGTATAGGTGAAAACTCTTCTTGTTCTTATTACTATTACTGGTTGTCACTGCTACTATTGTTATTTTAGTAGAGAAGCCTTGGTTTGGCCCCTAAAATCAGAGCTGTGGCAGGTTTCCACTGTTCTTTCCATGATGACCAGTGAGCATGTGTGTGTAGCCACACAAATCGTTTAGGTAAGAAGACAGTGGAGGATATGACTCAACGCAAATGCTGTTTTCTCCACTCACATTTCTTTTTTGGACTCTGCATAAGTTTTTGTTAGGTTGAGTGTTCATAGGAGTTTTTCCACCTTTTTGTTGAGACTCGCTGGCCCCAGTAACTTATGTATCCACTTCTCTCTGTGATGGGTTTCTGTGTGTCACTAGCTACCCCTAAAGAGTCCGAAAGCTACTCCTAAAGGCCTTCTGAAATCTTCTTAGTACATTTTTATATATTTAGAATGCAAAAGATTGTTTCATCAGAACCAGGAGTAGGAATGAGACATGATTGTTTGTCCAGATTATTCATTTAGAAGTTTCTATAAAATGTTTATTCAAGCTGTTTCTACTATAATTTCTTTCCTCTAATGATAAAGGTAGAATTTTGCTTTTATAAGTAGGAACAAAAGATGCTGTAAAAAATATATATATATATATATAAAATCTACATATTTGCATAATTATAGTGAGGTAGAGTACAAGGCTAGAGTCATGACCAGGTCTGAGTAGGTATGGAGATCTCCATGACCTTGGACAGCACCTCTCTGAATTCCAGTGTCCCATCTGAAAACAGGGATGGTCATGATCATATCTACTCTTTGCCCCTCTGTGGCATGTGACATTGTCTGTGATGGCACCTCATAAATGGTGGCATGACTTATGTAGGCTGGAGTTGTCGTCATCCTCATAAGCTTCCTTCATTCTCTCAGGTATCCTGCAAGGGATTGTAGTAATTTCAGGAGGTGATCGTTTCCTTTGTCATTTTGTCTCTCTCCCATGATTTTGTATGGTTCAGAAGGACTCCAGAGGGTTAAAAATGTCATATGCCTCGTTTTAGTAGGACACAATGGCAGCTCATAGAGGAAAGCTGGGTTGCCCATGGCCATAGCAGTTAGTGTTGAGTGAGGCCAGTCCTAGTGTGTACAAATGGAGCCCATGGCCAGTGTGACTAGGCAGCCCCCAGAGGGCTACCCAGAGCTTTGAGAGAGTTCTACACTGGACCCTGTACAGCAAGCGCCTGCCTCCTGTCACTTCAGGGAGTTTCAGAAATTCATCAAGGTCCTAAGGCCATAATCGCAGAGCCCTGAATGGTATTTTTTCTGGTCCAGGTTAGAGGCTTTCTTTTCCTTTTCTGAGAGTTTCTCCCTTGTTCGTGTAAATAAACCTCCATTTATGGTTTCTTTTCAAATGGGCTTATGAGGAAATGGAACAAATGCAAAGGATGCTGTCCAAGAGAAATAGAATGCTAGCCACATGTGTAATTTTAAATTTCCTCATAGCCACATTAAAGTAAGTCAAAGAAACAGGTGCAATTTATTTCAATAGTATATTTTATTTAACCAAATAAATCCGAAATATTATTTTGTCATTTAATTAATATAAAAAACAACTAATGAGGGGCTGGCCCCGGGGCCTAGTGGTCAAGTTTAGCACGCTCCACTTTGGTGGCCCAGGTTTGGTTTGCTGGTGTGGACCTACACTGTTCATTAGCAGCCATGCTGTGGTGGTGGCCCACATACAAAATAGAGGAAGATTGGCACAGATGATAGCACAAGGTGAGTCTTCCTTAGCAAAAAAAACACCAAAAAAACAAGTAATGAGCATTTTACATTTAATTTACATTAAAATGTGTATTCTACATTTATAGAGCATCTTAATTCAGACACTAAATTTTCATGTGAAACCCTTAATCTGTGTTTAGATTTCATAAAAATTTATGGTTGTAAAAGTAGACTTACTCAAGTTGTTCCCACGTGCATAAAAGTTTTTCAGTAGCTGAATTGGATATACAAAAAATCATTTTCCTATAATATTTGCATGCACATTGACAAAACTTGTTCATATTTTTGGCAGAATTAAATTGAAAAGAAGCTCTAAATTTATCAAATCAACAAAATGTTCTTCAAACTTTTCTTTAGTTTTTACAGCCAATTTGCATGATGTTTATTACAATTTAAATCTGCATATTGAGTCATGTTATAAAAATATGTAAGATCGTTATTATTGACTTTTATTGTGAAGTTGGAACATGAATTCTCACACCTGTCTGGCTACGTCATAAATAAGGTCTTCTTTTCCCTGCCTTGAAGCTTTAAATTTACTTTGTTCATATGCAGTGTGGCTGTAGGTGAGAAAATGTCAATCACACTGCCATTTTTGATCTTTGATTATTGAATGAAATAATTATTGAATGAAAATAATGATTTGACAAGCATTCGTTTTATATCAGGAAAATCTGAATTGGAGTTAACAATACAGTGAATCTTTGTGAAACTCCTTTCTCTCTCAATCAGTGAGCGTTGGCAAAGAACACAGTATCGTTAAATTCATTGTCTTCTGTTTCTTTCAACAGTTCCATACTGGTGAATCATTGTAGCATTTTCTAGTATACACTGAACCATTTGAACAACTGTATCCATGAGACTTTTCAGAGAATGGGCTTTGGGAACCTGAGGGCAAATGTTTTCAATATGTATCAGACAGTGCAATGAAGTAAATGTCTCCAGTATGTATCATGCAGTCGAATGAAGCAATAAAAGAAACGTCAGTCTATTAAAAGCCCAGTAAATCAGATTTTAACTCATCCCAGCTGAAGTCCTGTCTGTCATGATAGAAACTAAATTTTCACATGTGGGTGAAATTCTTCTTTGGCAGATGTAAAAGATTCAAAAATATCTACACCATGAGTTGATATTTTTTAGGCTGCAATTTGACAATATTTCTTCATATTTGGAAATTCTTTGAGGCAGAACATACCCAAAATGTTAAATGGGAAGCATCCCATGTCGCACAAGTCAACTAAAGCTAAAGAAAAAATTCAAGATTTTCCAGATTTTGAATCAATCTTTGATGTTGTTAGAGAGGTTAGGTACTCTATGGCAATGTTTGTGACTTAATTAAAGATTATCCACCTTTTGTAAAATATCCTTTTTAGTCTTTTCCTCAAAATATTTCCTTTAACCATATTTCCATCTAAAATGTTTTCCTTTTTTTGTGCAAAAATGCTAGCCATTTTGTAACTGGCCAGAGTTACAAGTTACGAGCCTGTTAAAAATTTGTTTAAAAAATTTTTTTTGGATATGTAGTTCGATTTCAACCACCAATTTCCTTGATTCTTTCTTTACTGTCAAGAGGAAACTGCTTATGAAATTCATTATGTATTTGCTGAAAACGTCTTTGTTACACAGCAGACTGCTTTTTTGTTTTACTCTGCCGGGGCAAAATGCACTTGCCCTTCATTGTGAAATTTGCGGCATACCTTCTGCCACATCTTTTTTTTTCTTTACTGTTCCAGTCATAGTTCTGGCTTCTGTGTCCCCACTCAATTCTGCATCAGTACCATGCCTTTGTTTTAAATTTAAAAATTTGTCCATGCTTATTTTTTAACTAGAAAAATAATTATATTTCCCTTTAGTTACCAATTACGATTTCCATAGCTATCACTGTAACTCATGCTCTCTGCATAGTAAACATGTTTCATCATTGCATGGGGGAAAATGTCACTTGACCTGAATCGATCTATTGTCCCTGAGTAGAACAGTGATGTGTTTGTGTGTATAATACTGGAGACAACACGTGCGCCCGACACGCATGCTGCCATACAGCAAAAACATCTTAGGTCATGCTGTGGTTAAAGTGAAATGTCATCCTACCCAAACAGTAAAGTTGCACTTAATGGAAAAATATTTTATGATGCTTCAGTTTTTAAATTAAAACCAAACAAAATTTAAAATTCCATTCCTGAGTCGCATTGGCTACATTTCAAGTGCTCGGAAGCCACGTGCGGCTAGTGGCCACCACACTGGATGATGCAGGTAGAGTTGAACATTCAGTGAGTTAGAAATTTGATTATTTTTTATTCCTTTGAGTTCAAGCAACTTTCAAATTCTATTCCCTTTAACTTAAAAATAACTTTAAGTCTTAATTTAAACTTTCTTTTCCTTATTCCTGTCATTTGCCCAGAGACTGGAGTTTGTAGGTGAGTCTTAACACAGGCTTAACGTCAACAGTTCTGTTCCAGATGGAAGAGGGAGCGCAGCTTAGGGTTAGGGCCTGCAAATGTCTTCGGGAAGATCGCTCCCTGCCTCTGATTCCTGGGGAGTAAGGGGGAGTTTAGAGTTAGGACTTGGGGGTTTGGGGCTTGCACTGACTGTCTCTTACTACCCTTGTGTCTTGGGAAACTTACTTCTCTGTGACCCGGTGCCTAATCTAAGAAATGTGATGCTGGTGCTTCCCCTTGGGCATCTGATTGGAGAGTAGATGCAGTGGGAAGCCCTGCTTAAGCTCTTGTGTTTATTAAGGGCCGTGCCCAGGGCCTGACTTTCTCTTCCGTTGTGTTATGTTATTTTGGGGGCAGGAGGTATGTTTAGTTATGACCACTGGAGTCCTGTGTCCCATTAGCAAGATTCCTCCTTTGTTCTGTCATTGAATCCAGGCGGAGCCAAAAGCAAGCAATGAAGAACTAAAATAAATCTTTAGATCATTTGGATTCCTAAGTAGTAGGCTTTTCTCTCCAGAGAGTTGGGCCAAGATAGTATTTTTGCTAGTAAGTCAAATAGTTTCCTCAGCTCTCCACTTTGTTTTTTTAGTGTCAGTCTAGCTCAGCCACATATTTGTTGAGAGGTGTTGGCGGAGGATTCCTTCAAGTTAAGTTTCCTTAGAGGTACATTTTAAAAGGAGCTAAAGCTCTGGACGTTAAGCCCCTTTTGAATTAACTGGAGCGTGCCTTTAAGGTTGCATGGAATAGCTGTGTGCTGCCCAAAGTGCATTAGAGGTCAGCCCAGGGAGGCCAAGAGCAAAGAGCAGGATGAGAAGGAGGCCAGCTCCTGGCCCTGCCCATGCCCTGCCTTCTTGAAGAGCTCTGGGGGAAAGCACTGGGTTTTCCGAACACAGTGACAGAGTGTGCTAAGAAGGAGACTGACCTTCTGTCATCTGCCAGGCTCATCAAGACAAGCCCAGAACTGGCTGAGTCCTGCACGTGGTTCCCCGAGTCCTATGTGATTTATCCAACTAATCTCAAGACCCCAGTTGCTCCAGCACAGAATGGAATCCACCCACCGATCCACAACTCAAGGACAGATGAAAGGGAATTCTTCCTGGCTTCTTATAACAGAAAGAAAGAAGATGGAGAGGGCAACGTTTGGATTGCGAAGTCATCGGCCGGTGCCAAAGGTGGGCTGACGTTTCTGTCCCTCTCTCTTTCCTGTAGTCCCATGTGCTTTGATCAATCGTACATTAAATTTTAATGATGTCTTTAGATGAGTGACTGTTCTAATCTGAATCCTGAAGGGTAGAGACCACGTCTAATTACATAGTTTTAAATATCTAAGTACTGATGACTTCTAAATGTATATGTCCCACCGAGGTATTTCCCTGTAAGCTCCAGATCCAGTGGCAGGCATTTTAAACTGAACATGTCTGCTATAGAACTCTTCGTTGCCTTCCCAACTTTACCCACCCTGGCCTGCTCCTCTTTCTGTCTTCCCTCTTAGTATATGGTCCCACTCTTCACCCAGTCTCTGAGCCCAAATCCTAGGATTCATCCTTGACTGCTTTTTTCTTTACAGTCTATACCTAATGCATCAGCTAGTCTTGTTAGCTCCACCTTCAGAGTATATTCTGAATTAGACTTTCCTGCCATTTCCATTGCTCTCACTTGAAGTCAAGGCTAGTATTCTCTCTAGTCTGTGTAGTTGCAGTGCCTGCTCACAGCCAGTTCTCCTCTGAGACAGAGTGATGCTTTGAAAACATAAATCTGATCATGTTACTCCCTGCTCAAGACTTACCAGCTGGCTTCCCAGTGCAATTAGAATAAACTCCGGATTCCTGATGGTAGCCTACACCATTTGACATTTGCTCATGTCTCTGATCTCATCTCCTATTCTTGGCCTTGCTCGCTTTACTGTCGCCACTCCTGCCTGGTGTCCTGCAAATACTCTAAATTCATCTCTGTACCTGGAATGCGCTTACATGGATCATTTCCTATTTCTTTCAGTTCAAATATTGTGTTGTCAAAGAAGCCTTTTCTAATTCAAAATAGTCTTTATGCCTATTACTTTCTATCCTTCACCCTGCTTTATTTTTCCTCCTTGCACTAACTTCTTCTTAGTACTATATTACATATTTATTTGTCTGTCCGTCTCCCCATCATACTGTAAGCTCCATATAAACACAGACCTTCTGTCTTGTTTATCTCTGTACCCTCCCCATAGGCACTCAATAAATATGTGTTGAATGAATGCATAGAAGGGATGAGATTTATAATGTTTACTCAGACTTAAAATATAGGCAGTTCCCAATGTAATGAACACAAAACAGTCTCTCTCTATAGCTACCATCATAGGCTCTGTTTAAAACCATTCCATTTTGAACTTACTTCTTCTTTTATTGCCTTGGAAGACCATCTGGCCATTGGTACTCATTTCTATCCCCGGTCCAGTAGACCTCACCTTCTTTTACAACAACCATGAGACAAGAGAGCATCACCTGGAATCTCCTGAAAGTTGGAGAGTTGGACTCTCACTACAAGTCGGGTACTTCACCTACCTCTCTCTCCCCCCTCTTGTGACCTCTTCTCAAGTACCATCCCCTAGCTGGGTTCTCATGGTAAATGGGGAAATTGGAAGAGGAAATAAACATCCATGGTACTTGATTCTTCCTATGGATTTGTGCTTGAGTCAGGATGGTCATTGTAAGGACACCTTGTGTCATGGAGTCTTGAGTGTGAACGAGGAGTGAGGCAGGGCCCTTGGCAAAAGGACCTGTCAAGTCATGGCAGTGATCCTGCCTAGGTGGTTCCTGGACCGTCACCAAGACAAGACATAAAGTGATGCTCAGCAGCAGAGAGAGGTGAAGAGAAAATAAAACACCAAACAAAAGAAATTTTGCTTTAGGAGGTGAGGAGATAAGAGGTGTGCATATTTGTTTTGTTTGGGCACTACAAAATGAAACCAATAGGCTGAGAGAATGACTTTTATTCTTATTAGACAAATATTTAATACTTACTATGTGCTGGGTATAGTTGGCTTAACCTTCACACAATATCCAGCATCAAGCCACTGTTGACCACCTCCACTGCCCATCTTGGATCGAGCCACCTCCCCCTCTGGAATTGCTCCCTATCCTCCTGCTCTTGGCCATTCTCCAGAGTCTACACGCAATATAGCAGACAGAGATCCTGTTAAAGTGCAGTCAGACCATGCCACCTCTGTGTTCATCACTGTCTCCCTGGGGCCACGACAGCACCTGGCACCCAGCAAAGGTTCAATGTGTGTATTGAGTGAGTGAATGAATGAATGAATAAAAGAAGTAGTGAGTGTTTGGAGATACAGGGATAAATGAAACAGACATGATCTCCTGCCCTCATGGATCCAGTCTAGCCAGAAAGAAAGCTAATGATGCATCTGTGTCCAGAAAAGCTAAAAGTTGAGATGAGAACAAAGAATTAAAAAAGACTATGACCTTGAAGCTCCTTGAGGAACCCGAAGTTCCTTCATGGGATTTCTCCAGGTTTGGTTGGTGAGGATATAAGCAAATAATACTAGGAATACAGTTAACAAACACATAGAAACATGCTACACTAGTATTCAAAACGTGTAAAATAAATGTGGATTTTATCTATCATTTTATATGCAAAATAAGAAAAAAACCTTCAGAGATACTGTTGCTGAGAGTTCATGTTGAACTGCTCCCTTTTAGTGGTGATACACACTAAAAAAAGCCATAGGATAACACAGAGAAAGAGCCACTAATCTCATTCCTGAAAACTTACTCCAGGGAAGTATTTTAAAAGAAACAGGAGTGATCTACAGCAAAGACATTTACTACTATGTTACTTGTAATAGCAAAATTTTATTTAGAAACAACCCGATTGCATTGTCCAGCAATCGGTAAACAAATGTGTGGTTTTGTACATCCACACAATGGGATACTTTTTCAGCTGCTAACGTAATTCTGAAGTTTATGCAAAAACATTGAAAGTATTGACAATATAAATGAAAAAAGAATATGAAATGAGTTCACTATGATTGAACCAGTCTTTGCCCTTGTATAAAGGAAGGTGGTATGAAAAGATAGAAATAACTATATTAGGAAATACGACTATGGGTAACTTTTCTGTTTCACTTTAATATCATGTTTTTTCAATGATACTAGTTTTTTAAAGTTATAAAAATGTATCTAGCTTTTCGGTGACTGTGAAGCTGAGGAGATCCCGGCTGGGCTGAGGACATCGGATCTCACTGTCCTTGCAACCCTTTGACCTTCCCCAAAGCCCCTCAATAAAATGGCTTGATCTGGAAAAAAAAAAAAGTATAAAAGTATCTGTCTACTTATCTTCTTCCCATTATTTTTCCCACCTACCAGCATTAGGTATCTTAATTTTCAATAAGGAGTAGTTTACATAAGGAAATAGCATAAGGAAAATAAGGTTGGAACATATTGGAAGGAACATGAACGGATTATGGAGAGTAAGGCATTCTTAGGTGATAGAGATGGTTTCAGGGCGTTAGTAGGAAAGTGGTGTTTTGGGATGATTGTGCCAGAAGTCATATGCAAGGTGCTGTAGGGGAGGGGAGACTAAGGTTTGTACCGAAGAATTGACAAGTGGAATAAAGAGGAACCAGGAAATCTGAGTGTGGTTCCTAAGGGACGTGAAACAGAATGAGTCATGTTCATACAAAAGGAGAAGGGAGATTTTCCAAGTTGATTTGCAGTTTCTTGCTTAAGAGACTAGCCAAATGGTGGAGGAGGTGACAGAAACGGGGTAGTGAAAAAGGGGTTGGATTTTAGGAAGGATTAATCAGTAAATTAATGAACTAAATTAGATTAATTTGTACTGAAAGCATGACACCCAAGCAGAGATAAGCTAAATCTAAAACATAGGTGGGAGGTCCTAGAACTAAAAAGTGATTTCAGAAAGGTCACAGGCTATGAGAGCAACCCACAAAAATCAATTGCATTTCTCTATACTAACAATGAACATGTGGAAACCAAAATTAAAACCACAATACCATTTACAATCACTCCCCCCTCCCCAAATGAGATGCTTAGGTATAACTTAAGAAAACATGTACAGGATCTGTATGCTAAAAATTATAAAACGACTGTGAAAGAAATCAAGGAGCCTAAATAAATGGATAGACATACCAAGTTCATGGATTCCTAGTCTCAACATGCTGAAGATGTCAGTTCGCCTCAAATTGGTGTGTAAGTTTAATGTGATTGCTTTCAAGACCTCAGCCAGGTTTCTGTATAGACAAAGCTTCTTCTAAAATTCATATGGAAAGGCACAGGCCTTTAGAATAACAAACAATCTTGAAAAAGAAGACTCAAGTGGGAGGAATCCCTGTAGCTGGTGTTAAAGCATGCTATGTAGCTACGGTAATCAGTACACTATGGTACTGTTGGCGGGTGGAAACATATTAGTGGAACAGAGAACTCAGAAGTAGACCCCACGTCTACGTGCACCTGACTTTTGACCCAGGTGCAAAAGCAGGTCAATCGAGGAAGGATAGCCTTTTCAACAGATGGTGCTGGAGCAGGGAGATATCCATAGATGTAAAAAGTGAACCTCAACTGCAACCTCACACCTTATACAAAATCTAACTCAAAATGGATTCTGGACTTAAATGTAAAATATAAATCTATAAAATTTTTTGGGAAAAAAATAGAAGATAGGGTCAGGCAAAGAGTGTTTAAACTTGATGCCAAATGTGTGATCCATAGTAAAAGTTGATAAATTGAACTTCATCAAAATGGAAAACTTTTCCTCTGTGAAAGACCCTATTAAGAGGATGAAAAGACAAGCTACAGATTTGAAGAAGGTATTCCCAAAGGACGTGTCTGGCAAAGGACTTATATCCAGAATATGTAAACAACTTCCAAAACTCAACAGTAAAAGAAAATAGGAGTCCAATTAGAAAATGGACAAAAGACAAGAATGTATCCCACTGAGAGGCCCTACAAATGAAAAATAAGCAGATGACAAGAATTTCAACATCATTAACCATTAGGGAAATGCAAATTAAAACCACACTCTTATTAAAATGGCTAAAACAAGAAATGGTAATGAGAGCAAATGCTGGCAAGGGTGAGGGGAAACTGGATCACTCCCAAAGTGCTGTTAGGATGTAAAATGGTACAGCCACTCTGGAAAATAGTCAGGCAATTTCCTATAAAACTAACCTTGTCACTACGGCACGACCAAGAATTGCACACTCTTGGGCATTTGTTCCAGAGAAATGGAAACTTACATTCACACAAAAACCTGTACATGATTATTCATAGCAGCTTTATCTGTAATAGTCTCAAACTGGAAACACCTCAGATTCCTTCAAAAGCTGAATGACTAAGCAAACTACGGTGAGTTGATACCCTGGACTACTACTCAGCAGTGAAAGGGGACGAACTATTGATAAATGCAGCAACTTGGATGAACCTCCAGGAAATTATGCTGAGTGAAAAAACCAGTCTCCAAAGATCACATACTGTGTTCTATTTAATTCTATGTAACATTTCTGAAATGACAAAATTGTAGAAATGGAGAACAGATTAGTGATTGTCAGGAGAGTGGTGTGAGGAGGGAGGTCGTTGTGTCTTTAAAAGAGAACAGATGGTGCTGGCCCCGTGGCCGGATGGTTAAGTTCATGCGCTCTGCTTCGACCACCCAGGGTTTTGATGGTTCGGATCCTGGGCACGTACATGGCACCGCTCATCAGGCCATGTTGAGGTGGCGTCCTACATAGCACAATCAGAGGCACTCACGACTAGAGTATACAACTACCTACTGGGGGGCTTTGAGGAGAAGAAGGAAAAAAAGAAAAGATTGGCAGTGGATGTTAGCTCAGGTGCCAATCTTAAAAAAGAAAAAAAGGGAAGGCGGGATCCATGCAATAATAGACCTGTTCAGAATGGGAGAAGATATTTGCAAATCATATATCTTATAAGGCACCTCTCTCCAGAATATGTAAAGAACTCTTATAACTCAATAGTAAAAAGACAAATAACCCAATTAAGAAATGAGCAGGGGCTGGCCCCGTGGCCAAGTGGTTAAGTTCATGCGCTCTGTTTCCATGGCCCAGGGTTTCACCGGTTTGAATCCTGGGTGTGGACATGGCACCACTCATCAGGCCACGCTGAGGGGGTGTCCCACATGCCACAAGTAGAAGGACCCACGACTAAAATATACAACTGTACTGGGGGGATTTGGGGAGAAAAAGCAGGGGAAAAAAAGGATTGGCAACAGGTGTTAGCTCAGGTGCCAATCTTTAAAAAAAAAAGTGAGCAAACAATCTGAATGGACATTTCTCCAAAGAAGATATACAGATAGCCTATAAGCACAGGAAACCATGCTCAACATTATTAGTCACTAGAGAAATGGAAATCAAAACTACAAGGACATACCACTTCATGCCCACTAGGATGGCTGTAACCAAGAAGATAGAAAATAACAAATGTTGGCAAGGATATCAAAAAATTGGAACTATCAGGGGCCGGCCCGGTGGCGCAGAGGTTAAGTTCGCACGTTCCGCTTCTCGGCAGCCAGGGGTTCGCTGGTTCGGATCCCGGGTGCGGACATGGTACTGCTTGGCAGCCATGCTGTGGTAGGCGTCCCACGTATAAACTAGAGGAAGATGGGCACGGATGTTAGCTCAGAGCCCGGCTTCCTCGGCAAAAAGAGGAGGACTGGCAGTAGTTAGCTGAGGGCTAATCTTCCTAAAAAAAAAAAAAAAAAAAAAAAAATTGGAACTATCATATATTGCTGGTAGGAATGTAAAATGGCACAGCCACTTTGAAAAACAGTTTGGTAGTTCCTTAAAAGGTTAAACAGAGAGTTTACCATATGACCGAACTATGCCACTCCTAGGTATATTCCTGAAAGAATTGAAAACATGTCCACACAAAAACTTCTATGCAGGGGCTGGCCTGGTGCAGCAGTGGTTAAGTTTGCACGTTTTGCTTCAGCGGCCTGGGGTTCGCCGGTTTGCATCCCGGGTGCAGACCTACACGTTGCTTATCAAGCCATGCTGTAGCAGGCGTCCCACATATAAAGTAGAGGAAGATGGGCTCAGATATTAGCTCAGGGCCAGTCTTCCTCGGCAAAAAGGAGGATTGGCGGCAGATGTTAGCTCAGGGCTAATAATCTTCCTCAAAAAAAAAAAAAAGAAAAACCTATGCAAATCTTGAAAGCAACATTATTCATAAGAGTCAAACAACTGTGGAAACAACCCAAAATGTCCATCAGGTGATGAATGGAAGAACAAAAATGGGGCATATCCATTTCATGGAATATTATTCAGTCATAGAAAGGAGGAATGAAGTCCTGACACTTGCTACAACGTGGATGAACCTTGAGAGCCTTATGGTAACTGAAAGCAGCCAGACACAAAAAGGCTACATACTGTTTCATTCCATTTATATGAAACATCTAGAACAGACAAATCCATAGAGACAGAAAGTAGGCTAGTGGTTGTTAGGAACTAGGGGGAGGAAGGAAAGAGGAGTGACTGCTGATGGGTATGAGTTTTTTGGGGGAGGTGATGAAAATATTCTAAAATTAGATTGTAGCAATGGTTGCAAAACTCTTGGATATACAAAAGGACATTGAATTATACACTTTAAGGGTGAATTTTATGCTGTGTAAAATATTTCTCAATAAAGCTGTCAAAAAGGATATTGAATCGTTTATTTAATGTTGATGGACACTTTGAATATTTTTTTCTGTTACAATGCTGCAGGGGATCCGCTTGTACTTTTGTGTTTATGCCCTAACCTTCCTGATATTTCTGTAAGATAATAGTGTTAGAAGTGGGTTTGTTGGTCATAGGCAGCGTATGGTCTTTATTGTGGTAGCCAGTGACCAATAGAGTGTTATTTATTTAGGGTGCTTAGATATTTTAATTATCTGTAAAAATGAAATTTCATGGTTGGAGCCTGCCAAGATAGTGTTTACAGTCCTATATGGAGAAAGAGTTAACCACCCTGGTGCTCTTGTGGGTAGAGGGGCGAGTGTGAGAGAGTGGAGGAGTGAAGAGATGGAGAAAGAAAAGAGTGAGCAGGCCAATAAAAGCTTCCTGTCAGTTTTTTCCTTCTGTCAGTATTTCCTTTCCAGCTTTGTAGAGAGCTCTTCCTCTTGGGATGAGCTGGACTAATTTCTGTTTTGATTTTGCCCTGTTAGGTGAAGGCATCCTCATCTCTTCAGAGGCTACAGAGCTTCTGGATTTCATAGACAACCAGGGCCAGGTGCATGTGATCCAGAAATACCTTGAACACCCTCTGCTTCTGGAGCCAGGTCACCGCAAGTTTGACATTCGGTAATGCGTCGGTGTCTGGAGTTTTTGTCTTACTAATCTGAAGAAAATGCAGTGGTGTGCAACGAGGAGGGTAATGTGGAATGTGAAGAAGTATTTGACCGTCTTTAATATGTTACCCGAATTGAGCACAGCCGAATGGAACTGTGCTTCTGTATCTAATTTTCTGTTTTCCTTTCAATATATTTCTCTTATCTTTTTAGAAAATGTTACAAAGCTTATGGATTTTCTTTTTTTATGTTCTCTTTAATGAAAATATCTAGTGGATCCAAAGGAAGGAATATAAATATATGGGGCTTGCTTAAGGAAGAAGCTGAGAGATGTACATAAAGCACATAATGCAGACACAACAGAGCATGTGACCCTGCCAAATAATATGTCCTCACTTCATTGTTTGTGTTCCACTTTTTACGGATTTCATGAGCACACCTCACGTTTTGGGTTTTAACTTTCTGAGCAAAGGGCCTGACATGGAGAAAGAGGCTGTATGGTGCTTTCTAAAGCTGAACAGCCCTTGGCCCAGGTTACCCTTAGCCTTGTTCTCATCTCCTCATCGAGGACTCTTTGTCTCCTGGATGCCTTCATATTGACTTGCTGCTTCTTGAACACCAGTCCTATGTCAGATCAGCTTCAGGAGGAACGGTCTTCTTAAGATTACTGAAAGAGCAAACATGGCAGATGGAAGTTTCATAGATTAATCTTAAAAACCAACCCATTCAGATCTCTTCAAAATGCTTTCTCTTTTGAAGAGATCAAAGTCTCCTGGTCATTTTTGGTGAAATGTTTTGTTTGCCTCATTACAGTAATAACCCACTATCTTGGCTAACTGTCATGATTTGCCCCATATGATTTAGAACCTACCTCCTTCCTCTACTAACCCCCCAAAAAGTCAAGGTGTAGGGATGATAGATATAATGTGGAGAAAATTTGGATGACTGGAGTAAAACAGTGTTTTTATTGACTTGCAGAAGCTGGGTTTTGGTGGATCATCTGTATAATATCTACCTCTATAGAGAGGGCGTGCTTCGGACTGCTTCAGAACCATATCATGCTGATAATTTCCAGGACAAGACCTCTCATTTGACCAATCACTGCATTCAAAAGGAGTACTCCAAGAACTATGGGAAGTATGAAGAAGGGAACGAAATGTTCTTCGAGGAGTTCAATCAGTACCTAACAAGTGCTTTGAACATTACCCTGGAGAATAGTATCTTACTACAAATCAAACATATAATAAGGTAACCTAATTGTATCTTTTTTGGTTGTGTGTCTTGAAGGAACTTTGGGAGTTTATGCCTTTCAAGGAATTGTTCCATTTAAGTTGTGTAATTTAAGGGCAAACACTATTTGTAATGTTCCTTTATTAACCCTATAATAGGTATAGGATCTGTAATGATGTCACTTTTTTTCACTCCTTATATTGGTAATTTATATCTTCTCTCTATTTTACTTGGACAGATTGGCTAGAGGTTTATCAATTTTATTAATCTCTTTTTAAAAATCTACTTTTGGCTTTATTGATTTTCTGTTTTGTTTTTAATGTCTTTGATTTATGCTCTTTATTATTTCCTTCCTTCTGGGTTGTTGTTGTTTTTTTTTTTTTTGAGGGAGGGGGTTAATTTGCTCTTCTTTTTCCAGTTTCCTTAAGGCGAAATGTTAGATCATTGATTTGAGAGAGTTCCTTTTTTAAAAATATAACCACTTTAATGCTATCGATTTCCTCTTAAGTACTCATTAACTGCATCACACAGATTTTGCTATGTGGTGTTTTCATTTTTGTTTTATTAAAATGTTTTCTAGTTTCTCTTGTGACTTTATCTTTGACTTGTGTTATTTAGAAACTTTTACTCATTTCTCAAATTTTTTGGGTTTTCCAGATATCTTTACTGATTTCTACTTTAATTCTGTTATTGTCAGAAAACATACTTTGTATGGTTTCATGTCTTTAAAATTTGTTAAAGTTTGTTTCATAGCCCAGAATATGGCCTGTCTTAGTGAATGTTCCATTTGCACTAAAAATAGTGTTTATTCCACTACAGTTGGGGAGAGTGTTCTGTAAATGTCAATTAAGTGAAGGTGGTTAGTAGTGTTTTTCAAGACTTTTATGTCCTTGCTGATTTTCTGTTCTATTTATTCTGTCCAGTATTGAAAGGAAAACCATTGAAGAGTCTCCAGGTATAATTATGGATTTGTCTGTGTCTCCTTTTGTTTTTGCTTCCTATATTTTGAAGATCTGTTGTTAGGTGCATATACATTTAGAATTGTTACCTCTTCTTGGGGGAACTGATCACTTTATCATTATGTAATTTCCATCTTTATCTCTGGTAATATTTCTTATACTGAAGTCTATTTTGTCTGATATGAATAGAACAGCTTTCTTTTGATTAGTGTTTCCATGGTATGTCTCTTCCATCTCTTTGATTCTGTTCTATTCTATATTCTATTCCATATTTAAAGTGGACTTCTGGTAGACAGCATATAGTTGGGTTTTGTTTTTAATTTAATGTGATAATCTCTGTCTTTTAATTGGTATGTTTATACCATTTAAATTTAATGTAATTGTTGATTTGGTTGGATTTACATCTACTATTTTATTATTTGTTGTCTTTTTGTCCTTTTTTTTTTATCTTAAGATTTTACTTTTTTCCTTTTTCTCCCCAAAGCCCCCCAGTACATAGTTGTATATTCTTCGTTGTGGGTCCTTCTAGTTGTAGCATGTGGGACGCTGCCTCAGCGTGGTTTGATGAGCAGTGCCATGTCTGCGCCCAGGATTCAAACCAACGAAACACTGGGCCACCTGCAGCGGAGCACGCCAACTTAACCATTCAGCCACGGGGTCAGCCCCTGTGTGTCCTATTTTTTGACTTCCCCCTTCCCTGCCACCTTTTGACTTATTTGAATTTTTTTTAGAGTTCCATTTTAATTTTTATGTTGAGTGTTTATATCTCTTTTTTTCTTTTTAGTGGTTAATCTAGGGATTATAATATACATACCTCATATTTCACAGCCTTGTTAGAGTTAATAATTTACCACTTCAAATAAAATGCAGAAACTTTATAATTTTATAGTTCACTTAACTCTCCCTCTCTATTATCGTTGTTGTATGTATTACCTCTGCATACCCTGAAATCTCCACCACATAATGCTATAATTTTTGCTATCAACAGTCATATGTATATATTTTTATATAT
Source organism: Equus caballus (assembly GCF_041296265.1). Classification (NCBI taxonomy): domain Eukaryota; kingdom Metazoa; phylum Chordata; class Mammalia; order Perissodactyla; family Equidae; genus Equus; species Equus caballus. Next base: position 30,893,413 of record NC_091698.1, read on the forward strand.
AGGGTACATTATCAGGTAGGATTTATACAAGACCAAACTATATGCTGTCTATAAGAAACCTACTTTAAATCTAAAAGGAGAAAAATATTTTTTCTGTTTCCCCAGATATTTATCATTTCTTTTGCTCTTCCTTCAGTCCTGAAGTTCCAGGTTTCTCTCTGGTGTCATTTCCCCCACTGCATTTTGCTGTGCCTTTGGTATAAATCAGGTGGCCATTCATGTGAGGGTCTGTTCCTGGGCTCTCCATTCTGTTCTGTTGGTCTGTTTATCTGCCCTGTCATTACCACCCTGTCATGATGACTGAGACTTTTTCCCGAAGGTATTCTTACATAGAGTCTAGCAGAATAACTACAAGGGCTTGGAGTCCCGTTTCTTCAGGGATTATAGGTGGTTAGAATTCTGACACTAGATACGTCAAGTATGCTGAAGAAAGAATTCCTATTTTAGGCAACAGATTTACTGGATATTTGCTGTGCACACCCCCTCCCCCCACCGTTGTTCTATGCTATTCAGAGTATTGCTACTTTGGTGCTGTAAATACTCACAGCCCTCATGGTTTATTTTCCCCAGCTAGCCTCCCCCTAACTTCCCACTCCAGTTGAAAAAGATGTACTGTATGAAGTCTCTGATGATGAAAAAAATTCTTTCAAGTGAATTATTAATCTTGAGCTTCCAGCAGATAAAAAGTAGTATTTAGTTTTGATTGGTTCTGGCTCATGGTTTTCACTTTATGTGTCGGAGCATAAAGTTTCTTTCACTTGTTGGTTTTTGTCCTCTTTTTTTCCTGTTTCTTTCTTACCGTGAGCATCTATTAAATTTTAAAACTTTCTTAATTATAATATTTTAAAGGGTATTTTAATTAAAAAAATTAAGGGTATAGAGACAAGAAATTGAAAAAAATGTGATACATGGCTTGCCAGTACAGGTTAAAGATGAATGGGAGAAGAAATGCTGATTCCAGTTGGTTCCTAACTGGCTAACTGTCCAAAATTATTTGTAAAAGTTTGAACATATTTGTAGAAATATTTTCCTTTTTGGGATAAAAGAAAAGAAAATTGATGATTGGGGTGGGGGAATGGTGGAGGGAGGTTGGGGGGAGCAAGACCCTGGCTCCAAGTTCACAGAGGCCTCAGTTTTGAGTATTGACTCAAAACCTACCTCTAAACATACATCTTGTAGTTAGTCACATGGAAACCAGCTCCCCACATCTTTTTCCTTCTAAATATACAGCTTTGTACAAGGACAGCTATCTCTAGTAATCTTAGAGTCGTCATAATGTATTTTATTTACTAAGGTAAATATTTTGCCCCAACATTCAGTTGAGGGAAAAGTCGGAGAAGATCCTCATAAAGCAGAAATGCATAGGTTTTCTGGGATGGTTGATTTATTATTCATAAATAATAGACTTGTGATTATCATAATTAATGATAAGTTAATAAAATATGCTTGCTTGTAATATTAACATTTCTAAGATGTTTCCTAGCTACAAGGAGTTATGCCAGGTTCCTTATGAACCGTCTCACCACTAAGAGAAGGTATTATTTTTACCCTAGCTTTATAGTTAAGGAAATCAACACTTGGCTCAGAGAGGTTAAACACCTTGTCTGAGATCCTGACCTTGGCAGCCTGACCTCAGACCTCACGTACTTATTCGTTAATGTTCCTGAGACTCATTTTCAACTTCTTTTCTGTGTCACTGAAATCTAATTTTTCAAACAGTAGTTGATGTTAATAATTCTATTCTCTACTTCAATATTTAGATTCTATATGTATATAGCTCTAATTCTTTTCTTTTTAAATAATCTTTTATTATATCCCCTGAATCTTGTTTGGTCAAAGCATTCCTCACAGTAGAGGATTTTGAGAGGGGGAGTGATGTGAGCTGATTTACAGAGTTTTTTTGTTTGTTTGTTTGGCGAGGAAGATTGGCCCTGAGCTAACATCTATTGCCAATCTTCCTCTTTTTGCTTGAGGAAGATTGTCACTGTGCTAACATCTGTGCAATCTTCCTCCATTTTGTACGTGGGACGCCTCCACAGCATGGCTTGATAAGCAGTGTGTAGTTCCGCACCTGGGATCCAAACTTGTGAACCCTGGGCTGCCCAAGTGGAGCGTGCAAACTTAACCACTATGCCCCCGGGCCAGCCCAGCTCTAAATCTTTTAATTAGTAGCAATTTGGCATTAGAACTGGAACTACTAAAAGAAATGAATGAGGCCACCATTCTTTTTGCAAATTCTGCTCTTAACCAAGTGGTAGTCTATTTCTTTTATATGGCAAAAATCCCTAGAAGTGTTTTATTTATTACAAACAAATGTGGCAGCAGCCCTCCTGTTGGAGGAATCCACACTCACCTCTGTAACCACAGTGACTTAGCCCTGTGCTGGGAAAGCAGCCTCTACCTGGAAGAGTATGAGTGGTTGCAGAGTTTTCTAACAAACCGCTTGATAAGTAGCATCATCTTGAATAGTCAATTAGTAATAAATTTAAAAAGGAGAATTAAGTCAAAGCCAATTTTTATCAGTACATTTGATATAAAATCGTCCAAGCGCATCTCCCATGTTCCTTCTCCTTTGACCACCCATTCTCAGTGAGCTCTCCTTCTCTGCCCCACAGAAGCTGCCTCATGAGTGTGGAGCCTGCCATCAGCACCAAGCACCTCCCTTACCAGAGCTTCCAGCTCTTTGGCTTTGACTTCATGGTGGATGAGGAGCTGAAGGTCTGGCTCATTGAGGTCAACGGCGCCCCTGCTTGTGCTCAGTAAGCCTGAACACCATTGTGTTTAACAAGTGGGAAGTTGGTTCCGCAGTTGGAATAGCCTGTCTTGGCAAGGTGGTGAGCTCCTGTGACCGCAGTGTTCAAGTGTAGACCCTTAGACTGCTGTCAGGGAGGATGTAACGGCGGTGGGAGTCTTTTGGGAGGACCCCAGCTGGCAGGGGCTCTGCTGAATCATTTCCTTTCCCATTTCCCCATGTGTGTTGAGCGCTTAGTCTGTGCTCAGGTGTCTGGTAGTTGCCATGAGAATTTCAAAGTTAATAACTGCCGAAGGAGACCCTCTTGTGTGACAAGTTGAGTGGGCGGGGTCCTGTGAGTGGGGAAGACAGTGATGACCAAGGAGTTTGGGGCTCCCCGGGCAGAAAGTGGGCTGAGGAGCCCTTGCAAACAGTGGATCTGGAACTGGGATGTAACAGAAGAGTGTCACATGTGCCAAGGGGAGGAGGGAGAGTCTTCAGAAAGGGGACACAGCATCCAGCAGGACCTTGCTCTATGCCAGGCTCTATGGGGGATGCACAGAACCTGCCCTCAGGGTGCTTCTGTTCCTCCTGGGGAGAAGCCTGGCTGCAGCGTGGGGTTAGTGTCGTGGAGTAAGGAAAGATGAAGGTGAAGAAGTAAGTTGGGGCTGCGCTATGGAAGGCCTTAAGTGTAAGGGAAAGGCATCCGGACTTAATCCTCAAAGGCCGTTGGTTCTTCTGAAGATCCACTTTCGTCATGTCAAGACTCTTTCATGGTTCTCCATGTCCACGTCTTGGGGGAATTGAAGTGATTTTTCAAGGATTTAGGAGAAAGTCCTGTACCTACAAGAGGCAGTGTTAACACACAAGTTGTTCTTTCATTAGGAGCCAGGTGTTTGCCCCTTGCTTGATGGCTGTGACACGGCAGGTGTGATTCCATCTCATTTGTCAGACCCTGGAGCTAACCAGTACTTGTTAGCTGTCCCCCCAACCCTCCAGGCCCTGGGCTGGGCCCTGGGTCACAGTCGTGAGCAAAGAGACACAGGCCCTACCCTTACTAGAGAGAGACTCTGGGCAAGCAGAGGACTAGACAAATATAGATTAAAATCTAGGACAAGCGCTTTAATAAAGCATGTTAAAAAGTAATATAATTGAGCAAAAGGTCCCCATTGGGAGGTGATATTTGGCACTGAGATCTGAAGGAGGAAAGAGAGGTAAGTAGGCTAAGGGTGGAGGAGAGCAGAATGTTCGAGTCTTCCCTTTGGCACATCCACAGTGGGATGCCCATTTTCTCCTGTCCTTCCTAGCAAAGGGTCATCCTCCATTGTGCTCCAGACCCTGTCCCCTCTCTTTGCTCTCCTCCCTGTCCTCCCACATTCCTTGTTTACAGTGTGACCCTTTTCCTCTCACTGCAGCACAGTTCCCCGATATGAACATGTGTGTACACAGCGGATGTTCCCAGCTATTAAAAAAAGCTCTCCCTGACGCCACATCCTGCTCCAGTGACCGCTCCCTCTCACTGCTCCCTTCGCAGCCAAACTTCTGGAAAGCAGCATCTGCACTGCCGTCTCCTCTTCTTCAATTCCCATCTGTGCGCTGGTCCATTCCAGCCTGACTTCCATCCTGACCGCCCCACAGAAATGAAGGTCCCCAGCCAAGTCCACATTGCCAGGTCCAGTGGCCCCTGCCAGTCCTTACTTCCTGGACCTCTCAGCAGCATGTGAGGCAGCTTACCCCCACACCTTGTTGGAGCTCTTCTGCTGTGGCTTTGGCTACACTCTGTACGGGAAGGTTTAACGGGGGAGGTATGGGCAAGACTGGCTTCTTGTTCCCCATCCGCCGACCAGAGTCAGTGCCTTAGCCCCGGGTGTGTCTTTTCTCTCCTCTACACTTTCTCTGTATGTGATCTTATTCAACTTTGTGCCTTTAGAACCACCAAATTACATCATAGCCCAGAGTTCCCGACTGGTGTCTCATTTGCCTTCCTGGTGTCGTGCAAGGATGTCTGATAGGCCCACCCCCCAGAGTTGCCCATCTCGGTGACCGTCCACCTCCCCTCAGCCCAGAGCCTAAGCCGGAAACCTGCCTACTCCTTTCCATTACCCTCACGTTCTGTCCATTGAGGCCTTGTCGGTTCTGTCTCCAGCCTCATCAGTCCTCTGCCCTCCTCTGCCCCTGCCCTCGCTCTCCCGCAGTCCTGCATTGTTGAGGAGGGTTTTGCAAAGAGCCTTCTAACTGGGCTCTTCTTCTGCTTTTGTCCCCAAAAAATCTACTCTCCCTGGAGCAGCCAGAGTGATAAAATGGAAACCAGGCCATGCTGTTCTCTAGACTTTCCATCATTCCTGGGATAAAAGCCAGACCCCTCCCTCTACCTGCAAGGCCACTGCCTCTCCAGCCTCACCCCAAGCCACCATTTCCCTTCCAGCTCTTAGCTGCTGTGGGGCCTTTGTGCTTCCTCCTTCCTCTGCATGGAGCCCCTGCAACACACACACCAGTCTTATCAAGGCTGGTTCCTTCTCTACGAAAATGGCATCTCAGGGAAGCCTTCCCTGAACAATCCCATTTCTGATTTCTCCAGCCAGAACCTCAGTGGTTTCCTTCATTACACTAATTGCCATCAAATTAACCAGTCTTTGTTTTCTTTTCAGAATGTATGCACCATGGGGGCAGTAGCCTTGTTTCTCTTGTTCTCTGAGTCCCAGTGCCTGGCACTCTGCCTGGTGCATCATACACTGTAAACATTAGTTGAATGAACAAAGAGTATGTTCCCGGTCAACACTTTTATTCACCTGATTCAGTAATTCCTTGGGTTTTCTCTAAGTAGAGACATCTTTCTAGCTTCCTTCTATTCCCTGGTGACTTTGGCGCTTAGATGTATAAGATGTATTTATCCTTAAGACCCGTTCTTATATCAGGGAGGGAGGGGGTTTCAGGGAGCAGGCGGGTTCTGTCTGCTTACTATAAAGAGATTTGAGAATGTTGAAAAGTGGCTTAAATGTCATAGTGTGCATATTCAAGACAGGGATGCCATCATGTCTCAACGGTGGATCAAGGACTGGAATATAAAATGCAGTCAGCATGCAGGTCTCCAGTGTAAGAAAGGAATAAAAGAATCCCACTGTCCTGTGGGGAGAAGGTGACTCTGTTTCTGTTTCTTCCTGAAGCTTGTTCGGATGTTCAGTAGGCATTTTGCTCCAGGGTGGCTCTTTGATTCTAAGCATAAATCCTAAGTCAAGATACAGGTAATCTGGTGTAGTTCCTTATAAGACTAAACATTTTCAGTAGACATTGGACCCCAAGGGTGCACCCCCAGTCTCTGTCCTGGAAAAGGTGGATCTGCCTCTTTTTGCTATAGAAGGATTGCAGGATACCCAGTCAAGGGGAGAGTGAAGAAACAGCAACTTCTCCTTGGCTCAGTCGGAGTGTTCAGTAATGGCTTTGACTTCCTTCTCACCAGCAGCACCCAGGCGCCTGGCGGATACTCACCTGTTTCGCTAACGTGCTTTGTAAGATCAGGTGATGCTGGAGCCCGACGGAGGCTTCTGATGATAGAGCCCTACGATTGTGTACCAGTGTTCACAGTCTTCTTTGGGCTCCATCTCGCTGGCTGCCACACAGCCACTTGACGTCTGTTGGAGTCCCTCTGTGCTCAGAGTCCTCACGAGAGCAGTGAGGTGTAGGAGAATAGCGGGGTTTAGGGACACGTAAAGATGAGTGTCCTCGAACAAGTCCACTGGAGCGGGGAGACAGACACTGCCCAATTAATTATTGTATGAATCATATTGTGTTATAAGTGCTGTAATAGGAAATAAACAGATTCTATCTTTTAGGTGCATGATTTTGAGTGGAGAGAGCTCTTGGGGTGGGGGGCTTACTGTGAGGTAGCCTGGAAAGCCACGAGGGCCCCAGGCCACACTGAGAGGCGTAGGCAGATAGGTCTCATGATTTACTCTTTTTGCTACATGAAAATGAGCAGGTTGTCACAGGGCGTACTATTGCCTGCATATAGTACCTCCTACACCAGAAATACCTGAGATGTGAGTTGACTTGACCATGTTCAAGCTGCTCTGCGCCCTCTCCTCTTACCCAGCATTCCATTTGGAAAGTACCTTCCCAGGGTGGTTAGTGACAAGCATCGTGAAACACTGAACCTGGCGTGTTTTGACAGCTTGTGGCTCTTGGTGACTTGCCGAGTCCCAGGTTTAGTACCCACCATCACTCCCCTGCAGACCTTCTTGTCCCTGTCCCTTCAGAAGTGGGAGGTCCAGTGGTTTGGCCAGTTTGTTGAAAACAGGACTTGATTTGTGTACACAGAAAGGACAGGGGCTGGGGAACTGGGGAGAGGGGAGAAGGAAAGAGCAGAGGTCTAGCTGGCAGGTGAATGTCAGCCGGCAGTTAGACTTCCCGAGACACATAATGGAAGAGTGGCTTTTCATGAGCTTTCTTCCCAGAGGGCCTTACAAGAGGTTGGAACATAGAAGGACCAGCCTCAAGGGCAGTAAAAAGGGACAGAGGTGGGAGGAAAGGTTCTGGGAGGATGATAGTAGGGATTTTCCATTGCATCAGGAGGATGGGAATTAGATTGTGAGGACTTTCTCCCTGGTGGAGATTGGAATATAGCATCTTCCAGAAATCGGTCAGGACAGTAAAGATCTCTGTCCCTCTAGGTCAGGCTGGCCTGGGCTCCTGTCCTTGGTTCCAGCCCCCTGGATTCCAAATGTGTCTTGAGCGAGTTGGGTGGGTGGGCACATCTGGCCAAGAGCATCGTCTCAGATGTGGGTTTTCTCTTTGGACCACACATCTCTGGTTTTTCCGTGCATTAGGGTCAGTCCTGAGAGAGCTGGCTCTGGGGCCTCGTGGGCTGCCACATGTGATGGGCAGAAATCCTATAGGGGCTTAGTGGTCATGGGAGATAGAGGGCCCCATTGCTACTCTGAAGAGACTAGATGGGAGGTTTTCCTCCTTAGCTTTTCTGCTTTGGTGGTTCCATTGCCTCTGGATGAAGTCTAGACCCCTGAATGTGGCATCAGGCCCTACATGGTCTGGCCCCTGGCTTGTCCCAGCCTCACCCTGCACTGATCCACTTCCCCAAACACCCTGAGTTTGTGCTCCTTGGTGGTGCTACTCCTTCTACGTGTGCTTCCCTCTTCTCCCCCACCCCTAACTCACCCTCTCCCGCTCTGTCTCTCCTCCTCTCCCCCTTCCCCTCCCTTGTTCTGTCCTTCTATGTCTGTCTCCCCTCCCTTGGTCCTCATTTCTACCCTGTCATCTATTCTTTATCTACCTATCTATCTATCTCTATCTCATTCTCCAGGCCCCAGTTTAGCTGTCCCTCCTGGTGAGTCTTTCCTAAGGTCCCCTCAACCACGCTGATTGAGTGCTTTCCCAGGGGAGTACCTGCCCCTCTGTGTACGCCCACCACAGACAGCCAGGATGGCTCTTCTCCTCTGCTGGAGTTGTCTGTCTTCCCCGCAGTTCAAGTCAGAGCAGGAGTTGTCTGTCAGTTCACCTGCGAGACCTTCCAGGCATTCTTGTTAAAGGGATGCTTTATCCTCACGCAGTGCCTCCTGCACCATTTGTATGTACAGTGGAAACCAGTTTTATAGGTGTGGTTGTGAGATGGAATTTCTAGGGCAGATTCTGGTGAAAAAAGCTTTGATTTTTTGCTTGCACTTTGATGAACGTCCTCAACAATATTTTTTAAAACCCATTTCAGGAAGCTTTATGCAGAGCTGTGCCAGGGCATCGTGGACATAGCCATAGCCAGTGTCTTTCCGCCCCCAGACGTGGAGCAGCAGCCGACCCAGCCGGCTGCCTTCATCAAGCTGTGACCTAGGGAGGTTCTCAGAGCTGCTTCGGAAGAAGCACGGAGTCCTGCTCCAGGGGAAGGTGAAATCTCCGGATAGTTCGTCGTCAAGCCAAAACAGGAGAGGGAGGCAACTCGCAAGGACATGATGGAAGAGAGAGCATGAGAAGAAAAGGCGACTTCTCCGAAGGGTGGTTGCTCTGGGTTCCCAGGTGGAGCTCTCAGCACTGCTCTTGAGATTTGAAAACTGCAGTGATGTGGCCTCCTGAAAAGGACGGGAGAGCAAGTATTCTGCTACGGGGAAAGAACAGAGATTTGATTACTTATATTCTCATCCTTTAAAGAGTCTGCTTTTTATCCTAAGGCAGCACTGCGAGCAGCGCCTCTCCTCCAAGGACTGCAGACCGTCGGACCTTTGGTTGGTGTCTTTCCACCTGCTGCAGCTTTAGTGCCTTAGCTCTATGCCCAGCTGCAACCCTCCTGTCTGGGACAGGGATTGGATGTGAGAGCATTGGGGAGGTTGCTGATGTGTTCCCTGCTCGTCCCCCTCCATGACACTCTGCCCCACGAACATCTGGACAAGCATGCACCAACATCCTTGGTTTTGTGCCGTGCGCTGCCTCGCAGCAAAGGAGATTTTCCTCATCACGTTCCTGATGGCGTTGGGTCAATCACCTGTCAGGGTTGGTGTGGGATGGACACCAAACAGCAAACGCTGCTCTCAGTCTGCTCTCTGCATGTTTCAGAAACCAAGCGGCAGGTCTGCTGCAAACCCGTAAGCATCATATAAGCATGAGAGAGAAAAACACGACGTCTTGCTCTACTTACTAGTTGGCTGTGGTAGGTCTTTGAAATATGATTGTCAGTTATCTTTGTTTTAACCAGAATTCTACATGCACTTTTGCAAAGTTCCCTTTTCTTTACTTTTTGTTTTTATTTCTGTTTTAACTTTTGTAAAAACCCCTCTAGGGGTCAGGAGAAGGCAGAATTGTGCTCCCCCCACCGAGGTGGCACTGCCCCAGACACAGGGAGCTCCCCCCAGTGCGTCCTCCTTGCTCTGCAGGCACTTTGTGCAGGAGCCGGAGGGGCAGGTTTCGTTCCAGGGAGGATTCTCTGTCTGCTTGTGCCTCTCAGCATCAGGGAGAGGCTCTGAATAAGTCTGAGTAAGCGTATGTCTTGCCTGAGTGGGAGTCTCCTAAAATGGGACAGAAGTGGTTTCAGAGCACCACACGGCATCTTGTAAGTCAACAGATGTGTCCCGTTAGGTGTAGTTTCCACTTACTGGATCGACGAATGTTCTGTAGGCTTTTCAGGAGGCCACCTCACAAGCAGTGGGAAGAAGAAGATGCCATTTGTGTCGAGTGTGAGCTGAGTGAACAGGCCCTCTGTAGCGTATCCTAGGACTCACAGCAGACCCATTGCAAAGGCACCCTCCGCCCCAGAACGGGGTGCGGTCTTCCCTCGTGCACATCTGTGCTCCGTTATTCGTTTCTACTTGGCACAAGAAAACAGTTCTGCGGTCAGGGGAGACTTTTAAAAAGAGAAGAAAAAGCAACACCTCCTCAAACATGATGAGATGTAGCAGCTTACAGTGAAAAAAAGAATAATGATAAAAATTACTTAGTAGATGTAGCAGTGGGTGTGTAGCATGTGAAAGCGTTACGTTGAGGTGAAGTGGAGAAAGGCCCAACTGGATTGGGAATTTGGAATCAAAAATAAAAGTTGTGGTGGTTACCCAGAATACAGAAAATTAAGTTTGCATCAGAGCGAAATGAAACAGTCAGTGGTAAAAGTCAATCCTGGAGGCCCAGCACAGCGGATGGGTTGGTGTTTGCGGACTTCTGAGCAGGTCAGGGGGAGATGCTCACCCACTTAGTGTAGGGCACTGGGTCCTTGGGAGGTCTGTGATGGGGAAAGCATGGAGGTTTTGTGATGCTGTCACATGCTCACGCAGACTCGTAATGATCTTTTGGACCTAGATTACAGCGACATTGGAGAGTTTTCCAGCTCTTAGTGACAGAGCTAAGAGTTCAGGTGTTAGGAAGTCTGTGGATCTTGATGGATTTCCTAAGAAAACTGAATCAATAGTATATATGTGAGGGAAGTAAGGCTTTAAAGAAAAAAAGTTATGCTTTTTTCCTCACTTGGTTTAAATAAGTATTTTTATGCATTTATTTCTGATCAGGTGGGATGGTCGGCTCAGAACTGTTCCATACCCTTCCATGAAACCCTTTGCACAGAAGGTCGTGCCTCGCTCTGCAGTCAGTCTCCATATGTGTAGTCTGTGTCCGTGTCTCTGTTGTTGGGGAGGAGGTGTGACTCATTCGGAGATGCTGATTCCAACCTTGGCTCTGTCGTTTGGCTGCTGGTGTCAGATGGGCCCAGTCACCTGTCTGTGCCTTAGTTCTTACCTCATGGAAGAGTTTGTTGCCTGACCCAGGGACTACCTCAAGGGCTTTTCGTGAGGACAGATGAGATTAGGAAGACTCAAGAACCTTTCGTACCAAGGTTCTCAAAGCTGACTTCATGCTGGAATCACTTGGGAAGCTTTTTGTAAATGCTGGTGTGCATACCTTCCCTCTCCCCCAACCCCTGACAATTAAATGAGAACCTCAGGCATCTCTGAGATGCCTTGAAGCACTGCTTGAGAAGGAAGGACAAACACATTATTACTTTGGAAGAAGCAGATAAGGCCTAGGGCTTTTTAAAAAATTGCTTTTGGAAGAACAGGCATTGCTTTAAGAATGGACCAGACGTTGACACATGTGTTCATGATACAAGCAAGTGCTGCTTAAGCTGGTTCTCTCTTTGCTCCTCATCACAGCATTCGGAACCTCAGACATGCCCTCATCTATCCAAACAGTTCATGAAGCCTTGACAACAAATGTAAACACATGAATTTATAAATCTGTTAAATATGCATTAAGGTTATTAATTATTATTACTATTTTTTCTTCTTCTCCCCAAAGCCCCCAGTACATAGTTGTATATTCTAGTTGTAGGTCCTTCTGGCTCTGCTATGTGGGACACTGCCTCAGTGTGGCTTGATGAGTGGTACTAGGTTTGTGCCTGGGATCAGCACTGGTGAAACCCTCGGCCGCTGAAGCGGAGCGTGGAAACTTAACCACTTGGCCATGGGGCGGCCCCTAATGAATTATTGAGAGAAAAGCTCCTTCCCCCACACTTGACTCCTGTGGTAATTATAAACTCCATTTTACCCAGAACGTTTAAGTGCCTCCGTGTCTGTATGACCCAGTAGAGCAGGTGCTGGTGGACTTACAGCTGACGTGATGTTTCACTAGCGCCTCAGGATGGTTATCACCGACTTGGAGTATCTGGTAGTGCTGGAAATGTACGGCATCCTCAGAACCTGCGGGCGGCAGTGGAGCTACCAAGTGCGCTTTCGTGGCCAGTCGAGGCTGTGCCAGGCAGGGGTGATCCAGTCCTGTGGTGGGTGTCAGGGGGGCTCTGTGAGAGAAGACAAGGTGCCATAGTGGGTCTCCTGCAGCAGATGGGTGCTGTGGAGAAAATTCAATGATATACTTGTCTCTGATCCTGGACACAGAATCTGTACCTAAAAGGAAGTGACTTCTGAAATAAGGCAATTTTATGAATGTTTAAAATGCCTGGAGCATTAAAGTAAAGTAATGATATTTCAAGTGTTTTTGTCCCATTTTGTTCAATCATCTTATTATGGGTGTTGACCTAGGATACCACCAGTGGTATGAATCCATGATTTTGTTACCCAGCAGTAGGCGGACTTTTCTCTGAAGGGCCAGATAGTAAAAATTCAAGACTTTACAAGCCATACAGGGTCTCTGCTGCATATTCTTCTTTGTCTTTTTTCCAACTCTTACAAAATGTAAAAAACCTTCTTAGCTCATAGGCCATCCAAAAGCAGGCTAGACGTAGCTGTCGTTTGCTGACCCCAGCATCTTACCCAGCACGTAAACCAACAGGTTGTTCTTTGAAACTGATGAGCCTCTCCAGGGCGAAGCATTGAAACAATTTCAGCTGCCAAAATCCAGTCCATAATTTCTCGCATGTCTTGTGCATTGTCTAAATCATGACATAAATTGTGAGGTGAGACCCATGGTTGTAAAAGAGACTTATGAGTGCTTCAAACATGGAATGGAGGTGGGGGTGGGGGGTGCTTCTGAAGTGAGGCTACTTCTGCAATTAGCCAGAAGGCCAAGATGTCCTTACTAAGACTTCACTAAGGCCAGGTAAATAAATACCTGCACATCTCACACACCTCAGGCACTTAGTCTCATGGACAGAAAAGGCTTCGTTTATGTAAACTATAATTAACAGTCACTTCTTGTGTGATGAAGCTGTATGCTTTGGACTCCTTTCCCACATACAGCTGGCCTGCATTCCATAGCTGCTTCCACTACATAAACATACTTCTGGCACAGAGAAGGGGCCTTCCACACGAGAAAGCCTGGCTTAAGCACCCCACTCCAAACAAGTTTCTGACGTGACATGACAATATGCCCACCGGACTCAGTGGAGATTGCACGGGCAAGGTATAGGGACAAGCAGACATGGACCCAGGCAGGCAGCTACTTAGGATCCTGGGAGTGGACAGGTTCAAATCCTTTGGAGAACTTCTCTTAGAGCCTGGTTCCATTTGCTGTCAGTAGCCGCCCCTTCTCCCTAAAGAACCTGAAGTTCTCCCATGGCCCCAGAGATCCAGTAATACTTGAAAGAGGTTTTCCCCAAAGCGTCCCTAAAGGCAGAGGGAAATGAGCCCCCGTCCCATGGGATACTCGGTGGCACAACTTGATTGCTGCAAGCAGAATTCCTTTTCAGAGTTCACATGCGAGGACATCAATGGGAACGGCAGAGTAAGAACCTCTGAAAATCTTCTCTTCCATAAAAGCAATGAGAACATTGGCAAAAACTGTGTGGAAATTAACCAAAGGCTTGCAACAATCCAGGAAACATTTATGAAAGAAAACCAGTTGCATCTTGGTAAGAACAGCAAGCTTTGTGATGTTTTAACGTGCCCTATTTTCACCCCGCTTTCCCTAGCTCCATGTAGCCTTGAGAAACAACAGCTCCACAATCAGTGGTGAAATCCAGCAGCCTAGTAGCCATTGGAGGGTACAGAACAGGGTTGCAGCTCCTCCAAAGTCCATTCCCCGTGAATTGTGATTATTTGACCTGCCTCACAGTTCCATGTGAGTTCCTGTCTTAGGGCTTGTCTTTATCTCATGTGTCTTAGAGTGTGCCTAGTGTGAACAGCCTTTTCCCTGGGTGCATTTGTCAAAAATAATCAGCAGCAATTCTTTAACATCTCAACTTCCTGAGGTGGTTGTAACATTTTGAACAAACAACAACAGACCAAAACATTAGAAGGAAAAGCTAGGAAATGAGATGTCCATAAGAGAGTCTGAAAAGCTTCAACACATTCCTACGAGTATAGAAGGCCACACACATGTGTAGGGCATGTGCATGCCCAGGGGAGACCTGAATTCCCTCAGCTTTTACCTCTGTCTGACCAGAAGGATCTGCACAAGCAGGAAGTGAAGACTAAGGCAGAGTTGCAAATTGCCTTCCTGAGCATTAAGTCATGCCCAACACACACACACACAGAGTCCCTTGGCAAAGATTGAGAGATTTACTGGTTCCAGGCATTTAAGGAAATTTCTGTTCAATCATTGGTTGACCACTAAGCTAACTGAGCAGACACTTCAGTGGCCACACACAATAAAGAATACAGGCTTTACATAATTAGTTCAGGAAAGTCAGTAAATAAACAAAAAGCAACAACAATAAATCCTGGAGAGGGCAAAGTATCTGGTTTCCAAAGTTGCCCCATTATATTATTAAAATTTTCCAATTTTCAACACGAATTATGGGACATGCAAAGAAAAAGGAAAGTATGGCCATAGAGGGAAAAGGCAGTCAACAGAAACTGCCCCTGAGGAAACCCGGGCACTGGACTTACCACACAAAGATTTCAATTCAGCTATTTAAAAGACATTTAAAGCACTAAAAGAGACTATAAGAATGATGTGTCACCAGGGACAGAATATCATTAAAGAGATAGAAAATTGTTTTTTTAAATAGAACCAAGTAGAAACTTTGACATTGAAAAGTACAATAATGCAAACGAAAAATTCAGTAGAGGTGTTCAAAAGCAGGTTTGAGTTGGCAAAAGAAAGAATCGGTGAATCTGAAGTCAATTATTAGATTATCCAGTGTGAGGAACAGAAAGAATGAAGAAAAATGAACAGTACTCTAGAGATCTATCCAGAGACATGTATGTATACCAACATATATGTAACAGGAGTCCTAGAAGAGAGGAGAGAGAAAGGGGCAGAAAACATGTTGGGAGAAAAAGTGGCTGAAAACTTTCCCACTTTGATGAAAAACATTAAAATGCATCCAAAAAGTTCAACAAACTCTTAAGTAGGGTAGACTCAAAGAGATCCACACCAAGACACATCAACCACTAAGAAAATAACTTTATAGTAAAGAAGACAAGGGAACTAAAATGTTACACTAGAAAGTATCTATTTAACAAAACAGAAGGTGGTAATGAAGGATTGGCTGGGGGGCATAAAGCATACAGCAAACAAAGAGCGAAATGGCAGACATAAATCCTTGTTGCTGTTATTGCTGTCAAGTCAATTCCGACTCCTAGTGACCCTGCATACAGCAGAGCAGAACCCTCCCTGGTCTTTTTTCACCATCCTCTCACCTGGCACTATATCAGACAGTGCTCTGCTGCTATTCATGGGGTTTTCATCACTAGCTTTTTTCAAAGTGTAGCCAGGTCCTTCTTCCTAGTCTATCTTACTCTGGAAGCTCTACTGAAACCTGCTGGTATTTGAAATACTGGTGGCATAGCTTTCAGCATCACAGCAACACAGAGCCACCACAGTATGACAACCAACAGATGAGTAGTTGGTTCTCTAACTGGGAAATGAACCTGGACTGTGGCAGTGAGTGCCCTGAATTTGAACCACTAGATCACCAGGGCTGGCAACAAAAAAATTACTTATCAGTAATTTCATTAAATGTAAATGGATTAAACACTCCAATCAAAAGGTAGAGACTGGCAAAATGGATTTTAAAAGAAAATCCAACCATGATCCAACTCTATGCTGTCTATAAGAGATGCACTTTAGACTCAAAGACACAAACATGTGAAAGTAAAAGGATGGAAAAAGATGTACCATGCAAATAGTAACTCAAAGAGACCTTGAGTGGCCATATTAACAGTAGATAAAATAGGCTTAAGAAAAAAATCACTACTACAGACAAAGAAGGACATTTTTTATGATAAAAGGATCAATCCATCAGGATTATAATACATATGCACC
Source organism: Equus caballus (assembly GCF_041296265.1). Classification (NCBI taxonomy): domain Eukaryota; kingdom Metazoa; phylum Chordata; class Mammalia; order Perissodactyla; family Equidae; genus Equus; species Equus caballus. Next base: position 30,909,287 of record NC_091698.1, read on the forward strand.
TACCATCAAAGCCCCAAGATATATGAAGCAAAAACTGGGAGAATTAAAGGGAGAAGTAGACAGTTCAACAGTTGGAATCATCAGCCCCCCATTTTCAATAATGTATAGAACAACTAGTCAGAAGATCAAAAATGAAATAGAAAATACTATAAACCAGCTAGATCTAACAAATATGTACAGAATACTCCACCCAACAATAGCAAAATACACATTCTTCTCAGGTGCATGTGGAACATTCTCTGGAATAAACCATATGCTGGACCATAAAACAAGCCTCAGTAAATTAAAAGTGAATGAAATCATACTACATCTGTTCTCTCACCACATAGAATAAAATTAGAAATCATTAACAAAGGAATTTGGAAAAAATCACAAATATGTGGAAATTAAAAACACAGTCCTAAATAACTAGTGGGTCAAAGAAGTAGTTACAAGGGAAATTAGAAAGTACTTCGAGATAGATGAAAATGAAAACACAACATACCAACAAACTAATGGAGTTCAGCTAAAGCTGTGCCTAAAGGGAAATTTTTATCTTTAAATGCCTACGTCAAAAAAGAAGATCTCAAATTAATAACTATAAGGTTTCTTCCACTTTAAGAAACTAGAAAAAGAAGAGTAAACTAATCCAAAGAAGGTAGAAAGAAATAATGAAGATTAGAGTGGAAATAAATGAAATAGAGAATAGGAAAATAGAGCAAATCAATGATACCAGAAGGTGTGCTTTGAAAAGGTCAACAAAATAGACAAAACTTAGCTAGACTGACCAAGAAAAAAAATTGAGAACTCAAATTACTAACATTAGGAATGAAAGAGGGGACATTACTACAACACAAATAAAAAGGATTATGGGGAATCCTATGAACAATCGTATGCCAACAAATTAGGTAACCTACATGAAATGGGCACTTGAATTCCTAGAAATTCCTAGAAAGACACAAAACTGATGAAACCAACTCAAGAAGATATAGAAAGTCTGAATAAACCTAACAAGTAGAGAGAGTGAATTAATAATCAAAAATATTCCCACAGGAAAAGCCCAGGACCAGATAGCTTCACGGGTGAACTCCACCAAATGTTTAAAGAGGAATTAATACCAGTCCTTCACAAACTCTTCCAAAAAATAGAAGAGGAGGAAACATGGGGCTGGCCCTGTGGCCGAGTGGTTAAGTTCGCGCACTCCGCTGCAGGTGGCCCAGTGTTTCGTTGGTTCGAATCCTGGGCGCGGACATGGCACTTCTCATCAAACCACGCTGAGGCAGCGTCCCACATGCCACAACTAGAAGGACCCACAATGAAGAATATACAACTATGTACCGGGGGGCTTTGGGGAGAAAAAGGAAAAAATAAAATCTTTAAAAAAAAAAGAGGAGGAGGAAACATTTTCCAACTCATTCTGAGGCCACTCTGATATCAAAACCAAAGACATCATAAGAAAAGCAAACAACAAACCAATATCTCTTAGGAATATAGATGAAAAAATCTTCAACAAAATTCTAGCAAACCAAGTCCAGCAACATATAAACAGGATTATACACCATAACCAAGTAGGATTTATCCTAAGAATACAAAGTTTTTTTAACATACAAAATTCAATCAATGTAATCATTTTTATACAACAAAGGACAAAAGCCACACGATCATATCAATACACACAGAAAAGGCATTTGACAAAACACAACATTTTCTTTGTAAAAACACTCAAAAAACTAGGAATAAAATGGGAACTTCTTCAACTTGATTAAGGACATCTCTGGAAAAACTCATTGCCTAAATCATATTTAATCGTGAAAGACTGAAAGTTTTCTCCCTAATATCAGACACAAAAAAATGATGTCCATTCTTGCCACTTCAATTCAACATGTACTAAAGGTTCTAGTCAGGGCAGTTAGACGGAAGGAAGGAAGGAAGGAAATAAGGAAGGGCATCTAGACTGGAAATGAAGAAATATAATTCTCTCTCTCTCTCTCTATTTTTTTGAGGAAGAGTAGCCCTGAGCTAACATCTGCTGCCAATCCTCCTCTTTTTGCTGAGGAAGACTGGCTCTGAGCTAACATCCGTGCCCATCTTCCTCTACTTTATATGTGGGACGCCTACCACAGCATGGCTTGACAAGTGGTGCCATGTCCGCACCCGGGATCCAAACCAGTGAACCCTGAGCTGCCAAAGCGGAATGTGCGCACTTAACTGCTGAGCCACGGGGCCGGCCCCTAACTCTCTCTTTTTGCAGATGATAACATTTTATATACAGAAAATCCTAAGGAATCCACAAAACCTATTAGATCTAATAAATGAGTTTGGCAAGATTGCCAGAAACACGATTGATATACAAAACTCAATTGTATTTCTATATACTACCAATGAACAATTTGGAAATTAAGAAAACAATTTACATTTACATCATTTCAAACATTTACATCAGCATCAAAAAGAAATACTTAGGAACAAATTTACCAAAAGAAGTTCATTTATACAGCAAAACTACAAATCATCTTTGAAAGAAATTAACACCTAAATAAATGGAAAGACATCTTATGTTCATGGATTGGGAGATAATTATTGTTAAGATGAAAATAGGCCCCAGATTGATCTACAGATTGAACACAATCTCTATCAAAAATCTCAGTTGCCTTTTTGCAGAAATTGACAAGCTGACCCTAAAATTCATATGGAAATACAAAGGAACAGGAATAGTGAAAGCAATCCGGAAAAAAAAAGAACAAAGTTGGTGGACTTACGCTTCCCGATTTCAAAATTTATTACAAAGCTATATTTCTTTTTTAATGCTTTTTTTTTTTTTCGGTGAGGAAGGGTGGCCCTGAGCTAACATCTGTTGCCAATATTCCTCTTTTTTTTCCTTCCCCAAATCCTCAGTACATAATTGTATATCCTAGTTGTAAGTCATTCTAGTTCTTCTATGTGGGATGCTGCCACAGCATCGCCTGATGAGCAGTGCATAGGTCTGCGACCAGGATCTGAACCGGTGAACCCTGGGCTGCCAAAGTGGAGCATGCAAACTTAACCACTCCATCACAGGCCGGCCCCATAAAGGTAAATTAATCAAGACTGTGTGGTATTGGCATAAGGGTAGACATACAGATCAGGGGAATAGAATTGAGAGTCCTCACATCTATGGCCAATTGATTTTTGAGAAGGGGCTAAGACAATTCAGTGAGGGAAAAATGGTCTTTTCAACTAATGATTCTAGGACAACTGAATATCCACATGCAAAGAAATGCAGTTAGATGCCTTTGTCACACCACATACAAAAATTAACTCAAAATGGGGGCTGGCCCCGTGGCCGAGTGGTTAAGTTTGCGCACTCCGCTGCAGGCGGCCCAGTGTTTCGTTGGTTCGAATCCTGGGCGCGGACATGGCACTGCTCATCAAACCACGCTGAGGCAGTGTCCCACATGCCACAACTAGAAGAACCCACAACAAAGAATATACAACTATGTACTGGGGGGCTCTGGGGAGAAAAAGGAAAAAAATAAAATCTTTAAAAAAAAATTAACTCAAAATGGGTCAAAGGCCTAAATGTAAGAGTTGAAACTAAAAAACTCTGAGAAGAAAACAGAGATATAAATCTTCATGATCTTGGACTAGGCGATGATTTCTTAGATATGTTATCAAAAGCACAAGCAACAGCAAAAAAAAATAAACTAGACTTCATCAATATTAAAAATCTTTGCACTTAGGAAGTAAAAGACAACCTACAAAATGGGAGAAAATATTTGCAAATCACATATCTGATAAGGACTAGGATAGAATATATAAAGAACTATTACAACTCAATGATAAACAGACAACCCAATTTTAAAATTGGCAAGGTATCTAAATAGACATTTCTCCAAAGAAAATATACAAATGGCCAATTAAACACATCAAAAGATGGGCAACATCACTAGGGAAATGTAAATTAAAACCAAAATTAAATACTACTTACATGTACTAGGGTGGATATAACCAAAAAGCCAATAACAAGTACTGGTGAGGATATGGAGAAATTGAAATCCTCATACACTGCTAGTGGGAAGGTAAAATTGTACAGCTGCTTTGGAAAACCATTTGGCAGTACTTCAAAAAGTTAACCATATGACCCAGAAATTTCATTCCTAGCTATAATACCTAAGAGAATTGAAAACATATGTCCATACAAAAACTTGTGTATGGATATTAATAGCAGCGTTATTCATAATGGCCAAAGATGGAAACCACCCAAAGGCCCATCAACTGGTGAATAAACAAAATTGGATTACTGGATTCCAAAAGTGGATTATTATTCAGCCATGAAAGGAATGAAGTACTGATCGTGCTACAACATGGATGAACCTTGAAAACACTGAAGAGACAGGATGGTCAATGTTTTTAAGGCTTGGGTTTAAAGGAGAGCAGAGAAATACTGTGCTAGCTGAAAAGGGACAGGGGATCAGAGATGTTTTTTGTTTTAAGAGCTTTTCCACAGGTTTGCATGCTGACGGAAATGATTGCTCCTGCAATAGTCCCCTCATTCTCGGCCTTCTAGGAGTTCTTGACCGGGGAGAGGGAATGAAGGAAGAGTTTTCCTTAATAAGAGCAAAGACATTGTAAATACAGCGAAGGCAGAACCTAGATGACAGCCGCACAAATCTTGGTAGATTTGATGATGTCAGCATAAGACAGAAACAGAAGCTAACTTTTAAAAGTGATATAGGAATGAAAATTACCAGCTGACCCAGGAAACGGTGAAATTGACGGGAGAGAGGGATTCCCAAGGGACAGGAGGACGCTTTGGGAGTGGTGGATTAATTCATTAATGCCATTGTGGCGATAGCTTCACGGTTTGTATATAGGTCATAACTGATCAACATGTACAATTTAACATGTGTCGTTTATTGTGGGCCAATTATATCGCAATACAGAATATAGCTGCTATACACATACACACAAAACATAAAGTTGAAAGACATCTGCAGGCATTCCCTGAAAAAAAAAATCCCTATGCTGTGGGAGATAAGTGATTCATAGGACTCAGAGACTTAAAGGATCTTGAGGCTGGAAGGCCCGTTGCACGCCTGCCATCCCCCGCTCACCCCGCAGGACTCTGGTCCAGAAGATGTGGGGAGAGGGGCAGCGAGGGCAGACCACCTTTTCACCGTCCCAGTGATGAGCCTCACACCTTCAGAGCTGGGTAGAGAGAGCAGTCATCCTGGTGGCCGACAACATCTGCTTTTCCCTTGAAGCCAGGACTCTGGCTGGGTGTCTCCCCAGGGTCTGTATCGGCATCGGATCGGCGAGCAGTCAAGCGAAATAGAGGGGAATCTTTGAAGACTGTTCTCGTCCAGTCCTAATTGAGCGAATGAGAGCCAAAGACGTCACTCGCTCAATTGGGCGTGGAGCAGGTTTCCACCTTCAGAATCATTCGCGGAGGGGCATATAGGTGGGGCGACGGAAAACAGAAGAGGGGGTGGGCTGGCAATGTTTTGGCGTTTTACAGTTTTAAACGGGCCCGTTCACTCCACCGCTTTGGTTCCAAGTCGAACCTATAAAATCGAAGGGCCAATGGCCGGCGGAACTAGACGAACTACATTTCCCAGCAGGCCGTGGGCGCCGGGGCGCCTGCCTTTCTTCCCGGCGCGTGCAGAGCCGTCGCTGGCGACCGGTGTGCTGGGGGACGCATGGATCCCGACGGCCGGTGGCGGAACCTGCCCAGCGGGCCTACCCTGAAGCATTTGACGGACCCCTTGTATGGGATCCCGCAGGAGCAGCAAAAGCCAGCGTTGCAGGAGCTGACGCGGGCTCATGTCGAGTCTTTCAACTACGCTGTGCGCGAGGGGCTGAGCCACGCGGTGCAGGTGAGCGCGGCGTCCGACCCGGCTCCCTCAGCTCTGTCACCGCCCGCGCCGACGCGAACCCGAGGCGGGCGGAGGAAAGGGACCCGGCGGGGCTGGAGGAGGGGTGTGTGTGCGGCGCGGGGGGAGAGGTCAGTGAGCTCGGGGCCTCGTGGGGGAGAGGGAAATCCAGGAGGCAGGGGTGAGTGGGGCCTGGGCGCAGGAGGGCACAGGCCGGGGACAGCTCCCAGAGAGGGGTGGCCGCGAGGTCACAGTATTATCCCAAATAGTGTGCTCCTCCATCGGGCTGGGCTTGGCGCGGGCTTGGCGCAGGCTTGGGCTCGTGGCACCTATAGTCGAGTCGACTCGGGGAAGGCCTATTTGTGATTCCTGGATTTATATGTGCTTGGGAACCGTAGTGTTTTGTAGGGCTGTTTCTGGGTGCTGTGAGTGTGCAGGTGGCCCGTGTGGGGTGTGCCTCCCAACCCGTCACAACGTACACGCTTTGTATATCACTTGAAGGTTTAACTATCCAAAACCTCACCAGGTTCTGAACCTGTTCGTAGACAGACTGTAATGTGTAAGGTCATCCTTCGCTGTTGTCTTCTCTTAGAGCTTTAAAGGGAGAAAGTGCTGGGCACCGGTTCTCAATCAGGCAGGAGCTGAGGAACGTATAAATGAGGCACAAAAGCGAGATACAATAGGAAAGCGTAGTAGCATTATTAGGTAACATTTGCTCAACATTAAGTAGTTGGTCTAGAGGGTGATGGTAACAGAGTTCAAGTGAAGGTGGTGGGAGCAGATCTCGTTTAGTAAGCATCCCGGTGTCTCCAGGCAGAGCCTTGCCGTCTCTGATACCTGAACTCTATTCTGCAGTAATATGAGAGCTACTGAGGTTTCTTTGAAGGTTAATACTTCCTTACCTTTTTGCAAAAGACAAGACTGGTGGGAAATATTTGTATCATGCCTGGACTCTTATTGTATCTTGTCTGTGAGAAAAATTGTATCTAATTAAATGTTAATTGGTACTGGGGTTTATTAAAACAATGGGAAAAAAGAGTCCAGGACTGAGATGATGAAGGAAGGTTTGCTCCAAAATAAAAAAGGAGCACATGTCCATGAGAGCTTCTATGAGGGAGTATTGTACAGACCAGCAGTTCTCATTTGGGTCCCAGGATTCCTTTCCCCTCTTAAAATTCTTGTGGATTCCTAAAGATCTTTTGTTTATCAATATTTACTCTATAAGAAATTAAAATTGAGAAATTTAAGAAATACTAATTCATTTAGAAATAAACCAGTAATATATTTACTTTTTTTTGTCAAAAATATTTTCTAAAGCAAAAAAGATATTAGATGAATGGCATTTTTGTGTATCTTTTAAATGCCTGGCTTATTAGAAGACAGCTGGAAACTGGATTCTCGTATCTGCTTCTGCATTCAGTCTCCTACGATATGTCGTTTTGGTTGAAGTAGGTGAAGAAAATCTGGCCCCAGACAGGTGATGACACTGCAGCTTAGCTGGTACCATAATATGATTTGGGAATGTTGTTCCATAAAACATAGGAAGGCAGGGACCGCCCCAATGTCTGAGTGGTTAAGTTCGCGTGCTCCACTTCCCACAGCCCAGGGTTTTGCTGGTTCAGATCCTGGGCTCGGACATGGCACCACTCGTCAGGCCATATTGAGGCCGCATCCCATGTGCCACAACTAGAAGGACCCACAACTGAAATATACAGCTATGTGCTGGGGGGATTTGGGGAGAACAAAGCAGGAAAAAAAAAAAAACATAGGAAGGTAAATGACTAACATTTATAAAGCCAAGGAGAAAAATAGTCTTTATCTTATTTTCTTTGGAGTAGATTCCTCCATTCTGTGAGTCCAAGTTGATGTGTCTGTCACAGTCATCTTTTCAGAATACAGTTGATTCTCATTATTCTGGAATTCCATATCTGTGAAATGCCTACTTGCTAAAATGTGTTTGTAACCCCAAATCAGTACTCACCAGCATGCACAGAGTGGCGAAAAATTTGAGTTGCCCAGTGCACACATCCCAACTGAGGTCCAGTAAGGCGATGCTCTGCTTTGTTGTTCTGAACTCTTATACTGTAGATAAGTGTCCTTTTTGAGGTCTCTTCAGTTTTTCATTCTTGTGCTTTTTGTTGGTGATTTTGCTGTTTAAAATGGCCCTCAAGTTTGTGCTGGAGTGCTACTTAATGTTTGTAAGTGCAGGAAGTCTGTGCTGAGCCTTACAGAGAAAATAAGTGTGTTAGATAACCTTTGTTCAGTCATGAGTTAGTGCTGTTGGCTGTGGGTTCAATGCTAATGACTCAACAGTATATATTAAGTTTGTTGTTAGTGCTGTTGAGTGGGTTGCGACTCCTAGAGACCCTGTGTCCAGCAGAGTAGAACTCTGCCCGGTCTTTTTGTCAGACTGTGTCAGACGGTGCTTCACTTCTGTTCCCAGGGCTTTCATGGCCACTTTTGTGGAAGTGGGTGGCCAGGTCCTTCTTCCTAGTCTGTCTTGGTCTGGAGGCTCTGCTGAAACCTGTCCACCATGGGTGACCCTCCTGGTGTTTGAAGTACTGGTGGCATAGCTTTCAGCATCACAGCAACATGCAGCCACCACAGTATGACAACCAACAGATGAGTAGTGTGGTTCCCTGACCAGGAAACAAACCTGGGCCGTGGTGGTGAGAGCACTGAATCTTAAGCTCTAGCTCACTAGGGCTGGCTCTATATTAAATAGATGTCCTTAAATAGAAACACACTTAAAACAAGGTCATAGAGGCTGGCCCTGTGGCCGAGTGGTTAAGTTCACGTGCTCTGCTTCAGCAGCCCAGGTTTTCACTGGTTCGGGTCCTGGGCGCAGACATGGCACAGCTCGTCAGGCCACGCTGAGGCAGCGTCCCACATGACACAACTAGAAGGACCCACAACTAAAATATACAATTATGTACTGGGGGGATTTGGGGAGAAAAAGCAGGAAAAAAAAAAAAAAGAAGATTGGCAACAGTTGTTAGGTCAGGTATCAATCTTTATTTAAAAAAAAAAACAAGAAAAAAAAAACAAGGTCATGTATTGATCAGTTGACAAAATGTGACCAGAGACTCACAGGAAACTAACTTTGTATTTCTCCTAAAAGCAGTAGTTCACTATCCACTAATTCAGTATTTGTGGCAACTTTATAGACCATAACTAACTCAAATAATGAGAATCAACTGAATTAAGATAGAGATAGCGCCCCTGTGGCTTGAGAAAGTGAATCGTCTGATATCCCTTTTTTAAATTAATGCTTCATTCTTAAATATGAAATATATTCAAATTTTATTTTATAACAAAATATTGAATTCTAAAATAATACCACTTTTAGATAAAATTTAAAAATTTAGAAGAGGTCAGTTGAACTCACGTAAGGGTGGAGCATGTCTCTGGTATTCTTGGCTCTGTTTTTGGCATTCTTGTTATTCTAACACTAAGGCTGGGAGGTTGCTCACAGTTAATATGTAGGAGAGTTCAGTGGTGCCCCTTCCTCAGAAGAGCAGCAAAGCTTCTCCCAGGGAGAGGAACAGAGAAGCCACTGCTATGGAAGGGGAAACCACCGTGGCCACCACCTTCCCCTTGCATGGCTCTGGCTCCAGTGTGAGGCTACCATGGAATGAAGTGTACAGATAGCCTGAAGGATGGCATTAGAGTATCTGGTCAGAATGAGGAGACGTTTCCATATCCTTGCTCTGCGAGCACTAGTTGCGTTTGTCTTGCTCTGTATGTAGAGGGTATAAGGTGAGACTAGAGAAGGCAGGCACCTGTTTTCGAGAACAGCTTTGTTCTGGACACAACGGTGTCCCTAGAGCCTGCTGAAGAGTCTGACATGTAATAGACACTCAAAAAAGTCTCCATTCATGCATTATAGTTTTAGGTACTTAGGGAGGGTATGAGTAGACTGGATGTAGCTTTCACTGTCTTTTTGTTTATTTATTTATTTGTTTGTTTGTTGAGGAAGATTGTCACTGAGCTAACATCTGTGCCAATCTTATTCAATTTTGTGTGTGGGTCACCGCCACAGCACGGCTTGAAGAGTGGTGTGTAGGTCTGCACTCAGGATCTGAACTCCCAAACCCCGGGCTGCTGAAGCAGAGTACTCGAACTTAACCACTACAGCGCTGGGCCAGGCCCTTTAACTGTCTTTTTAGATGTGTCACATTGGCATTGTAGGCAACAATGTTTGTAGAAAACACATGGGATTTGAAAGAGTCTTAGTGGAAAAGTGCCTTGGAAATGCAAGCAATTAATCATGTGAATTGTATTTCAGGCTATACCACCCTTTGAATTTGCTTTCAAAGATGAGCGTATCTCTCTTACTATTGTGGATGCTGTCATCAGTCCACCCACCGTTCCAAAGGGGAGCATCTGCAAAGATCTCAGCATTTATCCAGCAGAATGCCGGGGCCGAAGGAGTACCTACCGGGGAAAGTTGACAGTGAGTGCAAGTGACAGTGTGTGACTCCCACACTGTACGTTTTTGAGAATAAGGTTGATGGCTAATAAAGTTTATACCAGAATTCCGCTTTCTTCAAGTACTGTCATCCAAGAGATCCCATCTTTTAAATTAAAGCATAAAACCATTTACTTTATGGTCTTCTTCCTCACTCTTTTAAAATACTTTTTTGTTCTTGTAGATCCAGATATTTTCTTTTTTTCTTAAGTAATTTTTTTGTCTCTTATTTTCATTTAGGCTGATATCAGCTGGTCAGTGAATGGAATCCCAAAAGGCATCATTAAGCAGTTTCTTGGCTATGTTCCCATCATGGTGAAGTCTAAGCTTTGCAACTTATACAACCTTCCTCCCAGAGCCCTCATCGAGCACCACGAAGAAGCAGAGGTAATGGCAGGGGCCAGTGCGTTGCAGGGCCAGGTGACAGTAGAAAAGGCCCGAGCCGGGAGTGAGAGGACAGGAAGACTGACAGTGGCAGTGTTTTTCTTTCTCTGCATCAATTTCTGGATAGGGATAATCGGGCATTAATATCTTGTCTACATACTGTGTAGGGCTCATAATGAAACAGTGGCCATACAATTAAAGAGTATTTTATTATGGGGGAAGAATTGGTAATTTTTTCTGTAATTTTCTGAATGACACATATTTAGAGTTTTTTATTTTATTTTATTTTTTTTTTGAGGAAGATTAGCACTGAGCTAACTACTGCCAATCCTCCTCTTTTTTCTTTTTGCTGAGGAAGACTGGCCCTGAGCTAACATCCATGCCCATCTTCTTCTACTTTATACTTGGGATGCCTACCACAGCATGGCTTTTGCCGAGCGGTGCCATCTCCACACCCGGGATCCGAACCGGCGAACTCCAGGTGGCTGAGAAGTGGAATGTGCAAACTTAAGCACTGTGCCACCAGGCCGGCCCCAAGATTTTTTTTTAAGCTGTCTTAACCTGCAAAACTGTTGTCTAAAATGTCAGCTTTACCAACAGTAAGATACTGTGAACATATTGAATGCTTCATATATCTTCCCGTCAGTATTTCTTCAGCTGTGTTAGGTGGTTTTGCAGTATTGGGTTTGATGTAATCAAGGCGTGCAGCCTCTGCCTCCAATAGGAGACTGAGTTATGTGGTGGGAAGGTTTGGTGTCAGGTCTGGGTTTGACACTCAGCTGCCCTGCTTACCAGTGTGTGGCTTCAAGAAGCTTAATCTTCCTGAGCCTCAGTTTCCTCTGTTGAAAATGGGCATATAGCTATCCCACTCATTTTTATAAGGATTAAATGTTAGGATAGCATGGAGCACCGAGCATGATATGCCAGCCATCAATATGTAGTAGCTATTTATTTATTATAGCAATGTGATATTAACTGGAGCTATTAAAATGTTTTCCTCTTTAGCTAATCTGAATTTCTGGTTTCCAGAGCTTTCATATGCTCAAAAGTTTTTAAACTAATTTGGGAAACTATACTCATCTATAAGCCAAAATGGTTATAGTTTTCATCTTTAGACTTCTCTTTGGAGTAAGCTTTTTTTTTTTTTTTATGTCATTTGAAGAGTAAAGTCATTTTAGGAGACAGAAAGGCAAGTTAGGTCAAGCCTGTCTAGTAGACGACAGTACCCTGATTTCCTTCTGTACTGTTCTCCCAGGTCTCTAGGACCTTTTTAGTCTACTTGAGAAGACTTACTTCACACACTGACAGTTTCCAAGGGCTGTGTGCTGCCTTCCGCCTGCACGCGCCCCTTCTGCGCGTGCACTGCGTCTGGCTAGGAACGAGGCTGAGTTTGCAGTCAATCTGTTTCCTGTTTACAGTTAGTTACGTGTCTGTGTAACAAATCATAGTTCATCTCTTTGGCAGGAAATGGGAGGCTATTTTATCATCAATGGCATTGAAAAAGTCATCCGAATGTTGATCATGCCTCGGAGAAATTTCCCCATTGCATTGACAAGACCAAAATGGAAAACCAGAGGGCCTGGCTATACTCAGTATGGTAAGTTTTAGTGATTTTTGGAATGTTCTTTTAGAAAAGTTTTAAGCCATTTCTTAAAAAAGTAGGTGCATCTAAATAGAGTCTTTGACATTTTTTTCATATATAAATTTTTGTTTCTTTTTCTAGTAAGCATTTCTGTGTTAAGATTTCATAGTGGGAAACTTACTTTCTATTATGTTCCATTTTTTTCTCAAATTGAAAGAACACATGTGTTAATGTTATTGCTTATGGAGCTGAAGGCTGGCCTGACTTGGCCAGATGGGCCTCAGAAGTCTTCTGGTCCAGGGTACCATGGCACTCCCCTTGGGAGTCTCTGGCTGAAGCCACCTGGCCTCTCTTTGAGCACTCTCTGTGACGGAGCCTGGCTTTACAAGACAGCATTTTGCATTGTTGGGCAACCCCTACAATTAAACAGTTTATTTTTATCATTAAGCTAAAACTCAGCCGCTAATTGTAACCATACATAACATATGTAGAATAACAGCATCTCAGCAAGTCACAATGCCACGTCATTTATTCTTTTGCATCGGTTGATGCAGTATGTCGTAGCAGTCTTTGAAACTGAAATAAACTTAAAATCTAAACTTCTGTTTTTCCCAATTTGAGCTCTTAGATCAAGCCACCATCTCTTGACCAGACTCCACAGGATACTGAGGATATATGTGCTATATGACTCAGCTCTGCAGGGCATGCTGGGGATATAAAGTGCTGTAAGACATGGACCCTGCTCTGGAAGGAACCTTTGAAGTTTCATTAAATTCATAGCTAAAAGTTACTTTGAGTGGTTTTCAACCCAGGGAGGTTTTGCACCCTAGGGGACATTTGGCAAGATCTGGAGACAGTTTTGGTTGCCAGTCTTGGTTACACTTAGTGATTTGGCTCTAATTATTTCTAAGAGGGTAAAAATAATTCGGGAAGAAAATGATTGAAGCAATTACAGTATTACTGAGTTTTCGACTTTGTTTCAATAGGAGTTTCAATGCACTGTGTGAGGGAAGAACATTCTGCTGTCAATATGAACCTTCACTACTTGGAAAATGGCACAGTTATGTTGAACTTTGTTTACCGGAAAGAACTGTTTTTTCTTCCTTTGGGATTTGCACTTAAGGTGTGGCTTACTGAATATATTTCTTTTATTATGAAGAGATTCATTTGAGGTGATATCCCATGCAGAATGGATAGGTCCTCCTCATCAGAGTTCATGTTTACTAGTTATCTACTGCTCCTTAACAAATTACCTCAAAATTCAGTGGCTTAAAACAGCACTGAATCTTTCTCTTGCAGTTTCTGTGCTCAGGAATTTGCGGTGGCCCGGAATTTAGGCAGTTCTGACTGGGGGTCTGGAGGTTGCAGTGAAGTGTCAGTAGGGCCTGCAGTCCTTTAGAAGGCTTGACCAGGGCTGAAGGATCTGCTTCCAAGGCGGTTCACTCATGGCTGGCAAGTCAGTGCAGGCTGTTCGCAGGTCTCAGTTCCTCTCCACTCACGTCTTTTCAAGGCTGCTTGAGGCAGCTGTCTTCTCCCACAGAGTTAGCCAAGAGAATGCGGCAGAAGCCACAGTGCCTTTTATGATCTACCTTGAGAGTCACACATCAACTTTCTCACCGTATTCTCTTGGTCACACAGGCCAGCCCTTATTCAGTATGGGAGGAAACTACACAAGGCTGTGAATACCAGGAATTGAGGGTCACTGGGGCTACATTGGTGTCTATCATACAGGCAATGCCCTTATTTTAGAGAGTTCACTTCAATTCAGCAATAGCTGGGTGCTCATTTTTCTTGGATAGTAAAATAAAGTTGAGAATTGTTAATGAATTAGATGGTTTAGTTATTATTAGTGATTAAAAAGAAACCTTTTTTTTCTATTCTAGGCACTTGTCAGCTTTTCCGATTATCAGATTTTTCAGGAGCTCATCAAAGGAAAAGAGGATGACTCTTTCTTCAGGAACTCTGTTTCCCAGATGTTAAGGATTGTAACAGAAGAGGGTTGTTCCACACAAAAACAGGTCCTTAACTATCTAGGTGAACGCTTCAGAGTAAAACTCAACCTTCCTGACTGGTATCCGGATGCACAGGCTGCGGAGTTTCTGTTTAAGTATGTGTCCTTCTGCCGACACTGTTTCTGAAGGGTGGAGGGTGCCAGCGGTTCTTTGTATTGAGGTAGTTGGGGCTGGTGAGTCATCTGGAAATCAGAAGACCTGGGGGTAGAATTCTGGTCTCGCAAAGTAGGGGCTAGCTTTGTTTCTGTGCCCATCCTCACCTTTCTTACTTTTTATGGTAGTTTTTTATTTTGTGATACTTTGTAGCCTTTTTTTTGAAATAACTTGAAACTTCCAGAATTGCTGCAAAAATAGTTTATTGGATACTTATGTTTACTAGTTGTTAACATTTTTACTACATTTGCTTTATTTCTTTCTCTGCACGTAGGTGAACATTTTTCTTTCTGCCTCATTTGACAGTTGCCTGCACCACGTCCCTTTCTTTCCCCAGGGCAAGGACTTTGTCTTAGTAACCCCTGTGTCGTCATTGAACGAGCCCTGCTCTAGACCAGTGCTGTCCAGTATGTAGCCATGAGCCACATGGTGAGCACGCGAATGGCCAGTGCAGCTGAGAAACTGAATCCCTAATTTGATTTCATTTTAATTAATTGAAATTTAAATAGCCACATGTGGATTGTCACGATCATGTTGGCCAGCACAGTTCTAGACCTTCTGTTCTTTTGCTAATATTACCAGTAAAAGTAAAAAGCAATCTTTTCAAGGTGAATAAGGACTTTTACATAAACATGAATTGGGGACATTGGTTAGTCGAACATCAAGTAGTATTAATAGCTGAATTGTTTTAAGCTTTTTCTTTCTATTTTGACAGCCAGTGCATTTGTATCCACTTGAAATCCAATACTGAAAAGTTTTATGTACTTTGTCTCATGACCCGGAAGCTCTTTGCTTTAGCCAAAGGAGAGTGCATGGAGGAGAATCCTGATAGTTTAGTGAATCAAGAGGTCCTCACACCCGGTCAGCTCTTCCTCATGTTTCTCAAGGTAAACACATGCTGCTCTCACCCTGGACCAGTTGTGCCTCTGGTGGAATGGTGTGACAACATCCAGCAGTATTGTCATCTGCCTGTTTACGTAGTCTTCTTTTCCTGTTTTTGTTTATGTAGCAGTAAGGGGCTTAATCAAAGATCAGATCTTATGCCAGCTTCAGAAATTTCTTTAACTTTTTTTTTATCTTAAATATTTTTATATAGGTTAAGTAAAGACAAAATCAAATCTTGGTCATAACATTACTGATAAAGTGTAAATGGCCTATATAGGTACATAAAGTCAATCTTCATTATTCGCAGATTCTCTATTTGCAAATTCACCTGCTCACTAAGACTTACTCGTAACCCCAATATGAGTACTCACAGTGCTTTCATGGTCATTCACAGACGTGCACAGAGTGGTAAAAAATTGGAGTCTCCTAATGCACGTGTTCCCAGCTGAGGTCCAGCAAGGTGATGCTCTGCCTTCTTGTTTCAGCTCTTGTGCTGTAATCAAGGGTCTATTTAGTACCATGTTCTTCACATTCTGTGCTTTTTGTTGGTGATTTGGCTGTGGTCCACAAGCATAGTGCTGAAGTGCTGTCTAGTGTTCCTACAACACAGGAAGGCTGTACTGTGCCTGATGCAGGAAATACGTGCACTAGATAAGCTCTGGTTGGGTGTGAGTTACAGTGCTGTGGGCTGTGAGTTCAGTGGTAACGAATCAGCAACGTAAAATAAGGTGTCTTTCAACAGAAACGCGCACAAAACAAGCTTATGCACTGATCGGTCATGGAAATGTTGTGAGCTGAGACTTGCAGGCACCTACCCCTATTTCCTCTCAGAGCAATGGTTCAGTTCTCACCGATTCAGTGTTCATAGTGACATTGTAGAACATGATTACTGTTAATAACGAGAGGTTTCTGTGTGGGGAGAGAGAGTGTTGGCATGGCACAAAAATGATTTCATTAGAAAGTTGGCAGTATTTTATATTTTGATTATCACTAAAAAGGATTTAATCTAAGAGATAACATAGTGAGATGGAAGATGGAGAAGACTGCAGTAAAACTGTCCTATTTCCTTGTCGAGTAAGTAAATCCTATTTAAATTCTTACTGAAAAGTAATAGCTTTTATTTGTCTGCTCTATCCGTAAAATTAGATGGAAAAATTTCAGCAGTCTAGAATTGCCCTGATAAAAATTGAAATCAGGCAGAAGTTTTCTGTTATTGGTAATTTCAGTAGCCTCACAAGTAAAGGCTAATTTATATTTCCCTTCTTCTTAACCTGAAGCATGGTGGGCTCACTGGACCCCCCAGTGTTAGAAATTATCTTAGGTTGCAAGGCGTTGCTAAGCTGACCTGTTTCAGCAACAGTCGAAACAGAGAAAGTTGAGGCTTCTTCAGAGAATTCATTGCTTAAAAGTGTCTACTTTCTTTACCTTTTCGCCAGCTATATTTAAGCTTCTAACTCTCTGAATTTGAGACACAAAATCTTCAGAAGGTACATGACAGTGACATAATGAGCTCCAGACTCTAGCCGTTTCCCTGAGCAGCAGAGATTGAAGCCTCCTGTGTGACTCAGGCGGTTGGTTCTGAGACTGTTAACGAGGGTGCAGGGGAGAAGCATTGAAGAGCTGCCCTGTCTGAACTGTCATAACAGATAATGTAGACGCTGTTCGTCATTTCTGTGGCATCGCCCCCTCTCTGCCATCTGCATTGTCTCTTCATCGCTTCAGATTAGCCCAGCTTCATACTTTCACGCCTTTTACCAGGAAGGCTTCTGAGCGGTCTCTTGCTCGCTTCTGCTTGTACTGATGTGTGCAGGTTGCATTTACAAGTCCCCAGTCACTCATCTGCAATTCCAGATCCCAAAAGTGCTAAATCCCAAAAAATGTGAGTTGGCAGCAAAACCTGACCTGAACTGACAGGAGGCTGTTTATGACTTTTATTTATCCTACTTAGTGCAACAATCTGTGTTTCACTGTAGAAATGTGTTTGATTACAAGCCAATGCCTCAGTCTCCATCATAGGTGTTAGGTAATAAAAGGTTTATGCACTCGTTACCTCACTAAAGTCTGGAAAATTCTTAATACTGAAATACATTTCTCCCAAGGGTTTTCAGTGGTCCTGTAATGCACTGCTTCCTGAAGAAAAGTTTGTTGTGAGGCATAAATAAGTATACAGAGGGCCAGCTCATCGTATGTGCTCAATAAATGCTAGGTCCTTGCCTTAGCAAGTTAACTACAAAGAGACAGTAGGCAGGCCTCGGACAAGGGAGAGAGAATGAGCTCCTTATTCCTCCAGCCTCCTCCTGTCTCAGGTTACAGCTTTTCTCTGTTTCTCACCTCTGGGACTTGCCTTCCTCTTTTCTGGCTCTTTTTTCTTCTACTCATTTTCCATTATATTTCAGATTTTATATGAGAAGAATGTATCAGTCTTTCCTACGAGTGTGTCAGCGGTCTTGTATGTTGGGTGTACTTGGGGGGCTTTGAGCGCTTGGTTACTTTTGTTTTGGGGACAATAGGCTGCTGCTTGGTCTCAAAGCTTTGTTGCATGTTTCTGGGATTGAAGCTCTTCTGACTGCTTGAAAAGAGCATTTTAATTAAAAAGTTTTCTAAGGCCAAAGGAAACCAGTTTTGATTCTTTCCATTAGTGTGAATAATCTTGACTGGGAGTGATTTTGCCCCAACCCAAGGGACATTTAACAATGTCTGGAGACACTTTTGGTTGTCACAATTTGGGGAGTTGTACTGGCATCCAGTGGGTAAGGGCCAGGGATGCTGCTCACCGTCCTACAATGCCCAGGACAGCCCCTCACCATAAAGAACCAGCCAGCCAAAATGTCAGTGGTGCCAGGGTTAAGAAACCCTGACCTATAGGAGCTTGTGTCTTCTGTCTTGGGAAATGCCTGACCTGTGATAGTGCATTGAGAAGCTGTTTTTTGGGTATATAGTTTGGATATTTTCTACGTTAAGCGTATGCATTAGTGGGCCTTTGTTATGGATGTACAGATTATGTGGGAGTAAATAATGAAACGTGTAATAGTTAAACGATGTAATTTAAATTTTTTTTCTTGTTTCAGGAAAAAATGGAAGCTTGGTTAGTATCTATTAAAATAGCTCTAGACAAGAAGGCTCAGAAGACCGATGTGTCCATAAACACTGACAATTTGATGAAGATTTTTAATCTGGGAACAGACCTTACAAAACCATTTGAATATCTTCTTGCTACTGGGAATCTGCGTTCTAAAACAGGTGAAATTCAATAGATAGGCTCCACTTTAGTTAGGTTTTTCAAATTATTTGCTCATTGTAGATTTATGTATCACTGAGGTTCTGTTTAAAAGTGAACTTCTCCTTTTCACTAAAGACAGATTTCATGTTGTCACTTTTGGCAAGTTCACATCAGGCTGAAGGCTTTAGACAAGGTGCCTCCATAGCTTAAATCCAGTTCTAATGATCATTGAACATTTGCTGTGCCTCTTTCTAGAAAACTAAAGACAACTTAGATCTCTGTGGAAGGGTTGCCTAGACAGGTGGTCTGGGAGGGGTGATAACACATGCCCGTCCCTAAACCAATTGCGTCAGAATGGCCTGGGGGACTTTCAAGAGTGGCAGTTGAAGGCCCAGAAATCTGCATTTTTTAACAGATGATACTGATGCAGATTCTTTTAGGACTAACAACTGCTTGTGCATTGTTCAGCCCTCGCTGATGAATCCCATTTAATTACTTGCCTTTTTATTACTCATGTGCTGGTTTCCCACAAAGGAAGTAGTGGTAAAGGAGATAGGGAACCAGTAGGGGCTAACACAATTTGTGAAATCTGGAGATTTTTACTACTTTTTGTAAACTTCCCGCTCATCAGAGCTAATAGGGTGAACTTTATAGTAACCCCCTGTATGTTTGTCGTATGCCCTGAGGTTTTTTCGTCAGAGCCTCAAATAAAAATTCTTTTTTTTTTTTTAAGTTTAACCCTTTCTTTGAATGACTTTTGTTTTATTAAGGTCTTGGCTTCCTGCAAGATTCTGGACTTTGTGTTGTGGCTGACAAGCTGAACTTCATACGCTATCTCTCCCATTTCCGCTGTGTGCACAGAGGGGCAGATTTTGCCAAGATGAGGACCACCACAGTACGCAGGCTGCTGCCGGAGTCCTGGGGTTTCCTTTGTCCTGTGCACACCCCAGACGGGGAGCCCTGTGGTCTGATGAACCACCTAACTGCCATATGTGAGGTCGTCACGCAGTTTGCGTATACAGCATCTGTTCCAGCCTTGCTCTGCAGCTTGGGTATGTGGTGTTCAGTGATAAACGGTCTTGTTTGGGTGTGTGGGTTTTAACAGGCGCAGACTGTTAAGTTATGCTTCTTTGGGGGCTGAGCAGAGAATGCCTGCAAGAGTTCTTTCTACTCTTCTATGCAGGAGTTGAGCTGCTTTGTTGGCTGCTCCGGAAGAAGATCAGATTCATTCTTTGAAAATGAATGGAGGAGAAATTAAGGTTGCAGTTTTGTTCTTTCAAAAAAAAAAAAAGAGGTATCAAAGCACTTGAAATAGAGCAGCATGTAATGTTGGAAGTAACATTTTGGGTAGCTCTCCCTGCATCTGCTGGGTCCACCACTGTATGTCTTGGGAGGCAAGAGTGTCGGTTTGCAGAAAGACAGCTAAAAAGGTTGTCCAGGCTGTACCCTGATGTCGTCAGATCCATAGCCTTTGTTCCTAGTGGCCTTGCAGCTGCTCTCTGCTCTCCCTGGAAAGCTGTCTCGCGTGCTGTTCTTCAGGGTTTGGCGCTTGGTTTTGGTTTCCCTTCGTACAGAAAGACGTCAGCCTTTACTTTGGG
Source organism: Equus caballus (assembly GCF_041296265.1). Taxonomy (NCBI): domain Eukaryota; kingdom Metazoa; phylum Chordata; class Mammalia; order Perissodactyla; family Equidae; genus Equus; species Equus caballus. Next base: position 30,929,423 of record NC_091698.1, read on the forward strand.
CATTCTTCACTCTCCTGTTCCTGGGGTTCTCTGGTTGCGATCTGGAGACAAAAATGTTTCTGTGTCTTTGGTGGGCTGTGGGTGGGGGTCTCCAGTGGGATTAATGCTTATACGCTAAAACTTCTGGTTCACAGGAATCAGATGATAGATATTCTCAATCAACCAGAAGGGTATTGAGTCCAGAGTCAAGAAATTTCTGCTTAAATGTACTTCTGCCAATTAGTGGCCTTTGAGGAGGGAGCCTCACAGAAAGAAATCAGGAAATACGCAAGATTCAGAGGATATAATCAATGTAATTTTTCGGTTCTCTGTCTACAAGGAAAAGAATCATTTTCTTTGCCACCAGTGATTAAAAATGTCAAAGTGCAGGAAAGGGTAGGAAGAAGAAACAGAGTGGAGAGTTGGAAACTGTATCACACTGCAGGAGAAGACATGGGATAGGTTATTTGCTCTGACGCTGGGGAAGAAGGCAGAATAGAAAATGCTAGCTTTCCATGGAGATGCTCATGTTAGGGTGATGGATGAAACATTGAGTGTGTAACCTGTGATACTTTGTAAAACACTTGCTGTCTTCACAAGGTATTTATGATTCGTGGAAGAGTATCTTTTTTATTTAATTACAGGTGATTCTTGATATTTATGGTACTTCTGTTCTGTGAAGTCACCGCTAACACTGAATTAGCGATTACTGAGCCTTTGCTCCTAAGGAACATGAAGGTTAAGTTCCTGTGAGCCTCTGGTCACGACATTTTTGTCAGTCAGTTGATATGTACATAGCCTTGTTTTATGTGTGTTTCTGTTTAAGACAGCTTATTTAATATATATTGTGATTCATTAACATTGAGCTCTCAGCCAACAGCCCCATAACTATAAGCTTATCTAATGTACTTTTTCCATAAGGCACAGCACAGCCTTGTGCTTAGGAACATTAGACAGCACTACACTTGAATGCCGTTTTGTAGTCCTGCAAAAAGGATGCTCATTTCCAGTGTGAGAGCTGAAAGGGGAAGGCAGAGCGTCGCCTTGTTTGACTTGAGCTGAGAACATGTGTATTAGGCAACTCAAATTTTTCACCAGATGTCCTCAAATGACCGCAGAAGTGCCAATAGTATTGATATCATGGTGACAAATTTTAGCAAGTGGGCAAATTTGCAGATACGGAATCCACAAATTCCGTATCTTTGTGAATCCGAAGTCTTTGTGAATCGCTCTATCCCTTGATCTTGATCTTGAGGATCAAATGTAATTAGATTTTTTGGAAAGAGTTAATATATTTACATGGCTCAGAAATCAAAATATAAAAGGTGTATGGTGAAAAGTCTCCATTAACACCCTGGTCCCTCTGCTGCTCTCCCCATAGGCAGGCAGTGTCACTAGCACTTGAGTGTCCTTGCTGAAGTGAGGTAGACGCTTATGCAAGCAACACAAACCACTCCAGTTTAGAGACAAGATGCCTGGATATCTGAGATGAAGAAGCAGTTGTTGAACCCATCTGGAGGGGATTGTTCGTGTTGGAAAATGCCTTCTGATGTGACCTTCTGTTCACTTCACCAGGGGTCACTCCAGTTGATGGGGCGCCGCACCGACCGTACAGTGAGTGCTACCCTGTCCTGCTGGATGGCGTCATGGTGGGCTGGGTGGACAAGGAGCTCGCTCCCAGCATTGCGGATTCTCTCCGACATTTTAAGGTGATCTTGAGTCTTTGTGAATCGCTCTATCCCTTGATCTGAGGTTTTTGGTCCTTCTCTAGTTGTTGAGGAAGCCCCAGGGCAGACTAGGGTGGTCAAGGGGTACGCAGGTCAGAAGCTGATTCTGAAAGTTCCTGTACATTCCCTCTGGTGGCAGAGTCTTGTCCTGACCTCATAGGTTGGGGTTATTGACAGAATTTGACCTGTACACATATTTTTGGAAGTTTCTTTGAGGCCCTAGTCTGCTAATCTAACAAATTTTAACCTTTTTTTCTTTGTAAATAATAGTGGCATATAGGGGACCTCAAAATATATTTAATATTCATATTTCAAGTATAAATCTTAAAGATATGCAAGATAGAGGTCATACCCTGTTGCCTTCTGGGTCTTGAAAACTTACTTTTAAAGTCAAGTAGGATGGTGTTCTTTGAATAACTTATCTTTGGAATTTCCTCCTGACGAGAGTCTTTGTTGCTTAGATAAAGGCTGTTAGAAGAATTGTTCTTGGGCAGCAAGGTGAATTGTACTTCATGTTCTGTTCTATTTTGTTTAGTTTTGGTCTTTTGAGTTTGTAAAATCATTTTACTTTGATATAATTTTACACTTGAAAAGATGTCTGAACAGTACAAAGAACTCCCTTTTTTCTTTTGAACCATTTGAGATTAATGTATAGACATGTCCCCCTTTCCATAAAGATTTCAGTGTATTTTTTGTAAAAACAAAGACTTTTTCTCTTCAGCAACATTCCTTTATTTGTTCATTTACATCAGCTTAGATTTATTTATAGATGGCTTGTTTTATTTTGAGTATTCTGTTACTATTGTTTATTTTGATGCTCAAATTGTATCAGATTTGACTATCTGGACTGGTCCCTGTGGGTTTTTGTTTCGTTTTTATACGTAACAGAATTTACAGTTTCAACCATTTTCAAGTGTATAGTTCAGTGGTGTTAAGTACATTCATATTGTTGTGCAACCATCACCCTGTCCATCTTCTGAACTTTTTCATCATCCCTCACTGAAACTCTGTCCCCATTCAACAGTAACGCCCCGTCCACACTTCCCCAGTTCCTAGTAACCAGTTTTCTTTGTCCATGAATTTGACTTTCCTAGGTACCTCATATAAGTGGAATCATACAGTATGTGTCCTTTTGTGTCTGGCTTATTTCACTTAGTATAATGTTTTCAAAGTTCATCCATGTTGTAGCATGTATCAGAATTTCATTCCTTTTTAAGACTGAATAATATTCCATTGTGTTTATATGTGTGTGTGTGTCTATATATATATGTGTATATATATATATATATATAGACACACCGCGTTTTGTTTATCCATTCATCCATCGATGGACACTTGGGTTGTTTCCACCTTTTGGCTATTGTGAATAAAGCTGCTATGAACATGTGTGTACAAGTAACTGTTTGAGTCCCTGCTTTCAATTCTTTTCAGTATATACCTAGAAGTAGAATTGCTGGATCATACAAAATTCTGTTTAATTTTTTGGCATTTTAGGGGAAAAACTATAAGCCTTATTAGGTGTTTTGTATTAATTCATTACCTGTTAATCATCATTCTCTAATAATAATGATGAATAATAAGTCTTAAATTCCTGGAATAAGTCCAACTTGGTCATGGTGTATTATTTTCTTAATATTTGAGAAATACTGATGCTTTCTTAAATGTCAGTGATTTAACATTTTTTAAATTGACATTCATAAGTCTCTGCTTTATAGAAAGAATTAGAAAGTTTTCCATGCTCTGGACCAGTTTGAGAGCATTGGGTATCTGGCCTTAGGTCTGCTAGAATTCCTTATGGAGCCATCTGGCTCTAGTGCTTTCCTTGGGGGTAGTTTCCTTTCTCTTAGTTCGTTATTAGAGTATAGAAATGCAACTGATTTTTGTAAGTTGATTTTGTACCCTGCAACTTTGCTGTAGTTGTTGATATTTCTAATAGTTTTCCAATGGATTCTTTAGGGTTTTCTGTACATAAAATGATGTTGTCTGCAAACAGCGAGAGTTTCACTTCTTCATTGCCTATTTGGATTCCTTTTATTTCTTTTTCTTGCCTAATTGCTCTGGCCAAAACCTCCAGAACAGTGTTGAATAAGAGTGGTGATAGTGAGCACCCTTGTCTTGTTCCTGTTCTCAGAGGGATGGCTTTCAGTTTTTCCCCATTGAGTATGATGTTGGCTGTGGGTTTGTCATATATGGCCTTTATCATGTTGAAGTACTTTCCTTCTATCCCCATTTTATTCAGAGTTTTTATCATAAATGGATGTTGGATCTTGTCAAATGCTTTCTCTGTGTCTATTGAGATGATCATGTGGTTTTTGTTCCTCATTTTGTTAATGTGGTGGATCACATTGATTGATTTGCGAATGTTGAACTGTCCCTGCTTGCTGGTATAAATCCCACTTGATCATGGTGTATGATCCTTTTAATGTGTTGCTGTATTTGGTTTGCCAGTATTTTGTTGAGGATTTTTGCATCTGTGTTCATCAGCAATAATTGGCCTGAGATTTTCCTTCTTTGTGTTGTCCTTGTTGGGCTTTGGGATCCATGTGATGTTGGCCTTGTAGAATGTGTTAGGAAGTGTTCGGTCTTCCTCAATTTTTTGGAAGAGTTTGAGAAGGAGAGGCCTTGAATCTTCTTTGAATGTTTGGTAGAATTCTCCAGAGAAACCATCTGGTCCTGGACTTTTATTTCTTAGGAAGTTTTTGATTATTGTTTGAATCTCTTTACTTGTGATTGGTCTATTCAGATTCTCTATTTTTTTATTGATTCAGTTTTGGGAGGTTATATGAGTCCAAGAATTTATCCATTTCTTCTAGATTGTCCCATTTGTGGGCATATATTTTTCATAGTATTCTTGTATAATCTGTAGTGTTTCTGTGGTATCCACTGTAATTTCTCCTCTTTCCTTTCTAATTTTATTTATTTGCACCTCTCTCTTTTTTTCTTAGTGAGTCTGGCTAAGGGTTTATCTTCTCAAAGAACCAGCTCTTTGTTTCATTGATCCTTTCCACTGTCTTTTTTGTTTCAGTTACATTTATTTCTGCTCTAATTTTTATTATTTTCCTCCTTCTGCTCACTTTGGGCTTTGTTTGTTCTTTTTCTAATTCTCTTAGGTGTAGTTTAAGATTGCTTATTGGGGATTTTTCCTGTTTATTAAGGTGTGCCTGTATTGTTCTGAATTTCCCTCTTAGGGACTGCTTTGGCTGCATCCTACGTGAGTTGATATGGTGTATTTTCATTTTCATTTGTCTCCAGATATTTTTTGATTTCTCCTTTAATTTCTTCAATGATCCATTGATTGTTCAGTAGCAGGTTGTTTAGCCTCCAGATATTTGTCACTTTCCCAGCTATTTCCTTGTAGTTGATTTCTAGTTTAGTAGGATCATGGTCAGAAAAGATGCTTGATATGATTTCAATCTTCTTAAATTTATTGAGGCTTGCCTTGTTTCCCAACATACAGTCTACCTTTGAGAATGTTCCATGTGCACTTGAGAAGAATATGTATTCTGCTGTTTTTGGAGTGTTCTATATATATCTTTAAAGTCCATCTGGTCTATTTTTTTGTTTAGTGCCACTATATCCTTGTTGACTTTCTGTCTGGATGACCTATCCGTTGATGTAAGTGGGGTGATAAGGTTCCCTACTCTTATGGTTTTGTTGTTAATATCTCCTTTTAGGTTTGTTAATAGTTGCTTTATGTACTTTGGTGCTCCTGTGTTGGGTGCATATATATTTGTAAGTGTTGTGTCTTCTTGGTGGAGTGTCCCTTTTATCACTGTATACTGCGCCTCTTTGCCTCTACCTGGTTTATGCTGAGGTCTTCTTTTTTCTAAGTATTGCGGCACCTCCTTTCTCATTTGCCATTAGCTTGGAGTATCATCTTCCATCCCTTCACTCTGAGCCTATGTTTGTTTTTGGAGCTGAGATGTGTTTCCTGGAGGCAGCATATTGTTGGGTCTTGTTTTTTAATCCATCCTGCCACCTTGGTCTTTTGATTAGAGAATTCAATCCATTTACATTTAGAGTGATCACTGATATATGACGGCTTAATGCTGCATTTAATTGCTTGTTTTCTGATTCTTCTGCATTTCCTTTGTTTCTTGTCCCATGTATTTCAGACTACCAATTCAGTTAGGTAGTTTTCTGTGATGGTTTTCTTAGTTTTCTCTTTATTAATCATTTGTGTCTCTGTTCTGATTATTTGTTTAGTGGTTACCATAAGGTTTGTATAAAAAGTCTCGTAGATGAGAATAGTCCATTTTCTGATAGCCTCTTATTTCCTTAGACTAAGCAGATTCCATCCCTTTCCCCTTCCCCTTCTAAGTTGTTATTGTTAGAACTTATTCCATCTTGTGTTGTAAGTTTCTGGTGAAAATGACAAGATGATATTTAGTTTTGGTGTTTTCCTTCTCTTTATCTTTAATGTTATAATTGTTTGTTAACCTGTTCTGATAGAGAGCTGCAATTTTCTGATTTTGTCTACCTGTTTATTTCCTTGCTCAAGGCTTTGTAACCCCTTTCTTTCTTTCAGGTAGGAGGGCCTTCTTGAGCATTTGGAGGGTGGGGGCCATGTGGCAATGAACTCCCTTAACTTTTGTTTATCTGGGAAAGTTTTTATTTCTCCATCGTATCTAAAGGATCTTTTTGCTGGATAGAGTATTATTGGCTGAAAGTTTCTGTCTATCAGAAGTTTTGAATATATCATTCCATTCTCTTCTAGCCTGTAAGGTTTCTACTGAGAAATCCGCTGAAAGCCTGACAGGGGTTTCTTTGTAGCTATTTTCTTCTGCCTTGGTGCCCTTAATATTTTTTCTTTGTGTCATTGACTTTTGCCAGCTTTACTACTATATGCGTTAGAGAAGGTCTTTTTACATTGATAGTTAGGAGATCTATTGGCTTATTTCACTTGTAATTCCAGCTCTTTCCTCAAGTTTGGGAAGTTCTCAGCTATTATTTCTTTGGACAAGCTTTCTGTTCCAGTCTCCTCTTCTCCCTCTGGAATACCTATAACGCTTATGTTGCATTTCCTAATCGAGTTGAATATTTCTTGGAGAATTTCTTCATTTCTTTTTAGTCTTAGTTCTCTCTCCTCCATGTGAAGCATTTCTATATTTCTGTCCTCCAGACTGCTGATTTGCTCCTCCATAATATCAGCTCTATTATTCAGGGAGTCCAGATTTTTCTTTATCTCAGCCATTGTTTTTTTCATCTCCAACATTTCTGATTGGTGGTTCTTTATAGTTTCAATCTCTTTTGTGAAGTTCCTGATTTCATTGAACTGTCTGTATTTTCTTATAACTCGTTGAGTTCTTTTTATGATAGCTATTTTGAATTCTCTCATTTAGATTATGAATTTCTGTACCTTCAGGATTGATTTCTGGGTGCTTGTCATTCTTCTGATCTGGAGATTTAATATCTTTTTCATATTGTTTGATGCCTGGATTTGTGCCTCCGCACAGTGATAGTATCTGGTTGCAGCTTCTACCTGCTGCCACTGGGTGGGGGTCAAGAGCTGTGTATTCTGAGCCTGCCGCGATCCATGGCTTGCTGCTCACACTGCTGCTTTTCTATCTGTGCAGGTGCTCTGGCTGACCAGCTGAGCTGGAGCACCGGGCAGGGGGAGGGGCACTTTATTTCACCTAGGTGATCCCAGGGGCATTCTCACTTTGCCCTCGCTGTCTGCTCTCCTGTGGTGCTAGCTTGATGAAGACACCCCCGTAATAGCTTAGTCACCCCTGTGTGGGGCTTTCCCTCTGGCTGTGAGGGAACTTGGAGAACAAGGTGTTCCTGCCAAGGGCTGTCCCTCCCCTGCTCCTCTCAGAGCCACGTGGTCCGGAGCCCAGGGTCACTGCTGTTCAGGGAGGGAGAGGAGATTCCCCTTACCTCCTTCCACTTCCTCTGGGGGGTCCAGCACCTCCATCTTCAGACGTATGGCTGTGTGGGTCTCTCAGATGTCTTTTGTGTTACGTGACTGTGGTTTGTTGGTGTATGAATGTCCTTTTTGTTGTATCTTAGGGGCGAGAGTCTAAGGGAAGAGCTCACTCTACCATGATGCTGACGTCACTCCTGGGGGGTAGTTTCCTGATACCTTTATTTCTAATATGGAAATTAGTCTTCTTTAAGCTTTCTGCTTCTGTTGAGGTCTGTTTTACTAACCTGCTTTTTATCCATGTCGTCTTGGTTTCTTAGAGGTATGCAAAGCAGACACAAGATTTTAAAATATTGTTTCAGTGGTTTTTGTCGCCCTTGTCATTTCTTACTCAATATTTGTGGGTGTCTCCCCACCACCTTTTTTTTCTCTTGATTAGGTTAAGTAGTGGGTATTTGTTGTTGGTTTGTTTTTTTATTAAGAACTGAGAATTTTATTTGTTAATTTGAACCTTTTTCTGTATTCTACCTCATTAGTTTCAGGTTTTATCTTTATTATAATTTCTTTACCTGTGCTTTTCTTTTGGTTTATTTCTTTTCTTCAGCTTTTGAGTTAAGAACTTAATTCATTTATTTTCATTCTTTCATTTTTATTGTCAGTGTTTGTGAATCCTTATAAGTTCTGATGTATAGATTTCATTTTTTTCCCAAATTTTTGTATTTCGGATTTGTATTTCTCCTTTCACCAAGTAGTATACTATATTTTAAACATCAGAAGACAGAATTTCATTTAGTCTGTCTACATGCACATTCTTGGTTTACCTTCCGCCCAGTCTCAGTCATTACTGGTTTGCCTGATAGTAGGGCTGAGCCTCAGAGAAATTACGGCTTTTACCAAGTCTGGTAAGGGATGAGTGGCATTCTTTGTGGGCATGAGACTAGCTGAGCACTAGGTTTATTGCCTGCATAACTTAATTTCTTAAGATATTGCTTTTCATATTTGATCTCCTTCCTCATTCTTCCTGCCTCCCCTGTGGTGTGGGGATAGATGGAAAACACATCATTTATTCTTTATTGAACTCTCTTTTTGTTGAAAACAGGTGTTGAGAGAAAAAAGAATTCCTCCCTGGATGGAGGTGGCCCTCATCCCCATGACAGGAAAACCAAGTCTGTACCCAGGATTGTTCCTTTTCACCACCCCGTGTAGACTGGTACGGCCTGTGCAGAACTTGGAGTTGGGCAGAGAAGAGCTAATTGGAACCATGGAACAGGTACATAGCGTATGTGTGATTGGTGGGTGTATGTGCTTGTATAGTTACAACTTTTAGAGACTTAGTAACTGTTAGTTTTTTAAAGTGTTAATTGTTTAATAACAATTAGGCATTTGAAAGAAAGTCAAACTTATTTTCTGCCTCCTCTGTGACCAGCATGAAAGAAGCAGTTTTCAGGTGTCACCGCACTCCACTTGCACATCGAACCAGGGAGAGGGTTGGTCATCACATCACCCACCTTTCCCGTCCTGCCCAGCTCCCAAAGCTCCTTTGCACCTGGCTCTGCCTCAGATGATGAGGTTGAAACATTCCTTTAGACTCACTCACAGTCTTTGCCTATATCTTTGCAGTTGCAAAACTGTAGGCTTTATGCTACTTAAAAATTTCTTTCTTCTTATCCCCCTTCACAACTGGACCAGAGTAGATTTCGAATGAACTATGGAAAGCGAGTGGTAGTTCTTACTGGAGGCTTCCTTGTGCTTCGCAGTGGACCCCTTCAGTGTTCCTGATGCTGGGTGGGGAAGGTTTTCTTTCAAGTCTTTGAGTACTAAACTGAGAGATGGTAGAGTTACTGTGTTTGCAGTCAGTTAGCAGTCAGGGTGCCTTGAACTTCCTCATCCTTCCTCTTCTCCAGATCTTCATGAACATTGCTATCTTCGAGGATGAGGTTTTTGCTGGAGTTACCACCCACCAGGAACTCTTCCCTCACAGCCTGCTGAGTGTGATTGCCAACTTCATCCCTTTCTCCGATCACAACCAGAGTCCTCGGAACATGTACCAGTGCCAGATGGGTAAGATGGAGCAGAGGTGGTGGACCCATTTATAGGAGAAAAGCGCTTGTAACTTTCTTTATTTTGAAATAATTTCAAACTCAGAGAAAAGTTGCAAGAATGGTACAAAGAAATCCCATAAATCCTTTTCTTACATTCTGTTAAAAATTTTGCCCCATTTGTACTGTTTTCCATTTGAAGATAAGTTGCAGACATGATGCTTCTTGACACCTAGATATTTCGATGTGTGTTTCCTAACAACAAGGATGTTCACTTACATAACCAAAGACAATTATTAAAATCAGGAACTTTAGCATCAATATTATTATACTATTTTATAGTCCATATTCAAATTTTGACCAGTTGTCCCAAAAATATGGTTTATGGCAATTTTTTTTTTCTGTGTAGCACCTAGTCCAAGATCACAAATACATTGCATTTAGTTGTCATGTCTTTTTAGTCCTTTGAGTTAGAACAGATTTTTAGCCTGTCTTTTTCTGACATTGACATTTTTGAGGGAAAAGGTCATTTATTTTGTAGACTTCCATTGATTTGGGTTTGTCTGAGATCTTGCGATGCAGTTTTGGAAGACTGCGAGCCGCTATAGTCAGCCGTAACGTTATCGCTTCCAGTGCTCTTGATTCCTGCCTGACGATTCAAGTTTCCATTGACTGTAATTTCCTTTCAGCCTGAAAAACTGTCCTTAGCATTTGTTTTAGCTGCAGGTTGTTGGCTACAAATTCTCTTAGTTTTTATTTCTCTGAAAATGTCTTTATGTTATCTTGACTTGAAGGAACTGAATATACAATTCTGATTTGATAATTATTTCTTGTCTGCACTTAAAAGATGTATACTGTCTCTTCTCGGTCTCTGTTATTTCTAATTAGAAGTGAGCGGTTATGTGTGTTGCTGTTTGCCTGGATATAACGTATTATTTTTCCTCTGTCCTTAAGAGTTTCTTTTCAGTTTTGGTTTGTAGCAGATTGACCATAATATGCCTAGATATGATGTTCTTCATGTTTGTCTTCGTTGGGGTTTGCTGGTCTTCTTAAATCTGTAACAAATATTTTTAACCAAATTTGTAAAGTTTTCTGCCATCATTTCTAGAAATATTGCTTCTGCCTCATTCCCTTTCTCCTCTCTTTCTGAGATTTCAGTTATATATCATGTATGTTAAAACTAATTTGTCCCGTAAGCCATTTGGTTTCTGTTCTTTTTTTTCCCATCTTTTTTCTCTTCCTCAGATTGGATCATTTTTATCGATCTCTAATCACGTTCACCAACTTTTCATTCTATATCAGATATTGAATTTTTATGCCTAGAATTTTAATTTGTTTCTTTTTTATAGTTTCTGTTTTCTCTGAGATTATCTTCATTGTGAACATATTTTCTTTTCCCTTTTTAGCATAGTTTTAATAGGTGTTTTAAAAGCATCATCTGCTAATTCCAACATCTGGGTCATCTCAAGATCAGCCTCCATTGATTGCATTTTTTCTTGAGTATAGGTCATGTTTTCCTGTTTCTTCGTATGTATAGTGATACTGGATTGTATCGTGGACATTGTAAACGATACGTTTTAAAGATTGTGGATTTGATTTATGTTCCTCTGAAGAGGATTTAACTGGTAGATGACTTAGCTGAACTCAGCAACTGAAGTACATTCTTTTAGCCTTAGGTGAGCTGCTTGGATCTCTCCCACACATGCATAGTTCAGAAGTCCACCAAAGATTTGGACTCAGTTCATCTGCAGAATTTAAGGCTCTCCCTTTGTGGTTCTCTGCTTTCTGAAATTTCCCCTCTTACTTTCCAGTTGTTGTGTTTTGATCTCTGTTCCTTGGTTCTTCAGGCCAGTAAGACTGTGGGTTTCTCTCTGAATTGTAGCCACTACGCTGAACTGGGCCATCACGCAAAACAAAAATAATAATAAAAGCTTTAAAAACTGAAAAAGCTGGAAACGTACCCAGTTTAGTTCTTGTCTAAATGTGAATCCTCTCTAGTTTCTGACTGCTTTTTAGTTACTCTCCAGTGCTTTCAGGTAGTGTATGTATAAGGATGTGATTGGTTTTTGTTTCGTATTTTTCTGGATCACGTGTTGAGGGTGGTCTTGCAGGAGTAGCCCTCTATCAGTAGAAGCTGGAAGTCTCTTTTTCTCTCTTTTAAAAAAATTCCACTATGTATATTATTTTATATTTATAAATACATATATTTTAGTTTTTAAAATCATTTTGTTTTGAATTGGTTCTCTGTAGTGTAAAATAGTACAAAGAAGAGTCTTAACCTACCCCCCGTACCCCACTACCCAGAATTAACAAATATTGACATTTTGCTCTGTATGTGTGTATGAGAGAAAGTAATCTAATAATAATAGTTACTGCCCCCTTTCCACTCCTTCACTCCCCCGGTAGTACTATCTTACAGTTTGTTTATATCCTTTGCATCCTCTTTGTATGCCTTTATTACATTACACATGTCTATAAACTAGGTATAGAATTGTTTGGGATGTGTTACAAATGTACATAAATCATATCATATTAAAGGTCATTCTGTACTTTTTCCCCACTCAGCATTGTTTTCATGGTCTGGTCAGGTCACATTGATACATTTAGGTCTCCTTCATTGTCATGCTATGTATTAGTCTGTAGTAAGTATAACCACCATGATTGTCTTATTCATTCTGCTATGGTGAATATTTAGTTGTTTCCAATTTTAAATATCACCTTTTTAATCAAGGGGAAGAAACAAAGTGCTAAAGTGTTTTTTTCCCTTTGTAGGTAAGCAAACTATGGGCTTTCCACTTCTTACTTATCGAGACCGATCAGATAATAAACTGTATCGTCTTCAGACTCCACAAAGCCCTTTAGTGAGACCATACATGTATGATTATTATGACATGGATAACTATCCAATTGGGACGAATGCTATTGTTGCTGTTATTTCCTACACTGGCTATGATATGGAAGATGCCATGGTAAGTTTTACCAAGAGATGTAGTTCCATTCTGTTTAATCTTTAACTTTTTTGTTTACTGTGAGATCACTGAAGGAATATTTCTGTGTCCGAGTGCCTAGTATTTGGCATGTGAGTTCTGTTAGATGGTCAATTCCTGGTCTACGTTGAAAGTGGCAAGCCTTGAAGGATGTTTACTAAGACTCAGATATGCATGTGTCGTGCATGTTTGAGTGCATAGGATGAATAGATGTTAAATGAATGTAAAGTAGTCTTGGATAGATCTACCTTCTCTTTTTATGGTTTTAAGCCATTTATGTGTGTGTAGGTTTTAATAGTTATGTGATTTGGAGAATATTGATGGAGTTTTAAAATCAAATGCCAGTTATCCTAAACCAAGTATTATAATTCTAACACATTTTATTTTGAAAATCCTCATTTGGCCCCTTACATTAACAATTCTTTGACCTTGTAGATTGTAAATAAGGCCTCTTGGGAACGAGGCTTTGCCCATGGAAGTGTCTACAAGTCTGAGTTCATAGATCTCTCTGAAAAAATTAAACAAGGAGATGACAGTCTGGTGTTTGGAGTCAAACCTGGTGACCCACGGATTGTGCAGAAGTTAGACGACGATGGCTTGCCATTTATTGGAGCACAACTGCAGTATGGAGATCCGTATTACAGCTACCTGAACCTCAACACTGGAGAGAGCTTTGTGATGTACTACAAGTAAGTTTGGATACCCACTGCTGTTTTTAAAGGCTACTTCTCAGTGGAATTGCTGGAGGTCAGTGGAAGTTATAGCAGGAGAATTCTTGGAGAAAATTTAAGTGGTAGCTCACTTGTTGGCTCAGTCTGAGTTGGCACGTCTGAAATGAGACAAAGTTCTGTGTCTATTGTACTGCCATGGTTTTTTTTTTTTCTTTGCTGATGAAGATTTTCCCTGAGCTAACATCCACTGCCAGTCTTCCTCTTTTTGTATGTGAGGTGCCACCACAGCAGGGTCACTAACACACGAGTGGTGTAGGTCCACACCCGGAACCAAACCCAGGCTGCCAAAGCAGAGCACGCTGAACTTAACCACTAGGCCACCTTAGGAGTGGCCCTGGTTTTTCTACTTGTTGTCAGTCTGTTACAGTTAGTGAGAGTTATTTGTGATTTGTCTTAAAACTATATTATTCAAACTTGATCATCACTCTCATACATGTTGTTAGGAGTGTTTCCTAGCTAAAACGTTGAGTTCATTATGCCTCTTATTAAGAATAAGAGCATAAATAACTTTATTTAACTGTGGCCCTTATAGTTTTCTTTCAGTGTTGGTTTTCCATAGTAGGTCCATAGGTTCATACTAGTTTTCAGTTGCCTCTGTTGCTCGTGTTCTTTCAGAGGAACAGAGTTCTGTAGTGAACATAATCCGCAGCCCTATTCGTAAATTCTGTTAGGGGTACCAACTCTATTTGTATTGGAGAATAGAGGTAAGGATAAGTTTTGCAAACATTCTTTATGAAGCACTAATTATATCAATAAAACTTATGTATCTCTGTAAGTTTAAGCAAATAATTTGGCTTTTTGTGTGGTTTATTTTTTCCTAGGAGTAAAGAAAATTGTATTGTGGATAACATCAAAGTGTGCAGTAACGACACTGGAAGTGGAAAATTCAAGTGTATTTGCATCACAATGAGAGTCCCTCGGAACCCAACCATCGGAGATAAATTTGCCAGTCGTCATGGGCAAAAAGGCATCTTGAGCAGATTGTGGCCAGCTGAGGACATGCCCTTTACTGAGAGTGGGATGGTCCCAGACATTCTCTTCAATCCTCATGGTTTTCCATCCCGAATGACCATCGGTATGTTAATCGAGAGTATGGCAGGGAAGTCTGCAGCTTTGCATGGTCTCTGCCATGATGCTACACCCTTCATCTTTTCAGAGGAGAACTCGGCCTTAGAATACTTTGGTGAGATGTTAAAGGCTGCTGGCTACAACTTCTATGGCACCGAGAGGTTGTATAGTGGCATCAGTGGGGTAGAACTGGAAGCAGACATTTTCATAGGTGTGGTTTATTATCAACGCCTGCGCCACATGGTCTCAGACAAATTCCAGGTTAGAACAACAGGAGCCAGAGACAAAGTCACTAACCAGCCTATTGGGGGAAGAAATGTCCAGGGTGGAATCCGTTTTGGGGAAATGGAACGGGATGCTCTTTTAGCTCATGGTACCTCTTTTCTCCTTCATGACCGCCTCTTCAACTGTTCTGATCGATCGGTAGCCCACGTGTGTGTGAAGTGTGGTAGTTTACTGTCTCCTCTGTTGGAGAAGCCACCCCCTTCGTGGTCTGCCATGCGCAACAGAAAATACAACTGTACTCTGTGTAATCGCAGTGACACTATCGACACTGTTTCTGTGCCTTACGTTTTTCGGTATTTTGTAGCTGAGCTGGCAGCTATGAACATCAAAGTGAAACTGGATGTCATTTAACTTGATGCTGGCTTTTTGGGTTAGCAGAACTATCAGATTAAAACAAAATGTAACTTTGGTTCAGTGAAGATACTAGGTTACTCTGGGTTTTTTTCAAGGGTGTGAGAACTCTCAACCAAGACCTAGCAACCAAGATTTCAAGGTTTCCAAGTCTCTCTGGTATAATAACTACCAAAGTTGATTTTCAATATATTTGTTCAAAAATTCCACAAGTGTCTTCTTAAAAAATGGTACATTGTTAAATAGAAGGGTACACAGGGAAAAGTCTTTCCAACCCAAGCTTCTCTGTGTCCTTTCAGCAGGCAGTGACTGTCAAATGTTCATTTGTCCATCTGGAGCGGAGTGGTCCAATGTAATGCAAGCCATATATGTAATTTTATATTTTCCTATATCCACATTAAAGTGAAGAAAAAAGATAGAAATATTTTTAACAGCTTTATTGAAGTCTAATTGTTTACAAAAACTGCACATATTTAATATATACAATTTGATGGATATGATCATATGCATATGCCTGTGAAACGATCACTACAATCGGGAATAAACGTTACCTCCAAAAGTTTCCTTGTGCCCCTTTGGGTTGTGTTTTTTTTGTTTTTGGCAAGAACACTGAACTTGACATCTACCCTCTTACAAATTTTTAAGTGTGCAATACAGTGTTGTTAACTATCGATAACAAGGTTGTACAGCAGTTCTCTAGAATTTACTCATCATGTCTAAGTGGAACGTTAGACCCATTGAACAGCAACTCCCCATTTCCCTCTCCCACCAGCCCCTGGTGACATCATTCTACATTGTTTCTATGAGTTTGACTGTTTTAATGCTTCATGTAAGTGAGATAACTCAGTGTTTGTCCTCTGTGACTGGCTTGTTTCACTTAATGTCTTCCAGGTTCACGCATGTTGTTGCGTATGTCAGAATTTCATTCTTTTTTAAGGCTAAATAATATTCCTGTTGCATGCATGTATACCACATTTTCTTTATCCATCATCTCTTAATGAACATTTAGGTTGTTTCTATATCTTAGAAATAATGTTAATACTGTATTTTATTTAATGTAATATAGCCAAAATGCCATTTCAACATGTAATGAATATTAAAAATTTATTGAGATATGGTACCTTCTTTTTTCACACTAAATCTCTAAAATCCAGTTGCTGTTCTTTTCTGTGTACAGTACTTCACTGTATGGCTGTATTGTCCCCTGCTGATGGATATTTGGGCTGTTCCATTCTCTGGCCATTATAAACAGTGTTGGCAGCAAATAACCTTGTGTGCACTTGAGCAAGTGTAAGATGCTTTTTGATGTTAAAAACTTTCCTAAGATGATTCTTTCCTGAGTCTGGCTTTAGGTGTCTATCACTAATTATAAGGCAAATAGGGCCAGACTGAGAAAAACCTATCCATTCAAGCTATATCCTGGCTTTGTTTCATGAAACCCTTGAAAAAAATAAGGAAAAATACCTTGAATCTATTAGCTGATCCTTGCCCTACCATTAGTAGAATCCCAACTAGACTTTCCCATCTCATTCCAGCCTTTCTACCTCACAATCCCATAGCTGAGGTCTATTCAAGTCTCTCCAGGTTTTATTTAGCAGCACTAAAAATGGTAAAAAAAACAAACAAAAACTTCTATTTTCAATTATAGATTCACAACTAAGAAATTGACATTGGGACAATTCACAGAGCTTGGTCACAATTCCCCAGTTTTACTGCACTCATATATGTGTGTGTCGTTCTGTTCAGTTTTATCACGTGTAGATTGATGTAACCACCAAAATAATCAAGATACAGAACTGTCCCATCACCACGAGGCTCAGCTGTCCCCATCCCACCCCCTACTTTAACCCCTGACAGCCACTAATCCTCTCCATCTCTATTGTTATTTCAAGAATATTATGTAAATGGAATCAAATAGTACGTGGCCTTTTGAGATTGGCCTTTTCCACTCAACATAATTTGCTTAGATCCGTCCAAGTTGTTACATGTATCAATCAATGGTTTATTCCTTCTTATTGCTACATAGTACTCTGTGGTATGGGTGTGCCACAGCGTAACCACTCGCCTGTTGAAGGAAATTTTGGTTTTCAGTTTTTGGTGTTTAAATGAAGCTGCTCTGAACAATCATGTACAGACTTTTTTTGTGAACATTTTAATTTCTCTGGACAAATGTCCAAGAATGAGATTGCTGGCTCATATGGTGGTTGCATGTGTAGTTTTAGAAGGGACTGCCAAAATGTTTTCCAAAGTGGCTGTACCATTTTACATTCCCACCAGCAACGTATGAGTGATTCATTTCCTCCACATCCTGACCAGCATTTGGTGGTGTCACTATTTTTCATTTAGCCATTCTGATAGGTGTGTTAGTGATACCCATTGGGGGTTTTTTCCTTTGTTTTTTGAGGGTTTTTTTGGTGAGGAAGATTGGCCCTGAGCTAACATCTGTTGCCAATGTCCCTCTGTTTTCTATGTGGGACACTACCACAGCACAGCTTGATAAGCAGTGTGTAGGTCTGCGCCTGGGATCTGAACCTGCAAACCCTGGGCCACCAAAGTGGAGGGTGCAAACTTAACCACTACACCGCCATGCTCGTCCCCTATTGTGGTTTTACTTTGCACTTCTCTAAAGGCTGATGAGGTTGAACATCATTTCATGTGCTTATTTGCCATCTGTATATCCTCAGTAAAATGTTCATGTCTTTTGCTCATTTTCTAATTGGATTGTCTTCTTAACTGCAGAATTTTGAGACTTCATTATATATTCTAGATATAAGGTCTTTGTCACATAAGCATTCTGCAAATACTGCCTCCCAGTCTGTAGCTTATCTTTTCATCTTCACATGTCTTTTTCAGAGCAAAATATTTTAATTTTGATAGAGCCCAATTTATCATTTGGAGTTTTGGTGGGTCATGCTTTTGGCATCATGTCTAAGAACTCTTCACCAAGCCCAAAGAATTTTCTCATATGCTATCTTCTAAAGGTTTTATACATTAATACTTTACATTTAAATCTATGATCCATTCATCCATTTTGAGTTAATTTATGTATAGTTTTGAGGGTTAGATCAAGATTTGCTTTTCCTGTGGAAAATTTGTTGAGAGCTAACATCTGTGCCAGTCTTCCTCTATGTTGTATGTGGGACACTGCCACAGCATGGCTTATGAGTGGTGTAGGTCTGCACTGGGGAACTGACCCCACTGAAGTGGAGTGTGCTGAACTTAACTACTATGCCACGAGGCCAGCCCCAAGATTCATTTGTTTGCTTATGGATATCCAATTGCTCAGGCGCCATTGTTTGAAGGCTCTCCTGTCTCCACTGAATTAATTTTGCACCTTTGTCAAAAATTAGTTGGCCACACCTGTGTGGAGCTAGTTTATTTCATTTTATCTCCTTTGTTGGCTTATTACCCCTACTTCTACATTTTCATTTTAGTTGTGTCCTTTAAAATTTCTAGTGTACATCTTTAGATCTGTCCCACCTTGCTTTCACACAGTATTACATCCCTTCACACATAGTGTAAGAACTTTGCAACAATATACACTTCCCCCTCTCTTGGCTTTTGTGCTATTTCTATCAGTCATTTTACTTCTAAGTATGTGATGAACCCCATAATACATTATTACTTTTGCCTTAAGGATTCAATTACCTTTTAAAGAGATTTATAAAATAAGAGTTTAATATTTAGCATCATATCTGGCGATCTTTATTTTACGTACCAGCTTTCCACCTCGTATCATTTTCCTTCAGTCTGAAGGGCCTGCTTCAATGTCTTGCAGTGTTCTTAAGCTTTCTCATGTGAGAGGAGAGCAGCCATGAGGGCTAACCGTGCCTCACTGCAGAGGCAGTGTCTCTGCTCCATGCCAGTGAGGTTTCCCCACTGCTGGTGAGAACACGGACAACTGTGAGCTCCAGCGATTGTCCCACCTGGCTTTTCTGGTGCTTCTCCCCCTGCCCTCCAGTAGTTTGCTCAGAGGCGTGCTGTGAGCTGAAGGCTGGAGGGGACCCTCTGCAGAGCTCTGTAGTTCTCTCAGTGCATCTCTACTCTCGGGTACTTGCCTCAGGAACTCTAGCTGCCTTGGCCTCCCCTTGTTTTTATATGCCTTGTGAGCTGAGAATGGTTTTTACATTTTTAAATGGTTGGAAAAAATCAAAAGAATAATATTCATGACACACGAAAGTGATATAAAATTCAAATTCCAGTGTCCATAAGTAAAGTTTTATTGTGGAGACAAATGAAAATAGGACATGCCAAAATTTATGGGCCACAGTAAAAGCAGTTCTAAAAGGGAAGTTTATAGCAATACAGGCTTACATCTACAAGTAAGAGAAATCTCAAACAATCTAACAGTGCACCTAAAGGAACTGGAAAAAGGAGAACAAAGCCCAAAATCAGTAGAAGGAAGGAAATAATAAAAATCAGAGCAGAAATAAATGAAATAGAGACTTTAAAAACCAGAAAAAGAAATCAATAAAACTAAGAGCTGCTTCTTTGAAAAGATAAACAAAATTGACAACCTTTAGCTAGACTCACCCAGAAAAAAGAGAAGGTTCAAATAAATAAAATCAGAAATGAAAAATGAGAATTACAACAGACACCTCAGAAGTAAGAAAGATTGTAAGAGAACACTACGAAAAGCATACACCAACAAATTGGATAATCTAGAAGAAATGGATAAATTTTAAAATAATACAACTTTTCAAAACTGAGTCAAGAAGAAATAGAGAATTTGAATAGACCAATTACCAGTAAGGAGATGGAAACAGTAATCAAAAACATCCTAAAAAATAAGAACCCAGGACCAGATGGCTTCCCTGGTGAATTCTACCAAACGTTCAAAGAAGACTTAATACCCATCCTTCTCAAACTCTTCCAAAAAACTGAAGAGGAGGGGAAGGTTCCTAACTCGTTCTACAAAACCAATATTATCCTGATGCCAAAACCAGACAAAGACAACACAAAAAAAGAAAACTACAGGCCAATATCACTAATGAACATCGATGCAAAAATCCTCAACAAAATACTAGCAAATCGAATACAACAATACATTAAAAAGATCATACATCATGATCAAGTGGGTTTCATTCCAGGAATGCAGGGATGGTTCAACATCCGCAAATCTATCAACGTGATACACCACATTAACAAAATGAAGAATAAAAATCACATGATCATCTCAATAGATGCCAAGAAAGCATTTGACAAGATACAGCATCCATTTATGATAAAAATTCTAAATAAAATGGGGATAGAAGGAAAATACCTCAACATAATAACGGCCATATGACAAACCCACAGCAAATATCATTCTCAATGGAGAAAAACTGAAAGCTATCCCTCTAAAAACGGGAACCAGACAAGGATGCCCACTCTTGCCACTCCTACTTAACATATTATTGGAAGTCCTAGCCAGAGCAATCAGGCAAGAAAAGGAAATAAAAGGGGTCAAAACTGGGAAGGAAGAAGTGAAACTGTCACTATTTTCAGATGACATGATTTTATATATAGAAAACCTTAAAGAATACACCAAAAACCTTTTAGAAATAATAAGTGAATATGGTAAAGTTGCAGGATACAAAATCAACATACAAAAATTAGTTGCATTTCGGATCGGTAGCGGGAGCGGAGAGCGGACCCCAGAGAGCCCTGAGCAGCCCCACCGCCGCCGCCGGCCTAGTTACCATCCCACCCCGGGAGGAGCCGCAGCTGCCGCAGCCGGCCCCAGTCACCATCACCGCAACCATGAACAGCGAGGCCGAGACCCAGCAGCCGCCCGCCGCCCCCGCCCTCAGCGCTGCCGACACCAAGCCCGGCACCACGGGCAGCGTTGCAGGGAGCTGCGGCCCGGGCGGCCTCACATCGGCGGCGCCTGCCAGCGGGGACAAGAAGGTCATCGCAACAAAGGTTTTGGGAACAGTAAAATGGCTCAATGTAAGAAACGGATATGGTTTCATCAACAGGAATGACACCAAGGAAGATGTATTTGTACACCAGACTGCCATAAAGAAGAATAACCCCAGGAAGTACCTTCGCAGTGTAGGAGATGGAGAGACTGTGGAGTTTGATGTTGTTGAAGGAGAAAAGGGTGCGGAGGCAGCAAATGTTACAGGTCCTGGTGGAGTTCCAGTGCAAGGAGTAAATATGCAGCAGACCGTAACCATTATAGACGCTATCCACGTCGCAGGGGTCCTCCACGCAGTTACCAGCAGAATTACCAGAATAGTGAGAGTCGGGGAAAGAATGAGGGATCGGAGAGCGCTCCCGAAGGCCAGGCCCAACAGCGCCGGCCCTACCGCAGGCGACGGTTCCCACCTTACTACATGCGGAGACCCTATGGGCGTCGACCACAGTATTCCAACCCTCCTGTGCAAGGAGAAGTGATGGAGGGTGCTGACAACCAGGGTGCAGGAGAACAAGGTAGACCAGTGAGGCAGAATATGTATCGGGGTTATAGACCACGATTCCGCAGGGGCCCTCCTCGCCAAAGACAGCCTAGAGAGGATGGCAATGAAGAAGATAAGGAAAATCAAGGAGATGAGACCCAAGGTCAGCAGCCACCTCAACGTCGGTACCGCTGCAACTTCAATTACCGACGCAGACGCCCAGAAAACCCTAAACCACAAGATGGCAAAGAGACAAAAGCAGCCGATCCACCAGCTGAGAATTCGTCCGCTCCCGAGGCTGAGCAGGGCGGGGCTGAGTAAATGCCGGCTTACCATCTCTACCATCATCCGGTTTAGTCATCCAACAAGAAGAAATGAATATGAAATTCCAGCAATAAGAAATGAACAAAAGATTGGAGCTGAAGACCTTAAGTGCTTGCTTTTTGCCTGTTGACCAGATAACTAGAACTATCTGCATTATCTATGCAGCATGGGGTTTTTATTATTTTTACCTAAAGATGTCTCTTTTTGGTAATGACAAACGTGTTTTTTTTTTAAAAAAAAAAAAAGCCTGGTTTTTCTCAATACACCTTTAAAGGTTTTTAAATTGTTTCATATCTGGTCAAGTTGAGATTTTTAAGAACCTCATTTTTAATTTGTAATAAAAGTTTACAACTTGATTTTTTCAAAAAAGTCAACAAACTCCAAGCACCTGTTAATAAAGGTCTTAAATAAAAAAAAAAAATTAGTTGCATTTCTATATACCAACAACGAAGTAGCAGAAAAAGAAATTAATAATACAATCCCATTTACAATTGCAACAAAAAGAATAAAACACCTAGGAATAAACTTAATCAAAGAGGTGAAAGACCTATACACTGAAAACTATAAAACATTGCTGAAGGAAATTGAAGATACAAAGAAATGGAAAGCTAGTCTGTGCTCTTGGATTGGAAGAATTAACAGTTAAAATGTCCATACTTCCTAAAGCAACCTACAGATTCAATGCAATCTCCATCAAAATTCCAACATTTTTCACAGAAATAAAACAAGGAATCCTAAAATTTATATGGAACAACAAAAGACCTCAAATAGCCAAAAGAATCCTGAGAAAAAAGAACAAAGCTGGAGGTATCACACTCCCTGATTTCAAAATATACTACAAAGCTAGAGTTATCAAAGCAGCATGGTACTGGCACAAAAACAGACACAGAGATCAATAGAACAGAATTGAGAACCCAGAAATAAACCCACACATTTATGGACAGCTAATTTTCAACAAGAGAGCCAAGAACATACAATGGAGAAAGGAAAGTCTCTTCAGTAAATGGTGTTGGGAAAACTGGACCACAACATGCAAAAGAATGAAAGCAGACCATTATCTTACACCATACACAAAAATTAAAATGGATTAAAGACTTGAAGGTAAGACCTGGTTTCATGGTTTCAACCGTGAAACTTCTAGGAGAAAGTATAGGCAGTACGCTCTTCAATATTGGTCTTAGCAGAATATTTTCAAGTACCATGTCTGACTGGGTAAGGGAAACAATAGAAAAACAAATGGAACTACATCACACTAAAAATCTTCTGCACAGCAAAGGAAACCATCAACAAAATGAAAAGGCAACCTAACATTTGAGAGAAAATATTTGCAAACCATATATCTGATAAGGGGTTAATATCCAAAATATGTAAAGAACTCACACATCTCAACAACAACAAAACTAACATTCCAATTAAAAAATGGGCAAAAGATCTGAACAGAGATTTCTCCAAAGAAGACATAATGATGGCCAATAGGCACTTGAAAAGATGTCGAACATCATTAACTATCAGGGAAATGCAAATCAAAAGTACAATGAGATATCATCTCACGCCCATCAGAATGGCTATAATTAACATGACAGGAAACAACAAGTGTCAGAGAGGATGTAGAGAGAAGGGAACTCTCATACACTGCTGGTGGGAGTGCAAACTGGTGCAGCCACTATGGAAAACAGTATGGAGATTCCTCAAAAAATTAAGACTAGAACTACCATACAATCCAGTTATTCCACTGCTGGGTATTTGTCCAAAGAACATCAAAACATGAATGTGTAAAGATACTTGCACCCCTATGTTCACTGCAACATTATTCACAATAGCCAAGACTTGGAAGCAACCTGGGTGCCCACCAAGGGACGAATGGACAGAGAAGATCTGTTATATATACACAATGGAATACTACTCAGCCATCAAAAACAAAATCTGACCATTTGTGACAACATGGATGGACCTTGAGGGTATTACGCTAAGCGAAATAAGTCAGAAAATCAAATACCGTATGATCTCACCCATAAACAGAAGATGAAAACAACAAACAAACAAACACACAGAGATTGGATTGGTGGTTACCAGAGGGGAAGGAGGAAGAAGGAGGGCAAGAGGGGGGATTAGGCACATGTGTGTGGTGATGGATTGTAATTAGTCTTTGGGTGATGAACATGATGTAATCTACACAGAAATATAAATACAATGATGAATATCCAAAATTTATATAATGTTATAAACCAATGTTACTGCAATAAAAAAAATTAAGAAACATAAGATAAAATAGATATAATAGGAGTAAATTAATCAGTAAATAGGACATCAGTAACATTCCAGCAAAACCATATGTAAAATAAACTGCATTTGAGGGGCCGGCCCGGTGGTGCAGCAGTTAAGTTCACATGTTCCGTTTCTCGGTGGCTCGGGATTCGCCAGTTCGGATCCCGGGTGCAGACATGGCACCGCTTGGTAAAGCTGTGGAAGGCGTCCCACATATAAAGTAAAGGAAGATGGGCACGGATGTTAGCTCAGGGCCAGTCTTCCTCGGCAAAAAGAGGAGCATTGGCAGTAGTTAGCTCAGGGCTGATCTTCCTCAAAAAATAAATAAATAAACTGCATTTGAAAACACTAAAAATAAATAAATAAATAAAGTTTGTTGGACCACAGCCTTGCTCGTTCAGTCACGTGTCGTCTATGGCTGCTTTCGGCTACAATGGCAGAGATGAGTGTTTGACAGACTGAATGGCCCACAAAGCCTAAAATATTTACTATCTGACTGCCGTAGTCTGAATGTCTGTGTCCCCCCAAAATTCATATGTTCAAATCCTAACCCCCAGAGATGATGGTATGAGGAGGTGGGGTCTTTGGGAGGTGCTCAGGTCATGAGGGTGGACCATTCATGAATGAAATTAGCATTTCTAAAAAAGAGACCCCACAGAGATCACTCACCCCTTCTGCCACGTGGGGACATAGCCAGAAAGCACCGGCTACGAACCAGAAGAGCCCTCACCAGAACTTGACCATAGTGGTGCCTTGATCTTGGACTTCCAGCCTCCCAAACTGTAAGAAATAAATTTCTCTTATTTATAAGCTACCCAGTCTGTGGTGTTTTATTATAGCAGCACGAATAGACTAAGACACTGACCCTTTACAGAAAAAACTCGCCAACCCCTGGCGTAGGGGTATACAGAAGATTGGATGATGTCTTATGTATCTCTTTGAACACTGTGGTGGTGTAACACAAATTGGTGTATGCAGTAAGAGGATAGAGGCAGAGACAAGATACATAATGTCACTTATATGAATGGAATGGTGGTATGAAACAAATGTCTTCAGGGAAAGGATGGAGCTGCATGTAAAACTGAGTGTGTTACCTATATGTATGAATGGAATACTGCATAAGAAATTAACTTAATATTTTAAATGAAAGAAATAAATATGTATAAAATTGAATGACAGGTTGATTATCTCTATAAACGATATATTGATAAATTAATATCTGCAATAAAATAGGGCTGTCATATTTCTGAATTTGTTTATAAAAGTGAATTTTCTAATGAAATAATAGAGCTATACACAAGATTGAATAAATTAATTGTCTCAATAGAGTGTTGATAAAACAAAAATGAATTTATCTAGTTGAGAGGACAGATCTGTAGATAAGATTTTAATGTGTTATTTATAGCTATGAGTGGAATGTTTACGCAACATAAGTTCAGTATATCTGCTGAAAGAGTAGTTCTGTACACAAGATTATTTTCTATTTATCTATGAATGGAGGGTTGCATAATGAAAATGATTATATCTATTGAAAAGATAGCACTGTAGCCAAGATTAAATGCTATTTATTTATCTCTATAAATTGAGGTTTGTGTAACACAATACATCTTCTGAAATGATAGAGCTGTACACAAGATTGAGGATATTTAGCTCATGAATGTAGTGTTGATATAACACAAGAAAATGTCTGCGATTAAAGGTTAGAACTATAAACAAGGTTGGAAGGTGTCGCTTTTTTCCTCTTTGAACAGAATGTCAGTGTAACAAGATTGTTTCTACTAAAAAGATAGGTCTGTATCTTTGAATAATGTAATAAGATTGAATAATACATTATCTCTATGAATGAGGCATTCGTATGATTCCAATACGTGTCTGCAATGAAAAGAGGACTGAATCCTCAGGCTTTCACACAGTCTATATATATATAGAAAAAAGAGGGCTGAAAGGCACGTTACTTACTGAAATAAGTGGAGTTTTTGTGGGGTTTTTTTTGTGAGGAAGATTGGCCCTGAGCTAACATCTGTTGCCAATCTTTCTTGTTTTTTCCTTTCTCCCCAAAGCCCCAGTACATAGGTGTGTATCCTATTTGCAAGTCATTCTATTTCCTCCATGTGGGATGTGCCACAGCATGGCTTGATGAGTGGTGCATAGGTCTGCGCCCAGGATCCAAACCGGTGAACCCTGGGCCGCTGGAGTGCATGAATTTAACTATTCAGCCCCAGTGCCGGCCCCTGGAGTTTTGATTTAACATGAATAGTTCTATCTACTAGAAGGACTGACCTGTGTATGGTCAATACAAGATTAAATTATGTTAGTTACGTCTACGAATGGAGTGTTGGTATAACACAAGTGAATGTCTCCAGTGAAAGTAGTGATCTAGACATATACATGTGATTATGTTAATCTGTAAGATTGTAGTTTTAGCATAATAAAAAGAAATGTGTTCAATACAAAGATACACCCACACGCCATTTGCAGAGAGAACATTTAATTCAATTTGTGTATATACACGTGTACGTGCATGCATGAAAATTGAATTAAATTTTATCACTGCAAATGGACTGTTGGTGTAACACAAAAGAATATATCTACCAAAGGGATAGAGCTAAAATAAGGTTGAGTATTTTATCATTTCTTATATGGTGGCTATCTTCCAATAAGTAGGAAGCTGAAGCTGCAAGGCCAGATGAGGGCCACACCTGAAATTGGCACAAGGTCACTTCTGCTGTAATCTACTGGTCAAAGCAGTCACGAGGTCTGCCCAGATTCAAGAGTGTGAAGAAATAGACTCTACCTCACAAATGAAGCCTGAGAGATATTGTTGTGGCAATCACTGGAAAATAGAATCTGCCACATATGGAAAAAGGCATAGATAAGATTGAATGGTATGTACATCTATGAATGGTGTGTCGCTGGAACAACAACATATACACTCCAAGGAATGGAGTATACACAAAATTGAATGATATGCTATGGATTACTATAATGGAGTGTTGTTAAAACAAACCAATGTAGCTGCTGAAAGGAAAGCATTGAACTAAAACATAGGTTTAGTTATTTGTCATCTACCTCTGTAATTGGAGTGTTGGTAGAATAAATATACCTACTGAAAGGAAAGTGCTGTAAACAGTTATTAATGCCATGTTATGTATCTGAACACAAATGCATCTGTGGAAAGGAACGTGCCACACACAAGACTGAATGATAGTATATGTGTCTAGGAAGGAAGTGTTGCTAGAGCCAAACATACATCTGCATTGTATGGAAAAAGCTATCCACGAGTAAGAATGACACGTCGTGTGTCTCTGATAATAACGATTTTAGAATTCAAACAAATGTGCTCCCTGAATGGAGCAGGCTCTCCACAAGGCTGAACTCTGCACGTGTCTCTAGGAATGGGGTATTAATACAGAAGCATCTTTGCCTGGTAAAGGAAATGCTATACACCAGATTATGTCTCTCTCTGAAGGAATGTTGGTAAAGACAAAGAAAAAGTACTTACGGAAAGGAAAGATGTATATATAAAATTGGACTCTTTACAGGTTATTTATCTTTATTATGGTATACTGGAGAACACACACAAATTGAAAGGGTCAGAGCTTGTGTGGGACTGAAAGGGTGAAAGCCAGCTCAGACTGAAAAGAAGATAGGCAGCTCTGCCATTAATTGGGCTGGAGGGACAAATACTGATCAAGAAAGCTGCAGAATTAACAGAAAATACTGTGTCTCCCAAGGTCACGCAACACTTGTAAAATGCCATAACAGCCCCCTCCTATGATGCTGCAGACCTGCCTTGCAATTTCATTGATTACCAGGGATACCCAATTGCTAAACTACCCTCACCTGATGACAGTTCCTAGTCCTCAGTTAGCCCCCGATTCTCATAATCTCATCTCAAGTTTAAATGTTATGGGGTGTTTACTGAAATAAACGAAAAAATATATATATACACAACTTACTGACATTTCATCTCTATAAATGGTGTGTTTTTAGAACACAAACGAATATATCTAATGAAAGAGA
The DNA here is from genome assembly GCF_041296265.1 of Equus caballus. Classification (NCBI taxonomy): domain Eukaryota; kingdom Metazoa; phylum Chordata; class Mammalia; order Perissodactyla; family Equidae; genus Equus; species Equus caballus. Next base: position 30,957,451 of record NC_091698.1, read on the forward strand.
AGAGCTATACGCAAAGTTGAATATGTCTCTCAATGAAGGATGACTGGAAAAACAAGAGAAAGTATATTTTGAAAGGAAAAAAAACTACAGTCAAGAGTGAATAATTTAAGTCTCTTTGAATGGATTGTCGCTAGAACATAAACTAAAGCAAAATGCTATACACAGAGCCATTTACATTTTGTTTCTGTATGGAGTGTTGGTGGACACACATGATTTTATCTATTGAAAGGAACATCTTATGTATCAAATTGAATATTTTATTTGTCTAAGAAAGGATTAGCTAACTTTTTCTATAAGGGGCCACAGAGCGATTATTTTCAGCTTTGAGGGGCAAATGGTCTCTGTTGCAACTACTCAACTAGGCCAAAGCAGCCATATGCAACAGGCTGACGAATGGCTGTGCCCGTGTGCCATAAAATTTTACTTGCAATAACTGAATTTGCCCTGGGCCGTAGTTTGCTGCCCTTTGACTTACAGACATGGACTGCAGAACACAAATGCATGTATCTCCTCATAAAAACTGCTGTTTAAAAGATTGAGCGATAGGTGTCTCTAGAAATTGTGTCTTGGTAGAACAAAAAATAATGCATTTGAGAGGAAAAAGTGATAAAACTTGATGACGTGTTTGATATGTCTATGAGTAAATGGTTGCTAAAATACATAAAAGATATATACTCAAAGGAAAGCTGCAGACTCAAAATTGAGTTCCGTATTATTTATTTATGTGACTGAACAAAGAAATATATCTAATGAAAGAGGTATACTCAACATGGAAGAATATGAAATCTATCTCTATGAATAGACTATAAAAACTAAATTATCTACTCAAAAGAAGTAGCTGAACAAAAGGAGAATAAAATATTCTATAATAAATATGTATCTCTGCATAATGAGGGAAAAACTACACACACACACTTCAATTACATGCTATGTATCTCTATGAAGGGAATGTTGGTAGAACACTAACATATCATCATGAGAGAATTTCCTATACACACAATTAAATTATACATTTTATATCTCCGTGAATGAAGAGTTTGTAAGTCTAAATGAATATATCCACTGAAAGAAAGGATTTATACACAAAACTGAATGATATGAAATATATCTTTATAAATGGAATGTTGGTAGAAAACAGTAACAGAAGAAGGTAGGTATCCACTGAAAGGAAACAGCTATACTCAATACATATTGTAAATCTCTGCAATAAAAAGTGGTTAGAATGGAAATGACTCTACTCAAAGAAAAGTGGTACACACAAACTGAATGATGGGTTACTCATCTCTGAATTGAATGTTGGTATAACAACAGTGAGAGTATCTAATGAGACTGAGTGATGTGTTTTTATCTCCATGAATGAAGTGTTTGTGAAGACAAATGCAGATATCTGAAGTGTTAGTAGGATACAAGCAATTGCACCTATTAAAAGGAAAGATTTAGAAACAAGACTGAATGAAAGGCTTTCTCTCTATGAATGGATTGCTGGCAGAACTGAAATGAGTATCTGATGAAACAAACTGCCATACACAACCCTGAATGATGTTTCATTTCTATATGAATGGAGTCCTGGCAAACCCAAATGAATACATCTACTCAAACAAGAATGGTATACATAAGATCCATATATACATGAAATTCATATATACGTAAATGCATATGTCTTAATAAATGAAAAAATAACCAACACAAGCAAAAAATCTACTTAAAGGAAAGATATATTCAAAAGATTGAATTAGGGGGCTGGCCCCGTAGTCAAGTGGTTAAGCTTGCACGCTCCACTTGGGCGGCCCAGGGTTTCACCAGTTTGGATCCCGGGCACAGACATGGCACCGCTCATCAAACCATGCTGAGGCAGTGTCCCACATAGCAGAGCTGGGAGGACCTATAACTGGAATATACAACTATGTACTGGGAGCTTTGGGGAGAAGAAGAAGAAGAAGAAAAAGAAGATTGGCAACAGATGTCAGCTCAGGTGGCAATCTTTTAAAAAAAAAAGATTGAATTATATGTTATGCATCTCTATGAAAAGAGTGCAGAAAAATATCTTCAATGAAAGAATGGAGCTAATAAACCTAAAACTGAATGTGTTACTTATATCCATGAATGGAGTGTTGCATAACAACAGAATTCATGAATATCTTAAATGAAAAGAAAGAAGTAAACACAAAATTGAATGATATGTTTGGTTCCCGGGAGTATTCATCCCTGGGTCCTGCTAGAAACCAGACTTCCAGGCCCAGCCCACCTCGGAGATAAGAACACAGGGACTACAGGGGTAAATCCACAGCACTGGATCCCTCCAGCAGCCAAAAAACTGCTTTCTCGTATCAAATAAAGGACTCTGTGTTTCTAATGAGAAGCCACTTGTGACTCCTTCCCATTCATCTTGTAAAAAAGGCCGCCTCCCATGGCCCCACCTGCACTGGCCCCACCTGTTCCTAGGAGACGGACATCTGGCCTTAGACTTCCCCTCGCCCCCACCCATGGCTGTCAGGGGTCCCACAGCACTACTGACACATCTTCAGGTTATAGTGTTGCTGTACCAACCCTACCAGTCAACTCTGCCCACCCTGCTGTGGCCCTGGAAACTAGACTGTTTTATTTAATGGACATGCCACTCACCCAAGTGGTTGTAACTGGTACTGCAAGGTGTATTATAAAAATAGACGTTGCAAGTGTATGTATTACTTCTCTTGATGGTAAAGGATGTTCCCACCGGGGACATGCCATAATGAGAACAGTGGCAGTGGGATGAGTACACATCTGGGTCTCCCCTGGCATCCCCAGCCCAAATGTGTAGTGTGGGTGAAGCAGTACCGGATGGGTGGGGAAGAGGCCACTGACCCATGAAAGAGGTGGTAGAGAAAGGCGTGCTTAAGGACACCTCCCACTCGGGCCAATTAGTCCTGATGAGACTTTCAAATTACAAGCGTTAATTACGGACAGTAATCATAGTGCAGCCTGTGGGAAAAGGATGTTGGCAAAAGTGTCCCCTGGGGTTTTGGACTTGGTGTCCTTACGAGAAGTGGCGAGGACACAGAGAGACACGCAGAAGGTGCTGTGAATGGAGGCTGAGATTGGAGTGATGTGTCTACTAGCCAAGGAATGCCGCCAACCACCAGAAGCTGGGAAACATGCATGGAACAGATTCTCCCTCGGTTTCCAGAAGGAATCAACCCTGCCACCACCTTGACTTTGCACTTCTGGCCTCCTGAACTGTGAGAGAATACGTTTCTGTTGTTTTAAACCTCCCAGTTTGTGGTATTTTCTCACAGCAACCTCAGGAAACTAATACAGTCGAGGCTCAGATCCCTGTGGAGCAAAGTGTTAGATAGCGTGGGCTCTAAATATGGAATTTCCCAGGACACCTCCCATCTGGATAGAACGTTTAATACTGAGATTGGTGATGGAGAGGCAAAGAGGCCCAGACAGCCCATAAGAGAACCAAACCACCTAAGTAATCCTTCTCACCCTTCATTCTTCCTTACCAAGCTGTGCAGCATGCTGTTTGGAACATCAAATGCCACTTCTTGAAGGAAAGGCACAGAAGTGTTACTAGTTTCTGCAAGTCTCCCTTTCGACCTGTGGCTCCCAGCCCCGGGGGACCTGGAGCAGACCAACACTGGGACACATTCATCGCCACAGCCCCTGAATCTGCATCTCCTCCTAAGCCTCAGACCCCATGCACCTGCAGCAGGTGAGGAAGGCACCGGCAGCGCTGAGCAGGAGGCCAGGCCCACCAGAAAGCCCAGCACAGCCCAGGGCAGGAAAGGAATTGCCCTGAGTGGGCGGGCAAGATCTTGCCTAAGACTAGTCCCTAGGAGGGAGCCACTCCTCCTCCTCCCAGGGGGCAGGAGAGAGTCTGGGGCAGACCTTGCCATGAGGGCACCACGTCCTCCTTTTACCTGCAGCATGCCCAGCATCACGCAGGACGGTTGTTCAGCTAGTGCTTGTCAACTCCTCTAGGACAGAGCATGGCTTTTGCTTCTTTCCCATACCCTCCCACACCAGCATGACACAGGGCATACAGGCTGTGTGAGAGCATGGCAGGACCCAACAGGTGGACCCTTCTCAAGGCCTTACCCACCCCTGCCTAGATTGATAAATGGCTGGAATCCAGAAGCAGGAGCCAGGGATAAAATTTATTGCAGTTCCCAGGAATCCCAAGGCTTTGGGCTCTGGAAGAATAAATCTGGGAGGCATGGGGTGCAAGAGATAGTAGTGAGAAAATGGAAGCTAAGTTTCAAGGACAGTGTTCATTTTTCTCACTCATTTTTTTTTTAATTAAGGGGTTAATATAGAGAAAAGGGGGCAAGAGCCAGGAGACCCCCTCAAAGTCAGAGGGTTTGGTTTCCTCTAGCAATTTTCTGTGCCATGATTTCCAGAGGAGGGATGGTCCTAAAGTCCTATGTCACTGAGCACCTGGCTAGTGAGAAAAGATGGAATGTGGCTGGGAGAGAGTACTCACTGCTGTCCTCACAGTCTGGAGACTTCACATGTACCAGGCTCTCAGGGTTTGCCTCCCTCCCCGTCAGGCCCTATAAACCTAAGATCTGGAGAGAGAGCCTGCAAGAAAAGGCAGGATGGGAAAAACGCAAGAATTGAAAGTGGCAGGTGAAGTGGCCTGAGAGGAGAGAAGGAGCGCTTGTGAATCCAGGAGACCCTCTCCCAGTCTACAGCGCCCTTCCCAAACGCCCCATTGGGAAATCACTACACGCACAGGCACCATCACTTCCTGCCACATAGCCCCTTCAGGGCACCGAGGGTCAAGACTCACTTTGTTGCCAGCTCGTAATCACCTGGCCAAAGTCGTTTCTGTGCTGCCATCAGTGGTGGCCCTCTGTCTGGCTGCAGATCAAAGCTCTGAACTAAAACTCCCTCTGGGATGCTCACATTCTGCAAGTGCATCCTCCTATCCACCATCCTGCACCGCCCCGCCTCCCCCAAATCACACACTCCCTGCCCCTCATCAAATCTGACATGCCCTACCTGGAGGACTATATGCTCAGTGGAATAGGTCACACACAGAAAGGCAACTACTGTAATGATCTCACTTATATGTGGAATCTAAAATAAGTCAGTCAGGGGTTGGCCCAGTGGCGCAGCGGTTAGGTGCACATGTTCTGCTTTGGTGGCCTGGGCTTCACCGGTTTGGATCCTGGATGCAGACATGGCACCGCTTGGCAAGCCATGCTGTGGTAGGCGTCCCACATAAAAAAAGTAGAGGAAGATGGGCACGGATGTTAGCTTGGGGCCAGTCTTCCTCAGCAAAAAGAGGAGGATTGGCAGCAGATGTTAGCTCAGGGCTAATCTTCCTCAAAAAAAATAAAATAAAATAAATAAATAAAATAAGCCAGTCAAATTCACAGAAACAGACACATAATGGTAGTGGCCAGGCCTGGAGTGTGAGAGAAATAGCGAGATGTTAGGTAAAAGGTACAAACTCAGTGATAAGAAGAATAAGTTCTGGAGGTCTCACGTACAGCAGAGTGACTACAGTTAATAATAACATATCATATACTTAAAATTTGCTGAGAATAGATCTCAAATGTTCTCATCACACAAAAAATGGTAACTATATGAGATGATGGGTATGTTAATCAGCTTAATTGTGGTAATCATTTCACAATGTACATGTGTATCAAAACGTCACATTGTACAACTTAAATATATATACAATTTTATTTGCCAAATTTGTCAGTAATACTTCAATAAAGCTGAAGAAGAAAATTTTAAGAAAACAACTCTGCCACGCCCTCACATCTGTCCCTGACCAGTCCCCCTCCCATGACACTTCCAGACCACCTGCTCTTCTCTCCCATCCCTTTCACCACACCCTCCTCTCTTCCTGCTGAAGTCTGCAGATCTCGAATAAAATCAAACAGCTGATTCTTCCTCCCCTAGTTCTCAGTGCTATTCGCAGCTAGGCCTTAGGAAGAACACCATCATTAACGCTGCCCAAATGGGCTTGTATTTTTAAAAAAGTACTTTTAAACCAAATGAATCTTTAACTGAAGGGTGAGTTTTGTTTTCATATATTTGTTTTTGAGTGTTTTTGCTTTATAGAGGGTAACAATACTAGGACCTCCCTTCTAGAAAGAACTGGCCTAAAGGAGGGGCCTCCTTTTTGCCTCTCTGGCTTCTCATTGAATCTTCAAATGTGATTATGGGTAGAATTACATTGGGAAGCTTACTAAAAACACAGAACAAGGGCCCCACTCACCATCTCACTCAGAGTAAAAGCCAGAGTCCTTAGAATTGCTCACAAGGCCCCACGCCATCTGGCCCTCATCTCCTCTTATCATTCGCCACATGGCTCCCTCTGCTCCAGCCCAACTGGCCTCTCCTGTTGTTTCCTGAATACATCCTGCATGTTCCTGCCTCAGTTAAGGGCCTTTGCACTTGCTCGGTCTGCGACACTTGTCCCTGCGGCTCACTCCCTCACCCTCTTCAGATCTTTACTCAACTGGTAATCTCAGTGAGGTCTTCTAAAGTTCTGCACCCAATTTCAGTGGGGGGTGAGGGTGTTCCCTACCACCAAGCAATTCTCCGGACACCAGCTGGGTGTCCTACAATTCAACTCAATTCTGACACTGTCTGCCCAGAAATAGCAACAGATCCACAGGTTAAGTGCCGGTCCCGCCACCCGATACTCACATACACTTCAGATGACGGTGAGTCCAGGTTGTCACCTGTGCTTCTGACCGAATGGCTATAGATTGGAGGTTCCAATAACCCCCTCATTGGGTTCGATTAACTAGCTAGAGTGGCTCACAGAACTCAGAGAAACATTTTACTGACTGGATTGCCAGTTTCTTATAAAAGGATATAACTCAGGATGGAAGAGATGTATAAGGCAAGGCATGGGGAAAGGGTGCAGAGGTGCCATGCTCTCTCTGAGGGCACCACTCTCCTGAATCTCACCAGCTCAGAAGCTCCCTGAACCCTGTTCTTCTGGGTTTTCATGGAGGCTCCATTACAGAGGTATGAGTGACTGAAACTACAGGCCCTTGGCGAGTGACTCAACCTCATCCCCTCTGGAGGTCAGGGAGATAGGACCGAAAGTTCCAACCCTCTAATCACATGGTTGGTTCTCCTGGCAACCAGCCCCATCCTTAGGTTCGGTACAAAAGTCACTTCATTAATATAACAAAAGACACCTCTGTCCCTCTCATCACTCAGGAAATTCCAAGGGAATTTAACAGTTCTATGCCAGCAACAGTGGAGAAGACCAAATATTTATTATAATCACAGTGTCACACCTTCCCTGGACACTCTACCAAAAACTGCCACTCTCCCAATACTTCCCATTCCCTTCCCAGACTGACCATTCTCTTTCACACTCACCATTCAGTTAACATATGTTTTTCTTGTTTACTTTGACTATTGTCTATCTTGCCCACTAGAATGTTAAATTCCACTATGGTATTGTTGAAAGAACTAGGCCCAAGATGGAGCCGCTCCTGTCCAGAGAGCCAAACCGAAACTTAGATAACTTTCATGTCCCTGTAATGCTCTGCTTGACCAGAAACGCAGGCTATCCATTCAGCCAATCCCCAAATGCCCAGCCAACTCTGGGCTCTAGACTTACTTCCTTGTTCCTTGTCACCCCAAACAAGGCTGACTGGGGTGGCCCCAGCCCATCAGATGTTTTCTATTTTCCTCTTTTGTTTGTTCTTTATTTTTTATCCTATAAAAGATTCCTGCCTTACACCCCATTTTGCTGACAGAATGAAGACTGTCCACTTCAAGAAGTGTTAAAGTTTGTGTGTATCACATAAACTGTGGTTTTTAATCATTTTTCAATAGTATACATTTTTATTTTAGTCGCTGCTGTTTCCCCAGCAGCTAGAACAGTTCCTGGCACATAGACGGCACTTAATCAGTACCATACAAGTGATGACTGGATTTCATTTTATCCTCACGCACTCCTGTGAGCACATTGTTTCATTCACTCCATTATTATTCTGCGAGGCCTCATGCTGTGAGTGGGGAACCCAGCTGATGACCATGAGATAGACACAAGGCTCCCTCCTTCACAGGGTTCACAGGATTTTGAAATAAAGCAAACAAACAAGTACCTACAATAACAAACTCCGATAAGCCTAGAAACGGAAAGTACAGAGTGTTCCACACCAGGTGCTCTGCGTACGTCATCTCAGTTGCCTCTCACAAGGGCATCCTGAAGCAGCTGTTCTGCAGGAAACTAAAACCCAGAGAGCAGAAGTATTCTGTCCAGACCTCAGACTCAAACCCAGATCTGCTTCACTCTAAACCCCATGGTCACTTAGGTCTCCCTTACGTTCGACCCCTAGAGAGGAAGTTAGTTACACTCTTGAGCTACAGGCCAAAAGGCAATGAGAAATTTAGGCGCACCAGTGTCACACTCCCCAAGGGGGATGTCCCCTGCTGGGATCGTCATGGGACCTACTTGCAGCAAGCCCAGGCGTTTGAAGCCCTTCCCATGAGGGAGCACATTATCTGGACTTTGGGATTAAGACTCAGGGAGAGGGCATGGGACAGGTTAAGATTTCACTCTCCCAGGAGAGGAAAATCTGAGGATTCTGTCCACATTTGAAGCCACAGAGAAGACTCCTCTTTCCTTGATGCCGTTCACTTCCTCTCTTCTCTTACCAAAAATACACTTGGGAGTGCTTGCAGGAAGGAGAACACAGGGCCTCGGGGTGAAAAGCTTTCCTTCAGTGCCCATGGCTCCAAACCTACTTGCGTCCTCTGAGGCAGGTTCAGGCGGCCAGTGGTGCAATCCTCAGATGTCAATGCCAAATAAGGCAGCTCCTTACAGCCTCCTGTAACAGCTCTCACTTCTCCAGAGCCCCTGAGGGTCCAGGCTCTGGGCTAACCCCTCCACATGCACTACGTCCCACATGAAGGAAGTCACTGTCTGTATCCCCATTTTATAGACGAGCACACTGAGACTCCTAAGTAGTCGTCACTAGCTCATAAATAGCTCTTGTTCCTCTTAAAACACTATGACTAACTGCATTTTATGTTCATTTTGGCTGGAGTCTGGGGAGACCTCTGCATACCAGGCGGCAGGACTGATGCTCAGCTCTCTGACCAACGGATGCTCATGCCCAGCCTCACAGTCGGTCCAACGCCTCACACCGGAAGACAGGCGAGGAGGTGGAAACGCTACCACACCGGGGGAATTACAAAGACCTGCCTATGGCGGCATGGAGCCAAGATTAAACTCACGTCCATCTCGGCTTCAGAGCTTATGCCAAGCGGGAGGGGACACGGTCTGGGTAACCCAGGCTGAGCAGACGGCAGGCCAGGCCGGCTGCTCCGGCTCTTGGGGTGATTTCCCCGCCCGCCGGCTTCCTAAGCGCACGAACCACACTCCCGAGAGAGCAGTGAACGCATGCGTAAGGGGGGACAGCGGTAGCCACGGGGTCCAGCGCAGCCACAAACGGCAGCCTGTTGAGGGGTCGCAGCAGCGACAGCCGCTCGCCTCCAGCTCCAGTCGGGACGCTAAGAACGCGAGGGGCTATGGTCCAGCGCCGCACTCGCTTGAGGGCAGAGGTAAGCCCGTACTTCCGTTACTTACTTCCGGTGAATTCCGGGCGCCGCCGGAAACAGAAGGGGATGAAGCAACCGAGCCGCCTGGGACCGGAAGTAGCATACAGGGCGCCGCCATTACAGACCGGAAGGAGCGGCAGGGCGCCGCCATTATGGGTTTGGCCTAAAGGGAAAGGGGCCGCTTGGCCGCTCTACGACCGGAAAAAAAGAGGCAAGGAGGGCTGGGCGCCGCCATGACAACCTGACACCAGAAAAGGCGGGGTGTGCCTACCTGACTGATCACCCACTGGCACCGGCCTCGAGATGTGAGTAGTGGGAGCGCCTGTCCCGTACCTACCCCGGCACCTCTTTTCTTCCCCAGTGACCTGGACCTAGCCTCAAACTCCAGGAAGAAGGCTTGGCCTCTGTTCCTTAGAGATCCGACCCTTAGGCTTCAGCGCCGGCCCTCACAAGCCCCATCGGTCCGCGTGTCTGGGCACCGCCCTCTGAGCGTTTAGGCTCCGCCTGTCTTTCTCGTGGTCACCGAGAACTTTAAGGTCCAGTCTCAACACCCAAGCTCTTCCCCCATGTCCCCGGGCCGCATCCCTCATCCTGCAACCCTAGGACTCCAGGCTTGTCTCGGGACCTATAGGAGTCCTAAACCCGTCCCTAGAGCTCCGAGTTCCTCCCCCCATCACCTAATCTTAGTTTTGAAACTTCCAGATCTACCCAGTACCCCAGACCGCACCTGTAGGGCCCACAGACTTGTTGCTAGACGCCTCTGGATTTCCAGACCTTGTCTCCAGAGCCCCAGTCTCATCCAGGGCTTCCAGGTCATGCCCCTAGGACCCTGAGACCCACCCCAGGACCCCCAAATCCACCCCGGATCTCATGTCTCATCTCCAGTAGCCCTGTCCTCAGGCCTCATCTCTAAGACTCTCTGGTCAAGAGACCTTCTCCAGGCCAAGACCTCACCTCTTGGGCCGCTAAACCTCACCTTTGGACCTCCAAACCCATGTAAGGCTCCCAGGTTCTCTCCTTAGAACTCTAGATCTTACTTCAAAGGCTCTCAGCTTTCTCTGCATGATTCCCGGGCCTACTGGAGGATGCCTAGACTCCAAGACCCTTCCTCCAGGACCCCCAAGGCCTGCATTAGAATAATCAGACCTCCTTTTAGCACCTCCACTATCTCCGCAGAAGCCCCAGCCAGCTGCACAACCCCCAGGGCTTATGCCTCACTTCTACACCTCCCTGACCCTACCCCAGGATCCTTCAGTCTCCCAGATCTGTACAAGACCCCTAATCTCCCCAGACCCACACCACAACTTCCTTTCCTGCCTGCTGCCTGGACTTATCCACAGCCTACCATGCCCCACAGGCAGGCGGCCCTGGAGGTCACTGCACGCTACTGTGGCCGGGAGCTGGAGCAGTATGGCCAGTGTGTGGCAGCGAAGCCTGAGACATGGCAGAGAGACTGTCACCACCTTAAGATGAGCATCGCTCGATGCACATCCTCCCAGTGAGTGTGGGCGAGTGCGAGACAGTGTGGGGAGGTGGGCAGTGGCGTGGAAGCCTCCCGGGGCCTGAAATGCCCTACCCCCACAGCCCAATCATCCGTCAGATCCGCCAGGCCTGTGCTGAGCCTTTTGAGGCCTTTGAGGAGTGTCTTCGACAGAATGAGGCAGCAGTGGGAAACTGTGCAGAGCATGTACGCCGCTTCCTGCAGTGTGCTGAGCAGGTGCAACCGCCACATTCACCCTCGACTGTGGAGGTAAGTGGGGGGCTCACCAGTTCTTCTCACCCCTTCATCCTTCTAGATGGGTAGAGTAAAGACCTTGGAGTTATCCTCAGCCCCACCTCACCCACACACAGACCTTCACCATGCATCCAGAATCCAGAACATGATCACCTCTTGCCCCCCACAGCCCCTGCGTTCGTCCAGCCATCTCCCCCACCCCTCCACTTCAGAGTACCTGCTCCAGCCTTCTTTCTGGTCTCCCTGAACCCCCTCTTACCTTGCCTCCATACAGTGGCCAGAGTGAGCATTTAAGAACTGAAAACTAGTCACATTACACCTTTGCTTAAAGGTGTTCAATGGCTTCCTAGTCACACTGAGAACAAAATCCTAGGTCCTTGCTGGGTTCTCTGTGTTCTTCCCCAGGCTGACGTCATCTCCCTCCTCCCTTACCCACTCTCTCTTTCCTTTTCTCACTCCCCCTCAGCTATACTGGCAGAGGGGGGTGAGGATGGAGAAAAAAAATCTTGCTTTTTTAAATGTATACTGTACATAAACATATACAGTATATCTGTGGTTTTAAAATTTCATGGAGGGGCACAATTTTTAAAAATGTCTAAAAGCCTCCTTGGGGGACAACAGTGAAGAGCAGGTTGAGAAACACTGTTTAGCTGTTTATTCTCACCCCCGGGACTGCAAGCTCCAAAGGCAAAAGTCATGCCTTTCACCAGCCCCCTCTGAACACCCTCGCATTTGCTCCTCTCTTTGTCCCTGTGGCCCCATCTTCTCTTTTTGCACTTAGAAGAGAAGCCTTCTCCTGAGCATCCATGTTCCATCTTATCCCTTTCGGTTCATCCTCTGTAATGATCCCAGAGTGATCTCAGAGGAATCAGACCATGTTCTTCTTGACTTAACAGCCTTTCTGTGGCTCCTCACTTCCATGAGGCCAGGTTTAACTCTGGCACAGTCTATAGGGCCTTGCAGGATGTGGCCCACCTCCCCACTTTCTCCCTCAGGCTCCATGTTCCAGCCCCGGTGAACGTGCAGTTACTCAAGTGCATGTCTCTCCTGCTGCCAGGCTTTTATCCTACTGTTTTCCTCTGTCTGGACTGCCCTTCCTAATCCATCTGGCTAATTCTATTCCAGCTTAAATGTCACCTTCTTCAGAAAACCTCCCCGATGGCCCATCCTCGTCCCTGGGTTCCCAAGGACCCTGAGCTCTGTCCATCATGGCTTACATCTTACTGCCTTATAACTGCTTCCCTCCCATCACCTATTTCAGAGGAATTCTTGGCTGAAGATTGGCGAGATGCCCTTCTACCAGGCCCTGTAGTCATTGGTGTTTTAATGAGGCAGGGATAAGTGAAAGGTTCAGGCCCCAAAGGCAGACACCAGCATGAAGGACTTTTAATTCTTCTCAGAAAATATTCAGTAATGATTGCATATTGGTCATGCTAGTTTCTTAGTCATATCTTGGTGACATTTCTTTCTTTCAAGTTTTTTGAACATCTGAACAGTAAAGACCTCACCCTTCTGTCTTAGGGCCAGTTGCTCCTTCCCTCCCTGGACAGGCAACCAGCCTCTCCCTGGTCTTCCTGTGGCCACCCGCGCCCCCCCCCCCCCCATCTACTCTCCGTGACAGCCAAAGAAGCTTTTAAAATTGGAGATTAGGTCACATTCTCTCCTTTAAAACCTTGTTGTGGCTTCTCAGTGTACCCAGAGTGATTAACACCACACCCAGCTCCTCCTCGCTTCTTCCTCCTTCCTGGTAATGGCATCCCAGTTACAACTTTTCCTCCCTGACTGGGGGCAGTGAGATTCAGGCCTCCTCTATTCTCTATTTTACAAAATAGCGGAGACACAAACAGCCTCATCTCGTAAAAAATTTATAGAACGTCTCCTTTTAATGTAGCTGACAATTTAAAGTGCGACTTGTACCTCCCCGTCCACACACACCTTTGCTCTTTATCCTGATTTAGCTTTCTTCCTACAATTTATCACTGGTTGACGTATTTTTGTTCATTGGTTGTCTGTCCCTAGAGGCAGAGATTTGTGCCTGCTGCATCCATCGCTGGGTCCCAGTACCTGTAACAAGGCTGGGCACACAGCAGGTGCTCAGTAATACAGTAGAATAGTGCCTTCCCTGCTCCCATTGACAGTTCACTGTGTCTGATGTGTTCATATGGCAGGTGGCCAGGGCTGTCACCTCACGCCCTCTCCCTCCAGACTGTGGGCTCTGCAAGGGCAGCCTCTGCTGTATCTACATAATCTCCCCAGCAGTGGACCCAGAGCTGGCACAGAAGAGGTGCTAGGAGATGTTGATGTGTTTTCCCCACAGGCACAGCCACTTCCCGCCTCCTGAGGACTCTTTGGACTGTAGGAAAACTGGACATGAGTGACTGTCCACTTGTTGATGCCCCCACCCCTGAAGAGTAGCCAGATGAGGTCATGAGGGCCTCGGATGTGGGCCTGGCTTCCCTGGACATCAGAACTCACAATAAATGAAGACTCTGTGTACCAGGCTTTGATTCCTGCCTTCAGCACCTGAGGGGGCCCTAGGAGAGCTGGCTGGGCAGAAACCCTGGTCCCCTGTCCCCCAGCTTCACTTAGTTTGCCAAAGAAGGGCCTGGGCGGGGGCTCTGTCTGTTCACTAGGGTTAAGAGGACCCCTTTTCCCTTGTTAACTCTGCCAGCAGCCATTTCCTGTCCCCTGCTGCAGGGACATGGGGAAAGGCTCTTTCTGTCTTCCACTCTAGCATTTATCAAGTCTTTATTGAGTGTTTACTTGAGGCTTAGGGGCAATAAATAACACACCTCTTTCCCTCCTGAGTTCAGAAGCAGTTGAGCAATAGACATGGGCATTAGGCATGCAAATGAAAGCAGTGGCTTTATTATTGAAAACAGCTGCATTGAAGAATGTGGCTTAGAGTCTCCTGCACTGGACTTCTGTTCTGTCTTGCTTTGCATTCTTCCAGAGTTCAACCCTGAGAATTTGAGTGCAGACAATATATTGGAACATAATTCCAGAAACACTCGTAGGGGAGTGGAGAGGTGAGATAGAGAGGGAAGCAGCCAATAAAAGGTGCATTATCAAGCCAGTTACCACTGTGGGCAACTAGGGCTCAATCCCACTGGGGACTTCGGGAGACTGTGTAGAGCACACCTCAGTCACCTTATCCATGGTAAGAAGTTGGGGTGTATATCCACCAACTCCCCATCTGTCACTGAGGGCTGTTTTCAAGGGTGTTGACCATCTGGCACGTCTGCCTGCCCTGTGTGTAGTTGAGTGCCCTCCTGCCATCAGGAGAGAGCCTGAGCAGAGAGTAATGGAACCAAAAGCAGGCTTCAGCACACAGAAGAAAGTGCCGAGTGAAGCTGGGCAGGTACCAGCAGTGGCTGCTGCAGCTTCTTAACGCTTCTCCTCAGGATTACAGGCTCCGTGGGCACAGCTGGTTGATCACAGGCTCCCCAACAGGGGCAGATCCTAAAGGGCAGAGGGCAGATAGGCAAGTATACAGGAGAGAGAGAGATCCCAGAGCTCTAAGCTGAGCATGTGCAGGGCCTGCACCCAATTTCACCCTTCAGACAAGTTGCTCCTCCCTCGAGGTGACTCCAAGCCTCCGAAAATTGGAAGTGACTGGTCAGCACAGACCGAACAGGCCATTGGACACTTAAGGCTTGTGCTCTGGTTTGGAAAAATGAACTGGAGTCTCCCCTGGGGATTTGATCTCTCAGACAAGGGAAGTTGTCAGTTGGCTTAGGAGCTAGGGTGGAAGACCTATGCAGCCAGGGTTGCAGGAGCCATCGGAAGCCATGTGGCCACAACAGGAGGAAACCCAGGTAGCGGAGAGAGGATTGTGATCAGTTCCTGTGGTCCCTGAAAGGGCTGCTTTTGTCCTGGTGGCTTTCTCTTTCCAGCTGCAGTATCCTTGCGCTGTGGATTGCGCCCTCAGATTTCTGTGTACGTTTTCAGCCAACCTCACTTTGCATCGTAAGCTAAAGTGGGGTTCTACACCATGTAACTAAAAGAAGTATGATTACAACAGACAAAATGGAAATCAAGACTGTGTTTTAGAACATTTCTTCTAAGTGGCATCTCTTCCAGTAAACTAGACCAGCTTCCTTGTATGGTGGTGGTGCCTGCAGCCGCAAAGGGCAAGGAATGACAGGTACCGCCAAGGCTACTTGGTTGTTTAAGCAATCAAAGTTTATTGATAAAGGGAAACAGAACAAGGAGCAGGGATAAAGGGGAACAACAAATCGGTACTTACAACATCCACACCACAATCAGCCGGGGAAGTCCCAACAGTTTGTACGGCGGGTGGGAGTGCTGATTGTCCGGGTCTGAGGCAAAGCGTCCTTTCCTCAGTGAAACTTCCAATTGTTCTATGCCTGTTACTCCCTTTTATCCTAAGGTTTCTCTGGGTTTCTACTCAGGGTTTCAGACATTTGGATATTTTGAGAGTTATTTCCTCTTGTTCCCACGGATGGGGTGTTTTTATCTTTTTTGTTCCCACGGATGGGATGTTTCTAAAGTCCTGTCAGGTGCCCGTTGGGTTGGCAAGCCCAGACAAGGAACATGATGCAGGATGTATTTTTTGTAACTTGTGCATTAGAGTCAAGGCTGAAGTGACCATCTTTGGACCTGAGCCCAGACACAGACACATTCATTTGTGTGGGGCCCAGGCCCAGTGTCCTTGGAAGGTGGGGGGAGGTCAATGAACTCTGTTCAGGTGGTCTCAGGTGTCAGGAGAACAAAAATGGAAACCTCAAATTTACCACCTTTACCACATTGTATTGGTCAAAGCAAGTCATGAGGCCAACCCAGATTAAAGGATGGAGAGACTTCACCTCTTGATGGCATGTGGCTGCAAAGAATTTGTGCCATATTTAGCTACCATGAAAACTTTGTAGTTTCTGTTTCTTCATGGGTCTGTTTTAATAAGTTGTATTTTTCTAGGAATTTCTCACATGATCTGAATTATCAAATTGCCACAAATTGTTCATAATAGCCTTACCTTTTTTTTTCTTGGTGAGAACATTTAAGTTCTATTCTCTTAGCTAATTTCAATTATACAATATAGTGTTATCAACTATAATCACCCCCATAGTATCTTTTTAAGGTCTGTAGAATCTTTTTTGTTTGTTTGTTTTGAGGAAGATTAGCCCTGAGCTAACTACTGCCAATCCTCCTCTTTTTGCTGAGGAAGCCTGGCCCTGAGCTAACTCCCATGCCCATCTTCCTGTACTTTATATGTGGGACGCCTACCACAGCATGGCTTTTGCCAAGCGGTGCCATGTCCGCACCCAGGATCTGAACCGGCGAAACCTGGGCTGCCGAGAAGCAGAACGTGCGCACTCAACTGCTGCGCCAATGGGCCGGCCCAGGTCTGTAGAATCTTAAAGCCCCTTTAAGGGGCTCTAAGTGAAAACCCCTTTTCATTTCTGACAGTGGTTATTTGTACCCTCTTCCTTTTTTTCTTGGTCAGTCTTGATAGGAGTTTATCAATTTTATTAATCTTTTCACAGAGTCTACTTTTGGCTTGGCCAGTGCTCTCTATTTTGTGTATTTGTTTTTAATTCAATGAATTCCCTTTGCTATTTTCTTCTTTCTTTGGATTTAATTTTCTGTTTTCTACCTTTTTGAAATGAAAGTTTAGCTCACTGATTTCCAGCCTTTTAAAAATATATATGCACTTAAATTTTCCACAATACATGGCTTTCTATTTTACTTTTTAAATTGCTGTTAGATTATTTAGAAGTTTAGAATTGTGTTTCTTAATTTCTAACTATATCAGAATTTTTCTAGTTATCTTGCCTAGTTGCAATTGGGTTGGGAGCATATTATGTGATTTCAGTCTTTTGACATATGTTGAGACTTTGTGGCTTGGCACATGTCAGTTTTTGTTTTTGTGCCATATGTGCTTGAATCATAATCCTAGGTTCATGATGCGCTATCGTAGCTTGTGTTCCCCTGGAAACAGACTTTGAGGAAAGAATCTGGGAGATGATCCCAGAAAGCATTGGGAGGGCAGAGGGAAGTGAGACAGGGAAGGGCAAGCAACACCTCACGGGTGCATTGTCAAGCAATGTATCCCTGTGGGCAACAGCTTAATTCCCTGGGGAGCTCTGAGTAACAGTGGAGAATATACAGTTGCTACTCAAGGGGTGAGGGAGTTTATACACTAAGCCCCGTTAGCCCTTTTTTTGAGGGCTTCTTAGGGGTCTGGGATTTTAGTTTCCTGCCACTTCCTGCTTGCCACGCACACAGAAAAGAGTGGGCTCTGGTGGAACAAAAGCTCTCCAGCAAAGGGAAGCTGCCTCAGCTGCTGTCACCCACTGGGTCACTTCAGTGGTAGCCAACCTGTGGCCATTCCCTTCAATGGCCACCATCCATTGGCACAGCCACCATTGCCTCAGCCTGTCGTGGTTGCTGCAGCCGCAGCCACCATAAACTTGACCCTCTCTGCTGCCTGTCACTGCTGCCACCCATTAGCGCACCCCACCACAGCCACCATTGGTGGAGGTATTGAGATAACAAGAATGCTTTCCCAGTGCATGACTCAGCTCACAAACTGGCTACATTCAACCAAGGAGGTCACCTTGAAGTGGTGGGCATGAGGGACGGGGAAGTATTAGGAACAGTAAGGGGGAGGGACAGGTGGCAACGTGGGGGGATGTGTGCAGATGTTAAAGTGGTTGAGTGAGGTGATGACACTCAGGATTCTGAGGAGGCAGAATATGCCAATGAAAGGAGTAAGGAGGTGAGGAAGTGGCGTACGTTAACCAGAAAGCAGAGTCTGCGAGGGTCTCCATTTCACCCTTGGCAGTTGAACTGAGGATTTTCTGCTTGCCATTGAACATACTGACTTTGATTAAAGATAATCACTATGATAATGATAATAAATATTTCAGGCAGCACTTACCTTCAGTGGGTAAGCACCTAGTTGTCTGTCAAAAACTTTGAAGCAGAATGTGGGCAAATAGAAGCCAGATCCTCTAAGGAGATTAATAATCTTGAAAGAAAGAAAGCTGGCTTCTGCCATAAAGTGTACTGCTGTAAAAAAAAGTCCTGATGCCACACCCCAGGCCAGTTAAATCAGAATCTCTTGGGGTGAGACCCAGACATCGGTACATCTATATCTAAATCTATCTATCTATCTAATACCGATTTTAAAATCTATTTCAATATGCAGCCAAGGCTGAGAACCACCGTCCTAGTGAAATTCCTCATTTTTAGTTGACTGTATTTTATCATACTAACTTGCTTGGAAATAAGGTTCTGAAAGTTGTTGGGCCTATTCTGAAGCCCCTGAGGATACAGAGATTGCGGAGTCTGGGGAGCCTCTGAGTGTCACAGTGGCATTTCTTTTTTAACCCAGTGAATGTTTCCCAATGAGGTGGGTGACATGAAATAAGGTCGGATCTAAATAATTCAGATCCCTTCCTTCTTCTCTGATGGGCCAGAAATTATGGGATGCATGGTGTGTCAGGTCAGCTGGACAGAAGGAAAGAACATCATCCTGAAACTTTTTAAAAAGTAGGAAAAATGCCAAAGGCCTAGACAAGTTTGTGTCCTCCTGAGGCTCCCAAGGGCAGAGGCCTGGACACTGCCACTGGAGCTGCCCTTGCAGAGCGTGGGTGGATAGTCCCAAGGCAATCTCATACTTTCCAGGAGAAGCCACTGAAAATAACACTATGACTGTGATGCAGCAGTGCAATGTGCTGGTGAGGAAAAGGGGGAATGCAGATCAGAAGAATGAAGAAACAGAGCAAGCCCCAAAGAATCTATACCCACCAGCACACAAGCCCTGGGGAACCAGGCCCAGGGGAGCATTATGTTCTCAAGATACACAAATGCAAGACTCTTACAAAGAAGAATGTAAATATAATAGGACTAACTAAAATGGTTATAACCCGTATTGAGTGAAAAATAACAATGACAGGGACCGGCTCTGTGGCCAAGTAGTTAGGTTTGCGCCCTCTGCTTTGGAGGCCCAGGGTTTTGCCGGTTCAGATCCTAGGCACGGACCTAGCACTGCTCATCAGGCCATGCTAGGGCAGCATCCCACATGCCACAGCTAAAAGGACCCACCAAAAAAAAAAGAAAAAGAACAATGACGTGTTCCTTTCTGTCTGGTGATACAGTAAAATAGTTTTGTTTTGTCTGTTTCCTTTTCCAGTAATAATTCTCTAAACTGCCTGCAGTCTTTGGGATGTCCTTTTATGTAGTGGTAAAAACTGAAAATCCTAATTATCCCATGTTCAATGCTGTGGTTGACAGGATATTTATCTTGATGTCATCACATTGGACTGACACCAAGAATCAGCATGATGTGGGCTTGCTGACAGTCGAAGTGAATTTTGTGTAATAAAGTAAAAGTGATAAAGTAGAAAACCTTGTTGAATTCTTCTGAACATTTTGAGGAAATGGAAAAGTGACCAAAATGCACGTTATGAAAGCCTCGATACTGTAGGTAACTAAACCACCTCTCTTTGTAGCAATGTTGTCCACAAGATGTCCAGGACACTTAACAGGTAAGATATTTTCATTTTCTTTGGTAAGGAGCTTATAGACTGAACGGGATTTGCCAAAATTTACATTTGCACTGTCTGCCAAATATGCAGATAAATAAGCCAAGTCTACTTTGTATTTGGAAAGAGATCAGCGATCTTTTGTTTTATCTTTTCTGCAGTTTCGTTACAGCCTTCATAGAAATTAAGAAGATGATTTGAAACTTCATTTTTCAAATCCAAGTACCTAAGAGGTAGGGGGCACACTTGCTGTTGCCGCCACGCTACAGCTGAAGAACTGTAGAAGCATGACCGCTGGTGAGACCTGGCTGAATCAGTGTTCACTGTAAGGGGCCAACACATCTGTGATCAGACTTTCCCTTTTCATTGGCCCACAGGACATTTTAGTTGCAGTACCTGAATCAGGAAATGTAATTTTACTCAGTTCCATAGAGCAGTCAAGGGAACAATATGCTAACAGGTGTGTCTTTGTGTGGTGTGCCCAAGCTAATTCAGTAGCTGCTCTTTTCAGCTGAGCACTGGAGTCTTTGGGGGAGACCAAAAAAAAGAAAACAACAACAACCCACTTTTGATAGATTTAGAAGTACTTGCCTGGCTCATCCTTAACGTGTGAGATTCAGTCTCCATATGTGCTTTCATATACCCTTTTGCAATCCCGAATTCTTTTCTGCATAGTGTGCAGTATGCTCTGTTTTGGTTACTTAATTTCCTAATCCAATTATATGTGTCCTCCCACTTGTCATTAAAATAACAATCACTTAGTCTGTGTTTTTGGTGATATGTGGGCCATGCTGGTGTTGGTATCGTAATCATTCTCATTTTCATTTTCTGAACTGCTAAAAACATAGTCACCGTATTCATAAGATTAAAATTTAAATTAGCACTGTCTCAATACAAAGCAAAACAGGTAATCCTCAGTCAAAGACAGACTGTTAACACACGTCTGCCATGTACTTAAGTTGCACACTTAAGTCATATCATTCAGAGTGATGCAGCGATGGGCGATTCATCATTGTGAGTCACAAATTATGTCTCAGGGGAAAAACAGCAACAGCGACTATGGGAGGTAGTCAGCTTCTGAAATTTGATCTCCACTCGGACTTCTCTCCCAAACTCCAGACTTGCATATCAGTTGCCTACCCGACATCTCTATTTTGATGTCTTGAAACATCTCAGTCTTAGCATATTCAGAGCTGGGCTCCTGCTCCTGCTTCTGCTCCTAGAATTGCTCCCCTTTCAGCCTTCCCTAACTCAGGCAGTTCCATTCTTGCAGCTGCTCAGGCCAAAGACCTTGGAGCCTCCTTGGCCCCTCTTTTCCCTCACACTCAATAGCCAGTGCATTAGGAAGTCCTGATGGCTCCCTCTTCAAAATATATCCATAATCCAATTACGTCTCACTGCCTCCCATTGCCAAATCCAGCACAAGCATCATTCTCACTGAGATTCTGCAGCAGCCAGGCCCCCACACCCCTCCTCTCCCAGTTTCCACTTCCTTCCCATCCCGAGTGTGTTCTCAATATAATAGCCAGAGGGATACTTTTTAATATGTAAATCAGAATATGTGTCACCTCTCTGTCTAAAACTGTGCAAAGGCCCATCATCTCGCTCAGCAATAGCCAAAATCCTTCCAGTAGCCTCCAAAGCCCTGTGCAGTCTGGGCACCCTCCTCATCATTACTTCTCTGACCTCATTTTCTTCCAAGTTCCCAGCCACATGGCCTCCTTCCTGCTCTTTGAACACTCCAGTCTTGGCCCAGCCTCGGGGCCTTTGCATAATTGTTCTGCTGGGAAACTTCTCCCAGATAAACATGTGACTAACTGTCACCTCTAAGTCTTTTCTCAAATGTCACCTTCTCATCACCCTAGTTAGCACAGATGCCTGCCCCTTGCCCTGCACTTCTGATA
This sequence comes from Equus caballus, assembly GCF_041296265.1. Classification (NCBI taxonomy): domain Eukaryota; kingdom Metazoa; phylum Chordata; class Mammalia; order Perissodactyla; family Equidae; genus Equus; species Equus caballus. Next base: position 30,979,143 of record NC_091698.1, read on the forward strand.
ACCTGCTCTCTCCCCTTTATCACCTCTTCACATACCATATAAGGCACTTATTTATTAGGTTTGTTGTTTATGGTCTGTCTCTCCCACTGGAATGGGAGCTCCACAAGGGCAGGAATCTGTCTCGTTTGTTCACTGATATATCCAAAGCCTTTAGAACAGTGTCTGGTTCTCGGTGCTCAATAAATATTTTAGAATGAATGAAGGAGGTGGTCACCATGCTTTGTTCCGGTCACAACCTTGGAAGTGCGGTTGTGGCTGTCATTGTCAGTATAAGGGCCATCAGAATGGTGGTGAAGTGGTAGGCTGAGGTCTAGGGGCCTAGTGGTCACCTGCTGCTGTGTCTCACCTCCTGCCCTAAGTAGTCTAGCCAGGTCTATGAAGGTTGCATCACTGTCTGGGGAAGAAGGTTCATGGGAAATACAAGTATCAGCTAACTTCAGAAGACTGCCAGAGCCCTCAAGGTGCTCAAATAAGTGAGGTGGTTGCAAGAGTTTGTGCTAAGTTGGGTGCTAGGGAATGCCCTTTGAGAAGATGACAGGTGTGAGGTCCTGATAATGGGATCAAATCCCAATTCAGAGGGAGTGGGTGGGGCAGCAATGGGTATGGAAAAAGTTTATTTTCCTGCTCAACCCAGTAATGCTCTAAGGCTCAGAGTCCTCCACCTGACTTTCTGCACCCATCACGCAGATAAAGGAAGAGAGAGAGCTCAAGGATCACAGGGAGGTTTTTTGGGGGCCAGTTCTAGACGTGCTGGTGCACACCACTACTGCCATCAACCAGAACTCAGCTCTGCCGCACTGCAAGGGATGCTGGGAAATGTAGCCTACCTGTGTGCTCCAGAGGAAAAGCAAGTGAGCACTTGGCATCGTCTGTGCCACACTGGATACCCTACACAATTTGGAGACAATCCTCAGTGTCGTAGAATACGTGGAACAACAGGTACACACTGGTGTGGATGGGGAAGGTGTGAGGCCTGGAACAGCCTTTCCGGAAGGCAATGTGAAAGTATCTTGTTTCATTTGTAGGAGTTTATGCTACAGAATTGTGTCTGTACAAATATGAATGTACAAGGATGCACCCTGCAGTGTAGTTTACAATAATGAAATTCGGAGACATTGGACAAATAATGGTTTGTCTATAAAATGGGATGTATATGATAATTCAAAAATGAAGACAGATCTCCTTGTATTGTCATTTGAACAGATGTTCAATAAATGGGAATCATAATATAATTATAATATGATCTCACAAAGAATATTTACATATTAATTTTCAAAATAAGTATTACTTGCACATAGTACAAAAATTCAAAAGGTACGAAAGGCTATTCATTGAAAAGTCTCCCTTTTAACCCTGCTCCAGGTCATCGAGTTCCTCTCCTTGAAGGCAGCCAATGCTTTCCGTTTCTTGTATATCTTTCTAGAAGCATCTTATGTATACACCGGCAAATGCATACATATGTGGACACACTCCCACACATATGTAAGTGTATTTTTATCTTCCTTTTTTATACAAATGCTAATTTACTTACATGATGTTCTTTTTTCACCTAAAAATTTAGCTTGGCAATCATTCCATATCATTACATAAATAATTATCTCATTATTTTTATGGTTACATAATATTTCCTTACATGGATATACAAAAGGAATTATATTTAAAATCAAGTATTTTCAGTATATACATGGAACTATATGAAAAATATCCTCAAACTCTTCACGGCTTTTGCTAAGGCCACCAGTGACCTCCACGTTGCTACACTTCTCAGTCCTCATCTCTGCAGCTCTCAATGGGCTGACCCCTGACAAAGACTGTCTCCTTGGGGCCGGCCTGGTGGTGTAATGGTTGAGTTCGTGCACTCTGCTTCAGAAGCCCGGGGTCTGCAGGTTCAGATCCCTGGTACGAACCTACACACCATTCAACAAGCTATGCTGTGGCAGCTTCCCACATACAAAACAGAGGAAGACTTGTATGGATGTTAGCTCAGTGACAATTTTCCTCAAGCAAAAAAAAAAAAGAAAAAAAGAGGAAGATTGGCAACAGACCTTAGCTCAGGGACAATCTTCCTCACCAAAACAAAAAGAGAGAGAGACAGAGATTCTTTCCTTGATCAAACTTTAGTCAGATTCCTCTGGGCCCTCTTTTAGACTAGGCGTCAACCTTAGCCCCTGTCTTATGTTTGGTCTGCCCAGCCCAGTCTTAGCAAAGAATCCTGCTAAGTCAATTTAGGAAGAAGCCCCTCAACCTTGATAACTGACCAAGGTCCTCATCCCCCACTTTGAGCAAGAATTCTGTCAGGTTGGTTCAGCAAGAATTACCATACCACTGATGTCTCCTCTTGGTAATTTTCCATCCACTGACTCCCTCTCTCTGCTTGTTGGCTACAAATCCCCACTTGTCCTTGCTGTATTCAGAGTTGAGTCAGAGCTCTCTCCCCTGTTGCAGTAGTCCTGAATAAAGTCTTTCCTATTGTTTTAACAAGTGTCAGAATGATTTTTTCTTTAACTCCTCCTCATTTCCCGAAACTCTTCCTTCCCTGTCTTTCTTTACGTGCTCTGCAGGTGTCCTCCTACCTCTCTGGCCACTCGTCCACCTTCTCCTACCTAGCCATTATATGGTGGTATTCTTTAAGGCTGAAACCAAGTCTCTTTTTATTCTCTTCTCTCTGCAGTGATCTCATTTGTTATAGAGAGTATCAAACAAATCATTGGCTCACAGATGGCTATCTTCAGCCCAGGTGTCTGCCACTGGCTTCCACTGTCTACGTGGACTTTTCCTTGGATTTCAGAACTGAAGGCATCATCTTCCCCATCTTCTCATTTCCTTTGGCCACCATGCTCTTTCTCATTGCCATATCATTGCACCCTAGGTGGGAGTTCTCTTGCTTTAGTTAATTCCTACTCATCACTCCAACTTGAGCTCAGTCCAGAATCCTTTAGAGAGTCTTCTCTGTCCCCACCCTCCTGAGAGGGCCAGATTCTACTTCTATATGTTCTTATAGCAGCACCATAAACTTCTCACCCGTGGGCCCACTTGAAGGAGGAAATATCAGACAGCCCCAAATTGAGAGAGACTGTGCAAAATGACTGTCCGGGACTTTTCAAAAATGTCAGTGTCATGAAAGACAGAAAAAGTCCAGGGGATGGTGTTTGATTAAAACAGATTAAAGAGACATTGCCCCTGCCTGGACCATCTCTAAAAGCCATTGTTGGGACAATAGGGGATATTTGAATATGCACTGTATATTAGATAAGAGTATTATATAAATGTTAAATGTCTTGGGTTTGATAATGATATTGAGTTAATATAGAAGAATGTCCTTCTTCTTAGGAGATACATGTTGAAGTGTCTAGGGGTGAAATCTCAAAATAAATGCAACTTATTCTCAAACAGTTCAGAAAAAATTGTGCGTGTATGAATCACCATATATCTATATATATAACAATACATATATATCTATTCATATATGTTCATTCATTCATATATATGTGTATATATATTCATATATGTGTGTATTTACAGATATATACATGTATATATACACACTATATATAAATAGAGAGAGAGAGAGAACAAATATGGAAAAAGGCTAACAATTGATAAATGAAGGTGAAGGATGTACTGTACTATTCTTACAACAATTTATGGGTTTGAAATTTTCCAGAATAAAAAGTTAGGGGAAAATGAATGAACACATAAAGTATTAAAAGCTTTGGAGAAGAATTTGTTGACAACTGTCATTCAGGCCATGTTATCATCCTCTTTTTCTTTAATCCACTGTCCAGAAATATTGACTTTCTCAAAAAAAAAATTAGATCTGAGACAGTTTAATGATTTAAAGCACAATCTAGTTGATAACACAACTTAACTGGCTCAAGATCATGTCAATCCAGTATCCTTAAAAACCATGGATATCATATAGTTTAAGATTTTTTTCAATCAAATATTCTAACTTTCTATTTTGCCTAGTGCCACTCACACATTCATCTTTCAAAGAGAAATTAAAAGGGGAAAAGAAGATTTGATAATGTTATTATTGTTGCTGTTCCATGTCTTAAACCTTGGCTGTGTATACAGTTCCCCTTTTGTTCATTTAAAGAATGAAGAGGACTCAGTTAGTTTTGCCGTTAGTCTCGTCTGGTGAGGGACGATTCGTCCCCCTTGCTGCGATCCCTCACACTGTTCCTATTTTCTACCTAAACAATCATTTACTTAGATGCAGATCCTGTAACTTACATCACATCACCTGTATGAGCACTCACATCACCAATGTGAGCCCTCTGTGCTGGCTGCATCCTTCAGGCTTTTCATTCCTTGCCATTCACCAGTTACACCTGCAGCTTCCTGAACCATTGCATGTGAGGAAGGAGAAGAGTGTAGGTTTTCTTTTTCTCTTTGCTTTGAAGGAATTACCCTCTACCTTTTAATTCCTGTAGCCCTGAATAGAGAACTTGACCTTCTCTGGCAGCAAGATGAGAAAGGGGGAAGGCATGAGGAAAGGAGGAAAAAAATACCAAGATTTTCCACTGGCTAAATTAAAAATTTACAACATTTTCTGCTTTTTCTGATCAGATGCCTATCTTTTACTCAGTTGTGATTGTGCACATTTTACGGATCTTAATTTGACTATTAAGTTTTCCTTGAGAATTTGGGAATTTTATAAAGGCAATTGTTGGTTTCTATTAATGTCCTCTAAGTCCAAAATTCTCACTAGAGAATGTTGTTTCTTGTCTCTCAAGAATTTATGAGTTCACATCACGCACAGGAAAAATGATGTGGTTATCCTTGCTACTGGGGAGATGCCTTTCCTGACCCCGCTCCTCCCAGATGCCTTTCCTGACCCTGCTGCCCCGAGACTGCCATCTCCATGGGGCTTTCTTAGGCATCAAGGCCACCTCCGTTTGGAGAGATGCCAGAGGTGGAAGCATCAGCCAGACCATGACTTTATTCTACTTGTCTACGTCTGATCAGACTCCAAGAGAGAATTTTAGTTCATAGAGGGTACACCTTATAACCTGTGTTCCTGGAGGAGAATAACATACCAAGGTGGGATCACCTTGAAACAGGTTTGCGCTAGCTAGAGCCACGTTGCCTTCCCCCCACCCACATTTTTATACAAAGAGATCAACTGCCCAGAAAAGTAAGTCTGCCTATTGTTTTTAAACTGTGTTAAGCTCATTGTCTTGGCAACATCCCTATCCCAGAAGAGAGGCTGAAAGTCCATCTCATCTTGAGCAAATAGTGACTTGGCCTCATCTAACTTCATTTAAGCGAGCTGCTGTCTTATCTCCCATTTTAACCACAGAACCTTATCTAGCATTTTCTTTTTGTTGTCTACCGGAAGTGACAAGGAAAACAAAAAGAGAGATGAATTGCCTAGATCACAAAGCAGAGAGAGGCAGCTCCCAGCTGGCTCCCAACGTTTGCAGCCAGGGCAAGAGTGAAATGGAGGCCCTTGCGCCGATATATCCGATGTTTGAAAGTAACAAGCTGCTAAATGAAGTATGTCCTATCTTCCTGCCATGATAAATATATGTTTATATTAACAAAATAAAAAAGATGTATAAAGCTATGGCTATATATAATAAAAGTCGGCAACATATCAAAGGTAATATTTATTGCTCATGTCTGGGTAATTGGTGATGGTGGATGAGTATTAAAGACAAGAAGAATTTAGAATTATTAAATATTTATTTCATTAAAGTATCTTTTGCCTTCATTTCAGCAAAATCACTAACTTGTTAAAATTAAGATTTTTACTTAATTTGAGAAGAAGCAGGAAAGTGGGTGCTCAGCACTATTGGGAAATATGTCATTATGCAGGAATCTATGGCATTCGTGATATCACGCATTTCTAGTGGAAATGTAAAATGGTGCGGCTGTTTTGGAAAACAGTCTGTCAGTTCCTCAAAAAGTTAAACATGGAGTTACCATATGACCCAGCAATTTCACACTCCTGGGTATCTTCCACCCAAGAGAGTTGAAAACCTATATTCATACAGAAATTTCTGCAACAATGTTCATAGCAACGTAATTCATAATAGTCCCAAAGTGAAACAACCCAAATATTCATAAACTGATGAGTGGATAAGCAAAATATGATATCTTCATACGATGGAGTATTATTCAGCCATAAGAAAGGGTGAAATACTGATACATGGACGAACCTTGAAAACATTATGTTAAGTAAAGGAAGGCAGTCACAAAGGACTACATACTGTATGATTCCATGTATATGAAATGGCCAGAATAGGCAAATCCAGAGACAGAAAAGTAGATTCATGGTTGCCAGGGACCAGGGGAAGGGAAGAACGGAGAGTGAATGCTCATGGCTACCGGGTTTGATTTTGGGGTGATAGAAATATTCTGCAGTTAGTTGTGATGGTTGCACAACTTTGTGAATATATTATAAACCAATGAATAGTATACTTTAAAAGGTTGAATTTATAGTATGTGAATTATGTCTCAAAAAAAGATTGCTATAAATAACCCACAAATTTTAAAAAGCCAGCTTATTCATGGATTCATTCAGTCACTCAGTCAGTCAGACACATATTGAGCATGTATACAGTGCTAGGCACTATTTTAAGGGCTGGGATTACTTATGTGAGTGAACAAAATACACAAAAAACCCCTGCCCTTGTGAAGGTGATAGATTAGAGTACAAGGAGAACGTTTGGCTAAAGTGCTAGAAAGAGGATCTGTAAGAAAGAAAATGGTTGAAGTGAGTGTATTGCCGAAAACTGGCTGGAAATTTCATAAATGCAGTCTCTGTTGGGTCCAGAAAAAAACCCAACCCTCCCAGGGCCCCTGAGAATTTGTGGCCATGTTCTCAGACTTCAGAAGGCCCAAGAATCACCGGAAGGTCTGAGTAAGAACGGAGCTTGCCCAGAATTCTAGTCCCTACATTTAATCACACTTTTCCTAATGGAGAATTTAAAACAAATACAAAAATAGGCTAGAATGATGACAGCGATCCAGCCCCAATGACAACTCTGAAAGACCAGCTGCATTGAGGGCTGGTCAGCACAATGAGGTTTCTCAACAGCATCACTATTGACGTTTTAGGCTGGATAATTCTTTGTGAGGGGGCTGTCCTGGCCATTGTAGTACACATGTTTAGCAGCATCTCTGGCACCTACCTACTAGATACCAGTAGCCTCTCAACCCACAGTCATGATAATCAAAAATGTCTCTAGATATTGTCTAATGTCCCCTGGGACAGAAAAATCACTCTTGGTTAAGAACCATTGCCTTAGATGATACTGTAAGAGCTAGTTGTATTACATTTTTACTGACTCTTGGACTGTCCCTGGTGGACCAGCCCTCTAGTCCAATACTTCGAAAACAAATTAAAGACACCCTTCTTTGGGCTGCAAACTGTGAAAACAAATTGTGGTTGATGATTCAATGTATCAGGCTCATGGTAAGGACCCTTTCTCTGATGAGGCTGACTGGAGTCAAGTTCTGGTCAAGCCTGTGCTGTCCAGATTGCCCCCTGGATCCACCATTGTACTGAACGTGGCACTGCATCCACCATCATACTCTGGGCACAAAGTAAAGGACCCTGTTTCTGCTGCAGAAGACTCCACTGCATGCCCGACTTGTGACTTCTGCCCAAAGTTGGCATCTTTATCTCACAGTGAAGGAAGTCACATGACAGGGGCCATTGGCTTCACCCACTCCTGACCGATTGACTACATTGGATTTTTGACTCTCCCTTTTATTGCTTCCAATGGTGCTTCACCACTGTTGACACTTTTTCAGTTTATGATGTTGCTGTTTCAGTCTGATTAACCAACTCTGGGCATACCATTGTGGCCTTTGAGACTAAACTGTCATGTGTTTGGCTTTTTGGATCATTTACGGTTTGACAATGCTGCATCTTTTGTAACAAAGCCTGCAAAGCCACTCAACAATGAGCTGGGGGTCAAAGTATTCAATGAATCTACATGCTCTTTATCATCCACAGACATCTGGTATTGTTGAGCTTTGAACTACCCTCCTCAAAAGTCAACTTAGGCAGATTTCAGACTCTACCTCTCCCACGTCCTTCTTGTCCAAACACTTTAGTAAGAGAGTTTGGTCACTGCAATGTCTTTGTACTGTGCCAACTTGGCTAGACTGAACTACGTTTCCCAGAATTTCCGTAGCTCAGTATTGGCCTCTGTTGATGGCAGGTTGGATATTCATCAGCATCACAGACATAGTAGCCTTGGTAAGGGGAAGGCCAGTCTATTGAACTCATGCATAGACTCCAGCATTCCCACTATGGACAGGCCATCTCATACATGGCCTATTCCGTGTACACGATTCCCACTTGTACGTGGGCCCATTGAGCATTGGCAACACCATCTGATTAAATTTGTGAAAAGCTATCATCCGAATTTTGTACAGGCCAAACCTATGAGTCAAATGAACATGTGGTGGGAATCACCACCTCTGCATCTTGTGAGTCGTGGATGGCGGCACTAAGGGATAGGGATTGCCCTAGAGATGAGGAATCACTTTTTGGGTTGGTATCTTAGTGGTGGAGGTGAGGAGGGAGCCGTCCAGGAGCTTTCACTTGGCTTGTCCCTCCATAATAGCCCTGATTCTCTGAGTCAGGGAAGAAATGTGGGGATTCTGCCAGTTGTGAAGTATGTCTAATGTGACTGGGGAAATGACCACAAGATTAGCACAGAGTCCCAGCTGGCCCACGGTGACATGGGCTTCTCCCAAAACTGCCATCTGCAGACATTCACAAGTCCACCTGCTTCCAGTGGACCGTGGGGCACTCTCTGGAGGCTATGGTCAGACAAGAGCCAGCACCCACAATGTAGCCTCAAATGGAATGAGCACAAGCTGTGAATGAGACCAGAATCTGACTCTTGCTCTCACTTTTCCCCAGGTTTTTTCGGGAGGAGGTGAGGAGGCAAGTACTCTAAGCTCCCTGAGCCTGTTTCTTCCTCTACAAGATGGAGCTAAAAACACTCATCTGATTCTTGTAAGGATATGGCACACATCAAGTGTTTCAAGTGCTGCCTGGAATACAGTCTAATGACCATCAATACCGTTCATTTCTTTTGGAAAGAGAATACAAACCTCAGTCATTACAATTCCTTCATCAATATTTGAATAACTTACATTCCATAGTGTTTTTTATTTTTCTAATTTCCTTTCAAATGTTTTACATCATTTAATTATTCATAATATTTCTTGGAAGTAGCTTGAGCTGATATAAATCCCCACTTGAGATTTTGGATACTAAGGCCCAAAGAGTACAGATGACTTTCCCCTTATTTTCAAATAATGAGCTATACAATTTAACTTATATTTTAAACATACAGTTGTACCCCCTACACTAGCACCTAACTTAGAAAATTACTTTTTATAAATGTCATTGAGGGTGTAGGAAATTTTGCTCCAACTACAGCTACTAGGAGTGTAGATTGGAAAAGCATGTCTCCAAGACTTTATAAGACTGGGGAAAATATCAATAACTTTACCTCAGCAATTCCCATCTAGAAATTCATCATAAGGAAATAATTCTAAAAATCATCAGAGATTTAGCTACAAAGGTTCCATCACATTATGGTTCATCAAATTGTGGAAAAGGAAGTCATGTAATTATTTTAAAATGCAGGATTTGTTCAATAAATTTTGGCACATCTACGTAGTGGAATACAATACAGTCATTACAATTAAAAGATATTAACAGTATATTATTGAGTAATGTAATACACCTATTGTCAATTTCATTTCGATGTTAAAAAAAATGTGCAGGAATAGCCAAAATATTTTTTTTTAATTTGAGTTCGTAATAGTTTACATCATTATTAAAGTTCAGTTGTACATTATTTCTTATCTGTCACCACATAGGAGCTCCCCTTCACCCTCTGTGCCCACCCCCCACCCCCCTTCCCCTGGTAACCACCACTGAACTGTTTTCTTTGTCCATTTGCTTGTTCTTATTCCACATACAAGTGAAATCATCTGGTGTTTGTTTTTCTCAGTGTTGCTTATTTTGCTAAGCATAATTCCCTCCAGGTCCACCCATGTTGTTGCAAATGGGATGATTTTGTCTCTTTTTCTGGCTGAGTAGTATTCCATTGTATATATATACCACATCTTCTCTATCCAATCATCATTCGATGGGCACTTGGATTGTTTCCATGTCTTGGCTATTGTGAATAGTGCTGCAATGAACACAGGGGTGCATATGTTACTTTGGATTGTTGATTTGAAATTGTTTGGGTAGATACCTAGTGGTGGAATAGCTGGGTCATATGGTAGTTCTATTTTTAATTTTTTGAGGAATCTCCATACTGTTTTCCATAGTGGCTGCACCGGTTTGCATTCCCACCAGCAGTGTATGAGGGTTCCCTTTTCTCCACATCCTCTCCAACACTTGTTGTTTTTAGTCTTAGTGATTATAGCCATTTTAACAGGCATAAGGTGGTATATTAGTGTAGTTGTTTTTTTTTTTTTGAGGAAGATTAGCCCTGAGCTAACTACTGCCAATCCTCCTCTTTTTGCTGAGGAAGACTGGCCCTGAGCTAACATCCATGCCCATTTCCTCTACTTTTTATATGTGGGATGCCTACCACAGCATGGCTTTTTGCCAAGCGGTGTCATGTCTGCACCTGGGATCCGAAACGGTGAAGTGCAGGCTACGGAGAAGCAGAAGGTGCGCACTTAACAGCTGCGCCACCGGGCCAGCCTCGCTTAGTGCAGTTTTGATTTGCATTTCCCTGATGATTAGTGATGTTGAACATCTTTTCATACATTTATTGGCCATCTGTATATCGTCTTTGGGAAAATGTTAGCCAAAATATTTTTGACAAGGAAGAACAAAGACAGGGCATCTGTCATTCTGATATCAGAACATGCTGTGGGGCATGGCCTTTGGAATGAGGTGGTGTCAGCATAAGACCAGAAAACAGATCAATGGAATGGATAGAATGGATATCCAGGGCTGGGGTGGGGGGTGGGGGGCAAGACTCATTTATACATGCAAATTTACCTTACAATAGAAGAGGCATTTTAAACGAGTGGCAAAGGAACTAACTATTTAATAATGGTGTTGAAAGAATCAAATATTTTCAAAAAAGAATGATCCAGACAGATTAAAGAGCTAAATATAAAACAAGTGTATTGGAAGAAAACATAGTTGGGTTGTTTATTTCATTAAGGCAAGAAAATCTACTTTAATAAAGGCAAAAAATGCAACAGAAAAGATGAGTAAACTTGTTTTTATCAAAATTTTAAAGTTTTGCTTAGCAAATAAGTCATCAACAAATTTACAAGATAGAAGACTGACTGGAAGAAAACATATGTCCTACTATAAAAGACAAAATAATAAATCCAGAATATATACAGCAATCCTACAAATCAAAAATAAAAGGACAAAGGACTCAAAAGAAAAGTGGGACAGTTTAGCACATAATAACCCCATTCCCAGTTATCAACTCCTCCCCAGTATCAGTGTTAAACATCCCATGTTCATTACACACTCTTTGGAGGAGGAGATTTCCCCATCCCACAGCCTGGGCTGGCCACGAGACTTGCTTTAGCCAATAGAAGGTGAGGAGCAGTGACATATGCCACATCCAAGCCCAAGATTTAACTGTCCCGTGTGGCTTGGTTCAGTCTTCTGTGTTTCTTCTCTCTGCTGTGGGAGTAGCCCAGCTAGATGAGAGGTGCTCCTTCAGTCTGAGTCCAGGGATGGGAAGCTAAACTAAGCACAGTACAGCCTGACCTCAGCCCTCATGTAAAATGATCAAGAACCAGATGCTTTCACTGTTTTATTAGCCACTGAGATACTGGGGTTATTTGTGATGGCAGCAACAACTCCATGATACAGAGAGGAGCAGGAGATTCACAAAAGAGGAAAGCAAAAGCATGCAACCTCCCTAGCCATCAGAGAAATGTAGATGTCAGTGACATTTTTGGTCCTTCAGTTTGACAAAAACCAAAAACTCTGATAAAATCTAATGTTGGCGTGGAAATGGGTACCTTCTACCCAGTATTAGCTTGCACTCAAACTGCACATAAAATAAACTTACAGCACCCAAAACATCTTTGGAGCAAAATTAAGGCAAGGTTGTTTCCTAACATGGAAATGCTCATGGAATTCTGTAAAGTGCTGCTCATCCTCCTTCCCGCGAGGTAGTGCTGTCCCACAGAGTCCAGAGGATGCTTCCTCCTTGTGGGGCCTCTGGCTGGGAACTGCTGCGTGGAGATTTGTGAGTGTCTTTGCCTGAAACCCTAAAGTGAAGCCACACTTCTTATAGCTTATCTATTTAGTGTATTTTCAAGCAAAGTCATTATACTAAAAAAAAAGGAGTCATTGCAAAAAGTGGTACAGCTTTAGTCATTAACCGAATAGTCATTATCTGCAGGTAAGTCCATATCCCCGTATTTTAAAGATACAGAGATATAGTTTATTCTTTCTAGGTCTTAGGCTGGACTCAGACTAGGCAAGTGTTTATTACATCATTTTTTAAAATAAATAAAAGTGGGCCATCATAGAGTAGTGACGACAGTGTATTATGGAAAAAAATTTTGATTGGTTCAAGTCTGAGCTCTTGAGGTACAAAGAGCAGCAAGAAGGAATTTATAAAATTAAAACCTGATGCTAATGAAACAGGAAATAAAAACAAAGCAAAAAATAATTACAATGATTAATTCCAAGTTCCTTCTTCAGGAGCCTGATTAAGGATAAAGAAAGTAAAAGATTAAAAGCGATACATTTAAATATCAGAAAAGAAATGTAACCAGAAATTGTCTGGAAACTACTGTGCACTAATATATTACAAATACTTCCTGCTGAACCTTTAAAGATCAGATTTGGCACAAGTAGAAAACATGAGTATCCTAGTTACTGTGGAAAAGTTTAGAAAGGTGACTCAAAACAGTACAAAAAACACCCGTATACCCTTTACTCAGATTTGCCTATTGTTAACATTTTGCCTCATTTGCTTTATTGCTTGTTCCCCCCACTCTCTCTGTATCTTAATTTTTTTTTCCTGAACGATTTGAGAATATATTGCAAATATCACGGCCCTTTACCCGGCCCTAATGAAAGGGAGCTTCTGGTATCAATGAGAAACGGTGGTGGAGTCCTCTGTAGGCTCGGGTGACGGAAACATACGATGTTACTGAACTGAACTCCTTAGTGTTACTGGGAATGACAGGATTCTGAAATAGCAGAGGCAGGTGGAGGCACTTAACCATCAGGGGCAAGATGGATGTGATTACTGGAGTGGCAACCAGGGCGTCTTGATACACAGAGATTTGTGGCAATGGCTAATGACACATAATGTCTTTGGGGAAGAGATATTTATTAGAACAGAGTATTGTTTGATTGTTTGAAGAGCTGGGGAGTAGAAGCCTGTTGTCATCACCACAATGGAAAATCACAAGTCCTCACTCAGTTTCTAGATCTGAGTTAGTTCTCATACAGATGCAAGGGGAAACCAGTTCCCTTTGAGAAATGGCCTGGCAATGCCACTGCAAATATATACAATATTTCTCTAGTTCTTCCCTAAAGGGACCTATGACCGTGTTCTAGAGAAACTGTCCATCACAGAAAGGGGGACCTAGATTTCTCAAGGGCTGTGAAATACTGGGCTCTGAGGTGACTCTGTTACCAGGGGATGTGAAATGCTGTCGTGGTTCTCTTGGCTAGAGCGGGGCTTATAGAGGCAAGGCAATTTTACCAAACCAAGTTTGTCGTGCCCACTGCATGATTATGCCAATCCCTGAGATGACAAGTTTGCAAAGAGAAAGGGTTTAATAACAAGGCAGCCAGGCAAGGAGGCAGGAAAACCAATCTCAAATCCACCTCCCCCAAAACGGCGATTAGAGATATTTATCAGATAAAGGGGAGAGGTGGTCTGAAGTGGGAATAGATGATTGGAGGGAAGGAGAAGTGAGGTAATTGATGATCTGAGCAAGTGTAGTCAAGTTTCATGGCTCTTCACGGGATGCACGTTCACAAAATGGTGGTGTTGCCATGATCTGAGGATAGAGTTTTCAGCTCCTTGACATCAAAGGGTCACCTACTGGTCATCTGCACAGGCCCAGTTGATGAATCAGTGGTCTTAACCAGCCTGAACTGGACAAGGAATCGACTCTCAGTTCCTGAAAAACTCAAGCACCTGTTACCATGGTGACCTAGGCATCAGAGATGTTATCTAGAGGGTGAGTTTTAGTAACGCATTATCTAATCACTTTTGCATACAGACAACTAACTCAGTGTAGTTCAAGCGAGCTGGTCCCCAGTTTCAGTAACAGAGGGAGTCCTGCCTCATATTTGTCTCACTGTGGATCTAGTGAGTCCATAGATCCATCTTGCAGTTATTTTCCAATCTCCTAATTGGAATGGAGGTGTTTAACAGCTAGCAGAACTCACAGACTGGTTCCCTCACCAATTATGTTAGGAAGAGCCAAGTGTAAAGTGTCAAGACAGTAAATAAAGAACAGCATCCCATGGGGTAGAATTGTAGAGATTAACACCTACATCAAAGACTGAAGATGAAGGCATGGTACCATATCCCTATTTGGTTCTCATGTATAAAAAACCCAAATGGATTCTAGTGGATGACTGTGGATTTCCATCAACTTAACCAAGTGATAGCCCAGTTGTAGCTGCTGAGCTGGATCTTTACCTGAACAGATCAATACAGCCTTTGGTGCTTGGCGCGCAGCCACTGATCTGGCAAATGCATTCTTTTCGATTTCCATCAGTAAAAAGGTGCGAAGGCATTTTGTCTGCATATGGGAAGGAGGACAGCAGAATACATTGACTGCCTTGCCCCAGTGCTATATTAACTCTCCTGCCGTCTGTCACAATATAATCCCCAGGGACCTTGATCCACTTTGACATTCTATAGAACATAATGTTAATTGGACCTGGTAGAACAAAATATGCTAAGTACTCTGAATGTCCAGATGCCAGCTGGTGGGGAAAGAAGACTCCCTTCCCTAAAATTCAAGGGCTTTGCAATATTGGTGAAATTTTTTTTTTTTTTAAGATTAGCATCTGAGCTAACACCTGTTGCCAATTTTTTTTTCCTGCTTTATCTCCCCCAACTGCCCCCCCCCCCCGCCCCAGTACATAGTTGTATATCTTAGTTGCAGGTCCTTCTAGTTGTGGCATATGGGACGCCACCTCAACATGGCCTGACCAGGGGTGCCATGTCCTCGCCCAGGATCTGAACCAGTGAAACCCTGGGCCACCGAACCGGAGCACATGAGCTTAACCACTCCACCACAGGGCTGGCCCCTATTGGTGAAGTTTTAGGGGGGCAACACGCCTGGAACAAGATGCTGCACCTCCTATTACTAAGAAAGAGGCATAGAACTTGTTGGAACTCCTCAGATTTTGAGGCATCATATACCATATTGGTAGTATAGCATTGCTTCATTTATTTCCTAGTTAACGCACAAAGCAAGAGGAGATTTGCAGTAGATCCAGGGTATGAAGCAAACTACCCTGCTCCTTGGCCTCTACAACTCAGCAGGTCCTGTGGTGCTAACGTATCCATGGTAGGTAAAGATGCCATTCTGTGTCTCAGGAAGATCCAGCAGGAGAGTTGCAGCACAGACCCCCAGGGATCTGCAGTATGCCTTCTGTAACAGAGAACGATTTGCCATTCATTTGAAAAACAGCTCCTGTTATGCCTTTGAGCCCTAAGAGAGACTTTCAAATTGACCCTGGGGCATCAAATGACTTTGAAACTTGAGCTGCCTCTCAAGTTGCAGTAACAATTTATCATATAATGGAAATGGTAATTCAGGAGCAGGTCCAGAGAACACAAGTAAGTTAAATGGATAAATGATCCAGATTCCCATGCCATCCACCTCTGTTGCACTGATGCCATTCTTTCGGCTCATGCTTATAGCCTCTCAGGGATTTGTATGATCAATTGATGGAAGAAAATCTTGGGCCTTGTTGGCGTGAGCTGAAATGGACTGCTACTACATTATAGCCCTACTCAAGGTGGTCTCAAGAATAGCGATGAGGAGAAATCTTCCCAGCGATCAGAGCTGCGAGCAGTATACTTTGTACAGAGGGAGAAGAGGCATGAAGTAGGTAAGTATATGGACTCCTGAGCTGCCGTGGTGGATGGCTTGGTTAGTTGGTCAGGGGCCTAGAAGGGGCAAGATAGGAAGACTAGATACCATAGGGTCTGAGGAAGAGACCTTTGGATGAACTCATGTGTGTGGGCACAAACTGTGTGCATCTTTGTGTTTCAAGTCAGTGCCCACCAGAGAGCATCCACCTCAGAAGATGCACTCAAACAGCCATGTGAACAGGATGGCTTATCTGGTGGGCATCAGCTAGCCTCTGTCTTTTGTAACTCCAGTGTTTGTTTCATTGACATAAGAAGAAACAGCACAGGCTCTTTCTCTCCAATGCTGATCCAGCTCAACCTTTACCCTGTCACCAACTGGGACCAGCACTGTGCGATATGGTACCTTCCTTTGGAAGATACTGGCCAGCCTCTTGATGGCAAATTGATGACATTAGACTACTTCTATCACAGAAGGAACAGTGATTCATTCTTACTAAAATTGACACCACTCCACCTGTGGGTGTGCTTCACTGCCCATAATGTCTCTGCCAGCACCACTACACAGTGGCTTAATGAATGCCTGATTTTCCAACATGGGATTCTGCACGGTACCACCTCAGAACAGGGGACATTTGAGCGTGAACGAAACATAACAATGGATACCTAATAATGGGATCCACTAGTTCCACCATTCAGAAGCAGCCAGCCAGACACAACTTTGGAATGGCCCATTAAAACCTCAGCCATCGTGCCATCTTGAGAACCACAGGTAGCATTCTCCTTCCTCCAGGGAGGCAGTCTATGCATTGCACCAATAGCTAGAAGACACAGGTCTTGGAATCAAGGGGTAGAGAGTGTTTTTTTTTTTGCCATCACTCACAATGAGCCAGTTGCCAGCTTTGGGCTTCCCATCCTTGCAATTTGAGGCTCCACTGGATCTGAGGGCCTGGTTCATGGAGAGCAAATGCTTGCGCAAGGGGATGAAGTAAGGTTTCAGCTTCCTTGGACTTATTTTTTCCTTTTTGAAACTTCTTATGTTGGATACATACATGCATCTTTAATTTTTAGCCTTTATTTTTCTCTAACATGAGCATTTAAGGCTACAAATATCTAGAGTGCTTATGATATGGTGGTATTGTCATTATGTTTCATTTCTGCGTATTCAGTGACTCCCACTATGGTTTCTTCTTTGGCATGTGAATTATTTAAAAGTTATTTCATGAATTTTCAAATATGGTTTTTTTCTTATTTTCTTTAGGTTAATACTTTCTTATTTAATTGAATTGTGGTCAGAGAGTGACATCAATCCTTTGAGATTTGATGAAGTATGTCCCATGGTATCTTTTTTCATAAAAGTTCTATATGAGATTCAAAACAGTGTGTATTCCACAATTATATACAGCATTCTATGTCTGCCCAAAAGTTAAGCTTGTTGGCCGTAGAGTTTAGTCAATATAGTAACATCTTGATCTAAATATTACAGAAAGTGATGTGTAAAATATGCCATGGATAGTAGCATTGTGAATTCCTCCTTGTAGTTCTGTCCATTTTTAATTTACACATAGTATTTTGATGCTATTTAGTTAGGTTCACACAAGTTTCTATTTGTTTTATGTTCCTGATAAAGAGGATTGATCCTCTTTATCTCCAGTAATGCTTTTTGCCTTAAATTCTATTTTGTCTAATAATAACATGGCCACATCTGGCTTCTTTTCATTAGTTTGTCTAATATATCCTTTTGCATTCCTTTACTATAAATTCTTCTGGAAATTAAATATTTAGATGTTTCTTGTCAACAATATATAGCCATATTTTCTATAATTCATTCTAGCGATCTTTGTCTTTTTTAAGTGAAAAATTTCAGTTGTGTTATTTACATTTGATTACAGTTTATATGATAATTAGCAATCTCTTTGGATTATTTTGGCTATCTTATTTTGTGCTTGCTTTTTTTTCTTTTATTTTGGTGAGGAAGATTGGCCCTGAGCTAACATCTGTACCAATCTTCCCCTATTTTGTATGTGGGACACCACCACAGCATGGCTTGATGAGCAGTGTGTAAGTCCATTCCCGGGCTCCAACCCTGTGAAGCCCAGGCCGCCAAAGCGGAGCACATGAACTGAACCACTATGCTACTGGGCCAGCCCTTATTTTGTGCTTTACATTTGCCTTCTCTTCTATTTTTATTCCTCTCTCGCTTCTTTTGGATGGATTAAATATTTTTTTCTAATTCTTCTTTTTCTTTGTACAAATGTGGGATTTATCTTTCTAGCCTAATAACTTTTACCCTAGATATTTTGACATTTATAATTAACTTATTAAAATCTAAAATGAATTCACAGCTTTACTGTCCTTTAAACCATAGAAGGATATTTGAATACATTAACCTCATATCCTCTCCCGTAACATGTTGTTGTTCATCTTGCTTTTTTAAGCCCAGCAGAAATTTTTATTGTGTTTTGCACCATCAATGTTCTTCATCCTTTGCTGTATCTCCTATCTTTTTTCTGGATTGTTTTCCTTCCGTCTAAAGAACATCCTTTAGAATTTACTGAAGCTCTGTTGGGGACACATCCTCTATTTTGTTAGCCTGAAAACGTCTTTATTTTGCCCTCATTCTTGAAGTATATTTTTGTTAAGTCTAGAATTCCAGGTTGACAATCTGGGTAGAAAAGAGTGAACACAGCAGGCCTGAGATTGTTATCCTTGGAAAGGCCTGCTTGCAAGGCTTGCCCCTGGCTAGCTTTGGGCACTTGGGTTTTGGGAGGGTTCCCGCAATTCCCTAACTGACAGGAGTGGCTCGCTGTGCCTAAACTGTACAATATGGCCTCTGCTGAACATCTGCTTTCCCGTTAGGAGTCTGACGTTTGGTACACGCTAGACAGAGGGTGCCTATATGACCAGCCCCTAATAAAAATCTTATATGCTGAGTCTCCAATGAGCTTCCCTGGTAGACAGCATTTCGTATACGTTGTCACAACTCGTTGTTGGAGGAATTAAATGCATCCTGTGTGACTGCACTGGGAGGGGACTCTTGGAGGCTCGTGCTGGTGTCCTCTGGACTGTGCCCCACACACCTTTCCCTTTGTTGATTTTGTTTTGTATCTTCTTACTGTAATAAATCACAGTGGGGAGTAGACTATATACTGAGTGCTGCGAGTCCTCCTAGTGAATTGCTGAAATGACCCTGGAGGTGGTCTTGGGGAGCCCTGACACCCTGTCACTTCATCTCAGAACACTGGATATATTCCATCATCTTCTGGCTTCCAACCTTGCTGGCGAGAAGTTAGCTACGGGTCTAGATGTCATCCTTATATTCCTGGCACAAGCACAGTGATCCACATATGGTAGGAACTCAAATACACAAATGATGGAGGAAGGGAATATATAGGAAGAAGAGACCTTAGGTTGTTAAATAACCAGAGACTTTCCTGCTTACTATAACTCATGACTCAGGTTGCCTAGAGGATTACTCAGACCTGAAAATGAATGAGAAGCTGTCTCCAGGAAGAAAGGTTAAAATATTCTTTTAGAGAAAGTTGGGCAGCTCTGAAGCATCTGCCTGTTTCTGCTGGGCTCACTCACATTAATGCCTCAGAGCAGGTTAAATGTGGGAGACACAGGCTGAGAGCCTTAGAGGCTGAGGGTCAAGGATTCCTAGGATGCTGGTGGTGGGGAGAGAGGAATTTATGGGCCAAGAAGTGGGAAGGCAGGAAGAGGCTGGAGGTCCTTGCTTAGTTTTAGGTGATAAGGAGCAGGTTTCCTGTTTGGAATGGCTGGGGAGGAAATTCTACATTAAATGCAAAATCTGCAGGATGGGATAAGGGCAGGGGAGAAAGTTTGGTCTAGGGAGGGAGGCCGAAGGACTTGTAGAAGCAACCCCTTTCATTGCTTTCAAGGTCTCTTTCTCCAATCCATCCTGAGGGAGGAGAGGGAGTGCCAGAAGTGAATACAAATTCCCGGAACTTGTGTTCCAAAAGGGAGCTGAGTGCTCATTACGTTGCTCATGAATGCAATTCTTTATAAACACATTTAGCTGGTCTACTCCTGCTTGTGACACTGCCAGATTTTTTTTGCCTAACCCAGACTTGCTCTCAGGGGCCCTCTTTGACTATGACCGGAAGGTGGGAGAGTTATACCCTGGGGCAAGACTGTAAATGTGAATGTAAGTGGTTCCTGATAGGGATACAAGAGAGCCATTTGCCAGATCCTTGACTGCATATTGCATACCTGCCATCCTGTTAATCTGCCCTAAGGAAGACATCTGGATGCCTCTTCAGGCTAGGCTTTTGTACCAACTGGGTCTCCTCTCTGGTTGCGTTAGTAGCCACTGCCTTCTGCTAGGACATATCTGGCTGCGCACAAACCAGACATGACTTAAGGGGGTGTGATAGGCACCACCACCTCTGCGTTCTTTCATCTTTAATCTGTGCGAATCCCCCAGGATGTGGTATTGTTTTTGATTTATTATTTTGGTCATGGGAAGCAGCTTCAGAGGTTTCTACTCTACCTTTCCCACTTTCATAGTTCTTCCCCACAGGCTAAGGACCACGTGGGCATTATTGCAACTGTCAAGCATGTCCATTCCAATGATATATTCGTGGATTGGGGAAATGACTATCAGGTGGATCCATGGACACAGTGGGCTCACCAGGACTTGGCCGGGCCCAGGGCTCGATTTACTTCCTGGCCCCTGTAACGATGATGTTTCAAGTTTCTGATTTTCAATGTTAACTCACATCCTGTATCCAACAGTCCTTGAATTGTCTGTTTACATCCTTTTTTCAGTGTATAGTTACCTGAGCACACGGCCCTCAGGTCCCTTTGGAGAAGGACCAGAGAGTCATTACCTATACATTTGCCATGATGTTGTAGGATCTTTCTTTATGCGGCCTGGCCTCCCTTTCAGTGAAAAGTCTGGAAACTGGGCAGGGGATCATAATTTTTTATTGGGATGGCTGCCTTAAGCCTTTATCATCCATCCTGATTCCCTTTGGTTGTATAAATTAAGATATATCTTGCCCCTAGGAACACTATGTTCTATTACCATCTCTATAATTCTCTATGAGAGCAGACTCCTCTGGCCACCATGTATTACATCTGTTCTTGTCAAGTATTACAGTAACCTCACTCACCTTGCTTTTGGCAGTAGAGTGGTGTCACGTGGTCTCTCTTATTTCAGGATTCTATCTTCCCCATTAGAACGAGGAGCATAGTTCATCTTCCACCATCAGCCCTGGCCTAGAGAAGACCCACTACTGAGCTTCTCGCTGATGCTGGTGGCCTCTTTCACCAGCACGTTCCTTACTATAGAATCTCCTCCAGGACCTCCCATGGACCATAGCCACCTGGTGGTTTTTTTGTCATTGGTATTATATCTATGCTAGATGGCCACTCTCTCTGAGCTTTTTGATCTCTTCACCCACTATTTGCCATGGCAGTTCTGCTTCACTTAGTGTGGCCATTGATTTTTCTAAGGTTCCATGAGCCAACCAAACAGAGCCCTGGCACCATCTCCAGCTTCTTACCAGTGTGTTAAATCCTGTACCACACGACAGTGCTCTCAAATCAATCAACTCTTCTTTATCCAACTTTCTGTTTTGTCTCACTTGAAGCAGCACCAGGAAAATAGAGCCCCATGCGTCCCCCTAGCTCCTGCTGGACACACTGGCCACGTCCTGCAGTTCCTTTGATGTACAATTCCTTCCCCCCTTGGCAGGCCCAGTATCCCCCTGTCAAAGGGGCCGAGCAGTCCTGAAGCAGCAGCCTGGTAGCTACAGCTGCGAAGTATCGAGCACAAGGCGAGGCCTCGCTGACATGTTTGGCTGGTAAAGAAACAACCAGCCCTTTTTCAGATTAGAAAGCTCATTAATTATATAGAGAATGAAAGCATGAGGAGTCAGAGGTGCCGGATCTCTGTGACCCTTGCGCAGGTAGACGCCAAAACAAAAGGGCCAAATGACAGCAACGTGGGTGACGGATGACCCAGGCCGTGCTGTAGGGCAGCCATGCTCTAACGGGGAGGAGAGGTGGTAGGCAGAATTCTAAGGTGGCCCCC
Organism: Equus caballus; assembly: GCF_041296265.1. Taxonomy (NCBI): domain Eukaryota; kingdom Metazoa; phylum Chordata; class Mammalia; order Perissodactyla; family Equidae; genus Equus; species Equus caballus. Next base: position 31,001,265 of record NC_091698.1, read on the forward strand.
AAGCTTCCCACCCCCTGGTGTCCATGCCCTGTATAATCCCCTCCCCTGGAGCGTGGGTGCCAGTGGCATAAGCGCTGCGGGCATGGTAAGCAAATCCATACCCAGAACCTGTGTGTTAACTCACCTTCATTCCCCACCACCGTTTGCCTTTTACACTGACCAAACAGGTGAGGCCAGTGCAGATGCTACGGAAATCACTAGCACCGTATCTTTCAAATCTTCATGGAACTAATTTCTGCAATGTCCCCAGGGGCACAGAATTGTTTTCAGGTTGTTATCTTGGCTTTTGGAGGCCTTTTCAAGGACTCTGATTGGCCATTCCTGCCATAATAGACCTTACTCCTCTGGTTAGGGAAGCAAGGCTGGCAAGACAGCCATACAGCATGTCTGTGATCCCACCTGACCTCTGTGAGATGGACTCTGGCCAAAACTTATCTGCCTCCTGATCTCCCTAAGCCTCTCTCTCTCTCTCTCTCTCTACAGTGAACCGCAGGGCTCCAGGGGTTAGGCCCAGATAAGCACCAGTATCTACAATGTGGCTTTCAGTAAATGAGCACAGACTGAGATTAAGGGCTTCCCTCTCCCTCCCCTCTTTTGCTAGGTGTACATCAGGCAGGATCTTTAAGCTCTCTGTTTGCTCATCTGTCAATTAAAGGCAAAGACATTCTTCTGATTGTTGTTTGTGCTGATAAGATTATACACCAAGAGCTTTACAACCTGCCTAGAATACAGTCTAAGACCCTCAATGCCATTTGTTTCTTCTTCTGAAAAGGGTAAAGAGGAACAGAAATACATATTGCTATTTATCAGTATTTGAATAAGTCATTTCATGTGTTTTGAATTATTCCTCATCTATTTCCAACTTTTGTTGATTTTTAATAGCATAGAATTTAGGGATAGGAACTTAGGACTAGGTCAACCATCAGGTTAGATGAACATTCTTACACAACAGATCGGATAGTAAGGCCCAGAGAATCAAATGACTTAGCCCTTATTTTCAAATAATTGAGCTATAAAATTTATCTTTTACTTCTTTTTTTTTAAAGATTGGCCCTGAGCTAACATCTGTTGCCAATTTTCCTTTCTTCTTCTCCCTAAAGCCCCCCAGTACATAGTTGTATATTCTAGTTGTAGGTCCTTCTGGTTGTGCTATGTGGGATGCTGCCTCAACATGGCCTGATGAGCAGTGCCAGGTCTGCGCCCAGGATCCAAACTGGTGAAACCCTGGGCCGCCGAAGCAGAGCGCATGAACTTAACCAGTTAGCCACAAGGCTGGTCCCTATCTTTTAGTTCTTAACATATAATCTGAACCTCTAGTCTAGACTTAATTTGGAAAACATTTTTAAAAAATTCGTGGGCTGGCCCGGTGGTGCAGTAGTTAAGTTTGCACATTCCACTTCAGTGGCCCGGGGTTTGCCAGTTTGAATCCTGGGTGCGGACATGGCACTGCTCATCAAGCCACGCTGTGGCAGGCATCCTACATACAAAGTAAAGGAAGATGGGCACAGATGTTAGCTCAGGGCCAGTCTTCCTCAGCAAAAAGAGGAGGATTGTCAGCAGACGTTAGCTCAGGGCTGATCTTCCTCAAAAAAAAAAAAAAAAAAATTCGTAAGACTGTGGGAAATGTGTGCCTGTGACCACAGCTGGTAGGAATGTGAACTGGCAGAGCATTTCTGTAGAGCAGATGTCAAGGTTTGTGAAAACACAGATTTCCGGTCTCTAACCCTGGAGTCACTCATCCAGTAGGACTGGGGTGGGACTGGATAATCAGCATTTCTGACAAGTTCCCAGATGAGGCTGATACTGATGCTGCTAGTGCACAGACCACACTTTGAGATTTACTGATGTAGAGTGTTCTGGTAACATTTAATTAAAGCTAGAAGAATATTCATAAACTTTGACCCAGGATAAATGAAGATGAGCAGGCCCCACCCCAACACCTTCTTTGGAGACTCTCCAGCTGAACCCCCAGGACCTGCCACAGCCCCACCTGGTCATATGGGGCAAGCCCCCCAGCACCCAGGAGCATGGACAAGCTACGACTCACCCGGGGCAGCCCCAGGTTCTCACAGGGGGTCAAGGGGCAAGGCAGTGGAGGAGAGGGGCATCCAGGATCATGCCCCAGCTCCCTAGCTACTTGTTTGTTCCATTACATGTATCAACATCTAACATATTGTAGATTTGACTGATGTATCTCATTGATTGCCTGACTCCCTCACCCCTCCTCAGAACATAAGTTTTCTAGATCAAGGACTTGGGCATGTTTTGTGTAAGAACGGTGCTTGGCTCTCGGCACGCACTCAATAAGTACTGACTGAACGAATGACTACACAGATATGTCTATATGTTCATAATACTATTTCTATGAGAATCCACAAGAAAATGGCAGCAGACTTTCTGTGCACAAGGGAAACGGGGGAAGGAATGGGAGCGAGCATAACCTCACTGACTGTTCAGCCCCTTGAATTTTTCTTAACAATTGTTAAAAACAAGACAACAGGCTCAAAGTAGAGTTGCTTATGCTAAACCAAGACTTCATTACAGTTTCGGCTCTCCCAGAAATGGAATCTTAAACCAGTCAGTCAGTAATCACCTGATCAGCACTAGTTAGGTAACCTGCCTGAAAGACTCCTGCCATCCCCTGAACGCAAGTAACCTTACAATAACCAACCCGCTTTTTGCCTCATACAATTTCCTTGTTCTCGCTCCCTTCTACCTATAAAAATCTCATTCTGTACAGCTCCTTGGAGCTCTTTTCTATCTGCTAGATTGGATGCTGCCTGATTCAAATCAATTTTGGCTCAAATAAACTTAAAATTTTTCACATGCCTCGGTTTATCTTTTAACACTAGATATTTTACCTAGCTAACCAAATAAAAATTAGATCCTATTATTGATTAGGAAAAACAAATTGTAATAGAAATAGGCATAATAAGAAAAAAACATAAGGAACACACACACACATACACCCTAAGTAAGGTGAATCTGATCATTGTATTGAACTGTCTGAGAACACCTGACGCAGGCTGGAAGAAACATTCAGTGTTTACAGAGCATCCTGTGACATGGTGGCCCATGGGCCTGGACCTGAGTCTGCATCCCAGCACCCCTTGAGCCTGGATCTGATGCCAGGGGGATCCCGGAGGTCCCTCCAGCCCTTCCTCCTGGCCCACCTTATTTACAAGCATCGAGTAACAACAGTTAATAGTTAAAGAGGGAAAGAGGGACATGGCTGTGGCTGCTTCTGGAAGGAGAGATGAACTAAAGGCCAAATGAGAAGCCAGGTGTCCAAAAGGGAGACCGAAGGAAACATTTAAGAGAAGAGAGAAAAGGGAGAAGCTGTGAATTACATCGGACATGATTTGTAAGCATCTCAGTGGGGAGCCGGAAGCTGGGTTGAGGAAGTAGCAGAGAGATGCCCAGGGGATCCCAAAGGAAGAAGCCCAGGACGGATGACCAGTAGAAGGAGCTCAGAACTGGGAGAGCCAGGCAGAAAGATCTATGTCTGTTAGACAGAGGAATTCCAGAAAGAGGGACAATAACTGCAATTGCCCTCCTGAACAAAGCCAGGAGCAGTTTCTATAGAGGTAACTGCTGATCTAGTGTTTTATTCAATAACTATTTATTGAGTACATCATTGGTTCAGACCCTATGTCAGAAAAATCATTTTGATAAATGCAGAAGACTTAAGTGACCTGAGACTGTCTTACTAGATACCTTTTAGGAGGCACGGACACCGCAAGGAGACCCCAAGCCTTCCTGGGAAAGTGGGAGAACAGCAGAAGACCACATCTGTGCCCTTCCCTCAACGTCACAGACGCAGAGACTCCAGCAGAGGGGTGCCTCTTTCCCTCCATTTGGATCTTTCTCTTATCTCCGACCCCAGAACAGCTTCTGCACTTGCCCAGCAGAGGGCAGCCTGAGCCTGGGCACCATTTTCCCAGCCACCTGCCTAGGAAACAGGACAGATGGGTACCTAGCCCCCTCACTGCCCACTGAAGGTTGGGCATGATGCCCACTTGCTGGTGGCAGCAGCCCTAGAGAAACAGGATGCACCAGGAGGCTGTAGAAAAGGCTGTTTTGAACTCACTCTAAGCTGTGTTAGTTCTGTCTGGCAGATGCTCAGCCCTGGCACCCTGCCACACTCACCCTCTCTAGGAGCCTGGGACGAAGGACCATTTCCTTCTCATCCCAGTGTGGGCTGCTTGCCCTGTTTCTACGCACTGTTCAAAATCTGTTTTTCCGAGATGTAGAATCCTGAAGCCCCAGAGCTGGAAGGGACTTGCTTGTCCAGGAGTTGCCATTTCAAATAACTTCAAAGGCAGGCAGGGAGCCTAAATGTGTGAAGCCAACTTAGGATGAGATGGTGGAGAATGATAGTGGCTACGGGGAACCAGAGAGACAAGCCTTTGCAAAAGCACCTAAATCCAACTGTTTTTCTATCTGTGAGTAAAATAAAACAAGGCCATGGGCTGAGTTGGGACGCTGGCTACCAGGTCTCCCCCTTCGTCTTATAGTGAGAAACTAAGGTCTGGTGAGGGGGAAACTACCTGCTCAAGATAGAGCCCAACTCCCCTTCTCCCCAGACTCCGGTCTCTTCAGTGTTGTTTGTACCCTGGGGGCGCAGGATAAGTATCAGGCTGCAATCGTTGGGGATGACGGGACTTCCAGATCTGCCTGCCCTGCGGCTGCTGATTACTTGGATTGCTTCATTTCCTTCCTTGGCCATGGATTCCTGTTTGGAGAAAGCAGCCTCCCCCAGAATACAGGGCACTCCTTTTCCTCACAGTGAGTCACAGCCTCTGGGCTGACTTGCGGACAGCCTGACTCCAAGACAGAGTCCTCTCCTCCCACTGCTTTTTCCAATGAATACCTCCAGCTGTGGCGCTCCACTTCCTCCAGCCACCTCCCTATGGTTGGGAACTTTCATTTACTCAGGTTTTTTTCCTCCTTAGAATGAGGTCCTATGGAGGAGTACCTGGGGCCTTTCAAGCTTGATTCCTCAGATATCACCAAGAAATAATGATTAGAAGCAGCAAGCGCTGTTTTCCCGTAATATGTGATGGTCACAGGGATGCGGCATGTGCACAAGTACTTTGCACAAGGGTTTGCAAGTACTGAGCATGGTCTTACATTCTACTCTGGCAACCTGGCATTGTTGCCCTCTCTGCGAAAATCAGCAGGCCAGGGTGGGCTTGATGAGATGCTTCATTAGGGCACAAAGCTTCAGCTTCAGCCTCCAGAGTGGCAGGAATTCCTGAGTGGCAGGAATGGGGCTGTGGCCTCATTAGGAGTCCTAGGGACACCTTTGGGACGTGGGGCAAGTATTTACAACAGAGCCAGCCACGTGAAGAATGTCAGCTCATTCTCACCATGACTAATCTGTGTGAGGATTAGCCACAACTAACCCCATTGTCATAGAGCTCCTGCTGGCAACACCTCCCAAGCTGCCTGCGCAAAAGATGACTAGGTTCCCGAAAAATCCCATCTCAAAAGAACATGGTCTCAAGAATATCATTTGAGAGGAGGAAATAAGGACATATACCTATTTATTCAAGGAAAAAGAAACAGAAAAAGTAAAAAACAGAGACTAATGAGATTAGTTACCTGCAGGGCATGGTGAGAACAGGATGGAAAGGATAAAAGGGAAGGAAGGGAAAGGACACTTAGAAATATCTTTTTGTCCTGACTTGACTTTTGGAACCATGTTAATGTTTCACATTTCAAAAATAAATAAAATAAAACTCACAAGGATAGGGAAAACCCTAAAGTTTAATATACATAGAAGTAAGCAAATAAAAAAGAATGCCCTTTGACTTCTATCTTACCACTTTATAGTACAAATAATCGATCCCTTGCTATGTGTTAAACATTATCCTACAGTCTCACTTAAGCTCTGCAGCATCTCTAAATGGTGGGTACTATTACTATCCTAGTTTTATAAGCAAGAAAGTCATGCCTCAGTGGGATTAAGGAAGCTCCCAAGAGCCAGCCCTGATGGCCTAGCGGTTAAAGTTGGGTGTGCTCCGCTTCAGCGGCCCAGGTTCAGTTCCCAAGCATGGAAACACACCACTCGTCTGTCAGTAGCCATGTTGTGGTGGTGCCTCATAAAGAAGAAATAGAATATACAACTATGAACTGGGGCTTTGGGGAGGGGAAAAAAAAAAGGAAAGGAAGGTCCCAGGAACTTCAACTCAGATTTTGTATCAGATTTGTATTAGATCTCAGTTCTAAGATCCTACTATATACTCAGCTCAGTGCCAGGCACAGAAGCACGAGTTAGTATGCCTGGAATCTATGATCTCAGTCATAAACCTTGAACACTCTGAGGCTACAAAATAGGGAAATGAATAAGTCCCTTATCATTCATGAAGATTTAAAGGCTACAAAGATTCTAGGAATTCTGAGCACTCCTGTGGGTTGGCTTCCTGGAGGATATGGGATATGAACCTGTAGGTAGGATGCAGGTAGGTGTAGAAAAGGAGTGGAGGAATCTCAGGCAGCAGAACCCATTGGGGGCAGAGGTGTAGAAAGGGGCTTGGTGTGCGAGGATCCAAGGAGAAGCTCAGCCTTTGAGGAAGAATGGACAACAGAGAAGGCACATATATAACTCTCTTGGGGACCACTTAGAGTTCAAAGTCAAGGGGAATGTCACGGGAAGAAGGCATCCACAATGAGGCTAGGGTGAGGCTGGTGAATTCCCAGCCCCTAAATGTTAGCCCTTTGGTAGCTGCATATTGATATTTGACACTTGCCTCATCCTTTTCCAATCACCGGGCTCAAAGGGATTACTAGGCATTATATTCTGGACCTACAGATAAAAACTGTTTTGCATAAAGAGGAAACAAAATGCTGGCTCCTTTGGTTGCTTTTGCTTTTCTCTTCCATCTACTTTGCAGCGGAGATTCACAAGCAGAGAGAGAGGCGCTCCCAGTTTGCTGAGGTGAAAATCAGACTGTCAGCCCTGTGAATCCTTCAAAGCCAGCTTTCAGGCAGCCCCCAAGGTGTGTACGGAGAGGTGACAGGGGAAAGCACTTCTCTCCCTGCTTGTCTCCTCCCTAGCTGGAGGGTTTGGTGCTCAGCGGGGATAATGACAGGAAGTGAGGAGAGAAAGCAAGGAAGCTTTGTGACGGGTGGGAGGGGGAGACGGCTGAGCCTGCTGGGCAGACAACTGCCCTGGGTCTAACTGGACAGCAAGGTGGAAACATGAAGAAAATGAAAACATGGACATTCATCTCAGACTAGTGGTTAACTGTATCCTAAGTTTTCATCAGGACCAATGGTCAGAGAAACATGAAAAATCCTTGAACCAGGGAAAAATGCAACACCTCAAACTGTTGCCCTCTCTGTCATCCCCTTTTGAAATGACAGAAATAACCCACATCTCCCACAGGATAAAGTCATCATCTGGCCCCTGCTGATCTTCTCATTCTGATCTGTCACCATTGCCCTGGGTCCTTCCCCAGCACCCATGCCAGAGCCCAGTTGAGCAGCCCCCTGTCTTGGGCCAGCCACACCAGCCTCCCTGCAGCTCTATGTTCACACTCCGAGTTGGGACACCCCTTCCCCTCTCCTCCCCCCGCCACACTCCAGGACCAGCCACAGATCCCCTCCTCTGGGAGCACTGGGACCCTGGCATGGCAGTGGCTCCCTCTTCCCGGCCCCAGGCACTTTTCACCTCCCTCTGTCACTGGTTTCTCACCTAGTGCCCCAGTGGTATGTTCGTCTCTTCACCCCGAGATTCAGAGCTTCTTAAGTGCAGGAGCCAAGACTTGCTCTTTTCTTTACTCTAGGACAAGATACAGTTTTTGATAGCATTTGTTTAATATTTGATGAATGGATATTTTGCCTTAAAGCGATGCTTCTTAAACTTTTTTAACACAACTCTCAGTAATAAATTTCTTTTTTTACATTATGACTCAGTTTACATAGATTCATATACACACATACATAACTGAAACAAACGTTTCAAGAACAATACTTACTATGTTGGATGCGCTCTGGTATTTTCTCTTTGTGGGGACTGGCAGGTGGAAAGCCAATGTCCTAAAGTATAAGTAGAAGCTGTCTTTGCTAAAGTGAGAAGAGCATCCTTCCAAGCCAGGATCTGATTAGGATCAATCTGTAAACAAACGAAGGCCTCAGCCAGCTCTGATGTGCAGATGGTGAGGAGAGTCCTGGCCTTATTACGGAGTAGAGGCCTAGGGGGGCTTTCCTAATGACGTGATGGACTTCATGCTCCAGCAATAATGGCTCTGGGCCTGCCCTTTGCCGCTTGCTGGTTCAGTCCCTTATAGCTTCCCCTCACCCCTTTAACACATAAAGAACTCCACCTCACAAAGAATTCCTCACACTCTGCTTGCTGCCTCAGCTATATTTGGTGCATACCTCTATGACTGCTCTTATCGCACTAGACTGTAATGCAATTCTTTTCTACGTGGCTGGCTGCCCAGCTGAACTCCTGGAGGCAGCCTGGCGTGGGAAAGCTGGCCAACAAGGGTTTGTTGTGTGAATGAGAAGAGATGAATGGCTGCAGGTACCCATCTCTTCCTCATTGCTGTCTGGGCAGGGGTTGCCGTGGGCTCAGGAGCTGCTGCAGGGAGAGGCAGGCCAGGGCAAGCTGCTCTGGAGCAAGATGGCAGGAGCTACCCAGGGGCACAGAGCAGTGACTGGAATTCAACAGTGAATTTACAAAACTCAGTTATCTCCTGACTTTATATAGAAACCTCACAATTTAAGAAATTAAGACAATAAACCTGGGTTGCAGAGTGAACTTCCACACTCAAAAGCAGGCTCTCAGGACTGGAGTTGTTGGACAACTAATTAGAATGGCAGGTGACAACCGACTCAGGACTTGGCATTAAGAGCCCAAATGTGACCCAAGTCATTCCCCTGTTAGTTAACCCGACCTTAGTGCCCTCGGACCTTCCTCTTGCCTCTTGCTGTGCCTCACCTTGAGCATATGATGAGTGGAAAACAGTGGGGAAAGGTGGTCAAAACTGCACCCCACCCCACCTCCTATTCCAGTGTACCAATATTCCAGGTAGAAAACTTTTTTGTAACTATCAGAAATGACACAGATCATGAAACATACATAGTCCATAAATCACAACATTACATCAGGAAACATAAGTCATAGTTCTGTTTGTCCTGTAATGGTGGCAACCACACATTTTTTTCACAAAGAAATAAACAACAAACATGGTGAGCTCCATTTTGTAGAGAGCCACCCCACCTCAGAAAGGAACCTGGGTGAGAACATTCCAGATTATTCCAGCCAGCTTCTGCCTGAGTCTGGGCCCCACTTGCTTTGTATCTTTGTTCTTTCAACTTTATCAGAATGCCTTCTATGAATGCACGGTGCTGTCCACCAAGAAGGAGGAAATTTCATTTTTAAAATGAATTTGAGCAACTCTATAGATTAAAAATAAACAAAAGCCGAATTCTTCTCCACTGTTTACCTAGCTCTGCTTTCTGTGACATACCCTAGTTGTAACCCATTGGTATGCATTGTCTATCACACAAAAAAGAGAATCCGGCCCTTGTTCCCCAGGAGCTTACCTTCTTCATTTAAGTAAGGTAAAGTGAGAAGCCTTGACTGATGGAGGGCCAAGTGCCTGGGCTCACAAGTCCTGCCGCTCATAAGCCCTGCGGTCTTGGGAAGGGACTGACTCCTTCTGAGCCCACATCTCTCCTCATCTGTAGAATTAGGATAGCCATACTGCTCCCCAGGCTTGCTGTGAGGAGGGGAATGAGGGGCTATTCAGGGGAAGAAGTTGGTAACTTTCTGAGGTGACCATGCAAACCCACAGGCTTCAGTGCACAGAAGAGAGGTGGTGGTGACCAGCCAGACTGGGCAGAGTAGACTTTTCCTGCTGTGAATCAGTGGAAAATAAAGCTGGATGGACGGAGGAGGGCCCTGTCATGGAAAGCCCCAGCCAGACAGAACCGTCTGGATTTTGCCCTGTAAGCAATGGTAGCGGGGAAAGACGGCATCAAAGTAATGGTTTAGCAGATTAGTCTGGCCATCTGTGTAGGTTGGTTGGCAGTGGGGTGAGGCTAGAGGCTGGGGGATGGGGTGAGTAGCTGGACTTGGAAGGCTGTGGGGGAGTGAGAGGAGGGGCAGGTATGAAAGACAGGCCCCAGGAAGGGTCAAAATTGGGCTTCCATGTGCTCTTTCTGTTTTCCCTACTGCATCTTTGTCTCTGTCCTTGCCTTTCTCCTCCATGTCCTGTCTCCACTCCATTCCCTACCTCCTCATATCAGCCCTGTGTCCTTCTACCACCCAAGTCATTTGCGTAAATAAGCCCTGCGAATGCTTCGGAGGATAGTGATACTGCCCAGCAGGCCCTCCGTGGTACACTTGTCTGGCTGGCTGTGATGGGGTCATGAGCTGGGAGGTGCAGTCATAGTCCTGCTCTTTCTTTAGTATGTGAGTGAGAAAAGCTACTGCTGGTTAGACCTCACAGGAAGCTAGAGCCAAGTGGCAGCACCTGACATCAGGCGCAGCACAGCCTGCTGGGTGAGAAGGGGAGGTGACACCTCTGGGCCTGCTGAGGCTGGCTGCTCCTTCTACCCCAGGCCAAGGAAATCAGGTCATCCTGGCCCCATTCACTCTGCCAGATGCTGAGGGGCAGACTGCTGCCTCTGGGGAATCAACCATAAAGAGTATGCATGGAGTAGCTGCCAGGGTAAGGCACCTGGGTGAGGATCTCAAACTGGTGGCCCCAAAGTCCGTTAAACCTGCAGATGGGTTTTGTTAGGCCAACACAGGCCCTTCCACTCTACCATATTACTTACCTCTGTTGCTCCCTTCCTACCTCATATATTTGTCTTCCTAGTCTTCCCCTGAGCTTATGAATTTACTGACCCTATCCTAGCAGGGCAGTAAGAAATGCAAAGATGCTCTAGGAGCTTCTGACATTGCTGGGAAAACAGACAAATACAGGCAAAGAGGGCTGAGCATGCCAGACCCCATGTGTGGAGCAGACGTCTACAAGTATTGTATTTTGGAGTTGAAGTTACATAAGAGATGACCTCCCACTGAGGTCAAGACAAAACGATGTGTAGAAACTGGGCCTTGCTGAGGTGGAAGGTCAGGATGGAGACAAGGGAGGGATGTTCTGCAATGGGGAAGGATGGGAGGGAACCAGCTTGGAGGAAGTCTGCATGGCTGGGCTTCAATCTACATGCAGCAGGGGACCTCTGAGGTGTTTGCACAGAGCAGTGATGCCATCATGCACACAACAATCCAGGAAATGTAGCTGTGGTGGGAACTGAAAAGAGGCACCAATTTGGGAGACATTCTGAAGGATTTAATGAAGGATTTAATGACGCAGTGTGGAAGTTGAAGGATTCAAAGGATGCCAGGCCTGAAGCTTCAAAGTATCTTAGAGATGCAGCTCAAGTTGTTGAAAGTCATTAGAAAGCAGCTACTTGGGGTGGGAGTGAGTTGAAAAATTTTGGTTTAAATATGCTACATTTGATGGAAGAAATATGCAGCTGGCATTTAGAACTATGAACCAGGAGATGGAGGTGGTAGGAAGGCAATGGATTAGATGAGACTCCCAAGGCAGATGTGGAGAGTGACAGACAGACAAACCCTGGGAGTGGGAGAGGAGGAAGAGGAACGAGGGAAGAAAACTCCTGTGGGACTGGAGAGGGAGTGGACACAGATGTCAGCAGAGAAGACAACCTTGAGAAAGAGGTCTATGGGCATTGTCAACTGCAGAGGCCTCAGGAAGAACAGAGCAGAGCAAAGGCTGGGGTTTGGAGCTAGGAGGTGGCAGGGATTTTGGCAGGTGTGGATACGGCATAACATATTTCTGAGTCAAGGAGAGGTGATGGAGAGGAAGGAAGGTAATGGGTGTAGATCACTATCTCAAGGACTGTGTAGTAGATAGAAGAGACAGAACAAAAGGAAACTTGTGGATGTTTGAAGGCAGAAGGAAAGGAGACAGTGGTGAGAGAAGTACTGAATCTGCTATGGAAAAAGACAAATGAAGAAGAAAGGACCCAGATGAGGTGGACGCGGTAGAGGGAGGGGGTAGTCTTGGATTTCATGGTAGGCTGCGTCTCCTCATCCCTTCATCTTGTGCCAGGTCCTGGGTGCCCGCACTGTCCATAGTCTTCCTTCTTGCATTTAGGCGGCAGAGGGAAGTCAGGCAGTTGGCTGGTCCTGGCAACTCCCTGGGAACAGCAAGGGTGTTCTTAGAGCAGGGTTGGGACCCAGAGCACCAGCAATCATTCCTTTTCCCTGTGGCCATGGATTCCTCTCTCCTTTATCACGGGCCCATCAGAACTGGTAGATAGAAATGGTCCAGAGGGTTGTAAACATTAGTGAAGCTCTCTGCTGGCCCCTGTTGTACGCGCCCCAGGCACAAGCTGACAGATGGAGAGTGAAAGTGAGGAACCACGAGGAAGGGAGGGTGAGGACCTAGTTAATCATCAGAGCTCTCTGCAGTAAGCTCTCAGCCAGCCTTTGCTGAGACCGTGAGTAACTACAGATTTAAAGTTCTTAGTGGCAAAGTCTGCATCTCTTCAAGGTCTGGTTACCCTTGCTGACCCCATAACCACCACCATGCCAACAGGCCCTGCGAAGGTAGGAACATCAACAAGCAAGGAGGTGACTGTGAGGATGACCTCACCAGAAAAGCAGACAAATACCCCAGGGGAAGGAGGTGCTTGCTCACAGTTGGGTCAGGAGGCTGCCCTGAGGGTGCAGGGTGGGAAGATGGATGGACAGAGGCCTTGATCTCAAGTGGGAGGGACAGTACAAAGGGAGAGACAGGTTTGTGCAGGAATGACAAGTATAGACCTGGAAAGGGAAGGGAAAGAACAAGCCTGCTGCTGAGGAGGAGAGTCAAAAGGTTTCACTCTGAATGAGAGTTAAGAGACGCCAAAGAGGGAGGTTGATGTTGATAAAGGAGAGGTAGGTGGGCCATTGGGCCATCGACCATGTGTGACCTGAAGGAGATCTAAAACATCCTCTAGCCTTAAAAACGGCATTTCTTTCTTTTACACTGGGTGAGTGTCTAAACTGGTACAATTAGACAATTTCACATAAAATGAAAACATTCACATAGCCTATGACCCAGCCACTCCGCTCATGTTACCACACACACACACACACACACACACACAGACACACTTTATAATAGACCATTATGTAGATATTAAAGAATCAGGGACCTCCATATGCAATGACATGCAAAGGTATCAAAGATAGTGTTAAGTGAAAAGAATAAGTTGCATAACTATGCATGGTATGATTCATTTGATTAGAACAAGAAAAATGGCACATATTATAGAAAAATACAACATACGTTTGTGTATCATGAGGAATTTTTTGAGGTATGAGTGACAGAAAAAGCTGTACATATTTAATGTACACAACTTGAAGAGTTCACAAGGAACTGTTAATAGTAGTTATTTTGGGAGTTAGAGTAGAAAGTACGGGTCCTAAGGAGGGGCACTTTTAACTGGACACTCTCCTGTATGGTGCAGTTTTTAACATGAGAGCATATTATTTAGCCTGATAGTTTCAGTGACCACATTTTGTGAACTAAATCCTCAGAAGACAAGACTGAAAAATATGACTTCCTATGGGGACAATGGGACAGAACATTTGCAATTGAGGTCACCTTACAAAACGAAGTACTCTCTCCCTTATCAGGCCTGAAAGTTCCACTCAGTGAGTTGCTCTTCTGCCTTAAATCTGGAGGCAACACAGCGTGGTGGGAAGAACACTGAACTTGGAGTCATTCATTCATCGAATGCCTGCCAGGGCCCCAGTCTCCTACTTACTGGGTAGACCTGGGCTCTTGGACTTTCACTTCCCTGTAAGACAGGGTGACAATACTTGCTCTGCCTACATCATACCACACCGTTGTGAAGACGAAATGAAACACTGCTTTCGAAGGTACCTGGAACCAGGAAGGTAAGAGCCCTATACACAAATTTAAGGCATTATCCAAGGTCACAGTTGAAAATTTCAATTCCCTGCAGATGGTGGGTGTTGAATAAATTAAATGGACAGTCCTGAAATGGATACATTTTGGGGCAACAGTAAATTGCCCCCAGGAATAAAGTCACTTTTGGAAAATAAAACTAGGAAGAATTTGTGCATAACGGATGAAACCACCAACTACAGAAAGCATTTCATCCTAAAAGATGGTAAACATAGTGTACAGAAAATCTGGGGACACCCAAATGGAATTAGTATCCACATGTATTGAGTGCTAGCTAAATGCCGGGTATAGCGCTAAGGACTTTTCTCATTTAATCCTCATAACAACCCTGTTATCTCCACTTTACAGAGGAGAAATGTGAGGCACAGAGAAGTCAAGTAATTTGCCCAAGGTCATAGCAGGTAAATGGTGGAGGCAGGATTCTCATTTCAGATAGTCTGACCCCAGAGCCCTCGTGCTGAACTACTCCTTAGCCAAAATAGCAGGAGCGCTTGCTCAGGAAAACAGGACAGAATATAGAAAAAAGGGATGGTTCTTTAACATCTGACTGAAAAAGAATGTGTCAACTACCGTTTCTAAACTTACCAGGTACCAAGAATCATTATTCTTTTTGTAATTGCTTCTCAAACCGTAATGCGCATATGAATCACATGGGGACCCTGTTAAAATGCAGATTCTGATTCAGTAGGCCTGGGTGGGGCCTGAGACTCCACAAGTTGTCTTGCTGCTGGTCGGCAGACCACACTTTGAGGAGCGAGGCTCTAGGCAGAGGGCAAGAGGGTCCCCATCACTGGAAATGGATTTCCCACTGAAAATGAAGAAATCGGGTTCTGCTCAGAACCTCAGTCCCCCAAGAGGCAGCTCCCAATAGCTGAAGCCCCTCTTTGAGACCCCAAACACCTGAATTTCTGGGCCCACAGAGCTGAAGTGCAGGCCCAGGCTCTGGTCACTCCCCGCCAAGCAGACAGCTTTTTCTCCAGCTTTATCCACTGGGCCCTGAGGGGCTCATCTTGGAGAGCTCTGTCTTGCTGAGGGGATGAGATGAGTGAGGGGCCCTGACCTGGCTGGAGGGGGATGCTATGGAGAGCTGGAGGTTGCGCAGTGTGGGGTGGAATGAGGGATGGGTGGCTTGGCAGTCTCTTGTACTCTGGAAATGTTTACTGAGAGAGCAAATGAGAAATAAGGGTGTACTGGAAGATGAGCTGTGTGGGCTAGGTACAGGAGTGGGAGGTCTGGCAAGGGGTGGAAGGTTGACTTTGCCTCCTTGGCTATTGTGTTCATGGCTGGTCCTCAGTGTGAAATTCTAGAGGTAAGGAGTTTGTGTTTTGTGAGGGCATGCGCTGGTCAATCTCATTGATCCACCAAATCCATAGCAGACTAGTTGTTGAACAAATGAATGAATGAGTGAATGAAGAGCTAGGGGAGGTGATGGAGTGCCTGAAACTGTTATCCTCTACTTTCTCCTTGGAATGGCTGTGTGGATGACTCACATCCTGCTGCCCACTCACTCTCTTAGCCTAAAACCACATGTCCTAGGGTGTGGTGGCAGTGAGCTGACCCCTTCCTGTTTCTGCCACACGATCCTTTTTTTTTTTAAAGATGCGCATGTGCTGTTTTATTTATTTCTTCTCCCTAAAGCCCCCCAGTACATAGCTATATATTTTAGTTGTAGGTCCTTCTGGTTGTGCTGTGTGGGATGCCGCCTCAGTACAGCCTGATGAGCGGTACTATGTCCGTGCCCAGGATCTGAACCGGTGAAACCCTGGGCCGCCGAAGCAGAGCCTGCAAACTTAACCATCCGGCCACAGGGCCAGCCCTGCCACAGGATGTTCATTACACACAGTTCCTGAGTTTCCAGCAAGTTGCATTTTTTCTATGCTTTCCCAGTAAGAGCAGAGAAAGCCGGGCCTGGAAGAAAATGGGGAGTCCAAGTTTAGGTCTCCAGAGAGATCTTTCTGAAGATGTGTTCAGGAACACCGGGCTGTCCTGAAGTTGGCTCAAAGGAGAACCCAAGACTTCAGGACCATTTCACGTTCTAAGAACTGTGCTTCTGCTCCCTCTGTCTGGGTTCTGCAGCTCATCACGCCCAAATGTGTGAACTCAAACCCAAAGGGAAGAGACCAGGTGATGAGCAGTCAGGGAGGAGGCACATAATGTCTGGAGTGGGTGGGTCAGTCTCCTACTCCTTGTGTTGGCAGAGGAACAGACCTACCCGTTCGCTTGGCACAACCAGAACCCAGCTCTTCATTGCTGTGGACGCTGGCCTGAGACAACTTTCAACTAGGGAGTCGCCACAGCAACTCTTGGCTGTCTGGGTGCTTGAAAGCACCCTTGCTCTGTGCTCCCTCTCTGTCCAGCACTTTCCCTGGACTCCGTGGGGGCAGAGCCATGGACACTGGGCGCCCAGTCCTGTTTGATGGGGAGCGAGGAAACATTTAAAGACAGAGAGGCCAGCCACATCCAGAGCATGTGGGGGAGTGGTGGTGATGGCGACGTGTGGTCCTTACTTGAAGCAATATCTTGTACTTACCATCTGCAGAAATGCCTATAGGTGGGTACCAGACAGATTTCCTTTCTTGAGAAGTCTCATGAGAACAGAGTTTTCAGTAACCCCAAGGGATGGCTAGGCCACTGTATCAACTTTATTTCTGGAGATAACATGTACCCTGGCTTCCTGCCTCTTCTTAACTGGGGAAACTGGGGATGATCTTGGAGTCAGGTCTCCTAGAAATGCCCTTTTCCATTCCAACAGGGTTTGAAGAGGCTTAAAATACAGGCTGTAAAAGCAACAGAGTTAACGAAAATAAGGAGAAAAGAAGGGAGAAGTAAATGTGTTAACCTAAGTGCAAATAAGAGTTAACACCTAAGGGCATCCTAGTTTCTCCACACTTACTGACACCAGGGAGAAAGCGCTCACAAACTTGAACTTTGTTAGGCGCTTCCCTGCTTTAACTGTTGCCTCAGTTTCTTTGTCTGTAAAATAAGGTAAAAGCACGTCATCAGAGGTTTATTGAGTGTGTCACCTGAGATAATACATGCAGAGTACCTGAAACGGTGCCTGGCACACAGTAAACATTCAATCGCATTGTAGATATAATTATTACGACCTCATTCATCTATCACTGTAGCCGGGGGCAGGGGTGTGTAAAGAGGAGGTGGTTCTCCTTTAATTAAAGGCTCCTACCTTCTCTCCCTGGATGTTCTGCCCCCTGCTCCCATCCAAGCCCTACTGGATGGCCTCTGAAATTGCCTGTGGATCCTAATCTGGCTCTACAGCGTTCCCGTCCCCACTGCAGTCCCCACTCCTCCAAGAAGACTATTTCCAGGATGCTGACTTCATGCTCATTGAATGGTGACCTCAGATGCATTTCTCTGACTGCAAGTCTCTCTGAGCTCGGAAGGTGCAAAGGTGGTATTGTCTCCCCCTTTTGTCCCCCTTGCACAGGTCTGGAGGGGCTGGTGGGCCTGCCTGCTCAGCTCTCAGCAGTTTAACCCCATTGAGTTCATGAGAGATGGAAACATCTCCAAGAAAACTCCAAACCCACAGGGCCTAGGTTGGTGTTCAGCAGCATTTGGCAGGTTGTCTTGTTCCCTTCTCTTTGAGGGTGAGGGTGGGTGATGGACCCTTAGGCTCATGGACTCAGTGGCAGTGACTCACTAATATGCTGTGGGTAGCCAGGCCCAGACCACTCACTCCTAGACCAGGGAGCCTATTGTGTGCCCTGTGCCACACACTGCCCTCCTCTGGCAGCAGGTTTCAGTTTGACATGGGTCCCTCACTCTCGATAAGCAGTGGGAGAAGTCTGAAAGAGCGTAGACCAGATGACTGAGACAAGGGAGTGGGTCTTGTCACCTGACACACTTCATTTTAAAGATGGGCTATGCACAGCAGGCTTTCAGCTAGTTGCTGCATAAAGACACTGAGAGCACTGAGATAGCACCAGCCACGTGCTAGACACCCTTTAGAAGGGCGGAACGTACGTTGATTGAGTCCTCACAACAGCCCTATGAAGCAGGGACTCTCAACCTCTCCCCTTTACAGATGAGGAAACTGAGGCAGAGAATTGATTTGCCCATGGCCACATGACTGGTGAGTAGCAGAGCAAGTAGTTTGGCTTTACAGCCTATGTGTTTATCCATTAGACCAAATGATCTTGCTAAGATCCTGAGAGTGCATGTACTAACGCCTTGATTCTAAGAAACGTTATTCTTAGGATCTCTGCCTTCTTTCCCACGTTCAGGGATGTCAGAAGCAGTGCCATTTGTGTGTGAAGTGCCAGTCCTCACACTTCTTCTTTCTTTCCACTTTCAAGACACTGTAACTTTTCTCCACAGGCAGAGCTTCCTCTCCTCCTCTATGGAAGTTTAAGGCATGCCGACCACAGCAAGTCCAGGTCTCGAAGGGCTGTACCCCACTGACCCTCTCTCCCCAGGTGAGGTGGCCAGGACCCACCTCAATCCCTCACCTCCCCTTATAGCTCACTTGGCAGAGGCATTGTGAGTTGTCCTAAGGAGGAAGGATAACACAGTTCTAGAGCCTGAAGATGTTGACAGAATTCATTTGCAAGTGGCATTTCCTTTGAATCTTGACCCCAGTGCTCTCCCACGCCCTGCAAACCCACCCCAAGGGGCCTGGACAGGGCTCTCTCCTTGATGGATAGCCACCATAGCTGCCCCACTGCCTCACAGAAGTTGTCCAGCAACTGCCTGCCAACTTAAAGACTAATACCACAGGCCAGCCAAAGTACACCCGTGAACAGAACGAAAAAAACACATACTGGGAACAGTTCTAGGCAATTCCCTTACAAATTACTGCTTCGGAAATTATTGTTTTAAATGGCAGAACACTTAGATCTGTTCTTTAGTTCCTTTTTTTCATTACCTTGAAATAAAGTACAAGTGGAGGGAGGAGTACATTTTAAGGTACCAAGATTATATCAGAATTGCACTCCAAGGTCAGTGCTCCCAGACATGTGCTTTCTTTCTCAGACATGACCTTGGGACCTGGAGCTCTGTGAGTTACTCACAGGGCTCCATCAGATATTCTAGGTAGGTCAGGGATACCCAGTGGAATTTAACCCTCCATAGATGTACCAGGGGTAGCAATGATTTACAATGTCTTTGTTTTTGCTATTCAGTGCCCTGTTGCTACAGACAGTAAAAAGGTGGGGAAGGCTCCCGAACATTCTAAGCCTGGTAAGTATTTCTGGTTGGAATTCTTTAATCTCACCACAACCCTGACAAGAGACTATGGCCTTAATCTCCTATGGCATGATTGGTTAGTCTTGATCTTAAGCCGCATAATGAAATGCCCCCAAATGTGCAGAGCAAATCTTATTAAGGTCAAAACTACATTATACACCATGTAGGGGACCAGAAATCATTCTTTACCTCAAAAGAACAGGAAACCTTCCGGGATGCAAAGGCAACCTCCCCTTACACTCTCTGCTACATCCTAAAACAGGAATATTCACCGAAAGAGCAATACGGATATTAGCATCCACTGACCACCTACGGAGTTCTAGTCACATTCACCCACATTAACTCACTTAATTCCCACCACAAGGTAGGATTGTTAAGAATTTACATTCGCGAGAACGCAGTCTGAGATCTGGAACTTGCTCAAGGTGACACACTGCAGCAAGTAGGAGTCAGTATTCGAATCTGAAGCAGTCCGTCCCCCCCGCCCCCCCGGACGCCACGGCCGCGCCGCAGAAAACGCAGGTCTGCCACGGGGAAATTAATGACCCACAGCCATCCTGTAGCTCTGCGCCATAACTGGGGAGACAACCTGGTTCTCGTGACTCTTCGGTATTTGTTTTCACCCAAGTGCATGACTGCGGGAGCAAAGCGACCACGTGAGCCCTCTCCCTCCCCCGGCGAGGGACAGTGCCTGTCTGGCCAAGGGCAAATCACAGGTGCGACAACGTGCCAGGACTGGATCCGGAGCCGCAGGGCGCGAGCTCCCCTGCGGCGTCACCGGGCGGACGGAAGGGAACTTGGCCAGGTGTGGCCTCCAGACACGGCAGGTCACAAGTTAGGTGAAAGTGCGGCCAGCTCCGTAAAACGGGGCCCGCGTGAGAGGATCTAGAATGACCTTTGTCGCGGCCTCTGTAACCCCGCAGGACGACCACCGGTGGCATGGCGAGGGTCCCCCGCGGCCTCTGCCGTAACCAGCCAGCGCGGCCGGACGGCGCAGAGACGCCGGGGCGAGGCCGCAGGGAGGATGTGACCCTCCCCATTTGGACTAGCTCCCCCTAGGGGCGTGGCCAACGGCGAGGCCCGGGCCAATGAGCGCCACCGTTGGGCTGCAGGGGCTACGTCATCCCGGGGGCGGGGCCCTGGGGCCGGCGCGAGGCGCGGCGGGTCACGCGGGTCGCGGCGCCGGCTATAAGTAGGGGCCGGCGGCGTGGGCCGCCCGAGTGATGGCTGCCGGCGCGCGCTGCGTGCTTTCTCTTCTCGGCCGCTGAGGGTGCTTCCCGGGTGGGTCGCCAGCCCCGCCGAACCATCCCCGGAGCCTCCGCTCGGGCCGTCTGCTCGCCGACCGCAGGTGCGGGCGTCCGTGGCTCCAGCCCGCCGCCGCAGCCTGGACGTCGTCGTCTCTCGCTCGGCCCCTCGTTTTCTCTGGTGAGTGGTGGCGCCACCTTGGAAAGGCTCTTTCTTCTCCCCGGGGCCCGGCGCGGACGCCGCGGCGCGGGAGGCGGCCGGGGGGCTCGGTGCAGCGGTGCGCGCGGGGGCGCGGTCTGGATTCGTGGCTGTCCGCCTCCCTCCCCCACGCCATCCCGCCCCGCCCGCGGGCCTTTTTGGCGGTCCCCGGGAGGCGCGCGCGGGAACGGGGCCTTTTCCGCTGTTCGCGGGCAGGGCGCGCGCGGGCCGGCGGCGCGGGGGCCGGGCTGGGCGCGCGCGGGCCCAGGGCTCTGGCGCCACGTGCCCCGCTGCCTCGCGTGCCCTGCTCGGAGCGGGGGACAGTGGGCCGCGGGCGGAGGGCGCGGCCGGGGTTCCCAGCCTCGTGGGCCGGCGCGAGGGGCCAGGCTGGCCCCCCGGGGACGCGCTGCTATTGTTATTTTCTCCCTCCTCCGCAGGATGAACTTGCGTCCTTTCTCTTCTCAGCCATGGAATTCTGCTCCCTGCTTTTAGCTCTCCAGAGCCAAAGAAACCCCAGACAACAGATGCCCATACGCAGTGTATAGCAGTAACCCCCCAGCTCGGTTTCTGTGCCGTAGTTTACAGTATTTAATTTTATATAATATATATTATTTATTATAGCAGTTTTGATACCTCATATTCTGTTTACACATCTTGAAAGCCGCTCAGTAATTCTCTCATAATTTAAGAAAACCACTACTCTAGAGAATGGCATCGACCGTGGCAACGCTGATTACCAGTACTCTTGCTGCTACCGCCGCTTCTGGTCCCTTGGTGGACTACCTATGGATGCTTATCTTGGGCTTCATTATTGCATTTGTCTTGGCATTCTCCGTGGGAGCCAATGATGTAGCAAATTCGTTTGGTACAGCTGTGGGCTCAGGTGTAGTGACCCTGAAGCAAGCCTGCATCCTAGCTAGTATCTTTGAAACGGTGGGCTCCGTCCTACTGGGGGCCAAAGTGAGCGAAACAATTAGGAAGGGCTTGATTGACGTGGAGATGTACAACTCGACCCAAGAGCTGTTGATGGCCGGCTCCGTCAGTGCAATGTTTGGTAAGTTCATTTCATATATTGTCTGCTTAGCGGTGGGTGAGCCGCTTTCTGTCTTGGGTAGTTCTAGTCTTGTGCTCTACCTTTTAGATTATTTCCTTCAGAATGCACTGCGTACATGATGGAATTTTGCCATTTACTTAATAAAACTTGACTGTGTTTCAGGTTCTGCTGTGTGGCAACTAGCAGCTTCGTTTTTGAAGCTTCCCATTTCTGGAACCCATTGTATTGTTGGTGCAACCATTGGTTTCTCCCTTGTGGCAAAGGGGCAGGAGGGTGTCAAGTGGTCTGAACTGATAAAAATTGGTATGTTTAACTCTAAATGGCTTAATTTTTGTTTTCCGTTACCATGGCATGAGATATGGGAGTATATGTTGTAAAATGGAGGGATAGATTAAAGTTTCGAAGATGAAATACTAAAATTAAAGCTGTTATTGATTCCTGATTTCCATTCATTGACATTTTTTTCTTAATGTCTTCTATTCCAGTGATGTCTTGGTTTGTCTCTCCGCTGCTTTCTGGTATTATGTCTGGAATTTTATTCTTCCTTGTTCGTGCATTCATCCTCCGTAAGGTAAGGTAGTCTTTTTCTCCCCCTCTTATATGACCTTTAACGGGTCATGCTCAATGGTGTTCAAACTGATAGCATTCTTGCAAATGTGATTGGTGTGCAGGTATGTGGCCTTGGAGAGTTAAAAAATTCTTTTATGTTCTGCACACCTCTTGTATGTTCCCAAGTTCTCTAAAAGAAGCAAGTTGTCAAAACCCAAGATGGCACTCAGGAAGGAAAAGTTGAATGAGTACTATGGTGTACTAAGAAATACGAGAGCGTTGGGGCCGGCCAGGTGGCACAGCAGTTAAGTGCGCACGTTCTTCTGCTTTGGTGGCCTGGGGTTCACTGGTTCGGATCCTGGGTGCAGACGTGGCACCGTGCGGCAAGCCATTCTGTAGCTGGCGTCCCACATATAAAGGAGAGGAAGATGGGCATAGATGTTAGCTCAGGGCTAATCTTCCTCAAAAAAAAAGAAAGAAATAGGAGAGCGTGAGAATGAAAAAAATAAGGAAATTTATTTAGGATGGCTTTGTCTAGCTGTATGCAGATTACTACTTTGTCTAAACCACCAGAGTATGCAGACCAATTTGAATTGTAAGCTTGAGTTTCAACAAGTCACATTGTCCCCCGTGGCTTTTTCTTAGCTGCTGGTTAAATAGAGTAGTTTGGGTCTCTACATAGTTATTTCTGTAGTACTGATTATTGTAACCATTTTGTAAACTTCTAGGTGGGGGCTCTACCTTTCACGGTGATCTGACTCTAATTTTTCAGAATAGGTAAAAAACCAGTAAAGGTAGTTTTTGTTTTTTTGGCAAAAAGAATTCTAGACAGCTATTTAATTTCCTGTCCATTTGAAAATCCCTTTTGAGGGACTGGGTACTGTTTCTTTTATCAAAGAAGTCTGATGCTGGCTCCAAAATAAACGTAGACGACAAGGGGTGTTGTCGTTGGACCGAGTTACAGTAAGAACAAGTTCGTTTTTCTCAGGAAACAAGGTGGTTCATTTTTCTCAGGAAACAAGGTTGTCCATTTTCTGAGGTGAATGGCACTTAATGGTCCCCATTGTAAGTTTTTAAAAATGCTCCTAAACTGCAGAAATCTGAGTGAAGGGAGATGGGTAGCTTCCTCCCAGGGGGTAAGAATAGATTCAGACCCTCTTGTTTGGTTGAGTTAAGCCTATCTAGGGAAGGATTGTGTCTCTTCTCTATGGAAATTCTCTGACGAGTAAAGTGACTCACCAAGCGCTATTTCCCATGGCCTGAGTCTGGCAGAATACAGCAGTTTAGTTTTTGAAAACTTGCAACGTCTATAGCTTGGTATAATTTGAGGGTAAACAGTTTGTTGATGATAACGGACTCAGTTTGGTATTTTATTTAGCAAGCGAGTATGATTAACCCCTTCCCTCCCGCTCCCTACAACTGTAGCATACGATAATATGATGTTTAAATTTGAGGCTTGGCAGTAGTCAGACGGGATTTTTTAGTGTTCTTATTAGAGCCTTATAGCTTGCTCCATACCAGAGAACCAGGAGAATTAATGGGCTCCCCTGTGGGGGATTCCTGCTTTGTAAATGTTATAGGGGTCTTTGGTTATTGGGAAGCAGATCGCATTGATTCTGGAAAGGCTCTGTGTCAAGGCAAAACAAACTTGTCTTCTTTACTGGAGGGGGAACGGCGGTGCTCTGAGGTGCAAAGGGATTTTCAGGGGCCCAGAACCTCTCATTTGAGGAATGCATGCCAAGTGTTTTTAGCCCGTTACTGAGAGCTTAAGTTAGATATACTAACTTCTTAACTATATATTCCTTATGTGTGAGTATGAGGATGGACATGATCAAGAATAATTGGAATAGTATTTAAAATAACATTGACTGTGGGTCTTCCTCACCTCCAACTCTCCCACCCACCCCCCGGCGCACACATACTTTTGTGTCAATCTATCAGTGACATGAGTTTTTAGGTGATTAGTGTGGATATTTCTGGTTATTGTTAGGTTTCCTTTTAAAGATTGGCACCTGAGCTAACAACTGTTGCCAGTCTTCTTCGGTTTTTTTCCCTGCTTTTTCTCCTCAAATCCCCCCCAGTACATGATTGTGTATTTTTAGTTGTGGGTCCTTCTAGTTGTAGTATGTGGGGTGTGGCCTGATGAGTGGTGCCTTGTCTGCGCCTAGGATCTGAACCAGCGAAACCCTGGGCCACCGAAGCGGAGCACTTGAACTTAACCACTCAGCCACGGGGCTGTCCCCTATTGTTAGGTTTTAAATCTCAAGAAAACTGGTAACCTTTGGGGGTCCTGGCTGTTAACATCTGAATATGTGACCATAAGATACTTTTTAATTTAAGAGTCTGTTTTGGAAATTAACATTAAAATTACTTAAAAATTTTTTAATTTCCTGAATGTCTGTTCCAGGGGTGTTGGGTAGCCTACCAGGAAAAAGCAGAATGGAGCTGAGGTCCTTCCAGTACGGACTGGGGCAGTAAACAGGGAATGGGGGAAGGGGACCGTTTTCCTGCTGAGCATTGAAATTCCAGTCAGAGAGAATGAGTCTTTCAGCATTCTCCCTTCTGTTAGGAATCACATTAAATAGATCTAGGGCATCTTTTCAAACTCAGAGGAATCTTTTTCTTTAGACAAAAGCTTATTGGAACATCCAGTATGTAAAAAGTGAACTATTCTAGTTGGAGATGGGGGGTTATAAAGTTTCAAGTGTGGGTTAAATGGATCATATGGTAGTAAAAATATCATAAAATTGTTAGCACTGCTTACCTCTTCGGAGTGACTGAGAGGAGTCTGGAGGCAGTAAAAGGGAGAGACCATTCCTGTTTTACCTTTTTCCTAGACTTTTAAGAACTTTGACTTTTTTTAACCTGTGAGCCTGTATTTCATAGTGAACTATGAGTAGTGTCATTCATTTCCTACCTTGGTCCTAACTAATTTATTACTGGTTACCTCAGAGAATACGTGATTGGGCTATACAGAAAAATAAACAAGTACATAGGCCACTTCCTCTCAATTCTGACTGGTTACAGCTTGATTTGGTAAAGTATTACCAAGTAGTGTTTGAGAGTCTGTTAAGTCCCTACATGATGTCTATAAAACCCTAATGGGTTTTTATTTGCGGGGGGCATCTTAGGTTCCTAGAAGAATTTTCTTAAAACCATGGATAGTTCTGAGAAGAAAAATGCATATACACCTCAGGTTGATAACCTTATTGACTGTCCTTATGGTGTGACCCACATTGTTGAGTTAGTCGGGGGTGCTTAACAGTTCCTAGGTTCTGTTATTTTTATTTTGGCTGTTTCCCTATCTGTAGCATTCTGTTGAACTGTGGATGGGGGAGCTAAAATTCAGAGTGGTTTTCAGTGAGGACCCATCTCTGATTTGGAATGTTACCTTCACTTTCTCTTCTGTTTGGTTGATCCTAAGCCCCTACCTCCCTCTTCATTGTACTGATTATTCTCGTCAGAAGCTTTAGGAGCACTCTCTTCCTCAGCAAGATTTTCCATTGGATTGTGATCAAGGTAGCGTTAAACTGGGGCCAGCCCCATGGCATCGTGGTCAGGTATGAGGCGCTCTGCTTTGGCTGTGTGGGTTTGGATCCCAGGCATGGACCTACAGACCACTCATCAGCCATGCTGTGGTAGTGACTCACATACAAAATAGAGGAAGTTTGGCACAAATGTTAGCTCAGGGTGAATCTTCCTCAAGCAAAAAAAAAAAGATAGCATTAAACCTTTAGGTTAACATCTTCGAAGTTTAGCCTTCCCATATATTCAAATCTATGCTTTCATTCTTTAAGTGTTTGACTTCGGTGTTTTCCTGTGGAATTAACAGACGTTTGTTGTAAGTGGAATTCTTTTTATTTCCAGTCACCCTGCTCTTGAAACATTTCAAGTTTTTGTCTCAGGGCCTTTGCATTTGCTGATGTCTCTGGAATATTCTGTCGTCCCTCCCCCACCCTCGATGGCTTGCTCCTTAACTACCCCTACATAGTCACATGGCTTGTTGACTTAGCACATTCATGTCTTTGCTCCACTGATACTCCCTGACCCCCCCTCCCCCCGTTAAAATGTGCATCTTTGTCCATCACTGCCCCCTTACCGTTCATTTTTTTTTATAGCATTCATCACTACTTTACATTATTATAGCATTTTTCACTACTTTACGTTACTCTGTACTAGAATGTAAAGGTCACTTCTGTGAGGGCGGGAACTTTCTGTCGTTCACTCCTGTATCTCAGCGCCCAGAATAGTGCTTGGCACAGTCTCTTGAATTAGGGGATTACCTGTGTACAACTGATTTTTATCTTAGCACTTTGGTAAGTCATTAATTATGGTATATATATCAGATTTCTAGATAAGATGGTTGTTACAGGTATATTCTACATGTTTTATTTTTAAGAAATCTTAAAAACGTGAAGCCAGATGTAAAGCCAGGTAAGAAATGTGCTTGATCTCTCTTACAAATGTATAGTACATCTTTAGGTGTGTGCTTCGATTTACATCTAGATATAGCAGGTACCTTAGAACACTGGGTGTTGAAACTGGTTATTCTGGACATCACCAGTCACTGGTGTAGGTAGCCTTGTTAAAAACAACAACAACAAACATAAAACAAAAAACCAATCATAAACTTAAATTTAGGTAGAAGACGTAGAAGGTGAGATCAGCCTTGATAGGGCGACTTCCAGGAGCAAATGTAGGGAAAGCCCAGTTGGCCTTGGGAACTACTATGGAGAGAAAGTCACTGGCACTGTAATTCCTGAACCTGCCCTTTTTCAAGGCTCTGTGGAAACGGGTTAACTTTCCCAGCATGTAAGGTATTGGTCTTAATGATATTTTACAGGCAGATCCAGTTCCTAATGGTTTGCGAGCTTTGCCGGTTTTCTATGCCTGCACAGTTGGAATAAACCTCTTTTCCATCATGTATACTGGAGCACCTTGTAAGTACCTACCAAAATATTTAAATGTGAATTTAAAGTTGTTTATAAAACTTGCATTAAATGCCCAATTTGCCCCTTTTTGCTTTACAGGGCTGAAATCTCCTAGAAGGTGGCTGGCCTGCGCCCCTTTCAGACGGCTGCAGGCTAGTGTATGCTGAGTTAACCTAGATAGTTTTCCAACCAAAGAGGCCTGCTCAGATTCTAAATCACTACAGACCTTTACTCTTTAGTCTTCACAGGATCCACGATAATATGATCTTCTCCCTCCCTTTCTCCTGTCTATGCTAAAAATATTGGAATTGATACTGACCTCGACTACTGACTACTGAAGAGTCATTAGTTATATTTGGTCTTCAATATCAGTCATTTAGGACTGATTTGCTGGATGTTCTCATTTTTCTTTCCCAAATGGAGCTACTTTTATTTCTAAGTACTAAATTTACTCCCCTGAATCTACTTGAATGAGAAGAGTTGGGATGTTTAACACCTGATCTAAGTGCACTTGGAAGAAGAATTCATGCAGCTAAGAGGAAAAGTAATTTGTGAGAATATAAAGTTTGAAATATTGATTACTTTTATGTTGGGACTAAGGCAACGTTTGGATTAAATGATGATACATGTTTAATTTAGCAAGTGAAAAAGATTGATAACTTGTCAGGCAGGACAGTACATGCCTTTATCAGTTCAGTTTCGCTATCTAGGTTCATTCGGCTAATGGTCTTTGACCATCAAGTCAGTGGCTTTCGATCTTTTAACTATGACTCACTGGAAGAAATACAGTGTACATTGCTGCCCAGGACACACATGCATAGAGGGAGGAAAAGATAACTGGAATAGTATCTTGAAGCCACTTAACCTTATTCCTATGTGCTGTGCACTCATATTTTCAAATATTCTTTTTAGCTTTTTTTGATGTTCATCATGGTCCACTAAATTGGTTTCATTTCTGACTAATGGATTGTAACTTGCTTCTTAAACCTCATTGAAGTAATGTCACTAACCGAAAATGCAGTTAGCGAAGTATTTTTAACTTTATTCGTGGAATAATCAGGAAAGAAAATGGACAACTTTATGAGAATATTGATCTTACTTAGGGGATACCAGACTGCTTGCCAGACAGTGCAGGCAAAGGAAAGCATGCATGCTGCATTTCCGTTCTGTTCTAAAATGACTTCCTGCTGAGCTAGAGGTCTCCCATGAGGCTCTAAGCACTGATGATGTTTTATGTGGTGGCAGCACAGTTCATAGTTCAGTGAAAGTAGGAACTTAAAATTTTCAATCATTTTTGAAAAGGGAACTTATGTATTCTTGTTTTATCCTTTGTGGATCATTTATAAGAAAAGCCAGTCTCATTTCCCCTTTTCACTTGGAATGTGGGAAAACTGAAATTGAGATAGAGATTAATTAAATTTCATATATATTTTAATTTGTGTGACTGCATGATAAAAATTGATAGGAATTAAAATGAAACATTTATAGTCACTATAGAATTTTAGTTTTGAAGGAGCCTCAATTTATATCTGATTTTTAAACATTAAACATTTTGGGGGGCAATAGAATTTCCATTTTATAAGTAATTTAATTCCAAATAAGCAAAATAAAGCAAAGCAGCCACAAGTAACTAAGCTATTGGATAAACTACAGTTTATTATAACATCTTTTAGGCTTAAATAGGATTCTATGGTCCTTTGCTTCTGTCATGAATGTAAGTTAGTGGCTTGGAGCCTATTGGCATTTCAGTGATGAGCAGATGATGATTAATATTAAGGATACCTGAGCCATGTGGAAAGTAGACGAGTTTCTCTTTAAGATGTGGTGGTTTAGTGAAATTACCACTAAACTCTTTTCTTTGGGAAAGGACAGCCCTTTGAACTATTCTTATCTTTTGATGGCTAATATGCCTGTTTTCCATTTCTTAGTTTGATGATTTGTCCTAAGAGATAATCTTGTTATCTCTTGTAAGGGTTTTTTTGGAGGCTAAGTACAATGAAAGTGGTAACTTGCACAGAAAATTATAGCAGTATGACACATGTGACTGCTGGGGCACCTTCCTGTTTTAATGTTAAAATCTGTATTTGCAAACGTAATGTGTGGCAGCTACCATCTGGAGTCTGGGGAGTGGAACGGGTCCATTTTTTCATAGCAAGTTGCAGATATTCACAGTGTAGTAATCCTGACTCTCTTCTTAAAGAAAGAGGAAAACAGCTAGTTTGTGAAGGAGCTTGGGAGACTTCAGTCTAGCAGGTGTTTAAAGTGGGCCAGACTGGTGTGGGTTTCCAGTGACCATTGGATTTTTCTCCCAAATTTAGATAGCTCCTAGCACAGTAAGTCCTGTGGACCTAGCAGCAGCTATAAAGGGTGATGGGCTGGCTGGGGGAACCCCAGAGTCCGCAAAGGAGGGTTTACACATTATTGCAGGGGGCTGTTGCCCTGGGGTTTTCAAGATGCACCATTTTATCTCCTAGTGCTGGGCTTTGACAAACTTCCTCTGTGGGGTACCATCCTCATCTCGGTGGGATGTGCAGTTTTCTGTGCCCTTATCGTCTGGTTCTTTGTATGTCCCAGGATGAAGAGAAAAATCGAACGTAAGTAACAAATCGTAGCAGGAAATTTTAATTAGTAATGTGTTTATTTCTTTTTGTTTGGTCACCTGTAAAAATCTATTTGGATAGATTGGGAAAGTCAGACATTTTAAATGGAAATTTTAAGATATGGGTTTATTGTCCAAACTATGTTCTTATTGACTTAAAATGACCTGAGACCTAGTCAGAAGGAATATTTGACACATGCTGTGGAGATAAGCTGGGTGTTTAATCTTTTTTGTTATTCTACCATGATCAGTTCCCGGTGACATGATAGATAAATACAGAGAAGTTTTAGCCTACGGTAATTGAGAAGTATGAAGATACCTTAATGAAAAATAAGGGGTAGGGACAAAATACTTTCATAGAGGAAACATTTACTCCAACTGTTTCTCTATAACTTGAGGTTCAGACATGCAAAGCTAAGGTTAATGTATATATCTGACTTTAGATTTGGTAAATTCTCAGAATTGTAGCGCAAATTCTAGAGGTAAACATTTTCAAGTGTCATGTGTAGGAATCACTTACGACATTACAGTATTGCAGTGTAATTAAATTTTGGGTAGATTTTGGTTAGTATCAGTCTTGTTTAAATCTTGTATTCCTTTCCTTACTGACTGAGCTTTTTAAAAGTAACTCTTTTCTGCCCTTTTCCTCTGCAAGCGTTGGTTAGTTTGCTTTCTGGGAGGGAGGGACGCACAGACTGCAGTGGCGTAGGAAGTGCTGCGTCATGCAGCTGCACTGAGCAGCCTCCAGGAGGCTCTGTGCGTTGGGCTTTGCCGAGCGCACAGTGGGAATGAGGTTTTCAGGACTTCTGACCTCATTTTTCCCTCAGTCTGGAGAAGATGAGACAAGTCTCGCTAATGTTTTATACCCTAGTCTATAGCTTGACCGTGATGCCTGAATGAAATGGTAAACATACTGGGCATTGCTACGGTGGGCAGAAAATATCCCTACTTGGTCACGGAGTTTAGAAACGTAATGCTTATCTCTTTGTTTTATAGAATTGGAAATTAAAGTTGTCATCTTTAGTTGCCTGCATTGAGCTGTGTCACTTGGCTTGAACTCATAGACTTAAGCTTGGGAAGATTCCTTTTCAAAAAAGACCATGAACTAGATGCAGTCCAAATTTTCAATCGTCTGTCACTCTTGAGCTCCCTTCACTACAGAATGAGTCAGCAGGGAGCTAAGAATGGTTTTTATGTTTGTAAAGGGTTGAAAAGAACAAGAATACACAACAGCCCACAAAGCCTAAAATATTTTGCTATCTGGTCCTTTACTGGAAAAGTTTGCAACCCCTGATACAGGGTGTTCTGCATTGCTGGTTTCTTCCCAAGTAAGTAAGATGGCAAATTAAGCAGATAGGAAAATTACCTTGAATTTTTACTGAAGTTTACATGTGTTCATATTGTGAGTTGGATTTTTTTGAGATGAGGGAAAGGGGAAATGTGGAACAAGTTAGTTTGGTCAAAACCAAGCCAAAAAAACCCTTCTTTTCTAGGAGAAATAAAGTCTAGTCCTTCTGAAAGCCCCTTAATGGAAAAAAAGAATAGCTTGAAAGAAGACCATGAAGAAACAAAGTTGTCTCTCGGTGATACTGAAACTAGGAATCCTGTCTCTGAGGTAGGGTCTGCCACTGCGCCCCTCCGGGCTGTGGTGGAAGAGAGAACAGTCTCGTTCAAACTGGGAGACTTGGAGGAAGCTCCAGAGCGAGAGAGGCTTCCCAGCGTGGACCTGAAAGAGGAAACCAGCATAGACAGTGCCATGAATGGTGAGTGGGATTTCCTCAGGGGTGGAAAATAGAGTTTCACTGTTACCTGTACTGGTGAGGAGGCTTTGTGTGGACCTGATGCTCTTTGTAGTGAATGTTACCTTTTTGGCCTTGGCCAGGTGCAGTGCAGTTGCCCAATGGGAACCTTGTTCAGTTCAGTCAAGCCGTCAGTAACCAGATGAACTCCAGTGGCCACTATCAGTATCACACAGTACATAAAGATTCTGGCTTATACAAAGAGCTGCTCCATAAATTACATCTTGCCAAGGTGGGAGATTGCATGGGAGATTCTGGTGACAAACCCTTGAGGCGCAATAATAGCTATACTTCTTATACGATGGCAATTTGTGGCATGCCTCTGGATTCATTCCGTGCCAAAGAAGGTGAACAGAAAGGGGAAGAAATGGAGAAGCTGACATGGCCTAACACGGACAGCAAGAAGCGAATTCGAATGGACAGTTATACCAGCTACTGCAATGCTGTGTCTGATATTCACTCGGCATCTGAGATGGACATGAGTGTCAAGGCAGAGATGGGTCTAGGTGACAGAAAAGGCAGTAGCAGCTCTCTAGAAGAATGGTGTGACCAGGATAAACCAGAAGTGTCTCTCCTCTTCCAGTTCCTGCAGATCCTTACAGCCTGCTTTGGGTCATTTGCCCATGGTGGCAATGACGTCAGGTCAGTTGACTTTGAGTTTTAGCATTGCTCATTCTTTTTGTAAACCGCCCTTCTCCCTGTTATAAGGCTGTGCTTGTGATTGTGCTACTCATAACTACCTATGGGACACTGAATAATCTAGAGAGGATAAGGTAGTAGCAGTTCTTGACTTAGATAGTAAAATTTATTTCTTGAGAGAGATTATGAAGAATGAGTTTTTTAAGAATTTTGTTTCTGTAAACGATAAATACAAACATCTGTCACAGAGAAGCCTTTTTTGTCTATTGAGATGGGATTCAGTTCTTTGATAGTCAGTCTTTGGATGTAAGATGAAAAACTTAAAATCATTGCCCTGTAGAATGAATTTGTAAGTCGTTAGCCTCAGTTCTGTGGTTTGTAAACCATTCATTGGACCCTGGAGTTGCTTTAGGTTACTGTAAGAAGACAGGCCACCAAATGCTTGGCATTCGCTTCTGAGAG
The DNA here is from genome assembly GCF_041296265.1 of Equus caballus. NCBI lineage: Eukaryota > Metazoa > Chordata > Mammalia > Perissodactyla > Equidae > Equus > Equus caballus. Next base: position 31,033,913 of record NC_091698.1, read on the forward strand.
CAGCTCTCATTTTCTTCCATTGTTCATGTTGGGGTTCCATTTATTGCCTTTGAAAGAAAGACCCGTTTGCTAAATGAGTTTGAAAGCTTGGCTTTAGACACCCCAGTAAGTTAGTTAGCAGGTCAGATCTTGCCAAGTTCTTGTTCTGCCTGAAAAATCACATTTGCCCTCTTGTCTTTCAGCAATGCCATCGGTCCTCTGGTTGCTTTGTATCTGGTTTATGACACAGGAGATGTTTCTTCAAAAGTAGCAACACCAATATGGCTTCTGCTCTATGGTGGTGTTGGGATCTGTATTGGTCTGTGGGTTTGGGGAAGGAGAGTTATCCAGACCATGGGGAAAGATCTGACACCAATCACGCCCTCTAGGTAAGTTGGTAGAGCAGGTCTTAGAGAGGTTAATGATCGTTTTTCCTAAGATACATACTAACGGTTTAGTGCCACCACATAAATCACTCTTTAGTTAAGGTAGCCATCCTGATGTTATTCTTGTTGGTGTGAACTTTTTAGATTTTACTTATTGTCTGGCCCTTAAATGTAGTTTTGATCAAATATTCATTCAGCTCTGTTGGTATCTTAACAACGTAATTTTTCTGAGAAGATGTGTGTGCTGAGAGTTGAGAGGTATGTATACTTGGCCTTATTTGTCCTAGGAGCTAACACTGATATTTACCAAATTCTTCAGAATAAAAGTGCAAACTTTAGTAATGAGTTTCCAGGAAACCTGAAAACTTCAAACATTAGAGAAGAGGGAAAAGAAGATTCCCCTGGCTTGAGTTAAAGTAGATTACAGGAGTTAGAGCTAAGTAAAGATGCCACTGGAGACTTTGTCAATGAATAGAGCACAGCAAGATTTGGTTAACTTTTGGGTAATTATTAGGTTATAAAAAAATCATATTCTGTTCTTGACAAGTAATCTTTTTATGTCTGTAGTGGCTTCAGTATTGAACTGGCATCTGCCCTCACTGTGGTAATTGCATCAAATATTGGCCTTCCTATCAGTACAACACATTGTAAAGTAAGTACAGTACAAACAGACTGTGTCTTTTGAATGGGTCTAGTAATATGTAGGGTTGTGTTGTTTCTTGTTTTTTTTCTTTTTACTTTGATACTTTGATTTAGAAAGTTTTATGCAGTCGGTCTTGAAGAGTTCATAAGATTTAGCACAAGTGACTACAAGAATGTAAATGCTTATGTTTTACAATTTCTTCTGTATATTACTCTTACTTAAGCAGATATTCTCCCCAAATGATACAGAAGTCCTTTTATAGAGAGCTGGCAAGTCTGTGAGGCTTGCTGGGCTGTTGAGAAAGCATAGATTGAGGTACTGAGAAACTCCCTGAATCCTGAGGTTGCTTGATGACCGTGTAGTAACTGTAGGAAAAGGAAGAAACTGGCTTCCTTGAGGGAGTGTAAGTTAGTTCATCATGGAGCCTGTGAGTCATCTTTTTTCTTCCAGGATATCTCTCCATGTTATTGGCCATTAGGTGTAATGTCAGCCTCCTCTAGAAGGATCTTTGGAAAATCTGAAGCTTAAATTTATTATTAAAGCAGTTTGATATTAATGCAGTTTATTATTAAAGCAGTTCATTAAATTCTAGTAACTCAGAAGGGAAAAAGGAAGTGTTCTTTTCCTATCGTATTTTACCCCAATTAGCACAGGCTTAATGATTTTTATATTGCCTTCACCTTCCCATGAGTAATCTCCTCCTTAACCTGTTAGAAACCAGCTTTCATGGAATCAGTCTCCGCCAGCAGTCTGGGGCTCCTTACCTACATAAGGTCAGGTGTCTATTTGCCAAAATACCATTGGCACTTTAGTGACCACTTTTCTTTGATCTGTTTGTCTTCTAGGTGGGATCTGTTGTATCCGTTGGCTGGCTCCGATCTAAAAAGGCTGTTGACTGGCGACTCTTTCGCAACATCTTTATGGCCTGGTTTGTCACAGTCCCCATTTCTGGCGTTATCAGTGCTGCTATTATGGCAGTCTTCAAATATGTCATCCTCAGAGTGTGAAGCTGTTTGAGATTAAAATTCGCGTCAATGTTTGGGACCACCTTACACATTCCTGCTCCTTTGAAGAATGATTACAGTGTTAACAGAAGACTGACGAGTCTTTTTAAAGTTTGGGAGCTGTGGGAGGGAAGTGTGACTTATGCTATAATTGCTTTTGTGCTAAATATGACTTATCTCAAAATTAGCTATGTAAAATAGCCAGATTTCCACTGGTTCCTATTGAGGCCCCTTTTCCCTCTGGGCTGTGAATTCCTGTACATATTTCTCTACTTTTTGTATCAGGCTTCAATTCCATTATGTTTTAATGTTGTCTCTGAAGATAACTTGTGTTTTTTTTTTTTTTTTTTTTTTTTAAGCGACCATTCAGAGCCGTTCAACAGAGTGTGCTCTGCTTCGGTGGTTTCACCAGCTTCCACCCTAACATGCACAGGGAGTTAACAACAAAAAGCATATCTGAAGCTTCCCTTGTAGTCTCCTAGAGAAATAGAGTCGTTTGTACTCTGCCCTGTCGGTAGTGGCAGGTTCTATTGGCATATGTGAGAGCTTCTTATAGGGACAAGGTTCTTTGGACACAGTGAAAATTTAAGTTAGTAGTGACTTCTTCGCAAGCAATTCATTGACTGTTATTGCTAAGAAGAAGTAGAGAGAAAAAGCCTTCTGGCAGTCTGGGTTACTTGTTTAAGATTTCTGGCAGTGTGGGATGGATGAATGAAGTGGAATATGAACTTCGGGCGAGTTAAATGGGACAGCCTTCCATGTTCATCTGTCTACCTCTTACTGAATAAAAAAGCCTACACTTTTTAGAAAATTTGTTCTCATGATTTTTGTTCATATTTGAAGCATCTGTGCTCCCAATTAGTTAGTTTTATGCCATTCTTAGGAGAGTGAATATCTTAACAAGCAGGATCTACCGTCAAACTTAAAGTTCCCCACTTCTTATTATGTTTTTTGTAATCCCAGAATATATATGATATTACACCACAGAGGGGACTATTCTAAGTTTGGCATTTTTCCTTTAAATGGCGCAGACTAGGCATTTTCACATTAGCACGTATAGATCTCATTGTTTTTAAAGATTTTATTTATTTATTTTTCCTTTTTCTCCCCAAAGCCCCCTGGTACATAGTTGTTTATTCTTCGTTGTGGGTCCTTCTAGTTGTGGCATGTGGGACGCTGCCTCAGCGTGGTTTGATGAGCAGTGCCATGTCCACACCCAGGATTCGAACCAACGAAACACTGGGCCGCCTGCAACGGAGCTTGTGAACTTAACCACTCGGCCACGGGGCCAGCCCTGGGATCTCATTGTTTTTAACAGTCTCAAAGTTTTCCTGTTTGAATGGGCTATTTTATCAGACCCTTATTCAGATTTGTTCTAGCTTTGCTATTATAAAGAATGCTAAAATGAGTGGTGTACATGTGTGTGTAGCTCAGTTTCATTTAAAAATTCTTTGTCCTGGGGCCAGCTCCGATGGCCTAGTGGTTAAGTTCAGTGCACTCCACTTCAGCGGCCTGGGTTCAGTTCCTGGGCACGGACCTACACAGCTGCGCTGGTGGTCCACATACTGAAAAATAGAGGAAGATTGGCATGGATGTTAGCTCAGGGCGAATCTTCCTCAGCAAAAAAAACAAAAACAAAATTCTCAGTGTTCTGTTCTTCAATCTTGACCTGTTATCTCTCTTACCCTTGATCAGAACAGTTAATGAAAAGTGCATTGCTTTTCAAAGTAGGTTGATGGTTCTTGTCCCAAGAGTTAGTTTTAGGAAGATGATTTTTAGAAGCCATACAGTAACAGGGTGAAGGCTTTGCCTGCCTGACCTGCACCTGAGAGAGGTTAGACCGCTGGTTGGGTACAAGCCATGGAGTCGCTCAAAAAAAGTTTGCCATTTACTACCAGGCACTCAACCAAGATTTTTATATACTTTTAATTCTCAAGACCTTTTGCAATAAGTCTTACTCTTATTTTATAGATGATGAAACAGACCTGGAGAACTGCTGTATCTTTCCCAATATTATATGTTAGCAGAGAATGAACATCAGTTGTAGCCTTTGGGCCTGGCTGAAAATATTCTTGAGACTTTTTGAGGAAGGAGGAGGGGACTGTGGTAAACGAGCACCAGCATTAAGCCCTGAACTGGGGGTTCTAGAGGAGACCCTCTGGGAGTTTTGGTACTGGCTTCGTTTACTGGTGCTCTGTGAGCTCACCCAAGCTCAGAGCCTGTCTTTGCCCTGTGATTAAATGAATAGTAACCCTCCCCAACATTTTTGGCTTGGCTCAAGAGAAGGCAGCTGAGAAAAATACTTGAACCCAGCATGTGTTTCTCTAGGAAGAGCACCTAGATCTGGGGAAGAGGAACCCCAAGAACTAGGAAGAGACCAGAAGGAGTTTGTATTTCCATATATAGTAATATTTGCCACGAGCCAGGGACATGCTGGCGAGCCCTTTAAAATCAAGGTTGTAGGGGCTGGCCTGGTGGTCCAGTGGTTAAGTTCGTGCGCTCCGCTGCAGGCGGCCCAGTGTTTCGTTGGTTCGAATCCTGGGCGCGGACATGGCACTGCTCATCAAACCACGCTGAGGTGGCACCCCACATGCCACAACTAGAAGGACCCACAACAAAGAATATACAACTATGTACTGGGGGGCTTTGGGGAGGAAAAGGAAAAAAAAAGCTCTTTAAAATCAAGGTTGCACATGTGCATACTAAGGAGTCATGCGATTCATCACGCCTTGTAACAAAATGGGTCTCGCCACCATTTCTTCCTTTCCCGAGGCACGCTCTTTCAATTCTTTTGGTGTTTACCTCTGTATATCTAAATATGCTTGTATTACTGGCCTTTTCAGTTTTGGGCTCTTAACTTCCTATATTGGAAGATGATGTTTAGTTTAATCTTCAGCTTTTACCATACACAGACCGTAACCTCCCCCCTTCACTGTATAATTGGGTCTTAATTTTGGTAAGAACAGTAGAATATTCCAAAAATATTACTGAGCTGCTGAGTCTTGTAGTAAATGTATCGTGATCACTTTTCCTGTGCAGTTATGTGTTGCTTAACGATGGGGATACGTTCTGAGAAATGCATCATTAGGTGATTTCATTGTGCAAACATCGCACATTGTACTTAACAAACCTATATGGTATAGCTTATTGCTCCTAGGCTGCAGACCTGTACAGCATGTTAACTCTGTTGCATACTGTAGGCAACTGTAACACAGTGGTATTTGTGTATCTAAACATATCAAAACAGGAAATGTACAGTAAGAATATGGTATGAAAGATAAAAAGTGGTGCGCCTGTATAGGGCACTTAGCATGAATGGAGCCTGCAGGACTGGAGTTGCTCTGGGTGAGTCTGAGTGAGCGGTGAGTGAAGGTGAAGGCCTGGGCCATCACTGTACACTTAGGCTATACCAAATTTATCAACAAATTTTTTCTTCAATAATAAATTAACCTTAGCTTACTGTAACTTTTAGTAAACTTTTAAATTTTTTTAACTTTTGTAATAATAACACAGCTTAAAACAAACACATTGTACATCTATACAAAAATATCTTCTTTATGTCCTGATTCTGGAGGCTTTTTTCTGTTTTAAAAATTTTTTATTTTTTTTCTTTTCAAACTTGTTTGTTAAAAAGACACAAACTCTCACATTAGCCTAGACCCACACATGGTCAGCATCGTGAATATCACTGTCTTCCACGTCTACATATTCTCCACTGGAAGGTTTTCAGGGGCGATAGCCCGCATGGAGCCGTCATCTCCTGTGATAACAGTGCTTCCTGGAACACCTCCTGAAGGACCTGCCTGAGGCTCTTGAGGAGGTGTCACTCTTTTCAGAAGTATGTTCATGATGGTTTGCTTAGTGTGTGTTGTCTTTTCATCAGATTTACTTGTAAGCAGATAATGCACCATGAACATTCCTCTCTACTAATGGAAACCTTTTGATGTCAGGTCCGTGTTTTCAAAATTTTTAAGGAGCTTATTGAGATGTGCAAGAGCTTCTAAACCCTTCACTGAATTTTCTTGGGGGTTCTTTTTCTTCTGCAGTTTCCTTTTCTCTTGCTTCTTCAGCTACGTGTTCTTGTTCAGTTTCAGCGACTCCTCATTAGTCAATTCCTCAGGAGCCATCTCCCTCTTCAGTGTCCACCTCAGTTGCAGCAATAGCCTGGGCAAAGGTCCTCAGGTAGTAGGCCTTTAAAAGCTTCTATAACTCCTTGATCCATTGGTTGGATCAAAGAGGTGATGTTTGGAGGCAGAAACACTGCTTTGATGTTGGGATGAAGATCAATAAAAGGAGGTTGTCCAGGAGCATCATCCACAAATAACATCTTGAAAGGTATGTTATTCTCTAAACAGTACTACATTCCGCTGGCATAGGAATTCAGGAGGGCTTCTTGGAAGAGGAGCTGAGTCATCATTGACTTATTGCTCCCGGTAGTACACTGGCAGTGGGTGCCTATTGATATGCTTGAAGGCCCAGGGATTCTCAGATCACAGAGTTTCAATTTGTAGCCTGCAACATTGCCCCCAAGCAAGACTGTTATCCTGTGCTTAAAAGTGTTGAAACCTGGCTTTGAATTGGCCTCCTGGATGAAAGTCCTTTCAGGCATCTGTTTCCAGAATAGGGAGGTTTCATCCATATTGAATATTTGCTCTGGCAAGTAATTTTCCTCCACAATCAGCACATTATGTAGAGTTTCCAAAAATGCTTCAGCTGCCTTCACATCAGCACTCGCAGACTTCACCACTCAACTTTCACATGATGTAATGAGCAATAAACAATTCAAGAATCAGGCTACTCAGAGCTAAGAAGAAATTCAACATCCTAGTCAAATCCAGCCTTTTTTTTCAACACTGCAAACAATCTTTGCTTTGGCCGTGATCGTCATGGCGCTGAGAGGAATATGCTTCTGTGTCTGGTCTTCAATACGGATCATTAGCAGTTTCTCCATGTCTGGTGGCCCTTCTCAAATTTTCGTTAGTCTTGTTGCCTTCAACAAAGCAGATTCTTTAACAGCTTCCAACGCTTTGTTCTTGTTCTTCAAGATTGTAGGTATGGCGGAATGGGACATGCCTGACTGGTAAGCAATAACCATCACTGATTTTCCACCTTCATAATCCTTAGGTTTAGTTTTGTTTCCAGGTCAATCATCCAGTGTGACCTCTTACTGGCAACATTAGCAGTGGATTTTGTACACTTAGGAGCCATAGTGAACAAAACAACATGAAATTAAATGAAGCATGAGACACGATGTAATCAAGAGATGCAGTAAACACGAGATGTATGAGGCTGCTGCTGGCGTAACATGGCATACTGTTTTACAGGAAACTTTTATTCTGTTTTATTTTAATTTCATTTATTTATTTTTTGAGGAAGATTGGCTCTGAGCTAACATCTGCTGCCAATCCTCCTCTTTTTGCTGAGGAAGACTGGCCCTGAGATCACATCTGTGCCTATCTTCTTCTACTTTATATGAGGGATGCCTGCCACAGCATGGCTTGCCAAGCAGTGCCATGTCTGCACCCGGGATCCGAACCTGCAAACCCTGGGCCACCAAAGCAGAATGTGCGAACTTAACCGCTGTGCCACCGGGCTGGTCCCAAGGAAACTTTTTAATAAGTAGAAAGAGTACACTCTTAAATAATGATAAAAAAGTATAGTATAGTAAATACATAAGCTAATAACAGTCATTATCATTACCAAGTATTATATAGTGTACATAACTATTGTATGTGCTGTACTTTTATGTGACGCAGTGCGGTAGGTTTGTTTACACCAGCATCACCACAAACACGTGAGTAATGCATTGCACCACCACATTCCTATGGCTACGATGTCACTAGGCGAGAGGAATTTTTCGGCTCCGTTATAGTCTTCTGGGACCGCTGTTGTATATGCAGTCTGTCGACTGAAACGTTACGCAGCGCATGACTGTAAAACTTTGTTTTCCCTGAAGTAAGTTGTCTTTTTTTTAGTTTCTTTTCACTAATCCATGCCGAAGCTGTCAGTTGTCTCATTTCCTCTGAGGACTATCAGAAGCAACAGGAGTGTCATTCATTCGTTAGGGAAGCCCCCTCCCAGCTTCCGATCTGCTCTCTTGCAGACGGTTTCACTTCTGCTGCCTAAACTTTCCCTCTCTCATTCTGGGCATTTCTTTTACCTCCTTTGTTGGATTTCCTATTTCCTGTAACCCTTGATTTCGTTTTTCTTGGTGGTTGCCTTGTTTTTATAGAGAACACCTAGCAGCTTCCGGAGAAAGAGTCGGGGAGGATTTTTTTTGAGACCTTGCGCATCTGAATGTGTTTTTATTCTGTCTTCATATTTGATGATTTGAGCATAGACTCTAGGTTTGAAATAATTTCCCTTAAATGCAAAAGCATAGCTTTCAGTGCTGCTATGGAAGTCTGAAGCCTTTCTGATGACTGATCCCTCATGTGTGTGACCCATATTTCTGGGTGCTTGTTGGATATTTAGTTTTTAGTGTTGGAAACTTGACAGTAAAGAGTTGGCTTATTTTTAAATGGACTGAGTAATTCATTCCTTGGAAGTCTAGAAATTCACATCGTTTAGTTCTAGGAACTTCCTGAGTTACTTTGATATCCTCCACACCTTTTTTCTTTCTTTTCTTTTGAGCTTTCTAAGCTACTGAACTAGTACTCTAATTTCCCATTGTTTTGCTCAATACAGTTATCTGTTTCTCTGACTTTGGCCTTTTTTTGAGAGGTGTCCTCACCTCTATTGTCAAATCCTGCTATTAAGATTTCTGCTCCTTTTTTTTTTTCCTGAGGAAGATTCGCTCTGAGGTAACATCTGTGCCAATCTTCCTCCATTTTTTCATTTGTGGGACACTGCCACAGCGTGGCTGGTGAGTGGAATAGATCCATGCCTGGGATCTGAATCTGCCAACCAGGGCTGCTTTTGGGCTGCCAAGGCAGAGCATGTGGAACTTTAGCCACTCTGCTATGGGGCCAGGCCCTCTGCTCATTTTTAATTTCCAAAGCTGAAAAAAAATAGCATTCTGGGGGCCGGCCCCATGGCTGAGTGGTTAAGTTTGCCTGCTGCACTTCAGCGGCCCAGGGTTTTGCTGGTTCGGATCCTGGGCGCAGACATGGCATCACTTGTCAGGCCACACTGAGGCCGCATCCCACATGCCACAACTAGAAGGACCCACAACTAAAAATACGTAACTATGTGCTGGAGGGATTTGGGGAGAAAAAAGCAGAGAAAGAAAAAAAGATTGGCAACAGTTGTTAGCTCAGGTGCCAATCTTTAAAAAAAAAAATAGCATCCTATTTCAGGGATGCAATCAATGTCTATTCTTTGAGAATATTAATGATAATTTTAATCTATCAAAACCTTTTTCTTCCTATTTTTTTACCCTGGCTTTTTATTCTAGTTTCTCTCATGCCAAGCTTCCCTTAGCTGCCTGGTGATCTTTGGTCATCTGCTCATATTTAAGAGTGGAATACTAAAATGCTGGTGGGAAGCTCAGTGTGTGAGTGGCACTTGTGGGCTTCTGGGGCCTTTATCTTGGGCAGTGGTTCTCAACCAGGGGTGATTTTTCTTGCTGCTGCCTCCCGGGATATGTGTGGCAATATTTAGAGACATTTATGGTCACAGTTGGGAGATGCTACTGGTCAGAGATGTTGCTGTAAACATCCTCCAGCACACAGGGGCAGCCCCCTACAACAAAGAATTACTTGGTCTAAAATGTCAGAAGTGCTGAGGGTGAGAAACCCTGGTCTAGGGTGATCTGGTTAAGACTATTTCCTTAGAGGAATCCCAGAGAAGAATCCAGAAGGTAGAAGCTTGACTGCTCAAAGTTCTGGGGCACGGTGGAGGAAGAGGTCACTATGTATTTAATCTCCTTGTTTTCAGTACAGACAGTCCTCGTTTTGTATGGCTCCAGTATGAACACATTTATTACCACCATTTAGGTAAATAACACCAGTTCCCCAACAACACAGTTCAAATTTCAGTTGCTGTGTACATTAACTGTGAGTAATTGCATAAAGTACGAACTTTAATGCTAGCTCTTCAGTCCACAGATCACATTTACAAAAGAACAAATGTGTGTCATGATCAATGACCTATCAGGTCACTTCTTTCAAAGTCTGGGTGATTGGTTGCTGGGCACTTACTACTCAGTTCACTTACGGATGACAAAGCTTTTGGTGGTGTTGCCTCCTTATCTGCCAGCCGTAGGGAGAGACTGTGGGCTTTTAGCTGTACTGTAAGATGATGCTCCAGATTCTCTTGGGGGCTTGAATGAAAGTGTGAAGACTTGCTATTTACCATCAAACACAACTTTCATTGATCTAGCCAATGAACCAAGAGGTTATTTCAACTTTTAACAATTTTTGGACAGGCTCCACAACTGAAGATTTTGCAATTTCTTTAGCTGAGGTTTGAAAGAAATCAAAAGCATCGTGGCAGAACGTAGCAGTAACATGCAGTGTGGCAGAATCTTATTGCACTGCAGATAACTTGGCAGGATTCGAAGTAAACATAAATTGAGTTGAACTTGACCGTGGGAAGGTTGACGCTGCTGCTGTTTGAGAGATTCTAGATAGGCAGCCAGAGGAACTTAGTGAAGGCGGACCTTCAGCGTAAATTAGGAAGGGGATTATGATGAAAACGATGCGGTTGTCCCAGAGGAAGTGACCCTGGCCGAAACGCCACATTAAGGGACTTCTCGGAGGTATTTCACAACAGTGAAAGAAAGGTAAAAAGTTGAAAGCTGATCCAAAAACACTTTAATCCCAATATTTCTCATGTTTTAAATTACATGTACTAAAATAGTTTTACTATTTTTTTCATTTTTGTATACATTTATAACTGTCAGTTTTAATGTTTTGACAAAAATTCTTAAAATTCACAGGACAACCATCATCTGTCCTGTTGATTATTAGATCAGTTTGCATGGTTTCAGCTGGCAGGGTCTTTTTTGTGGACCCACACCTACTGTGCAAAGTGAGAGCTGCCTGTATCTTACTTGCTCTCAACTCTGACCAGTTTCCTGAACCCTGGACCCTCTCTTGTGCCCTTTATAAAATAAACTTGCAGTCTAATACCACATGGAAGACAGGCGTCTGAGTATAGCATGGGGCAAAGGATCTGGGGGCTTAACTGCTGTGGCTTAAAAAAAATGTTTAATTATGGAGATTTTCGAATATACACGACAAGAGAAGGATAGAATGAATCCTGTGTACTATGTACTCATAATCCAGCTCTAAGAACAATCAAACTTGTGCTGTCGTTGCCTCTCTCCTTCCTCACACACTAAAAACTTTTCACTGGAGTATTTTAAAGCAGATCTCAAATGTATCATCTCACCTGTCAAATACTTGGCGATATGTCGCAAAGATTGTGTTTTGTTTCTGTGTTTAAACGTTACCGCAATGGACCCTAACTCTTTCTCAGACTTTTGGGCTTCCTGGCTCTAACCCCTCCGTCATAGTCTTGAGAGGTCCCTTGTTCTCCAATTTCTGAGCCTGTCAGTGGCCGTTGTAGCTTCTTCCTTCTCGAGTCTGCCGCATCTATTCCCACTTGCTGTCTCGCTTCCACGATTTCGTGGTGGTGTCAACTCGCCTGTTGACTATGTCTCTACAATAGTCCCTTACTGCCTGCCATTTTGGTGGTGTTTCAGAGGGAGTGAAGGTAAATGTTTCCATCTGTCTTTACCTAGGAATTCTTGACTAGTTGATATTTCAGTATTTTTTTTTAAGTGAAAAATTTATTGGAAGGTTTAAATTGAAAATTTTTTGAACAATTAAGCATAGAAGGTAGAGTGAAAGAGCCTCGCTTGCTTTCCCCTTTCTCAGTCCCACTGCCCAAAGGTCACTGTCAATAGCTTGCATGGCAGCAACTTGTGGTTACTGTCAATAGCTTGCATATCTTCTCATGCTTTTTGCCTGTGCATGTGTGTACATATGCGCACACATGCATGCACACACACACTTGGCAGAATCTATCTTTTTGAGAATTGAAGCTGTTTATTCCTTGGTAAAGCCCCCTTGGCATCTAGAAGTTAAAAGGTGTCCTTCACAGAATAAACAGGTCAATGTTGAGTCACTTGGTTAACCTACTATGTAGCTGAGAACGAGATAAATGTTACACAATCATGCAGGTGTTTACTTACAAGTTGCCAAACCTTTACAAGCCAGGCTAAGCTTTAGGCTAAGCCAGTGCTTTCAACATTGCATTTCCTGATTGGCAGGAAATAAAAGGATTTGTTCTCACTCTATCTCACTCTTTCACCTTCAGGCAACATAAAGCTGCTTAGAGACCAAAGGTGACAAGGTTAAGGCTCCTGCTGATTAAAAGCTCGGTTGTGGTGTTTCTTATAAAATCTAGTGGTACGGAGATGCCTGGTCTATTAAAACCCTTTCTTCACTGGGCAGTGCACATGGATTTGCAAATGTCGGTTGCCGGTGGTTTCTCTTGGCTCACACCAGAATCTTATTTAGTGCTCCAAATTTCAGTAAGGTTACTGAACTCATACCCCGTGGTGTGAAAGTTGTTTCTCTTTAACAGTTCTCTGCCTTTATCTGTGCCTCTAAATTCTTTAACCGTCCATTGTTTCACCAGAGAAGCAGGGAGAGATTTGAAGAGCTGGGAACGGTCAGGCAGCAGGAGATTGCCGAGGTGCTTATACCAAACTGTTGCTTTTGTGACAGATGGAGACTTTTGAGATTTTATTAATAGATTTGTAAAATAACTACTAAAATAAAACACTAGAGTTGCTCATTGGCAGTAGTCCTTGCCTTTCTAATGTTCGGGCTCTTGTGTAAACCCCTTTGGTGATATTCAGAGATGATGCTGGATTTCTTCATCTTATCCGAACATACTGTGGTGCAGTGCAGAATGCTACTTATTAAAGGAGCAAGATGGTTATTTTCTGGGGACTGCTGAAATTACAGCAAGGTCTCCCCTCCCAGAGTATTATTTCTAAAGACCTAGATAGCAGGTTTCTACTTCCCATTCATTCTATTTCTAGAAGCAAGCAAATGTTCTCTAATTGCAGGCTTGGGCTGAATGCCTCAGCAGTGTTTCCCACTGTGCTAATTGGAAAAATATAATTTTCAACTAACTGTGTCCTGCTTTGCAAAATAATAGTTGGCAGCTGAGTTGTGAGTTTAGTTCCTAAAGTGAAATAGTACTTTTCAGTTTAGCACAAAGGATGATGGACCTTTAGAAATCCTAGGGAGAACCTACGCTGTGTACAAAGACCATTAGAGATCAAACTTCAGCCTATAAGAACCAAGTTCCTATTGATTTGATGTCTTTTTCTAGGGGCTTTTATTAAATTTAATTTCAATTAAAAAATTTGGGGAGGCTAGGTTCTGGGAATGTTATTCAATATTGCCCATTAGTTGCACAGTCATATGATGGGCCTTGTGTACCCTATTGATTTTGAAAGGAGGTAATTTTCTTTTATCTAGCTCTTGGCTTCTGGCAAGCTCTCCATTAGCCTAAATGGGGTTGGCCTTGCCAGCTTTTTGGAAATACTGTCCGCTTGCGAGTATAAAGTCGATGTGACACTTCTGTTTAGAATCTTTGGTTTTTCTTAGAGTAGCTCTGTTGTGTTCTACCCGGAATCACTGTCCGGCATAGAAAAAGCCTATAGATTCAAAGTTTCCATCGGAATCAGAGATCTTAAAGGCAGGCGATTACCTCCCCTGTGCAAGTAGTTTAGATGCCTTATTAAGAAAAATGTGCATTCCAGAGGGTGGGATATAAACCTCACTCTTGGTACCAATTTCTGCATCAGAATCCAGTCAGAAGACAGAAATCATAGGTGTTTTAACAGAGAATGTAATAAAAGAGTTGTTAACTAGGCGTAAATTGTTAACCAATAACAGAAATGGCAAAAAGCAAACACAAAAGTATCATGGAGGTAGCAACTACAGAGGCTGGGACAACAAAGACAAGAGGGTGGAATGGTTAAAACTTTAGAAGCTTGGAGAAGAGAACCTGTGAAGCTGAATCTCAGGCCTCTGAGGCAGGGTCATTACTTGGCTGGTGCTGGTGTCTCAGCTTGGAAGAGGCCCATCTGCTGAGGACCCAAACCACTGAGGGGGGCATGCTGGCTGCTAGTGACTTTCAGAGGTATGTGTGGAGAGGCTGATTCTGTGAGGACTGAAAAACTGCCAGCAGGACTCAGCTGATGTGAGGGCGACCTTCACAGGAGCAGGAAGCAGCTTCCTTTTCCCTGCAGTCTCCTCATAGCTCCCCCTGTTGGCAGACCACAACGGGGAAGCAGCCGGCGAACGGGTGGTTGGAAGAGTGCCAGCCCTAGCGTCACCACAAAGTATGGGGTGTGGGGTTTGAAGCTGAGCAATGATAGCTTAACAACCAACGCAGGGGTGTCTGCCAATTTCTCCATTTTAAAAGTGTCTTTGGAATGGATACCTTATCTGTGGGGTGAAACTTTGAAACTGTGTGACTGTCCTGTGCCCCCTCTGTCTTTCAACCCAGGGCTTCAGTGTTCACTGTTGAATCTTGCCTGATTCAGTTTTTACCAAGGTGGTTGTAAAATGGTGATTTTTCTGTTTTTCTCATTTCTTGTATATTAGTTGGCATTCTTCGGTAAAGGAGAGCTTTCCCTCTCCCTCAGCCCTTGCCCTGGGAAATGTGGTTTTCAGCTGGGTGGCCACCTACCCAGCTACAAGCTGGAGTTGTTTTACTAAGGACTGTGGTAGAGCAGGTGCTGGTGTAGGCAGCTGGTGCTCTGTCGCAGTCCCAAGCCTAAGCAGCCTTATTACTGCAGTTGAAGCCGTGACTGACTTGAATAGTAAAAGCTTTAGAAGGAATTAATCAGTGTTTTACATATGAAAAGGTGAGGGGAATTCACAGGTGGTGTGGTGTCATTCTCCTGAGAGGACCACATAGGCCAGTGGTTCTCAGCCTTGGCTGCACATTGGACTCACCTGGAGAGCTGAGGCCTGGGTTCCATCCAGTGGCATTGGGGTTTAATTGGTATGGGTGTGACCTGGGCATCAGGATTTTTAAAAGCTCTCTTGAGGATTCCAATATGCTTCCAGGGTTGAGAACTCTGAAACTGGTCACATGGGGTAAATTAGTGCCCTCTCTTGCATCCCATTGGACAGGAATGAAGGAACTCAACTAGGTATATTGGCATGTCTTGCTTTCAAATCAGTATTTTAAAAAATCTGCCCAATGTTAGTGTTTGACCATGCAGCATATTTGTAAATTTGACTTTTCCTCCTCAAAAAAAACAAGTTGATTGTTCTCAAAATTCTATCTGACTCAGCCGGTCCATATCCAGGCAACCTGATGCAGAGTGCTTCTCATGACTTCAGTCACAAACTCATTTGAGCTTCTGTAAAAAAGGAAACACCTTTCTCTGTCTTAAGGATGGAATGAAGGAGAGATACCCAAAGTTGGGTAAATAGCAAACGGTGGACTGTCTGAGTAAATATGACAGCAGTTGCTACAGTGTATTGGGCCTTTGCCACATCCCCAGCATTGTGCTACATATTTAATATAAAGTAGGTCTTTAAAACTTTTAAAATTTGATGTGAAATATTTCGGATAGAAAAGGTTATATAAATAATAAAATAATGAACACTCTTGTACCCACCATACAGTTTAAGCTTCCAGGGCCTGGATTGTTTTCCCCTTCTTCCATTCAGGACTACTGACTACTGACTGAATTTAGTGTTTATTATTTCTTTTTATTTTTTGCTACACGTGTATGTGTCCCTGAAGGCTGCATAACGTTGTTTTGCGTGTAGTCAAGCTGTATGTACATGATCTCAGACTATATGCATTCTTCTAAAATTACGTTTTTTTGTTTGGCATCATAGTTTGAGATTCCTCCATGTTAGAAGGAATTCGTCCATTCCTCCTGGCTCATTCATGACCACACCCAGTTTGTCATCTGTTTTCCTTGCCAACGTTTAGGTGGTTTCCCATTTTTGGCAATTAAAAACAGTGCTACTTAGAGTTCCTATATGAGTTTCTTTGGGCACCTGTGCAAAAGTTCCTTTAGGGTTTAAGTGGAGGAGTAGAATTGCTGCCATGTAGTATATGTTCATCTTTAATCTTATCAGGTATTACCAAACTGATCTCCAAAATTGAACCAGTTTGTACTCTCATTAGCGGTACATGAGTTCTAGTTCTACGCCTTTGCAAACTCTTGATATTGTCAGACTGTAAAAATTTTGCCAAATATATTATTTCCTAATCCTCCCAACAATCCTATCAGGTAGTCTTCTTATTTCAGGTGAGGAAATTGCGTGTCTGATATTAAGTAATTTGTCCAGGGTCACAGTAAATAATTGATAGAGTTGATTCTAACCCGAGTCTACCAGATGCCAAAGCTCTTGATTAACATAAGTCATTACAATATAGTGGAGCTTCAGAGTCTGTAACTGGAGATGAGTATCCTCAGGTATGAGAGAGGACAGCTGGGCAAAGGACCAGGATTTAGGAAGGAATAAGAGAGGCTGACATAAAAGAAGAAGAATATAAGCAAGCGTGTTGGTAATGGCTTGTCTGTCGCACCCGTATGCAGAACTGACATAAGAAAAGGATAACTGTGGCAGTTTAAAAATGGCTACAGATTCTTTCACCCTTTTCCATAGAGGTGGGGTCTCTGTCCCTTCTCCTTAAATCTAGGTAGTCTTTCTCTGCTTTGAGCCATAGTGTTTGGCAGAAGTGACTGCCAATTTCCAGGCCCAGGCCTTAAGAGGCTGGAAGCTTCCACCTCCTGTCTTTTAGAACACTTGGTCTGGGGAAAGGTAGGTGCCATGTAGGAAGTCTGACCACCTTGAGATTGCTGTGTTGTGAGGTAGCCCAAGCAGGTTGAAAGAGTGGAACCAAGGCCCGCTGGCCAACAGCCAGCACCAACTCGCCAGCCGCGTGAATGAGCCATATTGGAAGTCGAGTCCCCAACCTCAGTTGAGACATCTCAACTGATGCCATGAGGAGCAGACAAGAGCAGTCAGGCTTGAGCCCTTCCAAATCCCTGATCCTCCAGACTGACCAAAATAAAGTACTTGTTTTGAGCTGCTGAGTTCGGGATAGTTTGTTATGTAACAGTAGATAACCAGAGTTAGAGCTAAGGCAGAGCTGAAGGGAAGATATTTTTTATCCTTCATGGATATTGCAAAATATGTATATTTAATGCATTCCAAAAATTTAAAGATTGGCACCTGAGCTAACAACTGTTGCCAATCTTTTTTTTTTTCTGCTTTATCTCCCCAACCCCCCACTCCCGCCCCCGTACATAGTTGTCTATCTTAGTTGCAGGTCCTTCTAGTTGTGGCATGTGGGACGCCACCTCAATGTGACCTGATGAGTGGTGCCGTGTTCGCACCCAGGATCCCAACCAGCAAAACCCTGAGCCGCCACAGTGGAGCGCTCGAACTTAGCCACTCGGCCACGGGGCCAGCCCCCATTTAAAAATTTTAAATCCACACAATATGACTATTTTGGGTTGACTTTTTGCATGTTATACAAGCAGTATATTATAAATTCACCTACCCATGACTGTGGTTCTACTATTTTCTTTTTCCATGTTCTGTTCCAGTCTTTGCAGTAACTACATATTTCATTTCTTTTTTTTGTTTTTTGGGTTTTTTTGTGTGTGAGGAAAATTGGTTCTGGGCTAACGTCTGTTGTCAATCTTCCTCTTTTTGCTTGAGGAAGATTGTCGCTGAGCTAACATCTTGCCAGTCTTCCTCTATTTTCTGTGAGATGCCACCACAGCATGGCTTGAATAGTGGTGCTAGGTCTGTGCCCAGGATCCAAACCTGCAAACCCCAGGGCACTGAAGTGGAGTGTGTGAACTTAACCACTACACCACCAGGCCAGCCCCTTTAATTTCTAATTATGAAATTATATAGAATTTAAATTTCCTGTGTCATAATTTTTAGATGGATTTGGTCAAAAGGAAATCAATAATTAGACTGCCAAATTAGTCATAGTTCACATTAATTTAGCACTCACTTTTCTTGAACTCATTTAATAGTCACAATAACTCAATCTGGAAGTTATATCTTACAGATGAGAAGACTAGGCATTCTAGAAGTTAGGAAACAATCCGTGGTCACCCTCACACATAAGGAATGTGTCATTACAGTACTGGAGAAAGTTAAAGCAAAGGGGGGCAGTTTATCTGGTGCCCGTACAGAAAGAAAACATTCAACAGGGAAAGCAGGAGCATTTCCAAATCAGAGATAAATGAGATTGCCAACTGCCAATTGGACTGCTCTTCTTAAAGTGAGTGAGTGCTAGGAAAATTATTTAAGGAGCATTCAAACAACTTTGGCTGTACGCTTTGGCAATAGCTCCTTGAGAAAAATCTGCAGCCAGCAGAAAATCTGGATACCATAGAGACAACACCATTGAGATTTCTACATGTGTTTGGAGAAAAGAGTCCTTACCACGAATCCTGTGACCTGTGCTTTTGGGGTCTTCAAAGCCAATAAAAATAAGTAGATGAAAGAAGGAAAAGGAATATAAAGAACAGGGTGGTTATTATGGGCTTTGTAGATAGTAGAGATGCCTGTTACCCATTTCTGGGATTTTATTGCTAGAATCTTGTACTCTTGGTAATATCTCCCATGTCCATGAACCAAGGTGGAGTGTTGGACTAAGCACAGTCTGATTTGCAGGCATTATTATAAGCATATTGATAACGCGATAATGCTGCCATTTATTGAATGCCTGGCATGCAACTTTGGCATTCCCAGTGAAACCCCATGGTCTATGGCAGCCTGGTCTACCCTGACTGCCGGAGGAAACTTGAGGAATCATGGTGCCAAAACAGGCTATGCCTTGGTTTGCCCTGCCCCTGTGTGAAAGAGGGAGTCCCCTCCTCCTCCCCCCAACCCCCGCCAACCTTGCAGAACTTTCTGTCAAACAGAGCAGAGTTCATGTGTAGGAGCCACTGATTTACTTGATGACACAAAACTGCTGGTACAAGCAGATGAGAAACATGTTTTGGAAAGATAGAGAGGCTGTTCTGGGCATTGCCTCTGCAAAGCCGCTGAGCTAACACCACGTTGGGGCTTGCTTCCTTGCTCGGTTCCTCCTGAGAAGCCCTCCTGGCACTGAGGAAGAGCTAAGCATCTTAGGGAGGGCAGTGGCTAGAGCAGGCCAGCCATCTCTAGGGCACTTTTTGCTATGATAGTTGCACATTGTTTCTCAGACAAGACACTGTTACACGGCCCCTGTCACTTAGTGCTTGTGTGTGCCCTTTCTTTTTTTTCTGAGGAAGATTAGCGCTGAGCTAACATCTGCTGCCAACTCTTCTCTTTTTGCTGAGGAAGACTGGCCCTGAGCTCACATCCTTGCCTATCTTCCTCTACTTTCTGTGTGGGACGCCTACCACGGCATGGTTTGCCAAGCGCTGCCATGTCTGCACCCGGGATCCAAACCAGCGAACCCCGGGCTGCCAAAGTGGAATGTGCGCACTTAACCGCTGTGCCACCGGGTGGCCCCTTGTGTGTGCCCTTTATTGAGGATCTGGCTAGAACAGACAGTGAGAACCTGGCTTTATCTGGTACTGGGATTCTGTTTCCGGATTTAGGTCACGTGCATTTCCTGGGCCTACGTTTCTTTAGCCTTACACTGGGGCTGACGGAGTTTTTGAATCCTGATCTTGGGAAGAAATGGTAAGGATGTTATAAAGACAAATGATGTTATGAATACATCTAAGATGTAACGGGCAAAGTTACTCCAATGACACAAATATTTCTCTCCAGATTTCAAGATCCAGGCTCCAGGTTGAGGGAGCCCGATGCAGTGGACACTTGTGGGTATCTCTGGAGCCATACCCTCCTCCCTCTTCCCCTTCCCAGCAGACCCAGATTTCTGGTGGAGACGAAGCCAATTCAGTCCTCCAGGATGAACATGTGAACACGTATGGTCTAATCAGAATGAATCTCAGGACTTTTGCTGGGAATTCTGGGGCAAAGAATTTTCTGCTGTAGGATTATCACCATAACCCAAAGGGAAGCATGCAGCCCTGGGTATCCATCTGGGGGGCCCAAGCCTTTACCAAGGACGCTGCTAACAATGAGGAAGACAGTGCAGAGCCAAGGAAAGAAACGGGTCCTTGTAACATCACTGAGCTGCTGGAGGAAGCCTCCAGGTGGACTTTTCTGTTACCTGGGCCGAGACATTTCTTTGATTGTTTAAGCCAGTTTGAGTTGGGTTTTCTGTTTCTTGCAAGTGAAACCATCCTAACCGGTACTCTTGGGATGCCAGTCCCTACTTTGATCTGAGCTGTTGCCCCTGATATTGAGGGAGACAACTTGGGAATCATGGCCTAGGCCCGTCTAAGAATTCTAGAACCCCTGGGCTGTGGGCTCCAGGGAGGAGGCAGCCCCAATAGTTCTGGGAGAGGTGAACCCCTCCTTCCCAGAGGTGAGGGGACCTAAGTTCCCTGTCCTGGGGGAATTTACCATGAGTCATGTCCCTGCGAATGTGATTCATCCACTGGGCTTAAAAGGCTAATTCGCTAGAGAGTGGAAATCAGTTCCTCTGGAACAACAGAGGTCTAGATACCCTGTAAATAATCACAAATGTCCTGTTTCCCCATCCTTCCCCATCCCCACTTAGTAATACCGGCAGCTCAAAACACTGCCTCCTCTTCCTGTTTTTATTTTCTGTAGCTCCTTCCCTTTGGGTCTCACCAGATGATCCTGGGGATGTGGCTTCCAGGTCCTATCAGGTGCCTTTTCTCCTATCAGCCTCGGGCAGCCATGTGCCTGCCTGCCCCGCCCAGTGTGGGACTCTTTGACATGAAGATGGGGCCTCCCTTGCCCCAGATTCTGCTTGGGTCTCTTTTGTTCCTTTCCCACCTAACTGATCAACAAGGTTAAGTATCTTCTGTGAAGGATTAAAAAAAGGAGACTAGGAGAGCAAGAGCATGAACTGATTAAAAGTTAACACAAAACTACAATAATGAAAATAGTTTGGTACTATTTTCCATATAGTCCAAGAACAGACATTGAATTATTGGAACTGAGTAGAAAGTCCTGAAATAAACCCAAGTGAATATGAGATAGAAGAATTTACTATGTTGGAAAACGGTATTTCAAATCACCGGGGGAAACAATAAATCAGTGGTTCTCAGCTGGGGGTGATTTTGTCTCCCAGGGGAACTTGGCAAGGTTTGAAGGCATTTTTGGTTGTCACAACTGGGGAAAGGCTACTGGAATTTGATAGAAGTCAGGAATGCTGTTAAACATCCCACAATGTGCAGGACAGCCCCCACAACAAAGCATTATCTGGCCCCGAATATCAATAGTGCCACTGTTGAGAAATTCTGGGATAAATGAGATTGTTGGAACAGTTGGCTAAACATTCAGGAAAAGAAAAGTGAAGTTAGATTCTGAGTCAAACCACAACAAAAATAATTTTAAGTTACGTAAAAAATAAATTGTAATAAGTACAATCTTTGATGAAGTTTAGAAGAAAACACAGCTAAATTTTTATCCTCATGATGTAAAGACTTTTTTAACCACACAAATAAATCAGAAATGATAAAGGAAATACTACAGACAACCCCGTAATCATGAAAAACACCATGAAGACAATATAAAAAACACCAATGAGTTGCAACATGTGTGACAAAAGATTAATATTCTTTTTTTCCACGTTGGGAGAATTTTATTAGCATTGAAAGAATTAATCAAACATCAATTTACAATGATTTTTTCCAGCTTTATTGAGGTATGATTGACAAATAAAAAATTGTATATATTAAAGGCGTACAAAGTGGTGTTTTGATATAAGTATACCTTGTATAATGATTACCACAATAAGCTAATTAACATATACAGCACCTCCCGTGGTTACCATTTGTGTGTGTGTGTGATGAGAACACTGAAGATCTACTACCTTAGCAAATTTCAAGTCTACAATCCATTATTAACTATACCTATCATACTGCGTATTGGTTCTCTAGAAATTATTCATCTTATAACTAAAAGTTTGAACCTATGACTAACATCGCCTCATTACCCCTACCCCACCCCTCCCCGACCCTGGAAAACACCACTTCTTGTTTCTGTTCCTCTACGTTTGACTTTTTGAGATTCTACATTTAACAGATATCATGTAATACTTGTCTTTCTGTGTTTGGCCTAACTCATCTAGTTATGTCCTTTGAGTTCATCCATGTTGTTGCAAATGGCAGGATTTCCTTCTTCTATATTTATATCACAATTTCTTTATCTATTCACTCATTGACAGACACTTTGGTTGTTTCCATGTCTTGGCTATTGTGAATAATACTGCAAGGAACGTGGGAGTACAGATATCTCTCTGAGATTCTGATTTCCTTTCCTTTGGATGTATATACAGAAGTGGGATTACTGGAAGATATGGTAGTTCTATTTTTAAGTTTTTGAGGAATCTCCATACTGTTTTCCATAGTGGCTGCACCAATTTACATTTCCACCAACAGTGCACAAGGATTCTGTTTTCTCCATATCCTCGCCAATATTTGTCTCTTGTATTTTTGATAATAGCCGTGATTATCAACAACAGGTGTGAGGTGGTATCTCATTATTTTATTTTTTCTTTTTTCCTCCCCAAAGCCCCAGTGCATGGTTGTAAGTCCCTCTAGTTCTTCTACGTGAGCTGCTGCTGCAGCATAACAACTGACAGATGGGTGATGCGGTTCCGTGACAGGGAACCAAACCCAGGCCACCAAAGCAGTGAGAGCCCCAAACTTTAACCACCAGGCCATCAGTTTTGATTTGCATTTCCCTGATGATTAGTGATGTTAACACCTTTTCATATACCCCTTGGCCATTTGTGTGTCTTCTTTAGAGAAATGTCTATTCAATTCCTTTCCCCATTTTTAAATTGGATTATTATTATTTGTTACTGAGTTGTACGATTCCCTTATGTATTTTGGATATTAACCCCTTATCAGATATATGGTTTGCAAAGATTTTCTCCCATTCCAGAAGTTGCCTTTTCATTTTGTTGATTGTTTCCTTGCTGTGCAAAAGCTGTTTAGTTTGGTGTAGTCCCACTTGTTTATTTTTGCCTTGGTTGCCTGTGCTTTGGTGTCATCAAAAAATATCATTTCCAAGACCAATGTCGAGGAGCTTATTCCTAATATTTTCTTCTAGAAGTTTTACAGTTTCAGGTCTTACGTTTAAGTCTTTAATACTTTTTGAATTTATTTTTGTGTACGGTGTAAGATCAGGGTCCAATTTCATTTTTTGCATGTGGATGTCCAGTTTTCTCAATGCCATTTATTGAAGAGACTATCCTTTCCCCATTGTATATTCTTGGCTCCTTTGTTAAAAGTTAATTGACCATATATGTATGGCTTTTTTTGTGGACTCTCCATTATGTTCTGTTGGTCTATGTGTCTGTTCTTATCCCACTACCATATTGTTTTGACTGCTATAGATTTGTAGCATAGTTTGAAATCAGGAAGTGTGATGCCTCCAGGTTTGTTCTCCTTTCTCAAGATTGCTTTGACTACTTGGGGTCTTTTGTGGTTCCATACAAATTTTAGGATTTTTTGTTTGTTTTTGTGAAAAATGCCATTGGAATTTTCACAGAGATTGCATTGAATCTATAGATGGATTTGGGTAGTATGGACATTTTAACCATATTAATTCTTCCAATCCATGAACACAGGATATCTTTCCATTTATTTGTGTCTTCTTCACTTTCTTTCATCAATGTTCTATAGTTTTGCCATACTGATCTTTCACCTTCTTGGTTAAATTTGTTCCTAAGTATTATATTCTTTTCGATGCTATTGTAAATGGGATTGTTTCCTCAATTTCTTTTTCAGATAGTACCAGTACTCTCCCAGTACATTAGTGAGTACATTATTAGTTCTAACAGTTTTTTGGTGGCGTCTTTAGGATTTTCTTTATATAAGATCATACCATCTGCAAACAGACAACTTTACTTCTTCCTTTCTGATTTGAATGCCTTTTATTTATTTTTCTTGCCTAATTGCTCTGGCTAGGATTCCCAGAACTATGTTGAATAGAAGTGGGCATCCTTGCCTTTTTCCTGATCTTAAAGAAAAGTTTTTATCTTTTCACTATTGATTATGATGTTAGCTATGGGTTTGTCATGTATGGTGTTTATTATGTTGAGGTACATTCTTTCTGTTCCCAGTTTGTTGAGAGTTTTTATCATGAATGGATGTTGAATTTTGTCAAATGATTTTTTTTCATCTGTTGAGGTGATTGTATGATTTTTGTCCTTCACTGTGTTGATGTAATGTATCATATTTATTGATTTGTGTATCTTGAACCATCCTTGCACCGTAGAGATAAATCCCACTTGATCATGATGTGTGATTCCCTTGGCCTTATTGAGATATAATTGACATATATATGATCCTTTTAGTGTGCTCCTAAATTCTGTTTGCTGGTAATTTGTTGAGGATTTTTGCATCTTTGTTCATTAGGGATATTGGCCTGTAATTTTCTTTTCTTGCAGTGTCTGTGTCTGGCTTTGGCATTATTTCTTAATATACAACAAGCTCTTAGAAATAATTAATGAAAAGACAGTAAACTACAATAGAAAAATGAGCAAAGGAAATGTAGGACTTGGAAGGTTATTTAAAAAAGAAATATATATAGTCAATAAACCCATGAACAATGTTCAATTTTAGCAAAAAGAAGAGAAATATAAATTTAAAAGTAGATACTGTATGTATCTATTAAACTGGAAAGGATGAAAAAATGATAAAACCCCATCCATGTTAGAGAGAATTGAAGAAATGGGTACTCTCATGTGTTGTTGAAGGTCTGTAAAATTAAACATTTTGGGGGGCACTTGTCAATATTATCAATAACCTTAAAAAGAGAATAACCTTGGGGCTGGCCCCGTGGCCAAGTGGTTAAGTTCCCGCACTCCGCAGCAGGCGGCCCAGTGTTTCATTAGTTCGAATCCTGGGCGTGGACATGGCACTGCTCATCAGACCACGCTGAGGCAGCGTCCCACATGCCACAACTAGAAGAACCCACAACGAAGAATACACAACTATGTACCAGGGGGCTTTGGGGAGAAAAAGGAAAAAATAAAATCTTAAAAAAAAAAAAAAAAGAGAATAACCTTGAAAGTGGAAAAAATATGTACAAGAATGCTCATTGTAATAATAGAGAAAAACCGGGGAAAACCTCAATGCCCAGTAATTGGGAATCCACTCAATGGGATTCCATGCAATCATTAATGATAATGTAATAATACTGTAAAAGGATATTTCACTTGGAAAAATATTTACTGTTTGTTAAAGAGGAAAAAAATTTCAAAATATTATAGTAGTATTACATTTTTATAAAAGAAAAAAAAATAATGTATGTTCACATGAGTAGAAAAAAGACTAAGTAAAATTACCAAACAGTTGATGGGATTATCTCTGGTTGGGCGTTGAGTGATGGACTATTTTTTCTGTGTATTTTCAAAAATTTCTAAAAGACGCTGCTTTGTGATAAGAAAACAATATTATTCAAAAACGTCTAAGCAAAGTGGTTGCAGAGTACTAACCAGGTGTGACTACTCTCCCAGGCGTCTGCAGTCCTGGCCTCTGGTCCTTGGGCCAGCCCCTTGCCCTCCTCTGCAGCTGCAGTCTTCTCATCTGTAAGACGCGGGTGGGGTGAGTTTAGACTCTCATGCCTGCTGTTCTCAGCTCCTGCAGTGGAAGCTGATGAGCCCTGGAGGATACGTGCCAAAACATTCGCTCATTCTTCTGACCATTAATAGTTAGCAGTGTGGGCCTCACAAGTTTCTGACAGATAATTTACCTACAAAAGACTTACACGTATGTCTCTTCCCTCACTGGGACTTTGCCCCAAGGTAAACACAAGGTAAAGAGGTGACAGGGGCCCATCTGAAAGCCTAGAAAGCTGAAGTCCAAGGAGAGAGACATCACTTGGGTTTGGTGCTTTCCTGTCCAGGGCCATTTTAATTGGACTCTGCTAACCCCAGGGCCTTTGTATGTCCAGGGAACCCAGAGCGCCTTTATTATTAGGTCACTGAGGAAAACTGGGCAGAGGCTGAAGGGAAGAAAGAATCTGTGAGTGACAGAAACAAAAGCAGTTTTATCGAAGTAAAAGCTAATTTGAAAAAGATATTTGAAAGTGGCTGCTGGGACAGAAAAGTCCCCCAAAACCTGGGGAAAGGAGTCTCTTGCTGGTTGATCATCAGTGGATGTCACTTAATTTGCTCCAGCTCTCAGCTTCTTTATCTGCATTGGGTAGGGTGGGAGCATTGGGACTGCCTGACCCTTTTGGCTGAAAAATTCCAAGATGTTATGTTTGACAGGGATTTTTCAAGCCCTGCTGGCTGTGCCCTCATTCTGCAAGGTGCAGGGAGAAGGGAGCACAAGAAATAGGGTTGTGACAACTCTGTCCGTCTGCATAGCTCTTTAGCGTGCCTTCCTGGTCTTCTAAAGTAGCACTGTCCGATAGAAATATAGTGCAAGCCAACGTGTAATTTTAATTTTTCTAGTAGCCACGTTTTAAAAAGTGAAAAGACACAGATGAAATTAATTTTAATAGTATGTTTGATTTAACCCAATATATAAAAAATACTATTTTAACATGAAATCGGTACAAAAATTATTGAGGGATTTCATCTTTATTTTTGTTGCTAGGTCTTTGATACCGGTGTCTGCTTTACACTTGGCACATCTCGATTCGGACCAGCCACACTTCAGGTCCTCAGTAGTCGCATGTGGCTAGTGGCTACCACACTGGACAGTGCAGCACTAACTCCTACGAGGTCGGCAGGGCTCATGTCCCCTCTTTTACAGACGGAAAAGAGAGGCTCAGAGGGCCTGCAGGTGTCCCCAGCAGAGCAGGGACAAGCTCTCCCTCTCCTCCTCAGCTGGCCCTCCCGTTACGCCCCACTCTCCCCCACAGCCCGAGCTGCAGTCCAGCCTCCTTGAGCTCGTAGGCAAGCGGGGAGACAAACCCAATTCAGTTCTAGGGCAGCAACACACAGATGGTGCAGTGGGGCTCAGAGTAGAGAGGGGGCTGTGAGGGCTGGAGGAGACAGGCCAGGTTATCTCTCAGCAACAGGATGGCCTGGGCTGTGGGTCTTGGTGGGTAGGTCTCCCTGATACGCTGCCCAGACAACAGATTCCAGGAGACCTCGAGGACCCACCTGCCAATCTTCAATGACCGTGGAGTTCATCTGTGCACAGCATTTCACATTTCTGTGAGGCTCAGGCCTTCCAGAGGGGCTTAAAGTGCCCTGTAGAGAGAAGCAAAGGCATCCATAAAAGTAACAATGATAATATCAATATTATATGAAGATACTATGTGTACATTTACAGTATGATGATATGTGTATTGTATCATATGATGATAGCAGTGTGTATCTCAGGGTGCAGTGGGCTGCCCCTGGCAGATGATTTTTCTACTGAAACGTTTATTACAATAAACGTGACTAATTACCAAACATGAACTTTTAGCTCTACAGACAAAAACGTAAGCCAGGGGACAGAGTAGGGCATGGGTTACACAGGAAGAGACTGCTGCCGAGGGGACGAGGGGGAGGACCCAGTGAAAAGACCATGTCTCAGCCTGGCCCTGCCACTCGCCTGGAGACCTTCGAAGCTGTCTTCATGAAGATCACAAAGATCCGAATACACTGTAGTTAATGTTAATAACAGCTGATTCTATCTAACAATGTCAAACAGTTATTTGTCAATGAATTAGATCTTCAAAGTGCATTTCTGAATTGATATAAAATTTCACAGCATGACCTTGAGCCTGGATAATAATCTGTTTTCTGTCTTTAAAGTCGCTGTGACGATCAAGTGTAACAGTTTAAATGAGAGTGCTCTATAAACCAGGCGGCCACAAATACATGGAGGTTGTTATTGTGATTAATCATCATTATTAATTTTCTTTTAACCCAGCTGCAACTGATATTAATCTTTGGGGCTTCTGAGCATCTTCTCATCGAAAAGCTCTTGTGGTCTTAAAGTCCCTGGATAAAAATATGAATTTTCCTTCAGCTCAGAGCCTACCTTCTCATTCTGATGTACGTAAATCCACTTTGGGCTGTCAGGAGCTGTGTGGAGCTGGACCTTGCTGTAACCTCTCCCTCTTGACCACTCCTCATTCTCCAATCAAGATAAGGAAGGTGTTCCTCAAACCCCTCCTGCCTTGTCAAGTCAGGTGTTAATGACAGTCCTGTTGGGCTGCCCTGCCTCTCACCCCAGGACCCGGAGATCAAGGATGGGCAGGGACTGGGTGCAGGACTCCTGCCCTGGAGTGAAAAGCCAACAAGTAAGTTGAGGGCAAAGGCCAGGGGCCCCCATGTTCTCTCACCCCACCCCCAGAGCGGGGTCAGTCTGGTGGCCCAGGCCTTTAACCACACAGGGTGGAGGCACTCACTCAGTGAGTCACCCTGGGAGATGGAACACAGAGCCGACTGCTCCTGTGATTTTCTTGGGTTTTCATGATGTTGCTTGTCTATTTCCCTGTAGGGATGATTCAAGGTTTCAAATCTTGATAATAAAATGGAAGCTCCAGCCAGCCCACACACCCGGTGCTTTCCTGATGAAGATGGCCCAAGCTCAGGGTTGGTCAAAGCCCTGGGCTGGGCAGTGGGCCTTCCTCAGAGTGGTGATCAAGAGAAGGTCTCACTCTCCTTTCCCTCAGGGAGGGCAAGGAGGACTGGGTTACTTGACCTGCTCAGTTTTGCCTGGTATCCATTGGTGCCTGGGCCGAGGATATGGAGAGACAAATAGAGGCTCTGCTTGCTCTTCTGGTGCTTCAAAACAGTCTGGTCCTGCCCTGAATCCAAATGGGCAACAATAGCAGCCATACTCCTCCATCATTCCTTCATAAATACCACCAAGCATACGCACGAGTCAATGTAACCTAGCCTATCAGGTTCTCACTTAAACCCTCCTCCTGTATTTTTTTTAAGTCAACTTTATTGAGGTACGCATTGCATACAATAGAAATGCACCCATTTTAAGTATACAGTATGATGAATTTTGACAAATGTAGACACCAGTGTAAACATCAGCATAATCAAGTGAGAGAAAATTCCTATCAAAATTCCTTTTTGCCCCTTCGCAGTCAATCTCTTCCACTTCTGCTTTCTGTCATCACAGTTTTCCTCTTTCTAGAATTTCAAGTAAATTTAGTCAAGAAGTGTGTATTCTTTTGTGTCTGGCTTTTTCACTCAGCATAGTGTCTGTGAGATTCTTGTACATCGTTGGGGGTATCAGCAGTATTTTTCTTTTTGTTGCTGAGGGTTATTCCATTGTAGGGGGATACCACAATTTTTTAAGTGCTCTCTGATTTTTGATTTTGCAAGAGATAGTCTTTTCAGTCCCCCCTCCCAATGGGGGTGACCCTCTGGGCCACTGGAGGTCTTCTATGTATGTGCTGGATTTTTATCTTCTCTTTTGCTAACCTGGGCCCTTTCTCTCCCTATCCCTGACCCCTTCTTTGCCTGAGGTCTGCTGCAGAGCAGAGCTACTCTTCTGATGATTGTTAAGTTTATGTTAAAAATAATCCTTTATTGCATGAGTAATATAAAGTAACATCAAGAGACGCCAGATAAAAAACTGAAAAAAAAAAGAAAAGTGTGCAGTTCTGACAGCCCACCAAATGAAGATTCAAAACTGACTTTAGCAGACTACCAGTGCCTCACCACCTGCTTCTTCAAAAGCCTGTGCCTCTTGCCAGAATGCATATTTTACTTTATCTTTCTCTTATGTAGACACTCGGATATATTTGTAGATGTATCACATTTCTTTTTTAAATAATTATTTCAAATGGAAAAAAAACTTAAAATAGTACATGAACATGGTAAGACAAGATTCAAACAGTACAGAAGAATGTAAAATGAGAAGAAAAAGTCTTCCTCCCTGTGTCATTCTCTTTTCTCAGGGGGGCCGCTGGGAACAGGTTGGTGAGAATCTCCCCCAATATTTATGATGCCCGATATGCATTTGTATGTAACCAAAATAAAGTTGGGCCTCCATGTTCCTGCCTTAGGACAATGATATGTCAAAAGAAACACAAATCTGGCTTCACTTTTAAAAATAGTCTAGGTCTCTGCCAGGTCTTTACGGAAGGTCTCCTGAGAGCCCTAAGGAGAGAGGCACATCGCACACATTTAAGTGTCTCGGTCAGAATTCTTGGTTGTAAGCAGTGGAAATTACTATTTTCTGTTAGATGGTATTGAGTGCTCACTTAATCTCTGGAGATGTCACAGCTGGGAGGCTCTGCAGACAAGACCAACCTCCCAATCATGTCATAGAGTGGTCTGGTCAAAATATCACGACCACTGACAAGGGTTCTGGTGGCTGCAGCTCGCAACACCATGATGCCCACTCCAGACCATGGTTACTGGCTGCCAGGACTGCTGCACCTGCTGCCCCAGAGGTGCATGTACTGCCGCCACCGCCGCCCCGTTGACTGAGTGGGTTTACAGAGTGCTTCATGTCACTAAGTTCTGATTCAGACACTGGGTGAGTCCATCTGATTGGTGGAACCATGTGTCCATTTCCCCCGGCAAGGTGAATAGGGAAAGGGAGGCTCTGGCATCTTCAGCAACTATTGTGAAAGGGATTCTGCCTCTAACAAGGAGGTTCCTTAGCACAGACAGAGGGTCAGATGCTGGATGGCCCAAAAGAATGAAAATTGCCTTTACGATACCACTCCGCAAAACTCCTTGAAAATGTCTTCTTTCATCTGTACCCCAGCGTACGTCTCTCTCTCTCTCTCTTTTTCTTCTAGACTCTCTGACTCCTTGACTCTCCATCTTGCTCATCCCTCTTCTTCAACTGCCTCGTGGAGCTCCCTTCTTCCTCAAAGGGTGACAGGGAAACTCTGAATGCTTATACTTTGATAATTTTCTCCTGGCCACGTATACACGTGAGAGGGACCAAAATATGTGCACCTTTTTGACACAGGTGATGTCATACTCTGCACAATGATTGGCACTTTGCCTTTCACAGCACAGATTGGAGATCATTCCATTTTGATACAAATTGAGAACTGCCTTATGCTTTCTGATGGTTGAATAGTGACCAAACCGTGGTTTATTTAATATAACGTCTCCTGATGAACATGAAGTTGTTGTCAGTCTTTAGGAGTTCAAACAATGCTGCAGCCTTGTGCTTGTATATCCTCTGTGTAAGTAGGGACATTGCTTGGTCCAGCTGGGGAAGAATTCCAGCCCTTTACACCCCTGGGTGTGAAGCGACTGTGGGCTGGGTGGGCCTCCAACGGCTGCTTCCAGCGAAGCCTGTGGGTGGGTGTAGAAACTTGAGTGAGGCTTGGCAGGAAATCTACAGTGAGAAATGTCACAACCCAAACAGTAACTACGTACACAGACTTTACATTTCTTGTTTCACTATGGCCAGCAGCCTTTACCAGGAGCTATAAGACTTGATGAAATCCCCAGAAATGGTTAAATTAAAGGAAGTGCTTGGGACTTGTTGGCAATTTGGCACAATATCTTTTGGACATTTTTGTAGCCATTGAGCAATTCAAATCCTCATTTTTGGGATAGATTTGGAGGTTGGTCCCTCCACGCTCAGATTGGAACGACGACTTTTGGTTGCCTGATCTCTCAGCATTCATTCTTTCTTCTGAATGCAGCAGCCCCATTTCCTTCTGGAGAAATATGGGTCCAAGGTCAGGTGCTTTCTGGGGAAGCATTCCTCACTAGACAGGATATGAGGGCATGTGACTCCATCTGGGCAATGAGGCCCTCTCTCTTGGACTTTGACTCCTGGACTGCGTGAGACTAGAAATGTTGCTGGTGCTGACTCATGCCAGAGGCATCCTGAGAGATGTTGGGTCCGTTCTTGCTCCCTCAGTCCCTGCAGCTCCCCTTTCTCATGCCTTTCTGACTTGAGCTTTTGCTGTTTCATTCTGTGATCCCATCTTCTGGTCAATGCCTCTTTTCACCTGAGTTGCCCATGTTGGCTCTGTGGCTTGGAGACCAGCACCCTGAACTTGATCTCTGGCTTCTGCAGGGAGACAGCAACAGTAACCACAGGAACCCCCTTCCCCAACTCCTCAGTGCCTGTGTCTGTCCAGCTTCTGCTTTGGTCCAGCATGGTCTGCACTCCACCTCTGCTGCCTGCCCAGCCCCTCCACCATTACAGCTTCTTCATCCCCACTTCAGGCCTTCTTGACCCGTCTCATACCTCCCTCACTCTTGCACCCAACCTGGGAGCTGTGGCCAGGGCCAGCCTTGGCCTTTCTCCCACATTTCCCCCTGCCTGAACCACTTTTGCTCCAGCTCCAGAGACTCACTTAGATTAGATGCTGGAACCGTCTAACCCCAAGAGATGGGGCTCAATTTCTCCCCAGTCCTGTGACTTTTCCTCTGGCCACCCTGAGGGCAGAGAGGAGGGCCCTGGTGTGGTAAGGCTGGGTGGGGAGCAGATGAGCATGACTGAGAAGAGGGAAGGTAGAGGGAGAGAGAGTGAGTCACTGGGAGAGAGAGTGGGAGCCCCTGGGGAAGGAAATGAGTGCGTCAATGTGGGCCTGAGGCTCAGCTGGTGAGCACTGAGATTCTGTGATTTGAGGGTCCCAGAAAGTTCTCCCTAC
The DNA here is from genome assembly GCF_041296265.1 of Equus caballus. Lineage (NCBI taxonomy): Eukaryota > Metazoa > Chordata > Mammalia > Perissodactyla > Equidae > Equus > Equus caballus. The sequence goes on from NC_091698.1 coordinate 31,066,494, forward strand.
TTAGCACTAGCTCTTTCACTAGCCTGGGGTAATACAGGATCTTTGGATCCCTTGTGAAAATGAAAAGAGTGAAATTCTGAACCTGTTAAAATCCAGATACTGTCATTTGAATTTATCATTAAGACCTAGCAAAGAGCAAGCACAAGAGGATGAGACACAGTTGTTTTAAGAAAAAAGAAAAATCAGAAAGTCTGGATTTGAGATCCAGCTCCCCACTTAATACCAAGCAACCTTACGCAAGGTATTTGAACTTTCTGAACATGGATCTTCTTATCTGTAAAGTATGCTGCAGTAAATATCTTTATGTGACACATTAATTATCTTTTATATAGCTGTGGGAATATATCTGTTGGGTGAACTCCCAGGAAGGGGATTTCTGGGTCTAAGGGCATGTGTGTTAGTGTTGATAGATATTGCAAAATTGCCCTGCAAAAACGATGCACCAATTTGCATTCCTACCAATGGGCTCATTGATCCTACCTCTCACCCTCCCTTTTTCCTCCCCCACCACCTTCCTTCCTTCTTTCTTTTTTTTCTTATACTTAACAGACAAACAAAAACTTGTCTTTTTCCATAGTGACATAACAGAAATGAAAATAAAATGTACATTACAATTTCTCGTTTGTTGGTTCAGCTGGTTCTCGAGCATCCAACTACTGGGTATATTCATCATTTTCCTTTAATTCACGTCACCTTATTCCTCCCGCATTTTGCATGTTTGTGTAACTTAAATTATCTCATGTTTGAGTCCCATGCGTGATTTTTGTCTTGTCAATACAAAGTTAAAAATACATGTTTCATTCTAAGGAATGACTTTTGTGCTCAGGGTACAATTTTGTTTTCGGTTGTAATCACACAGCTTTTATACGATGATTTCCATGTAGTTTTTAATTTTTTGAATAAGTAATACATTTACATGGCTCACAACCCAAAAATATGAGCCAGTGCACTGTGAAAAGTCTCTTTCTCCCTCATTCCCCATTGCTAGTTCCTACCACCTTCCCTGTCTTCTGAAATGCTGTTTTTAGTTTCTTACATATTCTTCCAGAATTTCTTTATGCAAATACAAGAAAATACGAATATATATAGATTCCTATCCATCTCTTTTTTACACAGAATGTAGTGCATATATTTGTTCTGCAAGCTTTTTTTTTTTTTTTTGGTATACTGTGGAGATTTTTCCTTATGAGTAGCTGGAGAGCTTCCTCATTCTTTATTACAGCTGCATTTATAAGAATTCATTACGGAGAGACCTTATTTATCGAACCAGCCCCCTATTGGTAAGTATATACTATTTGTTTTACTATTATAAACAGTGTTGCAATGAGCATACTTGTACCTGTGGTCATTTTGGATGTACAAGTCAATCCGAAGTATAAAAGTGGAATTGCTGTGTCAGAGGATTTACCTTAATTTTGACAGATGCTGCCGAACAGCCTTCCCAAAGGGGTTGTACCAATTTACACTATCACAAAGAACGTGTGAAAGTTCCTGTTTCTCCACAGCCTCACCAACAGCATGTGTTATCAACTTGTTGGGTTTTTGCCAATCTGATAGGTGAAAATTGGTATCTGTAGTTTTAATTTGCACTTCTCTTATGAGTGAGTTTGATGATCTTATTTATACATTTAAGAGCCGTTTGTATTTCTTTTCTTTGAATTATTTGTACTATTTTTTTCTTACTGGGTTCTTAATCTGTAACATGAGTTACAAGCCTCTTTCCCTGCAGCTTCTCACATGTCTTTTGGTTTTGCATTTTGTATTTCACAGTTGTTTTTCTGTTGTCATTGCTTTAAAATTTTTTTTTAAATTTTGAGATAGTCTTAGACTTAAAGAAGTAACAAAGATAATAGAAAGCTCCCTTATACACTTCTTCCAGCTTCCCCTAACATTAGCATCCTTCACATTTCTAGTACAATTACTGAAACCAGGAAATTAATATTGACTGAATAATATTAGCTAATCTGTAGATTTTATTTGGGTTTCCCTAGCTTTTCACCTAATGTTCTTCCTCTGTTCTAGGATAAAATCCAGGATCCCTTTTTGTGTTTAGCTGTCATATCTTCTTCTTTTTTAAAAAATTATTTTATTGAGGTCACATTGGTTTATAACGTGTGAATTTCAGGTGCACATTATTATATTTCAGTTGTCGTATCTTCTTAATCTTCTCTCATCTGTGACAGTTTCCCAGTCTTTTCTTCTCATTCATGGCTTTGACAATTTTTAACAGTAAGGGTTAGATATTTTGTAGAATATCCCCCAATTTGAGAATGTCTAAAAGTTTCTCATGATTAGATTAAAGTTATGGATTTGGGGGAAGAATAATCCAGAAGTGACGTGTCTTTCTCAGTGCATCACGTGGGGTACATGATATTAACTTTGATCATTTGGTTAAGATAATGTTTGCCTCCTCCTTGTACTGTTACTATTTCTCCCCTAGAATTAACAAGTATTTGGGAGGAGATACTTTGAGGCTATGCAAATATCCTGTTTTTCCTTAAACTTTCACCCACTAATTTTAGCATTCATCTCAAGATCTTGCCTATAGCCAGGACCAGCTACACAATTTATGGGGCCCAGAGCAAAATGAAAACTCAAGGCCCCTTTTTCAAAATTATTAAAAATTTCAAGTTAGTGACGGGTTTTTTTTTGAGTGGCTCCACTTTTTTCTTTTAATTAATTAATTAACTAATTAATTAATTAATTTATTGATGAAGAGAGATCGCCCCTGAGCTAACATCTGTTGCCAATCTTCCTCCTTTTCCTTTTTTCTCCCCAAAGCCCCAATACGTAGCTGTATATCCTGGTTGTAAGTCTTTCCAATTCTTCCATGTGGGGTGCTGCCACAGCATGGCTTGATGAGTGGTGCATAGGTCCACACCCAGGATCCGAATGGGGGAACCCGGGGCCACCGAAGCAGAGTGTGCAAACTTAACCACTGGGCTGCAGGGCTGGCCCTACTGTGGGGTTCTAATGGTGATTTTTCTATTTCTCTCATTACTTCTACTTTTATTAATTGGAATTCTTCTGTAAGGAAGACCTATCTCTTCTCCTCCATTTATTTATATATTTATTCATTTATTTAAGGTTGTGTATATCAATAGGAATTCTTGGATATTTATTTTATTTATAAGCCAATACTATTGTTTATTTTGCTGCTCAAATTGTTTCAGCTTTGGCCATTGGGAGCTCTTTCAGATTGACTCTTGTGTTCTTTTAATATGTCCCATCATGTGTGTTTTTTTTAGTACTTCCTTACTTTCTAGTAGCACAAGATGCCCCAGGCTAATTTGTATTTTCTCTGTCTCAATCCCGGAATCAACCACTCTCCAAGGATCCCTGATTAGTGTTATTTTAGATTGATATTAGAAACCAAAATCTGGGTGCTAGGCATGCTCATAGCTATTGGGGTGTCATTGCTTTTAGGAGCTCTCAGTGGATGGAGCTAGGAAATATTAACCCATATACATACCTACGCATTCTATTTCTGTATCTATTTAGCTATCTATTTACAAAAATGGGTTCATACTGATAACCCCAAGCCAATCCAGCATCACACTTTCGTTCTTGCCTTCCACCTTGCTTATTTGTAACTTCTTTCTCCTGAGTCATTGTTTTTTAAAAACTTATTATTAAAGAAAATTTCAAAAATACACAAAAGTGTAGAGAATAGTATAAAGAACCCCCTGTTCCTATTACACAACTTTAATAATTATCAGCATTTTGCCATTGTTCTGTCACCTAGAGGTTTTTGTTTTTTTTTCAGGAGTATTTTAAAGCATACTCCAGATGTCATCATATCATTTTACCCAGAAATTTTTCAAATATCATTGTTTTTTAAAAAACGAATAAACTATTTTTGGAGCAGTTTTGGGTTCATAGCAAAATTGAGCAGAAGTGCAGTTTCCATATGCCCCTTGTCCCCAAACCCTCACAGCCTCTCTCACTATTAACAGCCCCACCAGAGTCATACATTTGTTACTACTAACGAACCTGCACTGACACATCATCATTATCTAAAGTGCATGGTTTACATTAGGGTTCACTCTTGGTGGTGTACATTATATGGGTTTTGACAAATATATAATGACTTGTATCCACCATTATGGTATAATACAGAATGTTTTGGGAGCCCTAAAAATCCTCTGTGTTCTGCCTGTTCATCCTTCTTTCCCCCTTAATCCCTGGCAACCCTTGATGTTTTTACTGTTTCCATAGTTTTGCCTTTTCCAGAATGTCTTTAGTTGGAATTATACAATATGTAGCATTTTCAGATTGGCTTCTTTCACTTAATAATATGCATTCCTCCAAGTCTTCTCATGGCTTCATAGTGCATTTCTTTTTAGCACTGAATCATATTCCGCTGTCTGGATACACCGTGGTCTGCCTGTCCATTCACTTACTGACTGACATCCTGGTTGCTTCCAAGTTTTGGAATTATAAATAAAGTTGCTGTAAACATCCGTGTGCATGTTTTTCTGTAGACATAGTTTTCAGTTCATCTGGGCAAATACCAAGGAGCATAATTGCTGGATCGTATGGTAAGAATATGTTTAGATTTATAAGAAGCTGACAAATTGTCTTCTAAAGCAGCTGCGCCCTTTTTCATTTCCACCAGCAATGAATGAGAGTTCCTGCTGCTGCACCTCCTCATCGACATTTGGTGTTGTCAGTGTGTTGGATTTTGGCCATTCTAATTGGTGTGTAGTGGTATCTCGTTGTTTTAATTTGCGGTTCCTTAATGACATATGATGTTGAGCATCTTCTCATATACTTACCTGCCATTGTATACCTTCTTTGGTGAAGTGTCTGTTCAGGTCTTTTGCCCATTTTTAATTGGGTTGCTTGTTTTCTTATTGTTGAGTTTTAAGAGTTCTTTGTGTATTTTGGATAACAGTCCTTTATCAGATGTGTCTTTTACAAATATTTTCTCTTAGTCGGTGGCTTGTCATGTCATTCTCTTGAAATTGTTTTTCTTATCTTTTCTTTTCTTTTTTTTTTGGTGAGGAAGGATGGTTCTGAGCTAACGTCTGTTGCCAATCTTCCTCTTTGTGCTTGAGGAAGACTGTCCTCCAGTTAACATCTCTGGCCATCTTCCTCTATTTTTTCATATGTGGGTCGCCACCAAAGCGTGGCTTGAACAGCGTGTAGGTCTGTGCCCAGGATCCAAACTGGCAAACCCCAGGCTGCCAAAGCAGAGCATGTGAACTTAATTACTATGCCACTGGGCTGGCCACTTGATATTGTTTTTCAATATCGTTGCTTTCTAATATATCACTTTAAAACATTAGAGAAATGTTTTTAACTTCATTTTTAAATGCTTGAACCAAATTTTTCCTTGTCCTTGAGTAGGTTTTCAGTCTTTGCCTTCTTTCCTACAGTAGCTACTGTCTCCACCTTCTCACAGCTTGATTCATTCGATGAACATTTAATGAGGACCTACTATGTGCTGATCACTGTAGACTCAGGGGAGACAGTATTCAACAAGACAGGTAGGATCCAAGCTCCCTTGAGTCTGCCTGAGGGGCCAAGTCCACTATATATGTATAAATTTTAAAAGAAATACATGTTTGTTATTTTTAAAAAAGAACAATATGGAAATGTATAAAGTAGGATGTGAATGTTCTCCCCTACCTTAATCCTAGTCCTCTTTGATCTCGACAGTTAGCAGGTTGGGGTGTAGACTCTGACTGTACTTTTGGCTAAACCGAACCTGCAGGATGCACAGAGCGCAGGATGTGTGTGGCAAACCTGGCCAATGTATTTCCAGTTTGAAATTGGCGCTGGTTGGAGTGTAATAGCCAAGTCAAAGCACCCCTGTTCTGAGAAGTTCTGCTGTCAATAGGCTGCCTGACTGCTGCCTGCTGACCTGGGAAAAACTTGAGGCTGCATTTCCCAAAGTGTGTTCCTTGGAACTCTGCTCTGGGATACTGTTCTGAAGATTGGAATCTAAAAGATTCCATGCTCAAAGGAGTTTGAGTAACATTCTCTACTGTATTTCCCCCTTTGGGGCTCATTATACATATCAGAACATTAAAGCTCTGAGAAGTCTTGCAATCACAAGTCCTGTCTATTGCAGTGTTTCCCAAGTTTATTTAATTATGTCCCCTTTGCTGCATGGAACTCTAGTAACACCTTGTTGATCTCAGGTTCTGTGGGACACACTAGCGAGCCCAGGAGCTTGTGCTAGTCCAGCTGTATGTGGCTCCCATGCCAAGAGCTTAAGCAGGTAACCAAAGAAACGTGTCCTAGGTCAGTGACTCAGTGACACAGTGTCCTGTGCAAGTGTGCTGTGAATATGCACTTCTCCAGGGCCTTTTGGGTCTTGCCAGGGTGGGGAGAAGGCCCCTGAGAATGTGACCTTCCCCTGACAAGCCCTGTGGCAGGTTCCCTATGGTGTAGACCGCCCTTACCGCCACCACTTACACAGGGGCATTCTGCAGTCAGCACTTTTGCTTGTGTAACACGATGATCACTGAGGGCTCCAGGCTTATCTAGACATAAGCTTAAACTCCAGATCCCATCCCTGTAGAAATCCGAAGTACACCCTGGGATCCCCACCGTTTCTCTGGCGGTGATGTTCTCCTATTATCTCTGACTTCAGCTGCTGCTCCCGTGGGTGCTGTCCTCGTTCCGTGCATCCAGATGGTAAATGCCAGCCCTTTAGGTTTCTACAAAGGGAGCTGCTCGCACTAAGCATGTGGGGTATGGGAGGCTTTCTGAAGATTTGGAGTGGACGTGGGGATAGAGGAAGACAGAGGAGGCGTCTTGGCAGCCAGCGGCACAGTGGGCGGCCCCATCTTTAGAGTGCCTTGTGTTGGGGGCATCACTGGCCTCCTTTGCTCTTGTTGCTGCTTTCTCTCTGTCTCTTCTTTTTCTTTCTTTCTTTCTTTCCATTTTTATTTATTTATTTATTTTTTTTCTGGTCAGGAGTTGTTGTCTCCTCATTTTCTCCCTGTCTCTCCGCCTCCCTCACGAGAGCAAGACTCCTGACTCATGCAAGATAAGTTCAGCTCTATCTTGAGATCTCACCTTCCTCGAAGGGGCTTATCTGGCAGGTGGTAACAAGCATGAACTGCACAGCCGTGTGCTGTGGCCTGGCCTGCTGGAGTATGAGCTTTTTTTTGCTTTGTAACTGTTGCTATTTGTTCGTCTTGGGTTTTCCAGTGCTTTCTGGAAGCTCTTCTTTCTAAGGCTCTAGGTATGGAAGTCAGGGCATGTCCCAGTGTGGGAACAGTGGAGGAGGGATAGACAAGGAGACTGTGTGACATGAGTGAGAAGGGATTGAGAAAGGACGTTTTAAAATTTTTTAATTAAAAACATTTTTTTTGGAGAAGGCAATATAAACGTTTACAAGGAAAAAAAATTCGAACCGTAAAAAAAGAGTATAGAGTGAAAAGCAAGCCTCTCCTCTCCACCATCAGTCTCTCAGTTCGCTTTCCTAAAATAACCAGTTACCAGCTTCTTATTGATTTTTTGGAAATACTTTATGCATATATAAGCATAAGTTATATGCATTATGCATATGTATTCTCTCTTTTTAAAAAATAAATGGTGGCCTGTTATATACAAAGCTTTTCTTTTTAAAAATTTAACAATGTATCTTTACTATTTTTAATGGAGCTATTTATAAATATATGTACATAAATAGACACTCACACACACAAACATATATATTTTTTCTTGTATTTGCACAAAGGGCCAACTCAGGTGACCCCCTTCATCAGCCACTGGAGAAGGCTTCTAGGACAGGGGACTTTCCAGGATGAGGAGGGATTCTGGTTGCCCAACATTCCCGACGTCAGGGTCAGTACCAGGATGTGACGATGAACACTAAGCATTGTCTCTGAGGGCTCTTAGCTGTGTTTGGTTGTACTCTTGTTCCCAGTTATTTTCTGTCCACCCTGTACAGGATTTTGTACCCCTGAATGTGACATTCGATGCGTCCCTGTGGGAGGAGTGTATTCCCTCCCCTTGTTGGCATCAGGCTTGGCCCCGTGACCTCCCTGGGCTGACGGATGTGAGTGGGACTGCCACCTGCCATGTCTAAGTCACAGCCTTCAGAGCCAGGGTGAGCTTCTGCTCTGTCTCTTTGTCCTTGGCCCTGAGAATGGAGACAGGGGTTGTTCCTTCAGCCTAGGTCCCCAAACAGGAAGACACGTGGCGGAAAGCCACAGTTGACCCACATCTTTTTTTTTTTTTGAGGAAGATTAGCCCTGAGCTAACTGCTGCCACTCTTCTTCTTTTGACTGAGGAAGACTGGCCCTGAGCTAACATCTGTGCCCATCTTCCTCTACTTTATATGTGGGATGCCTGCCACAGCATGGCTTGCCAAGCGGTGCCATGTCCACATCCGAACTGGTGAATCCCAGGCCGCAGAAGCAGAACGTGTGCACTTAACTGCTGCACCACTGGGCCGGCCCCAGACTCATACCTTAAGAGCAACGTGGGTGAGAGAGAAACTGCTTGTTGTAAGGCCCTAAAATTCTAGGATCGTTTGTTATAGCAGCTAACCCAGTGAAAGCTGACTAATGCTGGGGCTGTGTTCAGATGGCTCTGGGCAACTGACGCCTGCTAACAGTGGCCTCTACGTTTGATCTGGGCCTTCTACCAATTGATAAAGAAGTTCTGGTTGTTATTACAGGAGTCAAGATATATCACAGGCACTACAATATCCCATACTTTGAAGTGGCAGTCCCAATTGCTTCAAATGTTCAGAAGGCCATTTGGCAATGTATAATATAGTTCTAAACAATGTTTACTTCTGGAAATCCAGCCCAAGAAAATAATCAGAGATATACAGGGAGATTCACTGCAGAGTTATTTGAAAAATTGGAAACAACATAAATGCCCCATCACAGGGAAATAGTTGATACATTATTCTATATGATGGATACTATGCAGCCATCAAAAATCAAGAAGCTGAGTATTTAATGAGATGAGGGAGATGTTTGTGTTTTAATACTGAGTGAAATAAACAGGATGCAGAACTATATCCATATGGCAATTCTAATTTCTATAACAAATTTGGGATAGGGCTGTTTATGATTTTGTGTCTTTTTTCACTTACATTATGTGAATAAATATTTCCCGAGTGTCAAATGTGTAAATATGTATAAAAAAAAGACCGTGAGGAAATAAGCAAAAATAGTGGTTATCTCTGGGTAGCATTTTCTTTTCTGTACTTTCTATATTTTCCAAACATCCTATGATGAATATGTACTACTTTTATAATCAGAAGTAAGTAACTGCTGTTTAAAAATAAGAATTATTCTGGTCACCTCCAGGGCCATGCCTTCGCGCTGTGGCTGCCCAGGGGCCTTAATTGGGGCTCCTTGTCTAAGAATAAGCCTGTGTGTTTAATTAGGTCACTCTCCTGCCGACCTAGAATCTTAGCACAGGGCTTAGCTTGTGCTGCCCAGAACCCCCAGGAGACGCGCCTCGTCTGGATCTCTGAGCCTCACGGGCCAGCCCTGCGCTTCTGCCTGCATTTAGCTTCGTCTGAATTTGAGAAATGTGTGAACTGTCACCCTGATAGAGCCGCCACCCTCAGGCCCTCTAACATAGCGTCTTTAAAAATTAATATGGACCTAGCTATTTTATTGAAGAGAACATTAACCCTCAGGAAGTAAACATTCTAACCATTTTCGGTTGATAACAATTTTGGATAATAATAGCTGCTATGCCAGGCAGCTATTGTTCATTGTCCCCTGAGGCCTTCTCGTTTGCTTGTGTGGCCTAAATGCTGGCCCTGAAGTGGCTGGTGAGCCCGAGGCGGAGAGGGAGAATTCTCAGAAGTCTCATTTGCATGAGAGCCGGGGTCTCCTGGGAGGGAATTCAATCCAAAGGACAAAACAGCCAGGCACTACCAGCCTGACCCTAAACAGGGCCTCAGCTTTCAGGCAGACAGCAAGGGCCACTCCCCTCATACCATTTCACTAAAAGCTTTATCTGGGTTTGGCCCTGGTGAGGGTGTGTGGTGTGTGTGACGGAATGGGGGATGGGCAGTGTCCACAGGGTTGCCCAGCAGAAGCTGCAATAGAGTTGGGGGGCAGAACTGGGGACAGTTAGGAAGGGACAGCTGGGACTGGCAGCCTTGTTGGAACAGAACCTGTGAATAAACTAGTACAACATCATCCATTTTCAAAAATGGTTTTCGTAGCTGTTTTACAATTATCTATGTAAACTACTGAGTGCCTTCTACATCCATAGGGCACACGGCTGCCTCCCCTCTCACACTCCATCAGCCTCGCTTGGTTCTGCTTCAGCCCCACAGTGCAAGGGAACACTTGGCCTTGCCTTCCCCAGATGGCTCCACATCTGAAACCTTAAACTCCATCATCTCTAATTCTTTTTCCTTGAGGTGTATGTACATACAGTAAAGTGCGTGAATTCGCATGCTCAATATTGTGTCTGTAGGATTCACCCATGTTATTTTAGGTAGCATAGTTCATTCTTCTTCCTTGCTAATTCCATTGGATGGCTTTGTCACCATAGACTTATCCATTGGGTTGCTGATGGACATTTGGGTTGTTTCCACTTTGGGCTTATTTTGAATAAAGATGCCACTAACATTCTTATGCATGTCTTTCCATGGACGTACATCATCTCTTTAACCCACTTTCCTTCCTTCACCCTCTTTGTCATTCATTGAGACCCCTGGTCCTGCAGTCCCCCCAGGTTTTCTTGTTCATCAATCCGGCTACTGTAGCCCAATCTCAGTTCTTTTTTGGCCAAGACCCCTGCAAGGGGAGCCTTTCACATACTGCTCCCACCTCCCTGCCCTCTGCTGCCACTCAGCTGCTGCCCCATCTTGCCACTGATGTCCCACTGGTCAAGATCTCCTATGACACACCTGCTGTCATATGTAGGGAACATTTGGGCATTCTCTGACTTGGCCTTTCTGCAGCACTGTCCCTACTCACGGCTTCCTCTTTCCTCCCATGGCTTTGAGGACAGCCCTCTCTTTAACTTGTCTCCTGCAAATCTGGCTGCTTCCTCTCAGCCTCCTTTGCTGGATCCTGTCCTGTCTGTCCCTACGTGGTTGTTTCTGGGGCTGTGTCCTCAGCTCTCTTTACTCCTGTCCCTCTGAAGGGCCCTCCTACTGCTGGGTCTTCAGCTCCCACAGACGCTGATGCAACATCCCTCACCCTCAATCCCAGATCCCAAACCCAAAGGGATTTTCCAGACTCATTTGGTGGCAAGTCTTGATGGTCCTGATGCGAGGTTGTTTCTTGTCTTTATGTACCCACTTCGTGTGAATGAATATTCATGTGTTGGCTGCAGGAATGCCAATGTGTTTGCTTAAGGGCTGTTGCCCCAGGTCTCACCAAGGGTGTGATCATGCATATATATAGTAAATCATGTATTGCCTTCTTAAACTTAGAAAATATTGAATTCTGAAATATATCTGGCCCCAAGGGTTTCAGCTTAGGGATTATGGGGCTGGAACTCTCTCCCCAGCTCATGAATGGTGTTTTTGCCCTCCCAACAAGCCGCTTCCCTTCTGCTGGCATCCCTGGGGTTGGTGGCCCCGTAGTCCACCAGCGCCTCAGCATCTCAGCCTCATTCCTCTCCAGATCTCCTCCGGTTAATCAGTCTCCAGTCTTGATTAACCCAATGACTCCCTGGCCAGCCCTCCCCTCTCCAAGTTCCATTAATTCAAGTGCTTGACAGCTCCCACCTGGGCTATTGCAGTAACTTAGCTTTAAAAACAAGATGGATTGTATCCTCCTCTTGCTCAAAATGCTGCCAGGGTTCCCCGCCACCTGCAAGGTCAAAGTCAAGGTCTTTAATAAGACCTTTCCTGATCTGGCCTTGCTCCCCTCTCCCACCCGCTGTGGGTCCTCTGGGAACAGTTGTGGGCTCATTACACGCCTTCTTCCTTTCACAGCTGTGGTTGCTTTGCCAGGAATTCTTCTCCACGTAGTCTGCCCAGGAAGAGCCCAAAAGAGGCTGGTGGGCATCACCTCTTATAACTACCCTCACCCCAACAGATGCACTCCCCTGTCCCTCTGGCTGGCTGCCTCTGTATCTCGTGGGCCGGGCCGTGCTGTGCTCAGGACACGGGTGCCAGGTGTTGGCTTCTGCGGTGGGTGGTACAGTGAGTGCTGATGGGCTCATTGCTTAATGCCTGGTACCTGGCTCAGGGCAGGCACTCCTGAAATGCAAAAAGCCAGTTTTATTTTAAAAAATGAATATTAATGGGGGCTGGCCCCGTGGCCGAGTGGTTAAGTTCGCATGCTCCGCTGCAGGCAGCCCAGTGTTTCGTTGGTTCGAATCCTGGGCGTGGACATGGCACTACTCATCAAACCACGCTGAGGCAGCGTCCCACATGCCACAACTAGAAGGACCCACAATGAAGAATATACAACTATGTACCGGCGGGCTTTGGGGAGAAAAAGGAAAAAAATAAAATCTTTAAAAAAAATGAATATTAATGTATATATCATTTTGTATTCTACTATTTTCATTTAGCATAAACATTTCTTAAAGTTTCTATGTCATCTCATGTAGTTTAATTTTCATTATTGAACCACATGTCAGAAAACTTAGATACTAAAGACAAGAAATTAAATATAATCCTGCATTTAACTAGACCCTTGGGTGATTTATATGCACATTAAGCTGCTGCTTATTTTAAGTTATTTTCTCCAGTTCTTTTGTATATGCATTTTGTAAATGGTTGATACGCTATTGCAAACACAATTTTGTGCACTGCCTTTTTTCCCCCACACATGGCATTATATCTTAAGCAGTTTTTGAGTTCATTTTCTTAACCACAATTAGCAAAGTTTGTATAATAGTTTAAAAATAACACATATGCTCTTCTCTAGTTGGGCATTGAAGTGGCCTATGCTTTTTCATGAATCGTCTGCTTGCATTTAGCTTTTTGTATTTTCTATATGACTTCTTTAAGGACAAAGTCTTGGAAATAGATGGTTCAAAGGAAGCGGACATTTTCATGACTGGATCTGCATGAGCCAACTAGTTTTCTAAAGGGAAGCTTCATTCCCCTCTGGGGAGTGGTTGATGACTGTAAACGCTGTGTTTGGGGAGGGGGTGGTGGTCATTCTAGGAATGTGGCCCCTAAGACAGGCACAGGTCCCATCCTCTCTGACAAGTCCTACCTGATTCAACAAGAGACATGGAACCCAGCCAGGCTTGCAGAGGATTTACACGCCCAATAAAAACATCTCGAATCAGACCCTCCCCTCCTGCTCTCCACTCCTTTCCACCTTGGGCTGAGCTCCTGGCCCGTTGCAGCTGCTGGGAATTTCTGTTCTAACCCCTGCCCTCCATCTGGCTACTGGGCCAAGTGGAAGAGGGACCAATGACCCCAGAAAGGAGGTGACTGTCTCCCTCCACTGCCCCCTCAAACTGGGGTGGCATGTTGACTGAGACTCCAGAGCACCCTGCGGGGAAAACAGCAGGAAGGGGATGTTTTCCCCCAATTCATCCTAGGAAGATGGGGGTGGAAGTGTTTGTGGTGGTGGCAGGGCTTTCTGAGCAGGGGCAATGAAAGGAAAGGTGAAGGCCCTAGGGAGTGACAGAGGACTCTAGAGTACGTCCTAACCCAGCTCAGTGTTTCCTTCTTTAGAAAGAGAAGAGGATGACAATACTAGTAATAATGTCCTCACCACAGGGCCAAGGTGCCAATCAAGTGAGAAATGAATTAAGGACACAGTCAGTTCTCTATTAATGCTGGATGTTTCCATGAGGGATGAGATTCCCAAGGCCTGGCATAAGGTAGTCCTCAGGCTCCACGAGTACCCGCTAGATCTAGCACTGGCTTGATTCGTCAAACGTCTTTTTAAAGGTAAAGTCTTGAAGCTTTATTGTATATTAGAATCACCCGGGCAGCAAAGAACGCCCAGGTCCCGCTCTGGGCCAGTTACATGGGACTCTCAGGGAGGAGGGGTCCATCTGCCGGGCTGTCACTCAGCACTGGCCTTGGCCCTCCTGGAATGCCCCGCCCCGCACTTGCCTGGCTGATTCTCACGCATCGCGAGGTTTCATAGCTTCCCGGGTGATTCACTGTGCAAACTGACGCTCCACCCTTGCCACTTAGATGTGGTGCCGACCAGCCTCACGCCCAGGATGATGTGGGCACTTGTTAGAAATGCCGAATCTCAGGCCCCACCCCAGACCTGCTGAGGCAGAACCTACATTTTAGCCAGACTCCCCTGGGTGAGTCACGTGCACATTAAAGTTTGAGAAGTACTGTCTAGGACACTGTCCTGTGAGCATCTGTGGGTCTGGGAGACAGAGTCCAAGCAGGTGAGAGTTCCTGGCCCGCTGGAATTCAGGGTCCAGGGCCCATCAGGTGCCTCCCTCATGGAGGCTCCACAGCTGTGGCCTGTGAGGCCTGATATGGCATTAGTCCACCCATGGTGTCACCAGGAGAGCACACGAAGGAAGCCCACCCACACATGGCCATTGAGGGGAAGAGCTGTCCCTGGAAGCCCCAAAGCCCAGGGTCACCGGCAGGGGTGAGGCTGCCTGGCTGTGCCATTTCCGAGTCTTCGCAGCCAACACGGGGGTGGGGCTGCGCTGTCCTCCTGGTTTCCTAGTTCCTGTGGTTGACGGGATTCTCACTGCAGCAGCGCTGAGGGCAAGAACAGTCCCTGTTCCTACAAAGGCCTGTTTTTGGTGAAATACAGCTATCCTGTTGCCCTGCTTTTAAATTTTGCCCCAAAGCCCCAGGGCTGTGAAGGAATATTCTAGTAGGAGCTGAACATCCCATGTCAGTGTCTCTTCACTTCAGCCCCGTGGGAGTGACATCTTCCTCCCTCCATATTTCTTCCCTGCCACCTAACACGGCTCCCAGCACCCTGGGTTAGTTCACTCTTGTCCTTACCACATTGTCACTGTCCTATCCTCGAATCATCCATCGAGCTTACATCCGGTACAGCTTCCCAGGCTCTGTCACCCCTTCTCATCCAAACGCATGTCAACAACTCACGAATCTCATCTCCAGTCCCGGCTTGAAGCCTCTTACCTGACGGTCTCTCTGGTTCCTCCATTTCACCTTCTGCACCCCAGTGGAAGCTCATCTCCCTCCTCTGCTCCTCCCCAGGAGTGGTGCGGCCCGCCTCAGCATAGACAAAGGGGGTTCCATCCCTACGCTTCCTCTCCCTCGCTCTCATCACCGATCAGTAGGCAAGCTGACCTGGTTTATTTCCTAAATATTTCTCCAGCCTCTCCCTCGCCAACCTCGCTCCCACTGAGGGCTGGTTTGGTGCTCAGCATCCCTTGCCTGAGTCACTGCACCAGCCTTGGAACTGGCCTCTGCCTCCCGGCCGACTCCCTCCAATGTGTCCTCCTCTGCCCTGGGCCAGGGAGATCGACCCCCTGCTGCACACAGGACTTGGTCACTCTTTTCTTACAACCCTTCAAATGTGACCCATCACCTCCAAGAGAAAGTCCTAGCCTGTCGGTATGCCCCTTCGCTGCACTCCCAACCATGTCCTCACCCCTCAGCCAGGCCCGTCTGCCTGTGACTCCCGCACACTCACCAGGCTGCCTCTCGGAACCATGGTGGCGGCCCTTGCCTGGCTGAATCGGACTCACCCTTTAAGGCTTCCTCCTCCAGGGAGACTTCTCTGACCTCCCCGGGTTCCCAAGGACGTGGGTTTCTCTTTGCTGTTTCCTACTAATGCGTGTTGTCTCTCTCCTTGGACTGTGAGCAACTCAAGGGCAGGTCACACATCTTTCTTCACAGTTTAAACTCAGCTACTGGCATAGGCTTGGCATGAGGTGATGCTTAATGAACACATGGTGTCTGACTAGATCGATTTATGTGCAGAAGACGACCGAAATATGCACGATGTCTAAGTCCCGCACAGCCTCCCTTTGCTTGGGACCCTCTGTTCTGACCTGTCTTCACCTTGCCCACACCCTGGTATGTAGCTGCCTCCTGACTCTTAAGGTTGCAGCGAGGGGAGTTGTGGCTTCCCGTTGGGGGGGGTACCAACCCCCAGCTTTGGCTCTCAAGCCCTCCCCTAGCCAGGCCTCAGCAGGGGCTGAATGGGTCTGGCTGGCCTTGGATGCCTTTCCTCCCAGCCCTAGGCCTCCTGCAGTTCCTGCCTTCAACCTGACTGGAGCACCTTCCCCTCGGCGTGTGACACAGTACTCAAGGACAGGACAGAACTGTCTCCCACACCTCTTACACCCTCCACCTCCTGCCATCCTCACAGCTTTCCCTGGGGTCCCGTGACCCACCAGAGCTGCACAGCTGCTGAGCTGGGGAACCCTTGGTTTTCCAGTTTAGGGGTATATGAGGCCTCACTCCCTCAGGGGCCAATTTTCCCTAAAAGAGGGTTCCCAAAGAACCTTGCATTGGTGTCACATACGGGAGCCTTGGCCGCTGGTCTCCTCTGCCCCCAACCTGTGCTCTTGTAGGACAGTCAGGAGGGGCTGTGTGGGCAGCATTTCTGCCCTGCTCCCTTCCCACCCCCCCAGGAACTGCGGGCTCCCAAGTGCTCCAGGCTGAGCATGGGCATCAGTGACTGGCATGCCCGCTGCCAGGCCCTGGTCCCAGCATGCCAGCACACTCACAACATACTCACACTCACGCACATATGCACACACACTGATACCCACACACACCCACCCACCCACACTCTCACACATGCACACATGTAGTCACCACACACCATAAACTCCCAGCAACTTCCCTTATTTTGATGGAAGGAGAGACAGGTTCTTGGATGCTTCCTAACCTCCCGCCCCAAATCTGTCCCTCCACGGTCCCCCACCCATGAAGGGGCCTCCTTTTGCCCTGGATGAGGCAGAATTGTATCTGGGCCTTGGTGCTCGTTGGCCCTGACTCAGCCCCAGGTCTTTCCAGCAAGCGAGGTTCACCCTCTGGTCTCAGTCCCTCTCCATTCTCCCCAGGACGTGCCCTTTGCCAGTGCGGCCACATCAGAGGGGAGGAGACAGCTGCCGGCTCTGATGGCCACTGCCCCAGAGGAGGTCCCAGCCTCTGCTCTCCCCTGTGGGCCAGTTTCCTTTATGCCCCTCAGCACTGGGATCATTGCTGGTTGCATGAAATTCCTTTTTCCTTTAAATTATTAAAAATCCTACATTTCCTTAAAGACCTTATCCAAAACTCCCCTGTGTTAAAAAGCTCTGGTCCCCATCTCAATCCCCCTGTACCAGCCGCCCTCATGCAAGGAAGTCCCTGTCTAGAAGTTTCCGGTGGCCTCAAGAGAGTTTCTCCAAGCTCAGGGGAATGGAGGTCCCCTCAAGTCCCAGGCTGCAGGTCCCGTGTTGCTGAGGCAGCTGTGGACCAGCTGTGTGATCTGGACCAATGCCTCCAACTGAAGGTGGAGGGGCACAGGTGAGGGGTGGCAGGGGCACCCCCACACCTGGCGCCTGGCCCGCTGGGCACCCCTGATCTGACAACCTCTCTGAGTGTCAGGCAGTCACTGGAACAAAGCAAGCACGTGCCAGGCTTGGACACTTTTTAAAAAGACACAGTTGAGATGTAAGAATCAAGAGGAAGGCTGGCTGGTCTTGTTTCCCCTCCAGCCCTCAGTGAATGGGAGGGAGGTGCCAAGCTGGGAGCTCACAGGAAGGTGGGAGGAGAAGAGAGCGCTCTAAGATGGAAATGTGGCAGCCCTGGGACACAGACCTTCTATTTAAAAAAATTTAATTTGGAAGTAATTTCAAGTTTATGAAAAGTTATAAAGGTAAAGCATAGTACGAAGAACGTCCTTATACCCTTAATCAGGATTGACCTATTGTTAACATCTTACTCCATCTGATTTATCATTTGTCCCACCACTATGTACACACACACACAGACACACACACAGACACATGTAGGTATGTGTGTATGTATATGTGTGTGATTTTTTTCCTGAACCGTTTGAAGGTAAGTTACACACATCATGACCTTTGCCCTGAATCCTTCAATATTTTCCAAGAATAGGGATTTTTCTTACATTACTGCAGCACATTATCAGCTTCATAGATTACATCGAGGGAGCACTTTAATCTACCATCCATCGTCCTGCCTTCTTTGTTGATCTCATAACGTCCTCAGTGTTCCATCTTCCTTCTTGATTCAATGTCCGAATGCAGATATTCCATTCACTTGTCATGTCTCTTTAGCCTCCTTCATTCTGGAACATTTCCTTGGCCTTTCTTTGTCTTTTACAACATTGAAAAGTCCAGGGACTCTGTGAGGGACCTTGGTCAGAGGCGGTTTCAGCTGGTAGTGGAGAGTACAGATATTGGTGCCCGGCCTCTGGGTTCAGTCCTTGCTCTGCCATTTATTAGATTTGTAACAGTGGGCAAGAGGCTTAACTCTTTGGTGCCTCAGTTTTGTCATCTGTAAATTCAGAGTAACAGTAGGCCTACCTCATGGGGTTGTTACGAGGCCTGGACACAGTAAAAGCAATACAAGAATTCACTTATTGTTGCTATGACAAATCTCCTCTTCCCCAAGTGTGCCAGTGGCAGAGGGGTCAGGGCCAAGAAGTCCCTGTGATAGCCCGAGGTCCTCCCTGACTGGAACTGCAATTAGTCCAGGGACTCTGGGGTCTGGACAAGTGGCTGTAACCTGGGATGGCAGCAGAGATTGACCAGCTGAAGATCAATGAGGATGTGGCCACCTTAGCAGACAGTAACATGAGGAGGTGCTGGCCCCCCAGGCATGCCAGTGCAGGTCACAGAAGGCCCCACCAAGAAGTGATGGGCAACTACCAGCTACCAACTACCAGCATGGCTGGGCATAGACCCTACATTGTTCAGTCAACCCCAGGAGATGACTTGGAGTACAGCTGGAGAAGTTACCTGAGAAACCACTGAAGTGACTGTTCCTGAAAGTTGCTGGATGACTTCCTTGTCCTTAGGTGGAAGGGAAGCTGAGGATGGACGCCCAAGTTCAACCACAAGAAAAGCAAGCTACGTGTTCGCACACTTGCTATGTTAACCCCCAGGGGGAGGGCTGACGAACTTTCCAGTGGTTTCCTAGAAAGAGGTGTTTCTCCTTCTCTGTTCCTGACCTAGAGAGGAACCATGCAATACGGGAAAGAGCACTTTTTAAAAGGTTTCCCTGAGATGAGCTGAAAGCAAATAATCATGGGTGAAACGACCTCTGGAAATCCTCCTGATTTCTGAAGCTTGATTCTCCTCTGACACTCTCAACAAAGGCTGCCATTTATAGTTCATCTGCCCATCTGTCTGTGGATCCAATTGTCCATCCATCCATCTACCCACCCACCCATTCACCTAGCCAACCATCCGTCCATCTAACCATCTGTCTGTTCACCCATCTGTCATCCATCAATCCACAGATCCATCGATCTATTGATCCATGCATTAATTCATTTATTGATCCATCCATCCCTCCATCCATCCTCCATCCATCCCTCCCTCCCTCACTCCCTCCCTCTATCCATCCACCCATCCCTCCGTCTATCCATCTATCCATCTTTCTGTCTATCCATCCCTCCCTCCCTCCCTCCCTCCATCTGTCCATCCACCCATCCCTCTGTCTATCCATCTATCTATCCTTCTGTCTATCCGTCCATCCATCCCTCCTTCCCTCCATCTGTACATCTATCCAACCATCCATCCATCCATCTCTCCCTCCCTCCCTCCATCCATCCATCCATCCATCCATCCATCTCTCCCTCCCTCCATCCATCCATCCATCCATCCATCCATCTCTCCCTCCATCCATCCATCCATCCATCCATCCATCCATCTCTCCCTCCCTCCCTCCCTCCATCCATCCATCCATCCATCCATCTCTCCCTCCCTCCATCCATCCATCCATCCATCCATCCATCCATTCTTCCAATGAAGGAATGCAGTTCCTGCAGCCTCCATGCTCTTGCTTCATCATCCTAATAGTTATTTATCTGGCATTGTCAAGGAAAGAACTACTCAATTAAAATACTTTTTTTCCCAGGTAATTTTTATCCCTTCAAGAATGCCTAACTTCATTTAGTTTAGCCATTTTGGAGAGAAAGTTTTCTAAAATGCATTGTAAACATGTCTTTTTTTTGTGTGTGTGTGAAGAAGACTGGCCCTAAGCTAACATCTGTTGTCAATCTTCCTCTTTTTGGCTTGAGGAAGATTGCTGTTGAGCTAACATCTGTGCTAATCTTTCTCTATTTTATGTGGGATGCTGCCACAGCATGGCCTGATGAGTGGTGCTGGGTCTGTGCCTGGGACCCAAACCTGTGAACCCTAGGCCACCAAAGCGGAGTGCACGAAGTTAACCACTATGCCACTGGGCTGGCCCCTTGTCTTCCTTTTTAAAAGAGAACATGCCACATCGTGTAATTCTTTCTGAATGATCTGGGTCAAAGCTTTGAGTGGAAGTCATAGTGCCCAAAACCAGCACTGTGGGCCCTCAGGGGCTATTGACAGCTCTACACTAAATGGTCCCAATTGCTCTGCTTGTTGATTTTTACTTTCATACTTTTTTCTGATTCTGAAATTCTAGTCATTTGCCGCTTCTTATAGCTGTTGGCATATTTCTAAGCAATTACTTCTTTAAATGGTCTTGGGCTGGAGAAATTGATAACCAAGTGTGTTAGAATTGTGTGTAAAGCAAGAGTCCTGAGTTCTTTATGTATTTATTAAAGACTGTTTTATTTTTCAGGTACAGGAGGCTCCTGCCATTGTAACCCCTGTTTGCTACATCCTAGGTGGTTAAGGTGCTTGGATGCATAAGTCCTAGAAATGGAGATGGCATAATATAGATGAATTCTTCTTCCTTGATCCTAACTGCTTTCTTTCTTGAAGAAGGGAGGGGGTACCAGAGACTGATCTGGCTGACTCCTCCCCCAAAGAAGGAGGAGATGGAGGCCCAGGGTGGGGCCACTGGGTCACTGGTGTCCGAAGTGTTTGAGGGAGAGGGGAGCTGCTGAGTCCCACTGATAGTGTGCAGGTGGCTGGGGAAGGGACCACTGCCTCCTCCTCACTCCTGGTGGCGATGGCCAGTGTGGAGCCCAGAGGGGAGCCGCAGGGCCTGGAGCAGGACTGGCACCAGAGGTGAGACGGGCACTTGGGGTGGGGGCCGGGGGGATCTCAGCCTGTAACACCCCCTTTCCTGACATACCCCACATAACACAGCAACCCTGAGAATGATTCCTTTAAATACACAGATATGGTGACACTCACCATAGAGACAAGCACCTGTGCTTGCAAGGGTACCTCCATCTATAGGTGGGCAGCGACCTGTCAGAGGGAGACACTGACAATATACACTCTGGCAAAGAGGGAGTGCCCTTCACTTCCCTCCCACGCAGTGACATGAGCTGCCTATTTGTGACAAATGCATCATCTCTGAGCTTGGACACAGTGACTCCACTCAGGAAAGCAACAACCCCCCACTGGCAATCGCACATCCTCACTCGCAAGGATGCTCCCAGCACACTCCTGCACGCTGAGACAGTGAGCTCCTGCTCCTCCGCAGCTCTCTGCACATGCTCATGCATGCACTCACACGCATGTGCTCAGACACACTCAGACCCAAGGAGGCCCTAGGTCTTGGAGTTTTGGGGGCTGGTGGGCTGGTCCCAACATCCTCCTCCTACTCCCAGGATTTTTGTCAACCGCAGCCTGGCACTGGGGAAGATTCGCTGCTTTGGCTTCGACATGGACTACACTCTGGCTGGTAGGGAGGGAGGGAGCGCAGGGTGTTTGGGGCTGGAGGGATCAGAGGGTGGGCACCAACTGGGCTGAGTCTGCTTGCCCCCCACAGCCTACAAGTCCCCGGCCTATGAGGCACTGGCCTTCGAGCTGCTGCTGGAGCGCCTTGTGTGTGTTGGGTACCCACACGAGATCCTGCGCTATACCTATGACCCCACCTTCCCTACCAGGTGCGGGGGCTTGCTGGGATGGGAGGCTGTGGCTGGGTCGCCAGCCCTGGCACCCCCATCCTCTGCGCTTTCTCTCCAGGGGGCTGGTATTTGATGTACTCTATGGGAACCTGCTGAAGGTGGACACCCATGGGAACGTGCTGCTGGGGGCCCACGGCTTCACCTTCCTCTCGGAGTAAGGGACCAGGGGTGGGGGGCAAGGGTGCTGGAGGAAAGAAGGGAGGGAAGAGTGGCTCAAGCACACAGCAGAGGTTCAGCAATGCCAGCTGGATAAAGGAGGGGCAGAAGGGAAGGTGGAGGCAGGAAGGAGTGGCAGGGCCTGGACTGGCCTCTGGGAGGCACTGGGGGGCGGGGGACATTGGTTGCACCCAGCCCACCCCCTCCCCAGGGCAGAGATCTGGAGTTTCTACCCCAGCAAGTTCATTCAGAGGGACAATCTGCAGCGGTTCCACATCCTCAACACGCTCTTCAACCTGCCTGGTGAGGGCTGGTTGAGGGGTATGGGGAGGTGGTCCTCAAGGGCTCAGCTCTGGCTGGGGTGGGGGGGTGGGAATCCCTGGGCCAGTGGCTGACTAGCCCCTCCACCCAAGAAACCTACCTCTACGCCTGCCTGGTGGACTTCTTCTCCGGCTGCTCCCGTTACACCAAGTGAGTCCCGTACCCTGCCCAGCCCTGGGTGACCAACAGGACACTGCCACTGCCCAGGCCAAGCCCCAATGTGGGGGTCCCACCAAGGGCCAGAGGCCCCTCCTGAGAGGTTTGAGGGGATCCAGGATCTCAGTGGGGAAGCCTTCAGTGCAGGGGGCTCCCCAACCTTGTAACCAGTGTCCCTCAAGGGATAACCCTCAGCACAGGGTGACACCCCTCCCAGGATGGCTGGGACATAAGCCTAGTGTGGCTGGAAGGGTCACTGTGGTAAGGGCTTGAGGCTTGCTGGTCGGCTCAGGCACCCTTATCAGCCTCCCCTGTCCCCTTGGCCTGCTCCAGTTGTGACACCGGCTATCAACATGGGAACCTTTTCATGTCCTTCCGAAGCCTCTTCCAGGATGTGACTGACGCCATGGATAACATCCACCATTCAGTGAGTGGCCCAGAACCCCTGACCTGTCTGCCCTCAGCAATCCTGGGCCAACCCCCAGGCCACCAGCCCCACAGAGTTTCCATTCCTCTTCCCGCTGAGGACTGTGATCGGCCTCCCCCCACCTTGAATGCAGGCATGTGGGCAGGTGTGCACACATGCACACACACACACACAGCTCTGCTCCTTCCTGCAGGGCTGTCTCAAGGAGAAGACCCTGGAGGACTTGGAGAAATACGTGGAGAAGGATGTGAGTGACTATAGACCAGGGTCATGACCAGGTCTGTCCCTTTGTGCCACTCCTCCCCAGGGCAGTGGGGCTGCTCTTCCTTCTCTGGCCTCCTTCCTCAAGATTTGGACAGAGCTCTGTAGCCTGGCCTGGTCCATGGGCATTCCTGCCTGGCTTGGAGCCCCCTGCTGGGAGGCTGAGACCTGAGAAGGGGACCCCAGTGCAGCTCTGGGCGGCCCCACCCCTGGAAATTGCTTCTATTTCCTCCACAGGCACGAATCCCCATCCTGCTGGGCAAGATGAAGGAGGTTGGGAAAGTGTTTCTGGCCACCAACAGCAGCTACAACTACACTGACGTGCGTGTGTGTATGGAAGGATGGGGCCCTTGGCCTCCGAGCCCAGAGAACTGCCTCCTTCCTGGCCCTGGGGAAACTGAGGCCCCATAGGAAACAGTGAGGGGTGGGGAGGAACAAAGACCCTATTATCCTGTGGTTGGCATTTTGGGTTCCATTTCTAGGCGTTTCCACGTCTCAGGAAAATGAGCAATTTTCTCACCATTTTGTTGCTGCAGTCCCCAGCGTGTCTTGTGGTCCCCAGTGTGTCCTGCGGGGTGAGAGCAGAGGCAGGCAGTGACCTTAGCTCAGCCCAGCCAACTGCTCTGACCCTTGCCCTGTCCCTTCCAGGCCATCATGACCTACTTGTTTGGCGTTGGTGAGGTGAGCACCACGTGCCTGGCTGGGGTGAGCTGTGCCAAGGGCAGGGAGGGCCAGGGTCTCTCTGATGTCTGCCCTCCCCTGGAGGGAAAACCAAGTATGTGGGAGGGGTTATTTCACATGAGTGGACCTCGCTGGAACCTCCCCAGTGAGTGGGAGGCCAGTGACCTCAGCCAGGCCATGCGAGGAACCGGGAGGGATTGGGAAGGCCACTTACTGCCTCAGGGAAGGCCATGAAGTGGCAATCAGATGTTTGGGGAGGGGCTCTGCACCTGTGACCAGGTGTCACACGCTTGTCACAGGGCAAGTGAGTGAATGAGCGAGCAGGGCTCTACCTTGGTGACTGTGCTTGTGTCACGTGTCCCTGGGTCTCTGACTGCCCTGAGGAGCTCTAGAGGCTGACACAGAGCCCTCACAATAGCCTACACCGGCCTCCAAACGTACCTGTGAGCACTTCCTCGTGCCGGCATGGTTGGGGATTCTGGGGAGACAGTCCCTCTGGTTCTCGAGCCTGGGGATGGCTCATCCATCTGGGAGGCAGGACCAGGGCACCTGGACGGGCTGGAGAAGGGCTGGCAAGCTCTCAGTCCAGAGCGTGGCTGAGCTTGGGCTGGCATCTGGGGCAGAGGACGGGTGACCTGGCTGAGGACCTGTGAACTGTGTCGTGGTCAGATTTTTGAGACTGAGAGAGTGTGTCTGCACATGCTCCCCATGCCTGCCCCACTAGGCCGAGGCCTCAGCCAGGCCCTGGAGGTCCTACTTCGACCTGATTGTGGTGGACACGCACAAACCCTGCTTCTTTGCGGAGGGAACGGTGCTGAGACAGGTCAACACGGTAATGGCAGGGGCTGAGGCCACGTCCACCTTGACCCATGGACTCTATTGTGGGGAGGGGGCTGCTTCTCCGGCTTGATCTGCCCTTGGCAGCCACGGCTCTGCTGGTCTGCCTGTCCCCTGACACCTTCGGGACCCTCTGCTGCCTCCTTCCTCCTATGTCCCCATGGGTCCCCCTGCAGCTCCCAGCTAGACCAGGGCGCCCCTCTCCCCCCTCCAGGACTCGGGCAAGCTCCGCGTGGGCACCTACACAGGGCCCCACCAACACTGTGCTGTCTACTCTGGAGGTACCAGCTCCCACACCACCCCAACCCTCCACAGGCACCCACCTTTGACTAGGAGCCCGTGACCCCAAACTGCCTGCCAGGATGGGAAGGGCTGCAGGTGAGCCTGTCCTCTCATGCTGGGCAGGATCATCAGATGTGGTGTGTGAGCTGCTCGGGGTGCGGGGGAAGGACATCCTGTACATTGGGGACCACATCTTTGGGGACATCCTCAAGTCCAAGAAGCAGCAGGGCTGGCGGACTTGCCTGGTGGTTCCTGAGCTGTCCCGGGAGGTGGACATCTGGGCCCAAGAGAAGGGTGAGCTGTGGGGGGGTCAGGAACGGGCAGGGGGCACTGGCCACCAGTGCAGAGGACTGCCCCATCGTCATCTTCCCCTCTTTCCTGTGGGGGGTTAGTAGTGACCATGATAATATTATCTACTCTGTGGTTTATGAAAGTGGATCTATTTTATACATTAGTAAACAGAGACCCAGAGAGGTTAAGCGGCTTGCCCAAAGTCACACAGCCAGAAGGGGCAAAGCCGAGACTCAACTCCCCCCTTGAGGTGTTTCCGTAGTCTGAGGCTTCCTTCCTCACCCGACCCTCCCCTCCCCACCCTCCCTGAGAACGGTCCTCTCCAACCTGGGAATGACTTGAAGTATCCTTGGGGTCAGGAGTTGCTGTGAGCCCAAACAATTCGAGTTGGTTCTAAGAGCTGGGTTTGAGTCATTGCTGTGTGACCTTGGGCAGGTCGCCTGACTCCCTGACCAGCTTCTTACCTGTCCCACAGGCTCTGCTGTCCCCGCTTTGCTCTGGGCAGTCTCACTTGGTGTAAGGAAGGGGCCAAGGAGGTTACGCACACAGCCGGGGGTCAAAGACCCCTGGTGACCTCTCCACCCTCGCCACATGTCCGAGCTGGGCCTGGGGCAGACGAAGGTGGGGGCAGGGCTGTCACTTACCCCTACTGTGCCCTGTTCATTTTTCAGAGCGGATGGAGTTGCTGAAAAGGCTGGACATGCACCTGGCAGACTTATACCAGTGAGAGCCCTGGCCTGCGGCCCCGCTGGGGAGGAGAGAGGGATAGAGGGTGGCTGCCCGCGTCCAGGCCTGGCAGTGAGGACCTGGCCAGGGCAGTCAGGAGATCCAGATCTGCTTCGGGCTGGGCTTGCCTAGTAACTTGAACTTTGGGACCCCTCAGACCTCCTTGGGACCACTCACACTGTGACCTCTGGGCTCTTCCTCCTAACCCACGCAGCATGGACTCTGGGTGCCTACCCTCTTGCACACATGCACACACCCAACCCAGCGCCCACACTGGGGGCCCGTGGAGTGCTCCCTGACCCCTACGTGGTCTAGAGAGGTTGTGTCTGGAGCCTGGAAGCCCGGCGCCTCTCCCCCTGCGTCACATGGCCATTTTTGCACCAGGCACATGGATGGGAGCAGTCGTGGGCTGCAAGTTATCAACTCCACCAAGAGGGAGATTTGGGTAAGAGCGGGGTGCCAAGTGAGGAGGGGAGGGACTCAGCGGGAGTCGGGGATCGGGTGTGTGCCTCTGGGCTGCCTACCTGGATTTGGGCTGCCTGCTGGGACCTGCTCTGTCTCAAGTCCCTGGAGCCTAGTTACCTAATTCTCCCTGGCCTCAGTAGAGCTCCTCTTGTCCTTGTCAGTCAGCGCCCTCTGCTGGTCTGTGTTCCAAATAACAGCAGTGTGCTTGCTCTTGAGGGGCTGAGTTCTGCCTGTGGGGTGATTTGTGGGGCTTGGCCCCTGTCCTTCCATCTCCACCATTACCACTCCTTGAGAAATGCCTGCCTGCCGGGTTGGGTCTTCATGTGACCGACTCTCCAGCTTTGATCCGTGTCTGGGGTCAGCCAGACAAGGGACCCCAGAAGATGAGATTTAGGGCTTGTGAGCTGATGGGTCCTGGGAAAAAAATGAAAGGAAGACATCCCCTTGTGGCTTTACTGACTAGCCACCAAAGCTGGGAGAGCCCCACAGGCCGTGTCCAGGGGATTCAGGCTGCTTGGCATTTCCAGGGCCAGCTGGGACCAATAATGAAGGATTTTGCCAAGCCTTTTGGGGAGTATAAAGCCCTTGCATGCCCTTTGATCCTTCCACAGCCCTGAGAGGTGGGCAGGGCAAGGATTGTCACCTTTATTTTACAGATGAGGAAATGAGGCTCAGAGAGGGGAAACAGCACACTATTGGTCACTCTGGGAGTAAATGTCTGGAGCAGTTCTCCAGCCTCTAAGAGCAGGGCCTGGGATGAGGTGGGGGCCTCCGGGGGGGCCAGAGTGGGGCTGGGTGTGTGGGCCTCTGCAAAGCCCTCTGTGGGGGCACCAGAGGGTACGTTATGCTGAGGGTTTAGTGCGGGCTAGTCACTCTCCGGGGCCAGGCAGGTGACTATGAGGAAAGCAGGGAGTGGGGCCCGTGGCAAAGTGGAGAGCTGCCCCACCTCCCAGAGCCCTGTGCTGGCTGAACAACACGTGTGTGGCCCCTGGTCTAAAGAATGAAGCTCCTTCCTACAGTGGGCAAAGGCCTCGAGGTCCCCAGGTGACAGACCAGGGTGGGTGGGATCGCCGTGGGTGATGCAGGTGCAGGTGGGATAGGATCTCGAGTCAGTGTGCTTCCCCTCTGCCAGAGAGTCACCCGGGAGCTGGACCTGTGCTACAGCACGATGGGCAGCCTGTTCCGCTGTGGTTTCCGCCAGACGCTCTTCTCCAGCCAGCTGACGCGCTACGCCGACCTCTACACGGCCACCTGCCTCAACTTCCTGCACTTCCCGCTCAGCTCGCTGTTCCTGGCAGCCCCAGAGCTGGTGGGTCCCTGCAGAACCTCCCTGGCACCCCTGACCCTCCGCCCCAGAACACCAGCCCTGCCAAGAGCTTTTGAGTTCACTAGACCCAATCTCCCGCCTCCAGACGCAAGTGGGTCAAGGCCTTGCAGATAACTGTCTGCACCGTAAAAAATGCACGGGAGGAGTCACGGTTATACAGATAAGATGCCGGGGATGTTTCCCTCATGCCCAACCTTAACTCCTACTTTAAAGTGAGACCACATTATCTCATTATTTCCTTAGTAGAAATGGTACCACTTGCAAGGAGGAAGGCTACAGTCCCTCTACCCTCAGTAAACACACTGTGACTTCAGAGGAAGTAGACCAAGCAGCAGAGATACAGTGAACGCTCCCGCGGATTTTCCTCTGGAAAACCTGGAGCTGCTCTTGGGTTAAGAGCAGGGAAGTGGAGGCAGCAATGATGCCACTGAGCAGTGCAGAGCTTCCCTGAGCATGCTCGTCATTCTCCCAACGAAGCATCATTATTTCCATCTTATAAGATGGAGCGTCTGAAGTCAAGGATCTGAACTTGAAACTAGTTCTCTGGGGCTCCCTGTCCCCTGCTTTCCTTGCCACTCTCAGCTGCGTTCCAGATGTTTGAGAGGGGAAAAACCATTTTCTGAGTGTCTCCTATGTTTCCTGCACTGGGCTGGGCACATTTTTTTTTTTTAAACCATTCTGCTTAATGCTCAATATAACCCAGACAAGTAGGTTTCTTCAATATAACCCAGCCAAGTAGGTTTCTTTATCCTCGTTTTACCATTGGCGAGATGGAAGTGCAGAGGATCTAAGTAACTGCGGTCACACTGCTGCTAGACGGCAGAGCCAGGATTTGAACCTTTTGCTGTTGAACTCCAGGGCACGTGCTCTGTCCCCTGCACCACACTGCCACCCGCTGGGGGGAACCGAGCTGTCACTGTGCAGCCTCATTTCATCTCTGGGCTTTTAGATGAGCAGAGATGGAGAATTCCTGTTGGCAAAGCTGGGGGTCCGAGGCACAGTTATCTGTGCTGTTAGACATCATTGCTAAAGCAGAGAGCAGACAGATGAAAAAGCATCCCAAACCGTCAAGGTGAAACATTTAAAGAAAGCTGACTTTCCCCAACCATGATGGCCTGGCATTTGGGGGAAGTCAAGTCCATTTGTCAGAACCTTCCTTCTCTGGCTGACCCTCCTGGGCTCCCTCGTCTCCAGCATCATTGGGCAGAAAGCTGGCAGCTGTGGGCAGAGTGTGGAGCGTGTGGAGATGTCTGTGCATAACCGAGGATTCCTGGGAGGCCTTACCACAGATGGACTTACTCCATCTCCGTCTGCATTTGTCCCTACAGATGCCTCATGAGTCAGTTGTGGAGCAAGAACGGGCCAATCTGGATTGTGCCTCCCACCTCCTCTCCTACAGCCGGAAGGTGAGTTGCTGGGTGGTGTCAGGTCGATTTTCTCTACAGCAGAGCTGGGAGGAGCCACCTGGCTGTGGGCGAGGAGCTCAGTGACTTGTGGCCACCATAGTGTAATCATTCCTGGGTATTTAAAAATTTTTAAATTATAGAGACAATAATTATCTATGAATTTCAGTTCAGGATAGAAAAGGGGAAATTAAAATATTTGTTTTTAAAACAGTGCATTGGGTCTGATAGGGCCGAGAACCACTGCCTCTCAGCCCAGACTCACAGGTTCTGCTGAGCAGGGGTTAGCTGTCACGTTTCTTGCACTTCTCCAGACCACTTTTGGCTGATTCATCTGACAAACCCATTCCCATTCAGGGAGAGGTTGCAAAGCACACGCTCTCCCAAGCCAGGCTTCCTCTCCAGACAGCCTTTATAAAGACCATGGGTAGGGGCTCCTGCTTCGAGCCCTCTGTCACCTTGTGCTGCCTGACCTGTTTGGAATGAGACTCCAGCTTTCATGAGTGGCAGACTGAGCTTCTAGCCTGGTTTGGCATCTCCGAACCTGCATGAGGGTTCCTGTTTCTACCCTGGTATTTCTGGGGCTCAATTTTTAAAATGTCCATCTCTTAGGTTCCCTTTAGCTGGGTTGTTCCAGGCTCAGTGCATTCTTTCATCCATGTTTACTGAGCACCTCCTGCATGCTCGACAATATAGAAAGCAAATCATAAGCCAATGTACCCCTGCCAAGGAGCTCAAAATTCAAGTACATTAATAATCTTTCATCGGAGGTTTGCAACTGTTTTTCCATCCCAGCCCACCAGAGGGCTGCACACATTCTCATCAGTAAATGAGGGCTCTCCCGGGATGTGTGTGGTTTGACCTCTTTAGCCCTCATCTCCATCCCAGTCCAGACTAGGGCATTTTGACACATTTTCTACCCCTGGTCGGGAGTCACTGAGTGAGCTTGGGAAGAAGGGCTCCATAATCAGTTTTGTTTCTTATTAGGCTGAGGGCAGAGAGAGAGACGAGGACCAGGAGGGATGCAACAAGGCTGACTGAGTCCCTGACTGAGCCCCAGACACGGGCTGGCATCACGGGTCATACTCTACTTGAGACATTTTTCAGATAACAGGAAAAGTATGGAAGAGAGAAAAAGCCACCATATTGAAATCTGAATTAACAGATTTGGAGCCTGAGAACACTTCTTTTAGGGAGGATGAAAGAGTACTGCTCTCATCCTAGAAGGCATCCCCCATGGCCTTTGAGCCATTCGGAAATGTGTGTAACAAGTGGAATTATTTTATCCAGTTGCCCTGAGCTGCATTATGTTTTATGTCCAATTTTATTTCTGTACATTTTTCAAAAATAGTATTTCTGTGCACTCTTGATTCTGTTACTAGTAATACCTAATTGGCTATAGATGACCTCATTAACTTCTTTCATTCCAGGTCACTAAGAAAGACAGTAAACGAGATAGCCCAAACGTCTTTGAACTTGATGTATACATGCATTAAAACATATAAAAAGTCATACTCATGATTCAGAAACTCGATTCTTTGTTTTGGTAGGAGCTGCTCTGTGGTCTTAAGCCCTGGCCCTTCATTGTTCTGATGTCACCGACTTGAATTCACTCCTATAGTTCACTTTTTGTCTGTTAGTGGTATCATCTGGCATTATATGGAGGCTTAGAATGACTGTATCTACATGTTTGAAATGAAAAAAAAAACTCTTGGAGGAATAGTTTTTTTCCCCCCCCCAAAGATTGGCACCTGGGCTAACAACTGTTGCCAATCTTTTTTTTTTTTTTCTGCTTTATCTCCCCAACCACCCGCCCCCCCCCCCCCCCGTACACGTTGTATATCTTAGTTGCATGTCAGTCTAGTTGTGGGATGTGGGACGCTGCCTCAACGTGGCCTGACCAGCGGTGCCATGTTCGCGCCCAGGATCCGAACCCTGGGCTGCCGCAGCGGAGCACACAAACTTAACCACTCTGCCACGGAGCCGGCCCCAGGAATAGTTCTGACATAGTTCACTAGTTTCATTTCCTGTGGATAAACAAGGGAAACATTTGGAATACCTGCAGATAAATAAGGACAACACGCCGTGTGCTCAGACTTCACAGTCATTTTCTTACATCTGCTGTGCATTTCAGAAGCTTCCAGGTCTGGCATGGCTAAGGCCTCTCATTCTTCCTAGATTGACTT
The DNA here is from genome assembly GCF_041296265.1 of Equus caballus. Classification (NCBI taxonomy): domain Eukaryota; kingdom Metazoa; phylum Chordata; class Mammalia; order Perissodactyla; family Equidae; genus Equus; species Equus caballus. The sequence goes on from NC_091698.1 coordinate 31,097,882, forward strand.
TTGGGTCCCAGAATCTGCAGGGGCAGGTTCTCCAGTCAATGACCAGGTACCCCTGGACTTTTTAAACACTGGATTCTTATTCAAAGCCCAGAGGATCGTAAGTTGTCAGGAAAATTGCTCAGACCCTAGGGCCCATGCTTTTCTAGAAAGATGCTGAAATATGGTACACTTGCTAATACGGCAAAAATCAACCCTTAGAATTCGTTCCTAGGGAAGAGATGATGCAGAAAGCGCCTGGGGGATAAACAGCCTGGCCGAAGATCCTAATGGGGTCTGAGGAAGAGACAGTGAGGGAGAGACGGGGGCGGAGTGGAGAAAGAGCCTACAAAAGGAAGGGTAGAGGTGGCCAAAGGGCCTTTGCCACTTTTCCTTCTGCCTGAAGCATGCCCGTCCCTTCTCCTTGTGAACCTGCTCTTCCCTCAGATCTTGGGGGGCCTCCCCCCCTCCCTGACTGGGTCCGTTCCTTCTCTTAGTCCCTCTTCCATGGACCCCTCTTTCTCAGGATTATCACACTTTTACATTTGTGATCCTCTAACGTGTCCCCACTAGACTCTTGGTTCCATGGGGTCAGGTCATTTGGCTCATCATTGCATCTCTGGCATCCACAATGTCCTGTATGTTTTACTGAGTGAACCATGTCACTTGGTTATTATTACTCTGGGTCTCCTTGTAGAATTGCAGGGGAAAGGATGGGGCAAAAGGTATCAAAAGAGAGTATAAGACAAGAGGAAGTGGGGAAAAGCTATAAAGCTTTGGATTAGAACTCTTCCTAAACCCTTAGGAACTCATCTGGGGCAGGGTAGGGTGCTTGGCTGTTCATTTGATACATTTGTAAAAAACCTGATGTCACTTCTATACTTGCTTATCTACACCTTAGTTAGAGATGTACTCCATTACGAAGATCGTGGTAGACACTGATAAGTCATACCCTATTTCTGGAAGCATTTTTAGTTGGGCACGTGGTTACCCAAAAGACTTTCCCCAGCCTTCTTTGGAGATGAGTTGGGGCAAGTGACCAAGTTCTGGCCCCTCCATCCTAAGCAGAAATGATGCATCCAACTTCCAAGTTGTGACCCTAAAAGCACAGGGTGTACCTTCCACTTCCTCTCTTCCCCTTTCCCACTGGCTGGAATATGAAATTGACTGGGAGCCATCCCTGGCCATATGGATGAGGCTGCAACTTAGGGATGGCAGAGCCATGGGAGAGCTGTGGCCTGGGCCTGGCACCGTCTGAGTACTGGACTGTTTCACTTGGACTGCTGATGTGAGAGAGATGCACTTCCATTTGGGACTAGTTACAGCAGCTGAATTAATATCCTAATTCTGGCATCCAGTCCTGAGCAGTCAGAAATGGAGAGAATAGAAGCATCATCCCTGGGATAGTTGACCTTGTGGTAAAAATGTGATCAAGTCACCTCATTCATAGAGTAAATGACAATACTTTGGCTATCACAGTGATTCCTTTTTGGTAAACTTGGAACAGTTTAAGAATTTCTTTCTTTCTCAGATTTGCTCTTTCCTCATCACCATTCTAGTCCTCATTTCCCTACTTTAAATAGAAATAGGAGCTAAACCTCTGGTCTTGGAGCCAGACAGACCTGAGTTTGAAATTTCAGCCCTGCCACTTACTGTTTTAACTATTCTGTTTCTGCACCTATGTTAGGACCTATGCCATTGTGGAGAGGTAGTGAGACAATATACATGGAACATGGTCAGAGTACGCATAATTCCATAAACATATTATTGTACGTGTGTGTACTAGTCAGGATTTTTTCCCTAGCAACTGACAGAAATCTAAATGAAACTGGCTTAAAAAAAGGGAATTTATTTTCTCATCATTGAAAAGTCCAGGGCTTGACTGGCTCCAGGCTGTAGCCAGGGGACCAAACGATGTCATTGGATATAACCTTGCTCTCTCCAGCTCTCACACTTATTCTGTGTTGGTACCATTCTCTGGCAGATTTTTTCTATGTGGTTATAAGATGGCTTACAGATTTCCATCTTATCTTCTCAGCAATTCTACCGCAAAAGTCTGGGAAATGAGTCTCAATGGTTTTGACTGAGACATGACACCATCCTTCAATCAATGCCAGTGGCCAGGAGATGCCAGGCTCTGGTTGACTAGGCCAGGGTCACATGCTCACTCCTGGGTAGAATCTTTCCTCTTACACCTTGTAGGCTGTGAATGGGAAAGAGGTGGTCCTAAGGAAATTCGGTACTCTTATTAGGAGAACTACATGCCAGGCAGGCAACAACAGATGCCTTTTATAGTTTGAGTACCTGGTACCTAGTAAACAGCAATAAATGTGAACTGCCATGCCTCTCCTCCCTGTCTTCCAGTCCATGGTCATTTTGCACAGGAATGCCAGTATATAAGCATCCTTGTTTATCTTCCTTTAAAACTAGTTTTACACTCACCTCCTTTAAGAAGCCATCCTTAAACATTAGCCTTGATTTCTGTCAAGGCCCATATTTCCATTACAATTCTCTATGAATCTTCCTTCCAAGTGATTAAGGGCCTTTCTTCTTTCCTTCCCTCTCTTCCTCCCTCCTGCTCCTAGTTTCTAGGAACAGCTATTTACTGAACAGGAGGGCTATTGAGAATCTACAAAGAGCTCCAGAATTAGAGTGCAGTTTTGTGCAGTTGCTGTGCCACCCACAATCATTTCCACATTCTTCTATATCCTGAAGATGCTATTTCGTCTAATCAGGTTGTTCAAAACCTCCTATTTGTCACTTTGAAAACTATACGTTATTAGATGCCAATAGTTCAACCTACACTGTTATTATTAGTACTCAGGGTGATACTGTGTGACACCCTGCAAGGAACTGACAAGAAAAATTAAGTTGCTCTTTTGAGAACTGAGCTGTAATATTAAGACAATGGTCCTGAGAAGAGAGATGTAAAATCATCATAAAGAGACAGCTGATTCCCAGGCCTGGGGCAGGGGGCACATTGGGTGGCAAGGATGAATCATTCTAAAGCCAAAGGAAAGGCGAATGCACAAACAAAGGATGGCGGTGAGGGTCCAATCATGAGGACTCGGTCAATGGACAAAAGATGCAAGACCTGAGGTCTGAGGCAAGGACATTCCTTACAAGGAGGGACAGGCTTCAGGATCATTTAGTCTGGTGATTGTGAACATTTGATTTCTCTAAGTCCCATTTTCAGGTTTTGTGATCTCTAAGCAACCCCCCAAGGTATTATTTGGCCTCACAGGTAAAGACAGTCCGTCTAAAGGAAGGAAAGGGCTGGCTGTGGGGATTCCTGCATTTTGGTTGTGGTGACAATCTATTTCTTCTTGAAAGTTAGCCTATCAGCATTATGGTTTATAGCTCAGTTTCATGATCCTCATTATTAGAAATCTGACCTGGAGAGAAGGATCTGCTTTCCTCACAATGAAAAAATCCAGTTCCCGGCTGAGGCTGATAGTCAAACCCTTGATCAAGGTGGGTTCTCCAGGATAATGAATGTTCCCTGGGAGGCATCCTGGGATAGTCTATGGTGTTTGCCCAGACAAACCTCTAACTCTCTAGGTCAAGCTATCATCAGTCTTCTAGAATAAATAAGATAAACAAGCAGGAATGAACAAAATTTAATGTGTTTTCTTGTCTTAGATAATACTTAAGAAAGCTAAACTTTAAATATGTTGACTAGGTTTTTCTATACATTATATTTACATAATGATTCTGATTTTACCTTTCCCTGAGCAGTTGCCCAGGAGGAAGGAAAGGCAACGTAACAGTCTCTGAAGCTTGCACTGTCTTCTCCGGCCAGGTGTCCCTTAGCAGAGCAAAGAATTGAAGTGAAAAAGCAAGCATCCCCTCCCCACCCCTCTGCCCTGCTCCCTTTTATTTGAAGCATTTCTGAATAACAAATGCAACATTAGATTTAGATATAAAAAGCTACATGACCATCCCAATTCAGGACTGTGGTTCATTAGAGGAGACCTGGCACAGAAATCACGTGAATTACCCCTCATCTACAGGGATACTGTGAGGGAAGTCAAAAATCACCCCTAAAAGTCATTTGCCATCTCTGAGCAAAGGCATGGCTAGTATAAACCCATCTGTGAAATGAGTGCATTTGCCCAGGTGTCTGTCATATCCCATACAGCCAGGAACTCAGATCTTCCATGCTGGGAAGACTTGCCTTCTTGGATCCACCTTAGCGGAGAAGGCAAGTCTATCATATTGCAGCACCAACCTTCTGATACAAAAAATAACTATGTTGGGATTACAGTAGATCAATAAAGAGCAAATTTTTACCATACTTGTGGGGTAAATTACTATTCAATAGTTTGAAATCTATGTATGCTATAAACCTGTGGTAGATTACAGCCTTTAAGAAATAAGTGAGGCTTTCCCGTGGGGACATAAAATTTGAGAGTCAGCCCAGAGAATTACTTTCCAGTCCTGGGAGCCCATAATCTGCATCCATGATGCCTCTCCATTATACAGTTTCTTTCAGGTCCCCTGGACAAGGGCGTTTCTTGTCTCATGGAGTCTTTTTTTTCTTTTAAGAAAAAAAAGCATCAAGAAATTATGATTCAAGCATCTGAAACCCTAATGTTACAGGCAAAGCCTCATTTTTACAGAATATAAAACACTCTGTTTCTTCCACTTCTAACAGCTCATTAAGAGAAGCCACTACTAAATCGTGCTCTTGCAGCATTTCTGGATAGTGGGACACGGCTCGCTCGATCCTCGCTGAACGCCGAACAGGAGTGATCAGCTTCATGTCTTGTACTTCTGGCATTCCATATATTCTGAGGGACAGCAAGAGATAATATTCAAAACCTTATAGCTTCTTGTGAAATTCTACTTATTATTCTTTATTTTTTTCTTACTCTATAATAAAACATGATAGACATTTCAATGTAGGTTGATACAAGAGGTATGTCTAGAACAGCTCTTGTCCTAAGATGGCTTTTCCCTGAGTGTCAGAATGAACTGGGTGGTGTTTATCTGTTCTTGGATAGTGGAAGCATGGGGATTTATTGAATGAAGCTTGTGTGGTATTTATTTTATTTGAAGTCAGCCTACTTGTTAGTTGGTCTTTGTCTATCCTATAAACTTTCAAAGAGTTGACAGGTTTTGAGGAAATTGGGCCTAACACCAAATGGGGCCAGCCTAATGAACTCTAAGATTATTTCTAGTTTAGACAGTAAGCTATTAAAAAAAAAATCTTTTAAGATGGTGGACAAAAGCACAAATTGAAACTGGAACAAACTGGGCATCTTCTTGTAAACTTCAATGCATTCCAATAAGCAGCAGCCTGGAGGACAGGCTGCAGAGATCTTTCCATGTAGTGAATCTGGTCTACCTCACAAAACCATTGATTACATTAGCCTAAGTAATACTAGCAGGCCAGGCTGCTAACAACTCATAATAAATTCTAGAGCCAGCAAAAGCTGGTTTTCAGGTCAACTGCCTGCCTTCATCTATCCATGAGTTGACTGTAGTGGGGAAATGACATGTCTGAGAGAGGAGTTTAGGATGGAAGAGGCCCAGCTGCACTTTCCAGGGAATAAAATATGGAACTGTGGTCCCGGTGCTTTTGTTTGGAATTCTCCTTTCACGATCACGAATAGAGATGGATGTTACGTTAATGTTTTAGAAAATGACACTGATACCCTCACATAGTTCTTTAAATTACTCTGGATTCTGCCTTAGACTTATACTTGTTAAAAAAACCAAACACTTTTGATATTAAAAGAAACCAAATACTTTTGATATCATGAGCAGCCTCTAACTAGTACCACCTGACTAGCTGTACTTTGTTCTTATAGGGCTGTTCACTGACCCTTCTCTACCACAGCTACAGAGGGTGCCCCTGCTTGGCATTTTTTGCCTCTCCCCGTGCCCCCTGCCCCCTGCCCCAGGGCTGGCAGGAAAGGTAGGTTGGATCTGCAAGTGCAGGAGAAATGAAGGTGAAGAGTGAGGACCGATTCCAGGAGAGAGGGAAACTCATCCCAACACCCCTCCTGCCTCCAGCAGCACCTTCCACCCTGCAGCTCAGATCTCTCTGGGGGTCTTGTGAGGAGGATGGTGTGTGTGCACAGAAAGGACACAGATCTTCCTGTCAAGGCTTCAACCCTCCCCTCACCCTCAGCTCCTTCCCTTAACACCAAGGATGGATTAGACTGCCTGGTCCTCATATGAAGCAGAAGGTATCAACAAATTGCTGGTATTCTGGATCTGTGAAGGAGAAACTGGGAACTTGACTTGAATGAGGCCTGTGAACACAAAGCCTGCTTTGGAGTTTGCTTACCTAGGAATTGAGGCGATCTGTAATTTGACACCAGGATGATGATTCTGTTCTGTCTTGGTTATTTGAGGTGTTGCTATAACCTTTTCTCTCTCTTTTGGAGAAAGACAAGAGTTTCCAGATTCCATCTTCTCAGTCAGCTCATCTATTGATGTTATATTAGTTTTAGCAACTAAAGTGTCAGAGGTAACTCCTGTGTATGCAAGATCAAGAAGGAAAGTAAAACTTACCAATTTAATATGGAAGCTAAAAATCAACGAAATGAAAAACCACCATATACAATGATTTCATGGAGTCCATACACTAAATAAAGAGTAACTGATGTGAAGTGGGACTTACAACTCGTTTTTCCTGCTGAGCCTTGTACCAACGCCCTGCTACATCAGGCCATCCTCCTAAACAGCCCCCCAGACAGCCTTTGGGCCTCCTTGCCACCTGAGGATGGATCCTTGATACCCTTTCAACATTCTGAACACATTCCAATCTCTTATTCACTCTGGCGAGAGCTCCCTTAGGGACTAATCATTGGCCTTTTGCCCTTACACCACACCTTGGGTGAATTCTCTCAACTCACTAGGGTTAACTCACTTGACCTCCTGATTCCCTCCATATCCAGGGAAGCCACACAGCTATCACCTTGGACAGTGGGTGAAAAAATGTCTTGTGTTAATAGAATTTGAATGATAAGCCAACCAGAACAACCAAAATGAAGGGAAGGAAATTAGACTGAGACCAGGCAGATATTGTGGCTAGAGGCTGAGACCTCAGGAGAGGTCAACAGGGGCCAACAAGTAGGAAACGCATGGATTCCTGACTCCTCTTTTTATCTCTTTGAAGAACACTGCCATATATTATAAATAAACATCTGAATTGTAGCACGATTCCCAGTAAGAGTACCATTGAGAATATCTACTATATGACCTATTCCCAAAAGTAATGAGTGAGTTAGCTGTAATTCCATATTACTTGATTGTTCCCCAAAGTTCAATCTACTCTTAAAGGAAAATGATTTGTCACCTTCTACGATCATAACAATAATCCATTTTATTTTCTCAAGGTAGCTTGCTTTTTCTTTCCATTCATATAACAAATGTTATAAGCAATCATAATGTGTCACTCACTGTATTGGCACAATATTTTTCATTGAAGGGTTCTCTAGAAGTTCTGACTAATGACAGCAATGGTTAACTAAGTGAAAAGATTCCTGAGATGGCTATTTTTAAAGGTCTACCATGAATTGGGATGTATTAAGTGTTGGTGAGTTTGCTATGATTAAACATGTAAGTTAAATTCAGGCACTTCTCCCTTTTGCTTCAATCTCTTCTGATAAAGAGCCATTTGTTTTCTCCTACCTAGGATTCCAGGAAAGCAAGACACTCTAGTCCAGCCTGCTCTGGTGGAAACCACCTTTGTTTGCTGTTGGGCAGTATATATACTTGTAATAATAGAAATAAATCAGCTGATGATGATGGCTGAAAGGGCCAGGGTATGGAAACCAAGAAGTGAGAGGCACTTCAGGGGACTTATGTTTCTTTTCTTTTTTCCCCTACGTGTTCCTCAATGACTTTTACTTATGTGGCTGGATGGAATGAATTTAAATACAAAAATAGTACCTTCTGTGATTCTGTTTGGGTCTTGCAACATGTTAAGAACAACTTCTCGCAACTCTTGTATTGGCTGGAAGGAAGGAAGAACATACAGGAACAGTATTAAAAATATTCATGAAAAAATGATCTAAGGAACTTTAACATCAATTGAACTTTTTTTAAAAAAGATTTTATTTTTCCTTTTTCTCCCAAAGCCCCTCGGTACATAGTTGTGTATTTTTTTTAGTTGTGGGTCCTTCTAGTTGTGGCGTGTGGGATGCTGCCTCAGCGTGGTTTGATGAGCAGTGCCATGTCAGCACCCAGGATTCGAATCAGCGAAACCCTTGGCTGCCGAAGCAGAGCTCACGACCTTAACCACTTGGCCACGGGGCCAGCCCCTGAACTTCTTTTTATAATAAAAATGTTTCTTTTTTTATCTTGTCTAACTATAAATAACACTTAAAAAGTTTCAGTTACATAGGACTAGATTTATAGATTTATGAGAAAAATGAAGTAAAGAAAATGTCAGTTAAATGCTGGCTTGCTTGACTTTAATGAAGAGATGTGTTTATGCAAAGTCGTCTATAGTGAAATTTCTCTAAATCAAATTAATTTTATTACCAATTTATATGATCCTGTTGAAGATGTGTCCCCACATAAAGATTCTGGCCCAAAGATGTAAACCTAGCCATACAGAAAATGTGGCATACATTTTTAGTGTTGTCTTAACTGAATTTTTATTTTTATCATGTCATATACCTCAGTACAAAAAAATTAAACAAACAGTCAAACACGAAAAAGGAAATCACCCATAATCCCATCACCCAAATATAACCTTTAGTTGAGCACTTGGGGAAATTTCCCACTAGCCTTTTCTTTCTTTGTTTTATTTGGTAACATAACATAAAAAACATAATATTAAAAAAAAAGCCATTACAGAAAAGTAACTTTCTGATAAAATTATCTGAGATAGCCTTCCTTTTTCAAAGTATGTAAACCATGCCATGAAACAGATCATCATAAATGAACTGTAATTTCTCATAGGAACATTATATTTGGAGGTTGGTCTTCCTGGCCTGAGACTCTCTATCATATAAATACTAGATATAAACAGACAATAGAACATAAAAGCAAAGCTATCTATACATTTTTACAAAATCTAAAATGCTTTAAGCTCAGGGAAATGGGAATAAATGTAGTGAATATGTTGCAAAGAGTCTGAATTATATAAAACATTCAGTGCATTTTACATTTTTACAGGCTTTTAGTTAAAGATGATGGATTGAATACACATTTATTTCTAATCCCTCTTGAAACTCTACTGAAATGATAATAAAAGGATTAAAAGAAGGCAATAACCACAAAGAATAGAGGAAACAGCAATAAGATTTTGGAAGCTAGAATGTAGAAGGAAGATGTAACCACCTTGAAAGAGTTGACTTCTAAGTCGGCAATGTGGCTGAGAAACAACCTGATTCAACCCCAGGGCCTCAGAAAGGCTCAGGACTGTATAGTGGGGTCAAAATCAGAAGGACTCTTTCTTGAGGATCTATTCAAAAAGCAGTCAGACCTCCAAAACTACCCCACATCCCTGAACTCCATGCAGCCTGGTGACTGTGCCCCACCCCCCCTTTATCCTAACAGAAAACTGGGGATGTAATCTCCAAGCCTCTCGGGGATACCACGCAAGATTGAGGGTGGGGGTCCCAGCGAAAAAAAGGGATAAATAAAGATCTTCACGCTGAAGGTTGAGACTCCCAGCTCTCTTCTCGCCCACAGCACTGGTAGCCTGGTTTCTAGCTCCCAGGAAAGAGACCGGAGGAGCCTTCTTTAGAGAATATGACCAGTCTTGGGAGAAAGACCTGAAAAGACTGATATTGAGGGTTCTTCAGCCAGTAGACTCAGCCAGATCACCCCATGGTAAAGCCTCATATGTCTAGAGCTTTTAATAAACTTTTTCTTTTTTTTTTTAATTTTTATTTTATTTGGATGTACATCATCTTTCAAATTCTGGATACATTACATCATGTTCACCACCTGAACACTAATTATAGTGCATTCCCTCACATGTGACCCTAATCACCCCTTTTGCCCTCCCCCCTGCCTCCTTCCCCAATGGTAACTACCAGTCCAATCTCCAATGCTATGTGTTTGTTTGTTTGTTTTGTCGTTTTTATCTTGTACTTATGAGTGAGATCATATGGTATTTGACTTTCTCCCTCTGACTTATTTCACTCAGCATAATACCCTCAAGGTCCATCCATGTTGTCACAAATGGCCGGATTTCCTCATTTCTTATGGCTGAGTAGTAGTCCATCGTGTATAAACACCACATCTTCTTTATCCATTCGTCCCTTGATGGGCACCTAGGTTGCTTCCAAGTCTTGGCTATTGTGTATAATGCCGCAATGAACATAGGGGTGCAAGTATCTTTATGCCTTTGTGTTTTCAAGTTCTTGGATAAATACCCAGCAGTGGAATAGCTGGATCATATGGTAGATCTATCCTTAATTTTCTGAGGATACTCCAAACTGCTTTCCATAGTGGCTGCACCAGTTTGCACTCCCACCAGCAGTGAACAAGGGTTCCCTTCTCTCCACACCCTCTCCAACATTTGTTGTTTCTGGTCTTGTTAATTATAGCCATTCTGACCGGAGTGAGGTGATAGCTCACTGTAGTTTTGATTTGCATTTCCCTGATAGCTAATGATGTTGAGCATCTTTTCATATGCCTGTTGGCCATCTGTATATCTTCTTTGGAGAAATCTCTGTTCAGATCTTTTGCCCATTTTCTAATTGGATTGTTGGTTTTTTTGTTGTTGAGCTGTATGAGTTCTTTGTATATTTTGGATATTAACCCTTTATCTGATATGTGGTTTGCAAATATCTTCTCCCAATTGTTAGGTTGTCTTTTCGTTTTGTTGATGGTTCCCTTTGCTGTGCAGAAAACTTTTTAGTTTGATGTAGTCCCATTTGTTCATTTTTTCTTTTGTTTCCCTTGCCCGGTCAGACACGGGACTTGAAAATATGCTGCTCAGACCAATGTCATAGAGTGTACTGCCTATGTTTTCTTCTAGAAGTCTCATGGTTTCGGGTCTACATTCAAGTCTTTAATCAGTTTTGAGTTGATTTTTGTGCATGGTGTAAGGGAATGGTCTACTTTCATTATTTTGCATGTGGCTGTCCAGTTTTCCCAACACCATTTATTGAAGAGACTCTCCTTTCTCCATGGTATGCTCTTGGCTCCCTTGTCAAATGTTAGCTGTCCATAAACGTGTGAGTTTACTTCTGGGCTCTCAATTTTGTTCCATTGATCTGGGTGTCTGTTTTTGTGCCAGTACCATGCTGTTTTGCTTACTATGGCTTTGTAGTATAATTTGAAATCGGGGAGTTCGATACCTCCAGCTTTGTTTTTTTTTCCCAGGAATCCTTTGGCTATTCAGGTCTTTTGTTGTTCCATATAAATTTTAGGATTCTTTGTTCTATTTCTGTAAAAAATGTTGTTGGAACTTTGACAGGGATTGCGTTGAATCTATAGATTGCTTTAGGAAGTATGGACATTTTAACAATGTTAATTCTTCCAATCCAAGGGCACGGAATATCTTTCCATTTCTTTACGTCTTCCTCGATTTCTTTCAACAATGTTTTATAGTTTTCGGTGTACAGATCTTTTACCTCTTTCGTTAAGTTTATTCCTAGGTATTTTATTCTTTTTGTTGCAATTGTAAATGGGATTGTATTCTTAATTTCTCTTTCTGCTACTTCGTTGTTAGTGTATAGAAATGCAACCGATTTTTGTACATTGACTTTGTATCCTGCAACTTCACTGTATTCCTTTATTATTTCTAAAAGTATTTTAGTGGACTCTTAGGGTTTTCTAGATATAAAATCATGTTGTCTGCAAAGAGTGACAGTTTCACTTCTTCTTTTCCAATGTGGATCCCTTTTATTTCTTTTTCTTGCCTGACTGCTCTGGCTAGGACTTCCAATACTATGTTAAATAAGAGTGGTGACAGTGGGCCTCCTTTTCTGGTCCCTGTTCTTAGAGGGATAGCTTTCAGTTTTTCTCCATTGAGAATGATATTTGCTGTGGGTTTGTCATATATGGCCTTTATTATGTTGAGGTATTTTCCTTCTATACCCAATTTATTTAGAGTTTTTATCATAAATGGATGCTGTACCTTGTCAAATGCTTTCTCTGCATCTATTGAGATGATCATGTGATTTTTATTCTTCATTTTGTTAATGTGGTGTATCACGTTGATAGATTTGCAGATGTTGAACCATCCCTGCATCCCCAGAATGAAACTAATAAGCTTTTTCAAACCCACCTTTTATATATGCAAATAGCTCAGTTTCACCAGCATCTGAGTAAAGCTTTTAATGAACAATTGAGAGCAAAAGAAAATAAAACAAACAACAGCAACTATAAACACACACACACAAACCAAACAGAAAGAGAGAATAAAAACATTAGAGAAGAAACAGACAATACAAGAAAAAAAGGGAATCCAAGGGTGATGGTGAAAGGAGATCCCAGGATGACAGCCAGTAAAGCAAGGGGTAAGAGCAATTTGTTGAGCCTGGAACGGACCAGAAGGGTCTGGGAGAAAGGTCTCTAAGAAAAGGAAATCAACAGGATATCTGATGTTCTGAAAATACTGAGAAATTCAAACGATTAGAGAAGAGTTTGGGAATTAATTATATAATAAATACTCAGAAAACTAAGCAAAGGGAAAACAAGATAGTAATTAATTTCAGGAAAAGTAGAAAGTCTTGCTTGAAAGGTAAAGTAATCATAGCATATACTGCATGTCTCAATGTATTCATATATTTCTTACATATTCATAACGATGTGAACACTGAACAGTGACCAGAATTTCCATATGACTCTAATGGAAACATGGAGGATGGCAAAAGTCTGCAAGGGTGACAGGGGCATATATACGCGTGTGTTGGGGAACTGTGCAGGTGTGTGTGAGAAAGAGTTTGGTTAAGTCCTCATCCTGCATAGTTGGAAGTCTACAAATCATGTCTAAAACTGAAAAATCAAGAAATAGCAATATAAACATGTTATCTGAAACTACTGAGGTAAATATAAAAATAATCATTTTGCTCTGCAAAGTGGGAAATGGGAGGGGAGGGAAGCAGAGGCCTTATGGAATGCACCTTATCAAACGATTTGGCTGTTTAAACTATGTGTATGTACAACTCTGACTTAACAACCATGGAAAAAGGTATGGTCAAATATATGATGACATGGAAAGTTACATTTAAGTGAAAAGAGTTATAAAACTCTTTGTTAGTCTTTGCAGTCTTCATTAAAAAAATTATATAGAGACAGTGGTTTTGCTAGGTTTTAGAATTAAAAGTTATTTTGTGCAATGGCTTTGAATTATTGATTATGGATATTGATGTGCCAGGTTTAACATATTTTTAGGTTCTTCATGGTGAAGTATGACTTTGTAAGTATTGGATATTGATGTTATTTTATAACTTTCGACATTATTACTTTCCATGAGTGCATATTTCTACAATGAGTGTAAAGTGAGACACATTCACATTGACAAGAAAAGTGATGCTATTGGTTTACATGTAACACTACTTCTACAGAATAAATATTTTAATTAAAATGTTCGTAAAGGACACGTTGTACTTCACATTCTGTGTATGACTTTATGAAGTGAATTAGAAGTTTAGTATTAGATTATATAACTGCCATACTGCAAACAACAGAGAACTCACATGAAAGAGAATTTTCAAGAAGTCACCCACCCAACACAGATACTCACTGTTGCCCCCTTTCTTATGGCCTCTTCGTACAGCCCGATAACATCAAAGGTGCCTTTACTTGCCAACAACTTTGCTTTGCAGATCCAGAATTTAGCAAATTTTTCAGCCTCAGGAATACTGGACAGTATGGTAAATATTTCATTAGAAAGTACACCCTGGAAAAAGAAAATACCCAGAGGTAATTATTACCACCTTGCTGTTATTCTCACACCTCCTAATATTTTTCATAGCAGGTATGTAGAAATGTGCCTGATCAACAATTTTTTTGAATTTTTAAAAATTTCAATTTTACTGAGGTATAGTTTACACATAATAAAATGCACCCATTTAAATAGTACATTTCGATGAGTTTGATACTAATCATTAAATTTTAAGTTACATGATACCAAATAGAAAAATGTTTATTATAGCTAAACATAAAGAATATGTTCTCCATTTTTATGCAAAACCAAAACCAAACCAAATCAAACCCTACAGTAATCATCATTCATATATTTCTTACATATTCATAATAATGTGAACAATGAACAGTGACTGGAATTTGTATATGACTAACAGAAGTATGAAGGATGGCACAGGTATGCAAAGGTCATAGGGGTGTATGTGTGTGTGTGTTTTGGATCCATGCAGATGTATATAATGAGGGTTAAATCCCACAAAAAGGAACTTTAAAATGGTTTCACTGATTTGGTCCCTTTCTGGCTTATACCCAGAGCAGGGCAGTGACACGGACCAGGAAGAATATGGAGAGGAACCATGCCTAGAAACCCAGGTACTGGTGCTCAACCAAGCAGCACCTCCTACTCCTCCTGAGATGGAGGAGACATGAAGGTAAGCTCCAGTCAAGAACCCCAATGTTTAAGAGAACCAACACTACATGAAAGAGGCATAAAACTCAGCAACCAGAAGAATAAACACTGGAGCAAACAATTGAGGAAGCAAAGAGGAATAGATTTAAGAGTACTGCAGTCAGTATCTTCAGAGTGATAAGAGAATATTGCTATCATAAAACTACAACAGGCTCCTATGAAAAAGAATCAATATAAGGGCAGAACAGGGCATGGACACTACTGAAGAATAAATCAGTGAGCTGAAAATTTGGCTGTGGGATTCTCCCAGAAACCAGTGCAAGAGAACAAAGAAATGAAGAATATGAAAGAAAAGTTAAGAGTTCTGGAGGATATATCGATTACTCAGGAATTCCAATATCTATCTAAGAGAATTTCTAGAAGGAAAAATAGAGAACAAAGTTGAATACACATCCAAGTAGTTGTAGAATAAAATTCCCAAGGACTGAACAAAGAAACAAGTGTTCAGAGTGAAAGATCCTGAGAGAGCCAGGCAAGATGAATGAAAAAAGAACCATACTTAGAACACCAAGGATAAAAAGAAAATCTTAAATGCTTCCAGAGAGGGGTAAAAGGAGATTATCTACAGAGGAATGAGAATTAGATTGACATGAGACTTTAATAAAGCAACAACTCCAGTGCAAGAAAGAAAATGAAACAGTAACCTCAAATTTTCCAAGGAAAACAATCTGAATTTAGAAATTTCCCCCAGCCAAACTATGATTCTAGCATGAGGGTGAAATAGTAACATTTTCACAAGCATAAGGACTCAGAAAGTTTACCATCAAAACCCATAAAGTTGCTATTGAATAAACTTTAGAATTCAAGTGGAAGACTCGAAACAAAAGTAACTACAAGAAGAATATGATATATAACTTGCATGCCATATTTGAACTTACACTTACTACTTTCTTTTGTTATTTCAATTTATATGCTTTCTTTATGGAATAAAGAAAACTGTATCAAACACAGAAATGAGGGAAAATAAACCAAAAAAGAATTTATGTAAATTGAACTACAAAATATAATGGCAGGGACATGTTTAAACATATGTGTAATTACAATAAATGTGTATGGGCTAAATTTACCTTTTAAAAGCAAAGAGTTCCAGATTTGGTTAAAAAAATTCATATGTATTCATATGAAATATACCTTTAAAAATAAAGGGATGGAAAAAGATTTACAAATTGTAACAACAAGGCTGGTGTGGTAAGATTACTATCAGATAAAAGAGAAATCAAGGCAAGTTATGGATCTTTATGTACCTAACAACATAACTTTGAAAAATAGAGAGTAAAAGTTGACAGAAACACAGAGAAATTATTAAGCAGTAATCACAGTGCCAGTGAGACTTTGGCAGGTTTCTTTCAAAAAGCAACAGATCAAGTGAACAAACAAAAAATAATTGCATTATTTAAATTTTCTAAGTTTGTTCTAATGGATATCTACAAAGAATTGTCTATTCAACAGAGTATATATATTCTTTTCAAACACTTTTGGAACATTCATCAAGACTGATCAGACATTAAGACCAGAAAGAAAATTTCAACAAACTCCATCAAGCAGAACACATACAGCCTACATTCACCAACCACAATGCAGTACAATTAAAAATTGACTGAAAGATAGCTAGAAAAAAACCCCCCAAACAAAAACCCTACATATCTAGAAGTTAAAAGATACTCTTCTAAGATAACTTTTGGGTTAAAGAAGAACTCAAAATGGAAATCTCAAACTATTTACAAATGAACAATGAGAACAGATGAGTCCGTTATTAAGCTATGGTCTCTTAGCTCCAAACCTACTTTTTATCCTGCTTTGTGACACTCACTGGGGCTGGAATTCTGTAAATCACTTTCTGCTTTGACAGTAGCTCTGACAGGGCTCTGCCACTATGGGGCACTAGAGGGAGACTGCAGGGCTGGAGACGAGAAGGGACTTCCTCTTCCTATTTGCTTCATCGCCCCAGGAACAGTCCTTCACTCTGGCAGTTGGTTCTAGGCTCCCCCTTTTCTTTCTGGCGTTGCAGATCCTGCCTCACTGTGCTCCTTCAGAGGGAAGAGCACCAACTTGGTGACATCCTTCTCTCAAGGTCTGAGCCTCAGCCCTGAAGGGCCCTTCCTCCAGCTTCTGTGGTACCAGCATCTGCTGGGTAGAATGCCCTTCTTAGAGGTGTGGTCCCATTTCTACCAGGGTTTGTCTCTCCTAGCTTCTATGTTCCAATATCCCCAACTCTCTTTGTTTCCCTAGACCCAGTGGGTGCTAGTTGCTTTCTGAAGTTACTGCTACTGTTACCTCAGGTTCCACTTTGCCATCAGCCCTGTGTGTAGCATCCATATGCCCTCTGACAATCTCTTCATCATTTTTGTGCACACAGGGTCACAAAGTGTTTTCATGTGCCCAGAGAGTCAGAAGTGCAAGGGAATTTTTGTCTCCCCAGGGGCACCCATTAATCAATGACCATGGAAGTATTAATACTACAGCTCCCTTGCCCCTGAACAGGATGACTCTGAGAAGTGTGAGCCACCTTGTCTCCAGAGCTTCCCTGTGGGATTGTGCCACAGCCCTCCATGGACTTTGTTTGATACCATACCTTGCTTGGTCTCCTTTTCTTCCTGGTCCCATATCCCCACTCCCCTCACAATTTTCCCTGGGAGCCTCTTCCTAATAAATTACTTTCTCACATAAGACACTGTGAAACCAATCCTCACATTACATTCTTTCTATTGAGATACCTTGTGTTGTTTCTGTTTTTCTGACTTGACTCTGACTGATACAGAACATTACCTAGTCAAAGCTGAAGGATATGACCAAAGCTAAATTTAGAGGCAAATTTACAGCATTAAATATAGTTTAAGAAAACAAGAAAGACTGACATAAATGATCCAAGCTTTCAACTAAAAAAAGCTAGAAAAAACCCAATAAACATAAAAGTAGACACAGACTGATAGGAGAAAAAAATAGTCAATAAAATCCAAAAGACGGCCTTTTAAAAAGATTAATAGAGAAATCTTTAGCAAGTCTAAAGAAAAGCCAAGAAATTATTATAATTGGCTCAAGAAATATAAAACCCAAATAGAGCAATGATCATGGAAAAAACCTGAAAAAATATACACAAAACCATCGCCCACAGTCCAGATGATTTTATGGGCAAGTTCTTACCAAACCTTCACAGAACAAAATAATTCTCATGTCATATAAACTATTTTCAGAGTATAGGAAAAAAAGGAAAAAACCTAACTCATTTGACAAAGCCAGCATAATAGTGATATTAGGAATATACAAGAAAAGACAACCAAACTACATAAAAATCTGAAATAAAATAATTGCAACTCATGAAATAACATACTTCATTTCTCTATGCACCTATATTGTATGCACATGCATAAAAACCATCTGGAAGGATAACTGGCAATAGTAGTTGCCTCCAGGAGAAACCTGGGCTGTATAACTATGTATGTATGTGTGTGTATGTGTGTGTGTAAGTGCGTGTGCCTTTCTTTTGCTTCATATCCAAATGTCAAATGGATACTCTTTGGAACTTAAAACTTAAAGAAGGCACAGGTCCTTTTGGAGCCCTCTGGAGCCAGACTGCTTGGGTTAGTTTCCCAACTTCTCTATGCCTCAGTTTCATTTGTAAAGTGGGCATAGTAATAGTCGTTATGATAATTGTATGAGATAATATAAGTTGCTTAGAACGGTGCCTGGTATACAAGAGCCATTATTCAAGTGTCCATTATTATTATTCCTATTATTATTCTTCTCCTGTATTAAAAAGAGTAGCTAACTTTCTGCACAGACAGAGGTTATCTCTCTTACACTATATTTAAGACAAATGTTTGAAAACTCTAAGACTCAGGGTCCAAAGCTTTGGGAGCTTATCCTCCTCACTCACCCCTTCAATGAGCTGCAGACATTCTGTCAGAGTGTTGTTAATTTTATTGGACAGTTCAAGCTGTGCTTTCTTTTCTTCCTCTTCTTTTTCCATACTCTTCCAGAATGAAACATTCATTTCCTCTATTATTTTTCTTTTTGTTTTAAGTTCCATAGGAGGCCGTTTATAGATTTTCCCCTTAGATTTCTGCCATTCTTCCAGTTGTTTCCTGTTATGCAATTAAAGGGGGGAGGACGGTTTTAGGTATTTTTTTGTACATAGTCAAGATCTAAAGTATATGACATGCACAGATTATCACTAAACACCTTCAACTACAGACAAAGTCAGGAGAATGGAATTAAAAACAGTTTACAAATGGGTAATGGCAGCACTGGTTACCCACGAGCCTTGAGAAGGTAGGAGCCAGAGGGATTAGTAGGATGACAAGTGGCTAGCATCTTTAAATTTCTTGACTTCAGGATTATTCTTATTTTCCTCTGAAAATTTTCATTTCATCTCTATGTACCTCTGATACTTGCTTTCTGAAGACATCCCTCCACCTCTGAGATCACTAACTCAGCACTCCATTTCTCTCACCATTAGCTTTCTATCTGCCACTCAACCAGACCAACCAAACCTGCATTCTGCCCTCAACAGGGTCTTAACTCCTCAAAGTGACTCACTTTGCCCAGTTCCTTAGCACTCTCCTGACCACTCATGACCTCTTTTTTTCCTGAGCAAGATCAATAATTTCATTGCTCTTTTCTTAAGTAGCTGGCCTCTGATGGTACCAAGTCCTAATCCTTGCTTTCCCCTACTGTTCACCTTCTCTGCTCCTCCTTCTACGCAGTCAATAGACTACTGTTGGCGGGGGGTGGGGTTGGGGGGGACACCAAGACATGTAGGCCCAAGTGTTTGGATGTAGGCTCTTTAGCTTCTTTAAATTATGACTCATAAATGTAGATTTCAGCCCAGATCTCTCCCTAGAGTCCCAAACGTTGTAAAACCACTGCCTAGTTGATATCTTTTATTTGACGTCTGGCAGACATTTCAAATTTAATATTGTTCAAAACAAATCTCTTGATTTTCATCCTCGAGTCTCTTTCTAAACAGCCTTCCCTACATTGGTCAACAGTACCCTAATCTACCCAGCTGCTAGGACCTAAAACTAGGAGTTGTCTTTGAATAGTTCTTTTTTTCTCCCACATCTGACACATCACCATATAGTCAGTATTACTTCCATCTTCACTACCACCATCCTAGTCCATATCATTTCACCTTCTGCCTGAAACGCTGCAGCAGCCTCCTAATCATCTCCTTGCTCCCACTCTAATCCTTACCAAATTCATCTTGTGTACAGCAGCTTGAATGATCTTTAAATGTAAACCACACTGAGTCACTGCCAGGAACTTCCCATGACTCTTGGAATAAAATTCAAAATGTTTTCCATGGCCAAAAGGTGCAGTGTAATTTGACTCCTGCCTGCCTCTCCAACCCCATGTCATACCACTCTCCCCATCACCCACCACCCTCCAGGAGCTCTAACATCCTTTCAATTACTTGACCCAAGCTCATTCCTGCCTCAGGGTCTTGCATTATCAGTCTTCATTCCTCTGCTCAAATGACATCTCCTTGAAGAGGTAATTATCCATAATTACTCTGTTTTATTTAATCAATGTGTTGATTTTCTATCTTCTCCACTAGAAGGCAAGCTCTATGAAACCTTGGGTGTCCCAGTGCCTAGCATAGTGTCTGGAACACACAGCTGTTTAATAACATACAGTAAAATTCACCTTTTTTAGTGTATAGTTCTGAGTCCTTGACAAATGCTTGAAGTCGTGTAACCTTAACTATAATCAAGATATAACACCCTCAAAAATTCCCTCATGCTCCTTGGTGGTCAGCTCCGCCCCCATCCCTAGTTCCTGACAATCACGGATCTGTTTTCTGTCCTTATAGTTTTGCTTTTTCTAGAATGTCAATAACTAATTAACCCTCGTTTCTCTCCTTGACTACAGAGCACAATCCATACAGTGCTTATTTCAGCCCCAACTGCTTCCCTTTCACCTTCATTCCAACTTCCCTCTGTTTAATGATAGAAGCTGAGACATCTGGCATGTTTCTTCTATGTTCCTGGCATTCTTCCTATCTCCTTAGCTTTCCTTCTAATCATAAATGAAGAGGGAACTTGCCTTTCTAAAGCTAATTTATTCCTTGGGCTTCAATGCCATGATTTCATTATTCTAATACTTTCCAAACTTAGACCAGAAAAAAGCTCCATAAGGTTAGAGACTGTGTCTGCATGCTCAGTGCTCTATCTCCTAGTGCCTGGCACATTGTAGGTGCTGAAGGAACACTCAAGGAATGATTGAGTGATCTACCCCTCTCCACAGACTCCTTCTGTTTTGTAATCAAACATGACCAACACCCCACACACTATCTTAAGATCCATCATCTGTTATCTGGTCTAGACTGTGAGCTCCAGGCTAGGGACCCTGACTTCCTCATTCATCAGCTCACGGTCTTTGCACTTGCAAACTTTCATGTTTTTGCTCAGGAGCTTCATCCTTCTTGGCACTGTCCTTTTCTCAGCCCAGATGTCATTGTTGAAAGCACCCCCCCGACTTTTCTATCTAAAGAAGTCATTCCAGCCCCACTCAGTCACATCACCCTGAATTAAGCTGTTTAATTTTTGTCTCTTCAGGAGGGCAGAGAGCTTGTCGGTAGTGCTCAGGGCTGTATTTAGAGAACAAACCCTTCCCTCACTTCACCCTGCTACACCTTTTAGATAACATCTAATTTTACATGTCCCTTTCACCCTTGTCAGGAGTCTCATTTTCTACTCCAACCACGTGTACAACAGGTGCTTCTCCTGAGAGATTTACCACAGTATGAGACTGGTCCTGTCACTGTATGTCAGGTCCTGTGCAGAAAGTGTATCAAATCCTTTGGCTCAGTTTCAAGCATCATGTATGTTAATGTTAACCCCCAGCAACCCGATCTCCTGATTTCTACCATTTGAACTCTGTATGTGAACTGATTGCTCCTCTCTGCCTTAGCTTACTTTCCTAAACCTGGCCTGCTCAGGCTCATGGAAGTTTCCTGTTCCTTCTTTGTTGATAACTTTTCTGGATTTAACCATTGCTCTGTAAACTCACTACTCTGGCTCCTCTTACCCTGTCCTCTTCTATCGATGTTCAGTCCCTTCAGGATACTTCTTGCATGAGTACTCTACATCTGCAACCTCTATTTCTTACTCAATTACTCTGTTTCAATTTCTCCTTAAAAATAAATTACTTCAAACATACAGAGAATTATAGAGAATAATTTATAACACATGTATGTTCCACTCAGCTCTATCAAGTCTTAATGTTTGTTTGACCGAGGATTCCTGATGGTCAATTTGCCTAAATCATCTTAAATTGCAAAATTTTGGAATTAAAGCAAAGTACCTTCGATCCTCTGCTGTGGTCTTCTTCTTAATATTTGGATTAGTTTGAGTCCCATTTGGGAATCTTCTTCCACTTATGGTTGTGTCACTAGCTTGAGTTTTGGGAGCTGTCTGGTTTAGAAAATGGTTCCGGGGAAGAGCCTTTTTCAACCTGGAGTCCAAAGTCCATGTTTTTTGGTGACAGCTGTTGTTAGATTTATTCTCACTGGGTCCATTTGTTCTTATGCTAGGGGTGCTTGGAATGACTGAATTAAAGCTGCCAACTGTCATATTAGGCCTTTGGCTTGTGGCTTTTGATTTTTTCAGTACACATGACATCTGAGGTCTAAAATAAGGTTGAGTGGACTTCTGATCTTGCTTAGTGTTTGGATGTCTGTTGTTACATCCTCCCTGAAGCACACTGGGGTATGGCCTGGGTTTGGTATGTTTTTCTTTCTGTTCAGTAACAGTATATGACTGCAACTTAGTTTCATTTGGTCTTTCATATCTAGTCCTATTAACCTTGATATCCTTGACCACTGGTTTCTTTGATGCTTGAATTCTACTAAGGGTCTGAACAACGTGAGAGGAAACTGTCTTTTGGGGTTTTACTCCTGGTCTTGCAAGATGTGCTCCTCTAGAGAGTTGCTGTGACTTTACTGGAGGAATCCTGATTTGTGTTTCTCCAACAAATTGCTTATTATTAACTCTGTCTTTCAGAACAGCACTATTTACTGAACTTTTGCCCATGGCTCGTTTAGATGCCAAACTGCTCTTGGTTTGATTATAAGAGTTAGTCTTTGGCTTACTTTTGGTCCGTAATTCAGGATTTGGCTTCCTCTCAGAGTCTGGTAAGGTTTGGGGCAAGTTCTCTTTATTTACTTCTTTTAGAAAGCTATCCAAGGACTCCTTTTCAACATAGACATTGTCCACAGAGTCTGTGCATTTAGCACTTCCTTGATCTGTTACCTGCTGCTTTGTAGTTTTCAATTCCTGTGTATTAAGTGACCCCACAGTTTTTCTTGACAGTTCTCCAGCAGTGGATGATCCAGCGTCATGCTGTTGCTGACTTTTGCTAGAAGGCTGACAGTTTGGGTTCGAAGAAACACATCCTGAAGTCAGCCTTTTGTCTAGAGGTTTTGGAGGCTCCAACTTTGACTTCTGGGACCCTGTGATATTAGAAGGTCTGGGCTGAAGTTTAATGCTGATGGGTCTTGTCGCTTTGACAGGCAAAGCAACATGGCTGGTGACATCCTTTTTGGGTCTAATAGTCTAAAAAGACAAAGAAAAATATCAAAAAGTAAATTCATAAGAATAGCTCACTGTTTTATAAAATAAAAAAATTAGTTATTTGGAATTTCATTTAAGAAAGTTGAATCCTGAGAAAATAAAGCCTCACTAGTAGGTAATTTGTATAACTTGAGTTCCTATCAGAAATATATCAGAATCTTTTAGCTTGATAGAATTAAGGAGAGATGCAATAAATGTACAAAAATTGCTGTTTAAAAATAAATTTTCCTCAATTGAACAAGTATTTGCTGTATGCCTATTATGTCCCAATGAAGTGTCCTTTTAGGGACTCTGGAAAGATACATACATAATAAATGTGCTATGTTAGGGTAGTTCCCAAGTTCTTCCTAGTACTTTGTATTGATACACTAACATTTTTAAAACAATACTGCCTTTGTAAGGGTAACAGATCTTGCTCTCATCCCTGGACATCACTGGCAAGGGTAGGTGGTAGATGCTGGGAGGCCGGAGGTACTTTGGAACAGCTCTCAATAAACTTCTAACATGTTAGGAAGTCATATTTGTGAAGTCACACAGGGTTTTAAAGTTAGATTCTGTTATTAACAAGTAAATCTTTCAGTGATGTGATTTAATTTTGGACAAGAAGGGTAGGACTAGGTTACAGAGAACTTTAAAAAGTAAGGAGCAGAGTTTAGAATTGATGTGGTAAACAATAAGAGCAAGCCACTGTGGATTCCGGAGCATCTGCACTGAAAGCAATCACTCAGAAAGGAGAATTTGGCAGTGATTTGTAGAATACATGTCTCCAGGAGAAGATATGGGAATGCTAGAGTTACCACTCTCTATTTTTGATTCAATAATATTGTTAAGAATGACTATGTAAACTTTGTGAGTGTGTACAGGAACTCTGTGGCCAGAACCACTTGGCATTATGGGCAAAGAGACGCCCACCCTAGTATGGTATGAGTATGTGTAGTGTTGCTGGGGGTGGGATAAGGAAGGGTTGGGAGTGGGAGGCAGAGAGATGGATCGTATACCCATATGGCTATAGCTGGGTTAGGTTATCCTTTGAGCCCCAATATTTAAATCGACCTCTGATCTCTCCGTTATTGCTTACTGAAGAGGCAGGGACGTTAGTATGAAAATTTCCAAACGTGCTATTTCTCAGTTGTTCTTTTTTGTACATTAAAAAAAACGGAGATATAATTTGCATCCTACAAAATTGACCATTTTAACATGTATAATTCAGTCAGTTTTAGTATATTCACAAGGTTGTACAAACATTGGTACTATCTAATTCCACATTTTCATTATCCAGAAAGAAATCCCATACTTGTTAGAAGTCATTCCCCATTTCCTTCTCCCCATAGACCCTGGCAACCATTAATCTACTTTCTACAGATTTGTCTATTCTGGACACTTCACATAAATGGAATCATACAATATGTGGCCTTTTGTGTCTGGTGTCTTTCACTTAGCATAATGTTCTCAAGATTCACTCACGCTGTTGCATGTATCAGTACTTCATTACTTTATTTTTTATTTTTATTTATTTATTTATTTTTAAAGATTTTTTAATTTTGTTTTTTCCTTTTTCTCCCCAAAGCCCCCCGGTACATAGTTGTATATTCTTTGTTGTGGGTCTTTCTGCTTGTGGCATGTGGGACGCTGCCTCAGTGTGATTTGATGAGCAGTGCCATGTCCGTGCCCAGGATTCAAACCAACGAAACACTGGGCCGCCTGCAGTAGAGTGCGCAAACTTAACCACTCGGCCACGGGGCCAGCCATATTCATTTTCTTTTTAAATAAAAACACTATGAGACACCATCGTGGTGGCATGAGAGGTTCCCTTTGTCTCTCTCCTTCAATCTATAGTAAGTAAAAACAGCCATAAGCCAATGAAGGCTAGATTGCCTAAAACACCAGGATGCCAGAGAGATACACACATTGGTATGCATGAAGGTGGTTGGATTGGAACACATAAAGGAGGCAAAACGGAGGAACAGCAGAGGCAGTGCCCAGGACCCTGAGCCAGCCTCCCCTAGCCCCAGAGAACCTGATGGGCAGCAGCAGAGGCATGTGTATGACTGTGGTGGCACCTGTGGTCACAGGGAGCAAAGCAGCAGTGGAGGCAGAACCCCATGATCCTGGACCCCTGGCCAGGACTCAGAGCCTGATAGCAGCAGTGGAGATGCACACACAGCTCTGACATCCCAACTGTAGTGGTGCCTCTGGTCATAAGGTAATGGACGCTAGCAGAGGTGGTGCCCTGCAAACGTGGTTCCCTCCCTCAACCAGGCTAGCAGAGTTTCTGACCCAGGTGATCCCAGAAGCAACAGAAGCATCAGCCATCCCTGTATCCCTGGTGGTGAAGCTAGCAACTGCAGTGGTAACAGCAAGGCATCAGTAACTCCCAGAGTTGCAGGTTGCAATGAGAGTACTAGCAACACTCTGAAGAGAGGTGGTGGAGGTTGGAACTTGTCAATCCTGAAATATAATGAGAAGCAGCTTGGGTAAGAGAAACCAAAAACTAGCATTATAGTGCCACCTACTGAAAAACAAAAGAAAGGCCTCTAATCTCCAACTGGTTGAAAAGTTTAAATCAAAACAAACAAAGCTGTACCTAAATAAGGAAAGTGTTTGCTATGACAAATACATCAGTAGAGGAATAACTCAACAAGTATCACAAAAAGCCAAAACACAGCATCACAAAAAGAAAATAACAATTCTCCAGAAACTAAACATAAAGTCATGGAAGATTGTGATCTAACTGATAAAGAATTCAAAACAGCTGTCATAAAGAAATTCAATGAGTTACAAGAAAGCTCAGAAAAGACAGTTCAATGAGTTCAGGAATAAAATCAACAAACGGAAAGAATACTTTACTAAAGAGATTGAAACTCTGAAAAAGAACCAAACAGAAACTCTGGAGCTGAAAAAAATCAATAAATGAGATGAAGTATGTATTAGAAAGCACCGGAAATAGAGCAGACCATATGGAAGACAGAATTAGCGAGCTTGAAGTTAGAAACCTAGAAATGATGAAGGTAGAAGAGGAGAGAGAACTAAGATTTTTACGAAATGTAGAAATGCTATGAGAATTATCTGACTCCCTTAGAAAGGGTAACATAACAATAACAGGTATCCCAGCAAGAGAAGAGAAAGAGAAAGGGAGCAGAGAGCTTATGTAAAGAAATAATAGCGGAGAACTTCAGGGGAAGGAACTGGGTATACAAATCCATGAAGCTAACAGAACACCCAATTATCTCAATTGCAAAAAGATCTTCTCCAAGATACATAACAATAAAACTGTCAAAAGTCAATGACAAAAACGTGTATTAAAGGGAGTCAAGGCATAAAAACCAATAACCTACAAGCCCATTAAGCCATCAGAAGAAGCTCTACAGGTCAGCAGAGAGTGGGATGATATATTCAAAGTACTGAAAGATAAAAAGCATCAGCCAAGAATACTCTAACCAGCAAAGTTATCTTTCAGACATGAAGGAGAAATAAAGGCTTTCTCAGACAAACAAAAGCTGAGAGAGTTCATCATCACTAGATCTGTCTTACAAGAAATGTTGAAAAGGACTCTCCTACCTGAAACAAAAGACAAAGGTAGACAAAACTTTGAGTAAGGTGATAAACGGAAAGAATCAGAAAATTGCAACTCTATATTAGAATAGGTTAGTAGACACTTAAGTATAACACAAAGGCTAAAGAGAAAAGAAGCATTAACAACAGCTATAACCATTGCAATTTGGTAAAAAAACTCATAATCGAAAGGGATAATTTGTGATAACAAAAATACAGAAGGGGAAGAGGAAAAGGACAGAACTTCCATAGGGAAATGAAGATAAGATGCTATGAGCAGAAAAAGGACTATCTTGTCTATGAGACCTTTTATACAAACGTCATGGTAACTACAAATCAAAAATTCAGAGCAGAGATGAGAAACATAAAAAAAGGGGAAACTGAGAAAAACATCACAGAAAATCACTAAACTGAAATGGCAGGCAGAAACAAAAGGAAAAAGAAACAATGGACATACAGAGCAACCGGAAAACTAAATATAACTGGTAGTATTAAGTCCTCATATATCAATAATTATCCTAAATGTAAATGGATTGAATTCACCAATCAAAAGAAACAGAATGACTGGATGGATTAAAAAATAAGACCCAACAATATGCTGCCTCCAGGAGATTCATCTCAGCTCTAAAGATAAACCTAGGCATAAAATGAAGGGATGCACGGGATACTCCAAGAAACAGCAACCAAAAGAAAGCAGGTGTAGCCATACTTACATCAGACAAAATAGACTTCAAGCCAAAAAAGATAATAATAGACAAAGACAGAGATTCTAAATGTTAAAGGGGATAGGCCATCAATAAGACATATTTATTAATATATATGCACCTATCATAGGAGCACCAAAATACATAAAGCAATTATTAACAGACCAAAAGGGAGATATTGACAGTAACACAATAATAGTAGAGGACTTTAATACCCCACTTACATCAATAGATAGACAGTCCAGACGGAGAGTCAACATGGAAACAGTGGCCTTAAATGAAACATTACACCAAATGGACTTAATAGATATATATAGAACATTCCATCCAAAAGCAGCAAAATACACATTCTTTGTAAATGCACATGAAACAGTCTTGAAGACAGACCATATGGTTGGAAACAAAACAAGTTGCAATAAATTTAAGAAGACTGAAATCATATTAAGCATCTTTTCTGACCACAACGATATGAAACTAGAAATCAACTACAAGAAGAAAGCTGGAAAAGTCACAAGCGTGTGGAGACTAAGCAACATACTACTGAACTATTGGATCAATGAAGAAATCAAGGAAGAAGTCAAAAAATACCTGGAGACAAATGAAAATGAAAACACAACATACCAAAATCTATGGGATGCAGCAAAAGCAGTACTAAGAGGAAAGTTTACAGTAATACAGATTCACCTCAAGAAACAAGAAAAATCTCAAATAAACAACCTAACATTACACCTAAAATAAGAAAAAGAACAAATAAAGCTTCAAGTCAGTATAGGGAAGGAAATAATAAAAATCAGAGTGGAAATAAATGACATAGAGACTAAAAAGACAATAGAAAAGATCAATGAAATGAAGAGCTGTTCTTTGACAAGATAAACAAAATTGACAAACTTTTAGCTAGATTCACTAAGAAAAAAAGAGAGAAAGCTCAAATAAATAAAATCAGAAATGAAAGATGAGAAACTACAATGGATAGTGCAGAAATACAAAAGACTATAAGAGTATATTATGAAAAGCTATATACGAACAAGTTGGATGACCTAGAAGAAATTGATAAATTCTTAGAATCATAAGATTCTTCCAAAACTGAATCAAGAAGAAATAGAGAATCTGAATAGACTGATCACTAGTAAGAAGATTGAAATAGGAATAAAAAACCTCCCAAAAAACAAAAGTCCAGGACCAGATGGCTTCTCTGGTGAATTCTACCAAACATTTAAAGAAGATTTAATACCAATCCTTCTCAAATTCTTTGAAAAAATTGAAGAGGAAAGGAGGCCTCTAGCTCATTTTATGAGGCTAACATTACCCTGATACCAAAAACAGACAAGGACAAGACAAAAAAAGAAAATTACGGGCCAATATCGCTGATGAACATAGATGCCAAAATCCTCATCAAAATATTAGTAAATCAAATACAACAATACATTAAAAAGATCATACACTGTGATCAAGTAGCATTTACTCCAGAGATGCAGGGATGGCTCAACATCTGCAAATCAATTAACGTGATACACCACATTAACAAAATGAAGAGTAAAAAATCACATGATCACCTCAATAGATGCAGAGAAAGCATCTGACAAGATATAGCATCGATTTATGACAGAAACTCTACATAAAATGGGTATGGAAGGAAGGCACCTCAATATACTAAAGGCCATATATGACAAACCCACAGCTAATGTCATTCTCAACAGAGAAAATCTGAAAGCTATCCCTTTAAGAACAAGAACAAGACAAGGATGCCCACTTCCCATCACTCTTATTTAACATAGAATTGGAAGTCCTAGTCAGAACAATGGCTCTGCCTGCAAGAAAAAGAAATAAAAGGGATCCAAATTGGAAAGGAAGAAGTGAAACTGTCACTATTTGTAGATGGCATGATTTTATATATAGAAAACCCTAAAGAATCCATGAGAAACTATTAGAAATAATAAATGAATACAGTAAAGTTGTGGGATACAAAATCAACATACAAAAATCAGTCGCATTTCCATACACTAACATGAAGTAGCAGAAAGAGAAATTAAGAATACAATCCCATTTGCAATTGCAACAAAAAGAATAAAATACCCAGGAATAAATTTAACCAAAGAGGTGAAGGACCTGTACCTTGAAAACTATAAAACGTTGTTGAAAGAAATTGAAAAAGACACAAAGAAATGGAAAGATATTCCATGCTCACATATTGGAAGAATTAACATAGTTAAAATGTCCATACTTCCTAAAGCAATCTACAGATTCAATGCAATCCCCTATCAAAGTTCCAACAAAATTTTTCACAGAAATAGAACAAACAATCCTAAAATTGATATGGAACAACAAATGACCCCAAACAGCCAAAGGAATCCTGAAAAAAAAGAATAAAGTTGGAGGTATCACAATCCTTGATTTCAAAATATACTACAAAGCTGTAGTAATCAAAACAACATGGTATTAGTCCCAAAACAGACACACAAATCAATGGAATAGAATCGAGAGCCCAGAAATAAACCCATACATCTATGGATAGCTAATTTTTGACAAGGGAGCCAGGAATAGACAATGGAGAAAGAAAAGTCTCTTCAATACATGGGAAAACTGGACAGTTAAATGCAAAAGAATGAAAGCAGACCACTATCTTACACCATACACAAAAATTTACTCAAAATAGATTAAAGACTTGAATGTGAGACCCGAAACCATGAAACTTCTAGAAGAAAACATAGGCAGTGTGCTCTCTGACATCAGTCTCAGCAGCATATTTTCAAATACCATGTCTGACCAGGCAAGGAAAACAAAACAGAAAATGAAAAAATGGAACTACATCAAACTAAAAAGCCTCTGCACAGCAAAGGAAACCATCAACAAAATGAAACGACAACCTAACAATTGGGAGAAGATATTTGCAAACTATATATCTGATAGGAGATTAATATCCAAAATATATAAAGAATATATACATCTCAACAACAAAGAAACAAATAACCCAATTAAAAAATGGGCAAAAGATTTGAACAGACATTTTTCCAAAGAAGATATACAGATGGCCAACAGGCACATAAAGATGTTCAACATCACTAATTACTAGGGAAATGCAAATCAAAACTACAATGAGATATCACCTCATGCCTATCAGAATGGCTATAATTAACAAGAGAAGAAATAAGTGTTGGAGAGGATGTGGAGAAAAGGGAACTCTCATACATTGATAGTGGGAAATGTAAACTGGTGCCCCCATGATGGAAAACAGTATGGAAATTTCTCAAAAAATTAAGAATAGAAGCACCATTTGATCCAGCTATTCCACTGCTGGGTATTTATCCAAACAATATGAAAACACGAATGCATAAAGGTATATGCATCCCTATTTTCACTGCAGCATTATTCACAATAGCCAAGACCTGGAAACAACCTAAGTGCCCATCAAGGGATGAAGAGATAAAAAGATGTATATACACAACGGAATACTACTCAGCTATAAAAAAAGATGAAATCTTGCCATGTGCGACAATATGGATAGACCTCGAGGGTATTATGCTAAATGAAATAAGTCAGAGGTAGAAAGTCAACATCATACTCAATGGTGAAAAACGGAAAGCTATTTCTCTAGGAATAGGAACAAGACAAAGAAGCCCACTCTCACCACTCTTATTCAACATAGTATTGGAAGTTCTAGCCAAAGCAATTAGGCAAGAAAAAGAAATAAAAGGTATCCAAGTTGCAAAGAAAGTAGTAAAACTGTTGGCAATTCCAGATGACAGGATTTTATATATGGAAAATCTAAAGAATTCACCAAAAAAACTATCAGAAATAAGAAACAAATATAGTAAAGTTGCAGGGTACAAAATCAACATACAAAAATCAGTTGTGTTTCTATACACTAACAACAAACTAGCAGAAAGAGAAATCAATAATATAATCCCATTTATAATTGCAACAAAAAGAACAAACAGGAATAAATTTAACTGAGAAGGTGAAAGATCTGTACATTGAAAACTATTACACATTGTTGAAAGAAATTGAAGAAGACACAAAGAAATGGAAAGATGTTCTGTGCTCACAGATTGGAAGATTTAACATAGTTAAAATATCATTATTATCTAAAGCCATCTACAGATTCAAGGCAATCTCTATCAAAATCCCAATGACATTTTCCATGGAAATAGAGAGAAGAATCCTAAAATTGATACTGAACAACAAAAGACCCCTGAATAGCCAAAGTAATCCTGAGAAAAAAGAACAAAGCTGGAGGTATCCCACTCCCTGACTTCAAAATATAATACAAAGCTAGAGTAATCAAAACAGCATGACCCTGGCACAAAAACAGACTCACAGATCAATGGAACAGAATTGTGAGCCCAGAAATAAACTCACACATTTACAGACAGCTAATTTTCAACAAGGGAGCCAAGAATATACAATGGAGAAAGGAAAGTCTCTTCAATACATGGTGTTGGGAAAACCGGACAGTTAAATGCAAGAGAATGAAAGTAGATCACTATCTTACAGCATACACAAAAATTAATTCAAAATGCACTATAGACTTTAATGTAAGACCTGAAACCACAAAACTTCTAGAAGAAAATATAGGCAGTATACTCTTTGACATCGGTCTTGCAGGATCTTATTGGATATGTCTTCTCAGGCAAGAGAAACAAAATATAGACAAATAGGACTACAGGAAACTAAAAAGCTTCTGTGCAGCAAGGCAACCATCAACAAAACAAAAAGACAACCTACCAATTGGGAGAAGATATTTGCAAATCATATATTTGATGAGAGGTTAATATCCAAAATGTATAAAGAACTCATACAACTCAACAACAACAACACAAATAATCTGATTAAAAAATGGATAGAGGATCTGAATAGACATTTTTCCAAAGAAGATATACAGATGGCAACAGGCACAGGAAAAGATGTTTGACATCATTAATTATGAGGGAAATGCAAATCAAAACCATATCACCTTGCGTCCATCAGAATGGCTATTATTAAAAAGACAAGAAATAACACGTGTCGGAGAGGATGTGGAGAAAAGGGAACCCTTGTATACTGCTGGTGGGAATGTAAATTGGTGTAGCCATGATGGAACACAGTATGGAGATCCCTCAAAAAGTTAAAAATACGACTACCATATGATCCAGCCATACCACTTCTGGGTATTTGTCCAAAGAACACAAAAACACTAATTCAAAAAGATATATGCACCCCTATGTTTATTGCAGCATTATGTGCAAAAGCAAATACCTGGGAAACAACCTAAGTGCTCATCAACAGATGAATGTATAAAGATGATGTGGTATACAATGGAATACTACTCAGCCATAAAAAAGATGAAATCTTGCCATTTGTGAGAACATGGATGGACCTTGAGAGCATAATGCTAAGTGAAATAAGTCAAACGGAGAAATACAAATACTGTATGATTTCACTTGTATGTGGAAGATAAAAAAAAAACAACCACATAGATACAGAGAACAGATTGGTGGTTACTAGAGGGGAAGGGGAGTTTGGAGAGGGAGAAGGGGGACATCTGTACAGTGATGAATGGAAATTAGACTTTTGGTGGTGAACCCAATGTAGTCTATACAGAAATAGAAATATACTGATGCTCACCTGAAATTTATATAATGTTATAAACCAATGTTACATTAATTAAAAAAAAACATTAATAAGTAGATTGGAATAGAAAATGTTTTGTTATAGTAGTAACAGTCAATTCTTTGAACTCATCCAGAAGCAGATGCTAAAAATCACATAGTGGGCCAGTCCTGGTAGCCTAGTGGTTAAGTTGGGTGCGCTCTGCTTTAGTGGCCCAAGTTTGGTTCCTGGGCATGGACTTACACCACTCGTCTGACAGTGGCCATGTTGTGGCAGCGGCCCACATACAAAAAGAGGAAGATTGGCAGTGGATGCTAGCTCAGGTCGAATCTTGCTCAGCAAAAAAAAGAAAAAAAAAATCACACAGTGATCTCTCAGCAAAAATTTATTTCTAATGTTCTACCAGATGACAGTGTTGAATGCAAAGAACTGGAAGCTACTTGAACTGTAAAAGGCTTTTTCAACATCAACACCAGTATTTCAAATTGTCCCCTGATTTTGTACCTTGGAGGTATTTCCATTCCAGGGCAAAGTACCATATTAGGATTAGGGATGGGATGGCTAAGTGGTTTGTTTTAAATAAACAGAGAAAAAGAGAACTGAAGACGGCTGGAGAAGGTGGGAGAAGGATGACAGTGCCAACGGAAGTGGGAAAGGAGAAACTGCATGAGAGGCACATTCTACAACAAATCAGTTTTAGGCAAAAGCGCAT
The DNA here is from genome assembly GCF_041296265.1 of Equus caballus. NCBI lineage: Eukaryota > Metazoa > Chordata > Mammalia > Perissodactyla > Equidae > Equus > Equus caballus. Next base: position 31,131,527 of record NC_091698.1, read on the forward strand.
ATGAAAGCTGAAGATCCGGAAAATTCTGTTAAAATGCCTACCTGTTGGAGATAATTTATGCACTTCCAGAGGAACATATATTCTAATCTGCAGACATTTCTAAATGTATTTTAATGTGCATCAACTCAATTCTTTCAAACAACTCTATGAGATATCTCCTATTACTCCATCTTACAGATAAAAGTTAAATATCTTGCCCAAGTCACTTAGAAAAGGAAGGAATTGGGATTTGGACCTAGGCAGTTTTTACCTATTATCTATTACTGTTTCTCCACAAATTTAAGAGCTTGGCTCTAAGGAATCTTTTCAAATCTTTGTTCAATATGCTAAAACTCCTGTATAAGAACAGAAAAAGAAAAACTCTGTGTGTTCTTTTGAGTAGTAACACTGCAGGAAGAGTACATCAGAAAAGCTGTGTTCAAATCCTGGGTCTGACCTTACTGGATGTATCATTTTGGCCAAGTACTTAATCTCCTTGAGCCTCAGTCCTCTTATTTATAAAATGGGAATAATAATAACAATAATGATATCCACCTTCTAGGAAGGGTGCCATAACGTTCCAGTTTTCAGAGGATAGTTTTGATTTATGCCTGTTGGCCAACATAATTAACAGCATCTCCTTTTACTCTCAAAGGTATCTGGACATTAAATCATATGCCCACCCTTCTTAGGGAGTGTTTTAAATATTAATGGAGGTATTGTGTGCAAAGTATCTTGCCCAGTACCTGGATGATAATAAACACTCAAATGTTAGGTATTACAATTAAGCATAAAAAACATTTTATAAATTGTAAAGCATTATACAATTGTAATGATGACTATTATTTGTGCAGTCATTTTAGTTTCTCCTAAGTTCTATAATTGCCTCCCCCACTTCATTTTTATCTTCACAACTGCGTAAGAGACAAGGTAGGAATCACCTCATTTAAGAGATGATTTACCGAAACCAGTATTGTCAGTATTTAGAGAAGCCTCTGGGAACTCTGAATGAGGGCCTTTTCCAGCAGATTCTTCCTTTAAGACTTGCATGCTGCACTAGTTCAATCTGCATAAAGTAGAAGTATAACCCAATGATTCCCAACTGTTCACATCATTATGCCCCAATTTTGCCTTATATACATTTTCTATCCTCCACAGTGTCTAATGATGTCATGTGTACACATAACGTATATAGTCCATATATGACATACACGCCTATGCATAGAGGTGTATATGAATATACGTATATGTGCGTTTGTGTGTGTTTAGTGACTAAATCATTAAAACATTAAAATTGGCACAAATGTCTCACTTTGGGCATTATTATTTCAGTTACACTTTAGAACTTAGATAAAACTGTGATTTTAAAGATCAAAGGTAGGATTTTTGTTGATTATTTTATTGCAAATGAAGAATTTGTGTCACTTTCAGAAGGCTAATTTCTCCCATTTAAATCTTAAGTATGTTAGGATTCTTTACCATTCTGTCTACAATCTAGCTGAACTGAACGGATTAGGAAACATATTCTTGTTAAGTAGCTTGGAAGATCCAGCATAGGTGTTCTCTTTTAATGACTACGGAGCTATTTAACTTCATGGGAGCATACCAAAGTGGTTAAGGCCACAAACTCTCAGCTCTGTCACTTAATAGCTACGTGATCTTGGGAATTTACTTAACCATTCTGTGACTCAGTTCCCTCACCTGTAAAACAGGGCTACTAATAGTACTTACCTCATAAGGTCGTAAGGACTCAGTGAGTTAATGCAGGTCAGAAAAGTGCCAGACACACAGTAACTATTCAATATATGTTAGCTATTAAGAGGACAAAAGTGCACTTAAGGATTTTCTTTTGGTTCACAAAACTGAACTACAACATGTTGTACTTTTCCAAAAATGATTGTCTCTTACTAAACCAAATTGTTTTTATAAATTTGTGAGAATTATCTTTGCAAAACAAGTTCTGTAGGTTGCTAACATCTTTATTACTTTTATTACTAATCATCCAAAATGGATATTTTTAAAAAGACTAATTTCTACTTACAGATTTAGAAGGTGGAGGATTAGGGCAATTATTCTTGGCTTTTAGATAAGGCCTATAAAAGAAAATAAGATTCATTCTTAGTACAGAAGGATCAGCAAGGCTTGGGAATTATAGTGATTAAGTTATTATGATCAGAATTTTAAATCACTAGAATTTCTTTATATGGTAAAATAATTGAAAATTATATTCAGTAAAAAGTCTCCTTATCATCCCTTCCTTGGGCCTGTTATGTTACTCCTCAGTGACTACAACCGCTCTTATCCATGTTTTTTGTGATCCTTTCAGAGATGTCCTATGCATAAACACAGCATTATAACAATTTTAATGAAATAGATGTGTTTTCTTCATATTTGCATAGTCTTAACCACTCAAATATTATTCCCTGAACACTGTATTGTGCCAGGCACTAGAGGTACAATGCCAAATAAGATAATTACTTCTTTAAAAAATTTCCTTGTTTTAAGTATCTTCAAATAGTGAATTTTTTGGGGTGGGTGGAGAGTGATATAATTAAAAAAACAGGCACATATGAAATCTAGCTAGTGAGACAGAAAATGCAAAAAAAAATAGGAAAGTAGAGGAGAATTTAGAAGGATTCAATTTCCATGGATCAAAAACACTTGCCAGACCAACAGGGACTTTGATCATGACTTGATGTTTGTTTCTGCCATCTTGAATGCAAGCCCTGGAAGGGCAGGGACTTCTGTGTCTTGTTAAGCACCATTATCTCCAGAATCAAAAGTGACTGATACATTATAGGTAGTAAATAAACATTTGTTAAATAAATGAATCAGGTTTATTTAATCAAGGAAATAGAGTTGAGTAAAAACCCAAAGTAAAAAGAAACTAAAATAAATGGTGAAGGTTAACTTTGTAAAAATTTATCATTTTCAAATAAAAACTCAGCAACATGGTGGGGAGAAAACAGATCGATACTAAACAAGAGGGATAAATAACACCACTAAGATGGCAAGATGGGGACAAAAGATAAAAGTGAAGCAGTCGTAGTCTGTCCACCTCAAGAGTAATGCTAAGAGAATGACCAAACAGCACAGGGTCATTCATCTCCTTGACCAAACACTCCCTTCAGGAGAATCACTTTCCCAGGAAAAAAAGCAGGGATAGGAGAAGCTTCCAGGATTGTAGGTAACACTGTAGACTCTCCGTTCCTTCCTTTGGAGACTGACACAGTAATAATTCTGAAATCTTTGCCAATGTACTAGATACTGCCCAGGGGTTTTTGTCATGCCTGGACTGAAATGCCCTTTTTGAGTAATCATAGGATCCCATCACAGTCTGAGTAGACTGCAAACCAAACGGCTATGTTTTGAAAAGGCTTTAAATTGCTATTAGCAACCAGGGCAACAAAACTCACATAACTGTGGGAGACAAACTCACTTGGTGTTTTGGCACTTCAGTTTCCCCTTGGCTGCCAGGTACTCCTGGAGCTTTCTCTGTCGCTCTTCTGCAAAACAGGCAAGCAAACAAACAACAGAACTTTAGCTTGATTTGGACCAGTTCATTTATATTCTAAAAGATGACACTTTTCTGTAATGATTTTGGCTTGGAATCATAATGTTATAAAGTCCCTAGCCCTGAAAATGTGCCTTCAAGTTAATATCAACAACAATATCGTTTATATGCCACGTCCTATACTAAGCTCTTCACACTTGCATTACTTTCTTTAATCTGCACAACAATCATAGCAGGTATTTTAGAGTCTGAAATCTAAAGATGGTAAAGGATATGCCTAAAGCTACCCAGCTAATATGTGGCAAGGCCAGGATGTGAAACTGGGTTTATCCAACCCCAGAGCCCTTGTGCTTAGATACTGGTTCCTCGCCGCAACATATTATGCTTTGCATGAAGAAATTCTGTTACTTGCCCACCTGAGCTGGTGAGCCAGGTCTCATCTTACTAATTATGCTTTTTTCTGACAGGGATGATGATTTTTGCCATAAACCCTTACATGGTTTCCTTTGGGACCAAGGACAAAATAGGCCAGGTTAGGGGGTTCACGGCGAACATCTATCTAAATGGTGACTTTCTAAGCAAGGCATTTGTGAGGACATGAAAAGTCATTATTTTTGTCTTCAAGAAGTCGCAGTCTAGTAGCGGACATAAAATAAACGCAACAATAATAACAACATAAGGCAAAACCTGAGTGCCATAAGAGGGGGTCAAAGAAAGAATTACGGAGTTCAGAGGCAGGGACTGAGGGAGGGGAGGTGTAGGTGGTTGGAAAAGGCTAATATTTAATAAAGGGGGGACAAAAAGTCCATAGGTGTGCATAACTACTCTTAACCTCATCTAAACTGAGTTGCTGTGTGTTTTGACATCTGGCTCCGATGCATCCCTAGGAGACAGCTGCAAGGATTACAACATTTTTGGGAGCAGGGGCTACCGGAGCCTGAGAGACTGGGCTGGAATCCCAGTTCTGTGACTTCGAGCAAGTTAGCAAGCCCTGTTGCTGCTAAGCCTATAAAATGGGGACAGAAATGCCCACCTTGAAGGGTCGTTATGTAGTGTCTAAGACAGTGCCAAGGACCTCGTAGACAGACAACAGGTATTATTACTGAAACCATCAAAACACCGTGCGCATCTTTGGGCAGGTGGCATCTGAGCAGGAGTATTTTAAAAGGCAGCAAAGGGCTCCAGGCACGTACAAGAGATCGGGGAACCCAGGACACTGAGGCTTCGGTGCAGAATTAACCCATCAACTTCCAGTGCGCGCAGGCTGGCGAGATGGAGAGGAAAAGGGCCCCGCGTTAGGGTCAGATCCCGCCTCTGGACAGCTGTCAAGCTCGGGCGGCGCAGCACACAGGACCACACCCTCGTTTGGCTCCAGGCGGAGCCAAACCTGTGTCGCAAGAGGCCTCGGGTTCTTTACCTAAAAGGGGTGACCATGACGTCTTTTTGAAGAGCAGATGCAGGAGTCCCCAGAAGACGCCTGTGCGCCCAGAAGCCCCCACCCGGCCCAGACGTATCACCGGGGCCAGGCCTGGGCTCACGCCAGCGCTCCCAGGACTGGAAACGCCCAGCGGGATACAGAGGCAGGCAAGCGAGGGGACGGTAACTCCCGCGGAAAGAGCTCCCTGGGCCGCCTCCCTTCTTCCCCGCCCGTGCCCAAGGCCTGCAAGGCACAGGGGTGCACGGTCCTACTCACCGGCGGCGGCGGAGGGCGCGGGCCGCACCATGGCTCCTCAACAACAGTTTATCTTCCAAGGCCGCGCCTGAAGCTGATCCGGCGCGCCGCGCGTCCGCCCGCTCTCATTGGCTCCGGTGGGTTTGAAACCCACCAGTTGGGAGCAGGGGAGGGCGGGACAAAAGGAAACAGACGCTTTGCGGTTGGCTCTGCCTCTCAAGCCCTTGCCTCGGGCCCTTTGATTGGAAGGACGAGCAGCGCCGTTGGCCATAGGGCGACAGGGAGAGCCGCAGGCCAACCCCGTGTGTGAGTCAACCTGGGCCGGTCTGAGGAGCCGGGGGTGGTGGGGGGCGGCGCGGCGGCTGTGGTGTCGGTTACCCTGAGGGCGGCCGGGGCGGGTGGACAGGGCCGCCCCACTCCCCTCAGATCCCGAGGTTCGCAGGAGCTATGAAAAAAGAGGCTAAAACCCAAATCTGATGAATTCGGCATCTCCTCGCGAGTATCTATCTCTACTTGGGGTCTCCTGAATCTAAAGGCTCTTAGTCCTCAGCATTGCGGGCTGGCTTCTCTTTTGTTTTTAATTGCGGTAAAATATACATAACGAAATTTCCCGTTTTAACCATTTTTTTATTGTACGGGTCAGTGGCATTCAGTACGTTCAGAATGTGGTGCAACCATCGCCACCATCCATCTCCTCAACTCTTTTGTCCTTCCAAATGGAAACTGTACCCGTCACACTCTAAGGCCCACTGCCCCCGTTCACAGGCCCTGGCCTCCACCCTTCTGCGCTCTGAATAATTTTGACGACTCCAGGAACCTCATGTAAAGTGCAGTCACACAGTATTTGTCTTTTTGTGACTGGCTTGTTTCACTTAGCATTAAGCCTCGAGGTTCATCCGTGTTGTAGCACGTGTCAGAATTTCCCTCCTTTCCGAGGCTGAATAATATTCCATCGTAAATATGCAGCACATTTTGTTTATCCATTCGCCTGTCGTGGACCCTTGGGGTCCTTCCTGCCTTTGGCTATTGTGAATAACACTGCTGTGAACATGAGTGTGCAACCATCTGTCGGAGTCTTTGCTTTCAATTCTTTTGGGCATATACGTGCAAGGCGTATTGTCGAGAATTATATGGTGATTCTATTTTTAATTTTTTGAGGAACTGCCGTACTGTTTGCAGGGTAGCTCCTTTTTAATGTGTGTTTTTGATTTGACCTCATCAGCTGAGTGCGCAGCGGAGGGAGAGAGGATGGGGGCAGGCCCAGTCCTCTTGAGTCCCCAGACACATCTCATTCCTCTCATTTTGTTCCTAAAACCTTTTCCTTCGAAGTTTGTCCGCCTGTTTTGGCTATTCCCTGGTTTCAGGAAGAACCCTGGGAAATGCCTTTGGCACTCTGCCTATCAGGGTTCCTCTTCACTGAGTGCTGGAGAGGTGGTGGGTAGAGAGGGGCAGGTGTGTCTGGGCCCCTGTTTGCCAGGCTCACTTCACCAGTTAGTACTCAGCTGGGCACCAAGCCATTGCAGCAGCTCTTCTCTTTGGCCCCAAACAGGGAGTTTGGCAGGGAATCATGCATGCTGAGGTTTCTGGATTTATGCATTTCGACACTTACATTAGTAGAATACAAATATGTTTAAAATAGGATAAGTGGTAATTATTTTAGTGAAAATTTTGGACTACTTGTTTAGGATCGTGAGTCCGTGCCCAACGGTTAGCTCTAGCAGCTGCGTGAGAGCTGTTTTGGCTATTGAGTAAGAAAGGGGCTTGTGTACAGACAGTTTCAGAAAAGTGAAGGGAGTTCTGTTGGTCTTTATGGAATCCTAGTGATTGAATGGGTTTCAGTTTTAGAAGTCATCTTGTCTGATCTAGCACCCAGTGCTAGAGTATTGGCAGGTCCCATGTAGGCATCACATCTTTGCAGGAATATGTTTGGTGTCAGGGAGCTGCCTTACCTGTCCTGTTATCGAGGAGCCCTGATTATTACGAAACTTTCTTTAGAAAGAGCTCAAATAAACCTCTTGCTCATTGGTCCTAGTTCTTTGGAGCAACATAGGCCAGTTCTGCACCCTTTTCCACATTCTTTGGATATTTGAAGGACTGTTTTGTAGGATACAAAGTGTGGAAAAAAAGCTAGGCAGTGTTAACAATTCTCAGCTCGTCAAGCAAAGTATGCACTGTAGCTCTCCTTGTGGCTTTAATGGCTTCCCATTGCTCTCAGGTTAATGTCCTACAAGCCCCTGCAGGGCCTGGCCTTCGCCTCCTTCTTCAGCTGCAGCCCGTACTACTCTCCCTTTGTTTACTGTAGTTCAGCCACACTGCTTTTTTCTTCCTTTCCTTTCTATGCTCCTCTCTTCTGAGAATTCACCCCTTCTTGCCCCTTTTTCTTAGCTTTAAAAAATTCTTATTACTATAGCAACTTTATTGAGGTAGTCACATACCATATAGTTCTTCTGCTTAAAGTATACAATTCAATTTTAGAACATTTTCATCATTCCCTAGAGAAACCCCGTATTCATTAGCAGTTACTCTCCATTCTTCTCTCTTCCCACTCCCTGGAAGTAACCAATCTACTTCCTGTCTTTATAGATTTACCTGTTCTGGACATTTCATATACATAAACTCATACAAAATGTGGTCTATGGTGGGCTTCTTTCACTTAGTATAATGTTTTCAAGGCTCATCCAGCATTGTAGCATGTGTCAGTACTTCATTCCTTTTTAAGACTGGATAATATTCCGTTGTATGGATATACCACATTTTATTTACCCGTTCATCACTTGGTGGACATTTGGGTTGTTTCCACTTTTTGGCTATTATGAATAATGCTGCTGTGAACACCCATGTACAAGTTTTGTGTAGATATGTTTTCAATACTCTTGGGTATATACCTTAAGAGTGGAATTACTAGGTCATATGGTAACTCTATGTTTAACCATTTGAGGAACTGTCAGACTATTTTCCAAAAGCAGCTGTACCATTTTACATCCCCAAAAGCAGTATATGAGAGTTCAATTTCTCTACATCCTAACCAGTACTTGTTATTGTCTACTTTCCCTTCTTTCTTTCTTCTTTTTTTTTTGCTGAGGAAGATTAGCCCTGAGCTGACATCTGTTGCCAATCTTCCTCTTTTTTTTTTTTGCTTGAGGAACATTAGCCCTGAGCTAACATCTTTTCAAATCCTCTTCTATTTTGTATGTGGATTGCAGCCACGGCATAGCTTATGAGTGGTGTAGGTCTGTGCCTGGGATCTGAACCCAGCAACCCAGGCCACCGAAGCAGAGCTCACTGAACTTAACCACTATGCCTTGAGGCCAGCCCCTATTGTCTATCTTTTTGATTAGAACTATTCTAGTGGGTGTGAAGTGGTATCTCACTGTGGTTTTTATTCGTATTTCCCTGATGACTAATGATGTTGAATATCTTTTCATGAGCATGTTGGCCATTTATATATCTTCTTTGGAGAAATGTCTATTTAGATCCTTTGTCCATTTTTCAATTGGGTCATTTGTCTTTTTATTATTGTGTATATTTTAGTTAACTCTTAATCATTTTCCAGTCTCAGGCAAGGCATCCCTTTCTCAAGGAAGCTTTCTTGAATTTTTCTTTGTGATTAGCTTGATTATTTATGTCTCTTTCTCCCTGCTAGTCTGTAAGATCTATGAGAGCAGACCATTATATCTATTTTGTCTGGCACCAAATAGGAACTCAGTAAATATCTATTGAATGACTGAATAGAGCTTTCTCCCTTTAAAGACTTTTAATACAGTAACCACACTATGTAGAAGTAGCTGCAAGTCCACACAGTAATACTGTTGGCTGTTCTAGCCCTTATGTCTCCATCTGGTACACCACTATATCTATAATTAAAGACACTGCTAAATGCGATGGTAAAAATCAAAATACAATATAATGTAGAAGTTGGAAAGAAATGGGCATGGGGAACTTGAAGTCAACAAGGACAGCAGACTGGCTGGTCAAGAGAATTTACCTGATGGTTTGCAGGATGTTTCCCTTTACCTGGGGTCCAGTCCTCAACTTTGTGGGTTCAGGAACTTGATTTAACTGGTATCCTGATTGTGGATTAGTCTCTTGAAGATGTATTCAGTAGTAAAACTGATAAGAGCTACTCTTAAGGAATCAATGAATTGAATATTCTAAATTGCTGGTGACGCACTAAGGTCTTTCTGTATTTCATCTCATTTAACACAACAAATCTTTGATGTAGTTGTTACTATCTCTCTTTTTACAGGTAAGGAAACTGAGATTGAGAGATTAAGAGAAAGTTGTAGCCCAAAGTTATAGCCCAGAGTTATAAAGTACATGGGATCTGAATCCAGTACTGATTCCAAAGTCTTTCTCTTTTTCTTTATAGTATTCCAAGTTTGCAAGAGACTGAATTATTAGAGAGGGCTAATTTTAATTTACAAGAGGGCTAGGATTGCAGAAGACATCTGATGTTCACATCCTCTAGCCAGCACATTCTCTTCTTGAGGCAAATATGCAGGAAACTAGGTTATAATCCCTGAAATTCCCTTCATGAGTATGGATCAGAACAAGAGGAGGTATCTATCTGATTTAAAAGTTTAATGACATTAAGCCACAATACACCCATTGCCATGACAGAGATATACCCTCCAATGGCACCAAACAGGTAGCCCCAGCAAAAATGGAAATGAAATTTGTGGCATGACTTGTTCCTAGTGAGCTCAGGCTGAGACCTTGTGATTGCAGAATTTTATTCTATGTACTCACAAAACATCTGTTGAATAATCTTTTCTAAATTATTGCAGTATGTTCATGTCAGGAATGCCTATCTGTAATCTCCAAAAATCTTTTTTTTCCTTTAAAAAAAATTGGTAACAGCATTTCTCTTCACAAGAGGAAGAACTTACTTCATCATCTATGAAGTAATGAGTAGGAGCTGTGTGAAAGAAAATTAGCTCTGCTTCTTGGTAAGAGTTGGAGGAGAATATTCTTTTGGGAATCAAGGCCTCTTGTTATGGTACTGGGAAACAAAGTTGGCTTTTGGGGTGCTAAAAGATGAAAGAACAATCCAGGGACAATCCACTCGTATTTCTCTTATTCTATAGTCCTCTCTCAGTTAGACAGAGCACTACGGACTTTTGGAAGAGTGAATCCAATGGCAAGAACTTACTTGCCAGGCCCCTCAGCGTCTATGTGGATATAAGTGAGTATATGAAATGGGTGGGGCACTTCCGCTGTTTAGTACCCTGTTTCCACATGCGGGCCGTTGGTGTCCCTGCTGCTGTAAGAAGGCCTCTGCTGAATTGATGGGACTTGTGTATTCTCACCTCTTCTAACCATGAATTGACTTGCCCAAAGAGGAGCCATTGTTAGTCCTCTGATACAACCATATTTGACTCTGGGAATGCCTTAATTCAGTGATTTTAACGCGGGATAGACATGAGGATGACCTTTGGAGCTTTTAAAAAAATAAGATGCTCAAGGCCGCACCCCAGACTGACTGAATCAGAATCTCTGGAAATAAGGCCTGAGCGTGTAAAGTTTTAAAAGCTCTAATGTTAGAGAACTCCAGGCACTCCAGAGACCTCAGTTTACCACCCTTCAGGGCTTAGCCTCTTTGCTTATAAGATTCCATAAGACCATTTATTGTCCGTCACTCACTCTGATGGAAAAAGAGGTAAGATAAAAGTTTCTGAGAATTGGGAGCAAAGTGACCTTGGCAAGTGAGAGAGAACACAGCAAGGGGACTGAGGGGGAAAAGCTAACGATGTATCCACAAGAAAGGTAAACAACTTTATAGAAAAATTTCAGATAAGTGAACATCTCAGGGCCAGAGTTAAGAGAGGGTACCCCCCCACCCGCCCCCACCAAAGACCATTCTGGTTACACAAAGGAAGAAGTGGAATAAGGATACATTTTCTCCATTGTAAATGAAAAAAACAAACAAAACAAAACTTTTCTATTGAGGCATAATTTACATACATTAACATTCATCCATTTTATGTGTAGTTCCTTGAGATGTTTTTAGATAGTAAATTTTGAGATGAATAACATACACAAACCATTAGCTAGACTTACCAAGAAAAAAAGAGATAGGACTCAAATAAATAAAATTATAAGTGAAAGAGGAGACATTACAACTGATACCACTGCACACAGGATCATAAGAGACTGCTATGGACAATTATATGCCAACAAATTGGACAACCTAAAAGAAATGGATAAATTCCTAGAAATATACAACCTATCAAGACTGAATCATGAAGAAACAGAAAATCTGAACAGACCAGTTACTAGTAAGGAGATTGAATAGGTAATTGAAAATGACCCCAGAAGAAAAGTCTAGGACCAGATGGCTTCTCTGGTGAATTCTACCAAATGTTTATAAAAGAATTAATACTAACCCTTCTCAAACTCTTCCAAACAAAAAATAAGACAGAACACTTCCAAACTTATTTTATGAGGCCAACATTACCCTGATACCAAAACCAGTCAAAGACACTGCAAGAAAAGAAAATTACAGGCCAATATTCCTGATAAACATAGATGCAAAAATCCTCAACAAAATATTAGCAAACTAAACTCAATAGTACATTGAAAAGATCATACACCATGATCAATTGGGATTTATTCTAGGGATTCAGGGATGGTTCAATATCTGCAACTCAATCAATGTGATCACCATATAAACAAAATGAAGGATAAAAATGATATGATCATTTCGATAGATACAGAAAAAACATTTAGTTAAATTCAGTATTCATTCGTGATGAAAATTCTCAACAAACTGAGTATAGAAGAATGTACCCCAACATAATAAAAGCCTGAATGACAAGCCCATAGCTAACATCATACTCAATGGTGAAAAGCTGAAAGCTTTTCCTCTAAGATCAGGAACGAGACAAGGATGCCCACCCTCATCGTTTTTATTCAACATAGTACTGGAATTCCTAGCTAGGGCAATTAGGCATAAATAAAAGGCATCCAAATCAGAAAGGAAGAAGTAAAATTGTCTTTATTTGCAGGTTACGTGATATTTTACATAGGAAACTCTAAAGACTCCACCAAAAAACTGTTAGAAATAATAAACGGATTCAGTAAATTTGCAGGACACAAAACCAATAAACAAAAATCAATGCATTTCTATACACTAAGAACAAACTATCTTGGGTGGCCGGCCCCGTGGCCAAGTGGTTGAGTTTGCACCCTCTGCTTCAGCGGCCCAGGGTTTCGCCAGTTCAAATCTTGGGCGCGGACATGGCACCACTTGTCAGGCCATGCTGAGGCGGCATCCCACGTGCCACAACTAGAAGGACCCAGAACTAAAAATACACAACTATGTACCAGGGGGCTTTGGGAGAAAAAGGAAGAATAAAATCTTGAAAAAAAAAAAAAAAAGAACAAACTATCAGAAAGAGAAATAAGAAAACAATTCCATTTAAAATTGCATCAAAAAGAATAAAATACTTAGGAGTAAATTTAATCAAGGAAATGAAAGATCTGTACACTGAAAACTTTAAGACATTGATGAAAGACATTGAAGAAGCAGCAAATAAAATGATATTCCTTGCTCATGGCTGGGACAAATTAATATTGTTAAAATGTCCGTACTACCCAAAGCAGTCTACAAATTCAATGCAACCCCTGTCAAAATTCCAATTCTATTCCAGGAAATAGAAAAACAATCCTGAAATGTGTATGAAGCCACAAAAGACCCCAAGCAGCTGAAGCAATCTTGAGAAAGAACAAAGCTGGAGGCATCACACTTCCTGATTTCAGACTATATTACAAAGCTATAGTAATCAACTATATGTCATATTGGCATGAAAACAGACACATAGATCAATAGAAAATAATAGCCTGGAAATAAATCTATGTGCATAGAGGCAATTAATTTTCAACAAAGGAGCCAAGAATAAACAATGGGGAAAGGATAGTCTCTTCAAATAAATGGTGTTGGGAACTGGACAGCTATATGCAAAGAATGAAAATGGACCCCTATCTTACACCATACACAAAAATCAACTCAAAGTGGATTAAAGATTTAAATTTAAGACCCCGAACTGTAAAAATCCTAGAAGAAAACAAGGTTTGCTCCTTGACATCGGTCTTGTCAATGACTTTTTGGATTTGACATTAAGGCAAAGGCCATAAAAGCAAAAATAAACAAGTGAGACTACATCAAACTAAAAAGCTGCAGTTAAAGAAACCATCAGCAAAACGAAAAGGCAAACCGCAGAATAGGGAAAAATATTTGCAAACCATCTTTCTGATAAAGGGTTGATATCCAGAATATATATGGAACTCATATAACTCAATAGCAAAAAACCAAACAATCTCATTTAAAAATGGTCAGAGGAACTGAATAGACATTTTTCCAAAGAAGACATACATATGGCCAACAGGTACATGAAAAGACACTCAACATTGCTAATCATCAGGGAAATGCAAATCAACATCACGAAGAGATATCACCTCACAACTGTTAGTGTGGCTGTCATCAAAAAAACAGGAGAAAGCAAGTGTTGGCAAGGATGTGGAGAAAAGGGAACCCTTGTGTACTGTTGATGGAAAACAGTATGGAGGTTCCTCCAAAATTAAAAATAGAACTACCAGGGGCTGGTCCGGTGGCATGGTGGTTTGGTTTGTGTGCTCTGCTTTGGTGGCCTGGCATTCATGGGTTCAGATCCTGGGTGTGGACCTACACACCACTCATCAAGGCATGCTGTGGTGGTGTCCTGCATGCAGAATAGAGGAAGATTGGCACAGATGTTAGCTCAGGTCCAATCTTCATCACCAAAAAAAAAAAAAAAAAAAACACAAAACCCCAAGAAACCCATAGAACTACCATATAATCCAGGATTTCCACTTCTAGGTATATATCTAAAGGAAATGAAAACAGGATATTGAAGAGATATCTGCACTCCCATGTTTATTGCAGCATTATTTATGTTAGCCAAGATATGGAAACAACCTAAGTGTCCATCAAGGAATGAATAGATAAAGAAAGTGAGGTGTATATGTATATATATATATTACACACACAATGGAATATTGTTCATCTGTGAAAAAGAAGGGAATCCTGCTGTGTGCCACTACATGGATGGACCTTGAGGGCATTATGCTAAGTGAAATAAGCCAGACAGAGAAAGACAAATACTGCATAGTATCACTTATATGTGCAATCTAAATAAAAAGCCAAACTCATAAGAAGATTTTTTTGTGTAAATTGACAGTTTGTTGTGCAATCATACATTCATTTAAAAATTCAGAAAAACATATGACCAAAAAATAAAACTTATAAATTAATCAATCACTCAGAGATAAAGATGGTCAACATTTTGGTATATACCTTTCCATAATCTTTTAAATACAAATTGTAGGTATTTTAAATAAAAACAAGATCACACTGTAAAAATGTTTGTAGAGAATTCATACAGCTCAATAGTATTGTAGGGTATACAATATACTATGAACAAAATAAAAATATGCTCACCAAATTACAGCTATCACAAAGTTAAGAGGAAGAGCTCATGTGTTAAAAAATCAGAATCTGGAATAATCTAGAAAGATCTGGGGCCAAATTAACAAGATTAAATTTAACAGGGTTACATTTAAAGTTTTGAACTTAGGTTGAGAACCTATAGGTTTTGGTTGCCTACAAACATTATATGAATCAACAATGTCACTTGCTTTCAAAAAGCTAATTTCACTTCTAACAAAAACATGGTGTCTAAAATAGGAAGGACAAGATACCACTCTAGGTTGTGCTGGTCTGACCACATCTTGAGTTCTATACTCAATTCTTTATAAAAAATTTTATGAAATATATTGACAAGCCAATGTTGGTCAAGACTCAAGAGGACGATTTTTTTTTTGAGGAAGATTAACCCTGAGCTGACTACTGCCAGTCCTCCTCTTTTTGCTGAGGAAGCCTGGCCCTGAGCTAACTTCTGTGCCCATCTTCCTCTACTTTATATGTGGGTCACCTACCACAGCGTGGCGTGCCAAGCTGTGCCATGTCTGCAGCCGGGATCCGAACCAGCGAACCCTGGGCCTCTGAGAAGTGGAAGGTGCTAACCTAACTGCTGTGCCACCGGGCCGGCCCTCAAGAGGACAATTTTGACAAATGTACATAGTCAAAAAAGCACCACACAATCAAGGAATAGATACAGATACAAAGCATATTTTACATCAAGCACAATAATTATTGCTATTCCAACTATTTCTGTCACCTCCCAAAGTTCGAGGGTAGGTATTTTTAAGTCTCAGAGGGTAGACTTAGTGGGAGGAGGGTTAGAGAAATATCCTTTGGCTTTTTGCTTCTGTACCTTGGACTTAAAAGGTGGAAATGTGGCCTTACTCTCATCAACTTGGAGACTGGGGAATAAGATCATAATAAAAGAAATAGACTCCAACAAGTTCAGTGCTAAGACTGTTGAACCTCTTCATAGTGACCTACTTATGGTTTAGGCAGCGAGAGAGTGGGGAGTAGAGAATATGCATAACTGGCCCTGTCAGAATAACACTTTGAGGCCATTTCTAGAATGAGTCAATATTTCACTATTAAAGACTGAGCAGCTGTTATACATTTGAAGATTTCTTGAATTGGTATTGCTTGCTCAATGTTTTGTATTTTTTCTATTTCTTAAAATATTAAGATACTTAGTTTTACTCTAGCCAGACTTGGGGTACAGAAACCCTAGGAAAGTAGTGGCAGCAAGAAAGAATGGGGTGAAACAAACCAGAGGCCAGGTTTCTTTTTCTCTTTGTTCTTTCTGTAGTGCTCTGTAACAGTTAGACTGAGTTTGGCTGTAAGTAACAGCAAACCAAATGAAAATGCTTAAAACCACAATAATGTTTCTTGTTTTCTTAAAGTCTGGCAGTAGGTTCTCAGCACAACAATGTCATCAGAGATGTTGGTTCTTTTTCTCCTTCCATTCTGCCTCCCTCAGCATGTGGCTGTGTCTTCCCAGTGGTTGCCAGTTGGTTATCACAGTTCCAAGCTCCATATCTTCATAGAACATGTTTCATGCAGAAAGGAAGGAAGGAGGAGAAAGGACTTTCTTCTATATGGCTCTGTTTTTTTATCAGGGTAGAAAATCTTTCCTAGAAGTTGCCCTCAGCAGATTGACATCTCATTAGACAGCACTAATTCAACATGACTCAGTCATATGAGGACAGAATGACCATGATTGGCTTATATTGATTGGATTCATTCTTTGGGTCAAGACACATTTCCTTCTGAATGAAACTGGGGTCCTGTGAGTAAGGAAGAAGGGGAGATGGCGATTGCATTAATAACCAGTGGTGTTCGCCGTATGCTTCTCTTCTCTCTAATGCCATTTTAAGGATTTTACCTACTATAAACCTGCTGATGTCTTCCAAATCTATATGTAGTTCTAACTTGAGTTCCAGACACCTTGTCATCTGCCTGTTATACATCTGCACTTGAGTGTCCTGCCAGTAGCTCAAATTATTACATGTCTAAAATGGCACTCATCCTACTTTCATCCTGGAATTGAGAAGAACTCCATATTTCTTCCGAAAGTACTGATTAAGGCACCACCACTCACACTTTGTCCAGTGCAAGGAAACTGAGAGACATCTTGGACTACTCCTTCCTCACTATTTCCCACATCTAATTCCAAGTTTCCTTGATTTTAGCTTTTTCCAACTCAACATATCTTGTATGCATGCTTTCCAAATGGATCCATTAGTTTTTAATGCTGCTCTGTATATGTGAGTTTGTATGGCTATATAAACACGTGTTGTACATGAGTAATGTGAGCTTTAAATGAACCTAGGAGTATTATCATTCTTAATGTCATTTATGCCTACTGGGAAGCTAACAAAGGGGAGAGAAAACCCATAAAATCTTGGTTTAGTTTTGTAAAGTGACACTAATTATTGTTATTTATGTGAATTTTTATCATTTGTTCCTAATTACCATACAGTAAAATAATGATTAAGACAACAAATAATTGTGTTAGATTTAATTTTTTGTAAGTTTTATTCAATTATGATTGATAATGTTATTGTTGATAGTATTGTAACACTATGGTTTGATCACAACTTTTAGAATCTAGAAGGAACATTGCTTATGTTCCAGAAAAGAAAGTTTAGATAGCAGTTGTCCCATGGTTGCCAAAGTTAAGTTCATTCCATTTTAGCTAGTAGTATTTGATAGCAGGTGAAATTGAATGACACAAGAATGCCATGGCAAGTTTATAGGCAGAGGAGTGAAAGATTTTGACCAATTATCAGCTCAAACAAACAACGTAATTAATGTAAATTTACTATCATAATTACTGGGCTCTCAGGTACTAGAATACAGAGCTTCATGGCAATGGAAAAGTACAACTGGGACCAAAGTGCCTTAGTGTAACTCACTCAAACTCACTCAGCCTGGAAAACACTGTCTACTGCGATTGATAATGCCTGGTCACACTCAGAGATTACAAGGACTGCCATAAATATAATAATATAATTATCTTAACAATATACTTATAAATATATATATAAATATATAAATAATAACTTAATATTTCATGCTTTGCCTTCTTCTTGAGGCTCAACTTTAAGAAGCGTTTTACTAAAATGATCTCATTGGTTGGCACAAAATATTGTTGAGGCAGGAAGGGTATAGGTATAATTTCCTCTGTTTTGAAGATGATCTAACTGAAGTCCCCAAAACTTTCAGTATTTGATTAAGGGTCCATCAGCAATGAAAAAGCAGAAGTTGAGCAGTTGAAATGAAATCCTGGGTCTATGGCTTCTCATTCCAGCTGCTATTGTGGGTATTTCTTAGTTTTCTCATGCCTTAGTTAATCCATCTGTAATATGGGTAAAGTCTTTTTAGTAGCCATGGTCCTCCCAAGATTGTTATGAAGAGTAATAATTAAAATGATTGGTACTTTGCAAAGTATAGGGTGTTCTTTAAATAACAGACAACATTATATGTTAATGTTGGTTCCACTAGACCTTGCTCCCTCTCTTACAAAGAGAGTAAACATTCATTTAGAATTACAGAGGCTCAGCACATGCTCAGCAAGTGACTGAGAGTAAAGGATTCGACTCCTTCATGTACATGGTACATACAGACTGTCAACACTTCACAAGTGAGTAGACTCCAGAGTCAAAACTGGTTGTCCAATATCTGAAAGTCAGTGATAGAGGGTTGCCCCCTTGCCATGTGCACCAGTTTTCCCTGCTTTGTGGCAATAAACAACTTTGGATGGGCAACCGATTTGAAGTAGTTCTTAGAGCCGTGACGTTCCCAGAAGAAGAGGAGGTTGGTCTCATCTTTGATAGTTTTGGGTGTGTCAGGCATCTCCTATGATAAGGAGAACAGAGATCTGTTAGCAAACAAGAAGATGCTAGAAAAAGAACTGAAGCTCAACCCCTCGGCATTTGGCCTTTGTGAAAAACATAGCACTGTAGGACCATGACTCTATAATATGATGATATAGCTTCTTCATTCATTTGTTCATTCAGCAAGCATTTATTACATGCCTATTAGATGTATGGCCCAGTCTATTCATAATAGTTGATTTCCTTAGTTAACTGGAGAGAAATCCAAATTATTTATAAAGATTGCCAATGACACTAGTGTCTCACTGTATCCTCCCAGGTAGGGTGAAACATTGTTCTTGTCCTGGCTTTGGCATAGGCATTTTGCATCAAATCTGAGCACTAGCAATTCTAAGACCTGTAAACATTTTGATCTGTAAGTGTGTAAGTCATACTTTGAGAATTGAGAAGATAATTTACAATTTAGAGATGTTTATCTCTGTATTTAAGTCAACAATTGAGGGCTAAGAAAACCCCCAAACACACACACACACACACACACACAACTTCCTACATGTCAGCAGCTGAATCCTTTCAATACCATTTTTGACAATTGTGACCTCTTTAGACTGTACTCTTCTTGTGAGTATGAATAGAATCTCAGAATACTTTCATGGAAAAATAAAATTCAAATTCTGATTCCAACTTGAGATGCTTCTTCTCTACTATTTTTAATTTGAAACAATGAAGTATCTTTTTGAGATTTCCTTAGGGTTTTCAATGCCAACAGGGATTTTGTTTCCCAAACCTATTCCTCTCCTAGTTTTTCCCATGTCAGTAAATGGAGTTTCTTCTCTTCCTCCTGTTGACTCTACCTCCAAAATAACCAGATTCTGTCTACCTCCTTCCACCTGTCTCACCACTCCCTACCTTCTAGTTGTTATAACCTTCTAATTGGGCTCTTTGCTTTCTCTGTTGCCTTCCTTCTGATCTATTCTCCATTTTAGAAAATATAAGTAAAGTCAGGACACTTCCTTGTATGAAGCCCTTTAATGGCTTTTCATTGTACCTCAAATGAAATCTAAAAGCAAGGCTCTGTAAATACTAGCTTTTGCTTATCTTTCCTCTTTCTGAGTGCCCCAGCTCCCAGAGTGTTCTTTCTGATCTTTGAAGCTGGCCTGTAAGCTCTTGAAGCTCTAGGGCTGGGTGCACTTAGATCCTCGATTTAGAATGCCTACCCCACTCACCCCCTTGCATGGCATGCTGTCTCCTATCAGCAGCTCTCATCTCACAGGGAGCTCTGCTCTTGCCACTCTATCTAAAGAGCACCCTCCCATTTTTCTCTATCTCAGCACCATGTTCATTTGCTTTATAGCCTCTTGTACTTTTGCTGGTTCTTTGGCTTGTCTATTGTCTGTGTTCCCAGAAGACTAAGTTCTATAAGGCTAGGGATTTTGGCTTACCACTGTCTACATAGCTGTTGGCACTATGCTTAAAAATTAGAAGGCTCTCAATAACTAACACTTGTTGAAGTAATTCATGAATGAAGTTATGCCCTACTCTGTAGACATCACATCACTTTCCTCTACTTGATCCAGGTAGAGAAACACATGCATCCACATAAATCCTAGTTGTGGGTGGGGAGGTTTGGATTACACATTTACTGAATAAGAATCACTTATCAGTGGTGAAACCATCTAAGGTTGTAGTAGTCATGTGTGTGTGTGTGTCTATGTTTGAGGTGGAAGGTGGTCGTGGAGATGGGGCTGGGATCAAGGATAAAACTGGCACCAATGCAGAGAGAGAGAGGCACTGGAGTCAGAAGGCTATGATTTGAGTCTTGGCTCCCAGATTTTTGCTTTGTGCCTATTGGCAGATGATGAATCCTCTCTGACCTCAGCTGGCTTATTTGAGTTTCTTGGAGGCAGTTACCATTGTCCTAATGGTTACTGTTATTTAGGTCAGATAATAGATGTCAGTAAAGATCAAAGATGGATGGAATAAATGGGTACCCTGGGATGGGAGGTGAATAGGATCAGGCAGGGAAAGGAAAAAGAAGGAGGAAGGCAATTTACCTTTTATTCACTCTTACCCCCTCCATTTTACTCTTTCATGGATCCTGCCTAGAATTGTCTCTGGGGATAGGTGAGAAGTAGGATGGGGGGGGCGGGGCAGGTGGGCAGGTGGGGACTGTGTTAGGAAGAGAAGAGAACTGTGCCACCCTGCTAGGGGTGTCTGCCTATTGAGATCATTACAAACATGTGGGATGTAAATGAAGGTAAGTTGGAGACTGAGGACAGACCTTTAGCAGTACGGGTTCATCTTCATTTTGGGCACTCACAAACAGTCGAGTTTTTGAGATTCTTAGAGTCACAGGAAGTTGAGAATCCTCTTCTGATGTATAAGCACCCATGTCAAATTTCACTGGCAAAGAGAAAAGCCAAAAAGAAAGTAAACCCATTGTATTTGTATAAGATCAAGTGTTTACATGGCTACTCTGTGTGTATGTGTGTAGTTAGGTCCCCAACTGTGGTGTAAGTACCTGGAGATCAGGAATGGAATTTTATACATCTTTGTATCCTTCACAATGTCTGACATATTTACTAGGCAGGTAAATACTTGGTTAATGTTTTTAGAATTTTCTATGTTGAGTGAATGATTGGGAGCTGAGTATTTGTTGAATCTCTTGTGATGACATTAGTGGGATAAGACCCTGCAATTTGTGAGGTCATGAGTAAAATGGATGGGTTTAGGGAAGCTGATGCACTCATATGTTGCTAATGATAGTGAAAAGTAGTTAGGTTTTCCTTAGAGAACAATGATTAATAAGAGCTGTAAAATTGCTTATGCTTAGGAACCCAGGAGTTCCACTTTTTGGATATGCTCCAAAGAAATAACCTCCTAGGGGAAAAACATACACAAAGATGTTTGCAATAGGGTTACTTAGAGCAAACCCAAAAGCATAGTAACATGATTGACTATTCTAGTGCCATTAAAACATTATTTACAATAGCCAAAATATATAAACAACCTAAGAAACCCAATGGATGAATAGATAAAGAAAACATGGTATATATATATACAATGGAATATTATTCAGTCATGAGAAAGAAGGAAATCCTGCTGTTCGTGACAAGACAGATGGACTTTGAGGGCATTATGCTAAGTGAAATAAGCTAGACGGAGAAAGACAAATACCATTTACTTTATGCTGCACTTAGTGCTCTGAAAGATAGGAGACTTCTCTCTTGTGGAGCTTCCAGACTTGGCTGAAGTGCTGTCTAAATGCCTGATATTTTTACCAGGGGTGAGGTGCTTCATCCTATTCTAGAAGAATTGTGCAAAGCTAGGAATCTAGAAGGTTTATTCTTTGAAAGCAGAAAGCTTAAAAGAAATACAGAAATAAAAGGAGGGGAGGGTGACACAGACATCCATTTACCTGCGTCGTCCAGATTATTTAATGCAGCAGTCGCAAGATATTGACCTGATGTGTCTCGAATTACACTTTGATTGAGGGCATCATTCAGAGTACACTGGTGGTTGACGATCCTCATAAAGTTGTATTTTGTATTGCTCTGGAAGTTGTAATGTACTGATCGGGGCTTGATGATTCCTAAAATCATTATTGCAAGTTCAGGTTAATGTCTAGGTACAAACACAGACGATATATCTGCTCTAATACAACATAGAAAGTAGCTATGGAAGGGACATTAGGAATATTCCAATCCAGGTTAGGAAACTGAGAGAGAAGTAAAATCACCCAGTCAGTAGTAGAATTGGTTCTAGGATTATCCCTGTGGTTACTTATTTGTTTCTTTATAAACTTCGATTCCTCAGGCAATAGTTTTATTTTTTAAGAGGTTATTTGTGCAACATTCTCATTTTTGGTTGTTTGGAGATTTCTAAGCAACCAGGAAGACTCCTAGTATTCCCCATATATATTTTCAAATGAATGCACTTTGAGAAAAAAATGAATCCATTAAGGATCAGGTATGTCACCGAGGGTGCAGGTCTAAATGTCTACCACCTTTCTGAGCAGTGGGATGTATCCATAGCTTCCCAAATCCTCATGGCTCTGACTAATTCTACTTTCGGGAATCTGTTCTAAGGAAATAAATGGTGCTAGAAATAAAGATTTATTGATGTGGATGTTCATTGTCATATTTATAATAGTGGAAAATCGGCACTCTAAAATGCCCTTTATATATTGCTAAGTGAAAAAAGCTGCACATAAAACTGTATGTAGTGTGATTCACATAATTTTAAGCAAATTTGTTTGTGTGTGTATATATAGAAAAGACTTTAAGGAAAGTACCATAGTGCTGGCAGTGGTAAATTCTTGAGTGGTAGCGTGGGTGATTTTTATTCTCTTTTTTTATGTTTTCTTGTACTTTCCAATTTTCCAGGTGAACATGTATTAGTGTTTAGCTGTTATCTTAACAATATTGGATTTATGTTTAATGTAGAGGCTTGTACGGTGAAGGCATGGGAGAAAAGTCATGATTTCTACAGTCAGATAGAAGTGAAGTTGGTTTGAGGCTCTACCACTTACACACTGTGTGAGTTTGGTCAGGTTACTATCTCACTGAACTTAATATCCTCATTTGTAAAATGAGAATGTAGGGTTGTTGTGAAGGTGAGAGATAATACAGCCATTGATAAGAGAGTAGTGTTGGCAGTATTAACACAGGTAGTAGTAGTAATACTAACAACAATAATAGCTAACATTTATTGGGTATTTACTATTTGCCAGGCATTATTCTAGTCTAGAAGCTTGCAGGTATTGACTCATTTAACCTTCACAACAAGTAGCGACTCTGATTATCTCCATGTTGTAGTAGAGGAAACTGAAGCACAGAAAGGTTAAGTAAGTTATCTAAAGAGGTATAGTTAGTGTTTGGAGGAACAAAGCTTGTAAGTGGTCACCCACTAATAGTATTTGACTGCTTTCTGCCAAAAGGCTAAAAGTCACATGACCTTTACAATATGGCTGTGGAATGAGCATGTGAACAGATATTCTAGACTCAGGCCACTGCTGCTCTTGCCCTGCTGGAAAGGGTAGAAATTAATTTTCCTTCCTTATAGTTACCAGACTAATACCTGGTTGCCCTCTTGTTACTCTGATTCTAGGTTTTATTTCCATTTGCTTAAAAATGGAAAACAAGGATATAATTGCACTTGATCCCTTACCTTCTTCTGGATCATTGGCAATGGCTTCCAGGTCATCATTGGTGATGAACTGATTTAAACTCAACCGTCTCTTCTTCAGAGTCTTCCCGTTGGCTGCCACCAGCACCACGCTCTCCTTGAAGTTCAGCTTGGATGTCTTAGAGGTTTCAGAGGTGCTCAGAGACATAAATGTATCCATGCAGTCCTCAGGAAGTGGGTCATAGCTTGCATCATAGAAGGATTTCTGTGAGGAAGGAAAATGGAAACTGAGAGGCTGCCCATGGCCATAGAATGAGACTCCTTTCAGTAGGAGTTTTTTTCAACAGGCTTAGTGAGAAGGATCTCCATTTTGGTCTTGGTTAATCTATGTTTCATCAGTCTTCCCCTGCACCCCTTTCCTTTCTTCCTTTCAGGATTTTCCTGAAAGAATGTAATCTCTTGGGAAGTCTTTATCATCATCTGCAGACTCAAAAATGAGATATTGTAATGAAACAGGTTTACAAGTGCTCTAAATGAGTGGTAGCCTTCCAGTTAGTTCCCCCTCAGGAGGTTAAACATCTACTTGACAGCACTCAAATAATTTAGAAATACTCCTCTTGGAACAGCTTTTACAGCCAGTACCAAAGACGTACAAAGCAGTACTTATACTGGCTATTTGTGGTCTCCTAGCAAAATAACACAGCTTGGTGAGTAGCTGCAAACTTCTCACTTTTAATTGGCAAGCTTTCTCCACCTCAGCTTCATGGGCTATTATGTTTGGAGGGCTATCTCTAACCTGGGGTGCTGGTGTCAGAGTGGATGACCACAATATATCATTTCAGGAGGCAGATCCCTAGTGAAGTGGCCTAAAGGAGCTGTCTCCCAGTATGGCATAACTAATATTCTGATGAAGCCTGGCCCAGGAGACTTCAGTTCTTGGGGTTTCAGGATAGTTCTGCTCTGTTCTGGGAAAACCTGGTGAGCGTGAAGAATGCCATCAACTATTAATGTAGAGAGGCAATTGGTCTTGCTTATAATGAAGAAATACATGTCTCTGTATCTCTACTGAGAGTAAAACAAAAAGCATCTAGGGTTCAAGCCATTGCTGTTCTCTTCAGGTGGAGAAAATACTGCATAAGAATGGCAATCCCATAAGAATTACAGTCATTTGCTTACCTGAGTCAGAGAGAGATGGTCAATTTCAGAACTGTAGTCTTCATTTTCACTGTCAAACAAGATGATAAGAATGTCATTCTGTTTGTTATATCATTATAGTCACTGGGCAACGTATTTTAATGACCACATTAGCTTTGAGTAACACATAGACACATGGGCATTACTGTCATCGTTGAAAATTAAGGACTTCTATACATACACATACATACAGTAATTTGTATCTCACTAATTTGGAGTTAGTAATCATCAGGATAGGCCTTGAACTTTACCTGTGCTTTATCTATAAAAATGAGGCTTGACTAACAAATTGAAGAGTTGTAATTGAATTTCAGGGAAAAATATTAAGCTCCTCAAGAGAGATGTACTTTTGAAGCACCTCCTTCTAACTTTAACCAAATAGATCATGTGTTACACATTGCTTTCATGTATTCACTAAAACAGATTAATAATTTGTACTTGGCAAACTATCCAGGCAACATTTTGATAGCCTAGTTTGTGTTAGTATATATTAATGGGTAATGGGAGAACCATGTTTGTTTAAAGTGTTCTCTAATTTTAACTTTTCATTCATTTACCTTTCTCTTGTGTTTGAATGATGTTTGACTGTGTATGTGTATTCATATGCTCAAATTGCTTTGGAACCATTTCCTATTCCAGATGGAGATCGAGGAGTTTTCCTGAGAATGGTTTCTCTCTCTGATAGTCCACTGAAGCCCATTACTGTCCATCAGAGCATGTATCACTACAGAGAGTGAACCCAACTGAGGCCATGTCTAAGTAGACATTGAAATTCACTAGGACTCAGCAGACCTTAAAAATAATTTTTCTAAAATGGCTGTCTCCCTGTCAATGTCATCTCAGTTTAACATGCTGGATGCTCAGTTCCCCTGGGTCTTCACTGAACCTTCCCTGACTTCAGAGGTAGGACACATCTGTATAGCCTCTGCCATTCTGACTCCATACTGGTCACTGTAACTCCTAGCTGGATTCTAATGTGCCTTGATCCCCTCATTAAATTACAAGACATGGAATCTATTTCCTACCTGTAACAGTTCTTCAGGTCTTCAAAGAGGTCAGGGACTTTCGCCATCTTGATTTCTGCAACAGAGAACACCAGTCGCTGTCAGTCTAACCAGCCTCTGAACCAGATGCCTGCAAGGGTAACCACCTCCTCTCTGTGCTTCTGGAGAAACTTGATGAATGACTTAGCCTATGCTCAGCATTTTCCTCATTCTTCTTTTCACTCGCTTAAAGTATTTGCATATACATATCTGCCTCCTCTATTAGATTTAAAACTTCTTTTAGAATCTTGGTATCCCTTATGTGCCCAACCCAATGCATTACACATAGTAGGCATTCAACGAAAGTTTAGATAAGTTAAAAAAAAGAAACCCACAAGAATGAGGTATTTGCCTTACACAGATGCAAGAGAGAGACAGAGTTGGAAATTTCCAGTTTTCTCCTAGTAGTTTTTGGTAGTAGAGATTCCCTCCAAGGGAAGACTCGGTTGCACCCACCAATGCCTTCATATAAATCCAATTTCTCTGTCCCTCTTGGTTCCCCATCAGTAGAAAGAATTACTTTCTGAAAGCTGACTGTGATTCCAGCTCACCACCAAACCAAGGAGGGACAAGAAAGGAAGGAAGAGGCTTTAGCTTCAGAGAAGGCAGTTTGAGAGATAACAGCCAAGGAGAAAAACAAACATTATTTTAAAAGCCAAAGATGTAATAAGGACGATACCTTTGCCGACTCAAGTGCCAGTGAAATGACTCCCTCTCTGCCTGGAGACTTAGCTCGAGTCAGGCTTCTGTGCTTTTATCTTCTTTGGAGTAGGCGTGGCCATGAGTGCGTCATGGGGAATTTACAGGGAAGAATTCTGTTTTGTATTTTTTTATGTTCATTCAACCTTATACTGACCAAAATAATGATAGATTATATACTTGATAATAGTGTTGTTTGCAGAGATTCCAAGAGTTTCTGACTTGGCTCATTTATTTATTGCTCTGCTCTAAACAACTGTAAACATGTGGTCTTAGAAAAAGGGAAGAAGAGCAGGAAACTTATTAAGTTTCTAAAAATATGTGGTGAGAGAGGAAGGGAGAAGTCCTAAGATAAGAATTATGGATGGATAGAGTTGGAGAGGGGCTTAGGAGCTGTAGTTTGTATTTTGGCTTAATTTGTTTAGTGCAACCCAGGGCTAAGTATGAATTGACAGAATACTTGGCAGCCCCTGGCAGCCTAGGAGTGGCCCTTGAGGGAAGATGACCAATCTTTTGTGAAGAGGGAGCTTTGCTTGAACAGGCATAAATCACTCTGAATATGGGGTGACAATCTCCTGGTTAGGGCAGGGTAGAGAAGACAAAAGTGATACTCAACCACCAAAGTCTTAATCCCCTGCTTCTCTGAACCCATTCCTTACAGAATGACAGTGCTTCAGGAGAGAACTCTCAGCCTTGGCCACATTATAGCAAAGTGGCCCTGGTCTTCTCTAAGATAAACCCAAGGTGTGTGAAGATAGCTGCAGACTCAGGGAGGTATAGGCAAGGCCCCAGCCAGAAGCCAGTGGCTGGATTCAAGAATGGAGATTGGAGGAAAGGAAGGGACTCTTGAATATGACACTATAGCAGTGTTGCCTGGCTGTTATCATCAAAGACTTTTTCAGTACTTGAGGCTAGCCCAGTTCAGGGGGTAGAACACCAGACTCTTAGCAGGTAAATGTTTCAGGCTTCCTGGTTGGAGTTTAAGCCATGTAAATTTTAAATAAAGAAGCTAGATGGGAAAAGAAGGTAGAGGAGGAAAAAAATGCTAAAGAGGGAAAGGCAAGGCACTGCAACACAACATGGTATAAAAAAGCAAAAAAGCTCAGAACTGGGAGTAAAGTGGCTTGTGTGAGTTGGGTAAAGTATTCTCTCTGGTCTTGTTTAACTTTAAATAATGGGTTTGGTTAGATGAACATTAAGGTCTATCCTAGGTGCAAAATCTCTGATTCTGATTCTATTGCCCAGTCCACTTCTTCCTGGTCATAGACTTGGTGTTACGATAGTTATAAACAAGAGCCACAGAAATAACTGGTATCCTGGTTGTGGGCAATGTAAATGTAGGACCAGATTGGGCTACAGCTTGAATGTCTCAGGATGGATTCTTGTATGAGCAATGATGGTAGACAATGCTCTACGTCCATGGTTCCCCTTCAGGCAACACAGAAATATTAATCCTGGTCACCCCCTCTGCCTCC
Source organism: Equus caballus (assembly GCF_041296265.1). NCBI lineage: Eukaryota > Metazoa > Chordata > Mammalia > Perissodactyla > Equidae > Equus > Equus caballus. The sequence continues at coordinate 31,159,526 of NC_091698.1, forward strand.
CAGAGATCTTGTGAGAACTATTACTAAGAAACAGTTGCAAAGCACATTGTGAACGTGGGCTGCCATGGAGATGCAACTAAACAAAAATAATAACAACACTAATAATGGCTTCTGTCACTTGGGAATCTATATAGTCATCATTGTAACACCTTAGTTCACCAAAGAAAATATAGTTCTTATGAAAATATTGGTTTGAAAACTTCAACAGGGAGGAAATTTTCAGGTGAAGGCTTCCAGTGAAACCCTAAAGATATTTAGTTTCTGGGAGGAATATGTAGCGTCTCTTTGGTAATCCAGGAAAACACCCTTGGTTCCACCATTAGCGGTAACACCCATCCTGGCCTATGCCACTCCTCTGTTGTAGAGAATTCCCCAAATGTGCTTGGTTGGATTTCTCAAGGAGAATTTGAATTTTTTCTGGACAGCCAACTCAGTTTGGGGTCTCACCTAACTTTTTCCTTCACGTGACCTTCATGGAAACTGGTTTTTAAAGGAAAAACAATAAGGGTGAGATTTAGAGAGTGAGTGGTCCTTGCTTTGTCTTGGGGAGCCTACTTTTCTGTGAGTGTGAGCCCAGGTTGCTTTATATGTAAGCCTTATCACCAGACCACCTCTTTCTGGGAAACGGAGAGAGGAACATGCTAGGTAGAGTTCTACTGGAGCCCAAAGGGTATTTGGGGGCTGTTCTGTTTCAAGGACTTTGGGTGGCTTCATGCATCTACCACTTGACTCTGAGGAAGCCTCCAAAACTCTTCTTTAGTCAGTTTCACCTAAATCATTCAGAAAAAAATTTACTATGCGCTTGTTCTGTACCAGGGGTTTTGTTAGGCATCAGTATTTTTCTTTCGTGATTCACAAAGTTAGATATGCAAGATGAGATGATATATTTTGGTAGGTGACTGGATATGCTTTATAAGCTTGGAGGTTGTGGGTCCAAAGAGTCAGGGTGATGCTTTTCATCTGAAAACTGCTTTATAGGCCTGGCCAAGTGGTTAAGTTCGTGCGCTCCGCTTCAGTGGCCCAGGGTTTTGCTGGTTCAGATCCTGGGCGTGGACATGGCACCTCTTGTCAGGCCACGCTGAGGTGGCATCCCACATGCCATAACTAGAAGGACCCACAACTAAAATATACAACTATGTACTGGGGAGATTTGGGGACAAAAAGCAGAAAAGAAAAAGAAGATTGGCAATAGTTATTAGCTCAGGTGCCAATCTTTAAAAAAAAAAAAAGAAAGAAAACTGCTTTATAGTTCACAAAGAGCTCTCACCTGCCCTGTCATGCTGGCTCCTCACTTTATGTACAAGAGGTAGTGATTACTATCCTCTTTCATAGCTGAGGACCCTTGAAGAGGTGAAGTGACCAGCTGGCGGTGACAAAACTAGCAGAGCCAGCACTTGAACTCAGGTTTCTGATTACAAGTCCAATCTTTTCTTCCCACTGCATGTAGATGCTCGAGTCTCATATCACCACCAACACCAAGTGACAGGGCTGAAATTGATCATCCTGAAAGGTCTTTCCTGCCTCAAACACCCTATCATTTGGTGATTCTAGGATTCTTTGTTTCAAAAAAACATAAAAATGAAATGGTTTGAAATACCCACCCCTTCTTCTTCTCCAATGAAATCTCATTTTATTCTGTGACATACAGGAAAAGGTTGAAGGTGATCAACTGAACTGAGTACATGGTCAGTGGTGGAGTCTGGATATGGACTTTAGTCATGCTCCTGCTATTGTATCATGAAGACAAGAAACATCTGTAAACATCTTTGGAACCAACTTTAAAATCATTGCACATAGTTGGATCTGACAGGATTGCTTGAGTGAAGAGAGAAATACAACTTCTGCAAATTTTCAGGGGATTCAATTCTTTCTTTTTAGGTGGTAGAAAGCATCTTCAGAGGAATAAAGTCTGCATAAACCATCACATGCAGAGACAGTTGAGCCTTTTGTCTCAACTCATGTGCTATTTAGTTATAATCTGCTTTTAAATTCCATGGAAGTTAGTGGGAAGGAGGAAAGGACCTAACATGTAACATAGTCTTCCATGTTCCAGGTGTTATCTCACTTAATTATCAATCTCTCATTTAATTATTCGCTCATTTAATCCTCTCATCAAACCTGTGGGGCAGGTATTCTTATCACATTTTACAGAAGAGGAAGTCAAGGTCCAGGGAGATTAAGCAATCTGTCCAAGGTTGCGAGATCACCAAATTGCCAGAATGGGATTCAGACACCAGAGCCTAGGCTCACGAGGTGGTCTCTTTTTCTTAATGTGACCTCTTCCTTTCCTTTACTCTTTTTAATTTCTAGTTTTTCTGCTTTGTCTTATTAGTCTGTTGAAGGACCTAGAATGACATGTGGGAGAGGGAGGCACCTCAGACACTCTAGATTAAAATTTTATCTTGTGAAAGAGGAAACAGACTCAGAGAGGGGAAGTGCTAAGGTCCCAAGGTCACATGGAGAGTTCATATGAGAGTGGGAATAAAAATGAAAACTCACTGTTCCTCGATTGCTAATTCAAATATTCTACTATCTTGTCACACTGGCTCTTCAGTAAAGAGGGGGTAAGATGAAGAAATAATCTCTCCCTTGGCTTCTTACCCATAAGTAAAAAAGGGGGTAAAAAGGATGAAACCCCATCCATGAGCAAAACCAGCTCTGGTTCCTGCTCTCCTGGAAGCTGACAGTGGATGTTCATCAGTAATCCCCTCAATGAGTATATAAGTACTAACTGGGATAAGTGTAGCAAGGGCATCTAACAGAGAAGCCAGGCTTAGACTAGGAGTGGGTAATTCAATGGGGAGGGAAGTGGGAACATTCCAGGCTGAGCAAAGGCCATGCAGGTCAAATAAATGAAAGTAGGGCATTGAGGCTGGAGCCCAGAGATGGGGGAGCTGAGAGGGTCACAAGATGAAGATGAGGAGGGAGGCAAAAGCCGGATGGACAGGGCCTTGTGTAGACCCCCACTAAGGTCTTTACCCATTCGACTTTGGGTAAACTTTGGGCAAGTGCTCTGGGAACTTGGAGAGCTGAGGGATGGCTTGGAGTGGATGGAGAAATTCAAGTTGGAGGAAGCCTGCGGCAGGATGGGACTGCTTCATGTTGAGCCACCGAATCCCCATTTAGCTGTGATCCCCTCTCTTAGCCTTAGCTCATTTATTCCCTAATTTACGTGCTTTTTTCTTTCTAAATCCTTTCTCTCTTTTCTTGAGATGGTGGTTAACAGGGCTGTGCCCCCTCTTTGACTTCTCCCTTGGCTTTGTGCCCTTCTTTTTGTCTTTCTCAGACTTTAAAAATCAGAGTTCATCAGAAAGCTTCCTGTATGGCAACAGTCATGTCTGTGCCTGTCTCTCACTTTTCTTCTTGCTGCTAGTAGTAATTCTCTAATCAGAAGAGTATTTTAAAGAAATTCCCCTTCCTTTTGAGTCATTTGCCTCATTGGAGTCATAGTTATCTCTGGTCTGAACTTGTTTCTCAATTAAAAAAATAAGTTGCATTACTTTTTTGGATTCTAGAATATGTTTATTAAATACTGCTAGGGAAATATAAAACATATAAAGAAGAAAATAAAACCCACAAAAAATTAAATAACTACAGGTATTCACTATTATTATTTTGGTGTATTTCCTTTCAGTCTTTCTTTTTTCAAAGCATATGTAGATTTGTTTTTATACAAATGGGATACTTTGAGCATTTTGATATTTGCTTTCCTGAAATCTAGAGAACATATATGTGGTAGACTGGGATCACTAAATGTCCACCAGTTTGTTTATGGGATTACTTCATAAATGTCTGTCTTCATTTTCTGGTCTCCCTTGCAGTTAGATTAGAAGCACATGGTTTGTTCTGGCCAATTCACTGTGAACAGGAAGTGATACGTAATGTGTTACATTTCTAGGCTGATGCAATCAAGGGCAGCTGTGTGCCTCCATCATCTCCAACTTCCTCTGATGCAGTAACTTTGGAAGTCACATATTCCAGATGGTGTGGCTACAAATGGATGAGGTGTGGCTGCAAAGGTACGAGACTAGAACAGCCTGCATTAAACTTTGCATGAGTAAGAAACAAATCTTTAGCTAAGTCCTTGAGATCTGAGAGTTTATTACTGTGGTATAACCTAACCTATTCTGATTACTACTATGTATGACTGTCCTTCCCTTTTCTAACACAAACTTCAAGGTGACATGCACTTTATCTCAAAATTCCTCTTTCACATAATTGGTTCCTTCTTAGATAGAATTGCGTCTAGGTTAGTATTGCTCTCGTCAAATTCTCCACTCTCTGGAAGATTAATTTTCCAATAAGGCAAATTAAGAACCTAATAAGATGCCTTCATTTTGGCCAAATTCTGATTCCAGATATAAAGATATATTAGCTGTGAAAATGGCAATAATAAAGTTGGTACTGTTGAGTTAACATCCCGGGTACAAATCATATTATAATTACACTAAAAATCTAACGTTTATACGATACTTTACAGTTTTTCAAAGCACTTTTTAGAAACATCAATACAAGCATTTTCTGTGATATCAGGATGACTTATTATGTATGCAAATAGTCAATAGCAAAGTTCCTATGCCCCCTGCACAGTTCTCTCCTCCCTCATTTTGGAATGAACTCCTGACTGCTGGGGAGGATGGGCCCCTGATTAGAGCAATTGTGGCACAGAGTGGGGAGTGGCAGGTGTGGCACACGGTGTGCTTGGAGAGGCAAGAGAGTTAGATCTGGCTCTGACTCTAACCAGCTGTGTGACCTTCGGCAATTCCTGCACATCTCTGGGCTTTCCTTATTTATAAAGGAGGAGGTTGGACTGGATGACTACTGAGGTTCTTCTGGCCCTGGCTGTCCATTCCATATTTCATGACTACCTGAACATGACCATGTTCTGCTTTATGGCACCTCTGTGCTCTTGAAATATAGTTGGTTACATAGTGCCCACTCTCGACTCGTTCCTTACTATCCTTTTGTAGAATCTTTCTCTGTCACATGTACAACTGAGTCACAAATAGATACATGCTTTTTAATTACTTTAATGTCAATTTTAACTTTGTTACTCTGAGTAGAAATAGAAATAAATTCCTTTTCTAGTACAGAAATATGTAACAGTTGCTGGTAAATTAGAAGGAAATGGCATTTTTACCCCATCTGTTAAGTGATGATGACTTAGTCTTGTTTTCTAGAAAGCTTGATATACATGAGGGACCATCTAGGGACTTTATTACCCTCAATAAAAGGAAGTTTAGGTTTCTGAGTTGAAAGCCTAGACACATTTTGGAGTATTTTGATTAAAAAAAGAAACATCCAAGGAAGAATATGATCTTAATTTTCCCTTTTCTGCACTCTTGCATCCATGATGTCTTAGTGCTATCCCCAGTAGGCCATTGTATCCTCTGCTGGGTTGCTCAAAGGCACTATGGCTCCCCTGGGAGAGAAAGAGCACACTGAGAGAGCCTGGACTCAGCAGGAGGACCTGGGGGTAGAGGGGAGCAGGTGTTCCTATAGAGTACAGCTCTGCAAAAGCTTCCTGAAGCCAGCTTGGCAACCTCCTTCACAGTTCCATCGTGTGTAAGGCATTGTATCAGAAGCCATGGGGAAAGAGGTGGCAAAGAACTCCACTTGCCCTTAAGCTTAGAACTTGTGGGGAAGACCTGTGCAGATTACTGATAGTACAAGCAGAAAAAAGGAATGTTGCAATAGAGACACAGCAGACAGACAGGAAGGAAGTGACTGAAGTGAACACAGAGAATTAGGGAAGATTTCATGGAAGCTGCATTTGAGCTGTGTCTTGAAGAGTTAGATTTGAAGTGGAGAATGGATATTCCAGGCTGAGGAAACAGAGTGAGTACAAGCATAAGGCATAACATTGCGTGTCTGTGTCTCCTATTTCGTGGCCTTGAGCAGGTTACTTAACTTTTAGAGCTCTGGTTGCCTCATCTGTAAAACTGGGCTAACAATTTTTACTTCATAGGGTTTTGGAAGGATTAAATGAGATTTTTTTTGTGAGAGTGTTTACTTTAGTGTTAGTTTCCTTTCTCCTCTCCCCAAATGTCCAACATTCTCCCTTTGCTCAGGCTGTTCCCCTTTCAGGATATTTTCCCCTTCCTCTAACCGTGAAATTTAGATCTTTCTTTACTCTGCTAGTGTAGACCTCTCCTTGACATAGAATGGAAAGCATAGATTTGCTGCAGGGAATTTCAAATGTGGCTAGCCAAAAATCAGGTTATAGTCAAAGGAATTCTAAGTAGAATACAAGCTTGTCTACACTCACAACTAGAATATACAACTGTATATACTGGGGGGCTTTGGGGAGAAGAAGAAGAAGAAGAAGAAAAAAAAAAGAAAATTGGCAACAGATGTTAGCTCAGGTGCCAATCTTTAAAAAAAAAAGAATACAAGCTTGTCTATAGTGGGTATAGTAGGCTGGAATAATTATTAAAGGTTATCAATTCATGCGTTCATTCATAGAAGATGGGGATCATACTTGGAGCTGAGGACTGAGTAGTGATTAAAACAAACATGGTTCTGAACCTCATGGAGCATCTCTGCTAGCAGAGAAGCCATATTTTGCACATATGATCACTAATGTGGAGGTTATTAAGAAAGAATTAGTATGGGATGCTATGGAGATCTATGTAGGGGAAAGGGGAGAACCTAATCTAGTCTGAAAAGTCATAGAGAGTCTCTTGAATAAGGTAACATAATGGATAAGAAGGGTAGGATTTAGCCAGATGAAGGTGCAAGTAGATGTAGGGAAAGAGATTCATGTCTCAGGCAATGGGAGCAGCATGTGCAGAGACTAGAAGCTACGCACATGCTAGAAGGGTCATGTTCTATTAGAGAAACCGAAAAAGGGCCAGTGTAGCAGAAGCCAAGAGAGTGAGGGGCAAAGTATCATGAGATGAGGCTGAAGAAGTAGGCAGGGCCAGGTCATGGGCAACCTTGTAAACAAGTTAAGGAGATTATATTTATCCTGAGGGCAGTTTTGAGGTGTTTTAAGCAGGGGAGTGGCAAAATTAGGCTTGTGTTTTTAAAAGATCTATATGGATTCTAAAGGGGAAAGAGCAAATGTGGGAAGAAGGCTATTGAATCATCCAGGTGAGGATGGCTTGGACTTGGGTGGTGGCAGTGAAGATGGAGAGAAGCAGATGTATTTGGGTTATTAGAAGGTTGAATCAACACAACTTGGTGATTGGTTAGACGTGGGGTATGAGGAAGATAGATGGCTCAAAGAAAAGTGCTCACTTAGATGGATGAGGTATTTGAATTATACATGTTCTGGAAGGAGCAGTGAGGAATACCAAAGCACTATATTCTGAGAGAAATGACAGATTTGGAGAAAATGAGGTGGAATGTGAGGAGCCTGTGGGGCAAATCCAGTGGGAGTTGCATGCATGAGTTTGGAGCACAGAAGAGACAATGGGCTAGAACTAGTGATGTGGACTCCTTAGCAATGGAAGTCTTGGAGCGAGTGAGAGGGCCTGGGGAGGATGTGGAGCAGCGAGGCACACGCGCCAATCAGAGGGTGTGCACGCAGGAATGGGCAGGTAAGGGCCACTAAGAAGCAGAAGCCCAGGGAAGTAGGGAGGAAACATGGAGTGTGTTGTCATGGGAGTCAAGGGATCTGACGGCCCTGGTCCATCCACGTGGAGATACAATGGATGTGCCGCACACTTCCCAGTGCAGCTGAAATCATCTCCGGTTCCCCATTGGCATTCCTTGTTGCTCCTTCCAGCTTGTTTCAGCACTTTCTTTTCAGTCACCCAGTGTCCTATTCTGTTCCCAGCTCTTTCATAACTTAGAGGAAAGTGGTCTGATAATCTTTGATGCAAAGTTTCTAGGACCTAATATGGTGCAATTTGCAGAATTTGTATCTTTTATTTATTTATTTGTTTATTTATTTTTTGAGGAAGATTAGCCCTAAGCTAACATCTGCCACCAATACTCCGCTTTTTGCTGAGGAAGACTGGCCCTGAGTGAACATCCATGCCCATCTTCCTCTACTTTATATGTGGGACGCCTGCCACAGCATAGCTTGATAAGCAGTGCATAGGTCCACACCTGGGATCCAAACTGGTGAACCCCAGGCCGCCGAAGCGGTACATGCGAACTTAACCGCTGCACCACAAGGCCGGCCCCACATCTATGTCTTTTAAAAGAAGAGCTTGGAAAAAGCAAGGTCTTACCTTGGGCCTGGGAACTTTGCTTTTGTGAGGGCTACTAACCCACTGAGAAAAGTACATACATGGGCATTAAGGTGTATTGTAGTTTAAAATTTTAAAAATTAAGATCGGGCATCATAATACTTTATTCAGCATTTGAATAAACATCCCTAAATCCAGTTCAGACTAGAGGTAGAAGAGGAGAGAATTAACAAAATATTTAAGAGAGACATGGAGCTGTGTCAGAGTAAGGAGAAAAGATTTGAGAGGTACGTGGGGTGGGACCAAAATGTGGTGGGCCTCGCTAAGTATAATATTTGGACTTTCATTTATGAGTGATGAGTAACCTCTGGAGCATTTTGAGCAGAGCAATGAGTGATGCAGAAGATTCTGACAGTGATGAACTCGACAGATTAGCACAGGAAGTGAGTGAAGCTGGGAGAACAGTCTGCTCCTCTAGGTGAAAGGTGAGGAGAGCCTGGGCTGAGGGAAGCAGTGACGGGACCAGTTGGAGGGAAAGGTCTTCCCCATACAGGCAAGGAAAACTGACACGATGGGTTCTGGGTGTGCAGGAAAGCAGAAAGAGGACTCTAGAATGACATCAAGATCTTGAGTCTGGACAATAGAAATAGAGAAGTTTGGAGGGGGAATTGGAGAGGAAAATGATGATTCAGCCTCTAGACAGTTTGAGTCACCATATATGTTAGTCTTAACTGAATAGATAAGCCTTCCCCTGATTTCCCCATGTTAGTTAGTTCTGCATTCTCTGTGGGCCCTGGGAATTTCTATAGAGCTGAACCTGTGGCCTTGCAGAGTGTGGAAAGAAGGATTTCGTAGAAACAAAGTAGAAAGACGGGAAGTGACATATTCATTGTCTCACAGGTTTGAGGGAGGAAATAGGGTCATCTGACTTTTCAGTCTAAGATTTCCTCAAATGCAGCCTGAAAGGCCATGGATTACGTGTCAAAGCCCAACTTCTGGTATTTACAACCAGTGGGTGAAGTGTGGATTAATTAATAAGTGGGGTTTGGGAACCCATAAACCATTTGGAAAAATAAAATACAGAAAAATTACATTTTCTTCTTCATACTAAATTAAATTCCAAATAAATTAAAAGCTTGAACATAAAAAAATGAAACCGTAAAATTACCAGAAGAAAATAAAGGCAAATATTTATATAATCCTCGGGATAAATTTCCTTAGGATGAATTTCTAAAAGTGGAATTTATGGTCCAAAGGCTTATGGTACTTTATTGCCAAATTACCTTCCAGGAAGGTTGTGTCCCTTTACACTGCCACCAGCATTGTATGAAAGTGTCTACTTTCCTACCCTTTTCACCAGTGCTCACTATTTATACTTTTCAAAAATTTTATTAATTTTCTGTTACTGGCTTTTACTCTTTTTTATTGAAGGTGTTCAACTTTTTATTGTTAGCTTTTAAGAGCTCTTCATAAAATAACAATGTAAACTCATCGACACTGATGAAGTAAATATGTTTTCTTCCATTTTGGTCTTCATTTCAGTTGCTGAACCATATGTGTTTTATGATTCCATTTTATAAAAACAAATAAGACTGATTGGATATATACTAATATGTCAATAACAGTAATATTTTGGTGGTAGGATCACAGATGTTTTTGATTTTCTTTTTTGTGCTTTTCTTTATTTTTAAAGTTTCTACAAGTAATGTATTTTACTTTTGTTATAACAAGAAAAACATTTAAAATATTTTTGAAAACATTAAGACAACATTTAAAACATTTAAAAAATGTCTCCCCCAATTGCTTATGAAAATTTTACAAAGATCTTCCTCTGGCCTTCAGTTCTTGGGAAAATTCTCTTCTGGGCTCCTGAAGTGGGGGTACTCCTCTCTGCATTGGACAGCTTGGTAGTTTTTTGGGTAGTCGCTCCCGTATAAAAGTCCTTCCAGTCGGTCCCTCGCCAGCTGAGCTGACCCCATGCTTGCGTTACTTAATATTCTGGGAAATCTTTCTGTCCAGCCCTCACCACTATAATTGAGCCAGGCCCTGGAACTCGTTACTTTATTACCATCCACTTGTATTCTCGTAATGCAAATCTCTATTAAAGTCTAATTCGGCATTTCCTGTCCCAACTCTTCAGTTTCATTAAACAAAGACTTTAGAAAACTCCTAGTATATGCCTAGACCTTCTACCTTTTAGAATTTTGAGCTGTTTTCCAGTCCACCCTCTTCCTCAGGGGTAGGAGTAATACCTTCTATTACATTCCTGCAATGATGAGGGTCATTCAAAAGATGGGACACCTGTAACTTTGTGAAGCAGCTCACTCTACAGCTGGACAGCTCTCTTATTAGAATGTTTTATCTTCTGGTGAACCAAAATCTGTGAGCCCCTCTGTGAATTCCATCTGTTTATCCAAGGTATGTCCTCAAAGACGCATGAAGTTCTGACACAAGAGGAGAGCCCTTCAGGAATGTGATGACATCTCTTATGTGCCCTCCTGAGTCTTCTCTAACTGCTCCTCACACAACTTGTTTCTTAGAGCCCTCGTTGAGCTGATCACTCTCCTCAGTACAGGCTTAGTGTGCCCAGGGACCTCCTGAAATAGGGTTGACTCCTAAATAGTCTGGGTGTGAAGGACCCCGTGGGCTTACTTTCTGCTTCTGATGGATTGTGTCTTAGTCACTCTCCATTGGAGCAGAGGTGAACCACACTTTTCTTCTTTTAAATCCCTAGCAACTTTGTCTCTTGGCCAAACAATTTGTGTTAAGAATTGTTTTGAGGATAATTGAGGAGACTGTTAGGAAACTGCAACTTTATTCAGTTTAGGGGATGGAGTTCCCGTGTGCAGGGGCCCTGAGTGATCAATGCATCTGCAGGGGACTAGTTGTTTCATTTCTCATTGCAGTAAGAAACACGTGGGCTTTGGAGTCAGACAGATTGAAGTTTTCCATCATCTTTCCTCATAAGGAACTTGTGAAAATCAAGCAAAGTGTGAATTTTCTGGTAAAAAATAAAGACTCAAAAATATTCAAGTTCCCTTCCTTTGCATCTGATGTAGTCCTTACGATATTTGGAAATTTGCATCTCTCATAGAAATGAAGTTTATGTGATGTATTATAGCAAGACCTTCTTCACTGATCTATGTAATTTCCTTGGCTACTTAATTAATATTTTACTAGGTGATAGGGCCAAATTACCTCCTTACCAGTCCCCTGCTCTGTCTTCTGTGCCTCACTGCCTCTGTATTTGTGTATGTACCCTTCAATTAGGCACTGTTTAACCCAGTCAAGCTGCCAGCTTTTAGCTCATTTTATTTACTGTAAAAGATTGATTGATCAAGCAGCAAGTATTATGTCTAGGCCTGGCACTGTTCTGGGTGCTGAAGAAGATACCAATGTAACTCCAGACTCTCTGGGCCTCAATAGACACCTATAAGAATGTCTAAAGTGAAAAAGACTGACCATAGCAAGTGCTGATGAGGGTATGGAATAATTAGAGTTTTCATACACTGCTGGTGGGAATGCAAAATGATACAACCACTTCAGGAAACAATTTGACAACTTCTTAAAAAGCTGAATGTATATCTGCCATATAATCCAACCCTTCTACTCCTAGGTCTTTATTTACCCAAGAAAAATGAAAGCATATGTTTATACAAATACCCATGCCGAAATATTCATAGAAACTTTGTTTGTCATTGCTAGAAACTGAAACAATTCAATGTTATCCACAAGTGAATGCATAAACAAACTATGGTACATCCACACAGTGGAATACTACTCAGCAATAAAAAAGAATGGACTAATGATACACACAACAATATGGATGAATCTCAAAATAATTATGCTGAAAGAAGTCAGAAATTAGAGTATACAGTGTATGATTTCATGTACATAAAATTCTAGAAAATTCAAACTAATTTATGGATACAGAAAGCATTAGTAGTCATCTGGTGTAGGGAGGCCAGGAGGGAAAGGAAGGGTTACACAGGGGCATGAGGAAACTTTTGAGGGTAATGAATGTGTTCATTATCTTGATTGTGGTCATAGTTTCAGTGGTATATGCCTATGTCAAAATTATCAAATTATGCACTTTCAATTTGTACATTTCTTTGATGGTGAGTTATACCTCAATAAAGCTGTTAAAAGACTATACATAGAAAAAACATAACAAGACTCTCTGGGCCTCACAGCTGTGTGGGTGTAAAGGAACTATAGTAACAAAATAATTCCAGTTTCTCTGGCCCCTGTTTCCCTCTGAGCAAGAACTCAGTCTCACCCAGCTTATCTCAGAGTCCTCTGAGGCTATCTCACTTATATATCAGCCAGGCAGCAAACGGCTCCACACAGCACCACCCCTGCTGTTGCTGAGAGCTGCCTGTGATGCTTCATGAGGGCACAGTATTGGAATTGCTGCCAGGGAACAACAGAGAAGGCTGATGTCCGTGCCAGAGGCCTGTCTCTTCCAGAGGGGCTGTCCTCTGAGGACCTGCGTGGGTACAGGCACCAAGGCTGTTCTGCATCAGTACAGAAGAGGGAAGAACACGTCCCTACCCACTCCGTCTGTGTCCTGGGCATTTTTACACCCATGTCTCATAGAGTCTCTGGTGAAATCACTCCTTCAAGTCCCTTTTTCTGTGATTTCCTGTGCCTGGGCAGAGGCATCTACTAAAGAAGAATGCCATACTGTTTTCTCACCGCGATTCCTCTGCAGGTTCTCCCGCCCCCACATACAGATCAGCTCATGCCAGTGAATGACTTCCACCTGCTTGCCCAACCCAATCACCTGACCTGCCTGGACATGTTGTATCCAAGCATGGCTGCCACAGAGGCCTCAGCCAGGCACTTCCACCCCACGGGGGAGGCTTGGTCTAGCTGGCAAGCCCCAGGAATGGAAGACTTTTCCTATTTCCCACTTCCTGTTCCTAGGTTTCACATCAGGGGAGGAAGGCAAGGCAGAAGAGGAAAGAGAAGCTTTGAACTAAATGTGGGATTGGTGTTCTTCTTCCTGCCCTCCTCACCAATTCTCATCATGAAAATTTTCAGACATTCAGACAAGTTTAAATAACAGCACAATGAACATCTGCATACTCATCTTCCTAACCAGTAGTCCTCAATGTTTTGTCACATTGGCTATACATGCACTCAGGTAGGCTAATGCTTCTTTTCTCTCTCATTGCTACTTTTGAGAGTAAGGCATTGGTGTAATGGTCACATGTGAGACTGAAGTTTTGATTTTGACTGGGCAGACTAACCTGGAACTGAGTTTTAGTTACTGAAATGAGACTGTCAAGACTGTTTTTCTTCTGCTTTTTAAGTCTAGTTTTAAGAAATAGTACAGTTTTATTATTTTGTGTTTTTTAAAAAAAATCAAAGTTCTGCATTTAAAGAATCAAATAGTTCTATAAGATTTCTTACTAAAATTCCTGTCCTCTTCCCTCATCTCTCCCATTTGATATTTAATCCTTGTTTGTAATGGCATGCTTGTTTTATTACTTCTTAAACTTTAAGTTTTAGGCATTAATAATGATCTTCCCACTTTGGAAAGTCAGAATTGAGGTTCTTTGTCCTGCCCCAACCTCCACCATACACATCCAGTTTTCCCACTTCCTCGTCCTCCTAAATGCAGTTACATCTTAATTTTCTTAGATCAATAATCAATCAGTATTTATGTTATTATGAACATGTAAGTGCTATCCAGAGCCCAGCCACTTAGTAAACTAGGTACCTTCCCTTTCCAGTTCAACATTTTATTTTTTCCTTGAGCTAATAATTGTCTTTTTCATTTTCTTGGTTTTTATGTACTTATTACTAGGACTGGATACAGTTTCTATTGGTAGCCCTCTTTAAGAAAACAAATATAAAATTACAAGTACAAAATTAGGTACAGGGCCTTGGAAACGGCTCCTGCAAATGAAAGGTCCTGAAATTTAAGCTTGATTAGCTTCACAGTAAGTCCACCTCTGATTACCATTAATTCAACCCTAAACTTCCCACAAATTGTTAAAATATCCTCTTAAGACATTCAGAAATGTTAGGTGATTTCTTTTGTTTTAGAAAAGAAGATTTCCTAGAACATTCTGACCTGCTCCAGTTTGGACTGGTGGCTTTCCTTATTGCCGTGTACAGCCTCATCCTGGGATCTCCTTCACCATCAGGATTCCCTGTGCCTCACTCCTGCACTGGATCTCCTCCTTCTTGTTTCCCATATTTTCTTGTATCTTGGTTTACTCCCTTTAGTGGCTTTTTGGGAAAAGGTACCTTAGAAATATAAAAAATTTTTAGGAACGTTCATGTCTAAGAAAGTCTTTACGCTGACGTTTGGTTGATAGTTTGGCTGCATATAGCATTCTACTTTGGAATTAATTTTCCCTTAAGATTTTGAAGACTTTGTTCCATTTTCTTCTAGCTGCCAATATTGATAGAGAGAAGTCTGACACCATTCAAACGTCCAATTATTTCCATGTGACTCTTGTTTTCTGTCTGGAATATCATGGGATTATCTCTTTATCTCCAGTGTCCGGAAATTTCATGGTGTGGGTCTTTTTTCATTCGTTATGCCAGGCACTCAATGGGCCATTTCAATCTGGAAACTCGTGTCCTTCAAGTTCTGAAAATTTTATTAATTGATTGTTTGGGTAAGTGTCTCTCTTCTCTGTTTTTCCCTCTTGTCTTTTTCTCAGAGCCTCTAGTATCAGCTTCGAGTCGATCTGTCGTCTAAATATTCTTGGTGATTCTGTCCTATTTTCTAAGTCTTTATCCTTTTTGCTTTACTTTCTGGGAGATTGCTTAACTTTGTCTTCCAAATCTTTTATTGGGCTATTTCTCTTATCATATTTTCTTGTTCTTTGAATATTCTCCCCTTTCTTCTTCCATAGTATTTTGTTCGTGTTTCATGGTCCTACTATCTTATTATTCTGAGGATATTCATAATAGTCTTTTTTTTTTTTTTAAAAGTTTTTTTCTCTTTGCATAGTCTCTTTCTTCTTTCTGCTCTTTTGGGTTGATTTTTTTTTGATATCCATCTTGCTAGAAACTTTCTGCAGGTGTTTAGTAATCCTAGATTTGTGGCTTATATGTGAGAGTAGGCACTCAAAAGCTAATTGGAAGGTCTGAGTTTATGGGTGAGGCTTGTTGGCTGTGAGTGTCATCATCCGATGACCTGGCAAGGCCATTGGTTTGGAGACCCCCTAATTTCAGTATTGGCCTGATGGTTCCTCAGGGAAGGCTCTTCCGGTCTCCTGCCTGAAGGTTAAAGGCTCTGCCATCAGCCTTCTGCAAGTGGTATAGGGCAGAAGGGCTAGGATTCTCAGCATCATGCTACATGCTTTCATTAATCATCCTCTTTTCAATACTTTCTCCCACCTTCAAATGTGCCTGGTAGCCCCTAGTCCAAAGATCCTTTACTTTACACTCTACAGAATAAACTTGCTGTCTTCTGCTAGTATGAGAAAGGTAATCTGGGCTCTAACTATATATTTTCCCCCTCTGTTAATGTCATTTTTATTATTACCCAGACATTAAATTGCTATCATGTTGTTCTTCAAAAAGACTGAACCAGTCAGCAACAGATGAGAATTTCCTCACAGCCCTGCCAGCACTTTTATAAAATAGCCTTATTGAGGTAAAACTGATGATGTATAACAAATTGCACATATTTAAATTGTGCAACTTACATGTTTTGATATACGCCTGTGAGATCATCACCACGATGAAGATAGTGAACATATTCATCACCTCATAAGTTTCCTCAGGCCTCTTGGTAATCCCTTCTCCTCATCTCCTTCACTCCCAAGCAGACACTGATCTGTTTTCTGTCACTGTAGATTAGTTTCCATTTCCTAGAGTTTTATGAAAATGGAATCGTACAATATGTACTTTTCTTTGGTCTCTTTATAAGCTTTCAAACAATCTTCTATATTTTACCCTGCACTCACACTCTCAGAGGCACTAGATGTTCGTTGGTTCTGTTTTTCCACTGCTTGCTGAGGATCAGCTAACACTTGTCCAACTGCTTTCCAGCTTTCAAATTTTTTTTTGCTTAAAAAACTCCTGAGTGAGGCTGAGGACTCTTGAATTTTTGTTGTAAATGTGAACTCAGTGAAGTGCATGCCAGGGAATTACCTGATTGATCAAAAAAATTCATCTCTCCCCCATTGTTGCTGTCTTCTTTCCTCTCCTCCCGATCCTTGTGGGTTTGTTCCTTTAAAGATTCCCTTAATGTTATTTTAATGGGTTCTGTGGAAAGGAATGGAATTAGGTGAAACAGTTCACATCTGCCATCTTTCTGTGGAATCTGAGACTGTTCAGATATGAAGTTTGTTTACCAGAAAGTGTTGCGCTGACCTGAGATGTCAGAGAGGTCTGACAGAGCATGTGTGAAGCAGTTGCTGGAGGAAAATAGGTGATTTCTTCTTTGTAATTTATTAAGTTCAGACTGCCCAATAGATTGGTTATATTTGGTATTCAGTAAAAAGTAGTTTCTCCTCTTTCCTTCTCTTTGTCCCTCTCTCCCTCCTTTGCTCTCCCCTTCTCTCCCTTCTTCCCTCCTTCTACTTCGGCAGCTGCTTTGGGGAAACTTTTCAGGCTGTCTCTCTTGTCAGGAGGAGAATGTGCCAGTCCATGGGTAAGGGAGATATCTTGCAAGGATAAAAGATGCTACAGCTCGGTTCAGGATTGCATGAAGGTCAATGGAGATATCTAAGGAGTCAGTTAGGGATGGGTCCTCCTGCCAACAGAGATCGCAGGGGGAAAGGACAAGAGTTAAGGCTAAGCCTCCATGTATAGGGATTCCAGGGCCTCAAGCCAGGGAGAGAACTTTAGGAGGCCTGAGCCAGCAGGGCCTCAGCTGAGGAGGAGCAGCCTGAAGTCCAAGGAGGACTTTTTTTGTGACCAGGTAGAAAGTTTCTCCCTTATTCAGGGAGACCAAGTGGCTGATGAGCTACGGGGCATGGAGAGACATTCCTGGGACAAGTTTGGGAAATAGGCTTAAGTAGGATCAGAAAGTTCTTATTGATGAATCTTTTCATCTGTAATCTTAGAAAATGGAATCCAAGGCCTCCTGAGAGTGGAGGGTAGGTGGAAGGAGGAGGGACAGCTGGAGCTTAGGTCCAGGGCAGTTGCAGAACCAGTGCCCAGCTGTCTCTCAGGGGCTCTGCTGAGGTCACTCCAAAGATGAGAGATTCTTAGCCCTGCTGGTTGGTATTGACACAGTGAACCTTATTATAGCATCTACTTCCTTTTCTTTCTATGAAAGTTTAAAGGTCAGCATTTCCTCTTGCAAAGGAAGTTCCACAAATGTTCCATTTCCAACCTTAGAAATAACAAGACATCAAGATTATTGCAAGCTCCTGTTCTGGGGAATTCCCAAGGAAGTGGAGGCAGAGTCCTGGTGGAGACAACGTGAATTCAGAGTGATTACTCAGTCGCAGCAGCAGTAGCAGCAGCAGGGACCAAAATTTCCCCACACGTGTCTCAGGCTCGCATTTGCCAACTCAGTCTCTAAGTATTTCTATTGACAGAAAAAAAAATAGCTGTGGGTGAAAGAATTCATTTTTCAGACGTGAGTTTCCACCCCTCATTTGCTTGGAGGTCTGTCTTACCTTTCTCTGGGATGGCAGACACAATGGCCCCGATGTCATTATTGGGAAAGGGAAATGCATAGGTATCTATGCTTGAGTTCCATCTGCTTCTAACAATAAACAGAGATGAATGTCAAGTGTGTAGACATTCTACAGATTGTATTCGAATCACAACCAACGACTTCCAAGGAGTTGGCCAGGAATGTAAGTTGTTCTGGGCATCCCTCCCCTCTTTGGGGTAGATCATCCAAAGCTCACTTTCTATGGATGCAGGGTCAGGGGTCAAATGTGAGTGATGCAGCTGTACTGGAGCCCCAGAGTCCCATATGTCATTTATCATACGTACATGTGAATAGCTGTGGTGTCAGGTCCAAGTTTAGGGCTTTCCTATCATCTCTGGGGGAACAAAATTTCCCTCCTAGCCTGAGATGCTTCTGTTATAGAGAGGCCTTTTTTCTTTTTGACTAATGTGTTATTTCCAGACACTTTGTTTAAAAAATGTAGATAGCTTACTTAGGAGAGGTAGCATTGTGAATCAGAGCAGGATCAGAGCCAGTACAAGAAGAGGAGGGGAAAGTTCAGGGCATGGCGTATTATTGCATTAGGTGGGGTAAAAGGGAGAAGGCTGAATAGGAGGGAGAAGTGGTTTTAGCTTTGCCCACCCCCATGCCCAGCTGATGATAGTCACCTTGTTCTTTATTAAAACAACAAAGGCAATTGGGCCGGAGCTCTATCTTCCCATCACAATACCAAATCTTCCCACCTTCCCTTCTATTATGGCGGCAGATGTGTCCCTGAGGACAACCCTCAACCTGAGCTCTGGCTTTTATCCCCTACTGCCCACTCAGAACTCTTCTCTCAGCTACATCATCAATTCTTCTCTCTCTCCTGGGTTGTTGCCATCAAGTTTGAACATGCCCAAGTATCTGCTTTCATAAAGAAATCCTCCCTTGACCCCATGTTCGTCTGCAGCCACCACTCTACTTCTTTGTATTTCTTCCCAGGGGGTTGTAATTTTATTTGGTGTCTCCACATCTGCGACGCTCGATTCATTCTTCATTCTATTCCAATGGGTCTTTTGTATCCACCATTCCTTTGAGACTCTCATGTCAAAGTCACCATTGACTTCCATCTAGTGGCAACTTCTCTGTCTTTGTCTTTCCCTGTTTCTCAGCTGCACTGGACTCAGGTGAACACTCCCTCCTTTTTGAAATGCTTGCTTGCTTTGATTTCTGTGATACCTGGTTTTTCTCCTACTCCTCCCCTGCCCCTGGCTGCCTTTTTCAATCAACTTGCTGGCTCCTCCTCTCATACCTCTCAATGTTGGCATGTCCCAGGCTCAGCTCTAGGTCTGCCTTCTTCTCAGGAGATCTGATTCAGTCCCAGAGCTTTATTTACCTTCTGTTTGCTGTTCATTCCTAAGTTTATATCTCCAGTCTGTGTATTTTCACTGAGCTTCACCCTTGATTATCGCTCCAACTCTTCGACATCTTCACTTGAATATGTAATTGGTGTCTCAAACTCCAAAAGAGACCCCTTAACTCACCACTTACTTTAACCCTGTCCCTCTCCTGATCTTCCTCAGTAAATGGCACCAAGATTTACCCAGTTACTGTGATGAAAAATCTAAAAGTTTTCTTTGATTCATTTATTTTCCTCATTCCCATATCCAATCCACCAGGAAAACCATTACGTCTACCTCTCAATTAGAAGTTATCTCTTTATTCTTTTCTTCATCATCCATTAACGAAGCCTGGATGCATGATAGTCTAAGCCACCATCATCCCTTGAATGGTGCAATAGCCTCCTAATTGGTCTCTTCGCTTTATTTCTGCTTCTGTACAGTCCATTCTCCACACAATGGTTAGAGTAATGTTTAAAAAACATAAATCTGGTAATGTTACTTTTTACTTAAAATCTTCCAATGGTTTCCCAATGATCTTGTAATAAATCGAAATTCCTCAATATGGCTTACAAAACCTAGGTTATGGTGGCTCTGACTTGTCTCTTAATTTCATCTCATACCACTCTCAATGGTGTTCTGAAGCCTCTCATACCTGCTCATGAGAGCTGGCTGTGTGCCTCTCTTTCCAACTTTGCCTTTAGTGTTATCATGTTGGTAGCTTGGTATGTGGAAGTATTTATACCTTGGAAATTGGTAAATGCTACAAACTATGACTTTTTGTTTTTTTCTCAGATGGCCAGTTGTTAAAACACTTCCTATCACACCACTGATTCTCCCCTTTCTCATTATGCTCCAGCCACACTGGCCTTCTAGGCTTTTCTTGAACTCATTCAGCAGATTACTGTCTCAGGGCCTTTATACTTATAGTTCTCTGTCTAGATTGTTCCTCCTTTCTATGGTTGAGGCCTTCTTATCATTTAAATCTTAGTTCGAAGTCATTTCCTAGGAGAAAGATTCCTTGATGAGCTTATTAAACAACTTCTTTCTCAACTCTATCACATCACTCTGTTTTGTTGCTGTCACAGCATTTACCTCTAACTGAAATAATTTATTTTCTTACTTATTAATTGTCTGTCTCCTCACATTAAAATTTTCCCTGCTGTGTCTCCAGCACCTGGCATGTGGTTGGTGCTCACTAAACACTATTATAAGAATAAGTGAACTTTGTTTTATTGTTTCTCTTCTCTGGACCTCAATTTCCTTTACTAAAAATGGGATCATTGAGGTGACATCACTAAGACAGTAAAGTAGGAGATCCCAGCTTCCATCCTGCCACAAAGATCAACAGTTAGACAGCTATCCATGAACAAAAGCAACTGTGAGAGAGCTCTGAAGTCCACTTAAGAAACTTTAGCAGCACAGTGGAGCAAAATCCTGAGAATAGCTACACAGAAAGGGAAGGAAGAGCAACTTCCTTTTGCCTGCATCATCGCATCCCCCAAACCAGCACTGCTCAGCACCAAGAAGGAACTCCCAAGATAGAAAAAGTTCCCCTAGCTGGGAAGGAGAAAGTGGGGCCAGCAACCAGCTTCCCCAGCCTTTTGGGGCATTGCATGAAGGATCTACTTCAGTTTCACTCCACCCAGAGATCAGCAAATCTAGATGCATAGAGACAGCTAGGAGCAAGGAAGAAGAGCAGGGGCTACCAGTATCAGGTAGGCAATAGGAGTGACCATGGTTCCCAGTAAACTGCTCTGCAGAAGACCCCAGCAGCTTTCACGACTGAAGAAACCAACAGCCAGTACAACCACCGTGGACCCCCTGCAGATTTCACTGGTTTTTGTCCCACAGGTATTTGTATTCCCAGCCACCAGTTGCCTGAGTCCCTTCCCACTTCCTCCCTCCTGTCCCAAACAGAGCATGGACCTGCACTCGCAGTCAGTCCAGTCCTTTGCAGCTGTGTGAGTGCAAAGCACCAGCCTAGACCCCAACAGCTGACCCCCACTGTTGTGCAAACACTTGGGGCTAGCCCCTCCAGCTGTACACTTGCATGCCACTGGCCTGACTGTCACCACCAGCCTCTACTGCCATGTGTGCACCCATGGCAAGTTCTTGTAGCTACGGAAGTGGACACTGACAGCCAAGGCCCTAACAGCTGCTTGTGGGCTTGGATCTGGCTTTGTCTCTTGTCACTGGCCTGCACTACTGGGCTCACCTTCAACTAGCCCCTAGCTCTGCATCTGCACACCCATGTCCCAACTCCCATCACTGGCATCTGCTGCTGTGCATTTGTGGGAAGACCCTGCAGCCATAGCAGTACCAATGATAGCCAGGACCCTGCAGCTGCTAGTGCACCCACGGTTGGCCCAGGCCACTGCTGCTGACTATGGCCCCTGCTACTACATATGTGTCTGCAGTTGGCCCCTGCCACTACATGGGGATCTGTATGCCCCTGTACTTGGTGCCCTGTACCACTAGATCTGGGTCACAGCATGCTCTAGCATGCCCCCACCTGCAGGTGAAGGTCTTTCCTTATAAAAGTCTGCAGAGGACACCATTAAGAGAATCAATCGGTGCATCATTAGAATCCAGAAGGAGAAGAGAGGGAGAAAGTGGCAGAAAGCTTATTTAAAGAAATAATGTCTGATAACTTCCCAAACCTGGGGAGAGATTTGATATCCAATTTCATGAAGCTAATGGGTCACCCCATAATTTCAATCCAAAATAATCTTCTCCAAGACACATAATAAAACTGTCTTAAATCAAAGACACAGAGAGAGTTTGAAAAGAAAAAAGAAAAAAAATAACTTTTCTCATGCAAAGGAACCACGATAAGGCAAAGGAGATTTCATAGAAGAAATTTTGCAGGCCAGGAGAGAGTGGGATGATATATTCAAAGTGATGAAAGAAAAACAAAATTTACCACCTAAGAATACTTTACCCAGTAAAATTGTCCTTCAGAAATAAAGGTGAGATAAAAGGTTTTTCCTAACAGACAAAAGCTGAGGGAGTTCATCATCACTAGACCTGCCTTTAAAGAAATACTGAAAGAAGTTCTTCAAGCTTGAATGAAAGGATACTAATTAGTAACATGAAAGCACATGAAAATATACAACACACTGGTAAAGGTAAGTATATAGTCATATTCAGAATACTCTAATACTGTAATATGGTGATGTGTTAACCAGTTAACTCTAATATAAATGTTAAAGGACAAAAGTTTTAAAATAGCTATAGCTACAATCATTTGTTAATGGATACACAAATAGAAAGATGCAAATTGTGACAATAAAAACATAAAATGTGTGTGTGTGGAGTAAAATGTAGAGTTTTTGTATGTGATTGAAGCTAAGTTGTTGTAAGCTTAAAATAGACTATTATGTCAAGTAATCAAGTAATCCTTAGGGTAACCACAAAACAAAAACCTATAGTGAATATGCATAAGATAAAGAGAAGGGAATAAAATTATATGACTATGGAAAATCATCAATTCATAAAGGAAGACAGCAAGAGAGGAAGGAAGGAATAAAGGAACTACAAATCAACCAGAAAACAACTAACAAGATGGCAATAGTTAGTCCTTGTCTATCCATAATTACTTTAAGTATAAATGGATTCAATTTTCCAATCAAAAGGCATAGAGTGAGAAGAGTTTGGAAGGTGGTTGCATAGAAGGATCCTGAGCTCACCTCTTCCCATGGGCACAATAGATCTACAACTACATGTGGGATAATTTTCTCTGAGGGAGATCTGAAAACTGAATGAAAAGAGCTTCTACAACAAGGGACAACACTGAGAGGGGTAGAAGAGGCAGAGATATGGTCCCACTGAGGAAAAAACCACATCCTAGTCACAATGTTCTACAGTTGGGAGTGATCTCAAAGGTATGAAGCTTTCCCCAGAGAAGTGAGAGATTCAGTCTCTACATTAGTCACCCCCGCCCTTAGACCTAGGACAATAGGGACAAGACCGCAAAACACTTGGCTTAGAAAACCAATGAAGAATATGCCCAGGAAAACTATAGAACTACAGGGAAATGAAAACTTGTTCTTGAAGGGCTCATGCACAGACTCACTCGATCTGGAAACTAGCACAAAAGCACAAGATAGAAAAGCACATAATCCGTTGGTGAAGGAGATCCACTTACTAAGCTGGAGGCAGGAGGCAGCTGGGACTCCCCCCAAAGACTGACACTGACAGCAGATATTTTTGTGACCTCATTCAGCCATGCTGATGCTGGCACTGGCAGGCACCATTTTGGAATTGCCTCTCTAGTCTGTTAACTCCAGGGCCTGCCTGCCCACTAGCATGCCTGAGGCAGTGACATACCACCAAGCCTCACAACCAGCCACACTGGGGGTCTGCTATGCCCACCAGTGTGTCTGTGACAGTCATGCACCACCAGGCCTTGCAGCTAGGTTAGCTGTGCAAGGGGTCTGCCCCACTCACATGCACCTGCAGCAGTAGTGTGCTGCTGGACCTTGCAGCCAGCTGGCCCAGGGACCAACCCTGCCTACCGGTGCACCTGCAGCAATTACAGCCCTGCCACAATAGAAGGGCACATGCAGCCCACACAGAGGATATCCCTGGAGCACTTGGATCTGGTGACCAGAGGGGAGTGAGCTTCTGGACATCTCCTACATAAGGCCACTTTTCCAAGATCAGGAGATGTGGCTGATCCACCTAATACTTAGAAATAAACACAGAGACTTAGGCAAAGTGAGGAGGTGGAGGAATATGTTCCAAATGAAAGAAAAAGGCAAATCCTCAGAAAAAGAACTAAATGAAACAGAGATAAGCAATCTACCTGATAAAGAGTTCAAAGTAATGATCATAAGGATGCTCACCAAATTCAGGAGAAGAATGGATGAACATAGTGAGAACTTCAGCAAAGAGTTAGAAAATATAAAAAAGAACCAATCAGAGCTGAAGAATACAATAACTGAAAATAAAAATTCACAAGAGGGAATCAACAGCAGATTAGATGATACAGAAGAACAAATCAGTGATTGATCAGGACAACAGAGTAGAGGACATCACCCAAGTGAACAGGAAAAAAAAAAAAAGAATTAAAAAATATGAGGGTCATTTAAGAGACCTCTGGGACAACATCAAGCATACTAAGGTTCTCATTATAGGGGTCCCAGAAGGAAAAGAGGGAGGGAAAGAAGCATAGAACTTATCTGAAGAAATAATAGCTGAAAACTTCCCTAACTTGGGAAAGGAAACAGATATCTAGATCCCAAACAAGATGAACCCAAAGAAGTCCACACCAAGACACAATATAATTAAAATTGCCCAAAATTAAAGATAAACAGAGAATCTTAAAAGCAGCAAGAGAAAAGCAACAAGTTATGTAGAAGAGAACTCTCATGAGACTATCAGCTGACTTTTCAGCAGAAACTTTGCAGGCTAGGAGGGAGTAGCATGATTTATTTAAGTGCTCAAAGGAAAAACCCTACAACCAAGAATACTCTACCCAGCAAGGTTATTACTCAGTACAGAAGGAGAGATAAAGAGTTTTCCAGACAACCAAAAACTAAAGAAATTCATCACCACTAAACCAGCCTACAAGAAATGTTAAAGGGACTTCTTTAAGGGGAAAAGAAAAGGCCACAAACAGAATAAGAAAATGATGAAAGAAAAATATCTTGCTGATAAAGACAAACACATAGTACAGGTAATGGATCAACCACTTATAAAGCTAGTATGAATGTTAAAAGACAAAAGTAGTAAAATCTATATCTACAATAAGAAGTTAAAGGGTATACAAAGTTAAAAGAAGTAAAAATATATCATCAAAAACATAAAACATAGGAGGGAGGAGTAAAAATGTAGGACTTTTAGAATGCGTTTAAACTTAAGAGGCTATCAGCTTGAAATAGACTGCTATATGCATTGGTTATTATATATGAACCTCATGATAACTACAAGCCAAAAACCTATAATAGATACACAAAAAAGAAGGGAACAGAGAAGAACTACAAAAACATCCAGAAAAGAATTAACAAAATGGCAATAAGTACATACCTATCAAAAATTACTTTAAATGTAAATGGACTAAATGTTCCCATCAAAAGATATAGAGTGACTGAATAGATAAGAAAATAAGACCAATATATGTGCTGTACACAAAAAATACACTTCAGATCTAAAGACAGTCACAGACTGAAAGTGAAGGGATGAAAACAGA
Source organism: Equus caballus (assembly GCF_041296265.1). Classification (NCBI taxonomy): domain Eukaryota; kingdom Metazoa; phylum Chordata; class Mammalia; order Perissodactyla; family Equidae; genus Equus; species Equus caballus. The sequence goes on from NC_091698.1 coordinate 31,184,846, forward strand.
TATTCCTTGCAAATGAAAACAGAAAGAAAGCTGGGGTAGCAATACTTACATCAGATAAAACAGGCTTTAAAACAAAAACTGTAACAAGAGACAAAGAAGGGCATTACGTAATGATAAAGGGAACACTCCAACAAGAAAATAGAATGCTTATAAATATCTCTGTGCCCAACATGGGAACACCTAAATACATAAAGCAAATATTAACAGTTGTAAAGGGAGAAATTGACAGTAACACAATAATAGTAGGGGACTTTCACACCCCCCTTACGTCAATGGATAAATTGTTCAGACAGAAAATCAATAAGAAAACATTGGCTTTAAATGACATATTAGACCAAATGGACTTAATAGAACTTTTCATGTATATGATATATGGAATATATAAATATATACACATGCACACACACATACATATAAATAGAACATTCCATCCAAAACCAGCAGAATACACATTCTTTTCAAATGCACATGGAACATTCTGTAGTAGATCACATGTTAGGCCACAAAACGTGTCTCAATAAATTTAAGAAGATTGGAATCATATCAAGCATTTTTTCCAACCACAATGGTATGAAACTAGAAATCAATTACAAGAGGAAAAATGGGAAAAAACACATACACGTGGAGGCTAAACAACATGCTACTAAGCAACCAATCCGTCAATGAAGAAATCAAAGAGGAAATAAAAAAATACCTTGAGACAAATGAACATGGAAGTGCAATTGTCCAAAATCTATGAAATGTAGCAAAAGCAGTTCTATGAGGGAAGTTTATACTGATGCAGGCCTATCTCAAGAAACAAGAAAAATCTCAAACAATCTCACTTTACACCTAAAGGTAACTAGCAAAAGAAGAACAAACAAAGTCCAAAGTTAGTAGAAGGAAGGAAATAATAAAGATTACAGGAAAAATAAATGAAATAGAGACTAAAACCAATAGAAAAGATCAATGAGACTAGGAGCTTGTTCTTTAAAAGATAAACAAAACTGATAAACCTTTAGCCAGACTTATCAAGAAAAAAGAGAGTGGGCTCAAAAAAAATAAAATCAGAAATGAAAGAGGAGAAGTTACAACCAACACCACAGAAATACAGAGGAACATAAGAAATTACTATGAATAATTATATGCCAACAAATTGGACAATCTAGAAGAAATGGATAAATTCCTAGAAATATATAATCTTCCAAGACTGAATCAGAAAGAAATAGAAAATCTGAACAGACAGATTACTAGTAATGAAATTGAATCAGTAATCCAAAAACTATCAACCAACAAAAGTCCAGGACAAGACAGTTTCACAGGTGAATTCTACCAAACATTTAAAGAAGACTAAATAATTATTTAAAAAAATTAAAGAGAAAGGATCACTCCCAAACTCATTCTATGAGGCCAGCATTACCCTAATAGTAAAACCAGACAAAGACATTACAAAAATAGAAAATTACAGGCCAATATCTCTGATGAACATAGATGCAAAAGTCCTCAACAAAATATTATCAAACCAAATTCAACAACATGTTAAAAAGATCATAAATTATAATCAAGTGGGATTTATTCCAGGGATGCAAGGATAGTTCAACATCCACAAATCAATCAATATGATACACAACATTAACAAAACAAAACAAAACATAAAAATCATATGATCATCTCAAGAGATGTAGAAAAAGCATTTGATGAAATTCAACATCCATTTATGCTAAAAACCCTCAAGAAAGTGGGTATAGAGGGAACATACCTCAATGTAATAAAGCCCATAGAAGACAAACTCACAGCTAACATCCTCCTGAATGGTGAAAAGCTGAAAGCTTTTCCTCTAAGATCAGGAACAAGATAAGGATGCCCACTTTCACCACGCTTATTCAACATAGTGCTGGAAGTCCTAACTGTAACAATCAGACAGGAAAAAAGAATAAATGGCATCGAACTGGAAAAGGAAGAAGTAAAGCTGTCACTATTTGCAGATGACATGATATGGCAAATAATATCTTAGAAAACCCCAAAGACTCCACCAAAAAACTGATAGGACTGATAGAAGAGATTAGAATTGATAAATAAATTCAGTAAAGTTGCAGGATACAAAATAAATATATAGAAATTAGTTACCTTTCTATACACTAACAACAAACTATCAGAAAGAGAAGTTAAGAAAACAATCCCACTTATAGTTACATCAAAAAGAATAAAATAGGGGCCAGCCCAGCTGGCCCGGTGGTGTAATGTGCTCCATTAAGTTTGTGTGCTCCATTTTGACAGCCTGGAGTTCACAGGTTCGGATCCCGGCTGCAGACCTACACACTGCTCATCAAGCCATGCTGTGGCAGCATCTCACGTACAAAATAGAGGAAGATTGGCACAGATGTTAGCTCAGGGACAGTCTTCCTCTAGCAAAAAGAGGAAGATTGGCAACAGATGTTAGCTCAGGGCTAATCTTCCTCACCAAAAAATAAATAAATAAGTAAAAAGAATAAAATACCTAGGAATAAATTTAACCAAGGAAAGACCTATGCACTGAAAATATAAGACATTGATGAAAAAAATTGAAGATGATACAAATAAATGGAAAGATATTGCATTGGAATAATTAATATTATTATGGATTTGAAGAATTAATATTGTTAAATTATCCCTACTACCAAAAGTAATCTACAAATTCAATGCAATCCCTACTAAAATACCAATGGCATTTTTCACAGAACTAGAAAAAATAATCCTAAAATTTGTATGGAACCACAAAAGACCCCAAACAGCCAAAGCAATCTTGAGAAGGAAGAATTCTTGAGAAGAAAAAAGCTGGAGATATTATGTTCCCTCATTTCAAACTATCCTACAAAGCTATAGTAATCAAAACAGTCTGGTACTGGCATAAAAACAGATACATGGACCAATGGAATAGAACAGAGAGTCCAGAAATAAACTTATGCCTATATGGTCAATTAGTCTACAGCAAAAGAGGCAAGAATATACAATGGGGAAAAGATAGCCTCTTCCATAAATGGTGGTGGGAAAACTGGATAGATACAAGCAAAAGTATAAAACTAGACCACTTTCTTATACAATATAAAAAAATCAACTCAAACCTAAATGTAAGACATGAAACCATAAAACTCCTAGAAGAAAATATAGGTAGTAAACTCTTTGACATCGATCTTTAGCAATGTTTTTTTGGATATGTCTCCTCAGGCAAAGGCAACAAAAAGAAAAATAAATGAATGGGACTACATCAAACTAAAAAGCCTTTGCACAGTGAGGTAAACCATCAACAAAACAAAAAAACAACCTACTGAATGGGAAAATATATTTGCAAATGATATATCTGATAAAAGGTTAATATCCAAAATATATAAAGAACCCATACAACTCAATATCAAAATAAACAATCCAATTGAAAAATGGTCAGAGGACCTAAATAGACATTTTTCCAAAGAAGACTTACAGATAGCCAAAAGACACATGAAAAGATTCTCATCACTAATCATCAGGCAAATGCAAATCAAAACCACAATGAGATATTATCTCACACCTGTCAGAATGGCTATTATGAAAAAGACCAAAATAACAGGTGTTGGCAAGAATGTGGTAAAAAGGGGACACTCATGTACTGTTGGTGGGAAGATAAATTAGTGCAACCACTTTGGAAAACAGTATGGAGCTCCCTCAAAAAGTTAAAAATAGAACTACCGTATGATCCAGCAATTCCACTTCTGGGTATTCATGCAAAACAAATGAATACGCTAATTCAAAAAGATATACACACATCTATGTTCATTGCAGCATTACTTACAACAGCCAAGATATGAAAGCAACCTAAGTGTCCACTGATGGATGCATAGATAAAGAATATGTGGTACACACACACTGGAACATTACTCAGCCATAAAAAAGAGTGAAATCCTGCTATTTGCAACAAGATGGATGGATCTAGAGGGTATTATGCTAAGTGAAATAAATCAGACAGAGAAAGAAGAATACCAAATGATTTCACTTATATGTGGAATCTAAAAACTCAAAACAAATGAACAAAGAAAATAAAACAGAAACAGATTCATACACACAGAGAACAAATTGGTGGTTGCCAGAATGGAGAGGGATGGGGGAAGGGCAAAATATATGAAGGAGGTTAAGAGGTACAAACTTTTAGTCATAAAATAAATCATGGGAATGTAATGTATAGTATAGGGAATGTAGTCAATGATATTGTAATAACTTTGCATGGTGACAAATGGTTACCAGTCTTATCAGGGTGATCATTTCATAATGTATATAAATATTGAATCACTATGTTTTACTTCTGAAAAAACTACATTATTGTATGTCAACTATACTTCAATAAAAAGATTTCTTTTAGAGGCATAGAGTGGCTGAATAGATAAAAAGCAAGACTGAGCCATATGCTGCCCACAAGAGATTCACTTCAGCTTCAAGGACATATATAAGCTCAAAGTGAAGAGATGGAAAAAGATATTCCATGTGAATGGAAACCAAAAGAGAGCAGGGGTAGCTATACTTATATCAGACAAAATGGACTTTAAGTCAAAAACTGTAACAAGACACAAAGAAGGTCATTATATAATAAAGGGGTCAGTTCATCAAGAGGATATAACAGTCATAAATATATATGCACTCAACATTGGAGCACTTAAATATATTGAGCAGATACTAACAGATCTGAAGGGAGTAATAGACAACAATACGGTAATGGTTGGAGACTTAAATACCCCACTTTTGACAATGGATTTATTATCCAGACAGAAGATTCATAAGGAAATATTGGACTTGAACTATACTTTAGACCAAATGGACCTAACAGACATATACAGATCATTCTATCCAACAGCAGCAGAATAAACATTATTCTCAAGTGCACATGGAACATTCTCCAGAATAAATCACATGTTAGGTCGCAAAACAACTCTTGGCAAAGTTAAAAAGACTGAAATCATACCAAGTATCATTTCAGACCACAGTGGTATGAAACTAGAAATCAATAACAGGAGGAAAACTGGAAAATTCACAAATATGTGGAAATTAAGCAAGACACTCCTGAATAGCCAATGGGTCAAAGATGAAATCAAAAAAGAAATAAAAAATATATTGAGGGGCTGGCTCTGTGGCCTAGTGATTAAGTTTGGCACACTCTGCTTTGGTGGCCCCAGTTTGTGGGTTCAGATCCTGGGTGTGGACATATATCACTCATCAGCCATGCTGTGGCAGTGACCCACATATAAAATAGAGGAAGATTGACACAGATGTTAGCTCAGGGCAAGTCTTCCTCAGCAAAAAAAAAAAAAAAAAAAATCTTGAAACAAATGAAAATGGAAACACAACATGCCAAAACTTATGAGATGCAGCAAAAACAATGCTAAGATGAAAGTTTATCATGATAAATGCCTGCATTAAAAGAAAAGAAAGCTCTCAAATAAACAACCTAAACTTATACCTCAAGGAAGTAGAAATAGAAGAACAAACTAAGTCTCAAGTTAGCAGAAGGGAGGAGATAAAAAAAGATCAGAGCAGAAATAAATGAAAGAGAGAATAGAAAAACAATAGAAAAGATTCACAAAACCAAGAGTTGGTTTTTTGAAAGATAAACCTTTAGCTAGACTTACTAAGAAAAAAGAGAGAGGACTCAATAAATAAAATTATAAATGAAAGAGAAGACATTACAACCAATATCAAAGAAATACAAAGATCATGTGAGACTACTATTAACAGTTATATGCCAACAAATTGGACAGTTAGAAAAATGGATAAATTCCTAGAAACATACAATCTACCAAGTCTCAATAGTGAAGAAATAGAAAATCTGAACAGAACAATAACAAGTAAGGAGATTGAATCAGTAATCAAAAATCTCCCAACAAAGAAAAGCCCAGCATCAGATGGCTTCACTGGTGAATTCTACCAAACATTTAAAGAAGAATTAATACCAATTCTTCTCAAACTCTTCCGAAAGATAGAAGAGGAGGGAACACTTCCAAACTCATTTTATGAGGCTAGCATTACTGTGACACTACAGCCATGTAAGAATACTACAATAAAAGAAAACTACAGGCCAATATCCCTGATGCACATAGACGTAAAAATTCTCAACAAAATATTAGCAAACTGAATTCAACAGCACCTTAAAAGGATCATACACTACGACCAAGTGGGATTTATCCCTGAGATATAAGGCTGTTTCCACATATGTAAATCAATAAATGTGAAATGCCATATCAGTAGAATGAAAGAAATCACAGGATCATCTTAATAGATGCAGAAAAAGCATTTGACAAAAATCAACATTCTTTCACGAGAAAACTCTCAACAAATTAGGTTTAGAAGGAACGTACCTCATCATGATAAAGGCCATATGTGACAAGCCCACAGCTAAAAGCATACTCAACAGTGAAAGATTGAAAGCTTTCCCTTTATGATCAGGAATAAGACAAGGGTGCCTACTGTCACCACTCCTATTCAACGTAGTGTTGGAAGTCTTAGCCAGAGCAATTAGTCAAGAAAAAGAAAAAAAAGGCATCCAAATCAAGAAGGAAGAAGTAAAATTGTCTCTGTTTGCTGATGACATGATCTTGCATATAGAAAATCCTAAAGACTCCACCAAAATACTATTAGAACTAATAGATGAATTCAGTAAAGTTTCAGGATATAAAATAAACATTCAAAAATCAGTTGCATTTTTGTGCCCCAACAATGAAATATCTGAAAAAAAAATAAAACAGTTCCATTTACAATAGCTTCAAAAACAATAAAATACTTGGAATAAATTTAATCAAGGGAATGAAAGATCTATATACCAACAAAACTGCAAGATGTTGCTGAAAGAAATTGAAGACACAAATAAATGGAAAGATATTCTGTGTTCATGGGTCAGAAGAATTAATATTGTTAAAATGTTCATGCTACTCAAAGCAATCTACAGATTCAATGCAATCTATCAAAATTCCAGCGGCGTTTACCAGAAATAGAAAAAACAATCCTAAAATTTGTATAGAACCACAAAACAGCTTGAATAGCCAAAGCTATCTTGAGAATGAACAAAGCTGGAGGCATCACACTTCCTGATTTTAAACTGTATTACAAAACTGTTGTAATCAAAACAGTATGGTACTGGCATAAAAACAGACACATAGACCAATGGAACAGAATCAAGAGCCCAGAAATAAACCCATGCATATATGGTCAATTAACATTTGACAAGGAAGCCAAGAATACTCAATGGGGAAAGGATAGTCTCTTCAATAAATGGTGTTGGGTAAACTGCTTATTCACATGCAAAAGAATAAAATTAGAACCCTCTCTTGCACCACTCACAAATATTAACTTGACGTTGATTAAGAACTTAAACGTAAGACCTGAAACCGTGAAACTCCTTGGCGAAAACATGGGGAGAAAGCTCTTTACATTGGTCTTGGCAATAATTGTTTTGCATAGGACACCAAAAGCACAAGCAACAAAAGCAAAATAAATAAGTGAGATCACATCAAACTAAAGTGCTTCTGCTTAGCAGAAGAAACAGTCAACAAAATGAAAAGATAACCTATAGAATGGGAGAAAATATTTGCAAACCATCTGTGTGATAAAGGGTTAATATCCAAAATATGTAAGGAACTCCTACAACTCAATAGTAAAAAACCAAATGATGCAATTAAAAAATGGACAGAGAACTTGAATATATATTTCTCCAAAGAAGACATACAAATGGTCAACAAGTACATGAAATGGTGCCCAGGATCACTAATTGTCAGGGAAATACAAATGAAAACCACAATGAGATATCACCGCACATCTGTTAGAATGGCTATTATCAAAAAGACAAGAGATAAAATTCTATCAAGGATGTGGAGAAAAGGGAACCCTGTACACTGTTGTAGGAATATAAATTGGTACAGCTACTATGGAAAACAGTATTGAGGTTCCTGAAAAAAAAGTAAAAATAGAACTACCATATGATCCAGCAATTCTACTTCTAGGTATATGTCCAAAGGAAATGAAATCACTATTTCAAAGAGATATCTGCACTCCTGTATATGTTGCAGCTTTATTCACAATAGCCAAGAAGAGGAAACAACTTAAGTGTCCGTCAGTGGATGAACGAATAAAGAAAATGTGGTATATATACATACAATGGAATATTTTTCAGCCTCAAAAAGAAGGAAGTCCTGCAATTTGTAACAACATGGATGGACTTTGAAGACCTTATGCTAAGTGAATAGGTCAGACAGAGAAAGACAAATACTGTATGATTTCATATGTGGAATCTAAAAACATTGAACTCATAGAAACAGAGACTAGAATGGTGGTTGCCAGGGACTGGGGGTGGGGGAAATGGGAGATGTTGGTCAAAGGGTACAAACATTCAGTTATAGGGTGAATAAGTCCCAGGGATGTAGTGTACAGCATGGTGACTGTAGTTAACAATACTGTATTGTATACTTAAAAGTTGCTATGAGAGTAGAGCTCCAATGTTCTCATCAAAACCACCACCACCACCACCACCAAATTCTAATTATGTGAAGTTAAGGGTATGTTAACTAACTTTATTGTGGTAAACATTTCACAATGTATACATGTATCAAATCATCACATTGTATGCCTTAAACTTACACAATATTATATGTCAATTATATCTCAATAAAGCTGGGAAAAGCACACATAAAAAAAGAGATTTTTTTTCATTCAATATTTATTAAACTTTTGTCCTGGGCACTGTGCCAGATGCTGGACTGAAGATTAAACTCACTTGCATGAATCGTTCTGAAGACTAAAAAGTGAAGTTGAAAAAATAACAGGAAAGTGCTATACAAATGCAGCTATTCAATGACTGTGTGGGCATTATGGGGGTTTTTATTTTCTTTACCTTTTCTTCAGTAAGAATATTTTTCTTGTGTAATAAAAAGGAATTGACAGTGTGGGTTTTTATTATTATTATCATAATTGGTCTACTTCACTTGCTTTTTTGTTGCCTCCAGGCCATTCCAGGTCTGTTATCTGGATAGTTCTCATCACCTAAATAAACAAGGAGATAAAGCTCTTTCTTAAGAGAGGAGTGAAGAAGATCAGTATTGGTTTCTGCTGGGGCTGGAGGAAGCAGAGATAAGAAGGGAATTGGCAAAGATGAATTTACTTTATGAAACAGCAAAGGTAGACACAAAACAGGGTGCTAGCGCCATTTGTTTTTATAACTGGAAAGGACCTTAGATATCATCTCATTCAAATGAGTCCATTTTACAAGTGGGAAAAATAGAGTGGAGAAGTTGAGTGAGTGGTCATGGGTCAATCAGCAAGTTTGTTTAAAAGCTGGGAATCCCAGCTCAGTGCTCTTACCATTGTGCCTCATGGTTAGCATTGGGCATTTCTTTTGGAAGCTGAACTTTTGATATTGGTGAAGAACATCACCCTCAAGATAGTTCCCAGTGGCTGAAACAATGAAGCAAAGAAAGGAGCCAAGTGAGTATACTTGGGTGTGAAGTTTGGTACTGGTTTTCTGTGCAAAAGCCTTCTTCTCTGTGCCTCAACCTTCTTTTTCTTCTTAAGCAGGAGGAAATGGTGGAGTGAAAGTAAACATTGAACAAATGTTGTCTTGGAGTCATGTCACAAGGGTTGAGGGGTGACCAATTGGCCATATCACCCACAGAATTAAATCCAAACCGTACTGTGGCATTCTGTTTCTTCCAAACACCAGTCTTATCTCTTTCTGCACTAGCTATGCCCAGCCTTGCTCTAGTCACATCTAAGTTGCCCCCTGCACTTTCCCCTCTCTTTATCTTTGCTTCTATTTCACCTACCCCAAGTCTATTAATAGAAATTCTTCTCATTTTTCAGGGCCTAGCTTAAATTTCACTTCTTCTGTGAAAACTTTCTTGAAGCTCACCCTGTTCCCACCCATCCTTCCCCTACCTCACTGCAAGCTGGTTAGTGTTTATTTCCTTTTGTGGCCAAGGGAGTGGGTTTGTAAATCTCTCATGGTACTTAACGTTGGGACCAAATGTCCTTAGACTTCTCCAGCCAGAGAGATAAACATCTATGGTATGTGGGCTCCTGCCTATAGTTGCTGATGCAGGGCCTCTGCCTTCTCTCCAAGTCTCTCCCATTGCTTCAGGAATTTCCCACGGTCATGGTGCAGCTCATGAAGTCAGCGGCAAGTCCACACACGATTTTGCTTCCTCTCCTCTGCAGATGGCTTCCTTAAGCTCTGGAGGGTCGCCAAACTGCTCCACAGTCTGTAGGATGGGTGAGGTGGGGCCTTCAATAGCTGTGCTGTCCTTTGTCTTCACCCAACACAGCGGGAAACACAAAGACTCTCAACAAATAGCTGTCTTGCTCTCTGGTCCTAACCTTTCCCTCCTTGAGGGCTCAAAAATCAGTCCCCCAGGCTGAGCAGGAGTATAGATGTATGCTATCTTCACCATCATAATTGTCTAATCTTTCTGCTTTCTAGAGCAGATATTAAATATATAGTATTATATAATATATATTAGATATAGCATATACACTATACTATAGATTATATATTTACATATGTGTAGACATATATGTGTATACATAATACATATTATATGTAGAAATAACATATAATTATATATACATTGTATATATTCATCAAATTTGAAATCATATAGTTTATTTTGTAATTTACTTTTATTTTCATCTAACACTATAAAATGAACATTTATCCATGCCATAAGACAGTCTACTTAAATGTGGTTTTTAATGGCTGCTTAATATTTTATCATGTAGAGATACAACAAATTATTTAACGAGTCCCCAATGGTTGGATAATCAGGTTATTTCTAATTTTTTAAAAACTATTTTAACAATGCTCTAGTAAACATCTATAAAATATGTAAAATTTGTTGCACATCCTTGATTTTTTTCTTATTAGAATTTCTTGGGCAAAGGACAGACATTTTGAGGACTTCAGATACCTATTGCCCTTGCAATTCAAGGTTTACTGCATGTTCATGCTGAAGCATGACTCAGTGTTTGGGGAGTAGAGGAAGAACTGGAGACAGCTTCCCTCTTTATCCCCACAGAACTCCCTGGGTGAGGTCAGAGAGTCAGGACAGGTGGAACTTGCCCTGTAGGTCCTGCTTCCTGCAGTTCCTCTTAATCCACTCAGCCCCGTCTCACTGTCCAAGCCTCTTTTTAACTCTAGGAGCCTCAGCTTTGAGGATGGGTCAGTGCTGGAGGAGGGACTGCAAAGCCTCCAAGGCCTGGGGAATGGTGGGGCAATCTGGTCCTGGTTAACTCAAGTGATTTTGGTTCCAAAGGGACAGGACAAAAACTATGGGCATAGAAGATGTCAAAGTATAACTTGTAAGATGTTAAAAATATAATTCTCTTATAAATACATAGTAAATGTGTCAAAATTTTATTTAACTCAGTATTGGGGCAACCATATACATATATATATACATATATACACATATATACACATATACATACATATACATATGTATACATACACATATATCTACATATATACATCATATACATATATATACATATATATATACACGCATAGAAAGATAGATGTAGATACAGCTGTACATATAAATAAATACATAAAATCAGTGGAATAAAGACTGCTAGAATAAGACAGCAAAGTTAGATAAAAACCAGGGCAATAATATAACATTTGGGTTTACTGCTTCTCTCAGACAGAAATAATTTATTATTCTACTGGACAAAAATTACTCATCACTCATCAATCTTCTGCAAGTTAACATCTGACTACAGCATCTGGGCCTTGCTCAGTGGTAAATAGTTAAACAAAGGTACTCTCCTCTAGAGTAAAGCAAACTTCCTGTGGGCTTAACCAGCCTCCTGCCGGTTTTCGTAATAGAAAGGTACCGGAGCACATCCTGTCCATTTGTTACAGGTTGCCAATGGCTGCTTTCACTGCAATAGCAGTGTTGAGTAGTTGTGACAGAGACCTTATGACCCTCAGGCCTAAAAGATTAATTATCTGGCCTCTTAAAGGAAACATTTTGTGGACCCCTGCCCTATAGCATCTGATGTCTTTTAGGTGGGCTAGTTAGACACTAAAGAGGCATGAATAGTCTTTTTGCCTATTCCCTTTGTTTTGGATAATTTTTCTTAGCACTGTGTTTTAGCCTTTTTTCTCTTATCCCTGTCCTCAAAGGGGCAGTTCTGCCTCAGCCAGACAGTTTTTGGACTTTAGTGATGCCAAATCTGTAAAGAGCAAGGGGTCTGGAACATGGTGTAGGAATTTGGATAGGGAGTTGGGAAGAGAAAGGGTGGAGACAGCTGTGTGGGAAATGGATATGAGAGAAAGAGGGAGTTCTAAGAAATGTCACTTGGGCTATGTACACTTTCCACGGGCTTCATGGAAATAAGCAAAGAATCTGAATTATTTAAAAATTACTTTTTTGTTGTTTGTGTGTGTGTGTGTGCGTGTGTGCGCGCGCATGTGCGCATGCACGGGTATGTGGTGGGTGGATGTTTTCCCTATTGGGACTCAGTGCTGAGACTGGGCAGCATAGATGCCCAACATCAGGGATTCAAAGGGACCAATGAGGATGAAGGGCTCAGTGACTGTCACCATGTTGGAAAGGGCAAAGGCAGACACAGCTTCATGAAAACCACTTTGGGAGAGGCCTCTCTCTGTGGTCTTCTGACTTGGAGGGCTGCAAAGGCACATTGACTTCCTGTGATGTCAGTTAACTTTTTGTTTTTTTTAAGGTTCAAGAGTTGCTTGTGTGCAAACAGTTACTTGAACCTAAATTTGTGTAATTAACTTTATTACAATTATAAATTTAAGAACCAAAATTTCCTTAACATTTTAAGTCAACTCAACAAATCTTGCTATTCTATTTATAAGGCCATTTTTTTGGTGTAACAACGAGAATAACCTCTTTCGCTTTTTATATTAATGCTCAGTTATTATATTGCTTAATATAGTAAATCTTGCTAAATATTTAACTCCCTTTTCTAGCATAGTTTATTGCATTCCCTTAAATATTTTAAACTACGAATTTATTAAATCTGCAAACTTACTATATGACTCTTTCAAAGACTTCAAATGCCTGCCAGGGCAGACATAAAAATCTAATGAGCAAAATCTTTCTGAGCACCTAAGTAATTCTTGTAACTCCAAAAAAAACAAATGAAAAAAAAAATGTAGTAAATCAGGTTCTAAAAATTCACTCTTTACAAACATATTCAGATTGTTTTCTACCCTTCAAATTAAAATCAGAAGTCTTGGGGTCAGCCTGGTGGCATAGTGGTTAAATTCGTGCACTCTGCTTCAACGGCCTGGTGTTTATGGGTTTGGATCCTGGGTGTAGATCTACACACTGCTCATCAAGCCATGCTGTGGTGGTATCCCACATACAAAACAGAAAAAAAAAGAATAATAAAAAAAATAAAATCAGAAGTCTAATATCAATTATACATTTTATTTTTTTAATTTTAATTTTTTAAAGATTTTATTTATTTATTTATTTTCCTTTTTCTCCCAAAGCTTCCCGGTATATAGTTGTGTATTTTTTAGTTGTGGGTCCTTCTAGTTGTGGCATGTGGGACGCCACCTGAGCATGGCTTGATGAGCAGTGCCTTATCTGTGCCCAGGATTCGAACTGCCAAAACCCTGGGCCGCTGAAGCAGAGTGCACGAACTCAACCACTCGGCCACTGGGCCAGCCCCCAATTATACATTTTAAATTGAAATTACAGGTTAGTATTTGAGATTCTTTAATGTTTCAAACACATTAAGTAACAAAGACAGATTACCGTAAGAATCCTAAAACTTATTTCTAAACGTAACACGAAATGTTAAAGCTATGGGTTTCATTTACAGTATTAGCTCTATGCTTTTTCTTTTTTTTTTTTTTTCCTTTAAATACTTTCCTGGTGTTGTACGGCCACTTAACACACAGGCACAGATCACAAATTAACCCTCTCAGATGGTTCTTAGGTCAAAGATTCTGATCCTGATTTTCCTGGGTCAAAGATTCAGGACTTTGATTTGGGTTACTGGCTTGAGAATCTGAGACAGGGTCATTGGTCTCTTCTTGAATGACTTGATGCAAGCCACAGGGTAACACCCTCCATCAATTCTTAGAGTTGAGGTCAGGCTGCTAAGTCAGCAGGAGGCCTTAAGACCAGGCTTTTTAGCTGTGAGTTTGTTTCACAACAAGCCGCATGGACATCTTTCAAATGGCACCCTTACACAATTTTTATCTTAACTGCTTTCAACTTTTTTCACCTGATGTAGATAGATAAAATCTTGCCTCTTATCTGGATTGTTGTTAATAAATTTCATTGCTTTGTCAGATTCAACTAATTTCTCCAGTACCTGATTTTTTTTCAATGTTTGCTGATGACTACTATTCTATACTCATTATATTGATTAATAGGTGCTTTAAAATCTTGGCATTCTTATGCATTTATTGCCTGTGATTGCATAAACTCTTATGCATGTATTGCCTGTGAGAGCCACTGTTCCCACTTGCCATGTAATAATGAGTAAGAGGGAGATGCATCTCAGACTCTTCTAGAAGACAGTAGGGACCTTAAGGGGTTGAAGGTAAAGCACAACAACGTTTGGAGTTTGCCAGAGGATGACTCCGAGAGAATGTGCCAGTAGTCAGGGCAGGTCAGCCTGTTTGGTTTGAGATTAAGAGCTAAGCAGTGAAAACGGTGCTGCTTAGGGAGCCAGGAGAGGAGAACCCATTCACAGCAGGAATAACCGCCACAAGGATCTGAATAGCTAGCATTACTGAGCACACTCTATGTGCTAGCTCATTCATAAGACAGGAGCAGTCAGGAAAAAGCTGCCTTGTTTTTCTACCTCAGGAATTACTGACCTGCTTGCATCTGTACCCATGTATATCACCTCCCTTCATCACCACCTCTATGGGCTACTCAAGGCTTTAGCTCCTGTAATCCTCCTTTTTCTCTCCTGCATTGTTTCTCTTTCCCTCCTACTGATTGATTCATATGAATCTACCAATGTGCTATAACAACTCCCATCTTAAACATAAAAATCCTCTTTTGAACCCACAGCCCCCTCTAGCTACCACGGCAGTTCTCTGTAGCCCCTGCTCCCACTTTTATTTCACAGAAAAACTACTCAAAGGAGTCTTGTCTACTCACTGGCTCTGCTTTCTTGCCTTTCATTCTCTCCTGAACCCATTCCCGTCAGGCTTTTGTCCTTAGGCTCTGTCCTCACTTTTGTTATGGCCCCCCGCATCTTTCTTGTGGAGTCTGATGCCCTCCAGGTCCTCACGTACTGAACCTCTCAGCATCACTGGATCTGGTAGACCTCCTTCTCCTTTACCCACTTTCTCCCTTGTCCTCTCCCCTCTCCTGATTTTCCTCTTACCTCATTGGTTACTCCTCTTCAGTCTCCTTTGATGGCTCCTTTTCTTCTTTTCAACTTCTCAGTATTGTTGTGCCTAGGGCTCAGTCTTTGGCCATTGTCTCTTTTCTAGCTGCATACTCTCATTAGGTAGTCTCACGTGACCCCTGGCATTATATGCCTTCTACATGCCAGTTATTCTGGAATCTGAATCTCAAGGAGATTCAGATTTTATATTCTCATGTATGTCCAATAGATATCTCAAGTATAACTTGGCCCAAACGGAAATTTTGGTCCCCTCTATCCCCAACATGATACCTGTTCTTTCCTGAGGCTTCCCCATTCCCATTAAATATCCCCATTTACCCAATTACTCAGCTCTCAAACATGTGAGTCCCCCTTGATTTCTCTCTTTCTCTCATCTCCCACGTTTACTCTATCAGCCAGATCTGTTGTCTCTATGCCCACAATATATCCCTCACCACCTTCTCTCCTATCACCCTAGTCCAAGACACCATTATCTCCTGTGTAGTCTGTTGCCACAGCCTCCTAACTGGTCTCTGCTTCCACTCTTGACACACTCTCATCCTGCCTCCAGGGTCCATTCTTCACACAGCAGCAAGAGTGATAAAACAGAGATCATCCCTTCCGTGTTTAAGAACCTCCAAGGGCCTTGCTTGACACACTAAGTCCAAACTTCTTACAAGGAGAGCTGACCCTTGCCTGCCTCCCTTTTGCTCAATCTGCTTCAGCCACATTGGCCTTCTTACTGTGCCTCATTCATGCCAAGCCCACTTCTGACCTTGGGGCCTTTCTAAGTTGAGGTTCCTTCCTCTTGGCATGCTGTTCCCCTAGACTGCTGCAAGATTGACACCTTCCCTACATTCAGGTCTCTGCTGAAGCCACATTGTCAGAGGGGCCTTCACTGACCACCTCACCTAAAATAGTACCTCTCATTGCACCCACCACTCTATCCTATTGCCTTACTTAGTTATTTTCCTATCAGTGATAGCAAACTGAACCAAACATGCGAGAGCTGATTATCTGACCTCACCCCCACCACACATTATTATGAAGAAGAAAAGAGGTCAGAGGTAAGAGTGGGCCAGGCCTCCACTCTAACCTTCTCCTCCTCACTGTGCAGCAGAGTTCGATTAGGTGTTGTCACTGCAGTCACCTGACACCCTGACACCAGCTGTGGTCACTCTGGGCATTCACCCAGTCTAGTGCACACAGCTCCAGGACCGGCAGCCACACAAGTAGTGGGAAGGAGTCCGGACTGCCCTTCACATCCCACTGTACATATGCCTTTCTCCCATTCTCCACAAAAGAGGAGAACAGCAGGCTTCCCACACATTCCTAATCTAGGATGTTACATTGCCCTGGGATATCAGAGCCCCCAGGACACCAAAAGGAATATCTCAGTGTCTGGGGAACGACTCTAAGGACTCTTGCTGCTCTGGCGGTTTCCATTTCTTTACTTCCAACAAAGCGGAAAGAGGACCAAATAAGTTGTTGCTTAATAAATCATAAACATAATTTTTGATGATAGATGAGCTTGTGATTTGGGTAACTTAGAAGGATTTCAAAGAGTTGAGTGACATTGCTATAATAAAATTCCTTTCATTCCCATCTACTTCTTATTCATATGTACAAGTTTTCCCAGCACTTACACTTAAAAAACCAAAATAAGTATAGACTGATATTGAGCCCTCATTCTAATTATGGTAACATAGAAATATAGGAGGTAATTTAAAAAAGGTCTATCTCATCAAGATATCTTGCCAATAAAAATCGACATTTGTAAGATATTATGTTTATATATTTGTTATTTTGATCAATTGTCTACTAACAATTGTGTACAATAAATGTAATGATGACTTAGTCTAGAAGAATTTTAAAAATTCAGCATCCTACAGTTACACAAAAATATTATAAGTTGTTTTGATTCGACATGTATTTTCATTGCTGTGAAGACGGATGATCAGCAAAATGCTTTTAAGCATAATGTATATTACATTAGCATAGAATTTCATGGGGGAAATGAATGGAAATGTCAGTTCTAGGAGAAAAAGGAATGTTGTAAATTTTCTGACTGTTGAAGAATTTGTTCATAATTTTTAGATTTGTTTAGATTGTTGGTAACTTTATGTGGTTGACAAGGAAAAAGTCACTATGGTATTGAGATTTCATTGGATACATCTACAAAAGTGATGTAACAGTTTTATTTTAAAATGTCAAATTTACAAGATTGCAGAGATAACATTTGCAATTAGCTATTTAAAATTATGGTGAAAAATGTAGGTTGGTGGAGGGGTGAGGTCACAGATTGTCAAAATTCTTGTAGATGGTTTGTAAGTTAAAATGTTGGAAAACCAACATCCTACAAGGATTAGGGCCCTGGCAGGGCCTTTGGGGGAGGGAGTTGGACCTGCTGCTGTGGCAGTGAAGCTTACGTTGGTTGACGTTGCATCAGGAGGACATTCCCTACTGGAGACAAGGGTCTCACCCTCCAGGCTGGGAGGGCACGGAGGCTCAGCTGCCGTGCTTGATGCCTCTTCTAGATGTTTCTGATACATTTTATTTTAAGGCCAGACCGTAGTGTGTGTAGATGCTCCTGTATGTCTCTGGATTCCACAAATCTCTCTGCTCCAAGGACTCATCCAAACCCAACCTTCAAATGCAAACTACATAGCCCCTTCTTTTTTTTGAGGACAATTAGCCCTGAGCTAACTGCTGCCAATCCTCTTCTTTTTGCTGAGGAAGACTGGTCCTGAGCCAACATCCGTGCCCATCTTCCTCTACTTTATATGTGGGATGCCTACCACAGCATGGCTTTGCCAAGCGTTGCCATGTCCGCCCCTGGGATCCGAACTGGCAAACCCTGGGCCGCCGGAACGGAACGTGCGCACTTGACTGCTGTGCCACCGGGCGGGCCCCATACATGTCCCCTTCTGGCCAGGTGCTTCTTCATGTTGACTAGCAGCATCAGGAAGTCAGGATGCTCAAGCGGTGGCTGGGGCTCCCTTGGTCCACACTTCCTGATCCCTGGCAGATGAAGGATTTCATAATTTTTTTGTTCCTGACGACCGATGGGATAGTGGTACAGGGGCTGGAGGTGAGGGTTGGAAAGAAAGAGAAGCATTGGCCCTTTCAAAGAGGCTGTGGGGAAGCTCAGGACCTGGAAGAGAATGGCTGGATACCAGTTACCACTCATACCTTGGTCCCCAGAGGCCCCACTTGCCCAGGCACAGGCCTCACCTGGACCCTCTATCTCCAGCTGCCCCGTTTGCCAGAAGGTGAAATGTTCTCAGAGACAGCGAGGCTCCTGAATTAAGAGCAGCCCAGGCCCCTGGCATCCTCCTTGTCCCTCCCAAGTCTGCCTTTCTGGGTCCACATGCTGTATTTCCATGGTTTCATGACCTGCTTTCAGAGAGGGGTTTGAATTTTCGTGATTATTTGTGTAAGCAAACAATATGCTTATACAAATAAGAAAAGCAATGCTTCTGGCCTTCCAAGGGAGAAAATCTGATCACTCAGCTTGCTTGCAAGCTGCCAATTTAGGAGTCAGGATGTGGGTGAGATGTGATAGGTACTGGGAGGAGGCTGCGACTGTGGTCCCACACCCCTGGGCAGGCATCACACTGGTTTTCTAGAGCATCCTCACCCTGGCTTCCAGTTGAACCCAATGTTTGTGGGTAGTTCAGCCAAGCTGTACTGGGGGATGAGGATTGGGGTGGGGAGAAGGTCTGGGCAGAAAACACACTGATTTCCCTTTCCACCTCTGACCAGGACGTCGTAGCAGCCACTCACCCCCTACCCTGTCTTTCAGACCAGATATGCTCCCACACACCATTGCATCATTTACCTTCCCCCCACCAGACACTTGCTTACTCCAGCCCAAGCTTGTAGGATAAGCCAGACCCTAACCCCACGGACTGCCTGTCACAGAATCTGAGACATCAAGTCAAATTCACAAGCACTTAACTTCTGCTCTCCAGGTACACGGGATCTCCTTGAAAGCTGGTAGGAGTTGTGGTGATGTGGTGTGTTACCTGCTGGAGGTGCAGACAAATTGACTTCCTAGCTCATTGGAAGGACTTCCTACTTCTGGTTGTATTTCGTGTGCTTGGTGCAGCGAGGGGAGAGATCTGGCTCTCCCCACTCAAATCATGTGACCCTTCCCGTTTAGAAGCGGCCACTTCTCTCTTCCAGGATAAGGACACCTGGTTCTGAAACAAGGAGAGCCGGTATCAGGGAGAGAACTTGGCCCCAGACCAGGAACAGGGTAGCTCTTGGAGGGCCAATTTTAGTCTTGGCTCAGATCCAGGAATTGAAACCCAGGCCTTTTGAACACTTTGACGCAGAAGATTGTTTTAAAATTACGTAAGTAATTCATGAAGACGTTCTTCTTATAAAAAAATCAAACATTATAACAAAGCTAAAGTTTCTCTTGGTGACCTCCTCCCCCGCCCCACCCCACCTGACCCCAAGTAACCACTATTTTCAGGCTGGTCAATCCCCTTCCAAGGCTCCCTGCCTCACATACTCTTAGAAGCACGTGGTTATGCATGTTGGATATTCAGTGTTTTTTCTTTTATGTAAATGGCATGATTGAGTTCTTAACTGTCCTGCAACTTGGCTTTTCTGTCGATGATTTGCCTGGATATCTTTTCATTTCAGCAGTAACTTTTTTACTTTTGACTTACCAGGAGGTATTTAACCTTTTCCCTACTGATGAAAATTTAGGTTGTTTCTAGTTTATTTTGTTAAATGTTTTATAAACAATTCTAAAGTAAACATCCTTGAACTTGTTTCTTTAGGGAAGATATGAAATAGTGGAATTGCTGAGTCATAAGCATGTTAAACATAAATTAGTCACTGCCAATTTTCCTTCCAAAATGGCTGTACCAACCTACTCTCACATAGGTGATTTGGAATCTGGCTTCCTCGCAAGGTGAGGTGCCTTCACAATTTGTCATTCCTTCTGGCATATCGTCTCTTTTGGACCTGAGACGAGTGGGTGGAATTGTATCACTCAACTGAGGAAAGGGCACAGTATCATTGCTGGGGCTCCCAGGGACACCTCTGCTTTCTGCTGCAGACCAGCTGCCTGCGTCCTCCCACCTGCTTACATATTGCGGAATGGGCGCGCCACTTGGCTGCCTGCTCCTAACAGCCGTCCCATCCTTTGCACTGCAGTTACGAAGCAGACAGAGGTGGGAGAGAAGGCTCTGCCAGGTTGTCGGGCCTCGGTCTGTATCCTGTGGTCTAGCTTGGAGAGCTGTGAGGAAGGAGGAGGAGAGGGTATTAGGAGTGAGCTGCTGAGGACTGGCACATTTCAACAGTTCTTTTCCCAAATAAGTCATATACTGATTATTTTCTGGACAAAAGTCTTTTAAAAAATTGTTATCATCTTTATTTCTGAGTAGGTAATGTATTCACATGATTCAAAAATCAAACCATATAGAAAGTATCTAGAGAAATGTCTTGCTTCCAGCCTTGTCATAGCTGCTTTTCAAACTTCTTATGTAGCTTCCAAAATTTGTGATATCAAATATGAGCACGTTGGATAGTGTTGCCCTATTTTTTTCTGCCCCTTGTTACATAAAAGTTAGCTACTATAAACACTTTCTGCCTCTTGTTCATTTTTAGTTTTAGGCGGTCTTGGAGCACATTCCATATTGGTGTGGAATACTTTCTCATTCTTATTTATAGCTGCATAGCATTCCATTGTATGATGTCCTACAATTCGTTTAGCCAATCTCCCGTTGATAGACATGAATTATTTCCAATCATTTGCTACAACAAGTAATGTGCAATGAATAATTTCACGTGCCATGTCACAGCAGCGCGTGTCCATCTGTAGACAAATCCCCAGAAGTGAATTTCCTGCCCCAAAGGGGATGTGCGTTTGTAATTTTCATAGTTATTATCCATTTTTCCTTTACAAGAGTTGTACCGATTTATACTCCCTCCTGTAACGTGTCAGAGTGAAGATTTCCCCACAGTCTTCCCGAAAGGATGTGTCGTTAAACTTGATTTTTGCTAATGTGATAGGCGAACATTGGTATCTCAAAGAGCTGTTAATGCAACTTTCTTATTATAAGTCATATTGAGCATCTTTTACTCTCGGAAGACCTAACCGCATTTCCTTTTCTTTCTTGGCCTGTGTAAATATTGTTTTGTTGGATTTTTGCTTGTTGCTTTGTTGGATTTTTGTTCTTGTTTTTCTAGTGTTTTGAAGGAACTCTATATATTAAGCCAATTATCCCATTGTCTGAGATAGGAGTTACAAATACTTTTTCCCTGGGTTGTTTTTGTGTTTTGCCTTTCTTCTGGTGACTTCTGCCATCCTGGAAGTGTACTGCTTGCATCCTTCCTCCTCGTACCTCCATTCCTTTGTTTGTACTGGGCCCTCCACTGAGAATGCCCTTTCCTTTCTTTCTATGTGGGAAACTCCTGCTCATCCTTTGAGGCCTGACTCATATGTCGCCCTCTTGACCCTCGTCCCTCACAGCAAATCTTGTCATTCTTTCTGACTGTTCCTTTCATCCTTGATCTCACCTCTACTTGTCATGTTGCCTTATTTTTGCTTGTATGCATCTGCCTCTCCTACCTGCCTTTCTTGTTTCTGTACTTCCAGCCTCTAGGACATAGCACTTGTATAGTAAGTGTTTGTTGAATAACTGAATAGAGAAATCATTGAAGCTGTTACCACCCACCCTTACTCCTTGTAATGTGTCACCTGGTCCTATTTTATGACCATTGTGCATCAAATACCCTTTTCTTGAAAAACAGAACTGAAGGGGAGGGGTAGGGAGGCTTGTCTTTTCTGGCCAGTGATTTTCCTTGGTACTTTGTAGTGCTCAGTCATGAGGAGTGGGCTTCCAGCTCCCCAAGGAGAGCTCTCATGGTCCCAATTCTCTTTTCGTTTCTTTGTCAGGTCCCAGAAAAGTCAATTACCACATGGAGAGCAATTTTTTTTTTCCGCAAAATTTATTTCAGAATCATTGAAACAGTGTGATCATGCTTCTTTCCTCATAAATATTCCTATTTAAATAATCTGAGCTGACATATTTTCAGGCTTGGTAAAAGGACTTGGTATAAACATGGTACACTAGTCCAAATTAAACTGGTTCCATAGATGTTGAAGATTGGGCTCATTCACAGACAGTGCTGCTTCCTGGCCACCTTGAATTAAATTAAATAGACTAACCCACCAATAAATAAATAAATAAATAATTAAGCAGTTGCTCATCAGAAGCTGGGTGCAAACGACAGAGGGTTTCTTTGAACTGAAGTGCAGAAGTTTCCACCAGGCTGACTTTGAGTGAGTAGCAGAGGTGAGAGAGGCCCTGCTCAGCAGAGGGGGTCTGAGGATTGGCTCTGGGAGACGGGGCTGCTCCACCCGCCTGCTGGGCAGGAGCTCTCCTTAGCACTAATATAGGGAAGGCAGCTGGGCATTGATTAGACAACAGTGAAGTGCAGCCTGCAGCATGTTCAAACCCTTCTATTCCCCTCTGCCACCCTTAAGCTGTATTCATCACATGTGGACTCTCTGGATGTAGTATTCTTAGGCAGAGGTGATTTCCATGATGAAGTCAGTTATGTCCCGGCCGCCTCTGGTATTTCCTAGGAAGACAGGCTTTTTTTCTGCTTGAGAGGTGCTGATGTACCAGTTGGGGTACATTGCAGACTCAAATTCCACGTTGCCCTTGATTTCCATCTTGTTGAAGACAAATCGCTTTTCCATTTTCCTCTTTGGGTAAGTATTGGGGTCTACTGTCTGCAGAAAAACATAAATAAGAAGTTTTATGAGGGAAGGGGCAAAGACACTCTGGTAAAGGTGTTCTCTGAGTCAGCTAGAAAGGAAAGTGATGAGCAGCATGCAGGAACAGGAGCTAGACTCCTGAGTTATCTTTCTGACCATAACTTTCTGTGTGATGACTAAAGGATCTCTTATATTTCCTGAAAGTTAGTATCAAATGCTAAGGAGCATAACTTAGCAGAGATTTTTTTTAAAAAGCGTAAATTATGTTAAAGCTTCTAGGATTATCTACTTTCCAGGGACTTTTCCTTATGGCCCTGGCCAGAGTGTCTTTGAACTTGCAATTGAAGGTTTTGCTGAGAATGCTGGGGGCTGAGGTCCCTTGAATTGATTATTTTCCCAAAGTGTTATCTATCAAATGGAGCAACACTGACAATATATAATCCTTCCAACCTTAATATTGTATAATCATTTGGATGGTAACAATCGTAGGACACAATAACATCAATAAAATGAATTAATTTTCTGTAGTAGGAGTGAAATTTGCATGCATTTAACACTTACATTAAATTTATTTACATTTATGCAAAATTGTCAAATACGTCTCCTCCCAGATATGTTGAGGGGAGAAGGTGGTTGTCTTGGAAGTAAGTGATGGCTAGGGGTGCTTCAGAGAAGCCTGAGAAGGGCCTACAGCCCCTGGTATTCACTCACCTCCAGCTGTAGGGTGGGCTTCCCATCTTTCATCCCACAAGACAGGTACAGGTTCTTTTCCTTGAGGCCCAAGGCCACAGGTATCTTGTCAGTCTCTTCTTCTCCTTGCACAAAGCTCATGCAGAACACCACTGGAGAAAGGAGAGGAGCCTTGTGGTCAGGGACACATAAGAGTGCAGGGTTGGCCAAACAATTGGACTCCAAACCCAGGACTCCTACAATTTAGCATCCTCTGTGGAAACCCACACTCGGGTTCCTATGGCCTAACAGATAGGATAACTTGGCTTCTCACAGACAATATCACGGCCACTTGGTTGATTCAAGTTTCCATCCCAAAATGTCTAGGGGTTTCTCAGAGCTTCATCACAGTGGCAATGAAGAATTAGAGGTCTAATTTTTAACAACTGAAGGAAAACAGGAAGCCTTCTTGTCAATGGCCAGTGAAGTGCCCACTGCATGAGCGGAATGCTTTGATCAATGTGAAAGGCAAGAAAAGAGATCAAGCTGGGCTCCTGAAAGAAATCAGGCACAAATCTATTTCAGGAACATAGAGCTGCAAGTGGGAAGATCTTGGGAAATGAGAGTCTTAGCTGGGAAGAGAGGCTCCAAAGAGAGACGCTCATTTCAACCTTCCTTAGTCACTGCGGTCTCACTTGGAGGCCCCAAGGTCATGCCTACAACTCGGTTCTAGAGAAACAGGATTGTCCTGGCCTGGCTGAGAGCAGAAGGTTTACCCCCAGCGATACCTGTCTCTAAAGTCAGCAGCCTTGGAAGAGAACAGGCTGCTCCTTTTCACTGTTCCCTTGGGCACAGTCTTGCATGCAGAGTTCAGCCACAGTGACAAGGTACCAGGCAGATACCCTCAACTCATGGGCTCCCCAGTTTTGAAACAATAGCCAATTACGGTAGAGAGATATAAGTTCTTTGTCAGTAAAATTTCTCTTTAGGGAACCATCTGGTTTTAGGCAGGGAGGATGTCAGGGCATAAGGGGGCAGAGTTGAGACTGAGGATGGACTAATATCTCTACACCATGCTGGTTTCCACTTCAACAACAGGAAAAAAAGAACCCACTGGCAGTTAAGTCATTTCCATCAAATGACCCCTTTCCAGTCAAAGCAGTGACATTGGACTATCATTAAATGACTTGGCTGGACAATGATCCTGGGTATACTTGAGCAGTCCAATGTCTCAGAGTCACATCTCTTGCTGAAAAATGAATGTGCTAAGGCAATCAATCTGGTGTTATTGCTAGGACCAAACCCACAAGTTTACATGTTCTTTATTGTATGTTTTCTCACTTGTGTTGATAATTTGTCTTAACGTTCTACTTTGTTGAAAAATCTCGAGAATTAGCAAGCTGCCAGGCGAACAAGTAAGGAATCAAGCTGTCCCCAGTTACCTTGTTGGTTTGTATTCTCTCCATTGAGGTGGACAGCCTGCAGCTCACATGCACCGGACAGCACCAGGGATTTATGGTATATGTCCCGGAGTCTGCAGTTCACTGAATGCACAGCTGCATCACACA
Organism: Equus caballus; assembly: GCF_041296265.1. Taxonomy (NCBI): domain Eukaryota; kingdom Metazoa; phylum Chordata; class Mammalia; order Perissodactyla; family Equidae; genus Equus; species Equus caballus. The sequence goes on from NC_091698.1 coordinate 31,210,184, forward strand.
CATAATCATCATCCCAGTTGTCACAGATGATGGGTTCTGAAATGTGGAATACATATATTGTTTAGAGTGAAAATCAGAAGGACAGGCCTGATGATATGAGGCAGCAGAATTTGGTTGCTTGGACAACATCTGAGCATGGCAGCCAAGGTTCGATTATAACATTGGTGGGAAGGAAGTTGAGGTGGGTAAGAACACTGGACCTGGCACCTTAAGATGTGGATTCAAGCTTCAGCTCGATTGCCTGCTGTCTACCATCAATAGAGCTCCTTATGTAGAATGGCGATGGCAATAACACTGGCCCAACAGGGACACAGTGAGACTTGCAGGAAATAATGTAAGTGAAAGCACTCTGAGAATGATGGAGAGATTTGCAAATGTGAGTAGTTATCAAGGTCTTACTTTAAGAATGGTTTCAACTCAAGGGATGATTAATTTGGCTTCTAGGCTTCTCTGCTTTCCTCTCATCACTTGGCCTTCTACTTTTAAAGGGCTTCAGCTTTGGGGGAATTTAGTTGACTATTGAGTTTTGGAGAGTAAGAAGGAAATGCCTGAAGATCTCCTGTCTGCCCTCAGCTCTCATTAAGTACCTTCTTCAAAGATGACAGAAAAGAGGCTCCTCAAGTCATCATCCTGGAAGGCCTGTGAGCAGGGAACGGGTATCTTCTTCAGCTTCTCCATAGCCACAATGATTGACACGACATGCTTGAAAGTCTTGTTGTAAAGTTGGTGGGAGAATTGAAGCTGGATGCCCCCATCGCCCATGGAGCTGAGGTCCAGGTCTTGGAAGCTGCCCTGTGGAGAGACCAAGGGAGTGAGTGTGTCAAGCTGGTCAGGCCCGAGAACTCCTGTTTTGACATTAGAGAGGTGGAAGTGGCATTTGAGGTAACCGAGGTGCTAACAACAAATGCTCCTCTCTGAAGCCCAGAGAAGTTAAGAGGCTTACCCCAAGCATGTCGCAAGTTAGAGGCAGACCCAAAACCAGAACATGGGCTTTCTGATGCCCGTGTCACAGCCCCTCTGAGAGTTGGGAGCTAAGCCCATGGTCTCACCTTCATCTGTTTTGGGCCATCCTCCTCAAAGAACAGGTCATTCTCATTGCCGCTGTATCAAAAAAGAGAGATTGCTCAGTTACATCTCCTAGACAAGTTTATTTTTCCTTCCCTGCAAAGAGTGTTCACTGTTGATAGGAGTCTGCAAACAGCATGCCCCTTAAAGCTGCTGAAGTTGGCAAATTCCATAGTGATATACACGGAACAGGGTAGGAGGCAGGGCAGGAACCCCGGGTGCTCCTTTTGGATCCTGAGACCTAACTTCCGGCCCAGTTGAAATCTAAGCTTTCCCTTGCAGTCAAGCCACACTTTGCCAAGAGGTGCCCTGTAGTGGCCACTTGGAATCTTTTCTTCCTGTTTGCCATCTGCAGGAAGGCCCTGCAGAAACAACCTCTGGATGGCCTATGGGTTTCAAGGCTGGATTTGCAGTGAGAAATCAGTCTTCACCCCAGGTCAACTTGGAACCCTCGTCACCACTATAAGGAGAGGTTGGGGGACAAATCTGGTCTCCAAGCACAGATTACAGCCCACTGTTAAAAGGTGAACCCAGCTCACATTACTAGTCTCAGTCTCCCCACTTACCTGCAGTAAGTCATCATGTCACTGGTGTCGGGTACTGCTGCCATGGCTGCCTCAGAAACCTGTGTAAAGAGGAGAAATTGAGTGACCACTTGCCATGCCAGTCCCCATGAGGGCTTCCTTCATATGTGAGTTTCCCTCAGCAAGTAGAACATAGTAGGCATACAAAGAAATAATGTTTGAATGAATGAGTGAATGCATGAAAGAGCCTTCCTTTGGGTCCAGAGGAAAACATTTGCCAAACTAAACCCAAATCAGGAGTGTATTTGTTAGGAGATCTGGGGCAGAGACTTTGACACCAATCTCTCAGGTGTCAGCTGCTAGATAGGCAGTGTTCATTCCCAGGCTATTTCACAAGTCATAGCATAATGGTATACCGGGCATTTTTGGAAGAGATATAGAGGAAGGGAGGGAAGGAGAGAAAGAGACGGAGGGAGAAAGACAGAGAGACTCCCCTAGAACCTAGTCATAAGGAAGAGTTAAAGTTGTACCTGAGCACTGAAGACTGGCTGGAGAGAACAGAATCCTGGAGTGGCCTGTCGTGCCTCGAAGAAGTGTCTGACTACCAATTTCTCCCTCACTGTTTTATGGTCTTCAAAAGCAGAAGTGCAGAGCTGAGAAATTTCCCCTTTGGTTAACTGATTTCACAACCATGTTAAAAAAAAAAAAAAAAAAAGGATTGATGGTAACTTCTGGTAGAGGGTAAACTGAAATAAGTCTCCAGTTCATGGAAGGGCAAGTGGTAGCAAACTATGACACATTTTTGCAAATGTGTCATCATGCAAATAAACATTGTTTTTCTGACAACGATTATGCAGATAATGTCAATTTTAAAATATGAGATTTTCCTACGTTAGAAGAATGTTTTCATTTAGGATCTTTGGGACAACGTGGAGGACACACAGATACACACACACAAACACACTCCCTCCCTCACTCCTTGTACTTAATTAAGTTTAGGAGCCTTCCCACTTTGAGATGGATTAATGGGCATAATGAAGCAAAGTAACCCTCCCAGTCTGGGTTGGTAGCACTGTTCTCTACCTTGACAGCTCTTGGTCAATCACAGCAGCCTCTGGGGAGACACTTGACCTCCCTAGGATGGGGCAGAGAAAAGATGGTTGTGCAGGCTCCTGACGGGGCTTGGGGAATGTTTGAGATAAGCTCATGCAACCCTTTCAGCCCAGGTGCTGGTACCCTAGCCAATCATGCATGGAATTCATACCAATGTTTGATGAACAGTGAAACAAGTCTGGATTGAGAACATATTTGAAAACATTGTGAATAAGTCAAGCTTTCATCATCACAATCCTGTTTTAAAATGCAGAGATGTTTTCTGCCTGAAAGAATTTTTTGTTAACTCTGAAAAGTGAAATATTGTTTTTATAAGACTATCCAGCTGAGATTATATCCCTTGATAACTCCAAGAGTTGTTAGATATTGTTTTTTCCCCCAGCTTTATTGAGATATAATTCACAGATAACATTGTGTAAGTTTACGGTGTACAACATGGTTATTTGATATACATATATATTGCAAAAAGATTGCCACAATAATGTTAGTTAACACATGCGTCACCTCACATAATTATATATATATTTTTTTGTGGCAAGAAGATTTAAGATCTACCCTCTTAGCAATTTTCAAGTATATGATACAGTATAGCTAACAATGTGCACGTGGAGTACACTCATGTACACCAGGTACTCTAGATTCCCAGAACTTCATCTTATAACTGGAAATTTGTACCCTTTGACCAACATCATCCTGTCCTCCCCCTTTCCCAGCCCTTGGAAATCATTATTCTTTTCTCTGTTTCTATGAGTTTGGCTTTTTATTTTTATTATTTTAAGATTCCACACATAGGTGAGATCATACAGCATTTGTCTTTCTTTGTCTGACATTTCACTTAGCGTAATGCCCCTGAGGTCCATCCATGTTGTCACAAATGGTAAGATTTCCTTTTCTTATGGCTGAATAATGTTCCTATATATATATATATCACATTTTCTTTATCCATTCATTCACTGATGGACACTTAGGTAGTTTCCATGTCTTGGCTATTGTGAATAATGCTGCAATGAATGTGGGAGAGTAGATATCTCTTTGAGATAGTGGTTTCATTTCCTTTGGATATGTACCTAAAAGTGGAAATGTTGGAGCATATGGTAGTTCTATCTTTAACTTTTTGAGTAACCTCCATGCTGTTTTGCATTGTAGCTACCTCAATTTAGATATCCCACCAACAATGCACAAAATGCACCCTTTTCTCCACATCCTTGCCAACACTTGTTATCTCTTGTCTTTTTGGTAATAGACATTCTGACAGGTGTGAGGTATTATCTCTTTGTGGTTTGGATTTGTATTTCTCTGATGATTAGTGATGTTGGGTATTCATATATCTGTTGGCCATTTGCATGTTTTCTCTGGAGAAATATCTATTTAAGACCTTTACCCATTTTTAATCCAAATACTTGTTATTTTGCTGTTGAGTTGTATGAATTCCTTATATATTTTGGATATTAATCCCTTATCTGAAATATGGTTTGCAAATATTTTCTCCCATTTGAAAAGTTGCCTTTTCATTTTGTTGATGGTTTCTTTTGCTGTGCAAAAGCTATTTAGTGTGATTTAATCCCGCTTGTTTTATTTTTGCCTTTTTTGCTTGCACTATTGGTGTCATATCCAAAAAATCATTGCCAAGACCACTGTCAAGGAGCTTTCCCCCTATGTTTTCTTCTGGGAGCTTTACACTTGCAGGTTTTACATTTAAGTCTTTAATCTATTTTGAGTTAATTTTTGTGAGTGGTGCAAGATAGGGGTCCAATTTCCTCATTTTGCTCGTGAATATCCAGTTTTCCCTCTTTGGCATATCTATATTATAGCACTTATGGCACCAAATTGAAACCTTGCTCACTTATCTGGTTCCCTTAGCAGGCCGTGAACTCTTGTAGAGCTGGGTCTAGCACAGTGCCTAGCGTGTGAATTCAGGCAGCAAAATTATTTGTAGGATTTTGACAATTAAGCATATGCCTACTACGTGGCAGGTACTGTGCTTGCTCTGCATTGTCCATGGGAGAGAGTCCCTGCCTTTTACAGGCAGGAGGGAAATAGACTCTACTGTGGGGCAAGGATAGCCCAGTGGGCTTGCTCACCAAGCAGCCTCCTGCTTCTTAATTTGGCTCCCAGTACCTTGAATCAGGAAGGCAAACACAAGAACTCCATCTTTGGTAAGTTATATGTTCCACAGGGAATCTAAAAGTTCCATCCTGTTCAATGAATCAGTTTCTTATGAGTTTGGTAAGCAATAGTCAGTTCTCAACTCTGAGCCCTCATAAAATTGGATATCTTGTTCTGCAGAAACCCCAGAGGACCTGTCTAGGGAAGCTGGCGGACTCCACTGTTTTGACTCCACAGGATCCACTCTGCAAATTAACCACTGATCCCCAAACCTCATTGAAGGAACTACTACCTTCCTCAGAGTTTTTATGCTAGGGTCAGCAAGACCTGGTCTGGTAGCTCTGTGGGCTCTCCTGACAGAAAACACAGAGATGACTTCAGTCTGTGGATGTGATTAGAAGCTGAATGAAGGAGGGTGAAAGCCAAGGACAGAAAGGGTGGTATGCAAGGGACCTGAGTGTCATTTCTTAGTTAATCCATTCTGTTTCTGGGATTTGAGATAGAGGTCAGGAATCTTGAATCTACTTCTCCATCTTCTAGTATCCAGGGTGCATGAGCTTCCATTCTTTCTGCTCAAGGGAAATTTTGGAGCCATGGGGCAATGCCCCTTGACGTAGTAGTCTCTACAGTTCTGCCATGTCTCATCCCAGCACTGTAGCCGGGACCCAAAACCTGGCAGCATCCTGTCCATCTCAGGAAGTGAAACCTCTTATTGTGTCAAGCAGGCAGGTTGCACAATGCATGTATCAAACCCTGTCTTTTCAAGGAGACCACTCAAGCCACAGCACTTCCTTCCGGTCCTCAGTGAGCAGAAAACATCTCACTACAGAAATAGTTGCACTATGGGAGGGCCTGGAAGAGTGACGAGGATGTAGATGGCGATGCAGACCAAGGGAAATGAAACAAGCAGAAGTGGGGAGTTGGCAATGCCAGGATGTCGTGGGGAGCTCCAGCTTTTGGGGAATTCTTCAGTTCTTGAGTCACTCAAGCCCTACTCAGCTGCAAGTTGCCCTCTACCCTGGCAAGTCATTCCTCCAAGACAGGAGACTGGCATTTATTCAGAGCACCAAGTACCTTGGTACCATCTTATGTTTGATGTTGGACTTCTAGCCTCTCTTATCAAGGTTGGCCTCGCCCAAATGGTCTTCAATAATTTTGAACAAGAAGACAAGCAAAATAATCACGAGTCAGTTCTTGTATTATCATGTTTAAATGTAGTAATGTCTGCTCTCTGCCATGGGCTGTTCCTTCCTTTTTCACTCTTTTGCACAGAACTAAGCCATGACCGTTCCCACCATTTTCTCCAAGTTCCATCTGATCCTGGGCATTGACTTCCTAACATTGTTCTTAAGAGTCTGTTGTTTTCCTTCCATCATTCCCATGGGTCTTTCTGGTATATGAAAGTATAAACAATGTCCTGTGTAGCCACACCTGTCTCCATTGATGTCCCCTCCTTTTCTTTCTGCTTTGGGGATTATTTGGGATTGGGCAGTCCGACATTTAATTTTGAGACCTCAGCTCTTCCTCTTGCAGCAGCATCTCCAACGGGGCTGCCCCCCTTCTTGGACCCAGGTACTCAGAGAGGAGACAGGCAGACTCTAGGGATGTTCCATTCTGCCCTTGGTCTAGAACAAAGAGGGCTTAGATATATGAGCAGGTGGCTGGGTCTAGTCAGGTACATGGTCTCCAATGGCTTCTGCCTGTCGACTGAGTCACTATTTCACCTCTGAGAGACCGATGAAAACTTTTCCTTTCTTTGAATACAATAGCAGAAGCTCCTGGGTGGGTGCGGTTGATGCCAGGGCCTTCCTATTCTAGATCTTTTTCTCACACACAATGGGTATAAGAGAGTCAGCTGCAAACACAGAGCCCAGGGACCTCTTACACCAGGGGTCTGGAAACATTATCTATAAAGTGCCAGACTGTAAATGTTTTAGGCTTTGTGGGCCATATGGTCTCTGTTGCAGCTATTGAACTCTGCCATAGTTGTGAGAAAGCAGCCACAGATAATACATAAATGGATGGGTTTAACTGGATTTTTTCTGCAGGGTGTGGGATACAGGCTGATGTCTTATACCATTGTATTACGCCATTTTTCTTGGATACAAATTTAGAAACAATACTTAAAAAAAAGTTGTCCTTTATTGAGCACCTCCTAAGGGCTAGGCACCTTTTCCTCATTGTCTTATTCAGTCTTCACAATAAACGTAAACTTTAAGGTAAATACTGTTGACCCGTTTCACCTATGAGGAAACTAGGGCTGACAGAAGTAATCTATCTAAGACCAGACAACTAGTAAATGCTGGAACTATGACTCAGAGATGGGTTAGTGGAACCCAAACCAGATCCTTTTTTTGTCACTTTTAATTGTTGCAAACATTTATTGTCCCCATCTCGTACTGTCCACAGTGCCTATCTGCTGATCCCTCTCTCAATGATCTGAATATATTCTGAAAGACATTGGCTTGGGAGATTCACATATCTCTGGTACTCTGCCCTGAAGTGTTTCCACATTGTCCTTTTAGGATTAGGATAAACTCTGTTCCCTTGTCCTCTCTCCTTTTCCCAATTGGTTGGGACATGTTGTAGGAATTCGCTTCTTTCTCTTTCTCTCAAGGTAGCATTGGGACTTTCCAAACCGGGTTTTTAGTTCTCTTTCTCCCTTTTCTGAATTTCTTCCTTATTCTTCTTCACTTTCTCACCTGCTACTGGCAGCTCTGTCGCTTGATTTCCTATGTCCTTTCCTTTTTTCCTTAAGACTTTGTTATAGCACTGTCAAAAAAAATCCACTTAGATTTCTATCCATGGAATCATATGCTTTTTTATGATGCTAAAAAATAATTCTCTCCTAAAATCTATCATAAAATACTTCTCTCCTAAACTGTCTCTTGTTTCTGTCTCCTACCCATTGGTTATTACATAATTGAAGAGATTGGGTCATTTCCTCCCAGGACTTGGTTAATTTCACTTCTTCAATCACTTCCTCCTTGTTGGCTGGAACTGAGTTTTCTATCTTCTGGGAGAGGAAGTTCTCAGTAGGGCCACTCAGGATTTGTTGGCTACATGGGTCAAGTATAGGACCCAGATCTAGGTGGTAGATCTTCCCTAAATACTGAGCAATGTGGAATGAAGAAGTCTGATTGTGTAAAAGTTTTATAAAAATTCTGCCGAAACGTCAATAAAATGGATAGATAGTTCAGAATTCAACAACTACTGACTAGAGATTCCTTTTTTCTCCCTAACATGAAAGATTTGGAAAATCATCCAACATCTAAATATGAAGCTATGAGGCTGCCTCTCAGGACCCATTTTTCAAAACATGTTTTCACCAGAGTGATTTTTGATGTGATAGTTCCAGAAATGATCTATCAAAGTTAACAGACGATGTGTGCAAGTAGGAAAGTTACATGTTAGAAGTAGTAGTGATTTAAAAACTATCCTTCTCATGCTTTTTGTTAATATACACGCTAACTTTCAAAGTTTCAAATAATACAAAAGTAGTTAAAGCAAGACGGCAAGCCCTCCACTCCCCCTGCCCCACTGCCTCTCTCACAGGATAAGCCATTCGACCAGAATATATCCTAGTCACTGCCACCCAAGGACTCACCCATCCATCTATTCATCACCCACTATCAGTTCTCTGAACAGGCTTCTTTTGAGCACTTCCTGAATACCTGGTATCTGTAGATTTCTCTCTATCCCCACACTTCATTGTAGTACAAGCCCTTCTTCCTTCTGTCACCTAGGTCATTTAAATCATTTCCTAGTGGTTCGTTGCTGCTATGGAAACTCTGTGCATCCATTCCCCACTCGTCAGTGCCAGATATCTCTCCACAGAGCAAATCTGGTGACATCAAGCCCTTGCTCAAATCCCATCATTGGCTCCCCATGCCCTTTGTGGATGAGTCTAAACCCCACAAAGCAAGGCAAGCAAGGCCCACCATGGAATCCTCTGCCCTCCTCTCCTCTCCCACACTTCAGCCCTCTAACCTATGTGCAGTCCCTTGGATGTGAGATCCATTCCAGCCTCTGTGCTTTTGCACAACCTGTTCTTTCTGCCTGGACCACCATCTCCTCTTTGTAGTTTGGCCAACTCCTAGTCCTCGGGACTCAGCTCAGGCTTCATCGCCTCCATGACGAGCCCTTTCCCAAGCTGGGTTGTCGGTGCCCCTCCCCTGTGTGGTGTGCCTCTAACCCTCTGCAAACTCCCTCATTGTGCTTGGTTTGCTTGTCTCCCTTACTGTTAATGTACCTGTTGCAGGGCTGGGATTATAGCTCTCATCTCCCTGCCTGACACATGACGGTGCTCCATGAGTGTTGGCTGACGAAATGAGTGAAGGCCAGGAGCGATCATGCCACCACTCTCAGGCTTCCATCTTGAGCTAGCTTCCTCTGACAGGAAAATGTTTCCTTAGGAAAGAGTATCTTTGGATTAAAAGCAGAGACTCACCAGAAGCACAATGTCCAGCTCAGAACGAACTCCTCAGTCAACAGCCTTGTTGAGAGGGAGGCAGCAGGTAGGCCCCAAGGACTTCTAGAGTGGGGTGGTGGTTTGGGCCTGGTTGGGGTGTTGTCCTCTTGGAGGGTGCAGTTCTTGCCACGAAGGCACAGTGGGCACCTTGCAGGTCTGGCTTGGATGCGAAGAGTGTGTGGGGAACAGATAGCTACTTGTCTGGGGGATTCTGAGCCTTTTATGAAGTTTTCTGGGACAGGGAGGTGAAGGGAGCTGACTCTAATCAGGAAGAGGTGTTGTTCTCCTGTCTTGTTTTCACCAGAAATACCTGGGAGGTAAATTTCTGGAGGGCCATTGTCGTTTCATCCATATGGCAATTTTGAAGTGTTTCTTGAGGGCTTTCCAAATTCCTCTGAGAATGTAGGAGTTCCAAAAAGATAAAGTCAGAGGTTATGGCATGTGAGGGTAAGCATCTTTCGGAATGACTTTCATCATTCATTCATCCCTTTGTTCATTCATCACACCGGGCACCATTTGAGGGGTGTGTGTGCCTGTGTGCCTGTGTGTGTGTGTGTTTGTGTACACAGAGGAAGGGGAACAAACTGCACAGGAAGTAGTAGCTGTCCTCAAGGAGTTTTTGCAACTGCCCACAACTCAAGACAGAATCTGGCAAGTACTGGGGCAGTTGTATAAAGCACCTGTCACGGAGGGGTTATCTGTCCTTTCCTCCACACACACTGAGGGACAGAGCCAGGCCAGAGGAGGCAGAGAAAAGTGGTCCATCTCTGTGAACTGAGAATGCTCTAGGCTGCATGCTGGGCTGCTTTTTGGGAAATTGTAGGCTCTTGTTGGAGGGTTTGTTCCCTGCAGAGCAGGGCTGAGGGCCTGAGAGCATCAGGATAGGTGTGGGGCTGAATGCCTCCTCACTCTGGACAAGGGACCGTGACAAAGAACTGGGCTGATCTTGGCAACCTGGGGTGGGGGTGGGGTGGGGTTGGGGGGCTGGCATCCCCATGTGGCCATTGTCACTGGCTTGAGACCCTGAAAGGAACAGATATGTAGTGTCAGACATCCTGCGGGGAGGGCACCCTGGGGCAGGGGCAAGGCTGTGGTGGGGTAGGGAAACTTCCTTTCTGTGTTAGGCCTCAGAGCTACTAGGGCCAGAACTCTAAGCCTCGCACCTGCCTGCGGCCCACCCTGGAGGTGGGGTGCAGGGAATCGGCAGTGCGCTGGTTCCTGCCACACTGAGACTCCAGAAGTGAGGCAGGGAGGGAGGGCCTGGCCTATGGGCCTGGGAGTAGCCACACTGCCGCTGGCAGTTTTACTTCCCTTCCCTGATCCTCAAGCCTTCAGAAAAGCCTCACTGAAGGAGGGAAGGTGGTCTCAGAGATTTAGGAGAAGGCAACATCCCCTGTCCAGGACTGATGTGGCAGGAGCAGTTAGGGACCATTATATGGCCAGCATGGCAGCCACCTCATGAAGGGTCCCTGAGAGCAGGGTCCTGGGTGCCTTTACTCACCAGAGTGTCCCCAGATGCTAGAGCAGTGCCCGGCAGGTAGCTGGTCCTCAGCATGGTTCCACTGACTTGAGTGAAGGAATGAGTGAATGAACGAAGGTCACCTGTGGCAGACACAGCTGTGGAAGTCCTGAGGTGGAGGCCAGAGGGAGGATGCTGAGGCAGTGTCTTGGGGACTCTCAGGAGTCACTGGGGACACATTGAGGGGGGTACATTTGTGTCCTCGGAATTAGGCATGAGGCAAATGTGACCTCTACTGTAACCTGGGCCTGCTGTATGTGGTTAATGGGTTGAAGGGGAGCAGAATATGCCATCCCAGAATGTGCTGCTTTGGCAGATAGATTATTTTGAGTTGAAGGCAATCAAGACCCAGCTGACTCAGGAAATGCTTTTACCTCCCCATTCACTTCCTAAAAGAATTTAGATAGGGGCCTGTGCCAGAAAGAGAGCTATTGCCAGAGATGGCTTTTTTAATCTGAAGGACTATCTGCATGGCAGGGCAAACATCTTACTACCAAACGTCTGCTCTTCTTATCTTCCTGGGAATTGCCCTCCTGCCCTTTGAAGCCCCAGGCCCTATCCCATTCCTTAACTCAGGATGGCATATAAGCCTCAGTTGCCTGACTGCCTTTGAGTCTCATAGTTTTAATTTATGCACGATAGTAAATTTGTTTTTCTCCTGTTAATCTGTCTTATATCAATTTAATTTAATTATCAGACCAGACAAAGAACCCAGAAGGGAAGAAGGGAAAAGTTTTCTGCCCCTACAGAATCCTCCCCATTGGCTGTCCCCCTGTCCAGGAAGCCAACTTTAAGTTCCCTCTCCCCGGAAGACTGTCTTACCGGGGCATCTGGAAGGATTTGTACCGTGCAGAGGGAGGTATAAAGGAACGGGTGTTGGGCCCCTGCATCAAGACATGATACGAGGGGGAGTGACTCTGTGGGTGCACCCGGGAATAATGGGAGGGCCCTGAGTGCCTGGGTGGCTCACCGTTGGTTAGTCCAGGTGGCTGATATTGTTTGCCTGCAGCGAGGGGTCTGTCCATGTCTGTGGTTGCAGGATGCTTGTGTACTGGGGAGCCCAGGCTTCACAGCCGTGCTTGTGATGGACTATGGGTCTACCCTGCTCTTCAGGGAAAAGGCTCCCCCCTCACCATGCAGCATAGCTCCATTAGGTGTTGTCACTGCAGTCACCTGAGACCCTGACACCAGCTGTGGTCACTCTGGGCATTCACCCAGTCTAGTGCACACAGCTCCAGGACCGGCAGCCACACAAGTAGTGGGAAGGAGGCTGGACTGCCCTTCACATCCCACTGTACATATGCCTTTCTCCCATTCTCCACAAAAGAGGAGAACAGCACACATTCCTAATCTAGGACGTTACATTGCCTGGGATATCAGAGCCCCCAGGACACCAAAGGGAATATCTCAGTGTCCAGGGAAGGACTTTAAGGACTCTTGCTGCTCTGGCAGTTTCCATTTCTTTACTTCCAACAAAGCGGAAAGAGGACCAAATAAGTTGTTGCTTAATAAATCATAAACATAATTTTTGATGATAGATGAGCTTGTGATTTGGGTAACTTAGAAGGATTTCAAAGAGTTGAGTGACATTGCTATAATAAAATTCCTTTCATTCCCATCTACTTCTTATTCATATGTACAAGTTTTCCCAGCACTTACACTTAAAAAACCAAAATAAGTATAGACCGATATTGAGCCCTCATTCTAATTATGGTAACATAGAAATATAGGAGGTAATTTAAAAAAGGTCTATCTCATCAAGATATCTTGCCAATAAAAATCGACATTTGTAAGATATTATGTTTATATATTTGTTATTTTGATCAATTGTCTACTAACAATTGTGTACAATAAATGTAATGATGACTTAGTCTAGAAGAATTTTAAAAATTCAGCATCCTACAGTTACACAAAAATATTATAAGTTGTTTTGATTCGACATGTATTTTCATTGCTGTGAAGATGGATGATCAGCAAAATGCTTTTAAGCATAATGTATATTACATTAGCATAGAATTTCATGGGGGAAATGAATGGAAATGTCAGTTCTAGGAGAAAAAGGAATGTTGTAAATTTTCTGACTGTTGAAGAATTTGTTCATAATTTTTAGATTTGTTTAGATTGTTGGTAACTTTACGTGGTTGACAAGGAAAAAGTCACTATGGTATTGAGATTTCATTGGATACATCTACAAAAGTGATGTAACAGTTTTATTTTAAAATGTCAAATTTACAAGATTGCAGAGATAACATTTGCAATTAGCTATTTAAAATTATGGTGAAAAATGTAGGTTGGTGGAGGGGTGAGGTCACAGATTGTCAAAATTCTTGTAGATGGTTTGTAAGTTAAAATGTTGGAAAACCAACATCCTACAAGGATTAGGGCCCTGGCAGGGCCTTTGGGGGAGGGAGTTGGACCTGCTGCTGTGGCAGTGAAGCTTACGTTGGTTGACGTTGCATCAGGAGGACATTCCCTACTGGAGACAAGGGTCTCACCCTCCAGGCTGGGAGGGCACGGAGGCTCAGCTGCCGTGCTTGATGCCTCTTCTAGATGTTTCTGATACATTTTATTTTAAGGCCAGACCGTAGTGTGTGTAGATGCTCCTGTATGTCTCTGGATTCCACAAATCTCTCTGCTCCAAGGACTCATCCAAACCCAACCTTCAAATGCAAACTACATAGCCCCTTCTTTTTTTTGAGGACAATTAGCCCTGAGCTAACTGCTGCCAATCCTCTTCTTTTTGCTGAGGAAGACTGGTCCTGAGCCAACATCCGTGCCCATCTTCCTCTACTTTATATGTGGGATGCCTACCACAGCATGGCTTTGCCAAGCGTTGCCATGTCCGCCCCTGGGATCCGAACTGGCAAACCCTGGGCCGCCGGAACGGAACGTGCGCACTTGACTGCTGTGCCACCGGGCGGGCCCCATACATGTCCCCTTCTGGCCAGGTGCTTCTTCATGTTGACTAGCAGCATCAGGAAGTCAGGATGCTCAAGCGGTGGCTGGGGCTCCCTTGGTCCACACTTCCTGATCCCTGGCAGATGAAGGATTTCATAAATTTTTTGTTCCTGACGACCGATGGGATAGTGGTACAGGGGCTGGAGGTGAGGGTTGGAAAGAAAGAGAAGCATTGGCCCTTTCAAAGAGGCTGTGGGGAAGCTCAGGACCTGGAAGAGAATGGCTGGATACCAGTTACCACTCATACCTTGGTCCCCAGAGGCCCCACTTGCCCAGGCACAGGCCTCACCTGGACCCTCTATCTCCAGCTGCCCCGTTTGCCAGAAGGTGAAATGTTCTCAGAGACAGCGAGGCTCCTGAATTAAGAGAGCAGCCCAGGCCCCTGGCATCCTCCTTGTCCCTCCCAAGTCTGCCTTTCTGGGTCCACATGCTGTATTTCCATGGTTTCATGACCTGCTTTCAGAGAGGGGTTTGAATTTTCGTGATTATTTGTGTAAGCAAACAATATGCTTATACAAATAAGAAAAGCAATGCTTCTGGCCTTCCAAGGGAGAAAATCTGATCACTCAGCTTGCTTGCAAGCTGCCAATTTAGGAGTCAGGATGTGGGTGAGATGTGATAGGTACTGGGAGGAGGCTGCGACTGTGGTCCCACACCCCTGGGCAGGCATCACACTGGTTTTCTAGAGCATCCTCACCCTGGCTTCCAGTTGAACCCAATGTTTGTGGGTAGTTCAGCCAAGCTGTACTGGGGGATGAGGATTGGGGTGGGGAGAAGGTCTGGGCAGAAAACACACTGATTTCCCTTTCCACCTCTGACCAGGACGTCGTAGCAGCCACTCACCCCCTACCCTGTCTTTCAGACCAGATATGCTCCCACACACCATTGCATCATTTACCTTCCCCCCACCAGACACTTGCTTACTCCAGCCCAAGCTTGTAGGATAAGCCAGACCCTAACCCCACGGACTGCCTGTCACAGAATCTGAGACATCAAGTCAAATTCACAAGCACTTAACTTCTGCTCTCCAGGTACACGGGATCTCCTTGAAAGCTGGTAGGAGTTGTGGTGATGTGGTGTGTTACCTGCTGGAGGTGCAGACAAATTGACTTCCTAGCTCATTGGAAGGACTTCCTACTTCTGGTTGTATTTCGCGTGCTTGGTGCAGCGAGGGGAGAGATCTGGCTCTCCCCACTCAAATCATGTGACCCTTCCCGTTTAGAAGCGGCCACTTCTCTCTTCCAGGATAAGGACACCTGGTTCCGAAACAAGGAGAGCCGGTATCAGGGAGAGAACTTGGCCCCAGACCAGGAACAGGGTAGCCCTTGGAGGGCCAATTTTAGTCTTGGCTCAGATCCAGGAATTGAAACCCAGGCCTTTTGAACACTTTGACGCAGAAGATTGTTTTAAAATTACGTAAGTAATTCATGAAGACGTTCTTCTTATAAAAAAATCAAACATTATAACAAAGCTAAAGTTTCTCTTGGTGACCTCCTCCCCCGCCCCACCCCACCTGACCCCAAGTAACCACTATTTTCAGGCTGGTCAATCCCCTTCCAAGGCTCCCTGCCTCACATACTCTTAGAAGCACGTGGTTATGCATGTTGGATATTCAGTGTTTCTTCTTTTATGTAAATGGCATGATTGAGTTCTTAACTGTCCTGCAACTTGGCTTTTCTGTCGATGATTTGCCTGGATATCTTTTCATTTCAGCAGTAACTTTTTTACTTTTGACTTACCAGGAGGTATTTAACCTTTTCCCTACTGATGAAAATTTAGGTTGTTTCTAGTTTATTTTGTTAAATGTTTTATAAACAATTCTAAAGTAAACATCCTTGAACTTGTTTCTTTAGGGAAGATATGAAATAGTGGAATTGCTGAGTCATAAGCATGTTAAACATAAATTAGTCACTGCCAATTTTCCTTCCAAAATGGCTGTACCAACCTACTCTCACATAGGTGATTTGGAATCTGGCTTCCTCGCAAGGTGAGGTGCCTTCACAATTTGTCATTCCTTCTGGCATATCGTCTCTTTTGGACCTGAGACGAGTGGGTGGAATTGTATCACTCAACTGAGGAAAGGACACAGTATCATTGCTGGGGCTCCCAGGGGCACCTCTGATTTCTGCTGCACACCAGCTCCCTGCCTCCTCCCACCTGCTTACATATTGCGGAATGGGCGCCACTTGGCTGCCTGCTCCTAACAGCCGTCCCATCCTTTGCACTGCAGTTACGAAGCAGACAGAGGTGGGAGAGAAGGCTCTGCCAGGTTGTCGGGCCTCGGTCTGTATCCTGTGGTCTAGCTTGGAGAGCTGTGAGGAAGGAGGAGGAGAGGGTGTTAGGAGTGAGCTGCTGAGGACTGGCACATTTCAACAGTTCTTTTCCCAAATAAGTCATATACTGATTATTTTCTGGACAAAAGTCTTTTAAAAAATTGTTATCATCTTTATTTCTGAGTAGGTAATGTATTCACATGATTCAAAAATCAAACCATATAGAAAGTATCTAGAGAAATGTCTTGCTTCCAGCCTTGTCATAGCTGCTTTTCAAACTTCTTATGTAGCTTCCAAAATTTGTGATATCAAATATGAGCACGTTGGATAGTGTTGCCCTATTTTTTTCTGCCCCTTGTTACATAAAAGTTAGCTACTATAAACACTTTCTGCCTCTTGTTCATTTTTAGTTTTAGGCGGTCTTGGAGCACATTCCATATTGGTGTGGAATACTTTCTCATTCTTATTTATAGCTGCATAGCATTCCATTGTATGATGTCCTACAATTCGTTTAGCCAATCTCCCGTTGATAGACATGAATTATTTCCAATCATTTGCTACAACAAGTAATGTGCAATGAATAATTTCACGTGCCATGTCACAGCAGCGCGTGTCCATCTGTAGACAAATCCCCAGAAGTGAATTTCCTGCCCCAAAGGGGATGTGCGTTTGTAATTTTCATAGTTATTATCCATTTTTCCTTTACAAGAGTTGTACCGATTTATACTCCCTCCTGTAACGTGTCAGAGTGAAGATTTCCCCACAGTCTTCCTGAAAGGATGTGTCGTTAAACTTGATTTTTGCTAATGTGATAGGCGAACATTGGTATCTCAAAGAGCTGTTAATGCAACTTTCTTATTATAAGTCATATTGAGCATCTTTTACTCTCGGAAGACCTAACCGCATTTCCTTTTCTTTCTTGGCCTGTGTAAATATTGTTTTGTTGGATTGTTGCTTGTTGCTTTGTTGGATTTTTGTTCTTGTTTTTCTAGTGTTTTGAAGGAACTCTATATATTAAGCCAATTATCCCATTGTCTGAGATAGGAGTTACAAATACTTTTTCCCTGGGTTGTTTTTGTGTTTTGCCTTTCTTCTGGTGACTTCTGCCATCCTGGAAGTGTACTGCTTGCATCCTTCCTCCTCGTACCTCCATTCCTTTGTTCGTACTGGGCCCTCCACTGAGAATGCCCTTTCCTTTCTTTCTATGTGGGAAACTCCTGCTCATCCTTTGAGGCCTGACTCATATGTCGCCCTCTTGACCCTCGTCCCTCACAGCAAATCTTGTCATTCTTTCTGACTGTTCCTTTCATCCTTGATCTCACCTCTACTTGTCATGTTGCCTTATTTTTGCTTGTATGCATCTGCCTCTCCTACCTGCCTTTCTTGTTTCTGTACTTCCAGCCTCTAGGACATAGCACTTGTATAGTAAGTGTTTGTTGAATAACTGAATAGAGAAATCATTGAAGCTGTTACCACCCACCCTTACTCCTTATAATGCTTCATCTGGTCCTGTTTTATGACCATTGTGCATCAAATGTCCTTTTGTTGAAAAACAGAACTGAAGGGGAACGGTAGGGAGGCTTGTCTTTTCTGGCCAGTGATTTTCCTTGGTAATTTGTAGCACTCTGTCATGAGGAGTGGGCTTCCAGCTCCTCAAGGAGAACTCTGATGGTCCCAATTCTCTTTTTTTTCTTTGTCAGGTCCCAGAAAAGTCAATTACCACGTGGACAGTAATTTATTTTCAGCAAAATTTATTTCAGAATTATTGAAACAGTGTGATCATCCTTCTTTCCTCATAAATATTCCTATTTAAATAATCTGAGCTGACATATTTTCAGGCTTGGTAAAAGGACTTGGTATAAACATGGTACACTAGTCCAAATTAAACTGGTTCCATAGATGTTGAAGATTGGGCTCATTCACAGACAGTGCTGCTTCCTGGCCACCTTGAATTAAATTAAATAGACTAACCCACCAATAAATAAATAAATAAATAATTAAGCAGTTGCTCATCAGAAGCTGGGTGCAAACGACAGAGGGTTTCTTTGAACTGAAGTGCAGAAGTTTCCACCAGGCTGACTTTGAGTGAGTAGCAGAGGTGAGAGAGGCCCTGCTCAGCAGAGGGGGTCTGAGGATTGGCTCTGGGAGACGGGGCTGCTCCACCCGCCTGCTGGGCAGGAGCTCTCCTTAGCACTAATATAGGGAAGGCAGCTGGGCATTGATTAGACAACAGTGAAGTGCAGCCTGCAGCATGTTCAAACCCTTCTATTCCCTTCTGCCACCCTTAAGCTGTATTCATCACATGTGGACTCTCTGGATGTAGTATTCTTAGGCAGAGGTGATTTCCATGATGAAGTCAGTTATGTCCTGGCCGCCTCTGGTATTTCCTAGGAAGACGGGCTTTTTTTCTGCTTGAGAGGTGCTGATGTACCAGTTGGGGTACATTGCAGACTCAAATTCCACGTTGCCCTTGATTTCCATCTTGTTGAAGACAAATCGCTTTTCCATTTTCCTCTTTGGGTAAGTATTGGGGTCTACTGTCTGCAGAAAAACATAAATAAGAAGTTTTATGAGGGAAGGGGCAAAGACACTCTGGTAAAGGTGTTCTCTGAGTCAGCTAGAAAGGAAAGTGATGAGCAGCATGCAGGAACAGGAGCTAGACTCCTGAGTTATCTTTCTGACCATAACTTTCTGTGTGATGACTAAAGGATCTCTTATCCTTTTCTGAAACTTAGTATCAAATGCTAGGTTGTATAATATAAGTCAGAATTTTTTTAAAAAGTGAAAATTAAGTAAAAGCTTCCAGAATTATGTGGTTTCTTGAGACTTTTCCTTATGGCACTGGCCAGAGTGACTTTGAACTTGGAATTGAAGGTTTTGCTGGGAATGCTGGGGGCTGAGGGAGGTGGGTGATTTTGGGCGTGGAGTGGAGATGATGACTGATGACAGCCATCCTTTCAACTGTAGCATTGTGTAATCAGTGGGGTGGTAACAATAGTAGGACATACTAACATCAGTAGGATGATTTCATTTTCCTTAGTTGGAGTGAAATTTGCATGCATTTAGCACTTACATTAAATTTATTTACATTTATGCAAAATTGTCAAATACATCTGCTCCCAGATATGATGAGGGGAGAAGGTGGTTGTCTTGGAAGTAAGGGATGGCTAGGGGTGCTTCAGAGAAGCCTGAGAAGGGCCAGCAGCCCCTGGTATTCACTCACCTCCAGCTGCAGGATGGGCTTCCCATCTTTCGTCCCACAAGACAGGTACAGATTCTTTCCCTTGAGGCCCAAGGCCACAGGTATCTTGTCAGTCTCTTCTTCTCCTTGCACAAAGCTCATGCAGAACACCACTGGAGAAAGGAGAGGGGCCTTGTGGTCAGGGACATACAGCAGTGCAGGGTTGGCCCAACCATTGGACCCCAACTCCAGGACTCCTACAATTTAGCATCCTCTGTGGAAACCCACACTCGGGTTCCTATGGCCTAACAGATAGGATAACTTGGCTTCTCACAGACAATATCACGGCCACTTGGTTGATTCAAGTTTCCATCCCAAAATGTCTAGGGGTTTCTCAGAGCTTCATCACAGTGGCAATGAAGAATTAGAGGTCTAATTTTTAACAACTGAAGGAAAACAGGAAGCCTTCTTGTCAATGGCCAGTGAAGTGCCCACTGCATGAGCGGAATGCTTTGATCAGTGTGAAAGGCAAGAAAAGAGATCAAGCTGGGCTCCTGAAAGAAATCAGGCACAAATCTATTTCAGGAACATAGAGCTGCAAGTGGGAAGATCTTGGGAAATGAGAGGCTTAGCTGGGAAAAGTGCTCCAAAGAGAGACGCTCATTTCAATCTTCCTTAGTCACAGTGGTCTCACTTGGAGGCCCTGAGGTCGTGCCTACAATCCAGTTCTAGAGAAACAGGATTGTCCAAGCATGGCAGAGAGCAGGAAGCTTTCCCCCAATGATGCCTATCTCCAAGGTCAGCAGCCTTGGAAGAGAACAGGCTGCTCCTTTCTGCTGTTCCCTTGGGCACAGTCTTGCATGCAGAGTTCAGCCACAGTGACAAGATACCAGGCAGATACCCTCAACTCATGGGCTCCCCAGTTTTGAAACAATAGCCAATTACAGTAGAGAGATATAAGTTCCTTCTTGTCAGTAAAATTTCCCTACAAGAAACCATCTGGTATTAGGCAGGAAGGATGTGAGGGTGTAAGGGGGCAGGATTGGGAATGAGGATGGACATATTATCTCTTCGCCATGCTAGTCTCAATTTCAACAACAGGAAAAAAGAACCCACTGGCAGTTAGGTCATGTCCATCAAACGACCCCTTTCCAATGGAAGCAGTGACGTTGTACTCTCATTAAGTGACTTGGCTGGACAATGGTCCTGGGTATGCTTGAGTGTTCTAATGACTCAGAGTCACATCTCTTGCTGAAAAATGAATGTGCTAAAGGAATCAATCTGGTGTTATTACTAGGACCAAAACCACAAGTTTATATGTCCTTTATTGGAGGTTTTCTCACTTATGTTGATAATTTGTACTAATGGTCCACTTTGTTGAAAAATGTGAATAATTAGCAAGCTGCCAGGAGAACAAGAAAGGAATCAAGCTGTCCCCAGTTACCTTGTTGGTTTGTATTCTCTCCATTGAGGTGGACAGCCTGCAGCTCACATGCACCGGACAGCACCAGGGATTTATGGTATATGTCCCGGAGTCTGCAGTTCACTGAATGCATGGCTGCATCACATACATAACCTTCATCCCAGTTGTCACAGATGATGGGTTCTGAAATGTGGAATACATATATTGGTTAGAGAGAAAATCAGAAGGACACGCCTGATGATATGAGGCAGCAGAATTTGGTTGCTTGGACGACATCTGAGCATGGCAGCCAAAGTTCGATTATAACATTGGTGGGGAGGAAGTTGAGGTGGGTAAGAACACTGGACCTGGCACCTTAAGATGTGGATTCAAGCTTCAGCTCGATTGCTTGCTGTGGACCGTCAATAGAGCTCCTTATGTAGAATGGCGAAGGCAATAACACTGGCCCAACAGGGACACAGTGAGACTTGCAGGAAATAATGTAAGTGAAAGCACTCTGAGAATGATGGAGAGATTTGCAAATGTGAGTAGTTATCAAGGTCTTACTTTAAGAATAGTTTCAACTCAAGGGATGATTATTTTGGCTTCTAGGCTTCTCTGTTTTCCTCTCATCGCTGGGCCTTCTACTTTTAAAGGGCTTCAGCTTTGGGGGAATTTAGTTGACTATTGAGTTTTGGACAGTGAGAAGGAAATGCCTGAAGATCTCCTGTCTGCCCTCAGCTCTCATTAAGTACCTTCTTCAAAGATGACAGAAAAGAGGCTCCTCAAGTCATCATCCTGGAAGGCCTGTGAGCAGGGAACGGGTATCTTCTTCAGCTTCTCCACAGCCACAATGATTGACATGGCATGTTTGAAAGTCTTGTTGTAGAGGTGGTGGGAGATTTGCAACTGGATGCCCCCATCGCCCATGGAGCTGAGGTCCAGGTCTTGGAAGCTGCCCTGTGGAGAGACCAAGGGAGTGAGTGTGTCAAGCTGGTCAGGCCCGAGAACTCCTGTTTTGACATTAGAGAGGTGGAAGTGGCATTTGAGGTAACCGAGGTGCTAACAACAAATGCTCCTCTCTGAAGCCCAGAGAAGTTAAGAGGCTTACCCCAAGCATGTCGCAAGTTAGAGGCAGACCCCAAACCGGAATGTGGGCTTTCTGATGCCCGTGTCACAGCCCCTCTGAGAGTTGGGAACTAAGTCCATGGTCTCACCTTCATCTGTTTTGGGCCATCCTCCTCAAAGAACAGGTCATTCTCATTGCCGCTGTATCAAAAAAGAGAGATTGCTCAGTTACGTCTCCTAGACAAGTTTATTTTTCCTTCCCTGCAAAGAGTTCTCACTGTTGATAGGAGTCTGCAAACAGCATGCCCCTTAAAGCTGCTGAAGTTGGCAAATTCCATAGTGATATACACGGAACAGGGTAGGAGGCAGGGCAGGTACCCCAGGTGCTCCTTTTGGATCCTGAGACCTAACTTCCAGCCCAGTTGAAATCTGAGCTTTCCCTTGCACTCAAGCCACACTTTGCCAAGAGGTGCCCTGTAGTGGCCACTTGGAATCTTTTCTTCCTGTTTGCCATCTGCAGGAAGGCCCTGCAGAAACAACCTCTGGATGCCTATGGGTTTCAAGGCTGGATTTGCAGTAAGAAATCAGTCTTCACCCCAGGTCAACTTGGAACCCTCCTTGCCACTGTAAGGAGAGTTTGGGGACAAATCTGGTCTCCAAGCACAGATTACAGCCCACTGTTAAAAGGTGAACCCAGCTCACATTACTAGTCTCAGTCTCCCCACTTACCTGCAGTAAGTCATCATGTCACTGGTGTCGGGTACTGCTGCCATGGCTGCCTCAGAAACCTGTGTAAAGAGGAGAAATTGAGTGACCACTTGCCATGCCAGTCCCCATGAGGGCTTCCTTCATATGTGAGTTTCCCTCAGCAAGTAGAACATAGTAGGCATACAAAGAAATAATGTTTGAATGAATGAGTGAATGCATGAAAGAGCCTTCCTTTGGGTCCAGAGGAAAACATTTGCCAAACTAAACCCAAATCAGGAGTGTATTTGTTAGGAGATCTGGGGCAGAGACTTTGACACCAATCTCTCAGGTGTCAGCTGCTAGATAGGCAGTGTTCATTCCCAGGCTATTTCACAAGTCATAGCATAATGGTATACCGGGCATTTTTGGAAGAGATATAGAGGAAGGGAGGGAAGGAGAGAAAGAGACGGAGGGAGAAAGACAGAGAGACTCCCCTAGAACCTAGTCATAAGGAAGAGTTAAAGTTGTACCTGAGCACTGAAGACTGGCTGGAGAGAACAGAATCCTGGAGTGGCCTGTCGTGCCTCGAAGAAGTGTCTGACTACCAATTTCTCCCTCACTGTTTTATGGTCTTCAAAAGCAGAAGTGCAGAGCTGAGAAATTTCCCCTTTGGTTAACTGATTTCACAACTCCCAGAAAATTTACAACAGTCCTTTTTCTCCTAGAACTGATTTGCATTCATTTCCCCCATGAAATTTTATACTAATGTAATATGCAGATATGCTTAAAAGCATTTTACTGATTACATCTGTTTCCTGTTTATTGTTAAACTTCTTATAAACAATTCTATTGTAAACATCCTTGAACTTGTTTCTTTGGGGAAGATATGAAATAGTGGAATTGCTGAGTCATAGCATGTTAAACATAAATTAGTCACTGCCAATTTTCCTTCCAAAATGGCTGTACCAACCTACCCTCACATAGGTGATTTGGAATCTGGCTTC
Source organism: Equus caballus (assembly GCF_041296265.1). Lineage (NCBI taxonomy): Eukaryota > Metazoa > Chordata > Mammalia > Perissodactyla > Equidae > Equus > Equus caballus. The sequence continues at coordinate 31,233,555 of NC_091698.1, forward strand.
CTCGCAAGGTGAGGTGCCTTCACAATTTGTCATTCCTTCTGGCATATCGTCTCTTTTGGACCTGAGACGAGTGGGTGGAATTGTATCACTCAACTGAGGAAAGGACACAGTATCATTGCTGGGGCTCCCAGGGGCACCTCTGATTTCTGCTGCACACCAGCTCCCTGCCTCCTCCCACCTGCTTACATATTGCGGAATGGGCGCCACTTGGCTGCCTGCTCCTAACAGCCGTCCCATCCTTTGCACTGCAGTTACGAAGCAGACAGAGGTGGGAGAGAAGGCTCTGCCAGGTTGTCGGGCCTCGGTCTGTATCCTGTGGTCTAGCTTGGAGAGCTGTGAGGAAGGAGGAGGAGAGGGTGTTAGGAGTGAGCTGCTGAGGACTGGCACATTTCAACAGTTCTTTTCCCAAATGAGTCATATACTGATTATTTTCTGGACAAAAGTCTTCTAAAAAATTGTTATCATCTTTATTTCTGAGTAGGTAATATATTCACATGATTCAAAAATCAAACCATATAGAAAGTATCTAGAGAAATGTCTTGCTTCCAGCCTTGTCATAGCTGCTTTTCAAACTTCTTATGTATCTTCCAAAATTTATGAAATCAAATACAAACACACTTGGAATTATTGCCTTATTTTTTTTCTGTTCCTTTTCCCATAAATGTACTACAAACACTCTCTGCCTCTTGTTCGTTTTTGTTTTCATCAGATCTTGGAGCTCATTCCATATTGGTTTGGAATACATTCTCACTCTTTTTTATAGCTGCATAGCATTCCATTGTATGATGTCCTATAATTTGTTTATCCAGTCTCCTGTTGATAGACATGAGTTATCTCCAATCTTTTGCTATTACAAGTAGTGTGCAATGAATAATTTTGATCATGTGCTATGTCACAGCAGTGCGTGTCCATCTGTAGACAAATCCCCAGAAGTGAATTTCCTGGCCCAAAGGGGATGTGCGTTTGTAATTTTCATAGTTATTATCCATTTTTCCTTTACAAGAGTTGTACCGATTTATACTCCCTCCTGTAATGTGTCAGAGTGAAGATTTCCCCACAGTCTTCCCGACAGGATGTGTCGTTAAACTTGATTTTTGCTAATGTGATAGGCGAACATTGGTATCTCAAAGAGCTGTTAATGCAACTTTCTTATTATAAGTCATATTGAGCATCTTTTACTCTCGCCAAGACCTAACTGCATTTCCTTTTCTGTCGATGGCCTGTTTATATATTGTTCTGTTGGATTTTTGTTCTTATTTTTCTAATGTTCTGAGGGAACTCTTTATATATCAAGCCAATTATCCCATTGTCTGAGATAGGAGTTACAATACTTTTTCCCTGGGTTATTTTTGTGTTTTGCCTTTCTTCTGGTGACTTCTGCCATCCTGGAAGTGTACTGCTTGCATCCTTCCTTCTCGTACCTCCATTCCTTTGTTCGTACTGGGCCCTCCACTGAGAATGCCCTTTCCTTTCTTTCTATGTGGGAAACTCCTGCTCATCCTTTGAGGCCTGACTCATATGTCGCCCTCTTGACCCTCGTCCCTCACAGCAAATCTTGTCATTCTTTCTGACTGTTCCTTTCATCCTTGATCTCACCTCTACTTGTCATGTTGCCTTAATTTTGCTTGTATGCATCTGCCTCTCCTACCTGCCTTTCTTGTTTCTGTACTTCCAGCCTCTAGGACATAGCACTTGTATAGTAAATGTTTGTTGAATAACTGAATAGAGAAATCATTGAAGCTGTTACCACCCACCCTTACTCCTTGTAATGTGTCACCTGGTCCTGTTTTATGACCACTGTGCATCAAATGTCCTTTTGTTGAAAAACAGAACTGAACGGGAAGGGTAGGGAGGCTTGTCTTTCTGGCCAGTGATGTTTCTTGTTACTTTGTAGTGCTCAGTCATGAGGAATTGGCTACTAGCTCCTCAAGGAGAACTCTGATGGTCCCAATTCTCTTTTCTTTGTCAGGTCCCAGAAAGTCAATTACCACGTGGACAGTAATTTATTTTCAGCAAAATTTATTTCAGAATCATTGAAACAGTGTGATCATGCTTCTTTCCTCATAAATATTCCTATTTTATAATCTGTGCGGACATATTTTCAGGCTTGGTGAAAGGACTTGATATAAAGATGGTACACTAGTCCAAATTAATCTGGTTCCATAGATATTGAAAACTGGGCTCTTTCACAGACAGTGCTGCTTCTTGGCCCCCTTAAATTAAATTAAATAGACTAACCCGCCGATAAATAAATAAATAATTAAGCAGTGCTCATCAGAAGCTGGGTGCAAAGGACGGAGGGTTTCTTTGAACCTGAAGTGCAGAGATTTCTACCAGGCTGTCTTTGAGTGAGTAGCAGAGGTGAGAGAGGCCCTTCTTAGCAGAGGGGGTCTGAGTATTGGCCCTGGCAGATGGGGCTGCTCCACCCGGCTGGTGGGCATGAGATCTACTTAGCACTAATATAGAGAAGGCAGCTGGGCATTGATTAGATAACAGTGAAGTGCAGGCTGTAGCCACGTTCAAACCTTTCTATTTCCCTCTGCCATCCTTAGTGTTATTCACCACATGTGGGTTCGCTCGGTACAACTCTATTTATGGGAGTTGCATGATGAAGTCAGTTATATGCTCATCACCTCTGGTATTTCCTAGGAAGACGGGCTGATTTTCTGCTTGAGAGGTGCTGATGTACCAGTTGGGGTACATTGCAGACTCAAATTCCACGTTGCCCTTGATTTGCAGCTTGTAGAAGACAAATCGCTTTTCCATTTTCCTCCTTGGATAAGCATTGGGTTCTACTGACTGCAGAAAAATGGAAATAAGAAGTTTTGTGATGAAAGGGACAAAGACACTCTGGTAAAGATGTTCTCTGTGTCAGCTAGAAAGGAAGCTGATGAGCGGGTCACAGGACCAGGAGCTAGACTCCTAAGTTATCTTTGTGACCATAACTTTTGGTGGGGTGACTAAAGAAGCGCTTATCCTTTTCTGAAACTTAGTATCAAACGCTAGGGAGCATAATATAGGTGGGAATATTTTTAAAAAGTCAAAATTAGGTTAGAGCTTCTAGGAGTATCTAATTTCCAGGGACTTTTGTTGTATTTTTCCTTATGGCTCTGGCTGGAATGACTTCAAACTTGGAAATAAAGGTTTTGCTGGGAACGCTGATGGGGGTCAGGGGGAGGCTGCTTATGGGAGTGGAGTGGAGATGGTGACAGGTGACAGGTCGCTTGAATTGATTAATTTCCCGAAGTGTCATCTATCAAATGGAGCAATCCTAATAATGTATAATCCTTTCAACCCTAGCATTGTGTAATCAGTGGGGTGGTAACAATAGTAGGACATACTAACATCAGCAGGATGATTTAATTTTCCTTGGTGGGAGCGAACGTTGCATGCATTTAACACTTGCATTAAATTTATTTACATTTATGCACAATTGTCAAATATATCTACTCCCAGGTTTTCTGAAGGGAGAAGGTGATTGTCTTGGAAGTAAGGGATGGCTAGGGGTGCTTCAGAGGAGCCGAGAAGGGCCTGCAGCTCCTGGTACTCACCTCCAGCTGCAGGATGGGCTTCCCATCTTTTGTCCCACAAGACAGGTACAGATTCTTTCCCTTGAGGCCCAAGGCCACAGGTATCTTGTCAGTCTCTTCTTCTCCTTGCACAAAGCTCATGCAGAACACCACTGGAGAAAGGAGAGGGGCCTTGTGGTCAGGGACACACAGCAGTGCAGGGTTGGCCCAACCATTGGACCCCAACTCCAGGACTCCTACAATTTAGCATCCTCTGTGGAAACCCACACTCGGGTTCCTATGGCCTAACAGATAGGATAACTTGGCTTCTCACAGACAATATCACGGCCACTTGGTTGATTCAAGTTTCCATCCCAAAATGTCTAGGGGTTTCTCAGAGCTTCATCACAGTGGCAATGAAGAATTAGAGGTCTAATTTTTAACAACTGAAGGAAAACAGGAAGCCTTCTTGTCAATGGCCAGTGAAGTGCCCACTGCATGAGCGGAATGCTTTGATCAGTGTGAAAGGCAAGAAAAGAGATCAAGCTGGGCTCCTGAAAGAAATCAGGCACAAATCTATTTCAGGAACATAGAGCTGCAAGTGGGAAGATCTTGGGAAATGAGAGGCTTAGCTGGGAAAAGTGCTCCAAAGAGAGACGCTCATTTCAATCTTCCTTAGTCACAGTGGTCTCACTTGGAGGCCCTGAGGTCGTGCCTACAATCCAGTTCTAGAGAAACAGGATTGTCCAAGCATGGCAGAGAGCAGGAAGCTTTCCCCCAATGATGCCTATCTCCAAGGTCAGCAGCCTTGGAAGAGAACAGGCTGCTCCTTTCTGCTGTTCCCTTGGGCACAGTCTTGCATGCAGAGTTCAGCCACAGTGACAAGATACCAGGCAGATACCCTCAACTCATGGGCTCCCCAGTTTTGAAACAATAGCCAATTACAGTAGAGAGATATAAGTTCCTTCTTGTCAGTAAAATTTCCCTACAAGAAACCATCTGGTATTAGGCAGGAAGGATGTGAGGGTGTAAGGGGGCAGGATTGGGAATGAGGATGGACATATTATCTCTTCGCCATGCTAGTCTCAATTTCAACAACAGGAAAAAAGAACCCACTGGCAGTTAGGTCATGTCCATCAAACGACCCCTTTCCAATGGAAGCAGTGACGTTGTACTCTCATTAAGTGACTTGGCTGGACAATGGTCCTGGGTATGCTTGAGTGTTCTAATGACTCAGAGTCACATCTCTTGCTGAAAAATGAATGCGCTAAAGGAATCAATCTGGTGTCTTTGCTAGGACCAAAGCAAAAAGTTTTTGTGTTCTTTATTGTATGTTTTTTTCACTTATGTTGATAATGTGCTTTAATGTTCTACTTTGCTGAAAAATGTAGAAAATTAACTCGATGACAGAAGAACAAGAAAGGAATCACGATGTCCCCAACTACCTTCCTGGTTCTCCTGGGTTCTCTGGAGGTGGACAGCCTTCAGCATACATGAGCCAGACAGTACCAGGGCTTTTTCCTCTATGTCCTCAAGTTTGATGTCCAGCGATTCCACAGGAGAATAACTCTCATAAGTATCATTCTGCTTGTCACAGATGATGGGTTCTGAAATGTGGAATACATATATTGTTTAGAGAGAAAATCAGAAGGACACGCCTGATGATATGAGGCAGCAGAAGTTGGTTGCTCAGACGACAACTGAGCATGGCAGCCAAGGTTCGATTATAACATTGGTGGGGAGGAAGTTGAGGTGGGTAAGAACACTGGACCTGGCACCTTAAGATGCGGATTCAAGCTTCAGTTCGATTGCTTGCTGTGGACCGTCAATAGAGCTCCTTATGTAGAATGGCGAAGGCAATAACACTGGCCCAACAGGGACACAGTGAGACTTTCAGGAAATAATGTAAGCGAAAGCACTCTGAGAATGATGGAGAGATTTGCAAATGTGAGTAGTTATCAAGGTCTTACTTTAAGAATAGTTTCAACTCAAGGGATGATTAGTTTGGCTTCTAGGCTTCTCTGCTTTCCTCTCATCACTGGGCCTTCTACTTTTAAAGGGCTTCAGCTTTGGGGATGTTTCGTTGACTATTGAGTTTTGGACAGTGAGAAGGAAATGCCTGAAGATCTCCTGTCTGCCCTCAGCTCTCATTAAGTACCTTCTTCAAAGATGAAGGAGAAGAGGCTCCTCAAGTCATCATCCTGGAAGGCCTGTGAGCAGGGAATGGGTATCTTCTTCAGCTTCTCTACAGCCACAATGATTGATGCGGCATGCTTGAAAGTCTTGTTGTAGAGCTGCTGGGAGATGTGCAACATGATGGCCCCATTTCCAATGGAGCTGAGGTCCAGATCTTGGAAGCTAGCCTGTGGGGAGACCAAGGGAGTGAGCGTGTCAAGGTGGTCAAGCCAGAGAACTCCCCGTCTTGATATCAGAGAGATGGAAATGGCGTTTTTGGTAACTAATTGCTAATGATAAATGCAACTTTCTCTGAAGCCCAGAGAGGTTAAGTGGCTTACCTGAGGCATGTGTCAAGTTAGGAGCAGACCCAAAACCAGAATGTGGGCTTTCTGATGCCCGTGTTACAGCCCCTCTGAGAGTTGTGAGCTAAGCCCACCATCTCACCTTCATCTGTTTGGGACCAGCCGCCTCAAAGAACAGGTCATTCTTATTGCCACTGTGTTAAAAACAGAGAGATTACTCAGTTGTGTCTCCTAGACAAGTTTATTTTTCTTTCCCTGCAAAGAGTTTTCACTGTTAATAGGAATCTGCAAACAGCATGCCCCCTAAAGCTGCTGAAGTTGGCAAATTCCATGGTGATATACATGGAACAGGATAGGAGTCAGGCAGGTACCCCGGGTGCTCCTTTTGGATCCTGAGACCTAACTTCCAGCCCAGTTGAAATCTGAGCTTTCCCTTGCACTCAAGCCACACTTTGCCAAGAGGTGCCCTGTAGTGGCCACTTGGAATCTTTTCTTCCTGTTTGCCATCTGCAGGAAGGCCCTGCAGAAACAACCTCTGGATGCCTATGGGTTTCAAGGCTGGATTTGCAGTGAGAAATCAGTCTTCACCCCAGGTCAACTTGGAACCCTCCTCGCCACTGAAAGAAGAGGTTTGGGGCAAATCTGGTCTCTAAGCACAGGTAAGACTCCACTGTTGAAGGGGTCCCTGCTCACATCATTGGTCTCAATCTCCACACTGACCTGCAAATTGTGTTTTCACTAGTGAGTTTGGGTACTGCTGCCATGGCTGCTTCGGAAACCTGTATAAATAGATGAAAATGAATGACCTTGGGGCTGGCCCCGTGGCCAAGTGGTTAAGTTCGCGCGCTCTGCTGGAGGCGGCCCAGTGTTTCGTCAGTTCGAATCCTGGGCGCAGACATGGCACTGCTCATCAAACCACGCTGAGGCGGTGTCCCACATGAAACAACTAGAAGGACCCACAACTAAGAATATACAACTATGTACCGGGGGGCTTTGGGGAGAAAAAGGAAAAAAGTAAAGTCCTTAAAAAAAAAAAAAAGAAAGAAAATGAGTGACCACTTGCCATTCTAGTCCCCATGAGGGCTTCCTTCATATGTAAGTTTCCCTCAGCACCTAGTACATAGCAGGCATACCCGAGTATGTTGGCCATGCCTAGTGCCCAGACTCTAGGTGGTTGATCTTCCCTAATTAGTGAGCAATGTGGGATGAGGAAATCTGATTGTGTAAAGTTTTATAAAAATTCTGCCGAAACGTCAATAAAATGGATAGATAGTTCAGAATTCAACAACTACTGACTAGAGATTACTTTTTCTCCCTAACATGAAAGGTTTGGAAAATCATCCAACATCTAAATATGAAGCTATGAGGCTGCCTCACAGGACCCATTTTTCAATATATGTTTTCACCGGAGTGATTTTTGATGTGATAGTTCCGGAAATGATCTATCAAAGTTAACAGACGATGTGTGCAAGTAGGAAAGTTACATGTTGGAAGTAGTAGTGATTTAAAAACTATCCTTCTTGTGCTTTTTGTTAATATACACGCTAACTTTCAAAGTTTCAAATAATACAAAAGTAGTTAAAGCAAGACGGCAAGCCCTCCACTCCCCCTGCCCCACTGCCTCTCTCACAGGATAAGCCATTTGACCAGAATATATCCTAGTCACTGCCACCCAAGGACTCACCCATCCATCTATTCGTCACCCACTATCAGTTCTCTGAACAGGCTTCTTTTGAGCACTTCCTGAATACCTGGTATCTGTAGATTTCTCTCTATCCCCACACTTCATTGTAGTACAAACCCTTCTTCCTTCTGTCACCTAGGTCATTTAAATCATTTCCTAGTGGTTCGTTGCTGCTATGGAAACTCTGTGCATCCATTCCCCACTCGTCAGTGCCAGATATCTCTCCACAGAGCAAATCTGGTGACATCAAGCCCTTGCTCAAATCCCATCATTGGCTCCCCATGCCCTTTGTGGATGAGTCTAAACCCCACAAAGCAAGGCAAGCAAGGCCCACCATGGAATCCTCTGCCCTCCTCTCCTCTCCCACACTTCAGCCCTCTAACCTATGTGCAGTCCCTTGGATGTGAGATCCATTCCAGCCTCTGTGCTTTTGCACAACCTGTTCTTTCTGCCTGGACCACCATCTCCTCTTTGTAGTTTGGCCAACTCCTAGTCCTCGGGACTCAGCTCAGGCTTCACCGCCTCCATGACGAGCCCTTTCCCAAGCTGGGTTGTTGGTGCCCCTCCTCTGTGTGGTGTGCCTCTAACCCTCTGCAAACTCCCTCATTGTGCTTGGTTTGCTTGTCTCCCTTACTGTTAATGTACCTGTTGCAGGGCTGGGATTATAGCTCTCATCTCCCTGCCTGACACGTGACAGTGCTCCATGAGTGTTGGCTGACGAAATGAGTGAAGGCCAGGCGCGATCATGCCACCACTCTCAGGCTTCCATCTTGAGCTAGCTTCCTCTGACAGGAAAATGTTTCCTTAGGAAAGAGTATCTTTGGATTAAAAGCAGAGACTCACCAGAAGCACAATGTCCAGCTCAGAACGAACTCCTCAGTCAACAGCCTTGTTGAGAGGGAGGTAGCAGGTAGGCCCCAAGGACTTCTAGAGTGGGGTGGTGGTTTGGGCCTGGTTGGGGTGTTGTCCTCTTGGAGGGTGCAGTTCTTGCCACGAAGGCACAGTGGGCACCTTGCAGGTCTGGCTTGGGTGCGAAGAGTGTGTGGTTGTCTGGGGGATTCTGAGCCTTTTATGAAGTTTTCTGGGACAGGGAGGTGAAGGGAGCTGACTCTAATCAGGAAGAGGTGTTGTTCTCCTGTCTTGTTTTCACCAGAAATACCTGGGAGGTAAATTTCTGGAGGGCCATTGTCGTTTCATCCATATGGCAATTTTGAAGTGTTTCTTGAGGGCTTTCCAAATTCCTCTGAGAATGTAGGAGTTCCAAAAAGATAAAGTCAGAGGTGATGGCATGTGAGGGTAAGCATCTTTCAGAATGACTTTCATCATTCATTCATCCCTTTGTTCATTCATCACACCGGGCACCATTTGAGGGGTGTGTGTGCCTGTGTGTGTGTGTGTTTGTGTACACAGAGGAAGGGGAACAAACTGCACAGGAAGTAGTAGCTGTCCCCAAGGAGTTTTTGCAACTGCCCACAACTCAAGACAGAATCTGGCAAGTACTGGGGCAGTTGTATAAAGCACCTGTCACGGAGGGGTTATCTGTCCTTTCCTCCACACACACTGAGGGACAGAGCCAGGCCAGAGGAGGCAGAGAAAAGTGGTCCATCTCTGTGAACTGAGAATGCTCTAGGCTGCATGCTGGGCTGCTTTTTGGGAAATTGTAGGCTCTTGTTGGAGGGTTTGTTCCCTGCAGAGCAGGGCTGAGGGCCTGAGAGCATCAGGATAGGTGTGGGGGTGAGTGTCTCCTCACTCTGGACATGGGACCGTGACAAAGAACTGGGCTGATCTTGGCAACCCGGGGTGGGGTTGTGTGGGGTTGGAGGGCTGGCATCCCCATGTGGCCATTGTCACTGGCTTGAGACCCTGAAAGGAACAGATACGTAGTCAGACTTCTTGGGGGGAGGGCACCCTGGGGCAGGGGCAAGGCTGTGGTGGGGTAGGGAAACTTCCTTTCTGTGTTAGGCCTCAGGGCTACTAGGGCCAGAACTCTAAGCCTCGCACCTGCCTGCGGCCCACCCTGGAGGTGGGGTGCAGGGAATCGGCAGTGCGCTGGTTCCTGCCACACTGAGACTCCAGAAGTGAGGCAGAGAGGGAGGGCCTGGCCTATGGGCCTGGGAGTAGCCACACTGCCCCTGGCAGTTTTACTTCCCTTCCCTGATCCTCAAGCCTTCAGAAAAGCCTCACTGAAGGTGGGAAGGTGGTCTCAGAGATTTAGGAGAAGGCAATGTCCCCTGTCCAGGAAGCCAACTTTAAGTTTCCTCTCCCCGGAAGACTGCCTTAGCGGGGCATCTGGAAGGATTTGTACCGTGCAGAGGGAGGTATAAAGGAACGGGTGTTGGGCCCCTGCATCAAGACATGATACGAGGGGGAGTGACTCTGTGGGTGCATCTGGGAATAATGAGAGGGCCCTCAGTGCCTGGGTGGCTCACCATTGGTTAGTCCAGGTGGCTGATATTGTTTGCCTGTAGCGAGGGGTCTGTCCACGTCTGTGGTTGCAGGATGCTTGTGTACTGGGTTGCCCAGGCTTCACAGCTGTGCTTGTGATGGACTCTTGATGCCCCTCTTCAGGAGAAAGCGCCCCTGTTTCTCTGGGTTTATGGTAGAAGTCCATGACCTCTGCATGCCCCACTGCAATGTGACAGGTTAGTTTAGTTGAAGTCTGTTCTGAGGGCTTGTACCAGCTGGCACCTCCCATCCCTAGGCTCTCATCTCTCAGCCCTCTTCCTCTTGCTCACCACACTCAGCACACAGGCCTCCTGTCTGATTCTTGAATGTCACTCTTGCCTCTAAAGGAGGGCAGATTGATTTGCCCTTTTCTCATTAAGGTTTGCCCCAACCCCCCAATTCTCACCCCCTCCCTCTAGTTCTAGCCACTCTTTAGCACATGACTCTTGTATATTTTCTTCTCACTATCTGAAATGATCTCTTAACTGCTGTTTACCGACAGGTCTCTCCACTAGCCTATGGGCTCAATCTATCAGCCCCTAGTTTTCTTAATCATATTGTGTCCCCAGGCCAGGGTGGGTGATTAACAATTGTTGACTGGAGACTGATCAAATCCCATCCCTTGCAAGTCCCTGCTTGCTGACTCTTGCTGGCTCCTATCTTAAGTTTTATTCCTTGTTCTGCAAAGAATGTGGGCCCTGGAAAGTTAGAGTTCAGTGTCTTTAGGTGGGTGGCTCATGTCCCTGGGTACTGCCCAGTATATAGTGCTGTTCTGGCTGACTGGGTAAGTTTCCCTCTCCTCTCTTACTTCCACATGGGACTTCCTTTGGAAATTGCTTGTTCAGTCCAGAGAATGACCTTAGCCAACAAGGTCCTACTCCACAGGGGCTTAAGGCAACCGAGACCTGCTCAGATCTCTCGTTTGAGCTCCTGAGGTCAGTGTATAGCCTAGGGATGAGAGATTTGCTCAGGGACGAGCAGCAGATTGGGCAAGTCGCAGACTCCCATACAGGCACCCAGCTTCCAGCTTGAGTTCTTCCCACTCACACTGGGTGTCCAGATGAGAGAAGGCAGGGGGCTACACTGTGCTTCTGGGGAGCCCCAGGATGCTGAAATCTCAGCATCAGCCAAGGGCCACATTCTTTGAGGAGCTTACTCAACCAGTCCTGACCTGGAGAGTTGGGCCCCTGCCTGATTGTCTTTTAACAAATGGCTTCATTGACAGGGGGTACTACACCCTGTGAGTGAAGATGGGGGAAGAGAGCAAGCCCTCAGTGCTTTCTCTAATCTACTGCAGTCTTGCTGGCTTAGCACAGATTGTCTGATTGGCAGACCAGTTAGCTCTCATACATTATTCTGTAGACAGCTAGCCTTTGTGAACTCCAGCAAGTTCCTTGACTCCCTCTTTCCAGAGGTTGATTTCTTAGGAGATGCTATTTTAAAGTGTCAAGGACACAACAGGATTCACCTCAGGCTCATTTTGTTACAGGACAGGGAAATTTGCTCCTTTTTTTTTTGCTGAGGAAGATTAGCCCTGAGCTAACATCTGTGCCAGTCTTCCTCCACTTTATATGTGGGTTTCCTCTACATCACGGCTGATGAGTGGTGTAGGTCTATGCCCAGGATCCGAACCTGCAAACCCAGGCCACTGAAGCATAGTGAGCCAAAATTAACCACTATGTCACAGGGTCAACCCCTGCTTCTATTTCCTTTAAGTTCTAGTCAGGAAGAAAGCAATTCTACAAACAAGCAAACACACTCATCACCTCAACACTGAAACAGAACCTTTCGACTTCGTCTCCGCAGGTAACAACCCTCCTTGTTGGTTGATAGGGAGTTGCTTTGAGTATGGCTGCTTGGGAACATATTTGACCCTCCCCACCAGTTTGATAGCTCCTAGAGGGCCGTCACAAAATCGTCCACCTCTCCTTCTCCCGTGATACCTTGCTTCCCATAAGCACTCAACGAATGGGCCAAATTATCCCTGAGTGAAGGATTCCAGGAGGCACTCAGTGGATGAGTCTGAAAGACCTAAGAGGGAATCAGATGAAGCTCTGCTCTCCTAGCCCTGTCCCCGGAAGCCACTCATTTTCCTGGTGCAATATCCTTATGTTTAAAATGAGGACAAGACTTATCTCTCAGGGTTGTTATAATGATAAACAAGGTCTGTATGTGAAAACATCTAACACAGAGATGCATCATGGTTGACACACAGAAAATATTTGTTTGCCTCCCTCCCTCCTCCTTTCTTGTCTTCTAAGGAGAGTGGCCTATTTCCACTGCTGCTGAGGAATCTCTGATGGTTGTTTATGTGTGAGTATGCATGTGTTAAGACCACAAAGTTAACTAGCAAGATACACTCATAAACAGCTCACTTGGCCTAGGGCTGTGGTGGGAATGGGGGATCCTGTTCCCCAGTGTGTATCACTGTTCCTTTGTTTCATGGTGGTTCCCTGAGGCCTTGTCCAAATAGAGCCCCCCAGTGGGCTCATCACACAGGGGCTTCCTGAATTTTCCAGCATCCTTAACAATTTAGCATCATCCATTGCCAAAAGGTATAATTACCTTCCATATAGTACTTCCACTATGGCTGGGAATACAAAGATGGATTAAACATGGGTTCCTCTCTTAAGGTAACTTATCTTGAATACAAGGAATTAATATTAGGTCCTGAGAAGAGGCAATCCTTTTTGCCATCCCGAAGACTGGGCGTGTCTTGGAAAGGCTCTATCTGAGCAATTATGCACACAGACATCCTCCTCTCTGACCACAGCCTTCCTGCTTTCTCACTCCCATTCTCTCAAAGCACCAATTATTTACCCTTATCAGGACCTCTAGCCCACAGACATCCTCCCTTTCTATCTGCCCTTCTGCTTTTACTTCCTTATCCATCCAATTAATTTCTATACCCCATCTCTTTAACCATTTTCTTGCTGGTCTTCTTAGCAGCTTTTTCCTTTTTTTTCCCCTAGCACTCACTAAACAAAAGCCCAGGCCTGATTCTATCGATGGTCTGCTTCCTCTGCATCTCCATGGGGGCTGCTGGAGAAAACCATCTAGCCTCACAGATGGCTGCTACCTGGATGCATGGGCACCACCCCCCACTGGGATCTCACACTGCCCAGCAGTCCTACAAAACTTTCCTAGTCTACTGTCCACAGCAACGATTTCAAATACTCACCATTGACCTCAAATTCTGACCCCCCACTCTCCCTCACACTCAGCCCATGAAAATAGACACCATCATATGAGAGCTCCCTCAGCATTTCCCATCACACTTCCAATTGCATTCCACCCACCCTGTCCATCTGCTCTCTTATTGCTGGAGTGGTAGAGGCTCCTCATCCTACCTGGGCTGTTCTTTTCACCCAGGCCCTGAACCTCCTGACCCATTTTGTATAATAAAGAATTTGTCTGGTCTTTGTCTCAGATTCTTGGCAAGGAGCCTCTGAAACCCTTGGAATTTCTTCAGTGACAGATAATAATCTGACTGGAGGCAGGGACCCCAGGTAGCTTCAGGGTGGGGGCTAATCACCAGGAAGACCAACCATGTGATTAGATCGAGTCACATGATATCATCCTTTCTTCCTGCCTGCTGAGAGGGGAGGGGGACTGGAGAATGAGTTCAATCACATGGCCAATGATTTAATCAATCATACTTAGGTAATGAAATCCCCAAAAAGCTCTGGACACTGGAGCTCGGAGGAGCTTCCTGGTTGGTGAACACAATGATATGCTGAGAGGGATGTGCATCCTGACTCCACAGGGAGAGGCATAGAAGTTCTGTGTTCCTTTCCAGACCTCTTCCTATGTGTCTTGCCTTGGCTGTTCCTCCTGATTTGTATCCTTTATAATAAAATTATGATAACAATAGCACTTTCCTGAGTTCTGTGAATCTTTTTAATGAATTATGAAACCTGAGGGGGTCATGGAAATTTCTGAATTTATAGCCAGTCAGTTGGAAGTGTGGGTGGCTTGAGGACCCCTGAAATGTGACTGGAATCTGAAGTAAGGACAGTCTTGCTGGGACCATGCCCTTTAACTTGTGGGGTCTCCACTAACTCTAGGTGATTGTTGCTAAAGTTGAGTTAAGTCTACCCACTTGGGGTGGAAATGGAATACCCGTCTTCCCAAGGACCTTGCTGTTTTGATCTCTCGCTCTCTCTTTCTCTCTCTCATCTTCAACATTTCGCTTTCTACTGGCTCCTTCTCACAAGATCCACTCATGTCTTGCTTATCTAAAACAAAACAATGAAGACACCCTCTTTTCCCTACATGCTGCTTTGTTTCTCTTGAAAGAGAGCCTTCACTTGTTTCTCCTTCTGTTCCTCAGCCCTCGACAGTTTTGCTTCCTCCCACCACTTGAAGGAAACGTCTCTCATGAAGGTCGTTCTTGTTCCTGCAATGGATGGATCGTTTTCAGCATTTTTTTCTTTTACCTTGACTTCTCAGCAGTATTTCACACTATTGACCATTTTCTTTTCTTTTGAGAATACAACCTGCTTCTGCCCCAGTTTCTGCAATACCACACTGGGTTTCCTATGGCCATTTCTTTCCTCATCTCCTTTATAGTTACCTTCTGTCCATCTCTTAACTATTCCAAACTGCACCTATTGTGCACTCCCCATCCTCTGCTTTGATTCCTCATCCATGAAAGTCTCACCATCTTGGATGCGTCACCTTGAGTCCTTCTTCTCACTTCTCTAGTCCCACATCTAATCAATCACCTCATTTGGTTCCTTCTACCTCCCAAATACCTCATGTCTCTCTACATTTACGCCCTCTGCCTTTGTAGGGACCTTGTCCAGACAACAACCCCCAGCCTACCTCCTCAGTAGTCTTCCTGCTTCTAGTCATGAGACCCTCCAACCTGTTCTTCACCCTATTACCAGGGTGATATTTCTGAAACAGAAGCAGGCATCTGTTTTAGAGCTAGAGCCTTCATGGGGCCTGGCCCATGGCAGGTGTTTGTGACTTTCTGTTGAATGAATGAATGTTATGTCCTTGTTTAAACCCTTCAATAGTTTCCCATGGCTCTTGGAATCCAAGCTCCTGGACACAGTTTCTAGCCCTCCTGACCTGGCCCTTGTACACTCCTCTCTTTGGCCTTGAATGTATCATACACACCCTTTCTCTATCTGGAACACCCTTACCTTCCTTCAGCTGGGTAACTGTTATTCATCCCTTGCATCTCAGCTTTCGTAGACCTATTCCTGCCCCACCTTGCTATATGTTTTAGTCACTTCCTGCTCCACCTATTATATACCTATCACATTTTATTGTAATTGTTTGCAGTACCAATTTAACACACCCACTAGCAGTATCTCACTATTCTGATTACTCCACATTCTTGGCAACACTTGATGTAGCCAGCTTTTAAAGTTTTGGCAATCTATTTGGTGTAAAATGATATCTTATTGTGGCTTAATTTCCGTTTCTCTGCTTTTTTTTTGGTGAGGAAGATTGGCCTTTAGCTAACATCTGTTGCCAATCTTCCTCTTTTTACCTGAAGAAGATTGTCCCTGAGCTAATATCTGTGGCAATCTTCCTCTATTTTATGTGTGGGACACTGCCACAGCATGGCTTGATGACTGGTGTGTAGGTCTGTCCCCGGGATCCAAGCTGTGAACCTTAGGCTACTGGAGCAAAGCATGCGAACTTAACCACTATGTAACAAGGCTGGCCCCCCTTTTTCTAATTTTTAATGAGGTTGAGCATCTTTTCAACTGTTTACTAGCTATTTGTATTTACTCTTCTATAAAATGCATTTACTTTTTCCTCCTGGATTTTTTCCCCCTTATTTATTTGTAGGAGTTCTTTATCTATCTGGAATACCAATCCTCTGTGAGATATATATATTGCAAATATTACATCCCAGTTTGTGGCTTGTCTTTTTACTTTTTAGTGGAAAAAGCTTAGTGTTTAAAATGAGGTGAAATTGACCAGTTTTCCATTTATGGTTTATGCTTTTCATGTCTTGTTTAAGAAATCTCTCCCTGCTCAAAGTCACAAAGATATTCTCCAACATTTTGTTATGAAAATTTTAAAGCTTTGCTTTTCACATTTGTGCCTTTTCTATATTTAGTTGACTGCCTTTTCTGCTGGAGAGTAAGGTACCAAGGTCAGGAGGCGTCATATCTGTTTCATGTTGATCCCCAGAGCCCTGCGTGGTAACTGGCACCCAATAAGGGATCAGTGATGGACTAAATGAATGATTGAAAGTAGAAACAAAGTAGTATGGGAGTTCAAGGGATACCTCTGCAAAGATGAAGGAAGAGATAAAGGAGGGTAGTGGTTCTCAATCCTGGGTTCACCCTGGAATCCCCTGGGGAGCATTAAAATGCACTGTGGAGGGCTCCACTCTAAGAGATTCTCTGTGCTTGGTCTGAGGCACAGTTTGGGCATCAGGTGATCCCAATGTGGGATTAGTGCTGAAAGCCACTGGATATGGAGGTAAAATAATGCAGTGGTCAAGGGAACAGATATTGGGGTCAACAGACTTGGGCTTGAATTTCAGCCTTGTTGCTGATTAGCTGTGTCCTCTTGGACCCTTTGAGCCTTTCTCCTCTCCTACAAAATGGGTGTAGAAACATCTTCCTGCCATGGTGGTTGTGAGAGTTAGAGGAGATAAATGCATCCTGGAATGAAGTATCTTCTTAATACTCTGCAGTTGTTCTTTTTCAAGGAGGAAGTGGCATTTGAGCCAGACTTTGATGGCTGGGTAACAGTAAACATGTGGTGATCATGAGAGAAGGGCGGTTCAGGTGGAGGGAATGTAATGATTAAAGAGGGTGGGGGCAGGAAGACATCCTGGGGAGAGTGAGCAGGTGAGTTAGCACTGGTAGAGAGCACAAGGAAGAGAGTAGTGGGGAATTTGCCAGGGGAGCCAGGTGGCCGACCAGGTGCAAACAGTGTGGCTTCTCAGGGGTTCCCATGGACACTGCTGTCCTCCCAAATGTCCTAAATGAGTCATAAGTGAGCAAGGGTTCTGGATTCTCTCTCTCCCTCATTTCAGGAACAGAGCAGTGACTGGTGTTTAGGAGGAGAGTTGAGTTAGGCAGAGTGCAAGAATGGAGGCCCTTCCATGCTGGCAGAGGATGAGGGTTTGGGTCTCGACAGGAGGAATACTGGGGCTGAGGAGGGGTTTGGGAGTGGTGCAGGACACTAGCTTAGGGCAGGTGGGAAGTATTTCTGTGAAAAATGGCCTGGACTGCGACGGTAGGACCAGGCAGCTTTAGTCAGCTTCCTGAAGTGCCAAGTCTTTTAGATGGTCTTTAAAAGCCACATAGTGGGGATTTTAATCTGGCTTTCGAGTTCATAGGTTATTAATATAGTAACAATTGTTAACTATTTGGGAAAACTCAAGTGAGTAGCCTGCATGTTCTTATGGCCTAGGATGAACTCCAGGTTCCTATCTTTGGCTGCATACCTGACATGGTCACCTGGCTGTCCCATAGGCATCTTCAATTTAACATGTCCTAAATAGAACCTTGATATTCCTGCCCAACCTGTCTCTCCCTTAGTCTCCCAGTTCCCACTAAGTGGAACTCCAACTACCCAATTGCTCGAGTAAAAGTATTAGTACTTGTCCTATACTTTAGTACAGGTACTTAGTACTTGTACTTAGTACTTTGTCCCTATTCCTATTCTGTCATGGATCCCACCCTATCCATCAGAGCTTCTGTGGGCTCTGCCTCTGACATAGATCCTACCTTTGTGTTGCCAGTTCACTCCAACCACCCCTCATGTGAGCTCCACCCTCCTCCTTCCAAGTACTCTCCTACTATCTTCATTGCACTGCCTGTCAAGGCATGCATGTACATAAATGCAAACAGAAGATTTTAAATGTAACTCATACAACTGGTGGAGTTATACTTACATATTATTCTTCCTTAAACGTTTTATATTTATGTCTGAAAACATTCCATCTTCCTTCACTTGTCAACTAACAGACTTTATTAGTTTACGAAATCTGCTGATAGCACCAGTACTATGTTGATTATTTTTGAATACTAACTTTGTTCTCACTATCATATATGGTGGTTATTTTTGGGAAGGGGTAATTGAGTTTCCTAAAACAAAAATAAATTTGGAGTATACCCATAAAACATGACTCATGGAATCAGATTCTTAGAGGGATCTCAATATGCCTCTAGGCTGCTGTTAAAGAGCTTTGATGGCTGCCTTGGGAGTGTCTGTCCTTTACTGGGGTCGCCAAGGTTCAAATGCTTGGCCACAGCATCTCCTGCCCAGGCATTCCTTGTTTCTATTGAACCTTCATGGATTTGACTCTGGGGGCAATTAACAATGATCAGGTTCATAAGGGACTGGTAAATAAACTAGAATGCCAGTGTATTACTTTTATGGTGAAGGCCATATTTACAGTGATTGTATATAGCCAAGGTCAAATTAGGATTGGAATTCTGACAGTACATAACATATGTGAGAACTATCAGATTAAATATTTGAGTTTTGGATTTTCCTAGGAAATCTAAATTTGTGATTGCTGTTGACAGGCCTTTCTGGGGGCTATGATTGTCATGCCCCTGATGTTAAAAGACATAGGAAACTGAAGTGAGAATCAGATTGCTTTATTGCCAGTTTTTTTTTCTGAAACCTGGATTGGTTCCCATTGCTCCCTGGCCTCATTAATGGGGAACATTAATGGTTCCCCATTTCCTATAGAATAAAACAAAGATTTCTGCTTTTAGCAATATGGCTGAGTGTAGTCTTCCTGCCTTCAAACAAATAAGTCCTAGATAAAACAGACTTTTAAACATATTTTTGGACTCCTAGTAAGGAAATGAAATCTCTAAATTCCTCCTTTTGTGCTTCCCTCACCTCTCAAAGTGAGTTTAAACCATATGGTCAGTGAGCAGCAGGTAAGCACACATTAAAGGCAGGCTTCCTCTCAGAGGGAAGCACTTACATTAGCATTACAATTGAAGGGCCCCTAAACTGTAGTTCAGGGTCAATTGCAAGGTAGGAGGCTGACCCCAAGGGACCTGCCTCATTCTGGGACCTTCAAAACATGCTAAATAAAGTGGTTTCCAGGTTGTTCTCAGTCCCTGGCCTTCCAGCAGAAGCAAACACAGATCCTCTCTGGAGACAAGTATCCCAATTTGCCTATGGATTACATTCCCCACAGGCTAATATCAACTGTGTTTGAGCTCACAATCAAAGGTCACTAAACGCACAGAGCCACAAACCGTGAGTGACATGAATGAGAGTCAGCAGAAGCAACACATAAGAGTTGAGACCTTCCAAGACTTCAGCTGTTGGAATTACTGAATACAAAATACACTTGCCACATTAGCAAACATTTGTCTAGCGCTTGCCATGTGGCAGGCCCTGTTATAAGCACTCTACACATTGTGCCAGATACTGACTAAGCTCTACACTCACCCTTCTTCACTCTTCTACACTGGATTAAAAAGTGGGAAGAAGGTGGCAACTCTGCTACTCTTGGTGGTGTCTCTGCAGCAACAGCAAAATGGACAGTAGCAGTGGCAGTCACAGGAAAGTGCCAGCTCTTGCAGTGGCCTCCTGGCAGTGTGGGGCTAATGGCATGGACTTAGATGAGTAAGGTCCCTAAAGGGACAGCAGCCAGCAGATGAGCAGGGGCTTCTGGAGTGGCTGCATGGCTCTGTGGAAGCAGAGTAGCGTGAGCTAAGAGGAGCTTTGGCTCCTGCAGGGGCAGTAGCAGCTTTCTATAGTTTCTGGGTCATACCATCTTCCCCCATTTTGCTTTTCCAATAATTTTGAAACCGACGTCCCTGCATCTAAATCCCTCTCTGATTGAAATAGCTAGACTGATTTCTGTTTCTGATGGGACATTGTCAGGTACACATATAGTAACTTATTTAATCTTTACAGCTCTATGAGGTAGGTGCAATAATTACATTTTACAGATGAGAACTGAGGAGCAGAGAAATTAAGTCACCTGCTTAAGGTCACATAATTAGTCAGGGGAGGTGCTGATATAACATAGAAAATGTTTAAAAACATAAAAGATGGAATTTAAAAATAAAACCAGGCAGATTTGAAAAAGATCCAAATAATCTCCTATAAATAAAAAAATTATAATAGTTAAAATACATGTCTTAGTGGATAGGTTAAACAGCTGAAGAAAGAAAGAATTAATGACCTGGAAGATAGGTCTGAAGAAGTTTTTCAGAAAAATAAACGGGAATTATAAAAGAAAGGTTAAATGATAGGGAGGGTAGAATGAGAGCCAATATTTGTCTAATTGGAGTTTTGGAAGAAGAGAATAGAGAAAACAGAAAAGGCAATATTTAAAGAGATGGCTGAGAATTTTCCAGAACTAATGTAGGCTATGACTCCTCAGATAAAGAAAGCATAATGTACACTGGGGAGAGTAAATAAACACACCACAAATAAATTGTAGTGAAATTTCTGGACAAAGACAAAGAGAAGATTTTAAAATCAATCAGAGAAAAAGAAAAAGGCAGACCTCTTTCAAAGAAATGACAGTTGGAATGGCAGACTTCTCAACAGCAACAACAGAAGCCGAGTTCAATGGAATAATATCTTCGAAATGCTGACAGAGTCAATCTATCTTTGAAGAATAAGAGTGAAAAGGGTGCTTTGCTGGGGGACACATTCTGCCTTACAGAAAATAACAACAACAAAGGGGACTGAGGGTACATAAAATTTTTTGATGTAAACAAAAACTAAGAGGTTACCCCCCAACAAGCATCACTGAAGGGACTTCTAGAGGAACTTTTCAGAAGGAAGGAAACTAATCCCATAAAGAAGGTCTGAGATAAAAAAAATAGTGAACTAAAAAAAAATTATTAAAATTTCAGGTAAATTAAAAAAAATTGCCTACATAAATACTACTACTACTATGACAATAATACTTTTAACTGTTAGTTTGTGGGATTAAAGTAAAGGACAGAAGTAAAATATTAGACAACTAAAGCATGTAAAATATTCAGAAGTTACTTGGAAGTTAAAGTTCAAAGATCCTTCTATTCTTCCCTAGGGGAGTAAAGATACTAATTTTTGACTCTGTGAATTATACAGTGCAAAACTTTAAGGATAACCACTAAAATAATAGAGAGTATAATTTATGAAACAGAGAAAAATATAGAATAAGAAAACTAACCAATAAACACCTCAATCAATCAAAAAAAGAAAAGGTTTAAAGAGAGAAAAATCTAATCATAGAAAAAAAGCATGACAAAAACAGGGAAAGAAAAAGGTAGAAAAATTCAAGTGTACTAATGATACAGTCCTGTACCGAATAATGACGTTTTGGTCAACGATGAACCACATATATGACAGTGGTTCCATAAAATTAGTACCATATAGCCTAGACACGTAGTAGGCTATATACCATCCGGCTTTGTGTAAGTACACTCTGTGATGTTCACACAATGGCAAAATCACCTAACGACACACTTCTCAGAACATATTCCTGTTGTTAAGTGACACATGACGGTGCACTAAACCTACCATGAAAAGATAGAGCAAAACACTAACAACAGCAAATTCTGGAGTGACTCTAGTAGTGGGCTAGATAACCAGAATGAGCTCTAAGAGAAGAAACATTGTTGTGAGGTCACTACTTAAGGATGAAAGGTTTAAGTCACAGAAAGACACAGTAATTCTAAACTTGTATGTACCTAATAAAGTAGCTTAAAAATAAATAAGACAAATCTAGTAAGACAAAAGTGAAAAATTTAAAATCCATCACCACAGCGGGAGATTTCAATTTATCTCTTTCAAATATGTAAATGTCAAACAGACTAAAAACATTGGTAAAATTTAAACAATGTGATTAAGAAGTTTGATTTGATGAACATACGTAGAATACTGTTCCCAAGAGTTAGAGAATGCATACTAGTCTGAAGTTCATGTGGAACATTTACAGAAATGGACCAGGCACCTAGACCATAGAGAATCGCTGTCATGCAGAATGAAACAAGCTCCTGAGCCAGGATTTCAAAGCCCTCCACAGCCTGCCTCTACCTGTCCAGCTTTATCTTCCACCACACCTCAGTGCACACACTCTACTATTCACTATCCTTGATACAAATTCCATGCTCTCTCAGCTCAAATCATTCTGCCTGGAATAACTGCTTTGTACATATTTTCCTATTGAATTCCTACGTTTATACCCCATCTACTCCAAGACAATGCCCAATGGGGGTTACTCTCTCTTTCTCCCCCATATTCCTACATTATCTTTTTTTCACCTCAGTTATATTATTTATCATGTCTGTCCTGTGCCACAGTTTTTCACTTCGTGTCTGCCTTTCCTCTTTTCTAGATCCCGAGAGCTTCTGGAGGTTTGGATCATTTCCTTGTTATTTACTTATTCCCCACAGCACAGTGAGTGGTTAATAAATAGTTATTGACTTAAATTGAACTTTATTTAAATGAGTCTGTTCTGCATCTAATTGACTCTGGTACCATTGCAGAGGAAGCTTTCTAGCATAACCAGGGAATGGGGAACTATATCAAAGGCGGGGCTGTGCCATGTGGAAATGCATAAAACTTTCTCTCCAGCTGCTGAAAAAGAGCATGGGAAGATGCAAGAACAAACCCTTTCACTTTCAGAAAAATGTAAAATGTGGCACTTGTCACTCTCAGGTGGTATTTTATCGTGAAGTTATCACTGGTGTCTTATGACTGCATTGTTTACCCAGATATGGATTTATCTTCCATGTAAGGAACTGAGGACAGGAATTTTGTTGATGCAGACTCTTGATAGTGAAGCCAATATTCAGAGAATTTCTAACATGTAGTTTGTGAAGAATTCTGTTTTGCATTCCTTTAAAATTTGTGTAACTTGGTGGTTTAACTTAGTTGTAGGCTGATGGAATGTTTGGGATAGCCTCATAAATGATGGCTTTGGTTTTATAAGAGTTATTTTGAAGCTGTTATTTCTGGCAATACTTAAACAGCATGTACATTTGCTTCTTAAGGCCTCTTCTAGATTCTGATAGAAAATCATATCATCTCTGTATAGAAAAATGCTTATCCTTCTGTCCTGTATAGTAGGATATGGACCTAACTTGTCCCCAAAATGAGATCAGGTGAGAAAAGTGTAGTTTACTAGGAAAATTGGTGGGGCAAAATAATCTGTTTTGTTTACTCTGTTGGAACTCATCTATTCATCAGGAGACTGTTCCAGCTGACCCTGACTCCTGTGGACTGACTGAAGCAAGAGTTAACATTAATTTACATTTTTAAAGAAATATTACCATGTTTTAGATGGACTGTTGGTTGGATAAACTGATAGATTTATAATTTGGGGGCGAGTAGGCTGTTGACCTTAGTGGTTTGACTTATTTCAAAACTATACTTAGTTTCTTCAAAAGAAAAATCGGTTTGTATATTGCTGAGAAGTACTGAGCCATTTCCCTGAAAGGGATAGGCCTGAGAAATAATTTGAACTAGGGTAGAGATGGACACTATTGACATCTACCTCTGGCCTAACTGGCCGCTCATATATGGAGAGGAGGGGAAAA
This sequence comes from Equus caballus, assembly GCF_041296265.1. Taxonomy (NCBI): domain Eukaryota; kingdom Metazoa; phylum Chordata; class Mammalia; order Perissodactyla; family Equidae; genus Equus; species Equus caballus. The sequence continues at coordinate 31,257,175 of NC_091698.1, forward strand.
GAGAAGCAAGGATTCAAAAGTAGGTGCCAGGTTATGCATGACCTGGTTGATCTACAACGTAGGAAAGATTGGGCCAATGAGCCTTAAGGAAGAGGGGTGTGTATTTATTGATCCTGCTATGTGAAGGGCACTATGCTAAACAATGGAAATATGAAGCTGAGTATAAGGCTTGGTCTCTGATCTCAAGTGGCTCACAGTTCTTTTGGGAAGACAGGTGAAAATATTTAATAATTATAGTAGAGTGTTACAAATGCTCTGGTGGAGGTATGTGCAAGAGACCAAAAGGAGGGCCAGGTAATTGAGTCTGGGAGCACTGGGAACATATTCATGAGCAGCTGCTACTTGCACTGAGTCTTAAAGGAGGAGTAATACACAAGAGGCATGGGGAGTGTCAGGCAAAAGGACTTCAGGTCATTTCTGAAGGGAAGTGATCCCTCCCATATAGGGAAATGATGAGAGATGAGACTGGGAAAGTAGGCAGAAACCAGCTTAGGAAGGACCTTGTGTACTAGGAAAGGAGATCTGAGGGACATACTCAGATTTGCATTTTAACAAGTTCATTTTTTGCACTGTAGTAGAGTTGGGTCAAGCTTGAATCAAGCAGACAGATAGTCTAGGGTGAAGCAATGAGGCCCTGAAATAAGGCAGTGGTGTTGGGAAGAGAATGGAAAGCATAGAGTTGAGATATTTCCAACTTGGTGACCAACTGGATGTGGGGGTTGAGGAAGCAAAGTTGAGGATAACTCTGAGACTTCTAGGTTGACCCACTGAAGTGGCATTATTTAACACCACCAGGGAACTAGGGGGATGGATGATCAGTTTAGTTTGTTTATTTGCTCTGAGGGGAGTTATATAAGAGGAGTTATCATGTTAAAGTTTGGATATGTAAATTTGGTATGACTTTGGGATTTACAAGGAAATCTCTCCACACAGCAGGTAATATGTCTGTCTGGGATAAGGAAATAAAAAGGACAATTTGGCTGGTTAAGCACAGTTAGCAGTGGTCATTGTATTTCCCAGAACTTAGAGTAGCTGAACGTAGAGGGTCCTCTTGTGAGGAGCTAGGGGAATAAGTGCTCTCACCTCTTACTCCTTCTGCCTTCTGATTTCCTCTCAGTTCTTCCTGCTGGCTAAACCCAACTGAAAGCCAGACAGCAAGGGAGCCCAGTGGATGCAGTCCATGTGGGTCGGCCTCCTAGGGACCAGAGCAGGATGGAGAAGGGTAGAGAGATGATCTGGGAGTTCAAAAGGAATATATCCAGTACGACCACCATGCAAGGGTGGGTGGTTCAAGAATTGTCAGTAAAGCAGACTGAGGAGCCAGAGGCTAGAATTAAAACCAGGTGACTCAGAGGCCAAAGGGAAAAGGAAGTAGAAGTGGCCAGTGGTGCCCAGTGCTGCAGAAGTCAGGCAAAATATAGTTGGAGTCCATTGGATTTGGCAGTTAGGAGACCTTCACAAAAGTAATTTCAATGGAGTGGTGGGAACAGGAGTCAGCCAGAAGCAGTGGCTTAAACTAAAAAGGATTTTAATTTTTTTCAATATGAATGACTAGTATAGAGAAATTTCTCCCAGTGAAAGACATCTGAAAAATCTGGATAAATTAGTTTTCAATGAAATATTTTTAAAAGCATGACTAAGCTAATAAGAGAAACAATTTGAGGCCAGATGCAATGGCAAAATTATTCCACAGCTGATGGTAAGCGCTGGAGTTGGCAAAGAGAAGTTGGTTTATTACAGAGCAACAACATATTAGAATGATGGCAGAATCTTCAACAGGGATAGTGAAAGCCAGAAAACAGTGCAATAATATTTTCATAGCATTGTCAGCAAAGGCTGTCAACTTAGAGTTGTGTGCACAGTAAAACTATCTTTTGATAATAAGAACCGATGCAAAGATGGTAGTGGTAAGAGAGTTCATACCAAGAGACCTTAATTAAAGCAACTTTTTTTTTTTGGAGAAAGATTAGCCCTGAGCTAATTACTGCCAATCCTCCTCTTTGTGCTGAGGAAGACTGGCCCTGAGCTGACATCCATGGCCATCTTCCTCTACTTTATACGTGAGACGCCTACCACAGCATGGCTTTTGCCAAGCGGTGCCATGTCCGCACCTGGGATCCGAACTGGCGAACCCCAGGCCCCGAGAAGCAGAACATGTGAACTTAACCACTGTGCCACCAGGCCGGCCCCAATTAAAGCAACTTTTAAAGGCTTTACTACAGGGAGGGGAAAATGACCCCACTAAGAAGGCCTGGGATGTAAGAAGGGATGGTGGGCTAAGAAATTGGTCAAGGTTTGAATAAAGCTAAACACATAAATATTAGCTGTTTAAAATGTCTAATATGTCTAATTTGTGAGGAAACTATAACTCTGGGCAACAGTAGGTTTGGAGAGGAGACAGACTAAAGCATTCTGAGGTTCTTTTTATTCAAGAGGAGGGGGAAAATCTTGACAAATTTTAGATTTTGTTCGATTAGATATGATACTAAAAGTTCTTGGAGGTAAGCAGCAAAATAACAGCGATGAAATATATGATTTCCAAACTAGTAAACAAAACATTAACGGAATAATGAAAACAAAATGAAGCAACTCAAACCATCTAAGAAAAGAGAAAAACAAGAAATAGAAAAAGTGACAAATTGCACAAAATAAGATAGTAGAAGTGAATCTAAATATCTCTAAAATCACCATCAAAGTAAATGAGCTAAACTTGTTAGTTAAAAGGCAAAGATTGTCAGACTGGATTAAAGAAAACAGCTGCATTCCCCCATAGACACAGCTAACAAAAGGATACAAAAAGGCTGAGAACAAAGTGGTGAAAAGAATATATATTAGGCAAATTCTAAACAAAATAAAGCTGTTGATTAATAATAGAAGAAATAAGCATTAAAACAAATAGCATTACTAAAGATAAATAGGGTCACTCATATTAATTTTAAAAACCCCACAAAGTTATAACATTTTAAACATGTACACACTATTAATACACAAAAATATATAAAGCAAAAAATGACAGACCCATTGACAAAACCACCGTTACAGTGGGAAATTTTAATGTACATCTCTTGGTAATTGATAGACAACACAGACCCTCATCAGTAAGGAGAAAACAAGCTTGATTGAATAGATATACCTGGAACTTGGCGCCCACAACTGGAGCAAGTCTTTCTCTGTAAAATGAGGGTAAGGAGCACTTCAGCCTTGTAGAATATGTTGTATACTTAGCATGTAGTAAGCGCTTGATAAATGCTTGATAAATATTACTGTAATCTGTTTCCTAAGTAAGATGCTACTGGGGGCATTTGCCACAAAGCAACAAACCCTGTCCCTTCTAAGAATCATTGACAAGTAGAACCCCCGAGGGCAGATCTGAAGGGAGACTGCAGAGAGATGGCTAAGGGCCCTGGAGGCTAGGGAGACCAGCATGGCTGGGGACAGGGCCAGGCAGGATCAAAGAGGGGGTCATAAGGATCCATTAAGACCTAGACTGTAATTTTTTAGAAGTGAGAATTAGGGTGATTCTAGGAATTTCAGCAAGGGCAGGATTATTTAAGGAAAGCAGAGTGGAGACAGTTGAGGGAGGCCATCTTAGGGAGCTCTGTGAGCCTGTTTTATGAACCCCTGCATCAGCACAGCTTGCCCTCCTTCCCTTGTAGGGGACTTTGCAGGGAACCCTACTCTGAGCCACCACTGCCAGTGTCATCCTCACATAGTCATAGCTCTCAGGTCCTGGAGCAGTGTAAGGAAGAAGTCTTAAGAGATTGTATTAAAAGTCATGTTGCTTGGTAAGGTATCATGACCGCTTCCCAAGCCTGATTTGAGGAAGAGAATGCTCCTTGGTAGCTGCTGCCCAAGATTACAGCAGCTTCTCCAATCTCCTGACCTGTGCTCTCTCACATTTGTCTTTCCAGGGCTTTGTCTCTTTTGATAGCCTTTGAGGTTCAGAATAACCCACTGACTTATTCCAATGGTAGAAGTTTCCAAAATTTCTAAATGACAAGGGGGACTGAAGTATGAGGGTACAAACAAGGCTTTGGTGACAGCATGCTTAGGAAACATTTAAAACTCTCCCAGCCTGGCAAGAAATTCTGGGGGAAAAAAATGGCATTTCTGCAATTCCAGATTCATACAAAGGGATGACATTAGTGGTGATTTGGGGGTGACTCACACTGGGTCTGGGTTTCCAATTCTGCCTAATCCAGGCAGATCAGAAGCCCTGAGCATGCTGGAGGAGGGCCTGTGGCTTCTCACTTAGGTCCTTGTGAAATGGCTTCAGCTTGTTGGGTCACATTCTGAGGACCAGTTTGGGGATGACAGGATAGAGAGAGTGATAGAAGATGCCCCCGGCACCCACTCAATGCCTACCCTGAGGATATGGAGGAAGGGGTGTAGTTTTTAAGAAGCTTCTTAGAGTTTTTCTTTCCTTGAACAGCCATGCTGGAAGAACTTTGAGCAAGTCGAATGATCTCCAGTTGGAGGTGGGAGTGGAAAGGTGAAAAAAGTGAGCTTATGTAGTTTTTCTCTGAGACAAGCTGGGAACATTCTCAGAGAAAATACCCAATTCTTAAGCCTTGAGCCTTCCAGGAAACCTTGGACTAGTAGAGTAGTCATGTCCATGGAAGTCCAAGAATTCCTGTATCCCCCGTCTCCTTTAATTCCCACATCAGTCCTGTGTGATATTAAAGAACTCTGGCCAGTAAACCTCCAAGTGTTTGGTGGTAATGGGGTGGTGGTGTGCGTCATGGGGGTGGGGTGGGGCCATGAGTAGGAAAGGCAGTTGGTTCTAAACCTAAGAATTTATTGTTTCAAAGTGTTCTGATACAATTAAACTCAAGTACAAAAGATAGGCACTGTTGATGGACAGGGCTGCTTCATCTAATTAGAATGTCAGGGGTGTCCTGGACCAGGGTCCTTTCATAGTGGTAGTAAATATGCCCTTATTGGGTGCTCCACTTTCTCCCTTTTTTTGTCTTGGCCCTCTGTCAGAATCAGGACATGGCCACGTTCTCTCAACTAGCCTCGTGAAAACAAACCATCCTACTTCATCTCCATGATGGCCTTTAGGAAGTGGGACAAATAAAGGGTGTGGAAAGAAATGAGAACTAGAGATGTAACACTGGGTGTTTGGAACCACAGGAATAGCTGGGTGTGGAGTGTGCAGTGAGCGGGAAGAGGAGAGACCCTGAGGGGTGCGGATAGAAAAGGAAGTGTCCATGTAACACTGAGGTGAAATGGCCTGCTAGTGGGTGGGTAGTGGCAGGGAATGTGTGTGTTTTGTATCCCTCTATACTTGGTGAACTTTAAGACAGGGCCTGGGCCCTGTATTGCTTCAAGATCCCCACAGCATAGAGCTGAGTATGTGGTGGACAAGTGAGAAAATGCCCTTGGATTAATATTGGCTATTGCATCATGGCTGTATTTTATAATTTTATATATATATATTTTACATATATATAAAACAGCATAGTTGATAAAGGATTTTTGTACTGCTACTGGAATTCCAGGATATATGAGTTGGATATGTAGTACTGGAATTCCTAGAACTTTTTGTTAGTTTTAAAAAAATTTACAAGCTTAGGGTAAGGAATCAAACAGTGCAAAAGAGTTCATTGTGAAAGTAAAATGCCCTGTTTCTGCTCAGAGGCAGAGATTGCAACCCAGATATTACTGCCATTAATGGCAGTCTTTTTTTTTTTTTCCATTTTGATAGTTCTAGGGGATATATAGCTTAGGAGGCTTGATGCTAGTGTGGGTCTCAGAAAACCATTGTTATAGATAGGAGGCATGGCTGTCTCACATATTCCCCATGGGGCTTATTAGCGGCTTGTCCCTTTGCTTCTGTGCCCGAATTGGGCTCAGAATACAAAGTTGAGGTCAGCAGTGGGAAGAATGCTGGCACAGAGTTATCAGGAGCCGATTTAACATTATCCTAGGTCTACCAAGGAAACCAGGCCCTGGAGGCTCTTAGGAAGGAAAGACTCTTGGCCATTTGGGATTATCTAGTCCCAGAGTTTAGGGACTAGATAACCCCAAGATAGTTTAGATAGTTTAGGTTTGGCTTTGGCCCATGTGTCCCTTTGCTAGGTTGGACAGGATGGGCCCATGAGCTGCTGGGCTGGCTTCTGAGGAAGACAGCAAGGCAGGAACCAGAGGCCGGGAAGCTGATGGGGCTGTAGGAAATCCCATCAGAGGGGCTGGGCAGCAAAACTGGGAGTGGTGGTTCTGGTAGCAGTGGTGGGGGCAGAGGTAGGGGCAAATGCAGGACTACAAACCCATGGGCTGCTGGTGACCTGACTGTACTTCTCTGCTTTCTCAACTCATTTTGGGCTCTCTAGCAGCAGATGACTCTCAGCCATCTCCAGGGCAGGTATGAGAACATTGTGCTTGCCATCTTCAGCGAGACAAGGCAAGTCTGAGTCCTGTCTGGAGGAAGAAACCGGACAGCAGCAGCAGCAGACAGATTGACTGAAGGGCAGACATGCAGAGGGCTATTTAATCAGATTCATTTTTTCGTGGACTCCCAGCCAGGGAGCCCTCGATGACTAATCAAATGAGAAAGGAATTGAGGCTGCCTGTGAGTCAGGCCACCACAGATGCTAAGAGTCGTAGGCAGAGTCCCATCCAGTGCTTGGATTTTCTTTGTCGCTGGATCTGAGCCCAGCTCATGATAAGCTGGTCAGAGAGGCCTGTTGCAGAGCCAACCACACACTCTCACAGGAATGCAAGCAAGCAAGCTTGCCTAGGCAAGCATACTGTCACCTCCCCTTTTGCTACTGGGACCGTGTCCAGGCTGACTTGGCTCTGTCATTTGGGAAAATGGGTTGTACATGGAGATAAAGAGCTCGGGGCACCATGTCCATCCTGAGATGAGGGTGCCTGGTCCATAGCTATCGACAGATGCTTACTCTTCCAGGGCTTGGCCCACCTGTGACACCTTCCAGCTAATGAAGCACTCCACGCTCTCCCCACCCTCTCTCGGCCTCTAGCAAGTGGAGGCCCCAGTCCCTGGCAAGGAGCAGTGACTGTTGGGAAAAGTAAACTAAAATAAAGTTATCTAAATGGCATTTCTCTTGGGACAGGGGAGAAATCTTCATGTCATCTGACCCATCCCCATTTGCTGACCATGTTCCCAAAGCTGAACACATGGAGGAAGGGAGGCTGAATGGCAGATTCATGGAGCCCTGCCAAGGGGGCCCAAACACCCAGCCTCACCAGAGAAACACCGGCCTTGACTCACAGGCTGTGTGTTACATCCTTGTTGTGTTGACTCATCTCTGTTTAATCTCATAAAAACCCCTTTCCTATGACAGAAGGAGCCCGGGGCTAGTTACTTTCAGTTTATGCAAATTGGATAAGAGAGGCGAGGAGTTCGTGCTGATGGTCTGGGAGGAGGAACTGAGGCCAACACTGGTGCTGGGACTTGATCCCGCAGAGAGGCCTGAGGGAGATGCTCCACTCTATTTTTCATCTTGTTTGCTCTAGAAATGTAGGCCGGACAGCAGGGCTGGGGCTCATTCCCACAGCTGAGGGCAAAGCCCCCAGTCTCTGGGCAGAGAGTGACTTCCAGGGGCCAGTGCAGCTCATCCTGCAGCCTCCACTCACTGCAGCCCATGATTGAAGGAAGATTTGAGGAAAACCACCGCTCTGTGTAGAACAAAGCCACCACTCCAGTGTCTTGTTTTGTTACTGGAGAAAAAGTCCAGGGGTGGGGGAGGCTCTCCCGCTGCCTGACTCTGAGGTTGTCAGGGCTGAAGCCTTTGCCTCCAAAGGTTTCTTGGGGTCAGAGGCTGTTTGGGTCTTGCTTCCTCATTTGAGCTGCAGTGGGAGCATGCCGGACTTAGAGGAAATCATAAATCAGAGGGTGACTGCAGTGCAGGAGTGGCCCACCTGAACGTCTGCAGCTGACAAGTTGGAAATTGTTTAAACCTTGATTTAAATCGCCACACAGGAAGGCTTGTTTATCCACAGAAAAACAAAGGCCCATGGTTTGGTACTCTTTTATGTTGCTAAGACAGGAGTTTCAACAGTTGAAACACACACAATAAATATTTTATTGATTCGATTTATTTAGATATTTCTGGGGCTAGTTTTGTAGCTAGTTTTGAACATGAGGAAACAGAAGAATTGTTTGCTTATTTTAATTACAAAATAAGTAGGTATTTCTAAAGCAGCAGAAAGCAAGGATTTTAGTATCAGAAGGGGCTTAGGTGTCCAGTCACTATAGATGAAGAAGGGCGTCTGAGAAAGGCAGAGTGACTCGCCTTGAACTCCTCAGCCAGGGGCAGAAGGATGCTGAGGTCCAGACTCGCCACCACCAACAGCTTAACGCCTCACTCTGCACAATGCTTTCCTGCTCAGAGTCTTTCACATGCCTTGTCTCATTTGATCCACACATTTTATAGCTATCTATAACTTATCATTAAATCCTCCTTAAAACATTACAAACATTCCATTCTATTTAGATGAGCCTGCCTTTTGCTTTGCCTGTATCTAACATACGACTCTTGCTAATATGCTGCACCGTGCACCGTGATGGTCTGCCAGAATGGTTACTTCTAAAGTGAACCAGACAATAGCAGCTCCCATGGATTGAAAATCTTCTGTGTGACAAGTGGTGGTGCTGGCAGGGTGCACCCTGGGGACCCAAAGGCTCGAGGCTGTTCCTGCAGAAAGTTGAAAAGGAAGGGAAATCAATGGGGGGAACCCAAGTGAAAGTGACCACCACATCATGTACCCAGTCCCCATGAGAGTCCAGGGTTGTCCCTTTGCCATGTCCACTCCCACCCGCCTCTGCTGGGTCCACAGTGGATCAGGCAGGAAAATCCTGGAGAACTCCTCATGCCCACAGTCCATGCCATCCTTTGGGCCTCCAAATGTTACTGCCATCTAAACTTCTCTCTATTTCACAGATGGGGAAACTGTGGCACCCAAAACAAATCACCGTGCTTTCCCAAACCAGGTAGAAGTTCCTTCTCTAACCACAATTTGTACTTTTTTATGGCTTTACTACTTTTCAAATTTCTCCACATACATCGATTGCCTTTGCAAAGTGAATTTTAAATAGTTTAAGGAGTGAACACAGAGTAAGATGAGGGCTGTCATGGAGTCCAATGGGGCTTTATAATTAAAAAAAAGTGGCTACCAGCCACTTCTTGTTTAGTATTTAATTTTATCCTTACAACATCGTTAAGCATCAGCTGTTATTGTCCTTCCCTCTGTAGGGGTATAAACCAGGCTGAGAGAAGTTAAGTAACTTGCTTTGCTTCCCAAAAAGAGGAACTAGTAGAGCCGGGATTTGAACCAGGATCTCATGTCTTCAAAACTTCTGCGCCACCACACCGTCTTCTTGACCTCTCGCTTTTGTCATTCCTAACAGCCCCTGGAACACATCAACATGAAAGCAGAAGGAAAAGACACCACAAGCAAAACAAACCAAAACAAAACCTTGGTGTTAGGAGCCTTTTGTCTTCTGTTGAGTCATTCACCTTGGAAAATAATCAAAGAAGGAACACATAAAAATAGATATCAAATTAATTTTGGAGAGCAGTGCTGTCTGATAGAAATTTAATTGTAAGCTAAAAATGTGAGTCATATATGTAATTTAAAATTTGGCAGTATCCACATTAAAAAAGTAAAAAGAAACAGGTAAAATTATTTTAAGATATTTTATTTAACCCAATATATCCAAAATATTATCATTTGAACACATAATCAATATAAAAATTATCAATGAGGTATTTTACATTCTTTATTTCATACCACATCTTTGAAATTTGACGTGTTTCATAATTTACATTTCAAGTGCCCAGTAGCCACATGTAGTGAGTGGCTGCTGTATTGCACAGTACAGGTCTACAAATAAAAGGAAAAATACGTCTGGAAGGGTGGTTGTTGGATGTCAAAGCCATGGCTAACTCTTAAGGAGTTGAAATTTACCCTGGTATGGGAAAATATCAGCAAGAAGTAAGATGAAATAGTGGTTGCTATGCCAAAATTATTATTATTTTTTGATTTAAGAAAGTTAAATATTTCACACACTGAAGTAGGAGTGAGATGTAATGAACAGAGAGGAGGTGCGAGGTGTAGAGCTGCTGGATTCATGTTCGAACTCTATTCCCCGCCAGCCAAGCAACTTTGGAGAAGTCATTTAACTGCTTTCAGCCTCAGTTTCCTCATTTGCAAAATGGGGATCACACTGTCTGCCTCACAGAACGTCAACTTAGAAAATGTTGTGGTGATCGCTGAGCTCTTCTTTCTTTTTAAACTTTGCAGCCTGTGCCCTGAAACAGTGATTTCCCTGTCCTTTGTGTAAGGTCCAGGAACAGAAGTGACCCTGTGTCCCATTGGCAAGAACTCAGAGTTTGGCTATTTCCCAAGTAGTGAACACATTTCACAGGCCACATACTCAGGGGAGCCTGAATAGAACTTTCCTCATTTTTCTGTAACTCCCCTTAATCTCTGATTAAAGCCCTCATTTTTAGTTTCTTTCAGCCAATTCAATAATTTTACAGTCATTTTAAATTTAAATTCAGCTAGGTCAAGTTTCCATCTCTTCCCCTCTTTCTCCCATGGGGTCACCCAGAATGTGGAAGGGCCTTCAGAGCATAGAGCCCTTGGTGGGGAGAGAGTAACGGGTCTGTGGTGGTTCTTGGGAACTGCTCAGCTGTGTCTGGTGCTGTCTGGTCTCTGTTCATTGGCTTTGGTCCCCATGGTTCCCACTGCAGGATACTTTGTGTCCTTGTCCCAACTACCAACTTTCAGGCCATATCTCACTGCTGAGATATGGGATAAAGGCAGGTTCTGGATGTTCTTCTGAATTCTCCTGGGGCCACAGGAAACTCTATGTGTCTGTGTTCACATAGGGTGCTTCTGTTCAGACCTTTCTTGATACTGTTTTGGTCATTTTTAGTTTCTGTTGGCTTGGAGCTTCCCTGGGCTCCCGCTGAAAGTGAGGTACAAGGCCCGTCCTTAGATATTTAAGTGGATCTGGGTTTTTGTTATCCACCCATTGCAGGGCTCAGCCTGGAGAAGGAGCGGGTATAGGACAGGCTCTCCCTGGGTCCTCTCCTTCCTCCCAGAGCCTCTTCTCTCCACACCAGGGAGCCCATTCTAGTCTACTGAGAAGAGCGGTCTGACTCTTGTATGTAGAGTTGCAGGTTTAAGGGGTGTGGGGTGGAGTAAGGCAAATTTCACATGGAATCAAAGTTACCCTTGGAAATCCCTTAGATGGCTGTCACACTGACTCTGTTACCTGGCTCTCTTCTAATCCACAAACCAGTTTTTCTTGGGGCAGTTTTGGAGGCTGGAGGTGGAGGGAGTTATAGACAGCAGTTGAGAAAGGGCAAAAGAAAATAATTGGGTGTGTGTAGGAGACAATCTTTGGTTAAATTCTCAAATTTTACTGTGCCATCAAGGCTTCCCTGCTCCCCGTTTCAAGATTTGGGCTGCTGATTGCCGTTACATCAGCTACTCTCCCCACAGAGAGATAAGCCAACCGGAAGCAATGAGAGACAAATCCTTCATATGGACACAATGGTTAAAAGGTGAGCTAGATGTTGTCTTGACTCTAGTCTGATTTAAGAACAGCGAGTTTGCAAGCAAAGTAAAGCAAGGCTCCCTGGAGCTGATGAATGACTGCTTTGCTGGAAAGTGTCAGCCTTCAGAACCTTGCTGCAAATATCTCTGAAAATGAGTTTGCCATGAAGTTATACTTCTTCTGAAGTATAGCCTTTTAATAATTAGGTAGACATGTTCTAGAGGCTTTAACAATCAGATCCTATGTTTACTTGAAAATCGTGGTTCAAAAAACCCAGAGCCACCACCTTTCTTGTGGGCAGAGCCGCTTGTTCACTGTCTGCGCAAGAGACCTTCTCCTGCCACCTAGTGGCCGTGTGCCCACATTTCAGAGGAGCGCCTCGGTGGTGTGTTCACCAGCCCAGGGTCTGTTACGGATGTTAGCAAAACAAAGCTAAACTCAGTACAGAAGTAGGAAAAAAGTTTTGTAAGAGAAACTTAGCATTTTTTGGTGTTTCAGCTCCAGGTTGGTTCATTGCTTCCATAAACAGTGCTTGTATGTGCTGGGTACTGTTCTAAAACTGAAAATACATTTTTAGATGTGCTCAGTCTGTGGGCATTAAGGCATAGTTGATATGAAATTTGCTATGATTCATATTTTGGGGTAAGATGCAGGGTTTTTTGAGGTTTCGGTTGAAGCATTCTAGAATGCTCAAAGAACTAGTCCCTGTGGGATTTGGAAGAGCTGAGCTGTCACCCTGGCTCAGGTGGATTTAGTGGACAGCATTAAGACGTATGAGTCTGTGAGTGTGGTGTGTACCAAAGTGACAGCTGGAGATGAGGAAGCGGAAAAACAGCTCTTTCTATTCTGAGAAGAAGTTAAAAATGACATAAATATTTATTTAACAATTGAGATCGGAAACCACAGCATTAACTGTTCCCACAGAAATTTGGCAATGTTATCCACAGTTGGGAGTTTTCTAAGTGGCATTGGGACATGGTTTTGCACGCCATCAAAATGAGCAACAGATGATGAACATCTTCCTTTCAAGCTCCCTCGTGGGACCCGGGTCACACCCATATATGGAATTAGAAAGCTCGGACATGAAGTGTGTCTGCTTTGGTGTTCCCTGGGCAAATCGCTTAAGTTTCATCTCCTCCTCCTCCTTCTAAGTTGTTTTTTCACAAAGTCAAACAACACAGAATTTGTAGAAGAAAAAGTCTAAGACCCCTTTTACACCTCCTGTCACTCCCAAGTATACTCTCTGATCCCAAGATAACCATGCTATTAGTTGGTTGGCATCCTTCTAGGTTAAACCCTTTCCTTTGCATGTGTTCTTGCTTATATATACACTAAACGTATATTTTTTCCCCTAAATGAGCTTGCAACCATATCGTTTTCTTTTAAAATCAACTTTATTGAGGTATAATGTAAGTACAATGAAACATCCATTTTAAATGTAGAGCTTGATGCATTTTGACAAATGAATAACTTGCAAAACTAATACTCCAACCAAGTCATAGAATATTTCCATTATCCCCTAAAGTTCCCTTATGCCCCTTTGCAGCCAATCTCCCACCCCATCCCCAGGCAATCACTGACCTACTTTCTGTCACTGCAACTTCAATTGGCCACTTTTATAATCTCGTATAAATGGAACCACATATGGCATAGTCTTTTGCTTCTTTTGCTCAGCATAATGTTTCTGAGATCTGTCCGTGTTTTTGTGTTTGTCAATAGTTAATTCCATTCTCTTGCTGAGTAGTTTTCTATTGTATAGATGTACCATAACTTGTATATCCATTCAACTGCTGATGGACATTTGATTTGTTTCCGGTTTTTGACAATTATGAACAGAGCTATTATGAACATTCATGTACAGGTCTTTGTGTGGACTTATGTTTTCATTTCTCTTGGTTAAGTAGCTAGGACCAGAATTGCTGGATCACATGGTAAGTATATGCTGAACTTTGTAAGAAAGTGCCAAAGAGTTCTTTGTAATGATTATGTCATTTTGTATTCCCTCCAGAAATGTATGAGAGTTCCAGTTGCTCCATGTCTGCCAATACTTTTTGTTTTATTTAATGTTAGATATCTAAGTGGGTATATACAAGCATCTCATTATGGTTCTAATTTTCTTTTCCCAGATGGCTAATGATGTTGAGCATGTTTTGTGTGCTTATTGACCATTCACATATCTTCTTTTGTAAAATTTCTGTTCAAATCTTTTGCCTATTTAAAAAATTTGGTGGTTTATCTTATTATTGTGTTGAAAGATGTGAGATAATAGGAAATATATATATTTGTCTTTGCTCCCTTGTTCCTGACACAGAGCTCCTAAAACCCTTGTAAATTCCTAAGTGATAAGAGCACTAGGAGCAGTTTTTGCTCTATTGAGGTGACTCTGGTGGGCTCCTGGATGGCGGCTGGTCACCAGAAAGACCAAGCCATGAGTAGAAGCTTGGAATTTTTAGCCCTACCTCCCATCCTCCAGAGAGGGGAGAGGGGCTGGAAACGGAGTTAACAATTGATCATGCCTATGATAAAATCCCAATAGTGCAGGGTTCAGAGAGCTTCCAGGCAGGTGAACACATGCACGTCCTAGGAGGGTGATGCACCCCAACCTTACAGGAACAGAAGTTCCTGTGCTCAGGACCTTCCCAGACCTCACCCATGTATCTCTTCATCTGGCTGTTCATCTGTATCTTTTATCATGTCCTTTAATAAACTGGTAAACGTAAGGAAGTGTTTCCCTGAGTTCTGTGAGCTCCTCTCGCAAATTAATCAAACTCGAGGAAGGGATCGTGTGAACCCCCGATTTGTAGCCAAGTCAGACAGAAGTTGTGGGTAACCTGGAGACCTACTACTTGTGACTGGCATCTGAAATAGGGGGGAATGGTCTTGTGGGATGGAGCTCTTAACCTGTGGAATCTGATGCTATCTCTGGGGAGATAGTGTTAGAACTGGGCTGGATTGTCAGACCCCCAGCTGGTGTTGCAGAGATTGCTTGGTGGACATGTGTGTGAATCCCCCCTCCTCCATTGTATTGGGTCTTACAATCATTACAGAAGAGCTCCATGTTTATTTTTTATTCTTTATCTATTTTATATATAAGTCCTTTGTCAGATATAACAATATCTGTCTTGCCTCCTCATGGGACTGGTCATATAAGATAACGAGCAGGAAAATGCTTTGCAAATGGAGGATCATAATTTACATATTATTCACTGAGGGCGTAAGGTCCTTTCTGTTGTGGTCACAGAAGCTATCTACTTCTTCCTGTCTTTTGTAGACCAGCACTACAGAGCCACCCAGTCCGTCTATGTCGGCTGCCATTAGTTAATCAGAGGGTTTTTTGTTTGTTTTTTCATGCCACGTCATTCTAATTTCTGACACGCAATCCACCACAACTTGTGTTTTCCCTTGTGAAACTGACCTGGGAAGCCAAAGGGTGGCGTGAAGTGGCTTTTCCTGATTTTGCAACAACCATGTGTTTCGCTGGTCTTATTACTGCATCTTCTGTTAACATGAATTCATGTAAGCGAAATATCTGGCAAATACCTTGAAGACCTCCTCTCCTTCCTCATGAACCTGATTTCTCATAAATACCATGTTCCCTTATCTTAAAAGCAACTTAAAGCTCATTGAGAAGATTTGGAGACATAGCATAGAGGGAAAAATTTTCCATCACACTCCGATTCCCATTGTTTTCTTCCATAAAGTATAATTTCTTGGCCTTTTAAAAGTTTCTTTTCTACCCTGATTTGGCTGTTTGTGAGTGTTGGTCTTTTAACTTTTTGGATTTGGTCTGTAAATTCTCAAAGAGAAGACTGCAGAGGGAGGGTCCCCAAAGCCTTTGGGATATATTAACCTCTACAGAGCTGTCCTTGTATTTCCAATAGAGAATCATTGAAGACATTTCACACACCTAAAACAAGGTAGGGGATTGGCCCAGCAGACCTCAGGGTGTCCACATGGTGGGATATTTTGGGGGCTTATACCTGCCCTTCTGTTAATCTCTTTATTTGGTTTTTCTTTTGCACCTTAACAATATGATTAAAAAACTAGAATCTAGTGAACTTAAGATGCCAGCTAATTATTTCTCTTACTTAGGTGAGCACTCCTAGTAAATGCTAATTAAACGTTGGATTTAGACTTTTTACGGTTATATCAGTGTCACGCTATCTGCTCCTAATTCCATATTCCTCCACGGTTGGCCCCAAGCCCATCTCTGTCTTGTTTTGTTTTTCCCCTACTGGTTTGTCTTGGGGTGGTAGCTTGTTCCATTCCAGAAGTAAGGAAAGATCTGTGTCAGCTACCTTGCTTCTACCTCCTCAAAACCTCAGGAAGGTGCCTCCTTCTCTCCCAGCCCTGCGCCTGCCCAAGGGTTCAGGTGTCCGTCATTTTCCTTGGCTCACTGTTCAGCCTCCTGATTTGTCTCCTGACTCAGCTCTTCTCTGCCTAGATCCAGCTTTCACACTGCCATAAAAGAGAGCGTCATAAAAGGAAAAACTTGAAGTGAAGCTCTCCTGCCTGAAGGACCCTGAGGGAGTACATGTGACATCTATGCCCAGAATGTTCTGTGCAGGCTCCTCAGCCTCACCTCCAGCCAGACCCAGCACTGAGACCCAGCCAGACAGAAGGATGGGCTGTGCCCAGAATCGGCCAGCTTCTCCCTTGCCCCTGGGCCTTGCCTTTGCCACTTTCTCTACTGAAATGCCCTCCTCTCCCACTCCCCTTGCCTGGCGCTCCCTAGGCTGTGTGAGCGGGGGCCATGGCTGACCGATTTCCCGTGTGTCTCTAGCAGCAAGCTTAGCACCTGGCACATACTAAATAAAGATGCTTTGGATGAATGAATGTAACTGCCTACTTGAAACCCAGGTGGCCCAGGCTGTAAATGATCATAAGCACTCTCCCCTCCAGTGGGTGGGGTCTGGAGAGGGTTTTCTGCGGGTCTTTGTCCAGTTGCCAGGAGACCCAGAGGCCATAGAACCTCAGTGCAGTAGTGCTGACTGTCTTCATTCAGCTTTCTGGCTGGCTGGATCTCTCAGTTCCTGGAGTTTCTCTCTTCTTTCTATTCCTCCCACACCCAGGGAAGCCAGCCTGGGCCACAGGCAGTTGGCAGGCCTGTGTCTTTCCTGGTTCCTGCCAGCCAGAGCCTGGACCTGGTCCTGATTCCTTTCTCTGCTCATTAAACTGACTTCCAGAGTAAATGGCTGGTCTGTACTTGGCAGGGGCTGCTTATCGGAGGGCCTGCTTATGAAAGTAATATAAGGCCTTTGAAGAGAATTGGAAAGTATTCGGGAAAAAATGGAATAAAATTATTATTAAATCTGCTTTTCAAAAGCAACCACTGTTAACATATTTTTAGCCCATTAAATTACTTCATCCTTCTAGACATTTAAACAGGAATTTCCAGCCATGGTCATGTCTTTGAGTTTTAGCATTTCTTAGATGAAAATAATCTTCATTTAGGTGCTCTTAGCAAAGAGAATTGTAAAATAATAATTTAAAAATAAGATTGAAAAATTACAAAGGAATCATTTATTAACACTGGATTTGGGCCATGTGGCAAGCTACTGAGTAAAGGTGATATAACTCATAAGGGATTAATGAAACAAGGAGGCTGACGTTTGGAAAAAGGCCAGAGATGGGGTTGGGTTTCCCAAGCGAAGCCAAAGGATGAGTTAGCAGACAAGCAGCCTTCAAGTGTTCTCAAACCAATCACACACCTGGCCTCCTGGGTGGAGGTCAGAGAGTAAAGCGCTTTGAGTACTGATTGCAGCAAGCCGTTCTCACGTACTGGCCAGAGCGAGGAGAGAAAGCTTTTTATGACAGTAGGTAGAGGAGGAGCGGCTGGCCGACAGAGTAGTAGGATGCAAGAGTAACCTCTAGAAACCTAGAAACCTTCAGATTTCTCAGGGTGCCTTTCTACTCTTGTCACCAAAGTGCTGAGTGGGACTTTCTCAGCCACACAACCCAGTTCTGGTCTCCCTAAACAAGCCTTGGATCTTCCCACCTCTAGGATCTTAGGTTGTGTTGTCCTCTACTTGAACTCAATCAGTTAATATGTATTGAGTATCTACCACATGCTACACACTTTATTTAATGTGAAGTTTTCAGGATAGGATTTGGTGTCTGAATCCTACTACGTATCTCTCATTCCGTCTTGGGTTCCCTATAAAGGAATCTAGCCCGATAAGGAACAAAGAACTAACTTTGTAAATATCTGGCAAGCATCCAATGGCACCCTGCTATAGGGCTCCCCTGGTATCTGTGTTGAGGGGCCCATGGATCGGCTCAAGGCTGGAGAAGGGCCTCACTCAAGCTTCCTCCTCTCTGAATCTACATGATGAGGTGTGTGAAATAGTACACAGCTAGCCACATGGATGAGAGTTGTTGTGGAGAATGTGACGGATGGCTGGGACTCCTCCCAGAGGGCTCTGACCAGGTGCATTTACTATCTGAGAGCAGGAAGCAGAGAGAAGAAAAGAGGATGGCTGGGTCTTCTCTCACAAGGGAGAGCATGGCCAGAATCTGTCTTAGGAACCATGCCCTCCCTCAGAGTGCTGCCACAAGGGCAAGGGAGCCCATTCCGCCTGGGTGCAGGGAGCAAGAGTGGACATGGATACAGCTATGGGCTATTAGCCTATTCCCTGGTCCAAGGCACCCCAGTGCATGTCAGCGCATCAGATTACCAACTTCTCCTCCTCGCAGGGGTTCAGGAGATGTGGATGTGATGGGTGCTGAGGTGCATCCTGTCTTTGGGCAGAGGGCTTGTAGGGGAAGAATGAGGACAGCCTTCTTTGAAGAACTGACATTTAAGCTGAGACCTGAAAGATGAGCTAAGGAGGGCTGGGAGCTCCTCAGCGGGGCCTCCAAACCATAGCAGGGTGGTGCTGAGGTCTCAGTGTAGGTCATCTGGTTGGAAACTAGGTCTTAGCCATTTGCTGGAGGTTTGGGGATTAGGATTCAGCCTCCAAGAGGAGGAGACTAAGAGTAAACTTGGAGGTTAGGGGTCTAGCCTAATAAATCAAGGCAGGGCTGCAGTCACAGTGGGAGAACTGTTAGACCTCAGGAAGTCAGGACAAACATATTTACACAGCGAGGGAAGCACAAGGGGCCGCTAGTGATTCATTCATCTAACAAATATTATTGAGCATCTACTGTGTGCCAGGTTACGTTATTGACATCAGAGTGACAAGGTAAACAAGGCCCCTGTTCACGTAAAGCTTATGTTCCCATGGTGGCGACAGGCAAGGGACCAGTTATGAATCATAAATTAAGAAAATGTTCAGATAGTGACATACTCTATTAAGAAAATGAAACAGGTGATGTGGGGGAGGGCGGCAAGTGTGTAACCTGAGAGAGGTTGGTCAGGCAAGGTCTCTGAGGGGTACCTATGAGAAGGAGCCAGGCATGAGAAGATCTGGGGAAGTGCCTGTACTTCAGACAGGGGTAACAGCAAGTGTAAAGGCCCTGTGGTGTCTGAGGAACCCAAGGAAGCCCTGTGCAGTATAATGAGTGAGCAAGAGGTGGGGGGAGTGGATGAAGTCAGAGGGGTCTTATAGGCTAGGGTCTTACAAGCTAGGGTGAAGAATTTGGATTTTGTCTTAAGTGAGAGGGGAAGCCACTGGAGGGTTTTAAGTTGGGGAGTGACAGGATCTAATTTACACTGTGGAAGGATCATCTTACTGGGGGCAGAGGTGAGGCAGGGACACAGGTCCAGAGGAGAAAAGATGCTTTGGGGTTGGGTGTTGGCAGTGGAGACTGAGAGAAGTGGACAGATTTGGAATATATCTTGGAGGTGGAGTCACCAAGACTCCTTAATAGGCTGTGAAGGGATGGCAGATCAGGGGTGCCAATTCCTGAGGGGGAAATTGGGGAGGAAGCAGGTTTGGGCGACAGGGAGGCAAGAGTTTGGTTTTGGCCATTTGCAATTTGGGAAGCCAAGTGTCAATGTCAGGTTAATATTTAGATAAGCAAGTCTCCATTCCATGGGGGAAGTGAGGGCTAAAGATGTAAATATGGAAGTCATTGGCTAATAGATGGTATTTGAAACCATGGGACTGGATGAGATGCCGGAAGTATGCTGGTACGTGGGTATCAGCTTAGGGCAGTCAGACCATGACCAAATCCTGCTGGCTGGTGGGGATTGGAGAGGGCAGGGTGGAGTTTAGCTGGCACACTGAGAGTCTTCATACCCACACGTGGGTGTGGCTGGGTCAGGTGCGCTGCCCCCATATCTTCCTCATTCCTCCCTCCTTAGCTCCACTCACATGTTTTCTAGAAGCCCCCATTTTCTTCCTACTCCCACAGCTGGCCACACCAGTCAGGCTGCAGGGCTTAGAGGAGATGTCTAATGGTCCTTATTTACATATTGCCTCCTTGGTGGCCACGTCCTGGTGTTTGCCCTCTATGACGTGTGATTGGCTGAATAAAAAACCCACGTTTATAGTAGACAGCATCCTCCCCAGTCCATTTGATGCATCTCAAGAATTAGGGCATCTCAAGAATTGCAAGAGTTTTTAATAGTCATTCAATCTTCATTTTGAACAGGGGAAGGTGAGGGCCAGAGAAGAGAAGTGACTTGGCCTGGGTTACAAAACAAATCAGTAGGAACTGTGAATTCTAGGAGGCCAGGAACCGTTAGTGCTATATCTTGATCATTATAGAGAAATGAGAGTTCCAGCAGTGAAAATGGCCTTTTAAAATTAAATCATACAGCCTTTTAAAAAAATTTTATTTTGAAATAATTACAGATTCGCAGGAAGGTGCAAAGGAATGTACAGGGAGGTCCTGAGCACCCTTCACCTAGCCTCTCGCAATGTTAACATCTTGCGTGATTGTAGTGCAATATCAAAACCGGGGCATTGACATTGGTACAAGCCACAGAGCTTATTCAGATATCATCAGTTACACGTGTGCTTATTTGTGTGCATGTATATAACTCTGTGCAATTTTATTACATGTGTAGCTTCATGTAACCACTATCATCAAGATACTTAACTATACCATCCCCACACAACTTCCTCTTGCTACCCGTTTATAGACACACCTACTTTATTTTCCTTATCCCTAACCCCTGGCAGACACTAATCTGTTCTCCATCTCTATAACTATGTTATTTAGTGAATGTTATGTAAATAGAATCATGAAGTAGGTTCTTTTGAGATTGGCTTTTCTTCACTCAGCATAACTTCCTTGTGGTTCATCCAAGTTGTTGGGTGTATAAAAAGTTAATTCATTTTTACTGCTGAGTAGTATTCCATGATATGGGTGTACCACAGTTTGTTTAATCATTTACCCACTCAAGGGTACATTTGGCTAGCTTCCAGTTTTGGGTTATTTTGAATAAAGCGACCACAAAACTCTCTTGTATAGTGGGACGCCTACCACAGCATGGCTTGACAAGCAGTGCCATGTCCGCACCCAGGATCTGAACCAGTGAACCCCAGGCCACCGAATTGGAATGTGTGCACTTAACTGCTGTGCCACTGGGCTGGCCTCGAGATTTTTGTGTGAACTTAAATCTTCATTTCTCTGGCGTATATGCCCAAGTGTGTAATTGCTGAGTCATATGGTAGGTTTATTTTTAGTTTTAAAAGGAACTGCCAAACTATTTTCCGGAGTGGCTGTACTATTTTATATTTCCACCACAATGTTGGAGTAATCCAGTTTCTCCACATCTTCACTAGCATTTGATGTTATCACTGTTTTTTCATTTTAGCTATTCTGATAGGCATGTAGTGATATCTCATGGTGGTTTGAATTTGCATTTTTCTGATGGCTAATGATGTTAAATATCTTTTTATGTGTTCACATATCATCAGTGTATCAAATTTGGTGAAATCTCTGTGTGTGTTTCGCCCATTTTCTAATTGCATTTTTTGTTTTTCAGATGTTGAACTTGACAGTTTTTTATGTTACAAATACAAGTTTTTTGTCAGATGTGTGATTTGCACATATTTTCTCCCAGTCTGTGATTTTTTTTTTTTCATCCTTTTAACAGGGTCTTTTACAGAGCAAATGTTTTATTTTGATGAGGTCTGAATTATCCAATTTTCCTTTTATGAATCACACTTTTGGGGTCAAGTCTAAAAACTCTTTGTGCAGTCCTAGGTACCAAAGATTTTCTCCAATTTTTTTTCCCACAAGTATTATAGTTTTATGTTTTACGTTTAAGTCTATGATCTGTTCTCAGTTAATTTTTGGATATGGTTTGAGGTTTAGATTGAGGTTAATTTTTTGCCTATGTGTATGTAATTTTTCAGCACCGCTTATTGAAAAGGGTCTTTCCTCCGTTGAATTGCTTTTGCTCCCTTGTAAAAAATTAGTTGGTCATGTTTGTGTGGGTCTGTTTCTGGGTTCTCTATTTTGTTCCATTTGTCTACGTGTTTATTCCTCCACCAATACCACATTGTCTTGATTATTTTAGCATATAGTAAGCTTTAGCATTGAGAAGAGTGTTTACTCCTATCTCCATCATTAACCTTGATTTTAAAATTCCTTGGATTGTGTTTTTTTTGGGGGGGGGTGGGGAAGTGCGGGGGAGGGATTCCTCCTTATGTTCATAAGCTGAAATTTTTCCTGCTTCTAATTATTTTACTCTTTGGACAGGAAGTCTGATTAAAAAAAAACTCTTTAGAATTGTGTGTAAAATAGAAGTATATTAGCCTAGTATGTTGCCTGTACTCAGAGGAAGTTACGTGGACTTTATAGCCCCTTTCTTCACCTCTTGGAGGCCTTCTTCATGCCCATCAGATCTCAGAGGAGCTTCTAGATAGTAGAGGTTGTAGTATGGCTGACCTCTGTGTAAAGGGAGTGAGTCTAACATTACTAATATGGCTTAAAGAAAAGAAGAGCCTTCAGACCCACGAACTTTCTAAACAAAGGCAATAGTGTTAACTCCAAAAAACACATAACACCAAATACAGTACCTAGCCAGAAAGGCAGGTAATACAATTGAGAGAAGTGGGCTGGAGTAAGAAAGGAAACCCAAGCCCCATCTGAAGGGATCACTTACCACTCTGCTCCAGCCATTGTGGAAACACAATCCCCGTGTTGCCAGATTTCTATCTTTTTTTTTTTTTTTAAGCCAGAGATCCAGATTTTTATGTGAAATCTCCTGGCTTTCAATGTTGGGAGCCAATTAGCATTTTAAAGTAACACTGTGTAGGCCACATGCACTTGTCTGTGGCATGAATCTTTCCCAAGGGTGGCCAGTTTGCAACCTTTGCTACTCAACTGGGTCAGCCGAGAGTACCTTGTCATTGCCAGTCGTGAGGGGAACGTGTGATTGGTCAAGCAATTACGTGCTCAGTGTCTAGTCTGCTTCCAAAGAGCCTGAGGGTGTGTAAAAACTGTTTATTTGCCCAGACAGATCTTGCATCATGTTTACAGTACTCATTTACTTTGCAAATCTTTCATGTTTTGTTTTAAATAGCCAGAGCTGAGGCAAGCCTCAGCCTGGCCTCTTTCTAGTGATTGTTTAGTCTATCAGGCTATGTGGAATTTCATTGTCTTGTATTGACTGAGAGCCAAGGGGTGTGATTCCACCTCTAGATGTTGTGGAGATGCCAGGGAGGGAGGATGACAGGGTGTGTGTGTGTGTGCATGCAATGTTGGGGGAAGCTGGGTGCAGAGGACAGTACCATGGCTTGGAAAACTTAGTCTAAGGCAGCATCAGGAGGTCCATGAAGTCAAAACCATTTTCATAACAATATAAGGCATTATTTGCCTTTTTCCCTCTAATTTTTTAATGAGTGTGCAGTGAAGTTTTCCAGAAACTACGTGACATGTGATGATGTCATCACTGTGATGGCTAATGGAAGATGTGTATGTTTTTGTGTATGGTTATGTTGTATGTCTATGTTTTTGTGTTTTAAAAATTTGTTTTAAAACAAACTTCTTTGAGATCCTCAATAATTTTTAAGAGTATAAAAGGGTTCTGAAATCAAAGAGTTTGAGGACTGCTGGTCTAGGGCAGTGGCTGTCAATCCTGGCTGTACATTAGAGTCATCTGGGGAGCTTTAAATTAGTACCATGTCTGAACACCATTCCAAGTCAGTTGAGCCAGAATCCCTGTGGATGGGAAGTCATCATTGTTACCGTCATCATCATTACCATCACCTTCATCATCGTCATCACCATCATCATAATTATCATCATCATCGTCATCATCGCTATCGTCTTCATCATCATGATCATCATGATCACCATCAGCATCATCCTCATCAGAACTCCACCTATGGCATATCCACCATGCCTCAGGCCCTACGTTATGTGCTGTACTCTGATTCTTACAGCTGCCCCGGGAGGCCAGTATGATCTTACTTTACAACAGGAGGAATATGGATCAGAAAAGCACAGAACTGGGACAGATGGAGCCAGGATTTGAAATCAGTTCTGTTTGCTATATCAGTGTTCCCAGTCTTTGCGCTATTGAGAACCTCTATCATTATGCTTTCACTCCTCCAACCCTACAGTGGATTTTGATAAATTTTATAAATAAACTGCATCCACTAAGCAAGAAATAGTTTATGTTTTAAACCATATGTTAAAACCATGCAATAGTCATTCACAACTTCTGCTCAGTACAAGATCCTCAGGTCACAGCACAGATTTGAGGCAATTCCACCTAAAAGCTGAGAGACTTGATCCCTTGGTTAACTGGGAAGGTCTTAATGTGGTTACATATGTAATTTTTCCTGATATTTTGAAATACTGAGAAGAACTCATGACTCTCCCACCTCATAGCTCTTATTTTGGCAGATCTCAGGCTGAGTACAACTCATGGGTAGATGAGAGAATAGGAATAAGAAACCTTACGTTTTTTGCTGTTCTTTTCAGGTAAGAGTAGTGTGGAAATGGGGATGGCCATTGTATAGGGGAGCAAACAGAGGCTCAGGGATTCTCCGGGCTCTCTAAGGACTCCGAAGTCAGGTTAAATTGTAAAATTTCCTGGGAAATAGTTCAGAGTAGAAGAATGCTCTGAGTATGCCCAAAACTTTGTCTTGCAAATAGAACTTCATGAACAATTTGTTTCATTTGTTGTCAGGAAACTGACTTTATGGATGCCTGAGGATAGGGTGGTGGTGGAAGAAAGACTTGTGCCATTAGCTGTCTGTGCCTCGGGGGGAATGGTCCTTTTCCTCTCCTGTGGAAGGAGGGCATTAAGATTAAAGGTGCACAGAAGAGGTGCCGGTGAGACATGCTAACCTGCCAGATATGGAGATGCAGCAGTCCTCAGAGGGTCCTCGTATCTCTGCCTTTACTCTGCTTTTGCTTATTCTAACATAACAGAAACTGATTATGACCCCCAAAGAGCTACTCTCTCCCCTCTTGGGCGAGTTAAACTCCATGTCCTCTTTAGATCTCTGTCCCTAAGAGAAGCCCTCCTTGACGCCTTGACTGACATCCCTGTTAAGCCCTTGAGTACTGGGCACCTCTCCTTCATAGCACTTGTTCTAGGAGTTGTTTCACATTTGCTTGGGTGAAACTTTGATAGACATCTGTATCTCCCACTAGACTACAATTCCCTCAAGGGAAGGGATGGTGTCTGCTTTCGCTCACCTTTTTATTCCCAGCATCTAGCACAGTGCCTCATACAAAGAAGTCCTTAAAAATGGAATGAAGTGAATGCACACGTAAATGAATGAGTTAACAGTACTGAAAAAGCAGCTCCAGGGCTTTTTTAAGTGTTGGATTCCTCCCTGATGCTGTTGTTCTCTATGTTCAGGGTAGTGTCATTTTTTTTTTCTTTACTGTGGTAGTATGCTGATCATGGTCTGTATCTGAGCACTGGTAGTGCAGATTACTGGGGCCCAATCACCCCAAATGGCTCTTAGCTGTGTCATGTACTTTACTGTGGTTTTTTTTTTTTTTAAGATTTTATTTTTTTCCTTTTTCTCCCCAAAGCTCCCTGGTCCATAGTTGTATATTCTTCGTTGTGGGTCCTTCTAGTTGTGGCATGTGGGACGCTGCCTCAGCGTGGTTTAATGAGCAGTGCCATGTCCGCGCCCAGGATTCGAACCAACGAAACACTGGGCCACCTGCAGCGGAGCGCACGACCTTAACCACTAGGCCACGGGGCCAGCCCCTTTACTGTGTTTTTAAATAAAACATACTAGGAAGAGGTGATATTTCTCAAAGTATGATCTGAAACCACCTGCACCAGAATCATTTGGGGAACTTTGTAAAATGCATATTTCTGGGCTTCACTCTGACCTGCTAAATTAGAATCTCAGGGCATAAGGTCCCAAGAATTTAAATTTATTGTTATTGTTATTGTCTCTTTTTTAAAAAATTGAATTGAATAGGTACTATGGTCACATGATTCAAAGCCCAAAAGTATAAAAAGACATATAGTTTTAAATCACTGTCATTTAGGGGGCCGGCCCGTAGCCTAGTTAAGTTTGCTCATTCTGCTTTGGCTGCCTAAAGCTCACTGATTCAGATCCTGAGCGCAGATCTACACAGCACTCGTCAAACCATGCTGTGGTGGCATCCCACATAGAAGAATTAGAATGACCTACAACTAGGATATACAACTATGTACTGGGGCTTTGGGGAGAAAAAAGAAAAAGAAAAGAGGAAGATTGGCAAGAGATGTTAGCTCAAGGTGAATCCAAAAAAAAAAAATTATGGTCATCCAAACAGTAAGTTTTTAAAAAAATTAATAAGTATTTTATTTTAGAATAGTTTTAGGTTTATAGAAGAGTTGCAAAGACCGTACAGAGAATTCCCATATACTCCACACCCGGTTTTCTCTACTGTTAACATCTTACAGTGGTAGGGTACATTTATCACAATGAATGAGCCAATGTTGATATATTATTATTATTATTATTAATAAAGTACATACTTTGTTAAGAATCTGTTAGTTTTTATCTAAAGTCCTTTACTGTTCTAGAATCTCATCCACATTACGATTAGTCATTATGTCTCAGGCTCCTCTTGATTGTGACAGTTTCTCAGGTTTTCCTATTTTAATGAGTTTGTTTTGAAGTACTTTGTAGATTTTCCCTCAATTGGGGTTTGCCTCATATTTTTCTTATGATTAGATTGGGATTATAGGTTTTTGGGAGGAAGACCGTAGAGGGAAAGTGCTGTTCTCATGACATCATATCACGGGTATACATTATCAATATGACTTATCAATGTTGATGTTAACCTTGATCGGCTGACTGAGGAAGTGTTTCTCAGATTTCTCCACCACTAAATTACTTTCTTTTCCCCACTTTCAACGTCATACTCTTTGAAAGGGAGCCCACACCTAAGGGGTGGGGAGTTTTGCTTTACCTCTTTGAGGGAGCAGGTATGTACATAAATTATTTGGAATTCTTCTGCAGGGAGATTTACCTGTTGTCCTCCATTTATTTATTTATTCAATCATTTATTTATATCAATATGGACTTGTGAATATTTACTTTATACTTTGGGTTATAATCCAATGCTGTATTATAATCCAATGTTCTGTTGCTCAAAGTGTTCCAACTTTGGCCACTGGAAACTCTTTCAGTTGGCTCCTGTGTCCCTTTGATACATCCCATTATTGCCTTTTTTTTCTTTTTTTTTTTTCTGCCCTTCCTTACTTTCTGGCCCTATAAGATGCTCTAGGCTCATTTTGTATGTTTCCTGGCTTAGCCCTAGAATCAGCCATTTTTCCAAGGAGACTTGATCCTTTTTATTAGAGAATGGTATTAAAAACTTAGATCTGGGTACTAGGTGTGCTTGTTGCTACTGAGGTGTTGTTCCTTCTAGTTTCCCTCAGCAGACCAATTAAGGAAATATGTACGTATATACCAACCCACGTATATACACGTCTATAAATATTTGTATATGTAGCCATCTGTATCTATATTCAGCTAAACCTGAGTTCATACTGATGTCTCCACCTCTAATCCATTACCACATGGAACATTTTAATTCCCTCCCCCCATGCTTGTCTCTAATAGTGAGAAACCTGGCTGCTACTATCCACCACCCATTTGCTCAATTGTCCAGTTCCAGCACACATGTATAATGGTTTCAAAGTTTTTAACTCCTACCCGGTGGGAAAAAACTTTACCAACTAGAGTTCAGTGCTTATGTACAGTTCCTTTTGTCTTTAGTCTTATAGACTCCACTCATTTCCAAAGTTACTATAGGTCAGCACTTTTCTCCCTCACTCCCTTCAGTGAGGTTATTTTGTACATTTTTAATACAGTTAGATTCTTTTGTTACAGTCTGAATTCCATCCTGAGATTTAAAAAAGTAAAGGTAAATAAATAAAATAAATGGAAATAATGGAAATATTTGAAACAGTCACATGATCTCAAACTCCAAAGTATAAAAAGATATAGTTTTAAATCATGGTCAGCCAAACAGTAAAATTTTTGAGCACGCACTTTTAATATTTGCTTATTTTAAAGTTGCACATGTGTTCTACTTTCCTACTAATTTATATAATTAGAAATTCGAATAGTTTCTCCATGTTTACCTGCTGTCTATGCACACCCCTCTTAGAGGGCAAAGGCCACAGGCTCCCTGAAGCTTCCAAAAACTCGTCTGTGAGTGTTTGGAACTTAAGGTGTGTTTTCAGACAGAAGTAATGTAATATGTGCTGACTGACTTCCCACTCTCACTCACAAAACCCACTCACTTCTTCTTTTACTCCCAGCTGCAATATTGGCATTTTACTTGTCCCCAACCACATTGACAAGACTGTTTCTCTAGGAAAACAAAATCCAAAGTCAACTTGAGCTTCTCAGATTGCCTTTTGACAGAGACAGAATATTCTTTGAGTGAATGGTGAGACGATGGGACCTGCAGAAGTAACACGGCATAGGCAGAGTACAAACTAGAGCTTCCGTTCTGGGCATGATGAACGTGGCTGTCCAAGAATGGACATGAAATAAAGGTATTTTCAGCCAAGCAAAAGCAGAAGGTGTTCACTACCGTAAGATCTGCAGGAAAGGAAACTCTACATGAGCACCAACAGTAGAACTTTCAGCAATGATGAAAATGATCTATTTATTTGCTGTGGAGTAGCCATTAGCCCTTTGTGGCAACTAAGACTTGAAATGTGGCTAATAAGACTGAGGAACTGAATTTTTAATTTTATTCAATTTTACCTACTTTAAATAGCCACATGTGGCTAGTGGCTATCATATTGGACAGTGTAGTTCTAAAGTATGTACTTCAGGTAGAAGGAAAATTATCCCAGATGGAAGGTCATAGATATAAGAAGAAACGAAGAGCAATATACATATAATAAAGAAATGAAAGTGCTAAATATGTGGGCAAATGTAAATGAACACTCATGCTGCATAATAATAATAATATATAATAAAAAATATATTATTAGTGATATAGATCAACAATGTATAGTAATATAATATTAATAATATATTATTAATAATAACAATATATAACATTAAAATATATTATAAATTAATAATATTATTAATATTAATATACTAAATATATAATGTATTAATATGTAATAAAATATATATTTAAAATATATATGATAAAATAAGAAATATATAAATATAATAAAATATATATTTAAAAATACGTAAATCTTGTAGAGTCTGGAAAGTATATAGAATTAAAATATAAGACAGTAGAAGCATATAAGTTGGGGATTGAGGTAAATGGAAGTGTTCTGTGGTCCTTGAATTGTCTGGGAGGAGAATAAAGCTACCCATTAGCATTAGTCTTTTATAAGTTAAGAATGCATGGCTTACTTCTAGGATAGGCACTAAAACAATAGAAAATAAGTGTATAAGTTTCAAACTAGTAGGGAGATTAATGGAATGATAAAAAATATTCAAACCAAAAGAAAGCAAGAAGGGGGAGAAGAAACAAAATGGGAATAATGAATAGAAAGCAGCATAACATTGGGAGATTTTAAATATAAACACTCTATTTCATTGATTTTAAGGCACACATTTATTCATATTTTTACATTTCTGATATTGGGAGGAATATGACACGCAGTAGTGCCATCCAAACTATGTCAGTCACGTTGTGCTAACTTGTCAGAGCTGTTTATTTGGTCACCAGTTGAATTTTGCTCATCACTGTTCTTACATATGTTGAGTTAATTGCTGATTAAAATGTCCTCAAAAAGATGCCCTCTGACTTGGCATGGAAACAGAGTCGTAAGATGACAATCTACTATTAGTGAGGAAATTCCATTCTTTTTGGCAAATACCAAGAGCTTCTAAGACCCAGAAAAGAAACTATCCACAGGTCGATGAAGCTGGGTTTATTTTGTTTTTGAAATATGTGCAATGTAAAACAGTAGAAATTCCAAATCCCTTGGAATTGATGAAGGAAATTTTGAAGCATGGAAAATCTGGTGTGATTGATTCGTGCACTTCATAGGGATGTGGCTAAGGTGTCGTGTCATGGTTTAATTGGTAGTGTTTCTCTTTCTTACTGGTAGATAAGATATTGGTGTTTCTTATAATCCGTGGTGTTTTTTTAGGGGATATAAATGTTTTACATTATAAGGTTGCTTAAGCAAAGCAAACAGAACTGAACTACATGCTGTTTGCAAGAGATACATCTAAAACATAAGAGTGGAGAAGGTTGAAAGGAAAAGGATGGGAAAGGATATACCACACAAATACTAATCAAAAGAAGGTATCTGACAAGGTAGATTTTAAGGCAATTAGCATTCCAGAGATAAAGGGGTCATTCCTTAGAGATAAATGCCTCAGCTCACCAGGGAGATATAAAAATTCTAAATACATATGCATCCAGTAAGTGGCTTCAAAATATATAATGCCAAAATTGAGGTCAAAATAATAAATCTATAGCATAGTAGAAGCTCTTAATGTACCTCTTATATAATTGATAAACAAGATCACAAAAAAATCAGTGAGGATAGAGAGCATTTTCTCAACAGGATTAATACATCTGACTTCATGGACATATATAGAATACCTCACGTAACAACTGCAGAATACATGTCAAATATTTACATACAGACACTGGTGGAAAAATGCAAGGTTGAAATGAGCAGATTGGCAGTCAGGAGATGTTAGTTACTAGCAGCACTAATAATGGGGATGGTATTGCAACCATGTCTTTACTGACTTCCATAAGCTTCTTACAACATATGTGAAATCACATAATTTCCTCCACTTTCCTACTCCTTGTCCTCTTCTGGCTTCTGTCCTGCTTATTGCCCAACACTGTGGCTCCTTAAAAGTTGCTAGTCCTCTGAACCTCATGCCAATGATTCAGACCCTGTTACTTGCTGTTGCTTCTTAGATGCTGACTGGATGCTCAACTGGATATGTGGCTACCACCTGACCCAGATTCCTTGTCACTGTGCTTCTACCACCTACTGGGACTTGTTGCTCCCCGTATGGGACCCACTCCCATCTTCCCCCAGCAGATGCTTACAGAGGCAATGCATTCCCATGATCCCTTGGACATTATACTTTGGACACCAGACTGAATGTCTCCTTTGGTCATCTGGAGCTGTGTCAGTTCTGCCAGCACTGTCTAGCTGCTTGGGCATGGTTAGCTCTAGAGCGGAGAATTAGCCTTGTTGCCTCTCCTGCTATGTATGCCTGGACAATCATGAGAAGTGACAGCATCCTATAGTGATGCAGGATGCAGGAATCAAACTGATATCAAAATAGCACTTCAATTCTTTGACTTTTGGACTACAGAATTTATATTCAGTTGGTTTTCCCCTTACTCACTCCACCGAGGCCAGGCTTTGAGATTAGCTGCTCAAGAGTGTTTTGATCTGCATAGCACATAGTCATTCCCAGAATTACTGGCCCACACTTGTGTGGAGACCTCCAGAAAGCAGGATCTGGGGTACTTCCAGAACGAGATCAGCAGCAGGAGGAGAATGCACTCAGACTTCAGGCTGCCCGACCCCACAGTCTGAGAGGAAAGGGAAGAGCCACACGCACAGAGGGCACTCTCCCCAGTACATGCCAAAAGGCAGATCTTCCTGTCTTCTGGGCCAAGGGAGGAATGTGGGGAAAGGAAAAGGACAGTTTTCTTCTCCTTTTGCATTAAGTCTGAGAAGTTTCACCAGATTTCTGGGGAAACACCCTTCCATGCTAGGTTGAGTGTGAGAAAGAGACATTGGGCTAGAACACTGGAAAAATATATGTCCTGAATTATTCACCTTTAGCTCTAGTGAGTGTTCAGTTTGTCCTTCATCCTTGTCTTGGTAGAGATGGTCTCTTCTTTAGAGACTGCTGAGAGACCCACCAGGTTTCCTTTCCCCTCACAGACTGAGCCCAAGTATGAGGATAAAATACAAGTCTCCAGAAAACAACAGTCAGTAACAAAGGCCATTCCCCAGAGTGGGGAAAACTCCCTCACTTCCACTGAGGTTTTAGGGGTGGCACGTAATCCCTCTCCCCTTGGCTCCATGGTCAAAGTCCTCCTCCCCGCCCCACTGCTCCCATCACACGGGTCCAAGCCTCCTGAATTATTCTCTTACTATTCTTCTTCTGAAGGCCCAGTTGTCTGACTCCTTAATCCCATCCTTCTAGAAAGATCCTTCTCAGAAACAGAAATCTTTCCAGGCACTTTCATCTAACGTCTAACGGTTCCTGGGGATTTCCTCCTGTTGCCCACCACCAGCTGGTTCTGGAGGCCCAGAGAAGGGACTTGCTGACTTGCAGGGAGAGGTAGGGAACAGAAAGACCCATTTGGAGGGGGCTTTACTTGGCCTGGTGATGGGGAGACACCTTCACCAGAGAATAGGGCAGGATGGAAAGTCATCTGTCTTCTTTCGGTTGTTTCCAGAAGGGCTTTGAGAGATCCCACTGTCCAGGACCAGGAGCATCTGGTACATGACCTAACTATTGAATTTCACTGGGTCTTCGGCTGTCATTTGAACCTGGATCAATATGACCAGAGAGTAGCATTCCACCTTGGGCATGGAAAACTGTGCCTTCCCAGCTCTACATGAAGTGTCCCAACTCCAGCTCGAGTGGACTCTGACAAGCTCAGGACCTCTCATTATTTCCATCTTCCTTAGCTTTTAATGAGAGGCAAGTGACCTCTCTTCTCAGAACTTGGGCTCTGGAATAAGGCAGACTTGGGTTCAAATCTGAGCTCTCTCACATATTAATTGTGGGACCTAGAGCAACATTCTGAATTGTTCCAAACATCAGTTTTTTCATCCATGAAATGAGGATTATAGTAGAGCCTACCAGATAGGATTGTTCTGAGTATTTAGAAAGTTACTCAGTGATCAATATTAGCAAGGTGCCTGGACCATTGGGAAAATATTGTTTATTATTATTGTTGTAGTTATTATTTTCCTTAACCCCCTTTCTTCCAAACTCTCACTAGAGGCATCATGCCATCAGCAGTGCCTAGGGTGGGACAGATCCCTGCACTGACTGGGCCAATGGAAGGTCAGTGGAAGAGTGGGTAGCGAGAGATGGAGACAGGAAGCGCCCAGGAGCCCAGCGTCATGCAAGAGTGAGCTGGCAGTGCAGGGGCTCCTTCAAAACCAAGGAAGGCTTGCACCTGGCCCTAGAGGAACCTCTGTGAACAGACAGGACCAGCCACAACAGCGGCCAGGGGATTTCCCAGGGCATGGCTCCTAGGAGTGCATGCATTCAGGCCATTCCTGCCTAGAGGTGGGGTCCTACACAGGGAATCTTCCCCACTGGGCCTCTGATTGGGTAGGTGACCTGCCCCTCAGTAAGGAGCTCAGGCACTTGTTTGGCCCACATGTGGGCCAATCACTGTCACGGATGGGTGGTTGCAAAATGTCAAATATGATAATACAGTGACCACTGCGCCAAGTGATTCTATAATATAGCTATCTGTGATAGGCAATTATCACGTAGGGATGAAATCTGAAGTCTCATTCTCCTCCCGTGCAGTTAGCACAAGGCCTCTGGCTGCTCTCTCAGCTTGGAATGTCCTCCTGGTCTCCTTCTGCCCTGAGATTGGGGGGATGACTCCTGTAACACTGGCTCTCCTGCCACCTCCTCCCTGAAGCCCTCCTCAGCCCCTTCTGCATGGGATGGCTTCCTCTCTGGGCTGCCACAGCTCTGTGCATTCATCCTGTAGCACAGGTGTTGGTGTCCTTGTCTTATCTCCCTACAGCACTGTAAGCTCCCAGGGAGCAGGTCCCCTGTCTGACTTGCCCATGATCTCCTCAGCCCCAGCCTAGTGCCCCAAGCATCATGGCCACTCAGGGTTTATGGAATGGATGACCTGCCCAGACAAGATCTTACATAACTCTACAATGATATCGGGTCAGATGAGGTCTGTGGTTCTTAGCCCTAGCTTACCTTAGAATCTCCTGGAATGCTTTTCTGGGTCCCACGCCCAGACATTCTGACTTCACGGGATAGGTGCCGGTTGATTAAGAATCATTAAACTAGATTACCTGTAAACCTTCCAACTTCTCAAACTTTAACATGCAATGAATCACCTGTAGCTTCTGGTTCAGTAGGTCTGGGTGGTGCTCAAGACTGTGCCTTTCTATAAGCTCCAGGTTCTGTGGATGCTGCTGGTCTGAGGACCACTCTTTAAGCAGCATGGTGTAATGCTGTGGTTCCTGGTCTTGGCTGTACACTGGAAATCACCTGGTGGGTGACCTTTTAAGACCGTAGATGTCTGGGCCCGCATCGCTGAGATTCTGATTCAACTGGTCCACGGAGAGATGCAAAGATACTATTTTTAAGAGATCTCATTTCTACCGTTACCACTGTACATTTTTTACCTCTTAAATGTTTCTTAATCTGTTCCCTCCTTTTACTTCTGTTTCCCTCCCAGCACACCCTGACTTAGACCCTAGTCATCTTGCCCTCAGGCTAGTGCAGTATCCTCTTAACTGGTGTGCTTGCTCATCATCTCTGATCCCAAATTCTTCTCAAGGGTGCTCTAGGGGTGCAAGTGGTTTTAAGGTGCTGGTAATTATTTTCTGTAGGGAATTAATTCTTAAACAGCAGCAGGAGCACCAGCATCAATGGCAGCAGCAATGGTGCTTGAAGCAGCCTCCTCTTACAGAGACGCAAGAGTGGACCAGGCACCCCTGTGCACCTCATCTCGCTTGGCACTCACTGCCATTTTACCAGGGAGGAAAGTGAAGCCTGGTGTTCACACACTGGCCTGCGTAGAGCTGGGACTCAGGCTGAGGTCTCCTGACTCTGTGCAGAGAGTGGTGTCAGACCTGACTTGGGCAGGCAGATGTTATAGTACCTTTAAATTCCAGCTCTGTCACTTACTACCTGTGCCATCTGGGGCAGGTAGCCTCCCTCTCTTGCTCTGTTTCTGCTCCTGAAAAGTGGTGATGTTAATTTTCTCATGGGGTTATTGTGAGGTTCACATGATAGTCTGTGAGAAGGGTTCTGGCTCAGTGCACAGCAGCCATCGCGTTCAGTGGTGTGGGTTTCCTGTGCGTCCCCTGCTGGCCAAATTTCTGTGTTTTTTAAATTCTGTGAGGAGGTCAGGGTTGCCAGCCTTATGGAAATGATCAGAAGAACCTGGGAGATTCCCAGGCTTAAAACCTTCCTTCTCCTGTACCATTCACTGGGTATGTGTGATCTGCTTCTCTATGCAAAATCAGAGGCCCACTCAGGGCTTATCTTGCACTCCATCACTTCTCCCCTGATGGCCCCCCCGCCAGTGCACTCTGTTCAAGAGTTCTCCTGTGTGGGCAGAAGTCATGGAGGTGTGGCTCAAGAGTGGCTCAGAGCCTTCTGGCCAGTGCTGGATTCAGAGACAATGAGGTTTACACATGAAACAAGGATTTAGTGAATCCTTGGGAAGTAATGGTAATTAAAATTTTTCTTCTTATATACAGATGGCCAATAGGCACGTGAAAAGATGTTCATCATCACTGATCATCAGGGAAATGCAAATCAAAACTACACTAAGATACTACCTTATACCCATTAGAATGGCAAAAATAACCAAAACAAAAAGTAACAAATGTTGGAGAGGTTGTGGAGAAAAAGGAACCCTCATACACTGCTGGTGGGAATGCAAACTGGTGCAGCCACTATGGAAAACAGTATGGAGATTTCTCAAAAAATTAAAAATAGAAATGCCATATAACCCAGCCATCCCACTACTGGGTATCTATCCAAAGAACTTGAAGTCAGCAATTCCAAAAGTCCCATGCACCCCTCTGTTCATTGCAGCATTATTTACAATAGCCAAGATGTGGAAGAAACCTAAGTGCCCATCAACTGATGATTGGATAAAGAAGATATGGTGTATATATATACAATGGAGTACTACTCAGCCATAAAAAAGAATAAAATCGTCCCATTCACAACAACATAGATGGACCTTGAGGGAATTATATTAAGTGAAATAAGCCAGATAGAGAAAGACAATCTCTGTATGACTCCACTCATATGAGGAAGTTAAACATGTGGACAAAGAGAACAGATTAATGACTACCAGGGGAAAGTGGGGGTCAGGGGGTGGGCACAAAGGGTGAAGGGGTGTACCTACAACACGACTGACAAACAATAATGTACAACTGAAATTTCACAAGATTGTAAACTATTATAAACTCAATAAAAAGAAACTTAAAAAATTTTTTCTTCATTTTCCTTCTTTCTGCCTAAGCCTAGGAACATATTAAAAAAATCATAAAAATATTTCATTATCAAATAAATTTTGGAATGCTGGATTAAACAAATACAGCTTGAGGGATATAATATTAAAGCAACTTAATTTTGTCTGTAATAGTACTTTTAAATTTTAAAAAATCCAGCTTTGAGGTATAATTTACATATAAGAAATATGCTCACTTTAGATATATAGTTTGATGCTTTTTAACAAACATATATGTTCGTTGTACCCATACTCCCATCAATATCTACAGCATTTCCATGTCCCCAGAGAGTTCCCTCCTGCCCCTATGCTCCACTCCAGACAACGACTGATCTGATTTCCATCACTATGGAGTAGTTTCACTTGTTCTGAATTTTCATATAAAGGACTTGTACAGTATATAGTCTTTTGTTTCTGGCATCTTTTGCTCAGCATAATGTTTTTACGATTCATCCATGCTGCAGCATATGTCAGTACTTTATTGCTTTATATTACTGAGTAACATTCCATCGTATGGATATACCACATTTTGCTGACCCAGTCTTGGACGTTATGAACACAGTTAGTGTAATTAACAATTTGGTTGGATTTAGCCTACCATTTTGCCTTTTGTTTTCCAGTTATCTCTTCCATTTTCTTCTATTGCTCTTTTCTATCTTTGTTTGTTAGTCAAATATTTGTTAATGTTCTATTTTATTTCCTCTGTTGGCTTCTTTACCATTCCTCTTTTTATTATTTTCTAGCATTTGCTCAGGGCCTCAACCCTTTAACTTAAACGCTAATATTTTTCCTGCTCCTGTATAAAAACTCAGATAGTCACATGACCAGAAGTCTCAATCCAGAAATCATGGTGTCTTGTCCCTTGTCCCCACTCTGCTTCCAAGCTCTGGCAGATGAGGAAGACAGCAGATGGGGAAGGAGCAGACAATACAATGGAATTTAACAGGTGGCCATTAACAAAATTAAACTCGACCTCCCATTGGCTAGAAGGCCATAGAATATTTCCTGATTTAAAGAACAAACATAATTTTGTAAAGTAAACTCTGACACAACATGTATTCATGTTTCCAATAACAAAATGACATTAGAACTATAAAAAGTATTAAATGTAAGAATGGATACGTGTTATGATTTTGTCTTCAATTTTCCTTTTCTCCCCGTAAACAAAAAACTACGAATTTCCCCCATGATTTCAAAGTTTCCACTGCTGACCCTCTATACTCAGCCACCCCTCACTCTGCCATGTTGTCAGTCTGTGTCATCCATCCTCGCTCCTGTCATACCCTCTTGTAAGGTCCCTGCAGTGACAAGGAGGCAGCTTGAGCCCCTCGGGATTTTTCCAGGATCCACTGGATGCCATCTGGGAGAGAGTCTGGTTAGTGCCTCATAAAGGCCACAGGACTCCAGCCATATGATCTTGGACAGGGCACATCACTTTTCTGAAATGTGGTTCTTCTCTATTTGAAACAGGAATATTGAGGATGTCTTCATCCGAGGATTGGTATGAGCATCACAAAAAGAAAGTATGTGAGGAAACATTGGAGCATATTTACTTAAATTGAAATTCAGAGGTCCTGTCAGACAGGACCCACCAGGTGCTTGGGCAACTGGTGCTGCCCAGTTCCTGCGGGGAAGGCCTGTGACTTTGTCTTCTCCCTTCTGATCAATAAACACAGCCACTAAAAGTGGTGACCTAGTGTGGGCTGCTGGCTATTCCCCCAAAATCAACTCGGGGGAAGCTAGAGAAGCAGAGAGAAGTGTGGATTCCAGGCACTAACCAAGAGACCATGAAAATCTCCAGGGGAGGGTAGAGGCTGCCTGAACTGCTGAGGATGGGCTCTGCAGTTTGGAGAGAAGGGGCCAGAGGTGGAAGCAGGGGAGGCGGGGCAAGGGAAGCTTTTGAGTTCTGCTCTTGCTGGCATGCCATGTTGCTTTGGGACAATCACCAGCTGCCCCTTCACCACAGAAATGCCACAGACATAGGCGGCCGTGGCCCAAGCTACTGGGGGGTGGGGTAGTATTAGGGCAGTGTGAAGGCCCTAGCACTAAAATGAAGCCTTTTAAAAATGCAGTCATAGCCAGGGCGATGAGATGCTCTTGGTGTTCCAGGAAGAGAAATTCTTAAACATTCTCTTCAGAGTTTTTCATCATTTCTGCTAATATTCACATCCTATGCCACAAATAATAAACAAAAAACTCAGAGCAAGTTCCTGAAACCAACTTGTGGAGGGGGAATGAGGCCCCCAGAGCTGCCAGAAACCAAAGGCAGGGGTCCCAAATGCCAAACTCTGGGATCAGAAAGGGTGGCTGTGAACTGGGAGACACATCTGTCTCTTCTGTGCCACCCAAGGAGCAGGTGACTCACACAGTGCCCAGAGTACTGGCCTCCACCACCGGATAGGAGGTAAGCATCTGATGAGAAGCATGCCTGGTGGCGTGTGCTGCCTGTTTGCTCTTGTCCAGTTACCGGCACATCCCTGCCAAGTAGCCCCTTGAACACTTTTACAGGAGGAATCCCTCAATGGGGTCTGATCATTTTAGAAATATCAAAAGTGGCAGTGAGAACAGCTGGAATTCCACTGGGTCAGCATCTGGGCAGTGCTATTCGTAATACTCACAAATACCTATTTCATAATACTCACAAAATGACTACAGGATGTCTCGGCACATCTGGCACCCTGACCACGGGAGGCTGGCTTGAAGTGGAGTATTGTAATCTTGCTGCGCTTTCCATTTTAGCCTAAAGTAGGGGATACCTTATGTGTAAATCAACCCGGTGTCATGCTGAGCCCTTCTGGTGCTGTGCAGATAAAAAGGAAGCAAAGGCTTCCCTGGACACAACATATATGCACCCACAACATGCACAAAACCACACAAAAGCACATACCCACAACACAAACAATGCATACTTAGCATATACACATATACACAAAACACACACAAAACATATATAGCCAGAAAACACACAGCACACAATAATATACACACACAAAAACAACACACAAAACATACATACAAAAGCACAATACACACTCCAAGAAAACACACATCTCCCCCATACAGAAAATAGAAATGCACCAAAGATACACACACACACACACACACATACACACACGAAAATACAACCTGCCAAAAAGTCTTAATGGTGATTCCTCTGTAATGAGTGGTTAGATAAATGAAAAAAAATTATCTAATAAATTAGATTCCTTAAAATCACTATAAGATGCAAAATTTTAAAAAATATATAAAATAAAATATGTATATCCTTTAACCCAGCAATTATACTTCTAGGAATTTATCCTAGGGAAGTAATCAATGATATATGCAAGGGTTTAAGTCCAATAATATTTATCACAATATTGTATATAATAGTGTAAAAATGAAAACCCAAATGTTCAAAACTGGGGATTAATTAAGTAATGGTACCTCAATATGTGACACAAATTAGCTGTCCCTTGTCCTCTTCTTCAACCTCCCACAAATAAAAAAACAAATAAGTAAACAATATCCTCTTGTGCATCAGTATTGGTCAGGACTGTCAAATTCACAGAGGTTGAGTGTGTGTGAAAATAAAGGTGAGAGTTTATACTGAATACTCCACACCACACTATGTAATGCCCCCCATTGTAGCAACAACTCTTCTCTCTCATTTCCCTTCCCTGTCTTGGAACTCCTGGGCAGGATCTACAAGCCTATCTTGCACCCACCGCAACATGGCACCTCCCCACCTATCTCCATCTTCCCCATCCTGAGAGCAATGAGGGGCCGCCCCACACTTTCATTCTCTCTCATTCCAGAACTCGGCAGCAGCAGTGTCTGCAGTCACCCCAACTTGCCTTCCTAGAAGACAATGTAGTGACCATTTTGACTTTATTTTATTTTTACTTCATCT
This sequence comes from Equus caballus, assembly GCF_041296265.1. Lineage (NCBI taxonomy): Eukaryota > Metazoa > Chordata > Mammalia > Perissodactyla > Equidae > Equus > Equus caballus. The sequence goes on from NC_091698.1 coordinate 31,297,152, forward strand.
TTTCCTTCACTATCTCATCCCCATCCCAAAAGTTTATTTAGAAATTCTCCAAACAAAGATCTCTCCTTATTAGGAATTTAACAGACAACTTGTGGATTTTTATTCCAGCTGTCAGGGGAATAGCATTGTTCCAAGTCTTTAAACAAATAATGAAATACCCTACAGCAATTAAATATGATGCTGTAGAAAAGTATTAATGAAATGAAATGATATTTGAGATATATTGAGTAGAAAAGGCAGGAAGCACTGTTAAATAGGAATGTCATGTTACAAAATAATTTGCCAAACACACTCCTATATTTGTATTTTATGTAGATGTGTATGTGGAAAAAGACTAGAAGATGAGACCCTAGTCTTTAGCCACTTTTAAGAGATAGAGCTGCCATGTGCTCAGAAAGGCCTGAGTTACAGTCCTGTGCTGCCTTTAACTAGCTATGTGATCTTAGGGCAATTGCTTAACCTGTACAACTGTAACGTCTTTTGTCTGGAAGCAGGGAGGATGTCACCTACCCACAGATCATCAAAGGATTAGGTGAGATAAAGAAAGCAGTGGACTTAGCCCAGGCCTGGCATGGTAAGGGCCCTGCTGACTGCAGAGATTGTTGCTGTCGTCCCTGTGTTGTTGTGGTGCTGGTGGTGGTGGCCCAGAAGCTATTATCTTACTTAGTTATGCGGATTTTCCTCTCAATTGACCGGCTGTCTTTGGCATTGTGAAGCACAGTCACACAGATTAAATGACAAGAGCAAACGCAATGCAAAATGCAAGAAAATGCTAGTAAATAGCCAACAGACCGTAGAGAGAAGCTGGTCCTTGGTGGGCTCGATGAGGAAGGGCCCTTGGGGGTGTTTTGCACGTCACTGCTGAAGAAGAGGGAGAGGGAAGTGTCAGTGATGTTCTGGAGTGCACCTGAAGGAGAGATGAAAGGAGATTTTCCTCTGGGACATGGAGACTCCACTTGCCTAAACTCTGGGATTGGGGTAAAGGACAACATGTGGACAGAGACGTCCCTGCACCTTCCAGGCTCACTGCCTGACCTAGACCCTGCATCTCCCCTTTCCTTTCAATCATGACTCTTTCCTACACCTTTGCTGTTGGCCTGGACTTGCATCCACACAGTCTATCTCGAGTGCCTTGAAATGTGTTGAATGGATGTGGTACCGTCCTTGGCAGAGTGACACTACCCTACAGGAATTTGTTTATGCTAGAATTTGTTTACAGTTCCATACACTATCCCTTGCTGTGGAAAATGACAGGCAATGAGTGATGGCTGATAATCTAAGATGCTGTTTTTATTGGTTAAAGGAATGCTGCTGTTGCATTTGCATTTACATTCCCGAACTGACTACTTAAAATGAGGACCAGACCTGGCCCCTCTAGATCAGACATCACAGAGCAGAAGACGAACAGAGCTCCAGGACCCCAAGACAGAGCCACAAACTGTGGCGATCCCTGGCCCAGGTAGGTGGTTCTGCCCAGACATCTCTTGTTCTGATGTCCTGTGTCTGCCAAATTCTCTGCCTTCTCAAGTGCCACCCATTCTCTGTGTCCCTTGATTTACCCCCAAACCGCAAAGGTCATTGTGCTTTATGGATTTGGGGGATGCAGCCTAACAACAAACAACTTAAAATCAAATAGTAGATATTTATGCCCTTAAAGATCCATCAGGTCTCCCCACTCCCCAGAGCTGCTTGGTGGTCATCCTCTCCTTTGCTCACTGCCCTTGCTGCCAAGCCCTGGATCCCTTCTTTATCATTTTTATTTTTTGAAAACCATGTAGTTCTCTTTGTCTCACTCCTAAGCCATTCTCAAAGGATTGGGTTTCTACAAAAATTGCCCATCTCTGCAACCTTAAAAGTGGTGTGACCCTTGAAAAGTCACTTACCTTCAGGTTTTTCATCCATAAAGTGGGAATAACAATTCTTGCCCCACTTCCCTCACTATATTGTCCTGAACTAATGTTGGGGAAAGTTTTCTGTGAACTGAGTGAGATGTGCAGAATTAGGGGGTGTTTAGAAATCTCTTCTCTAACCCCTCCAACTAAAGGACCTTGTGTCAGCCCTGCCCCAAGACATTAGGAGCTGAGCCTTCTGGGACCTTTTGAGGCTTAGTTTCCATGACAAGAGGCTGCAAAGAAACTGCCTTCCTTTGAAAAGATTAGACTACAGCAGGGGGTCAGCAAACTTTTTCTGTAAAGGTTGAGACAGTCAGCATTATAGCATTTGCTGGCCACATGATCTCTCTTTAAATTACTCATCCTTGCTGTTGTATCTGGAGAGTAGCCATAGACAACATGTAAACAAGGGCATGGCTATGTTCCAATAAAACTTTATTTAAAAAACCGGCAGTGGGACAGATTTGGCCTGTGGGCCACAGTTTCCAGCCCGAGGACTAGAGCAATACACTTTGAAATTTTTATTTCATTTTTATAAAATGTTGGCAAGATCCATAAAAATGACATCATGACCCTTAATGCATTGTGACCCACAGTTTGGAAAACATTGCTTTGGAGAGGCAAAGATCAAAGAAGGAGTGATAGACAGAAAAGCATGGTCCAGCCCTGCGAGCTTTCCTGGATGCAAATGTTTCCAAGCAGAGAGCAAGGCCGGCAGCCTGTTCTTCACTCGGGTCCAGCAAGGTTTCCTGGGGTCAGAAGGTGCCATAACCAAACTCCTTCTTGTCTAGTCAGGTCCTATCCTTCATCAAGGTTCCTGTTGAGTCATTTCATCCCACTGAAAATGTCCTTTTTGGAGGAGAATTCAGGTGTGAAAACGGACTCTGAAGACTGGGAAAGAGATGAATCCCAGTCCTGCTCAGAAGGTAAGATTCTTGTGCTAATCCCTATGAGGGCCAAAAAGTAATTCCTAAAGCAGGACTTTGTTAGGCGCTGTGCACAGACCGGTTCCTCTCTGCTGACTTTGCCTGATAAACGAGCTTTGAGAACTTCGAAGTGAATTAGACGAGAGAAATCCTTGTAGAAAAAATGAAGTTTTGCCACAGGTACCCAGGTACAGTAGGTGGTAGATCTTTACCCAAAGTTTTGGGATTTTGAAGACTTGAAATACCAACTGGATGATTTTGAATCCTCCAAGTGTATCTCTTTGCTCTTAGCCTGCTCAGGCAGAGGAGAAGGTCCTGGGGCAGAAGGGGTTGTCTGAGTCTAGGTTGGAAAAATGACCCCAGCTCAGAGCTTCTTAGTGCTCTGTGGGGCAAGGCACTTGGTCGTTGGCTCAAGAGGGACAGTAACAGGAGGTTTTTGACGCAAATGACTGTCTAATGCATGGAGTGTGAAGGGAGTGGCCTGTAACATGCCAGAGCCAAACCCCTAAGCTTTCAACTCACACATGGCAATCAGAGTTCCAAAACTAAAAATCAGGACATTAGTCTGAGAAATGTGGATCTTCTAACAGTAACAAGAGAATGGTTTTGAACCAGCCCTGCTCCTGGAACAGGAGCTATGTGGTGGCCACCATGCTCATTCTGTCCCTGAGGCAGTGGGGAGTGGACACTGCGAGGGCAAAGACACAAGATTCTGTAATTTCCCAATGCCAGGGAACTTCAAATGGTATATTGAGACCATGTCCTCATTCTGCCTCTGTTTGTTGGTGCATGGGAGGCGAAGGCGCTTCTTCCTGCTTCCAACACGATCCTTGAGAATCTTCTGTCTTGCCTGGGGCTGGGGTAGCTCCACCTTCCCCCCATCCTTCCCCACCAAGGTGCAGTCCTCCTGCTTCTTCGAGGCATAGACTGTCAGAGCTGGAGGGACAGATGGGGAAAATGAGGCTCAGAGCGGTGAGATGCGGAATTCTCTCAGGCAGCCAAGCAAAGCCAAGCCTGGGTAGAACTTTCACCCCAGAGCACAAGTTCTTCCATAGGTTCTCTGTGCTCTCAGCGTACAAAAGTTGTTTGGATTATGAACAGGGATTTCATTCAGGCATTTCTCAAACTTAATCTTTTATCAGGCAGAATCCTCCAGATTATTCTCAAGGGCAATGTATACTATCCCCTTGAATTAATGCAATGCAATATTTACTAATTAATGCAATAACTGTGTTTCTAATAAGTAAGGGCGCTAGGAAATTCTGCATTCAGAAACTCAGTTAGCTCTATGTTAGCTCTGTTTCCCACCTTTCTTGATCAGGGAAGCTATTTTTAATGTCATTACTGTCTCTCTGCTTTAATGTTTCTCAAAACACACAAAAAAGAAGTAAGGCATTAAATGGCCCCTCTGATTCTCCTAAATCCCTGGAAAATTCAAGTTTCATGAGCTAACCTCACTGTCTCTGATTCCAGACCCAGCCAGAAGCCCCCTGGGGCCAGGCCTGAGCCTTACCTCCATGAGTTCTGCACACTCATGTAAGGACCCTGGGTGGACGACGAGGGTGGCTGAGAGGCGAGGGTGGGATGGGGGATGGTGCCACTGGGCTTTCTTAGAGGAGAGGGAGAATCAGAGACTGGGGACACCTAAGAGTGCTGGGATGGGCTGAGGCTTTTTGTTTGTAGAAGCAAATCTCAGGAGGTTTGGTAAGACATAAGCTCAGGGTGGGCCTCTGCCTTTCCTGAGAGGTGCAGGTAACACATATCTGCTGAGTGGCACAGAAGAAAAGTTTCGAGCCTGGGAACCTTCCAAATGCTTCTTTGGACCATTACCAAGAGGCTGCCAAACCTGACCTCCTCACAAAGCTTATGAAAAACAGAAACTTGGCCAGCAGGGGGCGCACAGGAAAGCCACACCACTGAGTGCTGGGGTGGCCACGCACTGAGTTAGAACCCTTCTCACAGGCTCCCGTGTGAACCTCACATTAACCCCAGGAGGAAATTGTTAAGATCACTTTTCAGGAGCAGAAACTAAGGAAAAGAGAGAGGCTACCTGACCCAGGTGACACAGATAGTAAGCAATAGATGCTGGAATTTAAAGGTACTATAACCTCTGTCTAAGTCAGGTTTAAGGCTTCCCTGTCACCACTCTCTGCACAGGGCAGAGTCAGGAGACCTCAGCCTGAGTCCCAGCTCTACTGCAGGCCAGTGTGTGAACACCAGGCCTTACTTTCCTCCCAGGTAAATGGCAGTAAGCGCCATTTTAAGATGGCATACATAAGATGAGGTGCACATGGGTGCCTGGCCCACTCCCGTGTCTCTGTGAGGAGAGGCTGCTTCACTGCTGCCACTGTTGCTGTTGCTGCAGTTGCTTTGGTTGGTTTTGGTCTTGTAGGTAGGAGGTTTCTGACTCCTGATCTGCGCTGATCTGGGGTGGAACCAACCACACATTCCTGTCTGTCGGCTCAATTCACATTTCTCCTTGTCAGGACTGTGATCCCCCTCAAATCTGGGAGCAGAGGTTCTTTATGTGTCGTCCTTGGACCAGAAGCAGCACCAGCTCCTGGAAATTTGTTGGGAATGCAAATTCTCTGGCTCTACCACAGACTTCCTACATCAGAAATGGGGGTTTGAGGCTCAAGAGTTTGTGTTTTAACAAGCTATATAGTTGTTGTCATGCACAGAAAAGAGAGAACCACTGCCCTACAGAAAAAATTTCCAGCACCTTAAAACTGCTTGCACCTCTACTGTGGCCTTGAGAAGGAAGTTTGAAGAAGGTATTTGGGGTCGGGAATAACGTGAGAGGATACTAGTTAAGAGGATACTGCGCAAGCCTGAGTGTGAGATGATGGGGGCCCAAGTCAAGGTTTGATGGGAGGGAAACAGGAGTAAAAGACAAACAGATTTAGGAAATATTTAAAAGGTAAAAGAGCACATTGCTAGTACTAGAAATGCAACTTATATAGCACGTCTGGGTCTCACCCTGAGCCAACTGAATCAAAATCTCAGGGGTGTGCGGCCCAGGCACCCATGGCCTTCACCTACCAGGTGGTTTCCAGTGTACAGCCAAGGCTGAGAACCACAGCCTCAGACCGTGCCAAAGAGTGGTCCTTAGACCAGCAACATCCACAGCACCTGGAGCTCATAGAAAGGCAGAGTCTGCAGGTGTGGTTAATGTTTGAGAAGTTAAAAGGCTTAGAGTTAATATAATTCAATGATTCTGAATCAACTGGTACCTGAGCCATGAAGTCAGAATGTCTGGGGGTGGGCCCCAGAAGAGCTCCCAAGGAGACTCTAAGGTAAGCCGGGGCTGAGGACTATGGACCTCATCTGACCCCATATCATTGTTGAGTTACTTAGGATCTCACCTGGCCGTAAACACCAAGTGGCCATGATGCTCGGGGCACTAGGCTGGGGCTGAGGAGGATCATGGGCAAGTCAGACAGGGGACCTGCTCCCTGGGAGCTTACAGTGCTGTAGGGAGATAAGACAAGGACACCAACACCTGTGCTACAGGATGAATGCACAGAGCTGTGGCAGCCCAGAGAGGAAGCCATCCCATGCAGAAGGGGCTGAGGAGGGCTTCAGGGAGGAGGTGGCAGGAGAGCCAGTGTTACAGGAGTCATCCCCCCAATCTCAGGGCAGAAGGAGACCAGGAGGACATTCCAAGCTGAGAGAGCAGCCAGAGGCCTTGTGCTAACTGCACGGGAGGAGAATGAGACTTCAGATTTCATCCCTACGTGATAATTGCCTATCACAGATAGCTATATTATAGAATCACTTGGCGCAGTGGTCACTGTATTATCATATTTGACATTTTGCAACCACCCATCCGTGACAGTGATTGGCCCACACGTGGGCTCCTGCCTTCCATCAAACAAGTGCCTGAGCTCCTTACTGAGGGGCAGGTCACCTACCCAATCAGAGGCCCAGTGGGGAAGATTCCCTGTGTAGGACCCCACCTCTAGGCAGGAATGGCCTGAATGCACTCCTAGGAGCCATGCCCTGGGAAATCCCCTGGCCGCTGTTGTGGCTGGTCCTGCCTGTTCAAAGAGGTTCCTCCAGGGCCAGGTGCAAGCCTTCCAGGTTTTGAAGGAGCCCCTGCACTGCCAGCTCACTCTTGCATGACGCTGGGCTCCTGGGTGCTTCCTGTCTCCATCTCTCACTGCCTACTCTTCCACTGACCCTCCATTGGCCCCGTCAGTGCAGGGATCTGTCCAACCCTAGGCATTGCTGATGGCATGATGGCACCACTGAGAGGGTGCAAGAAAGAGGGTTAAGAAGAATGGTGATTAACAGCTACTGAGTCCTTTCAATAGCTCAGGCACCTGGCTAAGTTACTCTTTTGAGTAAGCATTTTAATCCTCCCAACACCCCTCTCAGGGAGGTGCTATTACTACCCCCATTTCACAGAGGAGGACATTGAGGTTTGGAGAGATTTAGTAACTTGTCCTGGGTCCTAAAGCAGCAAGTGACAGAGCTTGGATTTGAACCCATCTGTCAAAATTGGGAACCCATGTGTTCACATACATGCTAAATTGCTTGTCCTGAGCAAGGCAGAAAGCTTCGGGGTGGGAGAAATCTTCAGTGGGCTGTGATGTCCAAGCCCACAGGCAGGGCAGAGAGTTGGGGCTGGGGCTCTTGGGGATGGGCTAGAAAGGATTGAGTTTTCTGTTCCCTATGAGAAGTGTTGATATCTGGTTATATTGATCTAGCTCCAAAAGTGACGGCCAAAGCCCCGGAGAAATTCAGCATTTATGACCAAGATCACAAAGTATTGGTCCTGGACTGCGGGATCCTCAGAGCAGTTCCGGATAGACCCTACATCCTCCCAGGTGACTCTCAGTCTCAGTTGTGGTTTCTGTCCCCCCTCAGCTGGGGTAAGGCCTTCCTCTGAGAGGCGCAGCTCAGGCCGTACCATGCCTCCAGCTCCAGCAGGTGGTGGGCAGCAGGGCAGAAGAGCTCCAGAGACCACTAGGGATTGCATGCAGATTGTGTAACAACGGCCAGATGTGAGGGGGGTCTTTCTAGAAGGGCTGGCAGAAAGAAGGAGCCAGACTGTGGAGGAAGAGGAGGCTTGGACAAGAGTGAAGGAGGCAGCTTTGATCACAGAGCCAATGGGGGACGATTATGCATCATGCCTAAAACCCTGGCAGACAAGAGGGCCTTTTCCCTGCTCTGAGGACAGACCCATTTCTCTGTCTTTTCCCAGAGACCTTCTTTGTACTAGCTTCCCACTTGAGCTCAGCCTGTGAAGAGAAAGGAAGTCCAATTCTCCTGGCAGTCTCCAAAGGAGAGCTCTGTCTCTGCTGTGAGAAGGACAAAGGACAAAGCAAGCCATCCCTTCAGCTGAAGGTGAGCTTCCAGTTCAATTTCCTTTCCCTCAGCCACCCCAAAGTGGAAGGCCAAGATCCTCAACACCTCTCACTCTCCACAAAGTCTTATCTTGGCCAATATAACAGGAGCATCCTCGCTTCTGGAAGCACTGGGTAGAAGAGGTTCCTGCCCTCCTTTTTGGTTCTGTTCTCCAGGAGCACACATGCTGGGTTTTCTCTCAAAGACTGCTGTCTGATTAATCTCTTTTACCTCATAGAAGAAAAAACTGACTGACTTGGCTACCGAGAAGGAACAAGCACGTCGACCGTTCATCTTTTATAGGGCTGAGGTGGGCTCCAAGAACACACTGGAGTCAGTCACCCACCCTGGATGGTTCATTTGCACCTCCTGCAATTCTGGTGAACCTGTTGGAATGACAGATATTCTTGGGAAAAGGGAACACACTGAGTTTTCATTCCGGCGAGTTCACAAAGCTGAAATGAGCCCCATTGAGGCCACTGAGTAGAAAACTGCCCTATGCAATGCCTTCCTGTACTTTCCTCTATCACACCAAGCGCAGAAGAACGTGGAGCCTACTTGTTAACGTTTTTCATTTCTCATTAGTACTTTGAGAATTCATGTCTTTAGGTCATAGATAAAATGATTGATTAATTGTAGAGTTCTTAGATGAAATAAAGTTCTGGTTGGAACGAGCCCGGCTTCTGCCCGTGTGCTGCTTCCTGAACTGTCAGTCATCCATAGGCTGTGGCATTTGCAGGATTTAGCCAGGCAGAGCCTGAACTTGCCATGGGAAGGAGCGGCTGCACTGATGCTATGCTCTAGAATTAGCCATTCTTACTGGTGTTTGACATGAGCTGAGGGGTTGACCCTGGAGTGGAAGTGCATTGATGTTGTTTAGTCTGTCTCTAGCGTCCAGTGTGACAAGAAGAAAAGCAACAGCAAGTCACCATCTAGTCAAGGGATAAGTGGAAAAGGGTAGGGTGGGTCTCAGACAAGGAGCAGGGTGACCCAAATGTGGGAGAGGCACAGAGACAAGGAATCTGAGTCAAGTGACAGTTAGGAGACCAGAGATCTGGTGAGCAGCCAGTCGGCCTCTGAGAGGTCTGTCAACAAGGGCAAGGTCCATCGCTAAGCTGGGCATAGATCCGAGAAAAGGGTGATGGGCAGGCTGGCCGGACAGAAACCCAGGACCTGGAAGCAGAGCGAGGGGTGAGGAGAGGGAGAGGCTTGGGAATTAGTTGTGTACTAGTTACGGTTCTTCAGTTACAAGCAGCTATAATTGATTCAGGGCTACTTAAGCAAAAAGTATGCCAAAACAGGGGCTGGCCCAGTGATGTAGTGCTTAAGTTCCTGTGCTCTGCTTCAGTGGCCTGGGGTTTGTGGGCCCGGGTCCTGGGTGAGGACCTACACACTGCTCACCAAGTCATGCTGTGGCGGCGTCCCATATACAAAATAGAGGAAGATGGCCAGAGATGTTAGCTTAGTGACAATTTTCCTCACACACACACACAAAAGTATACTAAAACAAACAGGAGCTTACTAAATGGCTGTTGGGCATATTCATTTCTTATTGCTGCTGTAACAAACTACCGTAAACTCAGTGGTTTAAAACAATGCAATTTATTATCTTAGCTTTCTGGAGGTCAGTCCAAAATGGGACTCACTGAGCTAAAATTGAGGTGTTGGCAGGGCTGCATCCCTTCTGGAGGCTCTAGGGAAGAATCAATTTCCTGCTTTTTCTAGCTTTTAGGTGTCATCTGCATCCCTTGGCTTGTCACCCCTTCCTCCATCTTCGAAGCCAGGATTGGCTGGTTGAGTCTTTCTCACGTTGTATCACTTTTACCCTCCAGCTTTCCTCTTTCGCTTATAAGTGATTACGTTTCACTTATTGTGATTACGTTAGGCCCGTATAATCCACCTGGATAATCCAGGATAAACCCCAGCTCAAGGTCCTTAATTTAAACACATCTACAAAGTCCCTTTTGACATGTAAGGTAACACATTCACAGGTTCTGGGTATTAGGACATGGACATCTTTGGGGGACATTATTCAGCCTGGCACATGAAGGACATGCTGAAGAACCATAGTCAGAAATTTCCCACAGGTCAGAAATAACATGAGCTAGGGAAGCTTTGGCCCCAACACTCAGATGGCTAAGGATCAATCATGTTTTTTGTCACTTAGGAAAAGATTCAGATTCCAAGGAGAGCATGTGACTGCCCTAGTTTGGGTCATGTGTCCACTCCTTGGTCAGTTAAAGGCAGCATACCTTGATCAACACTTTCTCCAAGATACTCCTTCATGTTTCCAAGGAGGCCAGTGAGGGTCCTCAAAGTTGAATTGGAGAGCTGATCTCAGGAGCAGGTGTGGATGTCAGACAGGAAGACGAACTGATGCCTCCTCGAGTCCCCTCAGTTTTAACTAGGAGTATGATAGTACCCCAGTCTCTGAGGGTCAAGGGAGATGAGGCCCAAGGTCAGCTGCTTCTGTTTCTGATCTGATAATGATGTTGACCAACACAAGGCCAGTGGTAGAAAAGTATTTAGTATTTTTAGTGTTTGAGAATGTGTCCAGGTGACAATGATGCTTGTGGGAGTATGATGTCTTCTTTATAACATTACAGAACCTCTTCACAACAAGACACAATTATTCAAATTAGCCTCTGAGCTAGGGCTGTCCCATGGGAGTGAGGGCTCTGGCTCCCTTTATGGACCAGAGATGAAGTGTGCTGACCATGGCCTTGAGGAGGCAACCATTTGGCCCAAATGGAGACTGGCATGGCCCAGCCTCCATCCTGCTCCACTTCCTTCCAACCTGGTGACACATAGCCAGTTTCTGTGGCACTGGCAACAAGGGCTTCTGCAGTGCTCCACAGAGATCACACATGTACCAGGACCTTGCCGAAGTATGAGGCCTCTGTGCCCCATTGACTTTATTGTTGGAAAGCTCAGGACATGGTTATGGTGATCAAGTAGGTGTTCCATCCCATTTAATGCTTTGAGCTGCTTCCCACTCCTAGCGCTACCAACCCCCCTTCACCTGACCCTGTTTTTTGTCCCTCTAACATACTATATAATTTACTTATTTATTATGTTTATTGTTTGTGTCTTACACTAGAATGTAAGTTCCAGGAGTGCTTTGCTCTCTGATGTATCCCAAGAACCAACATCGTGCCTGGCACTTGTAGACATTCTAAGTTTTTTATAAATGGAGAAAGGATGAAAGACCAGAGGGAGGAAGGAAGGCAGGGAGGGAGAGAGGGAAGAAAGGAAGGGTTGCTATTTAAGTCATGGTCTTCTCATTACTGCAGCTGATACGACTTCTCCTGCAAAGCAGATGCATTCTGGAAAACGTGTATAAAACAAACTCAAGTGTTTTGAATTTCCTTTTCCTAACTGTCATTGTAATCATGGGTGTGGGTGTTAGTGAAAAAGTTTTAGCCCTTATATATCACACATGAGAATCCCAATGTATTACTTTTCTAGAGCTGCTGTAACAAAGTAATACAAGCTGGGCGGCTTAAAACAACAGAAATGTATTCTCGCACAGTTCTGGAGGCCGGAAGTGTGAAATCATGTGTTGGCAGGTTGCTTCCTTCTGAGGGCTCTGAAGGAGAATCGATTCTATGCCTCTTCTAGCCTCTGGTGTTTGTTGGCATCCTTGGCATTCCTTGGCATTCCTTGGCTTGTAGATGCGTCACTCCAATCTCTGCCTCCATTGCCACATAGGCTTCTTCTCCCTGTGTCTCTGTGTCTCCACATGGCATTCTCCTCTGTGTATGTCAGTGTCCAGATTTCTGTCTTCTTACAAGGACACCAGTCATATTGGATTAGGGCCCATCCAAATGACCTCACCTTAACTTCATTACACCTGCAAAGAGTCGCTTTCCAAATAAGGTCACATTCACAGATACCAAGGGTTAGGACTTCAACATGTCTTTTTTTGTTTGAGGAAGATTAGCCCTGAGCTAACTACTGCCAATCCTCCCCTTTTTGCTGAGGAAGACTGGCCCTGAGCTAATATCCATGCCCATCTTCCTCTACTTTATATGTGGGACGCCTACCACAGCATGGCTTTTGCCAAGCTGTGCCATGTCCGCACCCGGGATCCGAACCGGTGAACCCCGGGCCGCTGAGAAGCGGAACATGCAACTTAACTGCTGTGCCATGGGGCCGGACCCCAACATGTCTTTTTTGGGGGACACAATTCAACCTGTAACACTCAACATTCCAGCTGTTCACCTCAAGGAATCCTCTATGCTTGTAAAAGGGTAATCTCAGGTCATTTAATCTGCAGTAGTAAACCTGCAGGAGCACCCTAACCAGAGGTTCGTTTCACAGCTGGCCACTCTTCCTGCCCCCATCCAAGGTCCTGGGGCAGGGTGAGGCAGGTGGAGGCACGGGGAAGGCTGTGTTGGGAATGGAAAGAGAAGACCCTTATCCATCCTGCACTCTGCTGGGGAATGAGTTACCCAGCACAGAGCGTAACAGACAGCCTTTGGAATGGTGCACCCCAGGCATTTTTGATCCCAGTTACTCCAATCAATTAAACAATGTTGAGGACACATCTTGAAATGAGGGCATTAGTGTGTTATGAAACTTATACAAAATTAGAATTTAAAAGGACTAAATAAATAGTACATTTATTAGTTCTTTCTCATATTCCAATGCATTGTCTGGCTCACCCAACTGCTGCCCTCCACCCCCATCCCAGCAGACACTTACCTAGCAATTCGCTGGCAAATGTTTAACAACCAGTTCTCTGGGGATGGGTGGTAGTGGGAGGGAGCTCTGATATGAAGCTCTTGCCAGTTTCCATGGCATAAGACTCCCTACATGGCCAACTTCAAACTGCCAACGTGAAGTCACTAAACATGGAGTTGGTGTTGGGGAAGTGGGAGAATTCCCCCCACCCCCACCACTTCTCCTTAAGGTTCTTATGGCTGGTCAAATAATCAAAAGGGCAGGTTAGCAGGAGAAAAATCAAAGTTTAATAGCATGTATACATGTGAGAAACCCAGGGAAACTGAGTAACTCAGCCATCTGGCTGAGGCTGCCTGTTTAAATATCTTCAGCTACAGACAAGGAGGACGTTAGTGATAGTGATTTGGGCCTTCAAAGGGGAGGAAGACAATTTACATAGAGATAGTATGCAAATGTTTGTTAAATAGGTTTTGCTGGGCCAAAAAAATGGGTTTGTTGGTGTCCTTTTATCACACCTATTTTCTATCATACTGTAGCTATCGTGTGGTATGAGCTCCTTCGTGGAACAGGCCTTCTATGCTAAATTCATTTAGGCAGTTTGAGAGGGGAAGGTCAGATGCTCTTCCTGAGACTTCTGAGCCTTTATTGTCTTCAGCTCAAAATAATCCGCATACCAGAGTGGTGCATCTTGGGGCAGCCTGCCCTGAACCCTATCATTGGTAAGAGATGCTAACAATTGGCTCTTGCAAGCTGATAGAAGCTGGCTGTAGCACACCACTGCAACCACCTGTAACATCTTCATTTTAGAGCAAGTGTTGGCAAACCATAGCCTGCAGGCAAAATCCAGCCCACTGCTTGTTTTGTATGGTTTGCTAACACAGCCATGTTCACTGGTTGTCTATGGCTGCCTTCATGTTGCAACAATAAAGCTTATAGCCTCTCAGCCTGCAAAGCCTAGAATATTTATTATCTGGTCCTTAACAGAAACTTTGCTGACTCCTGCTCTATAGGGCAAGAAACCATAGACTGTATGCAGCCTCCAGACATTCATCCCTGAGTCAGTCTGGAACTTCAAGCACAGCTTCCATCAGAGAGCTGCAATGCATGATGGTTGGGTTCTCCATTTCTCTCACAAAAGCCTACACTATTTTTTACTGCAAAAGTAACACTAGTTTGTTTCATTTTGTTTTGTTTTTTTACTTGGCCCAGCTTCTCTTGGCAATTTTCAGCAGGAAAATGCATTCCAAATTCCACCTAATTGGAGAACTGGAGACTTTGACACTACCTTTTACTTCCCCACAGCCCTCTTGCAGAAGGTGCTATGTCTGAACAGCTCCATTCAGGAGCTTGAGGCAGGATCATACGTCAGTTGACCCAATGGGGCAGGGACAGTCTCTTTTTGCAGAGCAGGCAGAGGGCACCATTTGGGAGACTGTCATGGTCATGGTGATTTCTGGTCTGCAAGGTAATTTTCACATGCATTGAGTGATTGTTGCATCCCCATAATGCTGTGAGGAGGGCAGGGGGGAGTTTTTGTGCCCATTTCATGGATGAGAAAACAGACTCAGAGACAAGTAACTTGACCACAGTCACCCAGATTGTAAGTGGCAGAATTCCAAGTGTTCTGATTCCTACTACAGAGCTCATTCATTAAAACACAACTGTGCTTAAAAATCACCTGGGAAGCTTCTTAAAAATACACATTCTCAGGGTTGCACATTTAAGCATTTCTGGGATGTAGCCCAGGAATCTACCTGCGTTTTTAAAAAGCCCCCGAGTCATTCTGATTCAAGTGTTTCTTTCTGGTCTACACTTTCAGAAACGCTGCCTCCTCCCCATACATTAGAAAATGATAATGTGCCTTTCTGGCTGAGAGCTATTTCCGGGTTATTGGGCATCAGCACTAGTGTTCAGTCTAGGCTTAAACACGAACCACTAGGAATGTCCTACTCCAGGTGATGTAAGCTTGAACCACAGAGAAATCTCATTGCATTGCCTGTCTGGTGACCATGCACTGTCCCCAGCAAGGATGCATCCAGCAGAACACAGCTGCTGAGAGAGGATTATTCACTCAGAGCCTGGACAGTGTGGGCTGCCTGGTGAGGCCTCCATCAGTTGACTCATTCATTCAGAAGTGCTTGTGCCAGGCTCTGTGTTAGGTGTTGAGGATGAAAGGCTGAGCAGACTCAGATGCAGCTCTGTCCTCAAGGAAGTTACAGTCTGGTGGGGAGACAGATGTTAATCAGGCCAACCACAAGTGCCTATGGAGAAGCAGTGCCTGGTGCATGACGGGGGTGTGTACCCCAGCCAGGAAATCAGAGGGGCTTCTTTGAGGAAGAAACACCTGAGCAAGATAGAAGAAAGAGTGGGTGTTAGCTAGGCTCAAAGTGGGAGAACTTTCTGTCATCTTTGAGGGGACTTGATGAGTTTCCTTTACTGATAGAGAAAAAAGCAAAGATGGAGAAAAGGGAGAGATGTGGACAGCATGGAGCCAGCTATGTCTCCATAGCTTGCAGGGATGGTTTTTCACACCCCAGGCTGTGGTACCCTGAATATCCCATCTATATGCCTTTGGGAACCTCCTTTTCTATGGAGGGGTAAAGGGAGGGAAGAGTGCTTTAGAAGCACAGGGAGCCCCTGCCACCCATCCTTCTTCCACCCTGTATCCTGACATGCATAAAACACATTTCCTGACCTGACAGGTAAAACAAGTGATGCTGGAAGGGCAATGAATGAGAACGGGCCTTGGGCACATTTACGGCGTGAGACAACCGGTATCTCTTCCTTAGAAAATTGGGGAGAGAAACTGTTTTATTCTTCTTTACACAACCCCAAAGCAGATACTGGCCCTTGATCCACTTTCTGAAACTGTAGCCACAGCCCATGTATTACCCAAGGCTGCAGAAAGGAAGAAAGGGCTGGCAAATTTCAGAATGTTGGTGTGTGCCAGTTATTTCCTGGCTTGATCCACAAAGTCTCTCAAGAGAAGGATGGACTCAGACCAACACTCACCAGATGGCAAACAAAGATGGAAGGAAACACTACTTTGCTTAGGGAAGGGCCTCGTCTGCAGCCTGCAATCTAAGCTCACTGCAAGTCCCATTTTTTTTGGAGCTCTGCAGGACTGAGAAAGCCAACTGCTTCTGTATGGACCATAGAAGCCGCAAAGTGGCAACTTGCACAGTAGATAGGATCGGGGCCCCACATCTTTATCAAGCATGGTCCTTTAAGAATAAATATACAAATATGTTTATTCAAATAGATCAGGCATGGTCCTTTAAGAGTTAGGTCAAGTCAGTCAGCCAGCAAGTACTAGACTAAGGACATTTATAATCTCATCTGAGCCCACTCTGAATGATCTCAAGGCAGCATCATTAAGTTAAGGACCTTTCACAACCCAGATCACTGGCTAAATGCCACTGCCAAACAAGAACTGTCGGTTGCTAGAACTCTCCAAATGAGAGTAAATGCAAACAGTTCCAATGAATGAAATACTAGGAGAGCACTTACACAATCATATAGAAGGGAGAACTCTTGAAAGCATTGCAAATGCAAAGTAATTTTGATTGTCCATTTTCTTTGAAGTGTAGTCAAAGACAAAGGCCATGCAAATGTTAAATCATGCGAGTCATCAAGTCGTTTTATTCTTAGTCTTGATATTAGTCACGCTATTTTGGACTTTATATCAGCAGATAAATCCAATGAGTAAGCAAATTTTGTAAGTATCAAGACTTTCAGTTAGAGAGTAATTGCATAGCTCAGTGAATTATAAAAGAAAGGCATAATTAGAGTTTCCATAAATGGTTGGCTTTTAGTCTTAAGATGACACAAACAAGGTTTGTCTTTCTGAAGGTTACGGAGGGGGAAAGATCAGCAACATCACAAAAGAAGACACTCACCTCCAGACCCCAGATTTTCACTGGGCTCTCCCATCTGTAGATAATAGTTTCTGTGTGGGTGAGAAGCACTCCAGACTTTAAGCATTACGTCTGTTGCATGCAACCCTAGAACCCAAACCCATACAAGCCTCCAACCTCCCCTGCCCCCAAATTTTTGCCTGGGGCCTCAGTTCCTGTTCTGATTGCCCACCTGGCACTCTGACCCTACTTTAGGATCTGGACCTTGTCTTTCTTTTGATCTACACCCAGATGAGAGATGAGCGCCCTGCTCCTTGTCTTCAGACCTCCCAGAAGCTGCTTCTGTCTGCCACCTGCTCCGGATTCTTTGCCACTGACTCCTCCCACCTGTTCACATCCATTGCCCCATTTTCTCCCACTGAGGACTCACAGACAGTGCCTTGCCATATCCCTTGGGGCCTGGACCCCACTGAACCTCTCTGTTTACACCTGCAGCAGGATCAGCCTCCCTAGAATTCATCCAGCCTCTACTTGCATCGCTAATTTTAGAGCTTGCATTATCCAGGCTGCCCGCCTGGAGGAGATAACCAGTATGGCCTGGCTCTATCTTGAGAAACAGGCACCCAAGTGAGGTCAGACTGTTTAGAAAAGCAGCAAACCCACAGGCACTGAGATCCTCGCTCCCCAGAAATTTATTTCAGCGTAGAAGTTTGTAATTAACCACACTGTACTTTTTATATCCCAAACTACATACACTTTACAGGCACAAATGACACTGAAAACAAAGCCCATGTGCTTGCTGGGTGAAGACAACATGTTATAGGGAGAAGATATTTTCTTATTTGCTGTTCTCTGGAAATAAACAAAGACCACTCAAATGAGAACAAGCAGCATCTCTTTACTCAGAGCTGGCTCTAGCAAAAGAGTCAGCCACCATCACTTGCATTTGGCAGTGATTCATAGGCAGGGAGAGGAGTGGGAAAGCTTTATGGTGGCCAAGATGGGAGGGCTTCAGGAGTGCTTTGATTGGAGTTGGCCTGAGGAAGCTAGAGGCGGGGCATCCTCTGTGATTGGTTTGGAGAGCATAGTTGGTTTTTTCTGATTGGTCCTGAGTTGGAAGTGGGGATAAAAGTAGAAAAGTTGTCAGTTATTGACCAAATCTTGATTCTGGGCAACTACTACAGAAGTTGAGAGTTAGAGTTCCATTGTCATGCATGGTTTGGCCATTGTTAGTTTGTATACTCCATCTTGTACTACATTGAGATTCACACTGATATTTTCAAATTCAAATTGTGTGTTTTTTTCTTTCCCTAGATCTTTCGTCACTCCCACAGGTTGCCTGGGAATGTTGGAGGTGTAGATGAAATATCCGTGATTCGCAGCTGACTCCAAGGTGAAATAGGAGCCAATCTGTTCCTTGAGGAAAGTGAAGGGCAGACTTTCCTTACTGTTCAGTGAGTTCAGTTCTTTGATGTTCTTTTTCTGAAAGAAGAAGGAGAATTTATGAGGTAGCCAGGCTACTTTGTGAAGGAAAGAAGGAAAGTTCATGGCAGTCTTTGCCAAAATTTAGGTTTTCAGCCTTAACCTTAAGGCTCCCCACTTCCCTGGGCAGGAGGGTGGGGAAATTTCTTTCCCAGATCTCTTACCTTTAGTTGCAAAGAGGGATGCTCTGGATCTTTGACTGTGTCGCAGTGGAGACAGAGCTCTCCTTTAGAGACAGCCAAAAAAATATGATTTTCTTTCTTGATACTAGTTGTACTTAATTGTGAAGTTGATATATAAAAGGTCTCTGGAAAAAGTCAGAAAACTGGTGAGTAGAAAAATAATCTTTTTTTCTGTTGATGTTTCAAGTACAACAACCCTCTTCCCTTTGGCAATGTCATCAAATTCTCACACCTGAGTTGGCCCAGGAGCCAAGGATGGGAAATTCTTGGAATTTCCCTTTCCCTATGCCTCTGGCTCCTTCTTTCCACCCCTTCCAGGGAAATGTCTTTAAGATCAGAGACTTCTCTGGGCCCATCTCCCCACCCTAACTGTTGCCTGCCATCAGCTGGCCCTTGAGGCAGTTTCCCCAGGAAGCAGGCTTTTGCCCATGGCAGAGAGGGGAGTAGCTGAGCTGCCCCTATTGGGTGAGGGGGTTAATACAGCCAAGGGAGAGTGAGAGAGCACAGGAACCACTTCTGCTGAGTAAAGCAAGGTTGAGAATTACCTGGGGTTGTGGTGCCTTTGTCTGGAACTGCTTTGAGGACCCCATTTTCTAGGACAAGAACTTGCTGGTTTGGGTCTCGAATAGTACACTTCATTAACTTTATAGATTTGATTGTTGAATCTGAAAAACAGTACCTGAGATTATGAACAATTAACCTGCTTCAGTTCACCATTCTCATATCCCCACTTGCTCAGTGGGCTCAGACAATATGTTTTCCTCTCATTAGTTTTTCCTGTTACTCCATCTCATTACTCTACCTATAGACGAACTTTCCTGATTAACCACTTGTGCACTGGAGTCAGACTGAGTTGGAGTCAAATCCTTGTTCAGTCATTTTCAAGCTGAACAATTACCAGACTTCTCCAAATGTCATTTTGCCCACCAGTAAAATGGGGGTAAGAAGAGCTATCTTACACAGGGTTGATGTGAGGAAGATGGAGGGATTCAATGAAAGTTCATCATTATGATTAGTAGTATTGATAACATCCAATGGAAGTTCATCATTATTATCATTAGTAGTAGTATTGATAACCCTCTTTGCTGCACCCTCTCACTGGTGGGCCCATGTTATCAGAAATGTCTGGGTGGCATGGATCTCTGCAGAGTTCAGCACCATCTGGGCCCACGGTGAGAACAGTGGAAGTGTGGGGAGGATGAGGTAAGGCAGGAAGCAGCCAGGAGCAGAAGCTTTGTGTCAGGAAGGGGATGGAAATGGCAGGAGTTTTGAGGAAAATGTGGAGGGGTTGTCCCTGCCCTTGTGGAGTCTGAATGGGCAGGACCAGCTGCAGGAGTGGCCAAGGATTTGCTTGAATATGGGGGAGTTTAGGCATTCAGTCCAGTTGGCCCTGCCTAGAGCGGGCAATCCTAGACCAAGAATTTGTTGCTATGCCACCTCTGCTAGGTCAATTGACCATTCTTCAGTGACTGAACTGAGGCTTTGCATGGGGGAAGGTACGAGCCCACATAGAGCACCAATGTTTGAGTCTATTTGGCACAACAGATGTAAAATGTGATAATGAGGTAGACTATCCTGTAGATTAGTAATTATACTATATAATTAAATACATACATAAATGTAAACACACACAGAGTCTTGCTTCCTACTCACTTGTGATCATGATGCCTTTAACCGTCCTTTGTGCCCTCCTCCCTGTCACCTACTATCCTCCTCGTCCCTGTCCCGAAATCCCGGCTCGCATGCCACCTCCTTCCTCAATTCCTCCCTCAATCCCTTATTGGGAGTGACCTTTTCCTCTCTGAGCTGCCCAGCTCTTGTTCTGTGCTGGAGAAGGGCAGCAGTCCTGCAATATCTTGTATTGCAGTAATTGCGTGCTTGTATAGGAGTCATTTCTGACTCATTTGATGTTTCTCGTAGGGCCCTGGGTGGGGCTTTCAGTAACCAGCACTTGATTAGTATTTGCCGAGTCGGCGTCTCTGGGCTGGAGGAAGTTATCAGTATGTTTCTGAGGGCTCTTCTGGCACAAGCCATCTGCGACTTTTGTTGGGGAATGAAACAATGAGGACTGAAACCAACTGAAGATAAAATCTATCAGTATTCTCAAGTTTGAATTGTATTTTTGGGAAAAAACAGACACACAAAAAATGGAATAAAAAGTACTTGAGTACTAAAAAAAATGGGATGCTTCGACACTAGCTGGTACCTATAAGATCTAATGGAAGTAAACGTCTGATCCTTTACCAAACTTGAATCACAGATGCACTCTGTGGTTAGCACAGACAGGAAGGAAATCACCATCACTAAGGTAGGACTGTCCACTGCCAAACGAGGCAGCCTAGGACTCAGCCCTGTCCTGCATCACAATGGCGTGGTCTTTCCAGCAGGTGGACGGGTCTTCATCACCTGAGCTCTTTCAGCCTGCATCCCTACCATTCCTCCACTCTCGCTTCATGCTTCAGCTGTCCCAAACTCCTTCTCTTCCCATATCCTCCCCCGCACCTTTGCTTACGCTGTTCCTTCTGCATGGAATGGCTTTCCTCCTTTATCCTGCAGGGTAATTCCAACTTTTCCTTCAAGATTCAGTGCAGGCATCACCTCCTCTTGGACCTATCTCCCAATTCCATCCCTCAGCATAGGCTGGTTCTCCGTATTCCTATAGCAACCTATGCTGCCTTCTACAGCAGCCATTACAAATACACACTAAGTCAAAATTAGCGTTGGATGTCTGTCCTCTCTCCCCTCCCCCACCAGCCTGTGAGAGCCAAAAGACAAGTGAAAGTCTTCTTTGCCTGTCTGTATGAGCACAAAGGGCATGTTCACAGGACCCTCTGTGCCTGGCCCCACCATGTTCTTGGCATACTGGCTTCTACACACAAAGTCATTGCCCAGGGGTCCTATGCCAGGGCCTGAGTTCCAGGTTGCGAGGACTTGGGCCAGCTGTGAGCTCTCATCTCTTACTTGCTTTCTATCATGGGATCTTTAGAGCACTTTACAGATGAGGAAGTACAGGACCCATGGAAACATTCTGGGACTCAAACTGAGGTCTTCCTGCCACATGTGATGGAAAGACCCCCAGAGTGGAATCGGGACTGGTAACCCTGGCTCTGCTACTTGCTAGCTGAGTGTCTTGGGCAAGTTCCTCACATTTATGATGCTCACTCTTTATTGGAAAAGTGGGAATATAGTAATATTCTAGTAAAATTGTTGTGAGAATTAAATTAATTCCCTTATGGAAAGAACTCAGCCTGGAGTTTGGTATATACTTGCTCAATAAATGTGAGTTTCTTATCACTTCGTCAGAGCACCAAGTCCTGTGTTAACCTCCTGAGCTTATTCTTCCCCAAAAGGTTAACATTCTCAAAGCTGAAAATGCAAGGGCTGGGGTGCTCCCTCCCACTATTCATTAGATGCCCCTGGGAGAGAGTCGCTCACCTCCTTGGGGAGGCTTAGCTACCCACCACCCTTCCCTTTCACCCCAGGACCCCTTGGACAATCACCTGAGTGGCTGGAAGCCTCCGAAGGAAGGCCGAGGTCCGTCACCAGGGGGCCTCTTGCTGACGATAGGAGTCAAAGACAACAGGTTAGCAAGTGCAATTCCATTAGCCTGGGATGCTTAACTTCTGCAGTTCCCAAAGCACCATCTGAAGAACACTCACACAGAAAAGTGCTAATGCTCCTAAGGAGGTTCCAGGTCCAATAATTTTGAGAGATTCTGGATTGAACAATGTTAAGTCAGGTTCCTTAAAGCAGGACTTCTCAGAGCCATTTTTTGAAAATATTTTGTGAGGCAAAACAAGAGTTTTGCCAATGTTGACCTCCCTAGACTCCCTCTCATTTGAAGGAGGATCACCTTTCTCGCTTTGGAGATTGGAGCTTTAGGTACGCCTTTCAACATGAAGGATCTCGGTCCTTTTTCTTTGTGTGTGGCAGAGTGGGGAGTTTAGTTGCTGCACACCAGTCAATGGGAGAAGCAGTGCTTTAAAATCTTTCGTCTGAGCCCATGTGTGAAACCTGTCTACTCCTGACACATTTGGGGTCCTGAATCACAATATGTCCATTTCCACCACTTTCCGTACTGTCCCTGTTTACATAACATGCTAGGAAAATTCCTGGAGCCCAGTTCTTTTGCAAATTGGACAAAAGAAGAATCATTTCCGTAGACAGAATTTAACACGTTCCTGTTTGGGAGCCACTTTTTGATGCCAAGGATGGCTTTGAAGAGATTTCTTACATTCTGTCTCTGGCTGGGATTCATGCTTTTCTTCGCAAGACTCATGGTCAGTGTTCATGGCTGAGCTCCCATCCAAAAAGGATATCACCCAAGCTGAGAATTAACACAATGAGAGAGGTGGAGGGAGGCAGAACCTGCATAGATTAGAGGATATTGGTTATGGAAACTTCCAACCCCAGGAAACCATCCCCAGTGCCCCTAATACCTACAGGACCTTGCCCTATCTCTCCTTGGGAATGTTGCCTTAATGTCACAGGGCCAGATCATTCCAATTCACAATGGAATTCTGTTTAGATTTTAGCCCACTAAAGCAGTTCTGTGGTTTGCCTAACAAATAACAATGTATTTTTGGCCACTTGCCATATTTTGTTTCCCATGTACATGGATTCCCAGGAATCACCTGGGAGTCTTGCTAAAATGTAGATTCTGATTCAGTAGGTCTGGTGGGTCCTGAGGCTCCTACATGTCTAACAAGTTCTCAGGGGATGCTGCTGGTTCACAGACCATACTTTGAGTAGCCTGGCTCTAAGAAACTCAACTTCCGGTGCCTGGGAGCAGAGCAGGCTCACAGTCATGCTGTACTGTGGGTTTGGAGGGACACGACCTCAGTTCCCTTTTGGACCTGCACAGCACTTTACAGCGTAAAAGCCCTTTTGCATACACGACTCAGCACATCCTCACCATGAGACTTCAGAGGACATGGGGTGAGTATTTTCAGTTCCTTTTTACAGATGAAGAATCTGAAGTTGAGAGACCTCTTGTAGGTCACAGAGCTAGAAACAAGTTGGAGAGCCCTGGAATTCAAATCCCCACTTCCTGGTGCTTTTGCATCATGTATCAGTTCCCACAGGAGAGAGCACCAGGTGGGATGGAGGTCACCAGACATGAGTGCTCATCTCAGCCTCACTACCAGTGTGCAGGGTGACACGGTAAGTTATGTAAGCTCTCTGGGCTCCCAAAGACGTGGTACACAGACGGGATTCAGTAATATCTCCGAAAGTGCTGACATTTTGTGATTCTTTGTGGCTGGAGGAGTTTCCCAAACTTTAAAAAGCACGTGAATTACCTGGGGACCTTGTTAAAATGTAGTCTGATTCAGTAGGTCTTTAATGGGGCCCAAGACTGCGTTTATAACAAGTTCCTAGGTGACATTAGTGCAGTGGATCCATGGGCCATGCGCTTAACCCTGGCTGTATCTTGGGATCACTTGAGGAACTTTAAAAATTATAAATCTCTGGGTCCCATCCCCAGTGACTAACTCAACTGGCTTGGGGTGGGGCCCAGAGTTAGTATCTTTTGAAAGCTCCGACTGATTTTAATATGCAGCCAGGGTTGAGAATCACTGTGTTATAGGGTTGGGCTCCTAACTGGAAACAGTTTGCACCAACAAGTGACACAGCTTTCTGATAATAGTTGAGCAACCCTCCCAGATTTTCTGATGCTAAGTGAGTCATGTTTTCAAGTTGTTACCAGGAGAGGAACTACTTTCCTGCCTTTGTTTAATTTCTTTTATATTCTAACTCCAGAGTCCTCTGCAAATCCATTGGGAGATGAATCTATAAAGTTACTCTCTTGGCTACAGCAGAGAGTAGAGTGTCAGCCTGTTTGTGCCAGATTCTAGTTGCGGTTCATGGTAGGAAAGCAGTACCCAGAAACCCCCTCCTCACAACAGTCCCCATCTGGATCAGACAGAGTCACTGCTACAAGGTTTTCTTACCTTGCCAGGACATTTGGAAGTCACATTTATCCCAATTATTAGTTCAGAATAGTGGTTCCCAAAGTGTGCACCAATGTGCCCTGGGGTGGCTTAGCATATCACAGGGGTGCCATGGGATAGTTTAAATTTTTGAGGAAAAATAGACATCTGTTACACTCATGCAAACCACTATCATTAAGTTGTTTCAACCTGAATTCTTAAACAGAGCTGTCAGACATTTCTTTTGTCTTAGATGCTCTGTGAAGAAATTCCTCAGACATTAAGGGCACTGTGAACTGAGAAAGTTTGGGAACCTCTGGTTTAGAAGTTGGAGGTAGCATTCCTTGGGCAGAGTACTGCCTTGGGATTAGTAAATCCTGTTGACAGTGCATTCAGGTGTGGAAAGAAAGCTCATAGAATGAGATTGAGATGTGCTAGGAGTCAAAGAGGACTAGATTGATCTGCCCAATAAAGAAGGAAAACTGATGCTTTTACAAGCAGCCTGAGAAGGACAAGGCAGGGGAACTAAGAATATGGAATAGCCAAGGCAAAGGAGAGAAGAGGGAAGCTGGGACCAGAGGAGTAAGATGGCCTCTGAAGTCATTGAGAAGTGCCTGATAGTGGTGTCACTGATGGATGTCTAGCAGGAAGGGTGTAAATTGCTTGCTGGGCCTCTGTCAACCCCCATGGCTACTAGCTCCTTGCTACTCAAAGTGGTCTGGGGATCAGCAGCATCAGCATCACTTGAGAGCTTGTTAGAAATGCAGAGTCTGAGGCCCCCCCCACACCCAGGAACAGATGTTGCATTTTTGCGAGATCCGCAGATGATTCTCATGCACACTGGTGTATGAGAGGCACTGTGCTAGCTGAGAGATTCTCAAGCTCTGGGACGTTGAAATACCTAAAGGAGTTAAAAAAATATTGAAGCCTGGGAAATTCCTATTGAGTTGATCTAGACAGCAGACCTAGCATCAGGGTATTTAAAAGTCTGCCAGGTGTTTCTAAAGCCAAGTTTGAGAACTACTGGCCTGGTACAACTGCTTTGTGAGAGTGGGTTTTTTTAGGGGGGAAACCAAAGTTCTGGATCAATTTGGAACCAACATAGGAAACAATTGAAATATGTGAGCCATGAGAGAGATCAGCAGATATAAGAAATTAGTGACTACAAGAGGTATCCCTGAGGTATTAGGGAATAGGGTAGGAAAAATTGGGTTTCCACCATACGTTGGATAGGGGATTAAGTCAATTCCTACTTAAACATTGCAAAAAAGATAACCCCAAAAGCCTGGAGGACTTTGAGACATCTAGGTGACTGACGTCTAGTTATGGATAAAACTGGCTCACAAGGCTAGTGAAATTTACAACAGATCTTCAGATGGTATCCACTCAGGTGGTATCCACAGATATCACCTAGAAAGAAGGCTATATTCAGCCATCTGGGATCTGTCTCCATCAAGCAGAGAATACTCAGAGCAGTGGATTCCAAAAGCTCTTTCCTAAGACAAATTCTCTATTTGCCTTCAAAATTACTCACTCCAGCTCCTGGAATAGAGGAGGGAGTGACATCAGTGGTTCCCTACTACAACGCACCAAGGTACCTATGTTCTCAAGCTCCATTCTCTCCTTCCCCCTACATCACTCACAACCCATTGATTTCTAGGGCAAGTCCTCCTGGGAGAAAATGTCTGTTCATGTACTTTGGAGCAAGTTGCTCAGAGAAGATCTTAGGGACAAAATTTGGAAAAGTTTGAAAAGCCATAAGGAGGAGGTCCTCCTAGTGAGAAAAGAGCCAGGCCAAGACAATGAGTGCTATTCCATCTCCCCATCCATGCATGTCTGTAGCTAAGAAAGACAAATTAGGCTTTGGCCAGAGGGTTGAGAAGGGCCAAAGTGGCTGGTGCCCACAGCCTAGAGGGTATTCCAGAAACAGGGGATGAGGACCACATACCTGGGCCAGGGATGTGCCGTGCCTGTGGTTCTGAGTGGATGTTGGAGCCCTGGTGTGTCTGGTATACCACTCAGGCTGTGCTCATCGGGAATGCATAGTGAATGGGAGTGGGTAGATGTGAAATTATGACAGCAACAATTAGACAATAGCTCATTGGTGGGGCAAATTAAAATGACTGCAAATTCTTTGATGTTCTTCTCTTTGAGAGGTGTGGTCTGTGTTCCCTCCCTTTGACTCTGGGTAGGCTCTGTAATTGCTTGGCCAAGAGAAAATAGAATGCAGTGGAGTTGTGCCCATTTCCATCCTCTTCTATGTCTTGAGGACCGGCAGCTTTTACTTCCTGTCTCTTGGAATACTTGTTCTGGCAGACCAGTCATCATATGGTGAGAAATTCCAAGCAGCCCCACTAAAGGGCTGATGTGGAAAGGAACTGGGGTCCCACTGACAGCCCCAGCTGAGTTCCTAGCTGACAGCCAGCATCAACATGCCAATCAAATGAGTGAGCCTCCTGGAAATGTGTTTTCCAGCTGCAGTTAAGCCACATGAAACAGAGTAAACCATCTCAGCTGAGTGCTGCCCATATTGCAGAATTATGAGCAAAATAAGCCACAAAGTTTTGGGATGGTTTGTTATGCAGTAACAGATAAATGAGAACAGACTTTGGTACCAGGAGTGAGGTGCTACAGTAACTAAAGCTCAAAACATGTATGGGTGGCAGGTGGGAGTTGGAAGGCTCTGAAAGTTTGAGGGTGAGAGTTTGAAGGACAGCGAGGAAAATGCCATTGAAAACTGGAGAAAAAAGTGATGTTTGTTGTGTAGCAGTGGGAAGATTAGCAAAACTGTTGCCTGAAGTAATGTGGAATATTTTAAGACCTCAGACAGATTTCTGGACATGCCTAATAGGTCCTTTAAAAAACTTTAAGGGCTTGTCCCACAGGTGACTCAAGGGAGAGAGGGCTGTCTTGAAAGAAATTCAGGGTGTCTTTTTGTCTAATAAAATGGATTATAAATTGAGAAGGTAAAACACTTTTAAAGGAATTGTAGTGGCTTGGACTGAAAGGGACAGAGAAGTAAAAAAATAAGAGGAGACCTTAATATATAAGATATAATATATATAATAAAAATAATGAGCACAAAGATGTCCACATCCTAAACCCCGGAACCCATGACTATGTTACCTTACGTGACAAAAGAGACTTTGCAGATGGGATTAAGTCTAAGCTCCTGAGATGGGAGATAATTCTGGATTATCCATGTGGACCCCATATAATCACAAGGGTTCTTATAAGTGACAGAGGAAGCTAAGAGGGTCAGAGTCAGAGGGATGCACTGTTTAAAAAGACTGGCCCAGCCATTGCTGGCTGTGAACTTGGAAGGGGGCCATGGAATGTGTGGGCATGGCCAGATTTGGCCCACAGACCATAGTTTGCCTGATTTAGATGATGAGGGCCTGGACTCCAGGTTGATGCCTTAATTGGATAAGATTATTGGGGCCCTTGGCAGGGCATAAGTATATTTTGCGTAAGGGAGAAATTGAAATAATCTGTGGCCAAAAAGTAGGCCACGATAGATTAAAAATAAATGTAAATTCCTTGACATTTCTCCCATTGAGAGATGGCATTTATGTGTATTCCTCCTGAATTATTACAGATTCTCTGATGGATCAGTAGGATATGCCAGAATTGTGGTATTACCAGTTCCTAGACCCAGGCCTTGACAGACAAGCCACTTCCACAATTCTTCCACTCTTCTGTAGAACCTGGCTGCCATTCTGTAAAGAAGCCCAAGCAGCCTTTAGAAGAGGCTGTGTGGAGAGGAGTTGGGCCCTTGGCCAATAGCCCTGGCTGAGCTCCCAGTCAATAGTAAGCACCAACTTGTTAGCCACTTGAGGGAGCTACGTTGGATGTGAATCCTGCATTCTGGCTAAACTCTGTGAACTGTCCCCACTGAGCTCTGTCCCAATGGCAGATTTTTTAACAAAATAAATGATTGTTGTTGTTTTAAGCTACTGAGTTTTGGGATGGTTCGTAATGCAGTAGTAGATAGCAGAGATATTTGACTTTCTACAGTCTTTTATTATAACCATCTTCAGTTGCATGAAACCATCTAAACTATGATGAAGGAGGCAGAAGAAGATGAGGTGGCTGAACATCCACTTCTATAGTCAGGTGTCTGAGAAAAATAGCTACAAGCACAAGAAAAAGGGGAAAGAGTAAGTAAGTCAGGGAGTGAGACTGGGTTAGGCAAGATTCTGCTCTCATTTCATTTTTCTTAACAATCCCGGGAGTCCAGGTAGAAGTGGCCTCTCCCATCTCTTCTTCCAGGTGCTCTCCACCTCCTCCCTGTCCCCCTAATCTTTAAAACGTGAAGCACCTCCAGGAGACCTCCCTTGACCAAGCCCTCCTAGAACCTACTTCTTCCTACAGCCCATTGTCTACTTGATTATTAATTTCACTTTCCTTATTTTTCTTTGTAAACATTCCTTAATATTTATTTATTTTTAGCATGACTATGTTTCTTGATTGACACAAAGAGATAGTTAATTCAGGGGAAAATCCATAAGCCAGTTTGGAATCCAGCACAACCACAAGCATACTGATGGACATTTATTGAGCACTCAATATGTGCTGCACACTGTCTCTGTATTACCGCACTTAAGTCTTACATCTCCCTTAGCATACACATAAAGGAACAGGGACTTTGAGGCTAAGGAAATTGCCCAAGGTCACATGTCTGGGAAGTGGAAGAGGGGCTGTAGCGCATGTTTTTCTGACCTCAAAGCCATGTTCCTAACTATTCTACTAAACTATTTCTTAGTCACTATGAACATTTAATGTCTATCCTTCTATTCTTTTATTTTCGTATATATTTATTTTTAATTACAAATATAGACTCATGCATGAAAAATTGATTTGTTTTTGCACTAACAGTGTATCGTGAGTTCCTTTCCATGTCACAAGATAGGCTTCTACAAGATTTCTTTTTCTTTTTGGTGAGGAAGATTGGTCCTGAGCTAACATCTGTTGACAAACTTCCTCTTTTTGCTTGAGGAAGATTGTCCCTGAGATAACATTTGTGCCAATCTTCCTCTATTTTGTATGTGGGATGCCACCACAACATGGTTTGATGAACAGTGTGCAGGTCCACACCTGGGATCTGAACCCATGAAGCCCAGGCTTCCGAAGTGGAGCATGCCAACTTAACCACTATGCCAGTGGGGTGGCCCCTACAAGATCATTTTTAATGATTGCATAATGTTCCACTGAATATGTAAGGATATATAGAAAACTCTCTTCCTTTTTCAGCCGTTATATGAGTTTTTACTAAGGAGAGACCCATCTTTGTTGGGAGAATTCCTTGTTAGTCCTTCCATGGGGAATGAGACTCCATAAATCACACCAAAATGACAAAATCTGGTCATGAAACTGTGTTCTAAGAAGGATCTGTTCTGTTTACTAGCCTGGCCTTTCTTTTGGTGAACTCTGAAATGGATAAGAAATGAAAATTTGGAAGGAGTAGGGGTGAAGAGTTGAGCACAACGATTTTCAATAAGAAAGGACCAAACTGGAGCCAGTGAAACTTTGATTGCAGGAAAGGAGTGGAGGATGGAGGGAGAGAAAAGAGGAAGGAAGAGCAGAGCAAGGGAGGTAGGGGAGGGCAGGGGAAAGGAAGTGCTGGGAAGGGAGAACCACCTAGTGGCTTTGTGCCTCTGAAGGGGCATGCAAAGAAGGGACATTGGATGATCGTGTGATTAAGTTGTTTCTAGGCTGTTACACTGTAGACCTTTTCCATGTCTCCTTCAAGTCTCCAGAAACTTCCATATTGCTATCACATATTTGGGTCCAAGTGGACAACTTTTTTGGCATAAATGGCTCAAAGTTGAGGAAAAGGACAGCTTCCATATGGGCTATATGTGGACATTCTACAATTTATTGAAATGATTTCATATTGTTGGACATTTAGGTTTACCCTATAAACTCAGCAGTAGGGTAAATATTTCCTTAGAATATAGCCTTAAAAGAGGAAGTTCTAGGTTAAAGAGTAGGCGTAGGGTAAAGCTTTTAATGTATTTGAAAACTGTAAAAATTTGTTTGATAACATACAGAAAGTGCAACTTTTTTTGGATCTATTGTCTTAATGTTTCACTTTCCTAGCCTATTGTGACATCATATTGAAAGAAGCCTTTGTGGTAGATCGTAAGCTCCTCCAGGCGTGTGGGCCAGGATGTTACCTCCTTTCCATCTGGGCAGCCCTAGACAGGGCCCAGCACAGTGAGCATTTCAGGCTCATTTCCAAGGTCTGCGTCTCTACCCTTCAGCGTTATCTGCCATTGCTGTGGATTCGACCACCCAACTTCATAAGTGCCTCTCGTGCATGTGGATGTTGGTAGCAGACTGAGGACCCATCCGTGGTTGTTTTCTCCAAAACACAACATAACTCCCCAGCACAACTGCTGCTCTCATAGAATTTTGGTCACATTGCTTCTCAGTCTCTTTATTTCTGAAGAGGTTTAGTTCCACTGAGTGACTCTATGTTTCCCAGATCAAAATGTCCTTGTGGCTGTTTAGCAGAGATAAGGGCCTAACCTGTAGGTACAGTATGTGACAGTCCACAAGTGGAGAAAGGATGGAACAAGAGTGGTGCAGGTGACGCTTCCTTGAGGAACGGGGTGATGGCAGGTGTTCCTGCACATACCTGTTCATAGGTAAATCTGGGGGCGAGGCGGCTTCCAACCTCCACTTGCCAAGGTGTTGAGGGATCCTGATAGAGAGACACTATACTGTGGTGTGATGCATGCTGTGACCATTTTGTTTTATGGTAACACTACGTACCAAACCAGAAACCATGCCAGGTGCTGAGCAAACAGCCACAGCATGGGTCGCATGAGTGTTTGTGGCTCTGATCAATTGCCTTAGAAACAGACCTGTGGGACACAGTCTGTTCCCAGCTCTGGGACTGGGCATGCCTTTTGATTGTGCCCAGTGAGTGGCTTCGCCTCAGAGCTTGAACCCACAGGGCCATGAGGCCCAGAGGTGGTGCCAGGAACAGGACAGGGGACACAGCTGGCCCTTGCTGAGTGATTCTGATGATGTACTTGCAAAAAATGGTACATTTCCCCCTGAAGTCTTTCTTTCATTCGCCAACCCTTTTAACAACAGAAGTAAAAATGGGCAGGAGTTATTCCTCCACAAATGAAGCACAGGTGAGGTTCAAGCTTGGTTAGGGGCAGGATGGGCCCAAAGAACTCTTTTCTCCTGTTCCAAGCTCAGCTTACTCTGTGTGGTCAGCCCCTGGAGGAGGCGAGAAGGGACTTGTGTCCTCCAGAGCCAAATGCCAATGATGTATGTTTTCTCCAAGCTCTGATTCTAGGACAGTGCCTTATCAACGGTGGGCTGAGCCCTGCAGTAAGTCATAAAAATCAATTGAAAACCAAAAAGGAATAGAACATAAACTATCAGAATCCATTAAACATAGTAAGGGTAAGTATTGTGTCATGAAAGGTCAATTCCGCACTGAGCTCACAGATCCTTGGTGAAGTTCGCCTTTTTACTGTTCAGTAGGGAGATTCGGCTCCCATGTGTTAAGGAGCTGAAAATGGATTGGATGGAAGCAGTTGAGTTTTATAAAACACACCAAGGTTTTATCATTATGTGGCATGAAATTCAGATGTCCAGGCAAGATTTTAGACCCCAGAGATTCCCTGTGAATTCAGTAATCACGCAAAGTACCTGAATCTCAGCACTTTCAGAAAGAACTTGATGTAAAGCTATGACCCCATTCTATTACTGCAGCCTCATCACCAGGACACGAACTTCTGCAGTGCTTCTAGAATATCATATTTATTTTAAAGCATTTATTTACTCATTGACTATTTTACCCCTGGTAGCTTGTCTTTTAGAATTTCTTTTCAGGGATCCCAACTGTTGTATTAACCGTGCACAGTTACTTACATCTGCAATGAAAACTTTGAAAAGTTTATTTGAAAATAGAACCTTTCCTTTTTGCTCTATTGGTCTCAAACAGCGCAAACAGCTCTCACACAGCTGGTTAAGGGAATGGGAATGATTCTGCCGCCCTGTGAGGCATTTTGCTTTTTTTTTTTTTTTTAGATTTTTAAAAAATTTTTTCCTTTTTCTCCCCAAAGCCCCCCAGTACATAGTTGTATATTCTTCGTTGCGGGTCCTTCTAGTTGTGGCATGTGGGACGCTGCCTCAGTGTGGTCTGATGAGCAGTGCCATGTCCGTGCCCAGGATTCGAACCAACGAAACACTGGGCCGCCTGCAGCAGAGTGCGCGAACTTAACCACTCGGCCACGGGGCCAGCCCCAGGTGTTTTGCTTTTAACAGTTAATTGCACCATTTTGTGACTAGCTCCTCCCGCTGGTCCATCTGACACTGTTGTAACCAAGCTCATAAAATATACTGCTTCTTACCTTGCATTTATAGACACTTAATGAAGTTCCGTTCATCTCACAAGGTGTCCGTGCAGTTTGTTCCTGCTCCCGCTCCCTGTCATAAAGTTTCCATGCAAACAAGACACTTAAACTAAGGAAGAGAATTATTTGAGACATATGAGATAATTACTATTATGCTTGTTAATAAAGAAGACAACAGGCCCAAAATGGAGTTGCTTATGCTAAGCCTCATGTTGCCAAACCAAGACTTAATTACAGTTTCGGCTCTCCCAGAAATGGAATCGTACACCAGTCCACCAGGAATAGCACTAGTAGGCCACCTGCTGCGAGACCCCTGCCATCCATATAGAAAAGTAACCTTGTAATAACCAACCACTTTGTGCCTAGGATAGCTTCCTTGTGCCTTCTGCCTATAAAAGTCCCTCGTTTTGTATAGCTCCTCAGAGCTCCTTTCTATCTGCTAGATTGGATGCTGCCTGATTGAATCTATTTTTGCTCAAATAAACTTAAAAATTTTTTGAATATGCCTCAATTTATCGTTTAAAGTGTTTCAGAGTTGATGACAAAGTTTTGTCCCTGTGAATGACTTGTCAACATGATAACTTTCTAGTTTTAATTAAAATGTTACCACTCTGCTGCCCAGGAAACAAATAATTTATGACAATTAATTCTGTTTCATTTTAAGGAGACTCTAGGCCTTTATGACTTTACACAGTCAAATTTCCATAATATTTTGTTATCTATATTTTAAAGAACGTTTCAAAATAAGATGCATTAAAAATTCTAAAAAATTAGGCATGCAGTAAGAAAAATATGGTGTACTGATATAGTAAATTTCATGTATTCAATAACTGAAAATCTGAATATTTTATAAACTAAATCTTTCAGTCACGTAAAAGTGAACTATTTAGAAAATTAATTTACTTTGTCCTGAAGGTACAAAGGCCAAAATTCCAGTGTAATTCATTTTATTTTTTCTTTTTCAAAAATTTATTTCCTTATGCAATTCCATCAGCAATCAGATTAATATTAAAAGTCAATAATAAATGTATGAGTATGTGTGAACTGGGCTGCAAGGTAAAATGAATTTCAAACAGTGAGTTGCAGTGAGAAAAAAAAAGTTAGAAAAGCACAGTTCTATGGTTATGACAAAGGTCCTGCCTGCGGGCGCCAGCTCCAGCTGCCACACGCCCAGGTGTGGTCTCCAGAGACGCAGCTATTTGAGGTTATTTGGTGTCACGGCGCCCTCTGCTGGTCCTGGAAGGCATAGCTCTGATAGTGACAGGCGGGGCTCAGGTGGAAGTCCTGAAGGTCTTCTAGACTGACCACAGAGCGGTCTTTGGATTCCCTGGCAGCCAGGCCCTCGCTGTGGCAGCATCCAGGAGGCGCAGGGGCCGAGGATGGCTTGTGATAAGCCAAACATTTGCATTCGCTAAGTTATGCAAGGAATAGGCAAGGAGTTGAGCAGAATCAGCTCATAAAAGATCTTGGGGTCTCACTACAGAACTAGACTTGGTGGGTAGACAGTATGGAGAGTTTTACTCAGGGGATGGTGTGATTGCATCTGTGTTTTAGAGGAATTTCTTGGCCAGAATGAAGCGGGCAGCCTGGAGCAGTGAGTGGCTTGAGGTGCGTGGGCAGTTATGGGCTGGCCTAGGAATCCAGGTGATAAATGGTGCCCTTGAGCCTCACTGGGCATGCCACGTGTCTCACCTGATCCAAGCCTGTGAGACTGACCTTGTTCGCTGCATGTTCTGTCTCTTGCTCTCTGTTTCCTGGTTGGCGCAGGCAATGGGAGATCAGAGAGAGAGAGGAGAGTTTGGTTAGAGTCCCCATTCCCACCCCCCACCCCCACCCCCAAATTTGGTGGTGGCTGCATTCCCATATAGAAGGCCACAGCTCCATCTCTCGGTATTCTGGTCAATGCCTGGTCTCCTTGCCTCTTCTCTTCAGGAGGGGTAATGGATTCCATCTGTCAGCAGCCCCCGGTGCTTCACCATCTCCTGTGGCTTTTTCTGGACCTGCCTGCACTTCGTCAATACTCCCTTGCTTACATTCTCCCCAGTGTGCACCTTTGGAGTGTGTGCTCTATCCCTTGTCAAGACCTGACCCAT
Organism: Equus caballus; assembly: GCF_041296265.1. Classification (NCBI taxonomy): domain Eukaryota; kingdom Metazoa; phylum Chordata; class Mammalia; order Perissodactyla; family Equidae; genus Equus; species Equus caballus. The sequence goes on from NC_091698.1 coordinate 31,331,936, forward strand.
GCTGGAGTTTTAACTGTATTGTCCAGGCAATAGGGAGTCATTGAAGATTTTAGAGAGGACAGTGGTAAGAGCAGGTGTGTATTCTGGAAAGATCTGGCTGACTGAAGTGAACAGAACAGCCTGAATTAGCAAGGGTTTGAGGCAAGCAAACCATTAACAAATAGCAGCAGGCAGCCACGTACTAAACTAAGACACACCCCCTGAAACGCACAGCATTGGGTCAGGGAATGGCAGCGGGAAGCCAAGCCAGTAGAAGAGTGTGTCAGTTGCACATATCACTTGATAACTAGCTTTAAAAATCTTTAAATTTAATATTTTGGTTTTTTAGGGTTTAGGGTTGCAAAAATGAGTGTGTCAGAAGTGTCCACCAAAATGTCCTGCTTTGTCTCTTCTCTTAGCGCCTACCCCTTCCATGCAGGCTGGCTAAGCAGCTGCCTCTTCACTGATGCTGGACCTGGGCTTTCTGGCACCACAGTCGCATCCTTAGACTAGTGTATGATTGAAATATAATGCGAGCCGCAAATCTGAGCCGTGTATGGAATTTTAAATTTTCTAATAGCCATATTAACAAAAGTAAAAAGAAATATGTGAAACTCAAAATACACAAAAAACTCTTAAAACCCAATAATAGGAGAACAAACAACCGAATTAAAAATGGGCAAAAAATCTGAATAGACACCCCACCAAAGAATAAGATGGCATATGAAATGATTACCATAAGATTACCACATAGATGGCAAATAAGCATATGAAAAGATGCTCAACATCATATGTCATTAGCGCACTGAAAATTAAAACAGCAGGGAGATACTACTACACCCCTATGAGGATGGCCAAAATCTGGAACACTGACAACACCAAATGTTGGCGAGAATGTGGAACACCAGAAACTCTTGACCATTGCTGATGGGAAGGCAAAACGATACAGTCACTTTGGAAGACAGACTGGGAGTTTGTTTGTTTTTTACAAAGCTAATTACAGACTTACCATGTGATCCAGTGATTACAACCACACAAAAAATTGTGCGTGAATGTTTATAGTAGCATTGTGAATCATTGCCAAATCTGGAAGCAATCAAGACGTCCTTCAATAAGTAAATGGATAAACAAAATGTGGTACATGCCTGCAATGGAATATTATTCAGCCATAAAAAGAAATAAGCTATCAAGCTACAAAAACACATAGAGGAAACTTTAATGCATATTGCTAGGTGAAAGAAGGTAGTCTGAAAAGGCTACATACTGCATGATTCCAACTATGTAACATTTTGGAAAAAGCAAAACTACAGAGATAGTAAAATGATCAAGGGTTGCCAGGGGCTGGGGGAGAGAGAGGAAGGGATGAATGGGTGGAGCACTCAGGATTTTAAGAGCAGTGAAACTATTGCATATGACAGTGTGATGGCAGATAGACATTATGCGTTTGTCAAAACTCGGAACTGTGAGCACAAAGAGTAAAGCCTAATATAAACTAAGGACTTCAGTTAATAATAATGCATCAATATTATTCATGATTATACATATATAATACTGGCTAATCAATTATAACAAATGTACCTCACTAACGCAAGATGTTAATAATGGGGGAAACTGTGTGCGGCTCTGTCGGGGGTGGGGGGTTGGGGACAGTGTGTGAGAACTCTCTGTGCTTCCTGCTCAAGTTTTCTATAAGCCTAAAACTGCTCTAAAAAAATAAAGTCTATTAATTAAAGAAAAGAGAAATAGGTGAAAGTAATTTGAAAAATACATATTCTTTAGCTCAATATCCAAAATATTATCTTTTTGGCATGTAATCAGTATAAAAATTATTGAGACATTTTATACAACATTTTGTACTAAGTTTTCAAAATCTAGTGTGTGTTTTACAGTAGAGCACATCCCAATTTGGACCAGCCTCATTTCAGGCGCACAATATCCACCTGTGGTGACTGGCTGCCATAATGGGCAGCATAGTGTTAGACTTCCGCAGGGATTGTATACAACTTCTTGGCTTGTTTTTTCCCCGACATTAGTTAGTAAGACAAAATACGAACTCATACAGCCCTAGCACCCCCACCGCATCCTGAAACTGGCCCCAGGTCAGAAAGCTGGATGCTGTCACCTCTCCTCTCCTCAGTTCTACAAAGCCCAGCACACGAAAGCATTCATTGCTACTGCATCCCCACCTCCTTCAATCAAGCTCGTGAAGAGTGGTCTCTACTGTCTCATTTCCTTGTCCCCCATTCACTGCTCAGCCCACTCAGTGGGTCCTGAGCTCTGCCATTTCACTGAATCAGCTTTTGCTAAGAGCACCCGCCACTCTGTATGCATTTACACAGTGGGTATTTTTAGTTCTAAAGTGGCTTGACCTCCCAGCAGCAAGTACAATGGATCTCTTTCCCTCCTGTCAAAATCTCTTCCCAGGGCATCCATGATGGCCATTCTTCTGGGTTCCTTCCAACTTCTTTGACACATCCTTCTCCATTGTCTTTGTTAGACTCTGGGCTGGGCCACTAAATGGTGCAGCTCTTTAGGACTCAGTCCTAGGCATCCCTTCATTCCATCCTTTCTTCCTAAGTAATCACGTTCATGTGCTGACTTAAAGGATCATTTATGTGCTGACTACCTTGTTTATATCCCCCACCCAGCTCTCCTCTGAACTCCAAACAGCCATATGATCTTAACAAAGCTCATTCCAGAAAGAAGCTATTATTAACATAATATCCATTTTAAGTTGAGAATTTCCAAGACTTGCCCAACATCATACAGTTGGTAGCACCAATTACTGGCCCAGCTGTGTCCCTACCAGGGTCCTCTGGAGTCTGAGAAAACCTTGAGGCGTTCAGTTTGTGGGCTCTGGCTTCTTGTCACTGCTGTCCACAGGTTGGGCAGGATCCTGGTGAGAAAGTGTGACAGACGTGAGACTGGCAATGGCAGAGTGAGGGAGGGAGGAAGCTGGCGGAAACTAGCTAAGGGAGAGATCGGGTATAAACACTCGAAACCATGAAATGTATTTTTTTCATTCACGGAGAGAAAAGGGAGATTCGGGGAGAAATTGGAATACATACTTCTCATTTTTAGCGTCACTTAGAGATCTAACATTACCGTATTCATTTGCAAACGTAAAATGTACTAGATATAAGTAGGAGGAATAAGGAAGGATATTTTAATTCTTTACAGTTGCTAAACTTCCCTGGTGATCTCACTTTTTCGAGAAAGTAAGCCTCCTCGTGTCCAACTTCCATTTTAAATCTGCTTTATTTTTTGTGAGGAAGATTGGCTCTGAGCTAACATCTGTTGCCAATCGTCCTCTTTTTTGCTTGAGGAAGATTGTTGCTGAGCTAACATCTGTGCTAATCTTCCTCTGTTTTATGTGGGATGCCACCACAGTGTGGCTTGACAAGTGGTGCTAGGTCCACACCCAGGATCTGAAACTGTGAACCCCGGGCTGCCAAAGTGAAGCATGCGAACTTAACCACTATGCCACCGGGCTGGCCCCCTTAACTCTACTTTTTGACAATATAACATTTATTTAATTGTATTTTTTGCTTTCTCCCCATTTCACTTTTTTTATTTTGCAAAATTTGAAAATCATGCAAAAAATAAGAACCTTATTTCCACCTCCCAGATTTTACAACTGTCAATTTTATTTTTAATAAAAGATAGCAAACATTACCAGGGGCATTTTTAACTCTCATCCTCTTCTGCATCTCCATTCTCCTCTATCCTTCCCAGAAACAGCCACTAGCATGGATTTAATGTGAGTTCCTTCTGCTCGTTAAAACTCTGAATACATATTTAGGTGTGTTTACATACATAACCAAATGATATCTTGAATATTTTAAAGATTTTATTTTTTTTTTCCTTTTTCCCCCCAAAGCCCCCCGGTACATAGTTGTATATTCTTCGTTGTGGGTCCTTCTAGTTGTGGCATGTGGGACGCTGCCTCAGCGTGGTTTGATGAGCAGTGCCATGTCCGCGCCTGGATTTGAACCAACGAAACACTGGGCCGCCTGCAGCAGAGCTCGTGAACTTAACCACTCGGCCACGGGGCCAGCCCCCTATCTTGAATATTTTAAAAGGGGAATAAACATATCAGATTATCTTGTAGTTTTATTGATAAATGATTGATGCATGATAAAGTGCATTTATTTAAGGTATACAATTACATGAGTTTTGGTCTATGTGTACACACATTAAACCATAACCACAATCAAAATAAGGCACATATCTGTCATCCCCCATTTTTTTTGTGCTACTGTATAACCCACCTCTCCCTCCCACTGCCCTGCAGAAATTAGGCAGCCACTAATTTGCTTTTCTGTCACCATAGATTAGTTTGAATTTTCTGTAGAATATGTATGTAGGTAGGTAAAATCCTACAGTGTGTAACATTTTTGTCTAGCTGCTTCCATTCAGCATACAGTCATGCACCACACAACAACATTTCAGTCAATGATGAACTGCGTATATGATGGTGGTCCCACAAGATTATGATGGAGCTGAAAGATTCCTATCGCCTAGTGATGTCCTAACTGTCCTAACATCATAGTGCAACGCATTACTCACATGTTTGTGGGGCTGTTGGTGTAAACAAACCTACTGCACTGCCAGTTATAAAATTATGTACAGTACATAATACTTGATAATGTAATAAATGACTGTGCTACTGGTTTGTGTATTTACTATATTATACTTTTTATGGTTATTTTAGAGTGTACTTTTTCTACTTATGAAAGCAAAGTCTACCATAAAACAGTATGCTGTGTTATTCCTGCAGTAGCCTCATACATCTCATGTTTACCGTGTCTCTTGATTTAATCATGTTCTCTTGTGCTAGATTTAATCTCATGTTGTTTTGTTCATCATTACTCCTAAGTGTACAATATCCACTGCTAATATTGCCAGAGACCACACTGAACGATTGACCTAGAAATGAAATTAAAAGTGATTAAGGACTATGAAGGTGGAAAATCAGTGATAGTTATTGCTCTCCAGTCAGGCATGTCCCATTCCACCATAGCTGTGATGTTGAAGAACAAGAACAGAGTGACAGAAGCTGTTCAAGGATCTGATTCATCGAAGGTAACAAGACTAATAAAAATCTGAGAAGGGCCTGTATCAGACATGGAAAACTTCTAATGACCTGGATTGAAGACTAGACACAGAAGTGTATCCCTCTCAGCACCATGATGATCACAGTCAAAGCAAAAAGTTTGTGATGTTGAAAGAAAAGGGTAGACCCAACTATGATGTTGAATTTACCAATAGCTCTGGGTGGTTTAAACAACTCAAGAATCATTGTTCATTACATCATGTGAAAGTGAGTGGTGGGTCTGTGAGTGCTGATGTGAAGGCAGCTGAAGAATTTTTGGAAACTCTAGATAAGCTGGTTGAGGAGGAAAATTACTTTCCAGAGCAAATATTCAATATGGATGAAACTTCCTTATTCTGGAAATGAATACCTGAAAGGACTTTCATCTATAAGGAGGCCAAGTCAATGCCATATTTCAAAGCTGTTAAGGACAGGATAACAGTCTCACTTGGGGGCAATGTTGCAGCCTACAAATTGAAACACTTTATGATATGGCACAGTGAGAACTCCAGGGCCTTCAAGCATATCAGTAAGCACACACTACCAATATACTACAGGAGCAATAAGAAGTCATGGATGACCAAGCTTCTCTTCCAAGATGCCCTCCTGAATTGCTGTGCCAGTGAAATGGAGAAGTACTCTTTGGAGAATAACATACCTTTCAAGATTTTGCTTATTATTGATAATGCTACTGGACATCCTCCTTTTATTGGTGATATTATTGCTAAAATCAAAGGGATGTTTCTCCCTCCAAACACCACCTCTTTGATCCAACCAATTAATCAAGAAGTTGTAACAGTTTTTAAGGCCTACTACCTGAGGAGGACCTTTGCCCAGGCTATTGCTGCAACTGAGGAAGACACTGATGTAATTCTGGAAGGGTTACATCTAAGACTGCATCAAGAACCTTGCTTTGACTTAGGGTGATGTTGGCAAAGAATGTTAATGGCATCTGGAAGAAGACACTCAACAGGTTCATCCATGACTTCAAAGGATTTGCCAAGGATGAGGACACAAGGATGAAGATGCAAAAATCAACAAGGCTGTGGTTGAGATGGCAAACAACTTAAACCTCAGTGTGCGTGAGGATGATGTTGAGGAGCTCTTAGATGGTGGTTCCTGAGAAAGTGACTAATGAGGAGTTGTTGGAACCAGAACAGAAACACATGGCTGAAGAAGAGGCAAGAGAAAAGGAAACTGCAGGGGAAGAAAAAGAAGAACTCCCAAGAAGATCACGAGGAGGGTTTAGCAGGACCCTTTGTAGACCTCAACAAGCTCCTTTAAAAGCTTGAAAACATGGACCCCAACATGGAAAGGTTTTCATTAATAGAGAGGACTATTCATGGTGCATTATCTGCTTACAAGTAACTCTATGATGAAAAAAAGAAACAAACCAAGCAAACCATATGGACATGTTTCTGAAAAGTGTGGCACCTCCTCAGGACGAGCCCCAGGCAGGTCCTTCAGGAGGTATTCAAGAAGAAGGCATTGTTATCACAGGAGATGAAAGCTCTGTGCAGGTTATTGCCCCGAAGACCTTCCAGTGAGACAAGATGTGGAGATGGAAGACAGTGATATTGGTGATCCTGTGTAGGCCTAGGCTAATGTGTGTGTTTGCGTCTTAGTTTTTAACAAAAAGCTTAAAAATGTAAAGAATAAAATAAAAAATTTTAAAAATAGAAAAAAGCTTATAGAATAAGAATGTAAAGAAAGAAAATATGTTTGTACAGCTATACAGAGTGTTTTTGTTTTAAACTAAGTGTTATTATAAAAGAGTCAAAAAAGTTAAAAAATATTAAAATGTTTATAAAGTAAAAAAGTTACAGGAGACTAACGTGAATTTATTATTGAAGGAAGAAAAATATTTTTTAATAAATTTAGTGTAGCCTAAGTGTACGGTGCTTATAAGTCTGCAGCAGTGTACTGTAATGTCCCAGGCCTTCACACTCACTCACCACTCACTCATTGATTCACCTGGACCAACTTCCAGACCTGCAAGCTCCATTTATGGTTAAGTGCCTTATCAGGTGTACTGTTTTTTATCTTTTATACTCTATTTTTACTGTACCTTTTCCATGTTTAGAGATGTTTAGATAGACAAATACTTATCACTGTGTTAGGATTTCCTACAGTATTCAGTACAGCAACATGCCTGTACAGATTTGTAGCCTGGGAGCAATAAGCTAAACCACATAACCTAGGTGTGTAGTAGGCTATACCAGATAGGTTTGTGTAAGCACACTGTGATGTTCACACGATGAAATTGCCTAGTGCCACATTTCTAAGAATGTAGCCCTGTCCTTAAGTGATGCATGACTGCACAGGTAACAACGTGGACTTGCTATTGGCATCCTGAGTTGAAGGGGGTCGTTGCAACCTTCAACTTGTAGCCGGTTGATCAGAAGCACAGGTAACAACTTGGGATTTCCACTGGCATCTGAAGTGGGAGGAGGGAGGGCAGTCTTGTAGTACTGAGCCCTTTACCTGTGAGATCTGATCCATCTCCAGGTAGGTAGTATCAGAATTGAGTTGAATTATCAGACACCTTGCTGATGTCTAAGAATTGCTTGTTAGTGTGGGGAAGTCCTTCACACACACATACACGTTGGAATTGGGTCCAGGAACCCTTTTAACCCCCAAATTCCATTTCAGGTCTCAGCAGCCTGTGGTTACAGATGAGGTTACCTTACAGTGCCCTGTAAAGCGCCCCCTCTTCATCTTGAGTGTGCACTTGTGCTCATGACCAGTCCATTCTTGCTGTTCCTGGTGTCCCTGGGGTTGCCTCTGCTCTGCAGGTGCTGGTCAGCCATGGTGACCGAGGAAACTGCATCCTTAAGGGGCCAGAGCTACGTGGTGGCTTGGGGTGTAGTCAGAGAGTGATGCTTAGGTGAGAGTCCAGCGGGAGCTTGGGAGAAAAATCTGAGTCACAGACATCATGTGAAACTCAAAATCGCTCCTCCCAGTTACTAACTATGCTGCTATTACTGGGTTAAACTCACCAAGCCTTGTTTTGTCTCCCCTTATGGTGTTTTCTCTCTTAGAAGACTTCTTAATTCCTTCTGGAGTAGGCTTCTAGTGAATTCACAGACAACTGCACCAGGTATGTACAGAAATAGCTGACTCTTAGGTTTGACTTAGGCTGCATACTCAACTATGTCCTCATTATGTATATGCATAAATTACTCAAGCTTACAAGGGTATTAAATGGCTCCTGATAAATCCTAATGTATTTCATCACCATGCACCTTGTAGGGTGTGTGTGTGAAGGAGTGTAGGCATGGGTAGATTGTAGTGTTTGCCCATAAGGCTTCCTTCTCTCCCTGCACTTGCCATGGTTTCCCTGCCCTATGGGTAGAGTGTGTTCCCTGCCCCTTTGACTTTGAACTTGGTCATGTGACTTTTGGCCAATGGAATGTGGGCAGAAATGACAGTGAGCTAGTTCTGAGCTAGGGCTTTAAGAAGTGTGGCAAGTCTATGCCAGCACTCTTGGAATTCCTGCTCTTGGCGAGGAGAAGAGAATACCCAGATTGCACCCTCGGCCTGTGTCCTTGAATGCAAATATGCGGAGGAGAACAGAACCTAAATCAAAGCCTGGAGGGAAACTGAGCCTGATGGGATCAGCTGAATTGCAGGTGACCTACAGACCAAGAGTGAAATAATCAACTGACCTATGTCCCCAAGATTTTGTCTTTGTTTGTTATAGAGCAGAAACCTAAGTAATACTGGGGCCTAAATACAGTGGACCAGTGATAGCACAGAATGGTAACATGGCGTGGTGGCCACTTAGATGGCAACCCTTCATCTCTGTTGATAAAGACTAAAAAAAAGGTGGCAGTCATTGAGAGTTGAGAGTGACTGAGGGTTGAATCCTAGCTGGTTATAACTGGCAGATGGAACTCCGAGTAACTATAGGCATGTGTTCCTCCAGCTTCCTCAGTTCAGGTAATTAAACTAAGACACAGAAAAGAAAAGTGGAAGGCTTCCTTGACATTTAGCAGCAGAACCAGAGCTAAAGAATGAGTCTCTTGTCTCCTGCCTTTCTATTCTTGTTTCCTGAAGTTAGGATGTTGGGAAACGTCACAGAGAGATCAGCAGCAGGGGTGTGGAACAAGATGACTGGGTAAATGAAAGCCTCAGTTTCCATTCCTGCAGCTCTCTCCATCCACCAAGGCATCTCCAGATAACTCACCAGCAAGGGCAGCTGTGCCTTCTGCACAGTTTGTCTGACTGGCCACTGGAGTAAGCGTTCTTTTATAATGACTAAAGGGCTAAAATGTGCATATTAAACTTTCATGTGTGAATCACCTAGGGGTCTTGTTAAAATGCAGGCAGGTCTGGGGTGTAGGTCTGGGGTGGGGCCTGAGATTCTGCATTTCTAATGGATGGACCACACTTTGAGTAGCAATGCATTAGATCATTCCAGTGGAATCTTGCTTGAATGATTGACATGAATTAATCAAGGCCAGGTAAGTGAGGCACTAACACACGAATATTAAGTTGAAGCGAAATTCCCATCTGAAATAATAGTTTCACCTTGGCTTACTGTCCCAAGATTGTTCCCTTTTGAATGGTTTGGAAATGAATTGAATCAGCCATGGGTAGGTCTGTGGGTTGTTGTGTGATTAGAAGCCCTGCTCTAGCTTTGTGCTCCTTCCAATTCTTCAAACATGCAGTGGCCCCCTAGAAATTTGACTTTTAGGCTCCCTATGGGTCATCTGCCCCAATATCATCAGCCCAGAACATTTCCTGGGTGGGGTAGGGACTCAGGGACTGGGAAATGTGGAAAATCCAGCCTGGCAGTGAGAAGCTGTTATGTTAAAATGATACATTATATTTCTAGATATTCAAATACTGGACTATTCATGCATTGATGAAATCTCACTCAGGACATGATGTATTTTTTTTAAAGTGACTCATTTTTTTGTTGTGCAATCTTTGTCAGTTTTTGGTATTAATTTTTATACTCACTTCATAATAAGAATTTGAGAGTTTCCTTTCTTTTCCTATGCTGTAGAACAGTTAAATAGAACTGAAGTTAGATCATTGCATTTTCGGTAGAATTCCTGTGTTAAACTCCTTGGCCTGTATTTCTGGGGGAAGTTCATTGGCTTCGCTCTCTCTTACTTCTTGGGAAATTGCCTACACAGATTAAAAAAAAGAATCTCCTCTAGGCTATTTTGATAAATCACATTTTCATAGAAAATTGTTTATTTCATTCAAATTTTGCACAGAGATGAACAAGGTAGCCTTTTATAAACTTTTAAATTTATTTTATCCATCCACTAATTTCCATTAATTTGTCCTATCCATTTCATACTTTTTTTCATACTTTCCCCCTTGTTTTACTTTGTCTTTTTTCCAGTGTTTTGAATCAGGCTTGATGTTTGTTTTCTTCTTTTTCATCAAGGTAAGTATTTAAGGCTTTGAACTTTTCTGAGACGTGGCATTAGCTATCTCCTATAACTTCTGATATTTAGTCTTTTCATTATATTTTGCTAGAAATTCTGCAATTTTAGTTTGTGTATAACCTCTTTGACCTAAAAGTTGTCTAAGAGAAAATTTTTTAATTTCTTAGTGGAAGGGCCTTTTCATTTTCTGATTTGCTTTTTAGTGTCTGATTTTATTACATTGTGATCAGTGCATGTTATCTATAATCTAGCTTATTTTGTTTTCTGGGTAACTTATTTTATTGTTCACTTGATATGTTGCACACAGGCGGCCTTTTCTCCCTGCTGACCCCCTACCAAAGGCACAGTGGTGTGGAAGCTAAGATTTCATCTGGAGACACTCTCGAAGCACTTGGCCAAGGCACTGAAACTCGCTGCACTGCTCTTTATTCAACTGTAAAATGTGGGTGTCATTGGGGTTCCTAATTTGAATCTACTCTGAGATTCAGGAATTTCTGGACATATACGATCAAGTTGTAGGATGGTTTCATTAGAACCCTATTTTCAGGACAGCAGTCAGTCAAAGAGAAGAAGAAACGTGGCTTGGGGAGGTTATGTAGCAATAGCAAAGTTTTGAAGCAGAGGGGTGATTTTGAACATGCTAAAATTTGCTCACTTAGCTTTGTCTCTGAGCCAACTCTTTTTGGACTTGAGTTAGACTCATTCAACAAAGAAAAGATGAGTGTTATTAGGAAAAGAACCATTTATCTAAATGTTCTATTTGGCATTAGGACATTGTCAAAACTACAGAAACAACAGAGGTTTAAAAACAAAAATTGTACTGAAAAACTACTCTCAAAAATTTGAAAGCCTAGATGAAATGGATAAGTTCATAGAAAATATAGTTCTAAAACAACATAAGAGGAAGCAGAAAATTTGAATAGGCAAATAAGCATCAAATAAAGTGAAATGACACTATAGAATCGCCTTTTCCCAAAATTACTAGCCTGGGAGAATTTGAGGGTTTATCCTACCAAATTTTCAAGGAACTCTTAATTCCTGTTGTACACAAATTGTTCCAGAAAAAACCCCAAACTAAAGTTGCTCAACTCACTCTATGATGAAAATACAATTTTTGTTTCAGAAGCAGATAAGGATAATAATAATGGTAATAATAATAATAGTAGAAATAATCGTCCTATTTCATTTATAAATGTCAATGAAAAATTCTAAATAAGATATTAGCTCTTCAAATCTAACAATATATTAGAATATATTTTATGATCATATAGAATTTATCCCAGGAATGTAAGGAAGGTTCAATATTAGAAAATCTGGCTAATTCACTATAATAATAAATAGTAAAAATTACATAGTTGTCTCAATAGATACAGGAAAAGCATTTGATAATATTCAACATCTATTTCTGATTTTAAAAATTTCTTAATTTTAATCTAAAATTAGGAACAGTAGGAGAGTATTTCTTTAACTTGTGAAAAGCTATATATCCCAAATCTAATCAAATTTACAACCTAATAGAAAAACTTTAAATTCATTCTCTTTAAGATCAGTAACAAGACAAAAGTGCTCACTACTCTTTAATGTAATAGTGGAGTTCCTGGACAACACTTTGGAATAAAAAGAATTGAGAAATGTAAGCATCAGAAACAAAGATAAAAAATTGCCATTATTTGTAGGTGATATTATCATAAAGAAAAATCAATAAAAAGCTATTAGAACGAGTTCAGCAAGATTGTTAGATACAAGATAACTTAGGAAAACCATTTCTCTCTGTCAGCAATAACCAACTAGAATATATTATCAAAAAATATTACTCATAATAGCAAAATACTGCAAATTAAAGTCAAATATATGAAACAAAAATATGCAAGATTTATTTGGAGAAGATTTAAAAATCTAACAAATTATATAGAAGAGTATCTGAATAATTGAGAGATGTTGCATTCTTTTCAATGGGATGACAATATTATCAAGTGGTTAAATTTATCCCAGATTAATTTATAAATTCAATTTTATACAACAAAATTCCAGTTGTATTTTTTTTTTAAAGAAAATCATTAGAAATTATTTTCAAGGTCTACGGATAGCTAAGTCTACGTTGAAAAGGAGGAGTGAGTAGACTATTTAATTAAATCAATTTTTTAACAGGCACTATTAGCTTTAGGGCTTCAGAATATTATTTTTTTCCAAAATATTTTTCCAAAATAGCATCTGAAGTGTTTTAGTATTTGTATCTTTTGAATATTTTGGAAATTCAATGGGTGAATAAAATAAATTTGTTATCCAAATTTTAATTTATCAAATATTTCATTGATTTGTTTTGAAACATCCTTAAGAATAAAGATAACCTAAATTTTTAAGAATTAATTCTCTAAAGTCATAAGGCCTTTTTGTATTTTATGTAAATAGATTCACTGCTTCTTAGATATTTATTTTCTGTCCAGCAAATAGGTAAATTTTGATTAAAGCTGAGGAGTCTCAAATCTACAAGATAAACGTTGTTTTGTTTGGGGAAAAACAAACAAAAAAGAAACTGAAAATTTAAATCACCAATTAGACAATATATTAAAGTGTATTTCAGTTTGGATTTGCCTACCCCAATAATTCTCCTCTTCATTAGCCTAAACATCTTATTTGCATGTAAAAATTGTCAAGAGAATCAACAGCAGCAAACCAACTACTCTAGAAGTTTACCATAACACATTCACTTTACTTTTTAAAAAAAACTTTATTTGAAATAATAATAGGCTTTACAGAGAAAGTTGAAAACAGGACAGAGAGTTTACGTATATCTTTCACCTAGCTTCCTCTAACATTAAAACCCCATATACCATAGTATAATAATCAAATCTAGGAAATTAGCATTGGTAAAGTACTAATAATTAAGCTACTGACTTTACTTGAATTTCACCAGTTTTTCCTCCTAATGTCCTTTCTCTGTTCCAGGATCCAATCCAGGACCCCACATTATATTTAGTTGTTGTATCTCCGTAGGCTCCTCCAAATGTGATAGTTCCTCAGTTTGTCCTTTTCTTTTATGACCTTGACTCTTTTGATGAGTATTGGTTAGTTGTTGCATACAATGTCTCTCAAATTAGGTTTGTCTGATATTTTCTCTTAATTACATTAAGGTTATAAATTTTTGGCCAAAACACCACAGAAGTAACGTGTCCTTATCAGTGCATCATATCAGGGGTACATGAGTTGATGTGTCCTGTTACTACTGACATTAACCTTGATGGCTTGGTTAAGGTGGTGTCTGTTGAGTTTCCTCATTGTAAAATTATTATATTTCCTTCCATAATTGACAAATATCATAAGAGATACTTTGAGACTATGTTAATATACTATATCTCCCCAAATTTTGCCTGCTGATTTTAGCATCTTTTAGAGGATCTTGCCTGCAATGATTATTACTGTGGTATTTGCTTAATGGTAAATTTGCATTTCCCTCATTCCTTCCACATTTATTAATTGGAATTCTTCTATAAAGAAGAGCTGTTATTTCTCTCTCATTTATTTATTTGATTATTTGTACCTGTATGGTTTTTAAAAATTCGTATGTATTTTCATTCCAAATTTGTTAAATACAACATTCTTATAAATTGATTCATTTCAAGTGTATTCATATACAAAAGGCTGTATTCTCCTCTCCTTATCAGTGAGTTTTATACTTTTATGTGTTTTCCTGTTATTAATTAGTATCCGTTTGTTTCAGCTTGAAGAACTCCCTTTAACATTTCTTGTAGGGCCAGTCCGGTGGTGATAAACTCCTTCAGCTTTTGTTTGTCTGGAAAGCTTTCTATCTCTCCTTCAATTCTGAGGGACAACTTTGCCAGGTAGAATATTCTTGGTCAGTAGTTTTTTTCTTTCAGCACTTTGAATATATCATCCCATTCCATTCTGACCAGAAAGGCTTCTGCTGAAAAATCTGCTGATAGTCTCATTGGGATTCCCTTGTATGTAACAAGTTGTGTTTCTTTTCCTGCTTGTAACATTCTCTCCTTGCTTTAACTTTTTTTTTTTTTATTAATGTTATGATAGATTACAACTTTGTGAGATTTCAGTTGTACATTTTTGTTAGTCATGTTGTGGGTACACCACTTCCCCCTTTGTGCCCTCCCCCCACCCCCCCCTTTTCCCTGGTAACCACCGATCAGATCTCCTTATCAATATACTAACTTCCACCTATGAGTGGAGTCATATAGAGTTCGTCTTTCTCTGACTGGCTTATTTCGCTTAACATAATACCCTTGAGGTCCATCCACGTTGCTGCGAATGGGCCAATTTTGTCTTTTTTATGGCTGAGTAGTATTCCATTTCTCCTTGCTTTAACTTTTGACAGTTTAATTATAATATGTCTCAGCGTGGGTTTCTTTGGGTTAATCTTTTAGCAACATACTTTTTTTTAAAGATTTTATTTTTCCTTTTTCTCCCCAAAGCCCCCCGGTACATAGTTGTATATTTTTAGTTGTGGGTCCTTCTAGTTGTGGCATGTGGGATGCCACCTCAACATGGCCTGATGAGCCGTGCCATGTCCGGGCCCAGGATTCGAACCGGCGAAACCCTGGACCCCCGAAGTGGAGTGCACGAACTTAACCACTCGGCCATGGGGCCGGCCCCTCTGTCGGTTAATCTTATTTGATATTCTCTGGACTTCCTGGATCTGGATGTCTGATTCTTTCCCCAGGTTAGGAAAATTTTATGCTATTATTTCTTTGAATAAGCTTTCTGCCCCTTTCTCCCTCTCTTTTTCTGGGACCTCTATAATGCATATATATTGGTCCATTTGAAGGTGTCATTGTTATCATGAATATTTGCTTCATTCTATGGTTTATGACACTCCATTTTAATTTTTTCTGTGTGAAGAAGATTGGCCCTGAGCTAACATCTGTTGCCAATCTTCCTATTTTTGCTTGAGAAAGATGATCACTGAGCTAACATCTGTGCCAGTCTTCCTCTATTTTTTGTGTGAGATGCCACCATAGTGTGGCTTGATGAGCAGTGCTAGGTCTGTGCCTGGGATCCAAACATGTGAACCCTGGGTGGCTGAAGCAGAGCACACGAACTTAACCACTATGCCACCAGGCCAGCCCCTCCATTTTAATTTTTAAAGTATAAATAAAAGATTATAATTTTAAAAAATGACTACAAGTGCCAAATAAGAAACACATTTCTTCTGAGAGATTAAACTCAAGATACTGGTTAGAGAGTGCCATAATTAATAACTAAAGGCACAATGGCAGAATTACTCATTTACCAGCCTGTACAGGAGTTGTTGGCACCATGTTTGGGACCAATGAAGTAAAAGAAAGAGAGGAAGGTGCCATTTTGCAATAGTGCTATTTGTAGACACAATGCTGTGATGTCAGATGTTATAGAAATTCACAATCCCAAAGACTAAATAAAAAGTGTTCACTGTAAATTTATGAATCAACAGATATTAGTATTGTACTCAGTTAATAACACTGATTAGATTATTGATGAGAAACACTGGAAAGTACATTATTTGTTCTGCAAAAGAGTACGAAATTAAATTCCTAGGTACTGAATATACAAAGTGGTAAGTTAACACTTTGAAACTAATAGGATATGAAGCTCTCTGGAAGTTTGTGTAACAGTGGTGTGGCTGCAGTGACAGAAAAGGGTAACATTATATTTGTCAATAAAAGAAAAGAAAAAGATGAAGATTTAAAGAATGATTGCACCCTTGAAGTATAAATTAAATATATCGAAACATCCAGAGTAGTTGTAAGAAAATTTCTGCCAAGCAAGAAAAAAGGAATAAATACTCTTTTCCATTTGTTAACACCTACTTGTGTGATCACAGTTTCTTATTGATGGCAGCAGTCAAGATTTGAAGATATAGATTATTGTTAAAGAAAGGCTTGATCAGGAATTATCTGTAGCCATTTTGAGCTTTAAATCTGTTTTGAAATAAGTATGCTCACAGAAGCAAGCTCAAGCTTCTCACTAAAAATTCAAAAAATTTTATTTGGAAAATTTATTCAAATTCAATATTTAGTGATTCCCATAATATTTTGTATTTTAGTTTCATACTATTGTATAATATAAACAAGTAGTATAGTGCAATTTTCCACAAAACTTACGTAGATGTCTCTGAATCCTCTCCAGTTTACCTCTGTGTTGAAACAATGAAAGAAGTTAGGTTTCATTGACCTTCAGATCTGGAAACTCAGCGCTCTGCACGAATTTGTGAGTACACTGGACAGCAGCTTGGAGTAGTAGAAAGAACAGAGGCAATGATGTTAACCACTGTAGATTCCAGCCCCCTCCCAGTTTTTTAGTGGTGGAGAGAGCCCCAGTAAGGGCTGAGATTTACCTCCCTTACCATAGATCAGTCGCTGTGGGGGACTCAGTGAACAGATTTAGTTTGATTTAGGTTAGTAAATGAATATGACATTTCTTATACCTGAACGTAAAATGCAGTGGCATTACAATTATTCAAATTATCATGGTGGCATGGGATAAAGGTGGATAGCAAGCATCAGGAAATCAAATGTCTGGTGACAACAGCAATTTCACAGGTGATGGAGCCAGCTGGTTTCTTCAGAAGATTTTAAAGAGCATGCATGGAGAAAAGAAGAAATTGAAAACCGTGAATGTCCCACTGAGAAGAACAAAGTGGACAATCAGTAAGATTTAATGGCAGAAAGAGTCCCTCATTTCCTGCAGGGCAGAAATAACTGAAAACTAAATCCAGTGCCTGCTGGTAAGTGCTGCAGTTTTGCAGAACCAGTTAATTACTTAACCTGCCAAGAGGTCTCTTATGCTGAGGTCTGGAATTGTGCTCTGAGACATGAGTGGGGACACTTGAACAGACACATACCTGTTGAGAACTTCTAACCTTCATCAGCCCCCGAACCTCTGTTGATAGCTGAGGTACATAGTCCCCTCTGCTCCCACCAAATATGAAGGAAGCATTTCAGTGGTTGCACCTGAGCCCTTTGCCTCACAGGCCAGAGCTCCTCAGGACTTCCATAGAGCACTGATAAGGAAGTACAAGGCCTACTCTGAAAAGAAATGGCCTAAACTCCAAAAGACTTAAAGGATCTTGCCATCGGAGTTAGTACAAGCATGAATAGTATTCATGGGAGTAAATACTAAGTGTGTTGATCAAGATTGGGCTGAATTTGTTGATAGAGACAGATTTACTAGGATTATGGAAGTAATGCATTGACTTGAGTACTTGGGGAGATGTTAATCATCTGCTAGGTTGACTAACTGAAGCCTAGATTTAGTAGTAAACTACGGTTAGTGAAGCTGAAATACTGTAATTTCCCTGGAATAATGTAGGGTGGTGATTTTCAAACTTGGCACTTTGAACAATACTGATGCCTGGATCCCACCCATAGAGATTCTGATTTAACTGGTTCGTTAAACCAGTTTAACTGATTTAACTGTGCGTGTGGTTGTATGGACAGGGGTTTTTAAAAAGTCTCCTCAGGTTATTTTCATATGTGGCCAAGGTTGAGTTGTTGCTGTACAGGAGGCTCAGGGACATGGTGAGAATCTTGGGATACGTCTATTATGTGCAACCTACTCAGCTGCCCATTGATCATACACCTCAGGATGACCCAAGAGACCGATAGCAAATATGTTGGTGGGGGGCCCACCAGTTTCCCGGGGAACTCAACTAAAGACAGTTGCTGTCTTTAGGCTGGAGACGACAGTGAGGGTGCTGCAGTGGAATTGGGTTCCCAGCTCTGAAAGGGAATTAATGAGATCTCAGAGCAGAAGAGGCCAGATGATGGTGCCTATCATCAGAGACAAGGTGGGTGCAATTACCATAATAATCCACAGGGACAGGATGTTAGCCAGAGTATTTTGAGGATCAGAACTCTGTAGCAATGACTAATTCAGTGTAGGATTTCTAGAATGAAATAGTTGGAGAAGCATCTAAGGTGCTATTTAACACATAGGGGAAGAAAATTTCTAGGTCTAGTAGTCAGAAAACCTAACCTGAACTGCTGTAGTGAAGATTCGTGGCTTCCTACCCACTTTCCAGATCTAAAGATCACAGACCTGAAGCCCTTAGACTGAGGTGAAGGCCAGGTCCCTCTGAGGAAGAACTTTGCATGGTGGTGTATGCAATTATGGGGTGAATTGCCATGCCCCACTCCCCAAATTTGCATGCTGAATCCTTAACTCCCAATGTAACTGTATTTGGAGACAGGGCCTTTAAAGAAGTAATTGAGGCTAAAGGATGGGGCCCTAACATAATATGATTGCTGTCCTTATAAGAAGAGGAAGAGATATCAAGGAAGTGTATTCACAAAAGAAAGGCCAGTTGAGGACATAGCAAGAAGGAGAGATGCCTCAGGAGAAACCAAACCTGCTAGCACCTTGATCTTGGACTTCCAGCCTCCAGAACTGTGAGAAACAAACTTCTGTTCTTTAAACCACCCAGTCTGTGGTATTTTGTTATGGCAGCCCAAGCAGACTATACTTGGTGACAGGACTCTTCCCCCAAGCCTTCCCCAGAGATACTTGTGGCCATTTACCAGAGGACTGTGCATTGGGAGAGAGAAAGAGCCAGACCTTCTGGGGGGTTCAATACTGGCTCCATACTGATGCTAATTCCCAGAGATGCAAAATGCCACTGTGGTCCATCAATCAGGTAGAAGATTATAAAGGTCAGGAGACAGAAGGACTCTGGATCTGAGTCTGTCTGGAGACCCAGCCTGAGACTATTTCCCCAGGCTTAAAATTTATCTAATTTAAATAGATAAATTTAGTGATTGGCAGGGTGCCAATATTGGGTTCCTTCTGATAAAGTGAGGGCTACTATTGAAAGAGTACAGAGGAGAAGCCCATAGATTTCTTCCTCATCCCCTGCCAAGATAATAAACCAAATTCCTAAAGCAATACTACATCCCTGGGGAAATTACTAGAATTCACGTCATTATCAAAGACTTGAAAGATGCTAGGGTATTAATTTCACATCCCCACTTAATTTGCCTTTTTGGCTGATGCAAAGGCTCCATGGGTTGCAGAGAATGCAAGTAGATCATCACAAACTTAACTAGCTTGTAAAGCCAATTCCAGCTGCAGTTCTGCAT